>NC_043754.1:9171899-10659399 GCF_902148845.1 Salarias fasciatus
TCTTTCTTTCAAGATGGATTGTGCATGTGTGCCTGTGTTATTGAGAGAGAGAGGGAGAGCGAGAGACAAAGAGAAGGAGCTGATGTCACAGCAAGCGTGTGGAAGGCTTCTTTGATTTTCAGGAAGGTTTGATGGCAATTTGACAGGGGCTGAAGGGACATGGAAACAAATCCTTTGATGCCGACTGTCAACAAAAGGCTTCTGCCACATACAAATAGCTGCCTTCTTCCCCTCTTCTCTCCTTTCCTTGATGTGTCCTGTACCAGGAGGTGACTGGATCTCCCTCCCGTTCTTCCTTACTCTGCTGAATCGACCACAAATAGCAGGAAAAAGCTAACGCTGTCTAACAAGCGCCACAGGAATGCCAGAATGAGTGATGAAGCAATAGTTTGTTGGTGTTTTGTAAGCCTGACGTGTTGGGCAGAGGGAAAGGCGCGAGTCCAGAAGCAGCAGCACCTGGTAGCTGTATCTCCCTGCAGCACAAAGCAGTTGCTACAGGTTGCCTGTGGGTAAATAAAGGTAAGCCGGAGCGGAAATTTCACCGAATTCCTGCAGATGAGAAGGTATTGTTTCATGAGCTTTTTGTTAAAAAAATGGGAGAACTTAGAAAAATCTCCCCTTGTCGTCTTTTTTTTGTATTCAAGGCCCATTACTGTTGCGTGTTGATAAAAGAAAAGAGCAGGTGAATAAATGAGTCCTGACGATTAATTAGAAATAGCTGATGGTGGCTTGGACTGTGTCTGTGTGTGCACAGAGGTTTGGGATGCATGATACTCTCTTGGTGCGGTCTGGTTATTTATTTATTTTTTTTGTTGTGGTTACTGATAGTACAAAGACAACAAATGGACATAATTGCTCATTCTTTGAGTGGCTAATTGAAAATGTGAGCGGCCTCTCGTATCGCCGCATTCTTTGTGTTCAGGAGTGGTGCTTGAAGCCATGCCAGCCACTGTCCCCATATCTGCATAATGCAACTGGAACCCACCTTCATGCGTCGTCTCCATAAGTGCTCGCACTGCGTCAGTTCTGACACATATGTTTATTCATGTACATCTCTATCGGGAGCACAGATAGAAATTTCCATGTTGCACGTTTGGTCATGAGAATGTCACGCACAGAGGATGCGGTTCTCGGGCCTCGCTTGCCTAAGCTCTGTTTCGCCTTTAGAGCTTTGCTTGTGTTCATAGGATTAGGGTTATAATGCCCAGTGGTCCTACTGGGTAAATAACTGTCTGTTTTAAATTTAGCCACGTTTTGCCGCTTGGCAGAGTGTGTTACTCTGCCGCGGCTCCAATTTATCTTCTCGAGGTGTGCCTGCTTTCTAAAAACAACAGTAATGAGAGTATATTCTTGTGACTACACAGTGCCTGAGAAGCCACCCAATGCTCCTTCGACTTGAAAACAGCACGACACTTACACCATGAACAGCCTGGAAATAAGAACTATGGCTAATGCTGCATGTGTTACATTATATAAGCTACAATTTGGTACTATGTGGGGGAATATTCTTCCATATAATGCATGTCACGGTATGTTTCAGATAATATAGCTAAAATGAAAATGCTGAATGCGATGCAGTTTCCATGTTGGACCACTAGTGGTAGCTGTTGTTTATTGGGTAGTAAAGAAAGCACAAACACACATGTGCAGAGAACAATAAGCTATAAACGTTAACAACCGTCAACGGAGTTGTGGAGTTTTCAAAAAGTTCCACCTTGGGAGGCATTTTCAAGAAGTTGCATTCTCAGTGGCTCCGTATGACATTGTCAAAACACAAGTTTTACATTTTCACTTGAAAACGGTGTCTAAACGGGGTTGTGGTGGCATTCAAGGGAGAAAAAAAATCAATTGTCAGTACTGCAAATGTGTGACAATCAAATAAACAGAAGTTAAAATAAATTTACAGGTAGTTCCCAGAATTGCTGTTGAACTGATGAGTACTCATATCATTACCCGGTACCCAAGTGAAAGTGCATTACCAGATAAAGTAAATTTGACTGATTGCTTCATGAGTCAATTATTCTTCTTTGTCAAATGGAAATCTATTTAAGCTTCAATAAATACCCCCCAAAAAAAGAAAAGAAAAAAAAAAAATCCCCAAACGGAAATTCATCACAGAACAACAGAAAGGCTGTTCCCATGCGTGCGATTCATTGTGGTGTAATATTCCTCATGCAGACGTATTGTCATCCAGGCTGTATGACTTGTGACAGAGGACAGAATGGGTAATACTTCCAGATTGTATCACTTGCTTTTCAGTGAGCTGAACAATTAGGAGCAGTGATGGGATTTGTGTGAGTATCAAGCCATACTTGAAGATATTCTGTCTTTTTAAGAATTCTCTCAACTCTCCCAAATGCCCTGTCGGATTGCAGTGTGATCACATTGGGGCCGTGCAGAAATGGCTGAATTGGAATCTTATCTTCTTCCATCTTTCCCATTACGGGCAGATTGAAAGCCCTGCAGCGGTGCTCTGGCCCGGTCCCCAGTCAAGACCGCTTTTTAGACTGCAGTTTGACAGCTTCTAAAAATGTCACATTTTGTTGTTAAGATGCACTGCCAAGCACTTGAGCCATACATGCTGTGGCATCAGCACCAGTTCGGTTGCGAAGCTTGACTGACCTTCCCTTCACTCCTGGGCATCACCCCTGGCACCGCCTGTCTCCTGGTGTCAGTATGACATTATGAACTTGAAGAGCCTGATGTGTAGCAGTAGGCACAAAGCCACTTTTCCCCAGCTTTTCATCCCTCTCTGTAGACTCCGGGCTCAATAAACAGCCCCGCCAGCTCATTACTTATAGAAAAGAAAGGGAAACGGCAGGCTGATGAATGCTATGTTCTCCGTTCGCTCCATAGCTACTAATGCATGTAAACAGAAGTTCTTTGTTACGTTTGTTCGTAATTTAATTAATAAATCAATAGATTTCCTACAATGAAACACTTAGTGGATGTGAATAGACGCGGCTTTGATTTGGCGCTTTAAGTTCATACAGCTGTTCTTCGCTCCAACAAAGAGAATAAAACTGCATTTTATAATAGGAGTTTTTATTTAACACAGTTCCAAGTCTGCTGGCAAATATATATTCTTAAATTTTTCAGTAAATGTCTTTTGTGAAATGTGGTTTTAGACTATACGTCTGCGTGTAAACCATTTTTCCATGCAGCAGTCTTACAGCCGAGTTACTAAAACATTTTTTCCTGAATTAAACAATGCTATTTTTAAGAAGTAATCATTTTGCTCATCTTTCAGAATGGTATTTTCTTGAGAACATGGCTGTTTTTTTCCTCTCACTTGCATCAGCTTGCCGTCTTTGGAGTGGTTCTCGCTCAAATGATATACCTCAGCAAACATCCCGGCGTTAATTGTTACTGTTTTAAATGGTGATAATCATGGAAACGGTGTTTAATCACTAGCTTCCTTGAACATTAAGTGAAGTTAACAACACCCCAAACACAGATGCAGAGCGACAGCATGCAATATGGACTTGTCAGTGAGCGCACAGTGGAAGCTCCTGCCTTGTAGATTTGACAGTGTTTTTTATTTTTAAGCCAGTGAGTGAAGAAGCATACTTGTGTTGGGTTTTCTGTCTGATGAGGGAATCTGCTCCAAAACAAGGAAATCCCCTCCCTGCTGACTTAGTAAAGTGTCAAACTCATCATAATTCAAGGGCCACATATACCCTAATTTAATTTAATCTCAATTTGGGCAAACCGTCTTTTTAACATGTTAACCAATAAATATAAATAAATGCTATATGAATTATTGCCATCTGCTGCTCAATGGGTCTCAGTACTTTCCAAGACCTCTTCCGGTTTCTCCCTTCAGGTGTCATTCCATAGGTTCATGTGTTTACTCTGATTAAAATTTAACACCGCATCTTCTTCCTGGTGCATGTCTGAGTAGTTTGAAGTCTTTAAAGCTCCGGGAACAATGGCGGCCAGCAAGTGAACTGACTCCATAACTTGCAGGTCAAGTTTAAAAAGTGCAGCCCCAGTGGACAAAGTAGAAACAACAGTTATTTTAGATTTAAAAAGAGAAATTAAAATGGAAGTGAATGTGTTTTCTGTTGTTACAACATTAAAAATGAAAATAATATCAGAACTTTATGACTCCCGAGAGAAATCAGTGTCATATGAAACATAACTTCTGCATGTCAGTTTTAAAGAATGCAATGTGTATGAGAAGTAACTGCAGTTATTACTAGAGTGCTTTTAATTGTGGTTATCAATGTACAAATTGTGCAGCAGTTCTGAGATGTGTACCCACACTTTAAAACACAGTGACAGTAATAGCAGTGATCATTTTGATCACAACATACTTTCTTTTCCCATACTTCTCCCAATCCTGCTGTATATCTGTCAGTTTTGCTGTGTGAATATATGTCTTAAAGATTAATGCTCCAGTACCGAGTTCTGGGTCAACTGTTGTAGCCGTTATGAGAGCTCCTGAGATGCCGGCTGTCTTGAATCAAAAGTGATAGAGACGAGACTAAAAGAGAAACAGTAAGGTCAGATGTTTTCATGTGTCTGTCCTCCTGTGTTGTCTCGGGCCGTACAGATGCCCATCTCTCTGCTCCAACCAGTTTTTTCATTTGGACATGTGGGCCAAAGCTGCGTCTCAGACACACTCAGGGGGGCAGCACTTCCCAGACATAGGAAGTGTGTGTGTGTGTGTGTGTGTCTGAGGGGTTGAGGGGGTGATGAGGGGACCCCTGCTGTCCACCATCTGGGCAAATGGCAGGTCTTTATGCCAGCATGGTAGTCACTGAGGAAAGAGGGCACGGGGGCAGAGCAGGAAGCTCTGAAGACAGACAGAGGGGGCATTTGCAGACACAGGTCATTCTTTCTCGGTAAAAGAGCCACTCGGTAACACCTGTGTTCCCACTCCCCTCTGCCCCACTTCAGACGTTCTGTCAAAAAGCCCGTGCTCAGCAGAACTACCAGCTTCCAAACAAAAGACTTTGCAGGCTCGGCAGAGTGCGTGCAGGTGAATAACAAAAACCACTTGTTCAGTTATTCATATATTCATATGTGTGTTCATATTTAGCCTTCACGGTGAGGGTGATGAATAACGTTGGCGAAGGGCTGTGCCACGCTGAGGGGAAGCGCTGGCTCAGTCTTGCGTCTTCTAGGTCCTGGGCGGGAAAGTGACAGGGCGGCTGGTCAGGGTGTCTTTTAGTGGGTTGAGCGCCGGACTTGCCAGGTAGGCATGTTTAAAGAAAAGCACCGCTAATGAGGAAGAATCAGATTTGTGTCAACCGGGCCAATAGAGAGAGAGAGAGAGAGAGAAAGAGAGAGAGAGAGAGGTCAGTAAGAGCAGGGTGGCAGGCTCCTTATGTTCCAACTGATGGATTAGTCATTGAGGGCTCGTACAGACTCTCACATGGCAGGCAGCAGTTACCAAAAAGCTAATAGATACTCGCACATTATTTGCTGCCTTGCTCCTCCCTAGAGACTTTCCATACCCTTCTTCTGTAAAGCATTACGTGAACATGTTCACCCCGCCGCTAAAATCTCTCCCCCTCGGCTATGGTCTCAGTGCACCCAATCCTTTCATCCTCATATCTCTCAATCCAGGTAAGGCTTGGCTGGAGACCAGTGCGCTGTAGAAAAGGAGAGGCCTTTGGCTGTGCAATCGATTTCTGTAAAGCAGAATATACAGTATGAGTGACCGTGTCGAGCGAAAATGTAAATGGACCAAGCTCTGAAACGATCAGGTAGCCTCAGTGCGCATGGATCAGGGAGTATGTAAGCACGAGATAGCATTTACCCCTGGTTTTAACTAAAGCACTCAGACATTCTCCTCTCTGCAGCCCTGTAATTCCCTCTGAGTGCTCGGTGTGAAAGTGAAGCACTGTTATCAGCCTCTACCAAATGCATTAGACCTCCTCTGACTGCTGAAACAGACCACCTTGTTGTAGATCATTCCCTTCACACAGAATAGAGGTGATGAAGAAGCTGTAAATTAGGATAGTATAGTTTCATGCTGCTTAATGATTACGGCACCCCTGGGCCGCACAATCACTCCCTCTCTGCAGTCTTGAATTAAATACGATATATGCCCGTCAGTGAATAAAGAATAAATTGATGGCATTACCTGATGTCACCTGTGGTAATAATGTATGGTGATGATGCTGCAGAGTTTAGACCACTTTGCACTTTTCCTGCGTGGCATGTGGGGAACGAGCTAGGTTGCTTTTTTTTTTTTTTTTGTAAGTGCACGGCTGCAGGAAGTAGAAAGAGCTGGTTTGATGTGATAGGTTGAAAGAGCTCTCAGAATATTTGAGATTACTCTTGTCTTATTGGGATTATTTACTTACTGGGATTTGTTGGTGCATTTTTGGAAAAATTCTTCCTTATTTGTGGTTTAATATGTATGAAGTTATTGGCAGATTCCTATAGAAAACCCACCATAACCCAAGTGTACCCAATTAGGTTTTGAATGATTCCACAGCACCATACACACCTGCATCTTCATGATAGTGGTCTTTAACCAATATCTGCTCATTTCAGTGGTGGCCAGTCACAGAGGAGTAGCTGCAAGCGCTGGTGCCGCTAACAACATGGCAGCCTTGTTGTTGTCATTGGTGACAATCTCAGCAGAATCGATGCGCCTCGCTTATTGTGAGGTTCCTGGCTGGAAATTACAACATTGCATCCTCAGACTGTCAGCTCTTGGTGAAGGCTGTTCAGAGTATGCCGCCGGTGTAGAAGTGGTGTGTTGGCCTAGGGTTGCCCGATTGGCCCCCATTCTGAAACAAGAGGAATTATACATTGTGAAGGTTGGTGATGACTCACGTAGTAGCCATGGGGATAGCAGTGACTGAAATAACATTGAGTAAATTGCTAACCTTTGGGTTTGAGACAGTTTGCCATCCAAATCAAGAAGCTTGATCTAGTGGTAATAATATACTGTAGTATTTGATTTTTTTTTTCAACAAAGGAGTTCAATCAAAAAAAAAATCTCATTATTAATTAAAATTAATTAAAATTAATCTTAATAAATCATTAGTGTCTTTGTCTTACTGCTTCACCATAAGTTGATTGTCCCAATCTTAGTAATAGCTTTGCACAGCCTTTATTTGGCACAGACATCTTTTGCTCATTGCCATCATTACAGTATCAACATCATCTCCTGTCCCTTCTGCTTTGTCTTTCCCCGTCATTGTCTATCTCTTGATTAAATCCGCACTCAAACTCTGCTAAGATTCGAGTTAAGACAAAGTCTTCAGTCCTGCAGGCGTATGAGCTTTGATAGTTCTGATTAGACACCCCTGAGGAGCCTGGCTTGATCTGTAGCTCAGAGGGGAACTATTGTAAATTGCAAATGATTCATTTAAAGAAGGCCTTTTTTTTTTTTTTTTTTTTTTTTAACCGAACCTTCGACAAGTCAAGAATTAAGATAGTTCCCATCCATGATCTGTACATTAAGTTCAGTGTATGTGGTTGATATTGAATTGAATTTCCAGTTATTTTTTTTTCCTGTTATTTGTGCCATGTCATGTGTGTTTCTCAACATGAGAAAGTTGAAAAATAATTGTCTCATGGTCTTTTGGGTCAGTGTTTGTTCAGACCAAATGTTCTTCTGTTATCGTCCAGAGTTTATGTGAGGTTGTGGTCCTGCAGAGATTAGATGACAGAGGGGTGGATTCTCTCCTCCTCTATTCAAAACATGTCTTCACAAGCAAATAAACTCCCTCGGTGGCAGTTTGGATTGGGTGAACTGTATTGACAATCTGTTAAAGTGCAGAAAAGGGCTTATTTTCCCTTTTGTAGAATTTGACAGTGATAAAACTGGATTGCAGCAATAATGGCTGTCATGGATCAACACCTAGAAACATTTTACTCTGCTGATGTGGACATGAATGGGATCCAAAGTCATGTCTCCCTCTGGCTGACTGCCAGGACCTTCACAGGAGCTTTAATAAATGGTTTGTACCAGCAGACGGTTCTTGGCCTGGGCGTGTGCTCCCGTGTGTATGTGCGCGCACATGTGTGTGCCGCTGTGTGTGTTTATATGCCATGGGGATTTTAATAAGGACTAAGTGCGTAAGAACCCTCCAGAGGGATAGAGAAAGACCAATAACCTACAGTAGTGCATGATGCTATACTAAAAGGGTTGAGGGAACACTGAAGGGGAGGAAGCAAAGGTGTACTAGCTATTTATTCGCAGCACCAGGGTGCACATGAATTATTCAATGTGACATTCATTCATAATTAAGTTTTTTTAAATGGATAAATAAATAGACTAAAGTGTGGCAGGGGGATCGGTTCTTAATATGACACACATACACTGTGTGCCCTCAAGTGATATTTAATGACAATGCTAAAATATGTATTTAAGGAGGGAAAAAACATATTCAGGACAGAAATAGTGTGTGTGTGTGTGTGTGTGAGGGGCGAGTTTGTGATGCTGCTCAGTGGGGACCAGATGAAGAAGTGATTTCGGCGGGTGGTCTGCCTCTGGCGCAGAGGTTAGCGGTTTGGCACTCGACACAGGCGTCGCGGGGTGGAGACTATGAAACCCCGAACACAGGCGTAGAGTGGACTTTTGTCAGGATCAGTCGGTCTTACAGGCACGACAAAAACGACACCGCGCCGCATCCGAGTGTGAAGTGCATCCTCGGCGATGGATGCCTGTTTTGAGTTGGCTTTAAAAGAGTGCGGTGAGCAATGAGCCCTATGATGACAACGATTTTCAGCCAACACATTTCAAAATACAGACGTGCCTCATAGAACCTGCAAGGTTTCATCTTCGAGATGATATCTTTTTATCTTCTCATGCCTGACAGCATATGTTACTCTTCATTTTCATCACTGTCATCTCGAGTCATGGAGCGGATCTCTGAAGGTGTCACCAGTTGCCAGTCGTTTCATTGTTTTTCATTAAATCCCAGGCCAAGCAATTCCGCTCACTTATTCGTCTGATTTTAGTCAGTGCAACGCAAGACGAGCTAACTTTGGTGTCACCGAAAATTAGTCTGATGCACAAAGCTTTCCAGTCCATTTCCAAAGTGAACAACCTGTCACAGCATGCAATGAATTGATTCCCTGTTAAAGGGGTTTGAATATAATTAAAGCTACTGTTTGCTACTCAGCAATCCAAGTGGATCTTGCATTCACACTGTGCGTTGCATCTCAAATTCGTCTCCCTCAACACTATTAACACTATTTAACTTGGGGGCATTCATTTAATTTGCCATAATTGCTTTAGAGCCCCTCTCTCTATGCGCAGCAAGTTGTCTGTAGGTCTAGGGGGGTGTTGGCCTGTCTGCATGCATATTACCACAAATAGGTTAGCTCAACCGTCGCGCCCAAACTTGAAGCTCCTGGTAACTACTCGGTTCATGTTAAAGTTGTTGCTAAAAACTTAATCGGTTGTTAACGTTAGTGGCGGGTAAATATCTTAAGCATGATGTAAATAGTCTAATAATCGATCGCGTTACAAAGCAAAGGGTAAAATAGTTGAGGGGAAAACAGTTAGCGTGTTGGGGATGTGAGGCTGGCGGGGGGTGCAGGGCAGGTGTTGGGACTCCTTAGGGAGCTGGAGGTCACATTACCATACAAAAGCCACTCTGCTGCGTAACCTTTCCAGGCGCTGCTCCCTTGCCAGGGGGCCTGCGGTCACACACTGGCACTGCCACAAGCGCCTCGCCACCCTGCCGCACGTGCGCGCACGCAGGCACCCCGAGACAGTCACACGTGCACACGGGTCTCTCACATTCGGGCTCGCGCGTTCCCCCCCCTACGTTCTCCATGACAGAAACATTGCTTGTATAGTGACATGAAATATTTGCACTCGGGGAACATAAATCACGGGGGACAGCTCTAAAGCAAAACAAATACTATGATATGGTCCATTGCCATCATAATGCACACTAAAGGGAAAGGCATTCATGTGGAATTTAGATCCAAAGCCTAACATTTTATCTTTGCCAGGAGTCTTTTGCACAAATCAGCTCCTTTCCCCCCCCTCCTTCCTAAATCCCTACAAAAGCAAGGCTGTTGTCATTTAAGCTCCACTCTATTTACAACTCGGATATGCTTTAGATGTGTGCAAGACACAGCGGCGAGGAGCGGAAGCAGTGTACTGGATATGGGTAGCACGAGCGAGACAAGCGATAGACATTGACTTTGCCTGGAAGCATGCGGAGCTCCTCCTGGTAAGAGAGGAAGAGTAACTGGGGCGAGAAAGAGAGATTGAGAATGGAGGGAGGCGCTTGGTGGGCAGCTGTGGAGTTAATGTCGATCAAATGGTGGGGGTTGAGCCGAGAGAATGGGTGGTCATATTGATGGACAGCAGCATCAACAGGGATTCGGCTGCCTATTACAGATGATGCAGGTTTAATGTTGGACTCTTTTTTTTTTTTTTCCCCTCTCTCTCTCTCTCTCTCCCCCGTTTTTCGGAGGACAATTTTCGCTGGACAGTGCGAGCCGGGGAGACGTCGAACGACCGGGAATGTTTTCCATCGAGACCGATTTTGAGTGACAGGTCATAGGGATGGAAAAATATGTGCGGCGTTGCACATGTGTGCGAGGGGGTGTGCGTATGCGTTACCCCACAGGTAACACAGGCGCACCATGTAATTATACTCATTACACGGCAGGCTGTGGATCTGCATGATATGCTAGTAGTCACTAGAAAAATATCTGGATTGTTGACAGCATAGTGGCACAGTAGCTGTGACAGTCAACTACATTGTTTATGCTGCAATTACCAAGACCGAATTCAATCAGTCAGGCCAATACACTTTTTTATTGCAATTATGCAAAAGACCTTACAGCTCACTGTGTGGTGGGACGTGATGTGCAGTAGCTTATATTGATTACTTTATTTGTAAAATTAAGTCTTTAAAAAGTCCCTGTCACTCAGCCTCCACTGCATCCTGTATCACATGCAAGCACCGCACCCTCATGAAAATAATAACTCTTAATATAATTGATGTAATATGCCACACGCAACAATAAGGTATAACATCTAATCACGTTAAGTAGTCATTGCCAAGCTGTAATTAAACTGTTTGAGACAAGTGATTACCAGCCCTGATAGAGAATGTGAATATATAATAGGAGTGTTATGAAAACACTAATACCCCATAGCTCTAATTGCAAGGCATTCTTTACTTACATTGATTGCCCTGTATGCGTTATCGTCACATTGACCACAACGTCTAGCGAAAATCGCACAAATATGGCAAGACGAGCCCCTCCTTCGCTTTGTCATGCTTCACTACACATTGTAATGCTAACAGCGGGGCCCCTGCAGTCTGACTGGGCTAATGGTGTGCCATCCCGTCAGGTCACGCGCCCAACCAGAACATGCAGAGCGATTGTTCACATCAAGCCTGTTGGCAAATTCGCCAACACGCATTAAGCTGTGACATTATGCTAAAGTTGTTTAAATACTACTATATGCTTAGTGACTAATGAATGCCCCCCCCCCCCTCCCCCCCCCCCGGCCTGTTGGGGATGAGTGTCTGTCCTCTTTAAACTGGAGTGATAGAATTAGCTGTCACAGTCTCTGGTTAAAAATGAAGGAGGCTCGATGGAGAGACATGCCAAGAATGCGGCTATGAGCAGTAACAGAGTGTTTCCTCCCGTTTTCACTGTAAATGCATGGAATCCCTGTGCTTAATGATTCTCTTTCAAAGCGCCGTTATTTAGGTCGAGAGAAGAAATTAGACATTCACTATATAGCTGTCAGATTTTAAATATTAATATTTTATGGGGTGGCAGCTGGAACATTTAATGGCAATCAATAGATCACAGCAGGGGAAGGTATTTTTCACAACGTGATCTGTGATCTGACAGACATTTTCCTTTCACTCTCCTAATTAATTTCGTCAGACACCCACAGAGACTTGCTGCACTGTCGGCCTGCTTGCTGGCCACGGCTCCCGCTCCTTTTGTCTAAACTGCCCCGAGCCTTTTTTTCCCAGAGACACACCACGGTGCACCTGTAGGTTTTATTTATTAAATTATTCCTTCACACCTTAATGAAGGTGTTTGTGTCTCTGACCGACATGCGGCGTCCACCTCTCAGCCCCGCTGCATGGTTTGACTGCAGGCTCAGGGAGGAGGCCCGAGGAATCACATGTAGTTGTTTATTCCCCAAAAGTCATGTCTGTATCTTCAAAATGTCATTGGTGGGCAATATGTGACAGATTGGTAGGATCTTGATTGGTAAAGTGCAGCTACAGCAGGAACTCTGGCTTCTATTACAGCATGCAGTCCATTATATAAAGTCTGAAATCTAAAAAAAAAAAAAAAACAATAATAAAGCCATGACCATCCATGACCTAGTCAGTCTTGTAATGTCTCTTTTTGCCACAAGCTGGTTCAGTTTGTCGCTTTCCTCTTTTTACTTGCATTCAGGTCGAGAGTAAAAGCAGGTTGTCATGAGTAATAGTGCTCACTGCTGCCCCCGGTGGTCAAATGAGATGTTGCTTAAAAGTTACACACTGCAACTTTAATGTATTTTTAAGGTTCAAGTATGGCATCAGAATTTATTATATTTATTTAATTTACTTAGTTGTTGGTTCAATAACATATATTATTTTGCACCCCCCATTAAAGATAGTGAATGCTCGTTAATAAATGCATACAAAGTTTATCTTTTGCTAATATGCTCCTGACCGTTCCTCAATACAAAAAAAAACATATTACTTTTAATGTTGTTCATTCTACTGTAACTCAATCACACTTCAAAATCCATCGCTAAATTATTAGAAAAATAAATCATCACTATGCAATAACCTTGAGATGTGATTGCAGCCTGACTGAAGTAAATGTTTTGACACAAATCATTTTTTTAGTTATGCTCCGGTTATTCAGTGTTTTAAATATTAGGATATTGTTCATCAAAAGTTACTTGTTAAACTTTAATTCACTCTGTAGCTCATTGTAACATTACTTTGGGGAAATGTAGCTAAGTTTTTCATAAATGCATTAAGGAAAATTTTGAATTTAATAAAACCCTGCAGCTACAGTGGCATTACAGCTTTAATGTAGATTTTAAAAGATTTCTGTCTATAATGGAGGTCAACGACACAAGTAAAAAGGATTCTACTACTTTACAAACACTGCTAAATAAATCAGCTTTTCAGGAATATATATTAAAGAAACTACATAAAAACTCCATCACAATAATAAAGATGTTCTTGTATGACCTGATTGCTCTTGATTGAAAACTTTGATTTCAGTCAGTCTGTTTAGAAAGAAGCTAACTCTAATTAAAGTTTACTTGATGCATGGATTGACTATGTATGCGTAAGAACATCGGTTTACTGTGCAAACTATAGAAATAAACACCAGTTGCATGAAAATAAATATGTGCAGTGCATTTAAACAATGTCTAGTTAGAACTAAGGTGTGATCACTCCACCGTCTTCAAGAGCGTTAAATTAGAGCTTTTTCCTGTGCTGATGCTGTTGCTGTTTTTCCCTACGATGGTTAGTTTTTCAAACCCTAATAGCTGCAAATCCACCATAATCCACCCTGTTTCAGCTCAGATTGTTTTATAAGTACAGGAGGTAAATAGTCAGTGGTGTTAGTAGGGAAAGTGCAGCGCAGCAGCACCAAAAGTCCTCAGTTTGCACTTCGGAGGTGTGTTTGGTGAGTGCAAAAATGAAGGTTCTGCTCAAATTCAACATAAAATAATCCATGAGAGAGGCTCTTCGTTTAAGCTGTGTTAGTAGTTTGAATAGAGGACTTTGTCGATATACGTCGGTTCCACTGTTTCCTGGGTGAGTTTTATCTCATACAGGGAACAGAAAAAGAAAGAAGACAGTTTTCTCTTTTCTTTTTTTTTATTTCTTTTTTTTTTTTTTAGGTAGTATTGCGGATGAAAATGAAACATCTGAAAAAAGAAAAGTCAAACTCTCTGAGTGTTGTAAAGTTGTAGGCAACTGCCTGGGGATCCCCTCACAGGTGCGCAGGCATCACTGGGCCCCCGTGTCGAGAACAAGTGCCAAGCAATCCCAGTTGGGTGCTGATTCCTCAGCTGAAAAGACTATTGATCTGACTCTGGGTTTGACACAGTGTGGAGTGTTTCCACTCTTGTCTCGTACCTCGCGAAGATGTAGCTCTGCTCGGGGATCCGCTTAATTTCATCCTTGTGTAGTTTGTTGGATTAAACAGCCTACAGGTACATATCAGGTTTAGTCACCAAAATAATTGAATTACACCGTGAACACAAAGTTTGCCCTATTGATCGTTCCTACCTTTTGTTTTGACACTTCATTTGCATAATGGCCTGTTTAAGTTGCAGTGTTCCTCTTTTTTCTTTTTTTGCTAATATTTTTAATGTGCACTCTTAGACATGCCCTATTTCATCATTGGAAAATGAGTTTCACGGGTTACTTCTGCTTATTTTGCTCTGTGCAGGAACCTATAATGGAGTATGTCTGTCCAGATGGAGCTAATGCGGTTTTAAAGATGCAAAACGTGGCGATGGACAAACAATAATCTGTCTCCCTCGGCTGATGGTTTCATGAGATTTTTATGTCACTCCGACCAGTTTCAGAGGTGCAATTAAACAAGCTTTGATTGTATATTGTACCATATGGGCAGTAAGGGGGGGTTTTCAGTCGCGCTCTGTGTTCTTACCAATGGGGCAGATCTAAGTGTCGGCAGGTGGATTGATCGCCGCGACGGCCAGCGGAGCGAAGGAGGATCAGACACCGGGAGAGGTTCGACTAGCTTTGCACGAGTCTTGTCTGAGCTCAGGATTTCCTCGCCTTTTGTGGGAGGGCCGGGCCTCGCGGAATAGCAGATCAAAGCTCCGCTCGCAGCATCTCGCGTAGCATCATTTACACATCTGTGAAATCCACACATTCATCGAGAAGACTATGAAAACCTCTCCTGCATTCATTAATGTGGAACTTTGACCGTAGACAAAGGTTAGGCGGGGGACAGAAATGGCCGCCGCTTTCAGACGCGCATTCGCGGCCGAGCGTTTTCGAGCATTCACAACCGCTCATTAATTCTATTTCTACTTTGAGTTTTGGTTATTTGCTTTCTTCTTTTTCACTCGGGCAAGCTCTCAATTCATTAGCCGATGCACTATGAATGTATTATTCAATGCTAGATTGGCATTGGTGAGAGCAGAGTGTTTACCATAGCTCATGAAATATGTATCTGTTGAATGGGTGCGTGTGTAAGCAGCTGCTTGATATAGCCATGATGAGGGAGAGGCTTCTGTGGCAGTCGCTCAAGGACAATCCCTTATAGCTGTTTTTGGTTTGCGTTGATTGTTGTGTTGATTGTCTTACATTAAAGCTGTGGTGTGCGGTGTAGATAACAAATTCGCCCCGGGGCAGGTTTCTATATCAGGGAGAACTTTTTCCTTCCACCTCTGCATCGGATGCTGAAAGATAAGCTTTTCTTTTTTTTTTTAAAAAACGCCGAAGCTACCTCGCCGTCTAATTGATTGCGGGGAATGGAAAAATGTTACTTATTACACACTACCGCACACACTCGCACAAACAGAAACCAGAGTCCAACTGCAGAAAAATGATCAGATTTGTTAAAAGTAATAGTAAGGCCAGAACATCCATAAAGAGCTGTTTGTTAGATGTCAACTGCAGTAATTATAACAGAGCTGGCATGGATGAAATTATATTGAGTGGCCCTAATGGTGTCTATGGAGAAAGAGCAGAGTAGGGGTCGTTTTTTTTTTTTTTTTTTCTCTCTCTCTCTTTCTTTTTTGGCCTAGATGAAGTGGCTCACCACAAAGATGAATGATTGCTTTCTGTGCGAACTCCTGGGCTCATGGGTTGATTTAATTGAGTTGAATTAAACCTAAGCCAGGTAGAAATGGAGACAGAGAGAAAATCTATGCCGTCGATCTATAAAAACCTTTAGGGCTTCGATCTGGATTACGTAGATTATTTTCCTGTCTAGTCACAGTCACACTTCATTCCTGTCCGTGGAGTCTGTACGCGTTAGTTACATATTGTTTAGGTGGAGAGTGTGTGTGTGTGGTCAGTGCCCTCCGATGGCACGCGGTCAGAACTCCCTGCATGAGGGCAACAAAAAAAAAGGCATCAACGCATTTCTACGTTCAAGACAATTCGCACATTCAGCTAATCATAAGTAATTCGACATGAAATGGGATCAATGGAATGAGCTGCTCTCTCCAAAAAAGAATGGAGAAAAAAAACAAGCCTGGCGCAGACAGCGTGTTGTAATTCCTTGGCACACTGATGGAGACACTCCTGCGGAGCTACCATACAGTACACCGGCTATAAATACAGCATGCTGACTGTAAAGTAATTTCATTGACGTAGTTGCCTAATATGGCAGATGCATCACTTCCCGCACACACGCAGGAAAAGGCTGCGCCCTGAAAGACAGAACGTCAGAAGAGCTCAAAACATGAAAACAATACCTTTACAGGGTGCGTTAAAGTGAGAACTCCCCATGGAAACTGCTGGAGTTTTCCACTTCTAGTGAAAAGTAAATATATGACTCCTAAAATTGTCATTTTGTATGTTTTAGCACAACTTAGCTGCATCGTAAAGACACAGAATACTCAGAATACCCTCATGCGGTTCAAGTCACAGAAGCAGAGGTTCCAAATTAGGTGCAAATAATTAAAAGCTGTTTGGAGAGTGACAGGCGGGACCCGTCTTCTTTAAACCTCTGACATTTGGGCTCTGCCGTTACCTTTGTTATACAAGCTTGTGCTGTCATCAGGCTGAGATCTAAAGAGCTCAGCAAGGTCTTCACAAGAAAGTCTATGAAATCCTCGGAGCCTCGTGGAGGATTTAAAAAGGCCGCTAAATTATCTGCAAGTGGTATTGATCTCACACAGCTACTGATTTGTTCACCGCTGGCAGCTCATGCAAATTCGGCACGAGAACAGAGCATCCATGAACAGAAGTCACAGAGAAGTCCAGGATTTTATCAGCAGATCTCAGGTGGCTTTGATAAATTTTAAAGTGAAAACTTAAAAGAATTCGCAAATATTTGACCTGAATAACACAAACTGTGAGCATTGGCGTCAGACTAAACTTTTTTTCCCAATAAATATTCTGTTTTTCCTTGCTTTTTGAGACTATGAGCTACTGCTATGAATAAAAGTTATTTATGTTCCTTCATAACAGTGATGTACTGTTTAGTGTGTTAGATTAAAACTGTTGGTAATTGTTTTTGCAGTTTCACTGACAGTTTATAAGAAGTTTAAAAATGCAACATTCAGCTTATTTTTTCTGAAGGTTTGATTAAAGATTAACTGTTGGCTATCTGCTAAGCTAACTGGTTTAGCTGAGATTGGAATATTACTAATCGTGCAACTATAAATTGAGTCATTATTATGAGTGACACGGTGCAGTGTAACTATGTCAATAAACAGTAATTTCCCAGGAGAGGTCTGCTTTTGCTGTATATTAATGAGGAAAAAAAGCCCGTGTATTAACGCTGATTTTCCAAGATTGCCGATATTTAAAGGCGAATATCTCTCGAGTGAACCTACTGACTTGTTTCTGTGACCAACGCTGTGGTGTTCGCTCTTGTCATGTGTTTACCAGCACCTCGGCAAATTATTCCAATGGTGTGGAAGGGAAATAAAAATAAGACGTGCAGTAATTCAGCGATCAGCAGACGATTGGGGGCATACATTGCCGCCTGCCAACAGACATGAGGCCAAGCTGCCAAATCACCCTTAAAAGGAAGCCTGAGCAAAGGAGCTTATCTCAATGTGTTGGTCTTTTCTCTGCTCCAGCACGTTTGGTCATATGTACACAGATGCAGGGGCACGATCTCATACGTCTTTTTCGCTCTGTATTTGTCTTGCCGTCTTCATTGTGCCGGCGCTCTCCTCTCCTCTCCTCTCCTCTCCTCTCCTCTCCTCTCCTCTCCTCTCCTCGCTCACTTTCATCTCTTCTGTTACCCCACTTTTCCATTGTGCTCCCATAACAGGGTTGTCATCTCTTAAGAAAACACCTCTTGTTCTCGACAATTTCGAGCTGACACGTTGACTCTTAAAATGCTATGATTAGCCAACATTGTTTGAGCTTTTTTCTTTGAGCAAAGCTGCTTAGGGGCAGCAGATAAAGCCACACCGTATATTTATCTGCTACATTTCAATCCTTTTTATTGTGACAGCAGAGATGATAGGAGGAGAAAAGGGGCAAGGTGATCCTATCCTGTTATATTAATTTGAAGTAGAAGCCGCTGTATTGTTTGTTAGATGGGATTGGAAAGCCGCACAGTGAACTGGGCAGAAGCACAACCTGCCCGGCCGTCGGATCAAAGGAAACATAATACACCCCAACGTTGAGTTATTCCGTGTGCCAGGATTATTTTTGCTTTGGTGTTAAATCAGAGTCCGTGTGTTTCCTGTTAAATAATAAAGAGCCGGCTGCTGTGTTCAGTGGAGGTGTCATGCAGAAGGTTTTTTGAATGGATCCGGCCTCTGGCTGTGCTTGGATGTGCTTGAAGCTTTGTAATGTTAACTCAACCAGACAATACAGGAGATTGTTTGAAATTCTATCAAACTCTTATGAGACCTCGGGCCCCAGAACAGTCCTTAAAAAAAAAAGAAAGTCAGCGTGGATCTGAGCTGGCTGCTTGTTCCCTATCACGACTGCGAACTGTTGCTCGCTCACATTTTTTTTATTTTAAACACGTGTCTTCTTTGTCCTTTCCAGAGGCGTCAGTGGGAAATTGCGCAGTTTTTTTTTTTTTTTTTTGCATGCATCTACTTTTAGTTTGAGTTTTGTTGAAATAACCTTCATTCAGCTTTAAAAATCCCAATTTTTCCTTTGTTAAAAATAACTTTCACTCTGAGTTGTGAACTGAAGACTCGCCATCAGTTGAGTAACCATCAGCAGCACTTAATGCTTTAAATCTTGCATTCGCTAAATGTCACCATACACATGTGTAACAATAAGTGTACTTTATCATCCCGCTGTCTTACTAATGCGGCAGCTGTCGTCACGACGGAAAGGGCAGATGTTACCTGGAGTACCACTGGAGGAGTACTGTCTGCCTCTGCACATTCAGTTCAAAAATAGCAACCCTTAGTCATCCGAGCACGAGCTGTTTGTAAATACGAGATGCATAAGGGCCTGACAGACTCAGCACATTTCTTTTATTATTTTTTTCCCCCTCCCTGGCACCTTTTGTGCCTGCTGTTCTGCTGTCTCTTTTGATGATTCCTCAAAAACTCAAGTGTGTGAAATGAAGTTGTGTATAAGTAGGGGAATGAGATTAAATGAGAAGCCAGTTTTTTTTTTGTTGTTTTTTTTTCCGCTGCCTTCATGAAGTATTTCAGCAAGGACTTTTCCGTCTGTGTGTAGTCCGGTTTTACAATACGCAAGCAATTTGAATACACAGGTCATCGCCTCGCGCTCGCGTCCGAGTTTGACCTTTTTAGTTTGCGTTTGTATTCGCGGTGGACGGCTCTGCCCGGGAGCGTGATCTGTTGAGCTGCAACATCGTCTCACGAACCGCAGTCTGTTTGCGTCTGTACAATTTGAAGTTGAGAATCTGAGTCACAGAGAGGCCGGTCTGCTCAAGCGAGCAGGAAACTGGGTTCCTGGATTCACCAGGGCCGCTAATGAGCCACTTTTAGCTTTTAGCGAAGCACGCTCCGACACAAGTAGATCAGAGCGTAATGAAACAGCCGAGGCAACAATGAGAGGTAGACGGACTGAGGAGGCTTGTTGTGGACAGTGCGGTTCTTTTGCATAGGTACATTGGATTATATACTCTAAAGGAGAGCCATTTAAGCTGTTTCCAAACAGTTCTAACACTGGTAAAGCTCTCTCTCTCTGCATGCAGTGTAACGTGAGACATCCATAACCTGTGTAAGCTGACAGTTAAGCCTAAAGCTAAATGGTTTCAACTGCCCTCGAACTTGGTCGGCACAGCGCAACATGTGATTTTGATGCATGTTGCATGTTCTTCCTGTGCCGCTCACCACCTGCTGGTGTTTTTGCATATGAAACATGAAAATCATGCTGCTTCGTATACATATGTCAAAAATTTCATCGTAAGTGAGGAAAAAAAGGTGATCAATAGCGACTCTGTGTGAATCTTCCCCTGCAGTGGGACGAGTGGTGTGGGTGAGTCACGCTTTGATATTGCAACACTGTTGCCTGACTTCTGCTGCTCCGAATTTTCTTGCAAATTATTTCAACAGTAAAGAAAATCGCAAGATGTTGGTATCCAGCACGTTTTGGCATCGGTTGTGTATGGTGGGAGGAAGTTTGAACTCCGTTGTAGTCTTCAAATTGAACCGGTTCGGCAGCATTATTAACAGCAGATTTGTGAGGAGTTAATCCTGAGCCGGCGCATCGGCATCGCAGTTGTAACGCAAAAGGCAAACACACACAAAGGTTCACACGTGTTTAGCAGTGCATACACAAACAGAATGAACTGATACAAACCAGCGTTGAGTGCACAGGATCATTCTGTGCAACATTTAAACTAGTAATATTAAGCCTAATGGTGCAATAATGTTATAAGCACATATTTATGTCTTCTATGAAAAACTAGCATTAAAGAGAGGAAACTCTACAAATTTATTCCTACAATAAATATTTAATATATTTATGTTTTATCTTTTTGTCTTCGCCAGAAAGAGATTTACCATGATTATATTATAGAATGTGTTAAATATTGGTCATGGGTGTGTAGATATACACAAAAGAGAAAAAAAGAAGGGAAATTTCTAACTGGTGGAAGTGATAAAATCTAAATGATAGTCAAACTTCCCACTGAGCTTGTATGGATGAGAATGCCTCGAGTGTTGCTAAGTGCATGCATAAGTACGACACACTCATCAACGTTTCAACTGCATTTGACAGAGTTTTTAAGTATCTTTAGTTTGCATGCATGCACGCACACTTGTGTATTTGTTTGTGTGTTTTTCTCCTGTTTTACGTGTGTGCATGCTCCCAGAGGGGAAACAGGCTGTGTGGGGTGTTATCTGCTTCTGCAGAGGGTGACAGCTAATCACCAACCCTGACAAACACTGGGGGAGAGGGGAGGGAGGAGGGAGAGAGAGAGGGGGGGAGATGACAAACGAAAGAGAGGGGGGGGGGGGGGGGGGGGGGGAGAAAGGGAGAGAGCGGAGATGGCGTCGGGCAGCCGGATTGGCATTTGAATTCCAGCGAGTAACCACAGGATCCTGTCAGCAGAACATGAACTGAGTTTTGGACCCGAGCAGGACGGCCCTGCAGCGGCCCGCGTCGCCCACCGATAACCAATAAACCCCCATCAGTAGAGGTACACATGGAGATAAGAGGCCGCTGAGGAAACATTGCGACATTTCTTGATGAGTTGAATAAATCTTTGTGTTTGCAGAGTCTGTCAGCAGCAGCTTTGATCTCTCACCCGCCGCTCGTAAATTCCCAGCCTCGCGGAGAACGTCTGCAGAAAGGTTCACGAGCTGTCTTTATTGCGAGGGGAAGGCACCTTTTCAAGTGGTACCTTGTCAGGTGTAAAGACATCAGCGCTTACAGCATCCGCTAAGCGTGCCATTAATCGTACCCAACGTCTATGCTAAATGCATTTGTAGACGTTTGCCTTGCAGATGGGCTGATGCATGCTGAGTTAGTGCGAGCTGCTGGTGTCGCCTGTTGACACGGAGATCAGAGGGCTGTGAGAGATGGAGAGATGCTGTCGTGAGATGGCGGCAGGCAGGCAGGCTGCACCGGGAGAGAGGAAGAGAGAGGAGACAAGACGAGGCTGAACTCGGGTTTTCAAGAAACAGTGTTTGTCTGTTGAATCCCTTCCTCTGTTGTTGTTGTTGTTGTAGGAAAAAAAATACCTATTAAACAGTGCAGCTTGTAGGAAATTTACACATCGTTTGGTAACCACTGTGCTCTTCGCTTGACCCTCTAATGCTTTGACAATTTAATTAAAATTAATGATGGCTCAGTTTGATGAGCAGTGGCTGGGCCGAGATGTCAATCCTTCGCTGTCTGGTGGTCTGATGATTCCCGGCCTACCCGTGCTCGCCGGACTCCCCGCCGGAGCCTGCGTGGGTGGCATTATTCGGACCAACTGGCGACTGTCTGGGTAGCTGTGACGGGCGTCACGCTGGGGGCCTCCATACGGGGGAGACCCCTCATCTGCTCGCAGTGTCACACCTCTCACCGCTTTGCTCTCTCTATCTGACCCTGTCACCGAGGCGCAGAGTGACGGATCCAGGCACAGAGGAGCCACACCAGAGACAGAGAGAGTGGGTGGCGCATCCTTTTTAGATACAGGCATAGCTGAAATCCTCGCTAAATAAAATCAAAGATAGCTGTCAGATGCTTTTACCGAGCACAGCGCTCGAGAGCGCGCAAATGGCACTATCAGTGAAGGAGTCAAAGGTCCACAGCTACTCAAGAATTGAGGTTGTCATTCACGTCTTTAAGAACGCGGTATTAGTGCTGTCTGTTTAACAGGCGCGGCTCGCTATCATCTCTCGCATTGCGTCACATCCCGCGGATTGCCATTGAGTTGACTGTATGTTGAGATTGAGGGAGTTTTTTTTTCCTCTCCTTTCGCTGCTCACAGGTTGAGTTTTACCCCGGGCCTTTTTCTCGCTGAAGGTTCTTGGGAAGCATCGAGTGGAAACCGAGAACAATGTGTTTATGTATCCCATCCACAGATGGCATGCGGTGGTCTGGTGCAGGTGACCGCCAAGCATCTGCGTTGCAGCGTGTGCGCATCTACATCTGTGTACTTGTGCTGTTTCGGGCGCTAATGACAGTTGGCATTTGGCCACTATCAGTGGATCGTTAATTAGTATTGAGAGGTTTGGGGGGGGAGAAGCACAGATTCCACTTTTTCGCTCAAACAGATGTGTGTTTGATCTGCTCACCCAGCTTACACACACACACACACACACAAACGCATGCTACCGCACTGCCCATCCATAGCGCTCTGACATATGGAAATGTCTATAAGCAAGTGCCTCTCAGCATACTGATATTGACAGCAATAGATCCAACCACAGAAAAACACTGCGGCGAGAAAAAAAAACAAAACTCAACAACAACAACAACAAAAAAAAAACATGGATCTTAGTCAAATCCGTTGTGAGCCTGCCAAAGAAAATCATAAAAAAACATAAATGACATAATAACTCACAGACAACAAAAAAACAAACAGATTTCATTCAATCCTGGCAGTGAAAGACATTCTGCGTGATTGGATTGTGAACAGAAAGTGCTTGACTACATAAAATGACATGTGTACAGGAGAACGGGACACACTGAAGACAGACTGTGATCTGATTGGACTGACCGCCTCTCCAGGTAGATATTGACACATTGTGACTATGTGGGACTTCAGAGCATCGGTCGCTGTGCATCCATTCATCGTAGATTCAACAGTGTGAGGTAAAGGCCCTAATTACAAGCAGAATTAACTGCGAAATAAGGATTGTTAATAGATGAGGTGTCGTTCAGCAATGTGGACAGCTACGGCCATTTAGCAGAGCAGCAGCTGGTCTCGGTGCTCCGCCGGGTGCCTGGAGGGCAGACCTGGCCATTGTAGGGCCCGGGGCGCCACATCGGGCCCTCTGGTCATCCCT
The DNA here is from genome assembly GCF_902148845.1 of Salarias fasciatus. Classification (NCBI taxonomy): domain Eukaryota; kingdom Metazoa; phylum Chordata; class Actinopteri; order Blenniiformes; family Blenniidae; genus Salarias; species Salarias fasciatus. The sequence continues at coordinate 9,195,439 of NC_043754.1, forward strand.
GACCAGCCCGCATGAGGTCAGTGAAGAATGATAAGTCTCCATTGCACGTGAGCATCACAGTCATATACAAAAATATAATCAGCATTCATGATCCAGTTCAATTAAATGTTAATGTGATAAACGACAGAGAAGACTTGATCCCAATGTGGTTTAAACCATGTTAGGATACAGTGTTGTGGAAACTGCACAGCTTTACCAAGTCTAATAATGTCAGAGCAACACAATCAATACAATGACAGTGTAATGACGCCATTAGGCCATAATTCAGGTCAATATCTGCGCTTTAGTGTTTGAAATTCATTTTTTAGGGTTAACTGAGTGGAAACTGAAGCTTTCCCACTTAATCCCCCAGCAAAAAAGTGTGTTTCCTATAAGGCTGCAACTAATGATAATATTCATTAGTGATTAATGTGCCAATTAATTTCTCGATTAATGAGTTTATGGAAAACTCCGAAAATTTCATTTACTGTTTAGAGTCTCCTAACAGCCCAAGGTGATGGCACCACGGCTCGTTTTGTTGGACAAAATACAAACAAAGACCATTATGCTGGAACAAGGAATAGAAGGGGGGCTTGACATTTAAGAAACCGACAATAGTTTTTTCTTAAAAAGCAACCAAAATGATTGATAAATCATCACAATAGTTTCTGAATATTTTCTGTTGACTTGTGTCGAATTAACTTGTGGTTGAATAGATTTTCTTTTTTGGACTCTTGGTGGGTTTTGTTTTTTTCTGTATGTGTGTAGGGTTTTTTTTTTCTTCTTCTGATTAGTCAAACCAACAAAAATGAAACAGCAGAAAATGTCAGCACTGAAAAACCGTCAATAAATCGTGAACAAATGCCTGCGCACGGCAAGATCAGTATTCCCCCAACACCTGACATCAGAGCGAGAGAAATAACAAGTTCACTGCTGGAAGAAGATCAGGAATCAAAGGGATTTCTGTTTATTTTTTTAAAGGCAACCTTTAACAAATCTCTACAAACTCACAGACACTGGAGTAAAACATTATTATAGCTCTCACTAATGTCAGAGTCTTTGTCTATTCAGTTAATTGTAGCATAGTTGTCCTGATGGAATTGCTCTGTGACCTTTAGTATTTTTATTTCTTCAGCCCTTATATTTGCTAAGTGGTGGTATTCTGGCTGATTAGTGCACACTCGTCCCCCCAGACACACACGCACGCACGCACACACACACACATGGAGTTTGAAAACACAATGTATTCACTCCCAGATCCCCACTCCCATTGTTCTGCTTTATAACACTGGGAAAGGAGCATCAGTCAAGTATATTAGCTGGATCCTATTACTGTCACCAGATTGCCTCTCTGAGCCATCTTAAAGAGCCCCCAGACAAAACTTCCTGTCATGTTAATCCAAGCTTTAATAAATAGAGGGATGTGTAACCATATTCAAATAGGGCCTCGCCGTATTTATGCTGACAAAGAGAGACGGGCTATCATGAAATGACAGATGAAAGTGTTTTGCATGAAAAGAAGGGGGGAGAAAAGTTTTTATCGGTGCTCAGTCTCTCCCATTCTGGGGAGGAATGTCAAATTATTGAAATGGCCTTTTAAAAAAAAACAAAAAAAGCTTAAGCCTAATCTAAGTAAAACAGTGCAGGTATTAGCGATGGTGGCTATTGTGAATGGAATGAATGCTATTCAGCTCGAGCTAGCAGTTCACTTTATCCCCCTTGTTCACCTATTGATATCAGAGTACAAGAGTACATAATACACACCTTGTGCCTGCAGAGATTTATGGATCAGACCCGCCAAACATTAGAAAATCTTGTTGCGGAGCACTCATCTGTACATGAATGCAGAAGCCGTGTTATTAAATTTGATCATCAGGTTATTAACAGCTCGGAATGCTTCACTTTACACGGCTGCGCCGTTTAGTTAACCCGAGGCCGTTACAAAGATGCCGTGGGAGCCCTTTGCATTGCTGAGCGCACTTATCGCCTACAAAAGAGAAACCCGGTCCACCTCTCCAACTCAAGGCCGTCTCCTCCATTCACGCCTGGAAAAGAGCAAAGACACAATCACAGAGAATCAAATGCTCTTTTCAGAGCTGCTTTCTATTGCAGCTACTCATTCCTGTACTCTGATGAGAGGAGCGCAGGTGAGCCTGGACTTCACAGCTGCACGCCAGCAGATTTTAGTCAGCGGCACAGAAGCTTCTCGGGCCTCAGAGGGGCGTCGCAAGCAAGGCATGTGTCTTCGGTGGTTTTGTTTGTCCACCATGCATCTTATAATATTAATGATAATATGATAACAATGTTAATTTTTAGCAGCTTCTGCTTTTGGACTGTAGATCCTGTTTGATTTGGCACAAGGTTTTACTGCAGATGAACTCCTTGCCTCAACCTTCAGTGTAGTTCTGTGGCAGTGGGATTTTAACCGGAAACCTTTTCAACTCTTGACCAGTGTGAATCCACTGTAGGGGCGACACGAGATCGAATGAATTGCTATGTTGCTGAGAGTAAGTGAGCCTCCAACAGCTACCAGTCAATAAATGCCATTTATTACATACGGACCTGAAAAATACAGGAATTCTGGTATTAAAGCTACTTTGTTATTTATTTACTACCTGACGAGTTAAACGGTCAAAGACTGAGAGTATGTTTTAAGTTATTAAAATAAATGTTCATCTCAGTGAGTTGAGATTAAACTAAGACTTTGACACACATTTATTTCGTGTCTGATTTGGTAATAAAATTCCAATGAGAAAGAAACAAATCAGGGAATACTGGAAGTGAGTTGTTTCACTCCAATCCCCCTGCATGGCACATTGCGCCCTCTTTAAACCTTTGAAACACCTGATTAATTAAAAAGGCAAAAAAAAAAAAAAAAAAAACCCTCTACCAGCTCTTATGCAGGCTCCATACTTTGCCCTCAGGTTATCACTCAAAATATAGCCCCAAGTCTTATTAATAAGCTCATTGAATCTGAACATGTTTGTTCATTTCTGGCACGGCGGGAATGAGATGTTCCATGTTTGCTGAGCCGGGGTGGATTTCCCCACTGCACATGGAACATGCATCATTATTAACAGGCACCTCCTTTGAATTACCAGGTGTGATAGAGCTGTCACTTTCCACAGGCATATAACCAAAAAACTGTTTGCGCTGCACAAACTGTTTCCCAGGCCGCCTCCTGCAGGCAGAACAGTGGACTGAGCATATTTTCAATATGGAAACGCCGCCATAATGACCGCACTGGCGTTCATTTTGAACACAATGCTATGAAGAGTAAATATATAGCATACAAAACAGTACCAATATGTGGTATTTAGTCATTAAAATAGAGGAGGAATTGTAGTGGATCAGCATTTGTGATTGAGGCCGTCACTCACGGCTGTGCAGACAGCTAAACGAAGACAAAAAGATGGACAGATAGATGCACGAGTGAGGTAGCAGGCATCCAGGAAACTTTCTGTTCCGAGTCTGAACCACTGAGGCATGCCTCTGACTCTGCCATCGTTTCCCACATGATGGTTGTGACAAGTGTTACAGGTTGGAAAGATTCTGAGCGCCGGGTTAGCAAGCAAACAGCGATAATTACACATTAGAATCTACAGTAAGTAGAGACTATTTATATTAGAGTCAATGGACTGCTCCGTGCTTCAAAATGACTGCAATATATAAACTGCAGGGGTTCTTGAACAGGGCTTAAACATTAGTAGCACTTTAATGTCAGAATAAACTACCTGTGCACTTTTACTGCTCGAGCAATGAAAGCTATGATGGAAACACCCGGGACTATAAGACAGATAGTAAAAAGGGATGTTGACCGAATATTTTAATTCCAAACAAGCACATTAAATATTAACCTGAACAGGGCCTGCATTATAAATGGAATATGGAAAGTGTCACAAGTTAATTAACTCATTCTGTATTAAAAAAGTGTCCAACAGGAAATGGGTGGCGAGCTCCGCGGAGGCTGGCTGCTCCTCTGTAATCCCTTTCATCTCCTCGTGTGTTCAGCACGTTCAAACAAGCCTCTTTTCCAGGCCTCCCCTCTCATCTTCCGCATTGTGTTTTCACACAGTCTCCCCAAACATTTCATTGTATCCTCTGACCTGTCCCTGCCCTCCCTCTCAATGCTGTTTGCAGCTTTATTTACATTAACAAGGAAGAGGAAACGAAGCGCCGCGCGCTGCAGAACGCGTCTCCTGCATGTGTGCGGGCCCGCATGTACTGAAAGACAAATCTGATTGGCTTTCCAGGAGGAAGGACATCATTTTAAATAAGTCCTCAATGTTAAACTGTTTGCTCTAGGGCTTAGGGATTGCTCACCTCTCCAAATACTATTTTAGCTTGAAAGCACAATATTTCCCAGCCTGAGCTTTCACATGGGAGAATGAGGGAGGGCCCTGGTGCTGCAGTTTCATGGAGGTGGCTCGCAGGCATACTCCATTCTGACAGAATGAGGAGGCACTCTGCAAGAGTGTGGCGGAGAGGAAAGGGGCCCTATTAATAAAATGACTCCATAATGGGTAGTTCCCTGCAGCCTGGCAAAGGAAGACAGGCGGATTGATGGACGAGGCCAACTTCTACTTCCTCAAGCATACTGAGCTCCACGCTTTGGACATGCCTCTGTGAGGCCAAACATGGGGTCAGACCCCAGAACACACCGAAGGCCCTTTCACACGGGGTCGAGAAATCCCAAAAGCAATCCCTTGGAGGACGTATTTGCATCTAATGCATCAGCTGCAAGCCAATGGAAGTGACAAGGAATCGTATTTACTTGTAAAAATATACAGTCTGCAACCAGCATCAGCATCTTCCTCTTGTTTCTGACATCCCTGTGACCAACATGAGACAAACTTCACGTTTCCAGGTTTATTTCCTAGAATACAAAGCTTTGTCTAGTGTTACAACAGGGGTGTCAAACATAAGGCGCACAGGCCAAAACTGACCTGCAAGAGGCTGCAATCCGGCCTGCTAAACAACAAAGCAAATGGTAAAAATGCCAAAGAAAACATAGTTTGTTTTTTTTTTAACAAATTTCCTAACAGTAACAGCACAACACTGAGACTGAGCCGAGACATCGGCAATGCTGCCAGGAGAGCTAGCTACCTCGTTGCTCAAAGTCGTGTGGTCAGTGGCGGGTTTGTGAAAACATGCATAATGCAACAGCAGTAGGAGAAGTTGTTAATAATAATAATGCATTTTATTTATAGGCACCTTTCACCACACCGAAGGTCACCTTTCTGGAAATTTCCCTGCATTTTGCAACAGAAGTTATCGTTACTATTTACTTTATGTGGAGATTGTAGTGACTTTTGGTAGTAGGTGTTTGGCAAGGCATAAGCATAGACATGTTTTTGTCACATATACCTTGTGTTATAACAAAGAAAAACTTTAAATTTTGAATTAAAACTTCATTATGGGACTAATTTCCTGGTCTGGCCCAGTCAAGATGAACTTCGACTGTTTGTGGCCCTTGATCAATGTATTGACACCCCCATATCAGGAAGATGACAGTATTTATGTATTTCAAGCACTGTGAGAACTGAAGGAATTCTGAGTTTAATGGAGACAATTTTCAAATGATAAAAGCTTCAGTGCTAAACCATCTGGGGAATAGTTTCATAATATATACAAAGATTTGGCAGTAATATCTCATAATGTGAAAAAACATCAGCAAGTCTCACCTTCAGCCAAACATGAGTGTCTGGGACGAGACGTGAGATGTGGGGGGGGGGGGGGGGGGGGGGGGGGGGGGGGGGGGGGCGTTGGAGGCACAAAGGGTTTTCCAGCTGTGTGACAGATTTGGAGACTGAGAGTTGATGGAATATATCTGCAATATATTGTCCATTTGGCACGCAGACCAAACTCCCGGATTTTGTGTCGTTCATTCGGATCATGAAGTACCGATCAAACTGTATTGGTCATAAAACTGATTGGCCCCCAGGATGAGACAATCCACACGGCACATGTTTGACTCCAGGAGTGTGAAGTCGTGTTAATGAAATATTTTTTTTTAGCGGCACAACGGCGTTACAGTCTCGCCCTAACAATGTGGCGGCGTCCTGAAGGCATCGCTCCATCATTCTTTTATTGCATTTCTTTGCAACAGTCCATTGATTAGAGCGGCCTCAGCATGACTGTCTCTTTAATTGTGAATTTGCTGATCTGGAAGCAACATCGCGCGCCACGGTCGGATCTGTGCTAACCAGTTCAGCGACGCTCCGAGGCGTCCTCTGACACACAAAAGTTCATCGTTAGAATATACATCAGCTTGTGTCACCATGGCGACCTCCTTGGATGCCGAGCAGGGGACCTCATAAATATGTAATCCTGACAGATTTGAGGAATTGTCTTCCTCAACTGTTTCTCTCAAGCCATTTTGTTAATGTCAACATGAAGGAAAGTTACTGGAATAACTGTTGACATTCCACCAATGCTGTATATCATTAATAATTACGCACGAGAGAGTCTGCGGACGAACAGCTGCAAAACACTTGAATGCGTTTGCCTGTTGTTTTTGTTTTTCAGCAATTAGAATGAGAAAAAAAACAGATGAGTGGTGTACTACTAAGCTAATTAGCTTTGTGTTGCTCTGCGGTGGGCCTCACATGTAGTTTAATCATGTATAATATTGCACATGACAGGTCTAGCTTTAATTCATTTCTCAAATATGTGAATACACATTATGCATTTTTAATCAATATGTTGTCCAAATAAAATGTTTTATCAACTATTATGAATGCTTTGGATTATATTAAAAAACACAGAGCTCTTAGTTTTCTTTTTTTGGGTTTGCATAAATTGACATTAGCGGAAAAAATGAGAAAGTTTTATAAAAGGAAACTACAGTATAGTACAAATAAATGTACTATAGGAGGCACGAAGAGAAATAGGGTAGACGGAGCAGGCAGCAGATAAGTACCTCTTCACCCTGCATCACTGTGCTTTTTTCTGCCTCTGTGTGTGATGTGTGTTGCACTCTGGCCGTGCATTTTTATCACTTCTGCAGAGGGTTGCCACTCATCCATTATATTAAGGAATATTCCTTTTGGTTGTGAGGGGGGGAAAAAAAAAAGGGTTGTTTCAGATTAAACATAGCTGTTCTCTCCTCTATCGTGGAAAAAAAGTAAAAAAAAAAAAAAGAGAGAGAGAGAGAGAAGGCTCGTCCATCTAGACCCCTGCTTAAGAGCAGTGTCCCTTTTGCCACCTTGTGTAATTGCAGGAGCTTATAGGGAGCTAAAATTTTGCCCTCTGCTCCTCGTTAAAGCACCACTTGTAAAGGCGCTCAAGCGTGGATGCAGCACACTGCGGCTCAACGTTCCCAGACAATGATATAGATTTCCTCTACAAAAGAACAATTGAAAGGGTTGTCACAAATTTGTCCATTGTCACTGGGTCGCTATCATTTCTCTGTTAATTGCCATCATTGTAATAGAATATTAGATGCTCTACTGCGAAGGAAGTGTTGATGAAGGGGCAGTGCCAGCTGCGTTTTCTCCTTGACCGCGACCCTTATCTGTCACCAGGGTAATGATGATAATAATGCGATACTGCATTGATCCCTGTAGGATTTTTATTTTTTTTCCTCCTCTACCATACCGACTACGGTGCAAGTTCGGCCACAGACTGTTACCCCTGGAGAGGGCAGAGATTCAGCCCCTTGCTCTGAGACACTTAAGAATAATGGATGCTTGCCAACAAGTGGGCTTAAACCTGGGTGCTCCGGTTAAACACTGGTGTCGCCACTCACCGTGTCATTTTACTGTAGAGCATATCGAGGCTCAAAGTGCTCCACATGCTCTGTGTTTAACGCGTCTCCCAACCTGGAAGTTGCGTCTACAGCGAACTGACACAAGGTCTTTGTACCTGAATGTTTTTTTTTTTTTAAAATAATGGTACAGTGGTGTAGTGGTTAGCGCTCTCACCTCATAGCAGGAAAACCCCCAGTGTGATTCCAGGTTTAGAGGAGTTGGCGTGAGTAGATTTGCTCCCACAAACCGTAAACATTTGAGGTCAATTGTTGATTCAGCATTGTCCATCAGTGTGAGTGTCTGGCCGTGTTAGCCCCGTGATGGATTGACTCCCGCCTCCTCTGTCCGAACTTGGATAAATCGAAATCGAAAATAGTTTGATGGATGGTTTTAAGAGGATTTTTTTTTTTTTTTTTTTTTTTTTTTTTTTGTGTGGAATTGACCCCATATTGACAAAAGCTTTTTCACACTGATTTGCTAAACCCATGCAAATAGATCAGGCTGTGCCTTGGTGGTGTGAGCACAAAGTCCAGTAATCTCTGACACCAGAATAGGCCTGATATCTACACACGCCCAGTACCAGTCTTTCCGCTAAGATAAAAAAGAAGATCCCAGGAAGCGTAATGAAATCTCCCAGCACCACCAGCACAACAAAACAAAGCCTCGACAAAAAAGATGGGCACAACCACTCTCAGGTCACAATCTGTGGCTCAGGCCCTCGTTCCTTTGGCATCAGATATGATCTATATCAGTGTCACCCCCAAATAGCAGGAAAGCTCCTGTGCTAGCCTTCAGCCGTGAGCCGAATGTAAATGTGCATTTGACACCTATCTAAATCGCTGTCATAATTCATTTCCAGGGCTCTTAAATCTCTCCCTGTCACCTGGCACCTCTGCTGTTTTCCTGTCCAAAAAACAGAGCACATTAGCCTTTATTGATGTGTTTGTCCTTTGATACATAATTCATCATTCGGCGGCCCTTTTTTTTGGAGGAATTATCATGTGTTTTTCAGAGGTTGTTCAAACATATGGATTGACACAGACAAAGAGGTTGCACCTGGTGTGGGGTTAAGTCTCACACTATATGACAGGAACAGGATAAGTCTTTTCTTTCTCAGGGTGTTTGAGCAGAGTGATATAGAGCTTCGCCCTCATGTTGCTCGTAAATTGACTGACCGCAATCACTTTTTTTTTCCCCCTCCCTGCTCGAATATCTCTTTCCCACCTGCAAATATTCCCCCGTTTTCATCAAACTGACATTCCTCCTGTGCTGTGAGGTTCATCTCAAGTCATCTGACATGTCACTCACCTCCATTAGCTTTAAATGTAGCCATGTTGTACACCTGAAACAGCCTTTATAAGGGGCTTACGCTACCGCATTTGAAGACCGCACACACACACACACACACACACACACACACACACACACACACACACACACACACACACACACATACACACGCTGGTCCTACACAGAACCGTCAGTCCTATTGTGCTTTGAGTGACATTGAACCCTTATCGTTAATATCACAGGATACTTCCTTTGGGACATTTAAGGGTAATGTCAACAATCCTTGAGACCGTTTTTTTTTTTAACCGGCGTTTGAGAAGAAAAGAGTTGTGATCAGCAGTGTTTCTCCGGCTGTTTCCATCCTCAGCAGCAACGTTACTTCAGGCACAAATAGGTATAAACATTCAGTCAAACAACAAACGGTCAAACATAAGGCTCATGGGCCAAAACCGGCCAGCAAGAGGCTCTAATGTGGCCCACCGAACCACCAACCAATAAAACACATTTAAAAAACCAAATTTTAAGAGTAGTAAACGCAATACTGACACCCAAGCTGATATATCAGTGATGCCATGAAAGCTAAAATGTGGTTTGCTGATCTGATATAATGCTTTAACCAGTCCAGTCCAGCAGTTCAGCAACCTTTTGAGACCTTTTAAAATTCCATCGATAAAATACTGCTCAAAAATTGGCAAACTATACTCAACCCAAAAATAGAAAAATCTTCTACCTGTAGAGGGGTAAAAAAAAATAAATAAAAAGTACACTAATATTTTGAAAAACTGTGTGCATCCTGTAAACCCTTCAAAGCTGCATTAAATACTGCATGAACACCACTAATCTATCAAACCAGCCAACCTGTAAAAGACAAATATTTCCTCTGGCAATCCTGTGCCTGGAGGCTGCAGCTAGTCTCTTAAGTCTTGCAGTATTAGCTCTGATGGATTTTTTTTCTGACCAGACACTTCAGGTTAAAACCTCACAACTCAGTGTCTTTGTGAGATTTATGAGCGTTTACGCAGATTATGCGAATCAAATGTAACACTTGAGGAATATCTTGATTTGCGGAACGGAATTCCTCACCAAAAAAGGTCTTCGGTATGAAATCGCCGCCCTCTGAAGTGTGAATAAGAGTTGTATTGCTACTCAGCCAGCACTTCACATACCTAATATACTCCTGCCAGGCCTTTTTTAGGAGGAGGTTATTTGGTTCAGATGTGTTTGCTGCAGGTTTAGTTAAAGAGCTGCCCGGCCTCTCGCCCCCTGACTGTCTTCCAGCAGCCTTCTCCTTTTAAGTGGTCATGGACTGTTCCAGTGCATATACCGCAGTGAAATAGACTTTTGCTCTTTTCTTCATTGTCACAAAAGGCCAGGCACTTCGCTGGAGTTCCCATTCCCCTTTTACATAGTGATAAGACAGCCATTATCCTTTGAACCTTTCTTTTCACCGTGCCAGGAGAAAAAGGAAGAGTGAAAGAGGAGGAGGAGGAGGACAGAGAAAGATTTCTTCCCTGAGGTGAGCCTGGCCTCACCTCTGTGTGGCGGGCTTTTTTGTGAGCAGTGAAGAGGTCCTTAACCTTCTATCAGATGGAGGCACACAGTTGTGTTCTGCTTGAATAACTACATTGAAAAGCCCTGAAGCACAGGAGATGGTTCTATAGACTCAGCAAGTGGCAGAGAGAGAGTGAGAGAGAGAGAGAGTGAGAGCGAGGGAGTGAGAGTGAGTGTGAAAATGAGTGAGACAGAGAGAGAGAGAGAGAGAGAGCAGACTGTATTGTATGACCTGCTGGAGTGTGACCCTCGCATGATGTGCGCATTCTCTGTTAAAGTGCCCATCAGTGCTTCGCCGTGAATCCGTGTTCTTTGTTGGACGGGTCTCGCTGACAGGATGGTCCTTCTCTAATAATGTCACAACAACAGCAGTTCACACATTTTTTTTTTTTTTATAATACGCTTCCTTTAATAGACCTCGCTCCGTTTTACAAAGTAACGGTCGATCCGCTCTCCGGCTGTAAATGGCTTTACAGTAGCAATACTATCAATATCAGAGTGCCACATATTTGAATGTCACGTAGTGCGAGGGGCTCGTCGTAGCCCCCGGCTGATGGCACTGCGCTCTGCTTTCATCTTTCATACCAGTCAGATTTCAAGGAGCTTCATTTGTTAGCTTTGATAGAAACATGATGGGACGACACAAATTAAGTGCAAGGATTTCCCTCCAAAAAGTTGTTCAGTCAATCACATTTTCACCACACATTTTACTTTTTTTTTTGCATCATTTTGGCTGGGATTATAGCTTGGATGCCTCATCAATCCATCCTCTATACACCTCCATCCATAGAGTAACATAGAAATACGGACGTGGCACAAACAAGTGGACCAAGCTGGTTTTCGTCCACTTCCAGAAAAACTCTGGTGCGAATCCATTGAGCTGCTGCTGCAGTCTGAAGACAGCATGGAGCAAACTGAGAACATGAAAGGCTTCAAAAACGCTGTGTCCTTGCAGGAGGATATAATTGATGTGCGCAACTGACAAATTCCTGCTTCTGTTGTGACTCTTTCATACATTTTTTAAGTACCCAGTGAGTTCACGGCGGGTAGGACCACCGCTGCAATATTTCCACATGTGTTGCATTTAGCCGGGCGCGCCGCCTCGACGGGCCAGTCATTTTGCAGAATATACATCACAACAGCTGACCAGCGTGCACTTTGATTCCATTTTTCAATCCGATGGGTAAAAAGTGCCACTGAGCGCAAAGTAAGCCATGCAAACCCTCCATTAGTGTCAGCAGACTCATCTTTTTAGAAAGTGTACCCCAGCCGAAACATATTTGTTAGCTCCGAGTCTGTTTCGTTCTGTTTGCTGCTGGTGTGGCCACTGCTGCCATTTTGCTTTGGGCTAAGAGCACCAGCGGGAAAAAGAATTCATATTCAAGTTCAACTATTGTTGCTGCTTAAAAACTGGTCATTGGTCACTTTTTACTCAAAATTAATCGTACGATTGATAGCAGCTATTCCGTTTGATTTACCTGAAGGAAAAAAATCTAAACTGTGAACGTGGTTAATGCAGAAGAAGATGACTTCCCACGAGCACTTCCCTCTCCTGAGCTTGCTTTCTTCTTCCTTGTTGCCATCTTGACTAAACAGAGAATGTGTCCACCCTTAATGTGTGCTAATGTTTGCTCGAGCTGATTTTAGTTGGGGGGGAAAAGCCTCTTTCGTCATCGCGCTGAAGCCGTAAGTAATGATGTGCTGTGCCCTTTTGTTTTCGGGAGAGCCTGCGGGTATCATTAGTTTCATCTCACCTCTGAGTCACTGGCTAGACTTGACAAAACACTTAATAATCAATACCTGTCATAATGGCGCTGTTTCTAGGGGGCTTTGTCTCTTAAAAAGCAGAATATATGCTCGGCTGGCCGCTTTTGCCTTCGTGGCTCACGATGCACAGACACTTTTGGGCTGTTTCAGTATAAGTCATACTGGATGGCAGAAGTCAAATGCTATAAATTTCTGTCTCCCATGTAAATGATCGCGGGCTGTCAGCGGCGCTTGTCAAATTAAACGTTTACCATAGTTGGTAAACATGCCATTCCATCTTAGCTCTGCAGCGCAGCTTTCACGCTGTCAAACCCCGGAGACGTCGGAACGACCGGTTCTGGTGCTCTGAGCAGAATTCCAGCCACGGAAATCGGGATTCAGTCTGACTTTTCTCACATTTAATTCCACAGCGGTGTAATTAACTGGGAGGGCACCAGAAACAATATCGGAGTTACTGTTGCAGATAAACAATCCAGAAGTTTCTCTGTGTTCCTCGGTCTCAGTCAGTGATACCACAACCCTCAGCACGACAAATTCCGCTCATCCCGCTTCCTCTCACTTTAATGTGATTTTCATTAGATTCCCTGGCATGAGACAGAGGTTAGGTTGTGCGACATTATAAATGTCTGTTTATAAAACTGTTGCTGCAGGTGATATTCCTTGGCAGCTGTTTATTTGTACTCCACTTTAATGTTTCCCAACCACACACACATCAGATAGCGCATTTTTCAAAGACAGCACAAACTTCATTATTTCCACCACAGTTTTTTTTTATTTATTTATTTTCCATGCTTCTCTTCTATGTCAACAAAGGGAAACGGTTCAAGAAAAACAATAACTTTGTTACTAAAGTGCCAGCTACAGTATCACACTTGTAGTTCCAGTGAATTTTTACGCACACTCTGACTTCAGATTTTTCTCGATAATACCTCAAACTGCCTCGGATTATTCTTGATAATACCTGAAAAAAAATGGTCTTGCTTTCGTGTTGCCAGGCTGGCGTTTTAGACAGTGATGCTTCAGTCTGGTAATCGATGATGAAGAAAAAGCAGACTGTGTTTGGTCCCGCTCAATCTTACAGCACTCGCTGTACGGCACTCGGAGCTAGAGAAAGCACACACAGTCTTTACTTAAGTACAGATACTTCTGTCAATAAAAGACTAAATTAGGAGTACTTATTCTTTACTTACAGAAAAAAAGAAAAAAAGCTACACACTCTTGGCTGTACTTGGAGTTAAAAAAAAATTAAACTGGCATTTTTCTCTGTATTTGTCAAAGCAAATGTCATGGATCCAAATAAAGTCATTCATGAGCAATCATCACATTATAAAGAGATATTTCCTTTGTCAAATCGTGCTTTCTTGTTCAAAATGTGAGACAGACCACTCCGATAGAGCTTCATAGGAGATGCACCAACCCAAAAATCTGGTCTTCAGGGGTACAAAAAGGGTAATAATTACATAAATATTATACTTTAGAATGTGAAATGCATGATAATTACACAGTCAGTCTCGTCCATCCATCCTTCCTTCCTTCCTTCCATGCACCCTGGACAGGTCACCAGTTTATCACAGAGCTAAGACAAGGAAACATTCACATGTTTGGCAGTCTGCAGTGATTTTCTCGAGCATGTCTTTGCACTGTTGGATGAAAGAAGTACTGAAATAAACCACAGACAAGTGGAAAAACGTGCAGACTTCACAGTGAACGTACGGTAACTGACTTTGACAAATGAGCTGACCACTACAAGAGTTTAAAAGGTCAAATTAAAACTAAAATCAGTCGCCTGATTGAATCATGTCAGCATGTATATGTGTTTAATAAAATTAACTGAATGTACCTAAAAAATATCCATCCACTTTTAATTTCTACTGCTTTATCCAGTGTATTTTCAAATGCTGCACAGGAGGTAAGAGAGACGCTGGGCAGATCCAAAGGACCTAAAACCCCCTGCTTCTGCTGACCCAGTGGCACATACCCAGTGCCTCCCTTTGTTATGAGTTAGTCTGTGTCACTTAAACATTCTTGACATCCGTTGTTTTGCTTCGCCACAGCTGCTGATGTTGTGCTAATTGTTATTTGCCGCAGCAACGCCAGCCATCACCTGCAGGCTCCGAATCCTCCAAACTGTTTCACGTGCGCCCGAATGCAGGTGCGGCGTGTATGTAGACTGCTTAAAAGTCCAGAACGTTGCCCATTAAACGTTGCCGTTTTGGAAGTACTTCGGGGAGGTTGCAAATAAAGCGGCTGCGAGCCGCATGTGGCCCGTGAGCCATGCAGTGAGTAACCAGACCCCTGCAAGCTGTGCCAACGTCTCGTGTGCCAAATGTGTGGCAAGAGGGTGGCACCAACAGTGTGCCAGCGCTAGTCTGCCTGGCTGCCAGGCACTTCTCTTTATCCAATCAGACAGTTCGGCTTGAGTGAGACCCCTATTCTTGTCTCTTCCCATCTCCTCCCGGAGGTTTTTTAACCCTCCCGTGAAAAAGCACAAGCGTGTGTGCACGCAGCGCAGCGGCGAGCCTCGCCGGCGCACCGCTACTCTCACCTTAGAGACCATAACCAGAGAGTGAACGGTGCAGAGTGTTCCTTCTGTGTTTCTGTCTGCCGCCGCTTTTTCCTCCCCCCTCCTCGTCTCTCCCCAAGACGAAATCGCAGGCTAAATGAGCATGCCTCAGTGTGTTTCTGAAGCATTTCATCAGAGTTATAGAAAGAGGAGTGTGTCTAGAGGTCTGTTTTTCAGGGATGTGTGAGGTGGTGGGGGGGTGCAGTCTGTCTGTGTGTGGCTTTATTGGACATGATGAAGGATGATATTATGGTGGATGCTGCTGCTGCTGCGGCTGTGAGATGAGGAAGGATCCCATTTGTCTCACGCCCGCTTAGTGTAATGTGTCTATCTGTCACTCCCCACCCCCCAAAGACCGGACATTGGTGTTCATCAAAATAAACATATTGTCTGCACAGTTTCTCCCTTTCTTTCCCCCGCCAGTCATTATTGTTACTTTTCCTTTCTTGTTGTCACTCGCGACTCACATCTTTGCTTCTTCTCAATCTACAAAAACGAGCCACGCCGCTGAAATTCCTCCGTCATCAATATTACACCCTCCGGATGAGGAGGGAAATGGTAACTCGACAATAATCCTGCGATCGCAGAGCGATTATGAGGAAGAGAGGTGCTTAGAAAGACATAAATGTAAAGCAATGAGAATGTATATTTGGGGAATAATTGCCGTGAGTGGATGAGATGTAAATCCGGAGGAGAACAAGGCGGCGTGAGGAAAAGATGTGGCTAATGTCTGTGCTTCCCCTTTATGTCTTCCAGGTTGACGACGCCATGCTTATGTTTGATAAGACTACTAACAGACATAGAGGTAAGTGCACTGCTTCTGTTCTCTTGTCCTCCATTTTTTTTTCCCCCCTTTGTCTTTCTGAAAGGTGAGAAAATAGTCATTTTATGTCCTTTCCCCATGAGATAACACAGAACAGTTCCATTTCACATGATATTAGGTGCACCGTCTGTTCAACAATGGGAGCGTGTCAAAGTAATCAATAAGCTAGTACGGTGTTTAGAATGTTTGAGCATTGGCTGGTGTGAAAGCGCGCGTGTGTGTGTGTGTGTGTACGATGATGCTGGTGTGAGTGTTTCAGAGAGGTGCTTAAAGGGTGTAAAGATTGTGAGATGGTGGGTGCTGTGCAGTCAGATAACAGCATCAGATAAGGCCCAGGAGAAGCACTGACTTTATCGCTCCATCTCATCAGCTCCTTATCTGAGATGAGGGGACATTTCTCTCTCAAGCAGAGGACTTTCCAAAGACAGGTTTCCTCCCTGCGCCACAATGCGGTGTTGGCGTATCACTCTTTCAGGGCCCAAACTCACCAGCCGGCGAGGAAAAACGCGCGCGGGGCCGTCACCTAACGGCGGCCCCTCGGCTTCAGCCGTGACGGGCTCACATCGCTAGTTTGAAGAACTTTTAGGAGACAGACTGTCCCCGGCTGTTTATGCGTGTACGTATCATCGCGAGCGGTCGACAGGCGCTGACAGGTATTTCCACAAGAAGAAGGAGCAGACACTTCTGTGTTTGTCATGCCAGTCAGCTCGCAGCGAGCATCTCACTGAACTGGGCTGAGCTCTGTTTTGCTATACACTATTGAATGGCAATATTTGCTCGCATCCCCTCAAACGGCATAAATGTTTAAGCGCAGCCGGCTGAGATCGAAAGCTGTTTTGCTTCTGCCGCCGCGCCGGGCGCCGTCTTTTCTCTTCCTACTGTATCTGTGTCCGCGTGTGTGTTCAAGTGTGTGTACTCTGTGTCTGTATGTGTGTGTGTGCCGCGCAGGCAAACTCTTTGAGTCTGGTAAACAGTTTCTAAGTGTGAAACATGTGAACTATAGTGGAAGTGATCTATGGCTTTGAGGGGATTTTGATCTGTAGTGACAGAACCCAGTGTGAGGTCTGCTTTGAGACGAAGGCTTTTCTCTCACTCTCTCTTATTTCTCGCTCCTCTCTCCCCCTGTCTGCTGCACTGCCAGCCCTCGCTTGGGAAAGGGGAAAAAAAAAAAAGAAAATCCAGAGAGGGCCGGGCGCCACACTCAGAGGGTGTGTGTTAGGCGTTTGCCTTTGGGCGGAAAAATGCCCTTCAAATGAAGACAATGATGGAGAAACAGCCTCCTTGGCAATTTTTCTGATGACAGCGGACATATTTATATGGAGTGTGACACTGAGGCAGGAGGCAGGTGCGCTTCTTTCCGTACGGTCGCCGTTTCGTTTTGATATTTGGTTCCAGTGGGAATTTGAAACAGTAGATATTTTCAGGATTCATATTTTACATAAAAAAAGAAGAAGAAGAAGGAGGAAATACAACAGGTCCTCCAGATGAATTGCACAGAATATCACAGACCCATAAGATACTGTGAATAATTCATCCGAGCCATTGCTGTGATTGTGTAATATTAATGGCTTAGCTGCCCTGTGACCACGAACGGAAGGACATTGAATATATTATCAGTGTAAACTAGCGCCTTGGCCCACTTTACCATTGCCTACAGATGCAGTGATGGGCATCAGGCGGCCTGCGGTCCAAATCAATTCCCCCACCTGCGTTTCTTTTTTATCGTACAGATTGATTCATGAAAAAATAATTCCTCGGTTTCCTGCAGCACCGCAACAGCTAAAAATAACACATTCTTTACTTGACAATTCAAATGCTGCACAATGCAGCCCCTCTCAAATCGGGGTGACTATTTTCTAATTGCAAGTCGGCCATTATAATAGTTCACTGAGAGCCTCTAAAGCTTTTCAAAGCAGCGTGTGTTGAAGAGCATATTTATAACTTCTACATTTTTCCTTTCTGTCATGCACACCTGGAACACTGTCGTTGCTGCAACCGCTCCTTAAGTGTTACGTTTAGCTTACGTGCGCAGTTACACAAGTAACATCCGGCCGAAACGACTTTTTCTTTTTGCAAAAAAAATTATAAGAATAAAACACTAAGTAGGAAGGAAGCAGATGTTGTCTTGATATTTACTTTTTGTGACGTTGTAACATTACTTTTGTCTGGGAACAGCGCAGTTTTAAGGACGAATGTTTGACTTCACATCACCTCATTTGAATGTTATCACTGCCTTTTTTTTTCTATTCTCATTCTACTTAAAGCCCGAGCTGTATATCACTGTAACGCATTGTATTTCCGAGGAGTTGATTGTGTATGAGCTGCCTGATCGACACTTGATTGCGAAGCGCGTTTTCTTTGGGGCTGTGGTGAATTGGATAGAGGACAAACGTCACACTCCAGTAGTAGCAGCATTGTCCTTCAGACGGTCCCCGCGAGCCTGGCGAAACGACAACCCGAGGAGACATTCTCTACCCTTCTCCTTTTCTACCCACCTTTATTTTTTTTTTATTTTTTTCAAACTCTCTATCTCTCCCAGTCATTCAGTCTCATTCAGCCTTCTCTTTCTTTTCACGGCCGCGCTATTTCTGTCCTCACACACTCGCAATAGCGTCTTCCGCATCCTGCCTGTCTTCGCCATCTCTGTTTCCCCTTGTCTTCCTCTCTCTCTCTATCTCTCTCACTCTCTCCCTCTCTCTCTCTCTCTCTCTCTCTTGCTAGAGGACACTCGCTGTAAGCAAAGCTCCTCACAAAGGCGCACGCTGCACACCATCTCCTTGGCATTTAAAGGAGTAGAATACAGCCAATTGTGTTGGAAATTGAACTCTCTAAAGCCTGCCTTCCCACTGCAGCGGTTCATTGTGGGTGAGTTCAGTGTCTTTGGTGAGCGGCTTGAGCTGTCCAGAGGTTGATGCCAGAGGGCGCCTATTGTTCCACGTTCTACCGCAGTGTCCCCACCACTCCGCCTCCCTTCAACCTTCCCTTCTTCTCCTGACATTCACGTTGTGACGGAAAAGAGAAGAAAAATCAAGATTGTACACATCGGTTAGCACACATTTCACAGGACACGTTTAACTTCTATTCCGGGGCGGTTTATCCAGCGGTGGCAGACGCTCCAGATCACAGCGAGCCTTCGCTCTGAAACGCAGGCCATGGGAACAGCAGTCGCAGCCTGGTGTAGGGAGACCGGAGACAGATGGAACATTTCCTCTCTGTGTTCAGACGCAGCCGATCTGCTCTTTTTCTGATCGCACTGGAAGTTTTGTAGTTAAACTTCTTGACCTCAAATCGTGTTTATTTTGTGTCTCGGTGGGTGTATTGGTGCTGATGCTTTATCTGTATGCTGTAAAATGAGCTGCTTCAATAAATGTCTCACTCTTAATGAGTGTTTTTAGATAGTGTTGGGAATTTCTTCAACATGTGGATGAACTGGTAGAATTCAGAGATGAGAGCTTCTGTTGATCCATGAGGAGGAGGAGGAGGTGAAGTTGACCTGGATTTGACCTTTGTTTACCTCGCTGTGCTCCGTTGACCCAGTTTGGCGCCATCAGTGTGATAAGATCACAATTTACACATAGTTCTTTGATTTGGACCTGTCCAAGCAGCCAATGTTGAACGAGTCAAATGTCACATTAACAGAGTCTGAACTGCTTTAAAAAAAAAAAAAAAAAAAAAAAAAAATCACTTTAACGAGTCAGTTTCAGCGTGAAAACACTGGAGTCTGATTTAATTGACGGAGACTCGGGGTCTGCAACTTTCATGACCACATGAGCTGAAAAACATTTGTCTGCAGACACAAAACATATTAAACCTGTAAAATGGGAATGACAGAGCTTATAAAGGTGTGTAGATTTGATTTGTATACAGAAATTTTACAAGGAACTGTTGGAAAACTTAACTTGTGTGTATTTTACTAAATCTTTAGGTATTTCAGGCTTTCAAGCTGTTTTCAGATATTTTACATTTTTAAGCCATTTGTGGTTGTGTCATCTAGTTTATTAGTGTTTTTTTGCTGTTCTTTCCTTATAATTTTCACACTAACTTTACTGTTGCACATTTATGCAGGTTATATTTATTTATGGATTTATTTATTTTTAGCTGTTTGTTTGTATCACCACCTTCCACTTTAAAAATAAATAAAAATAAAAATTGTACTACATTTAGCTATTTTAGCCTTTATTTATTATCTGTTTTTAGCTCCTCTACTAATTTTTAATCTCTTTCTAGCCATGTAATCAGCCTTATTGGAAAATAGTCTAGTGTGCAAATTCAATAAAAAAAATAAGGTTTCAGTGTTTATATAATTTTCAGCTTCAGGGAGCCAATAAAGACAGGATAAAGATACATGTTTTGCTCCAGAGCAGTGGGGTTGTGGACCCTTTACTCAGTCATGTCATGCATGATTTATTTGTATTTATTTCTGATATATACAAAACACATGCAAGTAGTTTGAATTCTGAAGGATTTTCTTGAAAGGAGAACGAGATATTGGCAGAGATGTCCAGAAATTTAGAGCTGTGCCTGGTTTTTCCTGACAACATGCTGGCCATCATTCACAACACCTTCGACATGAATTCACATGCTGCTCTCCGGATGGCCGAAGGAGCCGAACGGTAGGGTGAATCAAAGCTTTTCAAAGAGCCCCTGAGTCAGAAATGTTGCTGACACCCCTGCCTGTGTCTGCCCGGCCCGCTGATGTATGATCCATGATCCAAAATGTGATTTTACTGTCAAACACAATTGGCAGCGCCGGGGCGAGCGTTCCGAGGTGAGAAAAATGGCATCTCTTAGAGGAGGGGATGGAGACTGTGATGAAAGAGTGGCAACTATCATTATCCGCCACAGCGTTGGGGTTTAATTTGTGAGCAAAAAAGTAGATGATAGATGAATTCTTTGTCTTGCGGCTCGTACGCGACCTTTATTAAGTGCTACTCCGCCACACCATAATTAGCCCTCCTTAGCCACCACACTGCCACTCGCTTCATCAACACGTTTGGCTGCAGCGTGCATATAATCCACACTGGGAACGTTTGCTGGAGAAGCTACCTACACAGATCTGCCTCTCCTCTCATTAGATTCATCACAGGCAGCTTCTGTGCAATATGCCTAATGTGCACAAATCCCCCCAAAATCAAAACAAGAGTACACAAAGCGTCGCAATCCCAGCGCGAGCTTATACTCTGGCACGGATAAGTAACTGAGTAATTGGAAGCGAGTTTGATTCCTGCCCTGCAAAATCTGTTCTGCTAAATAAAACAGCGTCATCCCTGCAGTTTTTGTCGAGTTTTTAGTCTTCAACAGGTTTTTACTTAACGGGGGCGAGTTAAAATATTGCAGGTGGCACTCATATCTATTTTGGGTGAAACATGCGTTTTCTCTCTCACCTTTTTTTTTAATTACGCCATTAAGAAATATGATGAAATCCCAGTGTAACTTTCTTTCACGTTGCTTTACAATAGTTTGTAAGCAGACAGCAGCCATTAGTGTTGCTTTATAATGACTGTGTGACTGATTGTAAGCCAAATTCCTTCTTTATTTGAATGATGCAAGTAATAGTAATGCGCAACAGTGTCGGGGACCCGGATAAAGAAACGCGGGGCTGGATTGTTTTAGTCACAAGCCCGCTTTGTGTGGAGGAGTCCACCGAGTGAGGCACACATTAGAAGCCATGTTCCTCGAGAAGAAGGCGATTCTTGGTTTTGTGCAAGGAAAGGGCCAAGGCTGTGTGAATTTGTGCATGGGCCTTTTTTTTTTTTGTTGTTTTTTTCCCCCTTGCGGGCTTAAAGGGCTGGTTTTCTTCTTGGCAGACGAACAGAAGACTGCATTGTGTGTGTCTGTAATCTCTTTACCTGGATTGGCAGCAAAGCTAGCAAGTGCAGCTCCCAGTGTGGAATTGGCACTGAGGAGTCAATGTCACACTGAGCGAGCTGCCTTCCAAACAACCAAAAAACTGGTTGTGTCTCTGTGAGACTGTGTGGGGATGACAGCGCACGCTTTTTTTTTTGCTTCTTCTTCTTCTTCTTCTTTCCAGCGTGTGTTTCTTTGTACCTTTTATAGGCAAATTTTCCAGCTCCAGCAATGTGGACGTTGTGCCCGAGCTTTCCGAATATGCAGAGCAGTCCAACTTTTTAACTGCTATATCATATCATTATGTAGCGATTATGGTGTTTTCTCACTGTGCGTGTGTGTGTGTGTGTGTGTTTTTTTTTTCGTCCCGATATTAAGACTGGGCTTTATGAAGCAAACGTGTTTGCCCCGGGGTAAAGAAGCTTGTATAGTAACAAAGGCTTGAGTGGTATTAGGTGTCATTATACACCAACAATTTGACATAAATTCGCCTCTCCCGCCTCACTTGGCAAGAAGAAGAAAAAAATAATTGGCCTCATTATCTTTCATCTCTTTGGCATATTACATTAATTATTTTCTACAAAGACTGCCAGTTGGAGTCCTGTAACCTGGGAAAGCGGGGCTGCGCCTCCACAGGTTAACTGCAGCTCGCTCGAAAAAGCCCCCCGCGCTTGACGTCACCACAATGCCTCATCAGCCACCGGTGCTGGGGATTGAACATGGCCGACTGAGCAGAGGATGTCTGTCTGCAAAGTGATTGCTGGCTCATTGACTGAGTAGGAGGACGGCGAGGGGGGAGGAGGAGGCCTTGGTGGATGAGGGTGAGAGGTGGGGGCGTGGAGGAGAAGGGGGGGGGGTTCAACGTGGAAAGTGAACAAGTACAGTGAGAGAAGAAATGGGAGGAAG
Source organism: Salarias fasciatus (assembly GCF_902148845.1). Lineage (NCBI taxonomy): Eukaryota > Metazoa > Chordata > Actinopteri > Blenniiformes > Blenniidae > Salarias > Salarias fasciatus. Next base: position 9,217,916 of record NC_043754.1, read on the forward strand.
GGGATAGAGAGAAGTGGGGGAGCAGAGCCGCAAGAAAAGCGGGAAAAGTAGAACGAAGGCATGGTGAGGGCGAAAAAAGAGAAGTAAATAAAGAAAAAGGAGAGTGGCTCAGTGGGAAGCCTCCCCCTGCTGGCTCCTCTGGCTGGAAGCTGCTGCCGATGGCTTCAAAAGAGCGCCAGGCAGTCTAGGCCTCTGCTTCTAGCAATTAGAGATCACTCCAGCGGATACCTCCTGGCCAGCCTGCAAATCCCTCAAAAATACCCTCTGATTACTACTGTAGGACACAGGCTGTTTACCAAATGGATCTAGCACTGCTGAAAGTGAGGTTTGATAATGCCTCCTTTTGTTCAGGGAAGAGAGGGAGCAGGGTCATTTGAGTTTTAAAGATGGGGCTACCGGGGAAGAAATCTCTGAATGATTTCCACCAAGTAAAAAAAAGAACCAGGCATTTAATTTCTTATCTAATAGCTCAGGAAATGAATCCCCAATGCAGTTTTTTTTTTCTCTAAGAAAAGAATAAAACCTATATAGACACAGCTGAGATACAGTATTCTGCAGAGACCAGGCCTTTTTTTAGATCCTTTCTACCCTCCAGTTTGTCCTAAACAAGCAGGATCCCACTGGCTGCATTAAGTTTGTTCTCTTTATAGAACACATCTCCTAAATCTACTGTGCAGAGTAAAACAATCAGTATCTGTGGAGGATTTAACAGACATCAAAAGGAATCAGGTATCCCTGCCCTTTTTTCCTGCGCCAGCCTTCCAACGGGGGCTGACAGATTCCTCGTCGCATTCTCTCACCTTGACAGACCTGATATTAGCGATTAGTGTGAATGTCATTTAAATGGCAGAGCTAATCATATACTCCGGGTCTACCTCCACCGGAGGGCCCTCGCCTTGGCCTAATCACAGTGACAAAGGAAATGATGTGTTTAGCCACTCTTAATAACTGCTGTAGCTCATCAGCTCCTCGGCGAGCGCGCTTTATGGCCAATCTGCGCCTCAAACGGGGAGGTGTAGCGCCGGGAAGGGGAGCCCGGCCTCTGGCCTCTGGCCTCTGGCCTGCGGCTTCCTAATCGCCGGGGTCCCTGTTGTGATCCACATCCTGACATGGGCAAACCCAACGGACTGACCCCGACGGCAACACCAGCGTGGCAATAATACCTGTATTCTACAATTAGCTGTAGCGTGTGTGTGCGTGCGTGTGTGTGTGTGTGTGTGTGTGTGCGTGTGCGTGTGTGTGCTGCTTACAGTGGGTGGGTTTGGTTTTGAGCTTCTCTGCTGCACTGGCCCTGTGTGGCCACTGCATGGGGAAGGAGGATGAAGGCAGGAGATTGTGGAAGAAAGCCTGGGGTTTTAATCTCTTCCCCATGTTTATCTCGCCACCAGGAGACAAACCATGTGCCATTAAAAACATCAGCTACTCCCACTGGTTGGCTCCACGGCCACACCTCCTGAAGACACCTGAAGGACGAAATGAAAGGGACGGAAAAATGTGCAGAAACGGACATTTAGAGCCGCGGTCCGGCCCTACGCGTGTGCATGAATCAGAATGCCATATTGATTGAGCTTTTCTTCTGACACACGGCACGTGCGAATCGAAAAGAGCGTTTGATATGCACACATGGATCTCCACGCTGCATATTTGCAGTCGAAATTCTCCGTCCGAAAAGCGGAGAAAGAACTTATTTGAACAAAAATAAGCAAACATCTTTGGCCACAGCTGCGACGGGGAATCAGTCTCTTCAGGAAATGAAAATGCCAGCTTGGAATTGTCATCATATTGAGAGTTAGGCAACCTTTGACCTTGTAATACCCCCACAGCTTCTCTATTTGTGACCTGCTGGATGCTCTTAGAAAGTGAAACCATCAGGGAGGATCTACTGCTCACATCATCATTCTCAGAACACCTAATAGTGGATTTACCAAGGTTAAACCTCCTGTGAGATTGCAGCCACCGTGACCTGGAATACTGAGTTTACATCCACTCACACACAAATACACACAGCCATCACGCACACACAAAAACTTGTAAGACGCGCGCAGACATCGCTCGTGTGATACACATGAATGCAAGTTTGTTTGAAATTGCATTCTGCACGGACAAGCTGACCTTAATCTGGATAATACCGAGCTATTACGGAGCGTCAAAGTCGAGACTGAGGTGGGGGAAAAAAGGCACCTAAAGGTGGTTCATAAAAAAAAAAAACGAAGGAATGTTGCTAATGCACGTCAACGGACAGGCAGGGGAAGTGGCCGCCTCCCTCTGCATCGTCCCCCGTATTTACAGCCTGATTGGTGCCTACCCAGGCATCGTACAGCTGAGCGCAGCACACCAGGGAATTAACTAAAGTGTCTTCTGTGCACTGAACACGTCGCGTGTGAGATTTTCTTAAAACGCGCCGATCGGAGCGGAGTGTTTGTGACGGCGAACACATCTGCAGATGCGCCGCAGAAACAATGGCGCCACCCACAACTGTCTGAAGTGATTGTTGAAGCTTTTGTTTTCTTACAGCAAGAAACATTTTAAAGTTGCCAATTAATTGATCAAACAAATCACCCAGTTCATGCAATAAACTCGTTCAAATACGAAAAGTGAGACCTTCACATATTAAATAACTTAAGATATTGATACCACAGGTAATCAGATTTGACTTTCTTTCTCCACAGTAGAAGCAAATGATTGCCACGCTACCTGCCCGTACACCTCAGGGAGCATCTTGGATTTTTGTGGAAGCTGAGAAAATTGTCCCAAGGTCTTAAAACACAGACAAGGGGGGGGAAAAAAAGCGATACTCTTCATAGTCAGTGTGTACTGAAGCAGATAGTCTTCACATTAGGAAAATAATCCCTCTGTTTTTATGAGCTAATGAGATAAATAAATTGGAGTGTATTTTTCTTCATCAGAAGGATACATTCATATGAAAATAAATTGCATTGGCTTTGTGTTTATGAACTGCAGAAATTTGTCATCAAACAATAAATGTATTCCTTTCAGATAATTACCTCTATTTAAAATCAGTGATTCCCAACTTTCTCCCAATCAAGGTTTAGAACCAACTTTCTCATTTGACAAAACAGTAAAGAGCAGTTTTCCAGCTTTCTCTAGATGAAAAAAGGAAAGAAAAAAAAAAGAAGGTGTGTTATCATAGTTTTCTTTGACATAAATAAAAGTAATTTTCACAGCGTCATGGCAGGAAAACCTCAGGCCTCAGTGAGCTTTCCAAGACCCCGGGTTCGGAACTGCTGCTCTAAACCATAAAGCTTTGTGGAAAGTCGGCTTGAATGTTATCAGGAACTGTAAATCCAAACTAATTTTAAAGAATTAAAGAAACCAATATGCTTCCTTATTTCAAACTATTTATGACAGAAAGAAGTTTAACCAACACTTTGATTTGACACCTCCTTACCTGGACTGGTAAAGAGGTTTTTCTGCCTACAAAGGCAAAAGCATGTAAGAGGACGTCAGAAAACTTTCCAAGTTGGTGGTGTTTTAAGCGTAATGGTAGTCGGACTACACCAACCCGCACTGAAAGTCACAATCAGCTGCTGAGCCACAGCAATCACTCCTCACCCAAAGATTGCAAGCAAGAATTAGATTACATCACCTCCAGTCCAGGCATCGAATCTCAGATTAAAGAGAAGCAGAACAATCTCTGGTTTCTCTCTTACCTTTTTTTTTTTTTTTTTTTTCCCTCTCTTTCCCCCTTTTGTTCTTTGAGGTTTGAGGGTCAAACTAAATGTCTTATGTCATTCAGAGTGTTTAACCAACATGCCAGTCATCCTGGCTTTCAAAGCCGCTCTCTCGCCTCCACGCTGCACTCGCATGCTGTTGTGACGTTTGATGTGTATTTGACCAACTTTTACCATGTTGCCCCTACATGCTGCTGATTGGCCCCCCGCAGCCCCGCTACTTTCCCACTTAAACAGTTGCAGGAGTCCCTCTTTTTTTTTTTTTTTTTTTGAAGTGGAGCGGCTTTTTTATACAGAAACAGCCAAGACAATCATGGCACTGCAGGGAACATCCTGGCACTGGCTTGTATTTTGCCAGACAAGATAGACTTGCTGATGTGCTTTATGTTTTCCTCTTTTTTTTTTTTTTTTTTTTTTTTTTTTTTTCCTGTGTGCGTAGCAGTAAAACGCAGCAAAAAAAAAGAGCAATTTTGTTGGCCGTCATGAACAATGAGGCATCTGTAATAACCAACAACTCAGAAGGAGCACATGGCGTCGGTCCCCATATTCCACAGCAGCTTCCATGCTGCTTTTGTGTATTTGTTAGGGACCGGGAACTCGACACACAAACACCCCTGGCACCATTATCTGACCATTACTCCTGACACACCGTCGAGATGCGCCTGAGTGTGGCAAGCTCCTTTACATACCCAGAAACAATGGATTTTTTTTTTTTTTTTTTTTCCCACCCCCATCACACAGCTGCTATGATGACCTGTGATAGTGTGTGTATGTGTGTGTGTGTGTGTGTGTGTAATAAGGGTTGCCTACCCAAGCGGAAGTGTCAGGGTGGAGATGCCTGGCTCATTAGGTACCGTGGCAGGATAATGTATGAAGAGAGCTCGTGAGCGTTCGCACAGGTAGAAAGAGTGAGCAAGAAGGGAAAAGAGGGAGGCAGCCATTGTTCTTTCTCCTCTGTCTTCTCTGTCTCCCCCCACTGCCTCCCCCTCTCCTCCCTCCTCCTCCTCCTCCTCCTCCTTCTCCTTCCTCACTGCCAGTTTCTTCTTTGTGTGTGTGCGCGCGCCTGGGGATATTTAGGCTCCCCGGTCACATTATGCCCTGTTTTTTGATGCAGAGCTGCCACTCTATGGGTTTATACCATTTATTCATAAATTAATTTATTTATTGGTTTATTAAATTTGATTCTCCGCATCTCGCGTGATGCTTGTTTTGCGGCTCTGTTGCTCGATTGACAGGTTGCCAGTCATGGTGAGATTCCATATCCCATCGGCGTCATGCAGCAGCACGTTGCTAATTGAGTTGAATGCGTAGCTCGTCTCTCCTCAGTGAATCCATCTGTCGCCGTCTTGTCATCAGTTTGTTCGCACTTGACAGGTTCCAAGTCTGTCTTTGTGTGTTTAACTGTGCGCCTCTGTGTAGGTGTGCTGTGCTTTTTTATTCATGCAGGGGGAGTGTGTATATGTGTGTGTGTGTGTGAATGTGTGTATGTCTGTGTCTGTGGTGTAATGCCATATAAAAGGGGTGGCTGCATGGTGGCCCATTTTCTCTATTTTGTAGCTTGCCCCTCCGTAGAGTCCCACAGAGAACAAGCCGCACTCGTTCTCTCTCTGACATTGTCCACCGCACACACATTTATACAAACACCATCTCAGAGGACACGCATGGGCACAACACATAATGATTCGCAATGAATATGAATCTGTGACATTATAGGAGCTGCTGGACGACATCTGATATCATTATGCTTCTTTTTATTTATTTTGCTGTGTTGCTGATTTACCAAGCAAAAAACTCACATCTGGAAGAGGCCCTGAAAAGATGTGGCTCATCACGAGCTGATGATGGTGTGACAAATTGTAGCTGATCAGACAGATCAGCCTCCATATTTCCGCACACAAGTGATGAGTGTTATTTGTGAAGGTGCTTTTGCTGCATTTAAAAGTATTAAAGTGAGGAAGTGATATATTGATACGTTATACATACACTGAGGTTTTAAACCTTTGTCTACATGCTTGTTTGATTTCATGTTTTCTCACCTTAAGGTTGCAGGAGTCTGGAGGTCATGTGTGCTGACAATGGATCAATACCACAACGTCTACTTATTGCAAAAATATAAAACCTGTCATATTTTAAAGTATGAATCCAAGACATCACCATCATGTATTGAAATGTTGGTTTATTCATTGTCAGTCATATCAGAGGATTACTGGTAATTCTGAACCAACATGCACTCAGGAAAAACATGCATAGTCCACATGTTGAAGCCTTGAAGCAGATTGATCACTACCATTCAGCTTCATATATTATTGGCAACCAACTTTTGTTGGTTAGTCAGTTCATTAAACAGTTCAACCCATTTTGTTTTTCATCTCAAGTCAGTATGCTGAACGTATCTAATAGCTGGAATGGATGTGGGACTATAAGGCTCCTCCCCACTGGCTTTTTCCAGTTTTTCCTCCGTAGGAGAGGGATGGAGAGAAAGGACCTCTGCGTTTTTTTGTTGATGTGTTCAGTGGTGTGTGAATCACATGGTTGTGTAAATGTTCGCCCGTGGTCTTGATCTATATTGGGCTCATGCTGAAAGAGCCTGAACTTAAAAGGGTGTGAGCCCGTGTGATGTGTTTTCTCTATCAGTAGATAGATGACATCTACTCTGTGTTTTACCGCCTCACCTTCATCACCGTCTTTCATCGCCGCTGCCAGCCCCCCCCACCCCCCTCCCGCCCCCCCCACACCTTTCTCTCTGCTCTCCTCCCCCCTTTTCTGTTCCCTCAAAGTTGTTGTGTGCGTGCGAGGGAAAGAGAGACATGAAGAGGAACGGGAACCCACGCGAGGAGGAGACCGTGTGCGTCGCCTCGTACGTTGACGGCACTTCACACGGCGGCGCGTGTCCTGGCTTTGATACGGTACAAGCACGAGTGAAGACAGCGCGCCGTTTGAAGGAGGAGGTTCACCGCGCTCTCCTGTCGGCGTGCTTGGGGAGGGATTCTGTCTGGAGGAGAACCTTGAATATTTTCTTGGCCCCGAGTGTTTCTGGATTCCTCCAGAGGCAGTCTGAGCTGCTGTGTGTGTGTATGTGTGTGTGTGTGTGGGGACATGCTTGTCACCGTAGTGGGGACATAAATGTGTTTACACACTGTCGTCATGGGGACGAGGTCTGTCTTCAGAGGAAATAGTTGAGTTTTGACGTACGGTCGTGTTTTAAATAGCATCAGGGTTAGGGATGGGTACCGAATTTCGGTAATTTTTTGGTACCGACCGAATTCCCACTTAAGTACCGAGTATCGATTCACAAGAAATCCGTCGGTACCACATTTCGGTACCTGAACGCACCTTTTTTTTTTTTTTTTTTTTGACCCTGAATGCACCTTGACATTATGCATCGGCAAGAGCGGAGGACATGGTGACGCGGTTACGTGGGTCCAAAATCTTCGGAGTATTTTGACTCGCAGACCGGGATCAAATATATAATATACCGGGAGAGCGGACACGCACACGGGCCGTGAGAGCGGGCGGGGGGGGGGGGGGGGGGGGGGGGGCGCTTGTGGCTGCCGGCTGGAATAGACCCCACTGGCCTGGAACACACCGGCCGTTCGGGAAACCTCCCGATGGCCACCCCGCCCCTGTTCGGAGTTGTTCGCGGGAAGAACAAGCCGCTTCTGCGGCTTCTGCTTCTGCGATGGTCGCTCCCGCTGCATGTCACTTCCTAAACAATGCTCTACGCATGCGCGGCTCGAAACAAGAGCGCGCATCGAGGCGGCGACTCGACATGATATGTCATCACACAAAAGCGGTCCCACGTGGCTTTTGATTGGCATTATGACTGCCCAATCACGAGTTGGAACCATACAATTCTGATCCTCCAGTATACCTTTGAGTGTTTCTTTACTGTAGAGGGGCCTGGTGCTGCTAATGTGAAACATTTTATACAGTTATTTATTTTGAAAGTTGTTTGTTACTGTACAGGCTGCAGGTGCAAATGTGAAACATTTCATACAGCTATTTGTTATTTATTTAAATTTTTTACTTTATCCCCACACACATTTTTCTCAAGTTCTATGTTGGAGTTATTGCAGTTGATGTCATTGAAGCATAAATGTTGAAAATTCCAAAGTTTTGACTATTTTTTTAAATATACAAAATAACTTTAATTACCAAATGCATACCCCCCCCCCCCCCCCCCCCCCCCCCCCCCCCCCCAAAAAAAAAAAAGTATCGAAAATAGGTACCGAAAAATACCGGTATCGATTCGAAGGTACCGAGTATCGGTATCATATCGATTCAGATGCGAAAGGTACCCATCCCTAATCAGGGTGATATGAAGTGAAATATTCAAACGTTTTTTTTTTTTCCTTGATGAAATTTTTTCCTTATACCTCAAAATCAAACTGCATGATCTCAAAATATTACAGTATTTTATGTGATCAGATATTTTCCATTTATTTAACTGGACTAAACTTTTGAGATTCATTTCATGAAGCTTGATGTTCTTGTGGGAACAAAAAGAAACAACTTTAAAAGCAAACATTTTTGGGGGGACATGAAGGCAAGTTGAGGTTAAACTAAGGTTAGTTTGATGTGATGTTTAAAGGCAACAAGTATTTACAGTATACAGTGAGTCCACAATAAATTAATAAAAGGCCCAGAGAATGCATGAAAACAATATTAATCAAGTGTTAAGGTCATTTTGAGGTGGAATGTCGTAAGTTTGTCTGCTGGAATTGAACACAAGTCAGTGAAAAGTCTCTTATAAAGCAAGACTGAATGAGTGAGTGTGTGTTGTGGAGACTGAAATCTCTTTACACTATAACAGTATTTGGATTTCTCATCCTATCGAGGGCAAAAAACATCAAGTTTTTTTTTACGATGACTAGGTTAAAGGTCAGTTTGGGGTCAGAATAAGGCTGCAGTGACATTACTGCTTGTGTGATGTTTCAGGTGAGCTTAGAGTATGTCTGCAGGAAATGACTATTAGATAATGTAAATTGTAAATTGCGTGTGTACGTGGGTGCACGCGTGTGTGTGTGTGTGTGTGTGTGTGTGTGTGTGTGTGTGTGTGTGTGTGTGTGTACACACATTAGGAGCGTATGCGAAGCAGCTCCTTGCGCGCTTTACAAATGAGCAGCTGCCTTATCATCAATCCCGCCTTTTCACGCTCATGCGAACTTTATTATAACTGATACTTGCACACTCAGAGGTTTGTACGCGGGCACCCGCACACACACACACACACACACACACACACAGAAACACACACGCGCCCTTCTTCCAAACTGCCACAGTTGAGGAGCCGTCGCATCAAAGGCAGCTGTCTCTCATCTCACTTTATCTCCGTCATCTTTTCCTCGCTTTCTGTTTCTCGCCTCTGTCACTTCACACATATTTTTTTCTCTCCTCCTGTTCATTCCCTTGCGCTTCTCCCTCTTTGTTTCCCAGCCTTTCTCTTTCTCACCTTTGCCTCTCCCTGCTCTACTTACCTGCCAGGGAGATTCTCCACCAAAGAGAAGTGATGTTTTTTATTTTATATTCATCTCCCATTTCTGGAGAGTTCACATATTTTTTTTGAAATGCCGCCTCAAAGGATCCATATCACAGGTTCTTCGGTGTCCAACAACCTGCAAAGCCCAGTAACCCCCCCACCACCTCCACCCCCACCCAATCCATCAGACAGCCGCAGCCAGCCTCAGTGACTCCTGCCTCATTTCTCATAAATTAGTCTTACCTCTCACACACTTTCCTTTTGTTTCGTGCTCTTACTCATTCCATTCTCCCCATGCCCTCTCCCGCCTTCCATCTCTCTCTGGTCCTCACATTTCATTTTTCTTCCTACAAATGCCACACAGCAGTCCCTTAAGAAATGTCATTTCTGTCTTCTCCTTTTGTTCTGTAATTTCTCCGTGTCTCTCCTTCTCTCTTGGGAATTCATTTATCGTTTGCTGTTCGTCTGTCCCCAGCTCTCTGATCTCTCTGTCTCAGTCTCCTTCCCCGCATATGTCTCTCTGTCTTTGTCTCTGACACTCCCCGCGCTTCTCTTCCCTCTCTCTATCTCCTCGCACAAATAATTCATCACAATTCTAAAATGCTACACTATCATTCTTTTTTTTTTTGGCAGTGTGTTTTTTTTTTTTTATTTTGCCAAATTGGTGTGTTAATGATCTGACAATAGAGGACAAATGACAGCAAAAGGCTCTATTTATGTGAACCCAGCGGTGCGGCGCAGATCGCAGTCAAGTGCCCCCCGTGAAGAGCGCCAGGGGCGTGCCACGCACACTTTGGCATTTTCATGGCCAGGTGTGACTGGTGCACCTGTGGCGCACTTGGACCCAGGGCGGGATCAGAAGGAATTTATTATCATACATTACATGCGTGCGTCTTGGAGATGTTGCCAATCACACACACTATTTTCATCCCTGACATGGCTGGTGCATCTGAAAAAAAAAAGAAAAAAAAAAGAAAGAAAGAAAAGAAAGAAACACAGATGATGCCTCTTTTAAGTCGCGTCCACTTTTGGGTTCATAGCAGAAGATCAAAAGATTTCTATTCATGATGGCAAACCTTGCAATAATCTGCAACGATCCACCTTCCACAGAGAAATTAGAGTCAGAAAATATTGCATATCCTGACTTTTCTTCTGTCCAAATTTGAAAGAAGAAAAAAAAAAAAACAACTCTGTTATTATACTGTGACACAGTCGCCACACACCAAAATAATTGTGAGCCGGCTGCTGATCAAGACATAAATCCAGATCTGAGTTGAAATTGAAGTCTTTTGTTTCGGGCTGCACCACTGCACAAATCAAACCCAAATGGCCTCATGTCACATCATGTTGGTGATCAGTGACACGTCTGCCTGTATTGTAATTAGAAATGCTCTAGGTGTTAGTTTGGCGGACTGGCGGTCGCCAGGGAGCCGATTGTGAAGACAAATTTTAATTGATCTATGTTTTTCTTGAGATTGTGCGAACCGTTTTTGTGTATCTAACATACCGGGACATTAGGAATAGAGACTGTGGAATACATGATTATAATGAGGCAGAATATTGTGGAGCAGATTTGTAGCCTTGAAGTTTAGAAATTTATTCATTAAATGCGGTTTAATTTAACTGGGAGACCAAAGGAAACAATAGCAGCCACATTGGCCCGGTCAGTCAGAGACATGTAACTGGTGGTATTGTTTCAAACTCTATTTCAATGGGAAAATGTGACTTGGACCCAGCTGGCGAGGCCGAGGTGCTGTGGAGTGGCTGCAGTTTATGTTTTAAAGCCCTCGATGACGAACAAAACATTTTCCTTCTCTGTCAGTTGGTGGATTACCAACTCTTCAAAGCCAGTTCTATATTGTCAGCCAAAGCAGTAATGAAGGGTTTTCTTTTTTTTTTTGTCATGGAGTTTAAATACCACAGGTCAAGATTGCAAATTAACATCCATGTTCCCCAGCCTGCAAGCAAACGGGGGAAGAAAAAAAAAATAAAAGAAGAAGAAGGAAGTCATTTAACCGGCAACAGTTGTCACTTATCTTTCCCTGCTGTTATTTGTGAGATAATCCTTGTCACAGACAAACACTCAGATCCAGCCTGGATGGTTCCAGGAAAATTGGTAAGATGTAGCACAGAAATTCAATGCTCCGAATGCGATTCTGAATCTTGTGTGCAGGGCAAAGCGTCACACACATGCTCCCAAGTGGTCCGAGAACCAATTTGTTAGGCCGCCGACAACAGACGAGCGGGCTATATGAGAACTTACAGGTCTTATCTCCCATGTTAAAATACATTTGTCAGATCTGTGTGCACCAAATGTATTTATGTCCGGGTGACCAGTGTCTCCTTTTTTTTTTCTTCCTCAGGAATGCAGAGATTGTGGTTTTGTTTTGATTTATAGGAGGGGAGTATTTATTTCATGTTGTGACCAACTGACATGTTCACTGCTTTTCGATTATTACAATTCAGAGATTGGCATGGAGAAAATAAAGACAAAACAAGCAAAGATAAGGAGACAGGAGTATAAGACGGCAATAAAAGGAAAAATATATGTGTATAGTGGCCTGATAGAACTGAACTTAAATAAAGATTATGACAGAATTGTATATATTTTTTTAATTTATGGCTTTGAAATTGTGAAAAAATGTGCAGTGAATGAGAGCTTCAGTCCCCTTTTCCAAGAATACATTTAATATTTGACTGTGCCTCAGTATTATGTGTGATTTTGACTGAGCATATGACGACTGCACATAGTGTGACAGATGTAAATGTGTGAGTCCTGGAGGCCAGTGTATTTCTCTGCTTTCTGGTGGGGTTTTTTTTTTGTGTGTTTTCTTGATATCACAAACAGTTAGGAGGCGGCGAAAAGCTGTTGCAGAATAGTTTGTGTGATGTCAGGTGAAATTCTCATAAATTCTCCCTCCGTCCACCGCTCGTGGCCCTTTTTCGGTCTTTTTGCATTTGCGCGTCTTGAACACTTCATGCAGCACTTTTTTGCGTAATGCCTCCTCTCGCTGTCCCCGAGCCCATTTCTGCCCGAACCAGAAGTGACTCTTCCCCGGCGGATCTCGGAGTGGAGATTTCACTTGAGAACAGTTCTCTGGCGTGCAGGCGTGCAGGCACTTGTGTTCCATCAAAATGCTAATAATATCATCTGCAATATCCAGAGCAATATTATTGTAGTGCTAATTGGTGAAAAAAATTGTTGATGGGAGCACCTGCCCACCCCACTACTCAATTATTTTTAATTACAATGGCTGTAATAAAAGGGAACAAATTGTGTAATGATCAATGTTTCTTCAGCGAGGTGACAGTTCTGCTCTTATTGGCTTTAGCACGGCCATGTGTGGCTCATTTAGATGGCAGGGAGATACTTGTTTGAGTCGAGCGGCGCTAAGTGAATGTGGGCCCTCAGGAGAGGAACCCTCTCTTTCCCTTGGTTTTATGCGGCATGATTTATTCATCACGCCACACGTCTGTCGAAGTGGTCTTTGGGCAGTTCACATGTGCCGGTATGCGCGGCGTCCCCCCCCCCCCTCCCGCCTCCTCCGTGTGGTTTCACACATGAGAAGGTTGCTTTGTCATACACGTGTGAGGAAGGGGAGAGGGAGGTGAAGGGTGAAAAATGCAAATTGAGAAGCATGTATGAATAGAGAAGCACAAAACATAATAATTGCCGAGGATTCGTTGAACCAAGTGGGTGGGAAAATCCGTTATTTTGAAACAATCCTTGTCTTCTAAATTGTCAAATTAACTTTTTCTGCAGCAGTGGCTAGTGAGAGGGGGTAATTAACAGCTTCTTTTAGGGAGTTCTTTCCCAGTGTGTGCGCGTCAGTATTTCTAGCTGCCTTCAAAGTGATAATGCTCGCCGGCTGTTGCCCCCAGGGACTGCTCCATCTTATTAACTTGTCTTGGGAGACAGGGCTGCCATGCAGGCTGCTTTACTGCCTGCAGGGACGGAGAAGGACCACTAAGTCCTGTCCTGTCTCACTCGGCCCCCAAAACATTCACTGCTCGCCGGATTAGTCCGTGCTCAGATGTGTGTGAACTCGCAATATCAACTGACACAAAAAGGGAATAGTTTAAGAGAGACAATGATTAAATATAATCACTTAGTCTTTGTAGTGGATCATAGCTGTCGTTAGATGCCGCGTTTAATTACACCGAGTTCTTACTGCGGAGTTGAAGGGGGTTGGTTTATTTAAAGAAAGGCCGGGGTGAGTATGGACGCATCAGTCCAAGTTTTGTTTTTTTTTTTTTCCCCACCTGATAGAAAATCCAATACCCTTCGTGCAGGTACCTGCCAATACTTAGAACAAGCCCAATAGCAGCGTGCGCTGTGTGTCCCCAACCAAAAGTTGGAAAGTCAGAGTGTGGGCTCGTGTTAATGAAAGGGTAGTGTTCCCAGCTGGGGCCCGGGACCCCCTGGGGACTCTCCAGAGGTCTTCGCCCTGAGGTTGTCAAAGTGAGATCTGAACACGAAAAGTTACTTGTCATTGCAGCTATTGTTAAAAAAAAAAACGCATTGTACATATTCTATCTATGCAGTCAGTGTCTCTTTTGTCTGAAGGGTTGAGGCATGATTTTATCCACGAGCCTTTTATACAAGTGCGCCCCTAGTGGCCCCTTGTTTCTTTCCTCTTTCTCACCAGAGAGTAATCCCGTGTGGACCTGTTCCCCGACGCTGACAAGAAAGCTATATTGTGCATGAATCGGTCATGTAATGGCCAACAGCCCTCCATCCATCTTCTGTTCAGCTCCATCCAACGTCAGGTCGCATGAGGCCGGAGTCGATCGCGGATGACATTGGACGAAAGGCAGGAGGTGTAGCCAGTCTTCCATGGGGCAGACAGAGGCCCAGACAACCACAAACTCTCATGCAAAGTTATGGGTTCTGAGGCGTTTAGGTAATGAAAATTCGTTTAAAATAGTTTCTGGGTCAGGCCTCTGATTAGTGATGTGCTGCTAACACATGCTTGCACTGTGTTATTGTAGTAAATAGGAGGGATTTTACAAGATGTTGCACTCTGAAAGCGATTTTCAAAAACTGGTGTCAAACAACCATGCACAGCCAAAAAACTAACAAAAGTTTGCCTTTAAGAACATGCAAACCCCACACCCTGAAATCAAACCACGGATGTTGCCGCTTTGAGCATCAGCACTACACCACCATCTTTCCGCACGCTTTCGACCGTGTCTGAATTTTGACTGTTGCTGAAGTGGACACTCCACCCTGGGCACAAATAAAAACCCTTAATTTTAAACAAACGAGGTGAAGTCTGGCTCTGACAGACACATCTGTGACTCTGTCCTCTCTGAGCACTTCTGCACTTAATCTGACCGGCCGATATTACGCGCCGCACGCTCACAATCACTCACTTTGTGCACTAAAAGGATGCTTTCATGGTGCACTTTTGCCTCCTGTAAGCTGTTGTCACGGCTGAGGCGGCTGAATGTAAAGGGGAATGGGATTGGCACAGACACGCAATGTGACAAGGGAAAGGAAAACTGTCCAAGACACCTGAACAATGGCGTGTGTACGACACCCCCAAAACCCACGCGCTGGGGTTTGAGGTGACGGGAGGGTGGGGCAGACACAATGGATGTATATACGCGTGTGTGATTGTGTGTGTTTGCACGCGCTCGGCAGCCAAACTGGCTTCTCTTTTTATCACCAGAGCCTGTTACTTTTAGTGCGTGGCAGTTCATTTCATTGTGTTTTATATGGGCATATTTCATCGTGCCACTTCTAATACAGCACAAAATCATCTGGTACTCAGGCTAAAGTAGCATTCTCATGAGCACGAGAAAGACAAATGGCATGTGTCTGCAGCGCAGCCTGTTAATTCTCCCGCATAAGGACGCCGTGATGTGACCAACTATATGAACGGGGAAGGCTGGATTTCAAGCAAGAAAATGCAAAAAAGCAAAACCTCCTCGCCGCTGTTTACTTAACGCTGAGCAGAGTGCATATCTGAGAAGAAAAAAAAAAAAATCAATCTTAAAAAGATTTACCAAATGCAGACAAATTAGCTAGCATAAATTAACCAGAGCAGATTCATTATGCCCATGTCTCAGTGGAAGACAACGTACACTGCAGTGTCTTTATCATTTAACTACACTATCATAAATGTAATCATGTGTTTTATCTCCTAGTCTCTAATGGCGATAAACACTTCCCTTCAGATGTTATTTATTATATACACACACCTCGGTGTTAAAAGATGATGCTGAGCAGGAAAGGAAAGGTATTTCTGTTAGCTTAACCCCAGATTCAGCCTCTTTGAGCTCATTTTTCAGCGCACTTCTTATCCCGCTCATGTTTTTTTCGCTGTTATTGTCCTGTCTTTCATGCATCAATAGATGGATTATTATACATCCCTATTTGTAATTGGAGGGCAGGTTAGACAAGAGGATAATTAAAATAGTGTGTGTTGCTACTCCATTTATTTTCTGTTGCTGTCTGGACGCGCAGCTCGGTGTGTTTCTGCGCCCTCCTTTGTCCTCCAAGTTAATATTGTTGATGTGGCACTTACTGAGGACGCGCAGACTTGCTGACAAACACAGACGAGCTCTCCCACATGCACGCTTATGGAAAAACTTATCTGCCAGAGTGGATACAGCCGGCTCCCACACCTAATACACCGTAAAGAATTATCTTATTTGGATTTAAAATTAACATAGTTCTCATGTGAATCGGTGCTCACTTGTCAGTTGTCAGTGATTTAGATCGGGGGCGTCAAACATAAGACCCCGTGAGCCCTCAAGAGTCGGCGCACATACAACACAATGCTGAGACCTGGACGGAGATATCCGCTTGAAAGCTAAATGCCTCGTTGCTCAATGTCATGTTGTCAGGGTGAGTTTGTAAAAATTTGCATAATGCAACCACTATTTATGTTTTTTGGTCATTTAACTGTATTTTGCACCAGAAAGCATTATCAAAATTGGTTTTATGTTGAGATTTTAGTATTTCTTCGGTTTTGCGAAAAAGACATTTTCATCAGCTCTACTCTGCACCACAGTAAAGAAAAACTTTCAAGTTTAAATTTAAAGGTTATTACGGCAGTATTTCACCGGTCCGGTCCACTGAAGATGAAATCGGGCTGAATGGTGGCCCCTGAACTAAAATGAGTTTGACACCTCTTTTCTAGATCTTTGGTTTTCTGGAGCGAGCTGCTTCTGGGAATGTCAGAGAGCTTCAGAGAGGCACAACGCAAAATGATCTGGGGGTCAAGGAGACGCCCGTTTCCCCGCTTGATTTATTTCTTTCCATTTTCATTAGTATCGAATAGAAAGATGTTTAGCCTCCTGATCTCAACAGCTGTTGAAAATAGTGTCCTGTGAAAAGCATCAGCATGTTTGGTATTCAAATAAACACTGCTGCTTTGGTGTGAGACAGAACATGCAGTGTAAGAGTTGTGGGGGCTGAGGTGTTCAGTGTGGTTCAAGCTCAGGGCGGGCTCCTCCTCCCACTCCCTGAAAACCCCTGATTTAGATAATAGGATGATTCCTCTGCAACTGTAAGAGCAGGAAAAAAAAAAAAAAAACACGTTTATTCTTCAAAAATATGCCCTTTGCTGTTTATTGTTACACTGCTGACAAAACACCCTGGAACCTGCATTTTTTTACATCATTCATGACATTTTCAATTAATGAGTTCATAAAATGAGCAGCATCAACATCGTCTTCGGCCTGAAAGCAACACACTTGCACTATTGTGTGCCTGGTTATAACTTTTGTGTCTCCGACTCGGAGCATAACCTATCTGATGAAAGCGAGACATAACCACAAAAGGATTATTCTTTCCTCGGGAAAGCTCTCGGTAGCAGTGGAGATAATGTTAGAGCTCAGACAAAGGGCAATATTGCACAGGCTGACAGGTTGGTGTTCCCAGCTGGCAAAGGCTGACCATACTAGGATAGGAGCATTGCCTCCAGCCACGGGAAAATTGGAGACTGTGGCAAAGTCATGGATAGAACAACCAAGGCATGAGCCATGTGTTTGTTTCCATGAGTCTGGAGGCCAGTCCTCATTATAGTTGCTGGTAAAATATTACAGTTCAGCTGACACCGTCTAAGTGAATTGTCCAGAGCGGTTTTGACAGCCAGTGGAAGGCAGAGCTAGATTATGATGGATGATGACAACAGGGGCGGTGCAGAAGGAGCATTGATATGTTTTGTTGCTCATGCAAGAGCTAATATGTACACCTAATGTGTGGGTTGTGGTTGCGGCGCACGCTGTCACACACACACACACACACACACACACACACACACACGAGTGGGGGATGTCTGATGGTTATGTTAAAACGCTGCTCAGAATAATGTTGCCATTTTTCATACCAACAAAATTCATTCTGCGCCTTCGCTGGTGTCGCAGCCCCAAAAGTTCCTGTAGCTCTGAAAAGGGATTTTTCACATATTAAAGAGGGGGGAAATAGTTATTGTCGTGTTTTGTTTTTTTTTTCCCCCCTTTCCTTCTTTTCCATCTGCGTTTGTGATCCTTTGCCTGTGTTCCTCCAGCTTGTTGGTGGAGTTCATTGCTTTCTTGTTTTCCAATCGGCGCAGTTTTATTTCATGAAGTTGAATAGTTCCGCCGCTTGCAAGTGCAGGATTAATCAGCTCATTGATGGAAAGTTGATTGCAGTCATTCACTGCTTCAGTATTTTTTCCAGTATGAAAAAAAAAGCAATGAAACATTTTCAAAGGCAGTATTAAAGCTTTTCAGAAAAGAAAAAAAGTGACTTGTTTTTTTGTTTTTTTTTGGGTGTAAACTGAGCAGCTGCACCAGCCTGCCAACCACCACATGAACTTCTCTGAGTCCAGACTCGCACAGAATGCAGTCTAATTCTCTATGGAAATCACGCCGTACAAAAAAATTCAGCCATGAAATTATGAGAATTAAAGTGTCTGTGGCAAATAGACGTTTAAAATACATCGTTATTTCCCTTTTTTTTTTTTTCTTTTCATTTCATGGACCTCAAAACTTAACATAAATTTTTCTTGTGTAAAATTTCGACTCGCACCATCTCAGACCTTCAGTAGACCTTATTTAACACAAAAGCACTTGGAAGGTCTTGAAAACATCATTAAGAATTGCCCGCCAATGACAGTTTCAGAGCTTCATAAAGCTTTTTTAATTCTCTGACTGTTCAAACCTCGTGGTAACGCTCGACAACCACGGGCTTCCCTAAATGACTTGGGAGCTGGAAATGAAGCCGATTGATGCCTGCAAAGGAAGGGGGGAGGGGGGCAGTAAAGAGTTATCAAAGTGCTTCCAGCTCGCAATTTCAACTGTCTGAAATGTCATTAGGAAGTGGCTGTTAAGGGGGAAATGTGTAAGTCAAGACAAGATCTGGACGAGGGAGAAAAGTGCCAGACAGAAAAAAGCAAAGAATCTGCCTCTCGAGGACCTGCAGGGAAGGTTTATGTGACACCGGAGCGGCGGTGCGGCGTGGGGTTGTGAACGGAGGCCTCGTCAGAGCCAAAGCTTCACTTCGACCTCATCACGACGGTCAGATGTCTGAAATCTGCAAAGCGACATCTGGATAAGCCAGCGTGCAGATGAGGCGTAAATGAGTTTTCTGGCCATTGTAAACAAAAGGTATGTTCGGTAGGTACGCAGCGTTTGATGAAAAGAATATCTTGTCAACAAGGATGGCAGCAGAATAAGCTGCATTTTGGCATTTGGAAAATTAATCTGTTTATTTATTGTAAATTCTGGATGCAAATGCAAAGCAGTTTGTCAGAAACCTGGAAAGAAACAAGTGGAGTTTCTACAACAACGCAGTAATCCGAGGCACATCCAAATATCTATCAAAGATTCCCTCATCAAGCCAAGACAGGAGCTTTTCCACTGGCATAGTTGCAAATGAACACCACTGAGGAAACTCTACGCAGATTCCAAATATTTTATATCATGACAGACTCAAAATGTACTTTCGTAAAGCACCATCGGGTTTACTATTATTTGAATACAATTCTATGGAGTACTGAGAATGAGCTTTTTTTTTTTTTTAGATTTCTTCTCTCTCAGAGCTGGTTTCACGTTCCAAAATCCCAGTTTTATGTGAGCTAGCGACCATTTTTAGGTATTTTGTCTCGTAACGGACTCCCAAAACACAATGAAAGTTTTCCATTTTCATTTCAAAACATTTAAATGGGGCCTGAGTGCAATTGCTATTTCATTATTGCTGGAAAAACTCACAAATACCCAGGGAGAACATGCAAACTCAACACAGAATGGCCACAAACCTGGATCTCCAAGATGTCAGGTAAAATAAACATGACCAAAAAAAAAAAAAAATCATAAAATTGTACACTGAGACAATTGCCTTCTTTCTCCTTTTTCTCCTTTTATTTTTCTCTCTTCCATCGTTTCGAACGTTCATTCACTCACATGGTTTAATCTGAGTTGACCTTCCCAGCAGGCCCAAATGGCAGAATTTTCCTTCCCCCTGCCCTTTGTTGCAGCAGATGGGAGAAGGAGAACACTTCATCCCCAGGTTCGCTGGTCCTTTGGCTTCTTCTGGCGTAGCAAATCCATCTCGCAGTAGTCACTCTAGCGTCTGGGTTGCTGCCCGTTTCTCCTTCCCTCTTGTCCTCCTTCCAAACACTGACTCATTCACTCATTCTCTCCCTCTCTCTCTCTCATCCACTCCACTCTTCCCAATTTGGCCACCAGGGAGGTGTGTGGCACTGGAGCAAGCATTATTGATAGAGCATCTGTTTAGACATGGTGCAGGATCTGTGGCATGTGGGCGAGCAGCTGGGGGTTCGAGCAGGGGAGACATTATGTCATATTACATATCTTGAGACGTCTCGTTCACTTGTATCTATGCCCATTTCGCAGGCACACACTCCCACAGACACTCGGAAACACAAACACATGCCGCCGCCGCCGCCGTCGTTCCTGCAATCACTGGAGTTTCCATCTTAGTAGGAGGCATGAAAAGCCCGACTCTTTACGAGAAAGGTTTAAATCATTTATAGACAGTGTGCAGAAAGTTGTCTGCTGTCACCACGGTGCAGCAGCACTCACTAAAGTCCGCTTCAGAGGCCATTTCACACCAGGGAGCCAGAGGCAAATATTCTGGCTTCATGGGTTTATTGGGGCAGTCAGGCCGACAGAGCGGCCTATCCAGATAATCACCACACATCTCCGGTAGATGGCCAAACTTGTCAAAGCTCACACAGCACACTGCCAATAGATTTCCATCCCTGGCAGCTGATAAAACAGGGGATTTTATGGTATTTTACACTATACAAAATGTGTCTTTTTATGATGTCAGATGGTGCTTCTTTGGGGCAATGCCCTGGCAATATTTTCATCAGTTGCGCGCCGGTTTTCTCACGGTGCACCGTGACTATATGCATGCTTATAATCAGTTTTAGGATCCATTACCTGGAACTAAACGGTGCTATTTTCATTTCCCACCATATGCAGAATGTGTGCAGTGAGTTATATGGAGGATATATTTTGCCTTTTGACCTCTGAGGAGCTAAGCCAAAGCCCCCCACCTGCATGATCTCTGGTGCCCTCCAACAGGGTCCTGAACCCCAGGTTGGATGAAAAGCACCAGATGTCCATACGTATTCTCGTTTTAATTAGCATGACTTAGGAGGTTTAGCTACATATGTGAGGCATAGTTACAAATCATAGCAGTCTCTTTTTCTCTCATCACCTTTTTTGATATTTTTTTTTTCTTTATCTGCTTTAATTTTTCTCCCCTCCTTTTAAGAAACCACCTGCTATTTCATTTGCTTTAAGTGGCAACCTACTTTAGGGAAATTACAAGGAGACGTGACATGGATGCGGATACCGTTCATCACAGCCGACAGTTTCGTCTTTGCACGTGTGTAAATAATAACATTAATTAATGATGGCTGCAAAGTATTTCATCTTCAGTAATTCATGTGCCGTCATGGAACTGAGCCATTGTTAATTATCCCCGACTTCTTTGGCTTTGACATGTCAAAATGTCTGCTGTCAAAAAAATGCTCTAGGTTTGTTCTCATGTCCTCCTGTGTGTTTGCTTGATGAAAGCCTCCTATTATGATGGCGCAGGAATATATTGATCGTCTTGTCATATTGAAATAGACTGACGTCACACTGATTGTGCAGAACCTCTTACAGCAGCACACACGTGTGCGACTTTCACTCATTCAGGCGGTGCGAACAGCAGCTGTGATTCCTGACGTGCTTCACCTAACTTCAACCTCATGTGAAGCAGAGCCTCGATATAGCCGCTCAGTGTGTGACTGTGAAGAAACCAGAAGTGCCGGTGTTTGGAAAAAGATGATAATGAAAAGAGAATGAGTTTATTTAACTACTCTTGAAAGAATGAAAAGAAATGACTAATGCCGGATTTTGCACATGCAGATTCAGATTATCCAGACTTAGAGTTAAATATTCGGTCTAGCTTCTTCATGGCAATACAATGCAGCAGATATTCTGAAATAGATACATAATCTATCATAAGGAAGTCAAAAAGCAGCTTTTTTTTTTCAGGCCCATTTGGTTCATCTTGTTTTTAAAAGAAGCGACTTCATGGCTTATGTAAATTGAGGTGCGACACACCTGATCTCGGCTCTGAGTGGCAGAGATCAGGTGTGCACAATCATGTCATCAAATTGAAAAGCTGTCATTTTAAGTAAACAGACTTCAGTGAAAAGGTGCAGGTGCAAGTCCAGATGAAGAGGCGAGTAATTTTACCTCTTTGCCTACTTAGATTAGCCTGCTTTTCTTTGATGTGCTTTCAAATCTCTCTTCCAGGTACTTTATTAGCGTACTATGTATGTTCTATTATGTATATCGCTCTCTGTATTTACCTTTCTCTTCACATGGCTTTGTCCTTTAGTCATATTTTTCTTATAATACTTCATTATGGAACTGTATGTGTGCATCGTAAGATCGCTTTTAAGCAGCATTAATTTACTCCCTCATTCTGATTGGTCTATTGATAAAGACATATTGTACTTAATACTGTGGTACACATGTCAGTGTTTCGAGTTTTATTTTTTTTCTTTTGGATTATGTATTTGGAAGAGATATTGGGAAAAATTACGTTCCATGATTAGCATATCTCCACTTTTTGTTCAAATCCAGCTCAATTTCTCCTCCAGAAGAAATTGGCTGAAAGCCCACTCACACCATGTTTGTCGGAAAAGGAGAGAAATTAATAAATCTTCAACAATATTTCATGTTGGGCTTGAAGCAAAAGTGAAAAAAAAAAGAAAAAAGAAAAAGAAAAAAGACTGCGCATCGGAGCTACAAAACACTGTCTGACTGTCCCTGCCTTAATTATGGATCATAAATGTTAAAATGTTGGCTGATTTAGCTCGACTGCGGAGGGGACAGGCTGTTATTAGAGAAGACAAGGCTTTATTTGTAATCCCTCCTCCTTCCCCCTCTTCATACGATGTATTTCACACGTTTTTATAAAGAAGCTTCCCTGTTTTCTGATCTGCTCTCTTCGCCGTGTTGGAAGGCTTTCAGGGTGTCAGGGTGCATAATCCCTTATATGTACCTCCTTTAGAAGGCTTTTACTGTGACACAGCTGCAGGAAGTGCCGAACATTTAACACTGAGAAAGCAGCCAAAATTAATTAGTAAAACAGACTGATATTTGTGTGACACAGAGAAGCTAAGTACATGCAGTAGAGCTGCTTTTGAAATGTACACAGCTCTGCTATGACAGTCATTATCCTACACCACAAGGGCTTTGGTTTTATATTACTTTTTTCTCCCTTTTTTTTTTTTCTACAGGCCTGCATCTGTTTGTACACTCAGCACCCCGAGCTGTAATGCGAGACTCAGACGTTATTTTATTGCCTGCTTTTTGTGGCGAACTTGTCACGCCCTCTGGAGAATATCAGAATTACACGAGTTGATGAAATCATGCGCTGATTTTTCTGCTCTCGAACCGACTTGTGTGGATTCTCCCCCCCCCCCGACGTTTAGGAACTTTTGGACGGGAGGGTTTTGTCCAGGCATCTTTGACAATAACAGCTCGCCCGCTGTCCTGACCGCGGACGCAGTTAGTGGTCAGTTATGGGTTTATGACCAGGGACAGAACTGTCTTCCATGCCATTTGTTGTGTCTGACCTTTAAGATGATGAAGCACAGGGAGGATGACCCCTGGCAGGATTTGTTCAAAGAGCAGCCTCTTGGTAATGGGGGTCCAGTGCTTGGCAACATGCTGGGGGATTGATCAGCCCCTTACTCAAAGGCCAAATACGGAAAGCCAAGCCAGCAGAGAAGGCCATGCAGGACGTGGAGCCATCCTCTGCTTTGAAGCCCTCTCCAATAGTTCAGCTGCTTCGCTGCATGAATAAACATGTCTACCTCCTATTTGTTGAGCTGCCGCTCTGTCCTCTTTCTTTCTTCTCTCCTCTGAGCTCACAGCGACAATGCTGCAGATGCGAAGACATGAGCTGAAGTTATTTCTTTTCACTCTTCGTCTCCTACGTCTTCTCTCTCTTTTTTTACAGCTTGCCGCCTCTCCTTTCGCGTGAATACTTCCTGCGCTTGTTGCACGGGATTAAATCTACTCATTTAGAGGTCACATTGCTTCCACAGATGTCAGCTTTGAGATTGAAATGAGTTCTCCTTCTGCAAAGAGGCAGAGTTGAAGGGAAGAGAGAAACCGAGCAGAGATCCAAGGTCTTTTCAGGTCTCTCTGTTGCATTAGTATGGCTTACAGCTACACGAGTGTGGTTGACCAAGAGCTGGAAGGCATCCTGAGAAACATCCTCTTCTATTCATATTCCATATTTCTTTGGTTTCTGGACATGTTGTATGGATGTACCATATCATACAGTCAACAAAATAGATAAATTAGTTTTACTTAAACATTTAAGCTGTGTAAACACAAATACACTTCCCTGTGGCAACAGCTTAATCCAGCTGAGGACATGGTGGTCTGGAGTTTAATCCAGCCTTAATACACCCTGTGCGGATCGACAGTCCATCACAGACAGTCACACACACACACACACACACACACACACACACTCACATTTACACACTTCCAAGAGCAATTTTCAGCCATTGACCTAATATGCATGTTTTGGGTGAAACCAGAGTCCCCACTGAAAAGCCCACTGATGCACTCCACACAAAACACACTAACAAGGCTCAAACTAGGGTTATTCCCACTGTGAGGCGAGAGTGCTTACCACTGCATCACTGCGTGGGAGTCAATTTTTTACTCAGTGTTTCCAGTCAAAATAGTTTCTTCCACTGAATGTAAGATGAACCCACTACCAAGTACGATTTCGTTGAGTCCCAGGGACTAGTTTCATACTCTGCATATTGAATATCAAAGCGGCTTTCAGTTGTTCCACTGGCAGATATTTAAGGTTTTCAATGTTTTAGGGCTTTTTTTTTTTTTTTCCCCCTCTGCATGCAGAAGTGTAAGCAGCACTTTGAGCAGAGCAGCAGCCGGCGCTTCGCCTCTGTCAAGAGGTGTTCAAGGCTTGTTCCGACAATAGGTTACCAATGTTTTGGAAGTGCTTAGAGCCCAGTACATAATTAGTGTAGCGACGCAGGTGAAATGGAGGAAAACAGACGTGAAGCCCAGGTTGTGGGTAAATTTGCCCAAAAAGAGTTACAAACTCTGCACAATAGCTAAATTTAGTGCGAGGCATTATTCGCCTTGCTGAATCAAGAACCTGGAGATCCAGAGAGGAAGCCCATCCACTGAGGCAGACAATACCAATAGTCTTCTGTACTTATTTAATTGACATTTTTTGCATATCTTCGCATACAGATGACTGGCAAGTGACTTGTCTTGTCATGTTTACTTTCACCCAACAGGAATGGCAGATGCATTTCCTCCTCCTAAGCGTTTTAAGCCCAGCATTGTTCAGATCCATAATTACTGGCTTGTCATGCTCTTGGTTGCTTTTGTTGGCAAACTGCAGAATATCTCGGTGTGTTCCTGCCACCTGTAAATTAGTGGAATACTGTGAAACCATTGTTCGGCCCGTAAATTGTCATCCAGGTGTGCACCTGTGTTGTAAAACACATGCAGGATGGAGAAAATAAAAAGGCAGCGCAGCAAAAAAAAAAAAAAAAAAAAACTGCAGAATTAGTTGAGGTCTAAAACTTCATTGGTATTTCTTTTTGTGTTCTCAAAAAACCTTCTAGGGACTCTTAAAAACACGATAATTAAAACGGGTCTGGTAAAATGACTGTTTGTTGAGGCAACGCAAGCAGCATTTTAACCATCATGCAGTCTGTTTTCCCCTAATGACCCAACCGTGGAGTGACCAAGGTCTGCGGCGTCACCAGTCTAATGTGCATTGTTTCTACTTTAATAAGTTGTCTGAATTCACTTACTGCAGTGTCGAGATGTGGTGTTAAAACTCTTTAACAAGCAGCACAGAACATGTGCATTAGCTCAGTGTTAACACAACAAGGATGCGATCCAGCCCGCGGTGGTTTAGAATCAGCGGTGACAGGAGCAGAGCCAAGGGGCGGCCACGGGCTGCACCCAGCGAGCAGCGGCGGCGGCAGAGCCGAAGCAACGAGCCGGCAGTCTGGGTGGTCCCTGTGAACCCCCGCCTGAGCTGTGGGCCGATCCGTCTGCAGATAGAGCGTCGCCGCGACCTTGCAGGGCTTTGAGATTCACCGTATTCGTTACGAGCCGATACGGTCAGCCTCCAGCGTCCGTGCTAATTTGAGATCGCGACCTTCCGCCCGCCATCCCCAGGTATAACTGCCCGAGTGAGAACATAAACGCCGCACACAAATCAATGCAATGAATAACTCCAACAAAGACGTAAATACGCTGCCGTTATGGCCGTCCAAGGAGCTTTCTCATATATGCTAATCGCTGCCCAAAGGCATTGATGAAAGGATATTCTGAAGTTATGAAGACGCAGCGCTGTGTTCAGTTTATCGTTTGATTATATACCCAATTATAGTGCAAGTAAGCAATTAAACGAAGCCTGGATGTTGTGAACAGTTTCTGTCTGCAGTTGAACTATGCTGCATTACTTTGAGCTCTCCGACAGCTCTAATTTTATGCCTGTGTGTGTGTGTGTGTGTGTGTGTGTGTGTGTGTGTGTGTGTAAGAGGGAGAGAGAGGGGAGGGTGAGAAAGAGGTGTCTGATGAAAGAGGGGTGTTCATGAAGCGGCGAAGCCTTTCTTGATTACAAGGGTCAATAGTATCAGAATGATATCACCGCGCATCGCTTGATGATTCCATGATGTCATGATTCGCCTCGTGCGCGAGCGTCTGCGAGCGTGCATGCCCCGGGAAAAGAAAAGAGGGCTTCTTACCCCTTTACTTTTTTTTTTTTTTTGTGAGAACAGTACTCTCCTTCACCGTCACACCATAACAGCATCTGTAAAGTAAACACAAGTGGCAGTTCCGCCTCTAAGCATTTGGCGCACTCAGTGAAAGCAATCTCTACTAAATGGTAATGGGCCTCAGCAAAGTGGCATCATCAGTGTTCTTCATTTCAGATGAACTGCTACTGTGTCACGCCTTTAAATATACCCCGTACTTAAATATTAATAACAATCTGGCCATACAGGCAATGAGAGGCCTAATTCACTTAGATCAGTTTCAGTTTCCAACCTCCGTGCACGTAATTCGGTGCTTTAAAGCCTTGTTGTTTGCAGAGGATTATTTTGATTAAATCATTTCAAGTCCCTGACTGAATCCTCCCTGAGAGACTCCCGCTTGAGCCGCCGTCTTTGAGTCATTCTTCCTCCTCTGACCGGAAACTATTTTCGGCAGACTCCTGAGTGATCTGCTTCCCCAACTCTCCACTTCTTTCTATTACACTTTCTCCAACTTTGCGAATGAGAAATGCTAATTAGTTTTAATGAAATTGATATCTATATCAATAGGTCAGAAAACACAAAAGGTGCATATCTGTTTCATTCATTCCGTCCTCCACGTTGCCTCGCGCCTCAAAAGAAAATTCATCACGCCGCCCTGGAGCCCTTTCGGTGCGGCTGCTGCCCCCACATCCCCCCCCCCCCCCACCGCCTCCGCCCCGCGTTGGTCGTTACTGTATGTGATAGAAATTGAGACATCTATTAAGCTCGGCCTATTGCTTGGCACAAAAGAGTCTGACATCCTTGAATGAAGAATCCCCTTGTGGTTCGAACCTTTGTATCTCATTACACCCGTTCTCCATTTGTACTAAAGAAATTCCATCAGCGTTGAGCAATTATGTTCAGGTTGGTTTTGCACAGTTTTACAACTCATATTCTCGGCAGTCGACGCGGCGCCTCGCTGTACTCTCCTCGGCGCTGTTTGTCTAACCTCGCCTGTGTTTGTCTCTGGCCTCTTCATCTGTAGCTGCTTAAATTGTGTGTATTCAGAGTATGAGCTGTGCCGCTGTCTTAGCCCACACAAGTACAATATGCCTCCAGGCAAGTACAGTGGCATCATGAAGAGACGGAGGGATAGCAGGAGCTTAAAGGAGAGGAGCTCAGTCACGTTTTCAGCACTGTCTGTTTTCCCTCCCTCCCCCGGTCAATGTCTCTGTCTTTTCCCGGCGTGGGGAGGAGGAGGGAGATGTGCGTATTTGTACTATGGATATTAGCCGGCGGAATTGGATTAGTCTAGAGGAGACAGCATTAATTTTTGCATCACCTTATCATGGATAGAGGTCACCTCATCGATTAGGTTAGGTTCACAGCAACTTTTTTTTTTTCATATACTACTGTCAAACTACATTTCTCTATGGCCAGAGCGAGAAACTAAACAGTGGTGACAGGGAAGTATTTGTAATTTGGATTAAAAACAAAAGCTGACGTGCCAGCATGCACTGCAGTCTAGACAACTGTTATTGGTTATCATTTGGAATTCTTCTATCAAATAGTTCATGTGGGATTGTTTTGTCCATACTTGTTGAATGCCTTTGCATTTTATTGCAGGAGATGCATAAATTAGAATTGAATCATTTAAATGTTCACCACCGACACCAGTGTGCTTATATGAAACACATGCTGTAGATCTTGCTGTCTTAATACTCACGTTTATTGAATAGCTAACATTGAGTAAATCTGAGGCTGTAATTAACCTGACATGCGTGTCTTGAGGTGTGATCAGTTAAAGTTCCAGAGAAAAGAGAGAACACGCAACCTCAAACAGGACTACATCTACAGTTTTTTTTTTTTCTCAAATGCACACTTTTTTCTGTCACTCATGTCAAGTTAGAACTTGAATATTCCACTCAAAAAATACATATTTCAACCTGAAAGCCAGACAGTTTTTATCATCCATGATGCATTGCAATGTCCATTTGATTGACCAACCTCTCTCTCGTTCCTGACTGATGCTTCAGTGTTGTTTTTGGCGTTGCTCGGGATTTCATCCACACGCTCATTGTCTTCTTGTGAGATATTATAAATAGAGGTACTTGCAGAGAAGATCCCCCTCCTTTTCCTAAATGGATGGAGCTTTTTGGAAACCAGCCCCAGTATCTCATGACCTAATTGCAGAAATAGTTACCGTATTTGTTAGCCCCTGCCTTACCAACGTGTTCCTACTGCCTAAAGAAGCTGTCGCAATCTGAATCTCAGGTACCGTTACCTGACATTTCTGGGCTACGTAAAATACATGGACATGTTTTTACCAGCATGAAAAACCACACGGAGCTCTACTTTCACAGCACAAGCAGCACTGTGCAGGGACAATGAGAGCGCGCTCAACGCGCAGTTTGTCCATAAAGAGGCAGTGTGCCGTGCGAGAAATGCGGCCATGAAGTGGCATATGAATTTCAGCTTATTGTGTTAAATCATTAACCTCTAGCCAAGGATGCTACTCATCTTACAAATTTAAAACGGTGTCAGTCACAGCGGTGCAGGACAAAAATGACTCTCTGATTGGCAGGAGATAATTTGTGGTTCCTGGTGGAGGAATTTAGAGTTATACTGTGCCACCTGCTATATCAACAGCTACGCCTGTATGCTCACTTTTCACTCATTATTTTTATCCTGTTGTTAGGCGCTCCACCTATTATCACCTACCCCTTATTAAAAATGCACAAAGGAAATGATGTAGAAGCTGTTTGAAAGGCTCGGAGGTTTATTTCTCACCAGTTTGCTCCACGGAAGCACCAGCATTGTTTTTGTTTTTTTGTTTTTTTGTCTCAGAAGTTGCCTGCCCCCTTGTTGAAGGTCTGAGCCGCGGCTGTGTTATGAACGGACAGGAGGTCTTTGTCAGGTTTGACCCGCAGGATGATTCCCCCCATCGAATGACACAGATGAGCACTTGTGAACAAGTTCAGCTGTCTCGCGCCGCACCTTTGGGGAATAGTGTCACCCTGCAGTAATCAGTTACCTGGTTCGGTTTGTGCAGACACATATGATTCCCTTTATTCTCTGTGCACCTCTACAGTCCCTATTATATGCACTTTTAAAATAATCATTATAATTCAGAGTATTTATTAAAGGGCCATTCTCCCTTTTCTTGTGTGTTTCTTTGACATTTCTTTTCTCTGCTCCTCTCGGCTCTCTGTGGCACGCCGCTTTGAGCCTGCTGTCTTGGTGCTAGTGAGTAAAGGGGTAGTTAGTCACCTTCTTCGTGGATAATTGCTTCCATTCAGTTGTTGCTAGAGCAGCCTGGTGATCATATAGAAGGGAAAAAAAAACGTCACACTTGTGGGTATATTGTTGGCACTAATGAGGGTCTTTCTTGAGTTGGAGAGTTTTTCAACGTGCACTCGAAAGGTGGAAAGATCAGTATTTATTTCACAAGTGCCCATTCTGTGCGAGCTGACATGTCCGTTTGCACTGACCATGCCAGAGCTGAACATTTACTAGCAGGTCCTGTCTGTATTGAGTACCGTTTGTTCTAATCGTGATTAGTCATTGTGATTGACGAGTATTGGAGTCCCGGTTGCTGTGTGTAATAGAAATGTTGCTTATGTGTGCATTCACGTTTATGTTTATATGGAGACGGAGTGTCTCTTTAAGTAGGACAGTAGAAATTGATGGCCAACACTGAAAGCTGACCTACATAGAGGCACAGACAAACTAGTTCCCTCAGCAGGCATGCTGGGCCTAGTCGCTGTGCAGAGAGTGCAAGAGGAAGAGGGCATGTTGGTAATGCAGTCGATAAGCCAACCAGGAGATCCATCCAGCCGGCTGCAAGTCGCTCGTCTTGATTTGTAGATGTAAATATGGACAAGTTAAGGGTCGAATATTCAGGGTGTGATTTGCTGGAGAGGATGGAGGGTTTATGCATTTGATCCATTTGATCCATATATATTCACGGTCCAGCTAAATGACTAAATCATTGATTTTACCACAACACCGGCAACATGCCAGACCAAAATCACTGGTAAAGGATACATTTCTTTATATATTAAAAGAAAAACACAGTTGTACCTGTTTTCTAACAACGTTTTAATTTATCCCTATTACATTTATACTGAATTAAATTCTGTAAATGTGTTCTTTCCAAAAACTAATATAAGTTTTAAACTCTTCCTGCTCCCTTTTTTGTCATGAAGAGAAGGAAAATATCCCATCAAGTCTTGTCACAAATGGCACTTTGTGTGAAACTGATCTTGACGGAATGGCCAAATTTTTTTTTGCACCAGTTTATAGGAACCAAAATTAATGATGAAATGTAATTAATCCCACTAGACTATTCAGAAAAGATTCCTAAACAAGTGACGGTACAAAGTCATGGGGGCACCATAAAATGATAAAGGCCAAGCGTGAAGAAAATGGCAATCACACTGAAATCTAATTACATCAATTTACAGTCACACTGCTTCTGTCTAATTGTTCTCTGGCCTGTTGCTTTATTTCATTTCGTTATTAAAAGCCCCTTTGTGACACTTCTCAGTAATCAGTAATGAGATGTCCTTTTAAGTGTTGTCTAAACTAATAAGTTCCAGCTTTTAAAAGCCTCAGAACTGCTGCTAACAATCTGAAACGCTACGTGTGATAATTGTGGCCCAATTTTCAGGCAGTTCTTCCACCACCTGACGCTCGCTCATGCAGCCACCTACACGCACTGTAGAATAATCAGCACCTTTATGTTTTGTTCAAGTTGACGGCTGACACGCCGCACACTGAGCAGACAAAGTCCATAGAGAGATTAGCTTTGGTGAAGTCCCAAGGGGGCTATTGCATTTACACTCCTACACAGAGTATTTTATTGTGTTTGACAGATTTTCTGTAGTTTTCCTGTCATCGCCTCACTAAGAGGACATCACAACCCAGAAGAAACTACTCTACATATCAAACCTATACAGCTTACGTCAGATCCTTTTTTACAACCGCGGGATGTGTTGAGCACGCTGGCGGCAGCGGTACATTACGGTGCGGAGACACAGGCAGCCAAGGCTGAGGGCCCCTTTGATTAATGTCGTGGCTAAGTAGGCAAGTCAGACACTTATTACCTAGTAAATAAAATGCACAACCAGGTGCGTATGCCCCTAACCTAACCTGGAAAATTATATCCTACATGCCAGTGTGTTTTCCCGCAGGTTGTTGACTTCAATGAAGTAACACATGCAGCTTTCCTCCATTGCACATGCGGTGCTGAAAGATTTGTCCGAGGAGTCTGGTTTGCTTGTTTGTTTGGTAGCCACAAAACCTGTCACCGAGGGATTATGTATTCCTCATAGCTCACTTTCTGCAATGGATTTCTCTCTGGGATCTCAGTTGTTGATAGCTGCTACAGTATCGAGTGGCTCAGCCCACAGCACAGTGTTTCTCCATATGCTGTCCCTTAATAGCAGTGTCCAACATAGCATTTTCTTCACACTGGCCCAGTCTGCCAATAGATCAGAGATTTACTGTGCCGTGTTTATTTTTTTTTACTGGCCCAGCAGCTGCACAGAAAGATTTCTTTTCAATGTGGATGCATTTATTATTCCCACACACATCTGGGGAGAGTGTGTGGTTTAGTGGTTTTAAAGTTGTGTTCCCTACAGATTGAGAATTCACTTAAAAATTATGTGTCGGTACGTGCTAAAATTCAGTTTCCTGTGATGCAGACAGACAACAGGTCGACATTGTGCTTGTTGCATTAAAATGTCTCACATCAGAAGTTTATGTATACATCACATGCAGGACCTTGGTCAAAGCTACAAGTTACAGATTTTCCCTGAATGCCTCACATACAAGCTGCAGGTAAACACTTATATCGCCAGTGTTTTTCTTCACATGAATATTATAAATGTCTCATCGAGCACCTCTCATGCAGATAAACGCTACACTTTACAGATATTCCAGAACTGTCTTCCACATAGTTGATAGATAAAATGCAAGGCTTGACAGATGTCCCTCACACACACCTATGGAATTCGTGCTGCACTTTACAGATTACAGACGCTAAATGTCTCTCATGCCAGCTTTAGGTTGATGCAAACACATTTTTTTGAAAATGAAAATGCCCTACAAAAACACTTACTGTACATATTACTCTACAGATGTTCCTGTTCCGTAATTTGCAGAATATAAAATGAAGCTACACCACTTAGATGTTCAATAAATGCCTCACAAACACTACAGATGACACATATTTGTGATATTTGCGTATTAACACAAAAAATGAATAAAAAGGGCTTTCTCCAGCACAGTCCAATAGTCAAAGAAAATAGGAAAAACAGCTGAAACGAACAAGGTACAGGTAGCGGTGCCACTTCACAGATCTCCGCTGAATGCCTCAGATGCACATCATGCGTTGATACTGCTCCTCACAGATGTTCCCTGCGTGCCTCCTTCCTTTTTCCCCCCTGATCTTATAATTTACCAACAGCATCTTATCGGCCCTATTTTGTGAATGTAGGTTTGTCTCGTAGTCTGCTCGCGGCTCGCTGTGCTGTACACTTGTGGGATTAATTTTACATCGTCCGCTGTCACTTCTCCCCACAGACTCGTATGCATCAAAGCAGTCACATTTATTTGTTTTGGATTTTTATCAGCTGGTGTCTTGACTTGTGATTAGGGAGTGTGGGTATGCCTGTGGGATCTTTTGTATCTCTATGTGTCTGGCTCTCTATCTCTAGTACTGTTTGTCTCTATATTAGCCAATAACCAAAACTTATATTTTCACGTACAATGAATAATTGAGGAGCCCAGTTATCAAACAGGAGATGTCAGAGAAATACAGCGATGACAGGATGATCCTTGAATATATCCTGGTGGAAACTGTGGACATGTTATTAGATTTCCAAAGATTTCATTGATGTCTACTACAGTCGGCCTTATGAATGCTTGTTCCACTGACTCATCTCTGTGTTGTTTACAAATCTCTGAATGAAAATGCCCGTACTAGTTAGAACCTTTTTTCTGAAATTTGCGTTGTCTCCGCTCTCTCCTCTCAGCCATATGTGCCCTGTGCTGTTAGCGAGTCCGTGGCGTTAACTGTATTAAAGAGAGGATTAATGCCCGGGGCTCTGGATCTCTAGTAATAGCAGACGCAAATACTGATCAAAGGACTCTAACTGTGCCGTGGGTGTTCGAACGGCCGCGGCCTGCTCCTCTGCATCACAAGTGGATGGGGCTTTGGTCGGACGGGGCACGCAGACGGTGCGGGAGCCGTGCGTGGGCGCACTCCCGGCTGGACAGGTGATCGTTTGATCAGGCGTAATTGGGCCAGGATCACCAGTTCAGAGGAGAAAGCATAGGTGGAGCACTTGCGGCACCAGGTGGGTAACACCCGTGACCCACGACCGCCGCGCACGCGCTCGTGCACGCGCGCGTTCTCTGTTTACGTGTCCGTGCGGATCAAGTCAGGAAGCTTCTGTTCCCTCCATGCTGCGTCCCTCGAGACGCGGCTGACACTTCCTCCAGGTTGCCCCACTTCTTGGCTCCGTGCTGACGGGGCCAGTAGTCGGAGACGCTCAGCAGTCGTAGAGCAGCATCTCATTAGCTGCTGCTCTAATCAGCAGCGATATACATCCCCTACTGCTAAAGCATGTTTATGGTTCTCCTCTGTCAGTGGAAATACATCAGAATGTGTCAGACCCACATGTACCTCTCCAGTGTTTTTGTGCTGAAATCTTATAGTTCATCACTGTTTATTGAGTAGCTGAGGACACTAAATGTATTAGAAAATGTGATGTAACAGACCAAATCGTGTCCCACTGGCAGCGAAACCTCACCCACTGCTTCCTTTCGATTTGTTCTTGCTTAACATTGACCTAGAAATGTGTGTAATGAGCTCCCTGTGCATACCTTGTACATTAGCGATGATACATATGTGCTTTACATTCGCTCTCATGCACTTATTGTATTATATTTAGCAGCAGTCATCGGGGAGCCGGGGGAAACCTGCTATACATATCGACACTAAATCTATGTCATCCTTATTCCTGCCCCGTGCGTGTTCATACTCCCACGAATATTTACAGATGTAAGCACTATTTCCTGCCTTATATTAGCACTTACACGCTACGGAATGAAAACAGCACCCATGAATGTGTGACACACTAGTGCTGTTTCCCTCTGTTTAATTTGTGGTCCTTTCAAAAAAAAAAAATTCATTTTTAATTTTGAAGCTGTTGCCATTTTTTCAAGTCAGCATTGCTGCATCAATTTGCAAGTTTTCTCATGATTCGCTTCTCGCAGATTCAGCCCTTTTTTCTCCCCCCCCCCCCCCAGA
Source organism: Salarias fasciatus (assembly GCF_902148845.1). Classification (NCBI taxonomy): domain Eukaryota; kingdom Metazoa; phylum Chordata; class Actinopteri; order Blenniiformes; family Blenniidae; genus Salarias; species Salarias fasciatus. The sequence continues at coordinate 9,252,683 of NC_043754.1, forward strand.
CTGGTGGGTGGGTGGGAGGTTGGCGGCTAGGTGAAAAGCATCGAAGCAACAGAAGCAGAGAAACCTGCTCTGAGTGTGAAATAAAGACCGAGTATGATGAAGCTGGTAAAAGGCCGTGAAAGTAGGCGCCCCGCTGATTCGGCGGAGCGATGAGATGAGGCCAAGCTCAGTTCTGGCTAATAAGTGTGAGCGAGTGCAGCCAAGAGGCCTCAGCCAGTCGCCACATAACACCTATTATCAGCCTTCCTCGCAGAAGTCCATGTGTTTCCATTTACAGGGTATTGTTTAAGATGTGGGAAGGTTCTTCAGTGTGAGTGTGTTGACACCCCCCCCCCCCCTCCTCATGTCTGTCAGAGCTGACAGTCTTTAATACTTTGGCGGAGGTCAGCCTCCTGCCATGTGTGTGTGTGTGTAGTTAGAGGAGAACGGCGGCCTGGATGCACCAGGATAATCTGGCTCTGCTGACACCCTGCAGCACGAGGGGTTGGGAGAGAGAAATGCTGCTGTTGGTGCTATTTTGTGGCCTGTAATTGTCTGTAAGGTCTGTAAAATAGGATAGCGGAGCAGCGGACTGCACTGCAATGGCATGGAGAGAGGTTCAGACGGTCCACAGGGGACTGATCAAGGAGGTGTGTGGCGAGCCGAGGAGTAATGCCCGTTGTGCATGTTTCGTGTATGTGCACGGGATGCATTCTCACAGTAGTTTACACTACAGCAGAATGTCTTTTTTGTTCATTTAAACAGATCCTGTCATGGGTGGAAAGGCTCTGCTGGTGGTATCCGTGGCGCTGTGGCTCGGCCCTGACCCCGGTGGATATAATGGTGCAGTGGAAAATGTCCTGTCAGTTGATGGAGGAGCTGCCTGTAGCAGCAGGAAGGAGTGTGGCGACAGGGGCCATGTGTGTTAACCTCTTTCCTTGTCACTTTTTCTGTCTTTTTTTTTTTCCCCTCCCCCAGCCCACCCTTCTCCTTTCATCCACACTTTTTTTTTTTCCCCTGGCCTCCCCTCCATCGTCGTTCCCCCACAGACTCTACTCCCTCTACCTACACTCCTCCGTGACAAATTACTCCTGGCGGTTGATTTGTTGGTTGTCAAAAGTGCTCCTTGCGCTGCCACAAAAGGTGGGGTGGGCAGGTGGAGAACGTGCCCCCCACACCGCCGCCGCCGCCGCCGCCTCCCCCGCGGTCCGCCCCTCCGTTCCCGCCTGCCGTCATCGTGCGTCCCCTCCATCCCACCCCCTCGCACCGCAATCCAGCTTCGAGATGTCTCACTGGAAATTGATATTCTGTTTCATAAGATCTCATTAGATTAGATGTTGTCCGTGTTTAATCAGCTTGCTCGGTTTTATTTTTTAATTTTTTTTTCTTTTGACAACGCCGTTTCGATGTGTTTCTCGGCTGTGTCTGAAGAGGGGGGGGGGCCTCGAGGAGAAGCTTGTGTTATTTATGGGGGAGGAACTGAGGGAGGGAAATGCGAGCGGCAGATAAAGACTTTATGACAGAACTATAAATGTCAGTGTTTGTGATAGCACCGGAGTAAGCAGCACCGAAAGCTCCTGACAAAGAAATCTGTATTTTTCTGGATGATCTGATGAATTAATAGAATAAGCTGCTTATGAGACTAATATATTGTAATACACTTCATTTTTTGCTATTCTTGCAAAGATGTGATCATCAAGACTCTTAAGCTGGTAAACACGCTCACATTTAGGAGGAGCGGAGGATGAGATGGGTGAAGTGTGTGTGATCTCTAATTCCGATGTGCCTGTTATACACTCAGCGTCGCGCGTTGCTTATATATAAACTAGCTAATAGTATCGCCTACCTGGCAGCGGCAGTTGTTCAGTCACATCGGTTCTTAAATCCTCTAAGTCCAGTGCTGCCATAAAGCAGTCCCGCTCATTGATTTGCAGCACAGCTGGCGATCGCCTAATACAGTCCGAGATATTAAAGGGATAAACTGCAGCAGTGTGACAAATACAGCAGAATCTGTAACGGTTGACAAATCTCGTTTGTTTCCGTGCCCTGTGGTGTAGCGCGTGCTCACAAGTGCACATGTGCCGGATACTCGGCTCTGAAAAGCTTCCCCTTGAGTGTCTGACCTTGAGATTTGTCCTGTGAAGTGGATGATGACTGCGATCTGATGCCTGAACACATGGATTTGTCTTCTTCTTTATCCACCTCATTCGAGTGACTCGGTTTTTTTCTCTCTTTTTTTTTTTTTTTTTGCCATTTTGTATGTGCGTTTTTCTACATTTGCCCATTGGGCAGGCGGCTCTCCTTCCTGTCTCATCCCTGATCGGGGACTGATGTCTGTGGAGTGAGTGTCAGTCAGATGTTTAAGCTCAATCTGAGGTGATTTTATATCGCTGGGGTGTTTGCGGTTTCTGAAAAGCAGCTCCCGTCCTTTCAGTCCCGCTCGCTGCCTGATCCACTAACAGTTTCTCTTTTGCAAAAGTAATAGAAGATGTGTTTTCCTTTCAAGCCCATCTTTGCTGAAGCTAGATTGCTTTGTGCATCGCCATCAAAACACAGAGGAGAACATTGCAATCCACTTGTGTTCAAAAGTCTAAAACCATCTTGTTTCTCTGTCTTTGTGTTAAAAGAGGGGGTTAAGCTTTTATACTATAAATATGGCATGAAAATCCCTCTGTCAACGACACATTCTTTCTCAGGCCTGTATTAACATAAAAATGGGGGCTTGTTATACAGTGAGATTTCAATAAAAAGAACACAAAATGCATTTAATGAAATTCAGATGCTGGGCCCTAGCTCCCTGAATCTCATTAAATGAGCTTTGTGCTGTTTTTCCATCTTCTCTTTGTAGAAGAGGTCCTTGAGTGCCCTTAATAATGTGGCAGATTTCATCATATTCCTGATTTAAGGAGGACAATGTCTGTCTTGTTCACTTGTTCTTTTCCATGCCCATGCCAATCTCCACAGATGTACCCCGTGCACTTTTCAGGATCTGGCTGCCGATAATATTCTATCTTGTGGTGCATTTTCTTTCAGTTACTAAAGTTTTGTTAAGACTCGCCACTAACTCGTTCTCTCTCTCCCCCCCCCTACCCCTTCTTCTTCTCTGTTTTTCTCTGCGCAGGATTCGGTTTCATAACTTTTGAGAGTGAAGACATCGTAGAGAAAGTCTGTGAAATTCATTTTCATGAAATCAATAACAAAATGGTAAGTCCACACATTTTCTTTTTTCAATTCCAGGTGGACGTTGAAGGATTAATATTTGATTTCTTCTTTTCCCCACTATTAATAGCAGCGACGGGTGTGTGTGTGCGCGAGAGCGTGCGTGTTTGCCTGCATGTGTGTGTGCGTGTGCGTGTGTGTGTGTGCCCTCATGTTCATATGCACGGGCTAGCACAGAAATGCACACACACTCAGTGGGTCTGTGGGTGTCAGGGATGGGAAAGGCAGTGGTGTGTACTGCCCACAAACCGTGAAATTGTGTGGCTGAGTTCTGCCTGTCAGGCTGAGGGACGGGAGAGTGGAGCCTGTCCCTCTCTTTCTGAACACACACACACACACACACACACACACACACACACAGGTGGAAATGTCCAGGGATGCAACAGGGAAACTCCTGGCTGCGACAGAGTTCATTAGTCAGGGATTAACACCTTCCACCAAGTGCCAGTGATGCTTGTTTTATTTACACCAGTGATACGGTCACCTCGGAGCCTGCAGGAGTCCAGTGGCGGCTTTTCAAGTCGTCATGTGACTTATGATAATTGACAGGAAGCGTCCTCAGTGTAGCGAGTGTGACATTAGGTCCTCCTTCACCCAGTTCCACCCTGCAGGCCTCTTGAGAAATCCTGCATCATTGGAGCGATTTTGTGGATTGTGATTGACTGGAGGGAATTCTTGTCTTACCGCCGTTCAGCGGGGCTCCCTCTCTTGGCGTGCGTCTTCACTTTCTCTCTCCCCGCTCTCTCTCGGCCGTTTCCTGGAACGGACCGACTGACTGACTGACTGGCCGTGTGACTGACAGGACCAGTGTAGTAGAACCGTGTTCACCAGGGACCAGTCCAGGTCACATATGACCCCGGTATACATCCCTCTGTGTCTTGACACCGCATCGCAGTCGCTCAACAAAGCTAAAACAAAAGAATGGTGGGGGGGGGGGGGGGGGGGGGAATACACAATGTGACAGAAATAACTGTATGCGCATGGAAGATATTGTGTCACCATCACATGTGGCAGATTTTTGACGTTTAACGGCGAGAACGTGAAGATCGAAGATATCTGTCAGTTCTAGAAACTGATTGAATTTACAATGGGGGGAAATGGTTAAAATAATACTCTGCTGAGTTTTTCACCATGGAAGCTGTCATCTGTCTGTGTAAAAACAAATGAAACAAGCCTCATTCAAGTCCAACCGCTGTCTTTGTTTAGGAAGCTCTAATTAGATAATAATTGGATCGTAAACAGTAGTTCCAATTAAGGGTACGAATTTGGTTTATTAAGAACTTCAATATTGCAGTAATCATTATGAATTCATAAAATACTTAATTGTTTAAAATTACGTTATTTAATTTGCAGCAGACATTATGAAAAGTGCTCCAATCAAGAAGACAAACAACAGCGAATAGTTATTGCAAAAGATAAATGAACTCGCATTAATGTAGTTTCTCTAACCTGCTGTCAGCGTTCAACAAATGGCCGGACAAAACCTAAACCAATAAACTGGCTAATAATTTGACTGAGCTCGCCGGGCTCATAGAAGATCGCACATTAGATCGGCGGACCTGCCGGACAGCTTCAGCTCTTAAAACTAATGGCTAAGCCACGTTTATTGAATTGTTGAAACATCGTTGCCAAACACTAGTCCTGTTATCAGATCTTATTATGAAAATGTAATCTCCCCATGTTCCTGCATGTAGCAGGTTTTACAGGAAGAAAAAAAAAAAGAAAACCTCAAATGAGCACATGGTATATACATGGTCAGCGCTGAGGTGTGTGCACAGTCGGTCCACTGCAGCAAGTCCAGCTGCTGCAAACATCTGTTCAAGTGGGTTCTAACTCAGAAACAGTGCCAACTTCAATAGCCCTGGAGAATCCTTGGCATTTCCGTCCCACCAGTAAATACACGTTAGATCCTGAGAAGGGGACGTCATGTCGAAGTTCCTTTTCAGCATTATTGAGAGCGTGCATGAAACGCGGTCGATAAGCATGTGTGCAAATGTCAGTGATCTGTTGCTTGCATGAATGCTCCCTCTGGGGATGCAAACTTGCAAAATAAACACCAACTAAGTTTACTCTGGTCAGCCTCTATCGCTTGTATGGGGTTAGAATGGGATTAGTTCAGTTGCAGCAGCTGTGCCAAAAATCTTTCAGCTTGCAACCTTCTTTTACCAGAGCCGAAATTATCTACCTGCATGAATATATATTATAAAATAGTATTTAAATGTTTAGAATCATTAATAAGAGAGACGCGAGGGTAAAAAAATGTATGAAAATTGTTTATCAATGGCTAATTTTCTGTTGAGGTTTACCACCTTAATACAACACAATTTTTGGTATAAAAGTTGCAGCGTCGCCTTTAGCAATAAATTCCACCTGAAATTGTTTATTTCAGGGGCTCCCACAATTTTACAAAGCTCAGAGTTTATTGCCTTTCACTCTGTGCAGCATGGATTTCTTAAACTGCAGCACAGCAGTGAGTTCGACTGCGCCGAGTCGACCTGCTTTGACCATATCAGAGGTTGTTGTTGAGCTCAGCGGGACGCCTGTTCCCACCATGATTTTCAGCTTTAGAATTTTAGAAATCATGATTAAAATAAACAAGTGGAGGGTAAAACCATTAATTGCTTGATTAAAGCATACATTTTAATGGCTCCGCGTTGTAAGAGTGATGAAGACAAATTGGAATAATAAAACCAGCTCTTGTTCAAAACCACTGGTTGTATCAAACCTCTGCTGCCGCGCCACAGCCAGAGCAGTGACAGTCACTGTTATTACTGCTACCAGGGCGGAGCGATCCTCTGCCACGGTGGGTAACATGAACAGTCGTTATCGTATAGACCCGAGAGTTCAACTCCCCTGCACTTTTGACCACATGCAGCTGTGATGTGATACGCCGTTGTGCATTGTGACATGTTGTACTTAACAGGGTGTGACCAGAAATGCCTCAGCCGGCGCACCGCGGCAGAAGCGGAGCTCCCGGCCCGCTTGTGGTTACTCCGTAGGAAACCAAGCGACCCATCTGGGAGTCTCCGAAACCTTGACTGAAAAGATGAGAATTACTGAGGGGGTACGGTGTGAAAGGACGGCACAAGGGCTTCTTTTTTCCGAGGCTTTTGTCACCTTTCTGAGGGTCCCTCTCGGCAACACCTATTGTGCATTAAATTTCTTTGGATACAGGAAATAAAAATGTGACCCTCAGATCTTCTACAAAGTGCTGACATCTGGGAATGTTGGCGAAGAGAAAAAGGAGTTGGAGTGTGTCGAGAGCCTTTTTAAAGTCACAAAAGGGTTTTTACCTTGGTGCGCACATAGGAGACGACTGGTTATCTGGTGTCTGAAGCACCAGAACGCAAAATAAAAAATGCCTCCTGTCTTCATCCTTATGAAGTACTATACAGAAATAGACCTCATCCATCCTCCCCATGAGTGTTATCTAAGATGGTTCTTGAATAATTGATGCAGACAGAAATTCCACCCCACTTGGGAGGCTTGTGGATGTACAGGGCACCCCACCTTCCCCTTGCCCGTCCTCCCAGGAGCGGTGGCGGCATACTGGGTCAGTGCCCACTCAGATGTGAGTGACGGGACCTTTAAGTGACTTGGTCAATCACCCTGTGTTCGTGTGCCATCGAGGCCGCTCTCTCAGGAGTCACTTCCTCTCTGTCACTGCGAATTCTGCCTCATATATAATTGAAAATAGGGTGCTGCTTAGCAAGAGTCTCATGACCTGCCCTACCAGCCGCGCTGACTCCTGCGTCGCCCCGCTTTAGCGAATGTAGGATGTGATAAAAGTATTGATTGTGCCCTCCAGGGCTCCACATGAATGTAGAAACATCCTTTAGCTACAGCTGCACCTAGCCACGTATTAAAACCAGTAAATATTTTGGAGTGAAAATCAATACGCAGAGGATAGCCTGACAGTTTTCAAATACTTTTTTAACACTTTATCACGGCCTGCACATATATGAGCATCTATATCTCACCGTAGTGAGACAGCACCTTATTACTGCCAAGGAAGGGTTGTGAATTCTGTTTTCTAAGACAAGAGTCTCTCCATCACTTCCCTCCCCGCTGTTATGCATGCGCAGCTAATTCATAATAATACCTATCAAGTATTGGCTGTGACGAGCGAGCGGTGTGCCATTAAAATGGACTCACATTGGTTTTAGTCAAGTGCTTCAAGGTAATGTTCTTTAATGTGTTATTTTTAATATTCAACAGTAGCGAATGATCACAACGGGAGGGAGGAATTTTCTGTTAGTCGTCAATTTCTCACTGTGTCTTCCTGACATGACCGACCAATTACTGCACTGAGGAGAATAAGCTCCGACTCTCCAAGTCGCCGAGGAGAACACTAAGATACGTAGGCGTTTGTACTGTACAGTAGCCTTTCATATATCACTATAGATGTGCTCAGCAGAATGTATTGACTCGAGCTGAATTTTGAGGGGAAAGTAGCAGAATGGAACCGGTTTATTTCTTTGTGAATACCACATATGGTTTATAACCATGCCTCACAGTATATAGTTTTATCGATGAAAGCGTAACGGTGAGAAGTGCCATATATATATGGATCCAAGAAAATATTGTGTTGTTTGCTGCCGTCTTTCTACAGAATCACAGATTGAACATTTCAAATGTGGGCTTTAAAAAAGAAGAAAAAAAAAACAACAAGAACCTTTGCATTTTAATTGACTTTTTTTGGTCACAGTAAATAGAAATAGGGCACAGGTGGTGACGTCCATACAACATATGTGGTAATCTACAATTATGTAGTCCAAGGTCGATAAAGCAATTTCTTCAAGCTCATTGCAAAAAAAAAAAAATATCAGTAAAGGAGGCGGTTCTCCACTTTCTGTGAGCCTCTTCTAGATGGTAGAATTTGCCCAAAATCAGCAATCATAAAACCGACGTCTCAAAGGAACATTCGCTTCTTTTCCCTGGAAGATGCACCCACCCCCAACACTAACTGGAAAACCATGCAGCTTGCAACAGGTATAATAATATGCTTATTTACTAATTAATTTTCTAATTGAGTTCTTTAATAAAAGTAAAACGTGTAAAATGTGTATTTAATGAATGTAAGAAAACCAGATTTTGCACAGATTTGCTTCCTTCCACCTCTAGGAAAGAAGCTGAATCCGTGCAGTATGACTAATTAGTCTGCTGAACTAACGTAACACCTCGACTATACACTATCGCGTGAGGCGTGCTGCCCTGCTGACCACACCCTGCGATAACCTGATAATATAGTGCCGGGCTACATCACCACAAGCTGTGGAAACAGCATTTTATGGCTTCCAGTTAAAAGGGCAAGGCGGATTATTACACTGGATGAAGTTACTATGCAATGCACAGGGAAATTAAATTCATTGAATAGGTCAAACAAAATGCCATAAAAGATTCACTTTATTGACTTGCAGGGTTTCACACAAGATGCAGGACACTCCATAAGATTTTATTATGCTATTGCATTAGTGCAACTACGTTAGCATAATTTGATCAGTCTGCAGGCGTTTGACATCATGGCTCCTGGTTTGAAGTGTAATTATAAGTTATATGTGTGCCGTGTTTATCTGGGTCTCGATCTAAATATTAGCTTTGAACATATTTACTTAAATCTACACACTAAACATGTTATGGCTATGTAAAGCAGATTTCCACCGAGGAACCCTCAAGCCTCTGAGTTGCTGAAAATGCCTCGGAAAAAAAAATACATATTTTTGAAAGAGTGCAAATCTTTAGCCCTCTTTGAACATCAAGTATCTAATAAGGAAGTAGGACCGCCCTTCGGAGTCGTTTCAGTCCCTCATGGTGTGCTGCCTTACAAGTTCTGGACTGTAAGTAATTGGATGTTTACCCTTCATTGAAGAAGGAAAGCTTTGAGGGATGAAGGAGGTGGAAATCTACTCCGAGCTCCGCTCTCCAGGATGTCCCATCAAACCTCGGTGTTGTTTAGATCCGCTGATTGAGGAAGTGATGGAAACCATTTGACATTAACCTGATGATCGTGCCCTCACTTTTGAATGTGTCTCTCAGTGTGTATGGAGACAATAACATTCCCGGAACATAAAAGAGCAGAGAGAAGGCACCGCAGGGTGCACCTGTCCTTAAAATGACCTCTCATCACTTTACCTTTATATAACTAGGCAAACACATCATCGGACAAAATGACTCATGGGAGATTGCTGCTCATTTCAGGGCATCATTTCACTTTATTCAACACTTCTTATGATAGCCCCTTTTCCACAAAGATTGCGTCTGTGTGTGAAATGTAAATAAAAAGAGGATTCACAGATTTGCAACTTTTTCATTCACACTATAGCGTGTGACAAATGTTTTTAAAAGAAATGTTGATTTCAGATCAGTTTGGGCAGAGCGACACGATGACATTTGCAACAGATTATCACAGGGAAGTGTTTATGTTTAAATTATCAGGCAACAATTTATATTAATCACAATAATATATTTAAAATTAATTGCAATTAATTTACGTAGCAATTATTGGGAGATTGATATTGATTAGATTTTTTTTTTTTTAAATTGTAAAAGATTTCCATGGATGATAGTGTAAGAATGTGCGACACCTAGAGAAAGCCCCCGCTGTCCTCCGTGATTTATGCTTTCTTGCCTCAAATGCAATGTGCCACGAAGCTTCTCTGTTTGCATTTTATACTTTTCTTGTTATTCATTCCTTGTTGCTGTTTTTGCTGCTGGCTGCGAAACAATTTACCCCTTGGGGATAATAAAGATATCCTTCATCTTCGATTCTTGATAGCTTAGTGTCTGATCATCGTATTGAACGGAACTGAAAGTTATTTTTACCAGAGAGAGTAGAGCCACACTTTATTCCTGCTACCACCGAGCAGTTTTCACTGATCAGTGCTGAACATGATCAACATTGGCAGAAAGTATTAGCCAGTGAATAACACTGTAGGCTCAGTAAAGATACAGTGAATGACAAAGTGGGATTAGTAAATAGTAAATTAACCTGATTGTCGCCTTTCAATGAAATCAATATGCTACTCAGTTAACTAAAGGATTACTTTTTTTACACATAAACATTTATACAATCCTTAGTTTTCTGCAAGAAGCTCCACTCCAGTCAAACCTTCAAGCAAACTGTAAAAATTACAAAGAAAACAATGAGTTTTTTAATTAGATTTCCTAAGTGTACCAAACACAACGCAGCACTGAGACCTGAGCTGAGATATTGATGATGCTGCCATGAAAGATAGTTACTTCACTGCTAGCAAACTATCCTCAAAGCCATGCTGTCAGGGTGAGTTTGTAAAAGCATGCATAATGCAACAGCTATAGGAGAAGTTTTTTTTGAACATTTTGCTGTATTTTGCACCAGAATGTATCATTTATATTGGCTTTATGTTGAGATTGTAGCCATCTTCCACAGAATTCTTTTTTGGTTTTGTGAAAGCATATACACTTTTTATCACATATGCTGTGTGCCACCATAAAGAAAAACTTTAAATTTAAAGGTAATTATGGCACTATTTTCCTGGTCCGACCTCCTCAAAATGAAATTGGCTGTATGTGAGCCCTGAACTAAAATGTGTGTAGCACCCTTGATCTAAAGTCAGATACTTTTTAAAACAGTATTGAATGTAGATTGCAGATGAAGAGACAGCTTTGAGAATGATAAATGTTGGAAAACATACTTTTCACTTTGTCTTTCAGCCACTCCGTTCTTTAAATAACCATCTTGTTAAACGGTTTTTGCTTTTCCCTTAACAGCGTAATCTCACACCACCGTGCTTGACATTGGGCAGTCAGAGACTTGACATTTCCTAACTATTCAGTCTATGTGTTTTGACTGTTCAGCTGGGAGTGGGAGCTGGAGTCAATGAATCACACTGTTTCCTTTCTTCAGTCTGCCAGCCTACTGATGGAATCCATTCACTAGTGAAGCTAATAGCAGCCCAACACCTCCCCCTACACACACACATGCACACATACACACACACACACACACGCACCTACAACACTCGTCCCTGAAGGACAGTCATTGCCAGTCCATCCCGCCCACACCTTCCCCTTATTCCAACAAGGTTAATATGTATGGGAGATGTATTGAAAAGGTCATAACGGGAGAGCCTCTCCGCTTTGTACCGTAGGTTTTGTACATGCAGAACAAAGACAGTTGTTTGTTTTGATTCCTCATCGGAGGGTTGAAATGCTGCACTGATAAGGCTGCTGTGTGGTTATGCTCATGTGTGGGCCTATTAGTTTAAAAATAAAAAAAAAAAGGCAGATTTGTTTGCAAACAGAACAGCTTATTGAAGAAGACAAACATTGTAATTGTATCAAACAAACAGGATAAGAATAGAAGAAATTGTATTTTTTTTTCTTTGAGCATTTAATAGAGATCTTATCGCCTATTTATTTGTTTGCTTTGCCTCAAATTGAAATTAATTTGCTCACCTAGAGTTAGCGATTACTCTGCAGATGTTGCATCTTTTTCTCATGTACATTAATACCTAGCATTTCTCCTGTGAAATAAACAAATCAACTAGAAACCCTTCAAGCTTAAAATATCAGCATCGCCCCCCGTTTATTCTCCCGTCTCCTCTCGCACTTGGTCATGTCCTCCTAACTTCCTTAAGCTCCTCAATGGGGACCCCGAGCCACTTTAAAGTAAGTGTGAGATGTAATCTCTCCGCTGTGTTCTGGGTCGACCTCCTGGCCTCAACCCGGCTGGACGTGTCTGGTATACCTGTTAAGGGAAGCGACCAGGATGCATCCTAATCAGACGGCCAAACCTCCTCCACTGGCTCGTCTCCATATGGAGGAGTAGCAGCTTTCACACCGTCTGTTATGATGACGAAGGAAACTGTACTCACTGACTCTTTGACTGTTTTTAATTGTTTTTGCAATTCCTTTGTAGGTAAGACGGACGTGTTTATTCGTCTCTTTCATTGTTTATTGGCGACAGTGCTTTAATGCAGACCAAAGGGGTTCGAAGTCATCCAAAAAAGTTGGAACATCTGTAGGAATTAAAAGCACCGACTGGATATTCTTCAACGTACTTTGTTTTCTTTTCAGTTTTGAGTAATCTAACCTTTCTTAACCTCTTACCTGTTCTGGCATTTCAAGCTATTCATTTGGCTTGAATGACTTGATTTCCAACAAATAACTGGAAAAATTTGGCTCTTCTAAAATTTTTGCCCGGTGGTGTAAAACAGCCCCACCAAAAAAAGAAAAAAGAAAACACGCATGAAGACATGGTCCCAGTGGGGCTCCAATCACATTCTGCACAATGTAATTCAATTTGCATCATTAATTTTTTTCCTCAAACCACAGCCGCTCATTGAAGCATACAAAAAAAATAAAAAAAATACAGAAAACAGTGATCAGTGCCACTAGAAACCAACGTGCTTCTGTCTCCACTGGTATGTTCTCCCAGATGAGGATGGCAGTCTTATCATCATGCTCATTAGTCCTGAAAAAAAAACACTTCTTGAGAAGGTTAGGCTACTTTCTGTAATGTATATATTTACATTTTGATCCACAGTACCAGGTGTGGAAGTGTCCTCGTTTGAAATCCACTCCCCTTGAGCAAAATTCAAGTATAAACATTCCCTCATATATCCTTTGATCTTCTTCCCTACTTATAGTCCAATTGGCGTCGGGGTAGCTTTACGAAGAGCAAATAATCCCAGACATCCCTGTCCGCAGTCACTTCCTCGGCGTCCTCTTTGGGGAATCCCGAGTCCCAAAGCCAACCGTGAGACATAATCCCTTCAGCGGGTTCTGTGCCTGCTCTGTGGACGGGCCCCAGTTGGAATCAGCCGGTACACCTCAGATGGGAAGCAACCGGGGTGCATCCTAATTAGAAACCTGGACTACCTGAACAGGCCCCTCCCAGCATGGAATTGCAGCTCTGCGAACTTCCCCAGATGGCCAAAATTGTCAATCGGTCTCAAATAGAGAGACCTGCCACCCTGTGAAGAAAACTAAACATTCCTGTTTTTATTTTATCAGACTTGATTTTCTTAGCAGGGTGTCCGCCGGCTGCAGAACGTCAACACCTGCCTCCTTATAGCGCACACTGCTTTGGGGTCATTGCCTGATGGCGGCGTGGAATGTCTTAAACTGGTAACAAACTGGGCTACAGGTTGCTTGGACAAGATCCAAGAGCCACTTCTGTTTTTTAATAGTGGAACAGTAATCCCAATTAACTCCCTGCAGGCGCAGCGTCCTGAAGACTCCTGCTCTTTAACTTCAAACTTTGTCTATGCTGGGTGACAAAAATCTCACAAATAAGCCGCCATCTGCAATCCAGCAGTGCAGCATACAGTGAAGCTCCTCTGCAAGCACACGCGTTAACGTAACTACAGCTTAACCACTCTGTGTGGTTGGAATCCACTTTTTTTATTCTGTGTTGAAGACTTTTACACCTTCTAGGAGCTGTTTCAGTATAACTTTGCTGCCAGATTAATGGGATGTCCCTTTTCTCAACGGGGCACAATGGTGCTCAAATACCTCCATTCATGATGTTGAAATTGAAGATTGTGGTACTTTTCACAACGCAGTATTGCATGCCCTTCATAAATTCAAGAGTCCTTTATGAGTGGCAGGAACCGTAATTCAAGAAATCCCTTCCAGTTAAAAGGAGAACCTGTAAATTTGGTGCTTTTATTTTGGTCATGTGACAAAGTTCGGCGTATAAAACCTTCCGCATGGTGAAATCTGAATGTCGGCTCTCACAGCTGTTGAGCCTTTTGTAGTTCTGCCTTGCCAATCTCCCTCGTCTCTCTGTCTTCTCCCCTTTTTTTCCCCCTCATTCTTTGACTGGGTTCACTCTTGAAAGTCTGCCTCCCTCGCGCACTCCGGTGTGTCTGAAGCAGGTGAACACCCACGCGCTCACGCCACCACCGATCCCAGCTCCTGACTGGTTTTGAATCCATGACAAGGAGTTCTCGCTCTGAATATCAAAGACCCACATCTGGGAGCATGTAGGCATGACTCACCCTGGGCTCCAGTCTTACTCCCAGCAGGCCCCCCGTTCGCCCAGCGCGCCGGATGTGGCAGGGGTTAGTGGAGGACGACGATCGGACACTGCGATGTCTGCTGCGTTGGCAGAGCTCGACTGTATTTGTCACGCAGTCATGAGAACATATGAAAATCCCAACAGTGTGTGGAGATTTTCAACAAACCCATTTGTCCCACGCAGTCCCTGCTTCCATGCTGGTTACTGAGGAGGGGGGGTCATTCTCTAACGATGAGGGCGCCCGGGCTCTCCACAGCACAATGTCAAGCAGTACAATGTGAGCGGGAAGGGCAGAGAAGCTGTGACAGATACAAAGTGGCTAAGGGAACTGTGTATTTTAGTCGGGCCGCTTCATATAAAAGGACTACTAACAGCCACAAATCACAGCTGTGCAACGCAGCAACTTTCCCCAGTGATAGAAACCTTTGTCATTACAATTTCCATCTTACAGCATTTATTCTGCACAGCAGCCGTCTATAGGCGTGAAGTTTTTCCGCAGTTTGGCAGCATGCTGTGTCTGCCATGGTGCACATATGAATATGTGTATTAGTTTGTGTGGGAAAAGTAATGTGCACCACTGGCCTGTCAGAGTCCCGAGCCTATTTGTATGGATGCCAGGCTATACCTTGGTTGAGGTGTACACAGCACTGGCGCGCTAGCCTGTCTTGTGCAGCAGGCCAGGATGACATGTGAATCGCAGCAGCCGAGAAAGCCCTGCTTAAGTGGAGGCAGTAGGGAGAAGCATGCGAGAGCCAGGAGGCAAACAGACAAACAGATGGACAGGCTGATGCCAAGCAGGCAGTGGAGCAAATAGATTGTGCAGCATGGTGAACAGACTCAGCCTACCAAAGAACAACCAACAGACACAAGACCGTGCCACCCCTGTCAGCCGCCCGTGCTTCTCTATAATTCATAGAGATAGGATAGATACGTGGTAAATAGGACTCTCATCTTCCTCCTTCTCCTCGTCTGCCCCTGTCACATCCCTCATTTGATATGTGTTATGTAGGAGGAGGAGATGTCACTCTTGCAAGATGGGAAATGAACAAACCTGTATGTGTGAGAACTGGGGTGGGAGAAATAAATGCAGGAAAGAGATGAGTGCTGCAGGTGGAATTGGACTGTGGGACACTGGGGACTTCAGCCCAACAACAATGCATAAATACACAAACAACAGCAAAAAAAAAAAAAAAATTGTGCAACTTTAAAATTTATCGTACGACTGCAAAACACATAAGCTACATATTAATGTGATAAGTCAATATTATTTGTTTGTAGATCACTGTTTATTTAGGCACAGACAAGAAAATCTTTTCACCAGGACTCTCTACTCGCTGCCACACATCGAGACTCTGTTAATGGCACAGAAGAACGGAGCTCCTCCTACCTTGATGTCTCTGAAACTCTTGGAAAGTATTTAGCTTGTATTTCCCCGAGGCTTTGGGCACATGCTCACTGGAGCAATAACCTTTGCTTTAATGCAGGAGGAGCATGATTGTAAGTTTTCCTCTGAGACTTCCCTCTAAAATGTGAGGTGCTCAGATTGACTCGGTCTTGTTTTCCCTCCATGGAAAACATCTAGCACTGTGCAAGTCAAATAGAAAACCGCCTTAAAGAGCCGAGACAGCCCTGTCAGATCTGTCTGGTTGTGTACCTACACAGTCTAATGGTTTGTCTCCTGCATGTGTGTGTATGTGTGCGAATGTGTGTGTGTGTGTGTTTGCACGCGCGTGCGTGTGTGTGTGTGTTTGTCTGTCTACATAGGTAGAATGTAAGAAGGCCCAGCCCAAGGAGGTGATGTTCCCACCCGGTACACGAGGGCGAGCCAGGGGTCTGCCCTACACCATGGATGCCTTCATGCTGGGGATGGGCATGCTGAGTGAGTCACACAGTTCAGAAACATTTGGACATTGACACACTTTTCTGCATTTTTGTACTCCACCACGATTCGTTATGGAATGACAGTCAGTCGAACAATCATCTGTGTTGAAGTGCATGTGCAAATAAAGTCAGGTACGCATTGAAGGAATCACAACACATTTTCTAGATGCTCTTCGACTCTGTTTGGTAGAACCTGATTGCAATTATCAACGCACATCTAATACAGGAGTGCTAAAAACAGAAGTTCTTAAAAGTATTTTAAATTTATCATGGCTAATTTAAAAAAAAAAAAAAAAAAATTACAATAGCTATTAAGACTCAAAAATCGAAAATTAAAGTGTTCCCTATTTAAGTAGTTGTAAAATCTTCAAATATGTGCAATGCATTTTCAAAGAAAAATGTCCTTTTAAGGTGCATGTGTGACAAACGTGCACACCATTTATTCTTTACCTGCAAAAAACGAGGGGCAAAAAGAAAAAAAAAAAAAATCAAGCCATGCAAACTCTTGTCTAGATAGCCTCCATTAGGTGGGCGCTGCCCCTAATTAGGCTGCTTCAAGGTGTGCCACCAGTGGCCACTGTGGTCTATTTCTGGTGGAGTCTGGTACAGGCAGCCCCTGGGCATATAGGAGCAGACCAGCACATTAGCAGGCTAAATGAAGAGGAAAATTGGTGTAATGTCATATTAAGGATTCATCACTGTGCCCCCCCCTTAATGGGTAATGAAGGGGACACACATGTCAGAGAGAGATCTCATCTACAGGGACCTCAGCTGCTGGCCCACCCCTCTTCATTACCATCCAGCCCATGCCTGTGGCCCTTTTATTTAACACTATTGCACGTTAACCCACCCTGCCCCCAACTTACTAACTCTCTATCTGTCTATCTATCTATCTATCTATCTATCTATCTATCTATCTATCTGTCTATCTGTCTATCTATCTATCTGTCTATCTGTCTATCTGTCTGTCGTCGGCCACTCATTCCATTTTATATGCACATAATTTGGACCGTGCTGCAAAATCAAATGGATTCGCCGCCACATAAAAGATTTATTTTTCCTTTCAAAAGCAAAAGGGACACGCTGCTGATTGTAAGCGACTCATTTTGCCCCGCAAGTAGCCCCTCCCACCCCCTCATGTAGCAGGTGCAGGCAGAGCCACACTCATGCATTTTTATCTCCAACCGCGTAATGCAATATTTAAAGCGCATCTGAAAGCTGATGGTCACATTTCGGCTTGTTGCTTGTTTTGCATTTTTCCCAAAAAATTAAACAATCACGGAGCCGTGAAGCTATTTTTAGCAGTAAACAGATTATCCGCTCCATACATCTTCCTGTAGGTTCCCATATCCGTTATATCCATTTTTCCATATGCAGTAGCTTGAAGTGTCAGGGTTATTGCAGGCTTGACCTTTCCATGAGACTGATTATACAGTTGTTTGCGGTAAAAAATGTTGATAAGTCTGGCCGAGTGCTTCTGTCAACTGCATCTAAGCCGTTCTCAGTTCCATCGCATCTGTTAGAAGTATTTAACAAGCACAGTGAACTTTTCAGAACTTATTACAGACTAATGTGTCTGCAAAGAGGAGAGCACTCTTCCCCTCCATTGGGAGACGGCAGGCAGAAAGGCAGTGATGTGCTCATGTGAGAATATTAACAGCCAACTTGTTTGGAGACACTCTTATCTAAATGAAATTGGAACAAGGACAGCGAAACATTCCTTTATATAATTTGCATTTGGAAAAAGGGACCCTAGGCTCATTATTTAAGAAAGTGTAAGCTCCTTTTGTGCCAAATCTCATTAAAGCCATCCCTAGCTCCTTTGTTTACTGCCTCTAATCGAGGCATTTATCTTTATTGTGTTGTGCCGATGTATGTTTGCTGAAATTAATACACATTTGAGCCTGGGCGAGGTATGGGTGTACCAGATGGATAATTGATTTTAAAGTGAATCAGAACTGTTGAGCCATAAAATAGGTACATTAGCATGCATATTAATAAGGCAAATAGGAGCACTAAGAGGCCGCCACCAGGCCAGACACAATGGCAAGCTTCATTTAGTGAGAGACGGTGAGTTATCTGCTGCTCCCTCTTGCTTTCTTTCTTCTTCCCTCCCACTATCTTGTTTGTCCATATTTCTCAGTTTGCGCCCGCCGTGAATTTCACGAGGCAGTAGATTAACTTAGCATGTATTAACAAACTAGTGTCGCATCGCTTTGTTTTCGTTTTTATTCGACACTTTGAGCACACGTCGGAGTTGAAATTCTTCTTATCGATAACGCGTTGGAGAAACAGCAGAGTGTTGAGCTGCCGGTTTCTAAGCCAGCACATTCAGTTGGGTGTGTTTTCTGTTCGACATAAGACGGTCTCAAACACATAATATCCAGTGTTTTGCAGCCTGTGATGGCTTTTCATTGTGTCATTTCACAGTTCTTTTCAGACCAAACAAACAATGAAGGGTTTTGTGAAAGCTATCCATCTGTAGCTTCCCGGTGATGACTTCTCATCAGCAGCTGATGAGGATTGTTATTTTTCTCCGGCGAAGCCTCGATCCCACTTCATCCATACCAGGTTAAGGTTCCCCTCACCGTCTCTCACAGTTGCATTTCTTTTTTGTCTGCGCGAGAGAGGGGGAGAAGGGGTCTGGGAGAGGCATTTTCCCATTGGGTCAGGAATAAATTGAACTTTTTCATGGACAGCAAACACTGATTAGATATTTATGACCAAGGTCAACCTTTCTGATTCCAGCTGGCACAGGCTCTGAGGCATACAGAACAGAGCAGCCACACACATATTCACTCTCTCACATAGAAACACACACACACACACACACACACACACACACTCTCACACAGCTTCGCATACATTTACACCCACAGAAATAAGCATGCTTGCAAAAAGATATTTTGACACATGCAAGCAAACACGTCTTCAAAATGAAATATGTGCGCAATAAGCTCTCGTGTGACCCATCAGCGAGTTGTTCCTCTTCGAAACTGTCCATTTAAAAGATGACACTGATGAACAAATTCTTCGCAGCTCAGATAAGCGATAAAATCAGATCTTCTCAATGAAGATGTTCATTAATACCAACATTTATCTCACGATAAAATTCCCTCAAATTTAGATACAGATCCATATGTCCAGCATCTTGTCAGGAGGTGACAGATGGATGTTCTACTTAAACCTCTGCTCCTCTCTTTAATATGGAAACGTGTGTGGTCGTCATGCTCGGCTCTGATGAGCTCAATAAGGCCGTGGGAAGTGAGGTTGTGAATGCATTTCAGTCTGCCACGGGTCTTTAAAAATATCTTTAAAAAGTCTGAAAAAGTAAGACTTTCTGCTATTCTTATGCATTCAGGAAGAGATTCTACACTGTGGTGTCGATTTCAAAGAACTACTGATTTGTCCAATCCTGGCCGCTTTTGTGTATTCAGTCCCAAAGCAATGAGTGTGATTCTGCAAGTCTGCAAGAACCTCCTTCATTTTATCACAGGATTCTGAAGTTGTTCTTCTGTATGGCTCCAGACCGGATTTGGTTAAACCGCTGATTTCCAGTGAACGTGCACTGCCATCCCCTTCTGTCTTGTCTTGACCGTTTGTCTGACAATGAGCAAAGGCAGTTTACATCCAGAACAGTTTCCTTATTCATCGCAGAGCAAAACCAGAGAGGAATTCAGACACACTCACATTTACTACAAACATTAATTTTTTTGGTCTGTGGGAGGAAACCAGTGAAAACCCAGGAACATTCAGGAAAAACATGCAAACTCCACACAGAAAGGTTATTATGGCTGCGAGGCGGAAGAGCTGCCTGAGAGCTGAACATGTTTAGGTGCCATTTCAGAAAAGCATAAATAGCAAATTTCAACCGTGAATTTGGAATTTTCAGTCCAAAACATTACCATTGAGACACTGAAACGCTAATGTGCTTGCACCCACTTTGCCAGTACATGCCTAACGAGAACAGAGGACACGTAAGCCGGGAAGAGGTTTCCGAGGTCAATTTCTGAGGTGTAACTTACACACAATGAAGAAAGAGTTATCAAGGCTGGCTCCTGTGATTCATTCCTCGCCTAAAGGACTTCATTTTACCAGGTAATTTAGTCCAGACTTATGGTTGAAGGTGATAATAGCTCGAGGAAAACAGATAAAGACTTGGACATATACCATAATTAGAGGGTTAATTATGTTTATATTACCTTTGATGGTGCTCAAATTCTCCCTGACTCACACAGGAGCTCGCTCTCTCACCCACCCACCCCGCTCAAATTTCTTGTTTTGTCTGTATCCCGCTTCCTCGCTGCCTGCTCCCTCACACCCTGTTCCTCAATATGTTGCCTACAGCTGCTTCTGTCTGAAAACTGTCCAGCTAATTAACTGCTGGGTCTGTGGTCGTAATAAGAATCATGACAGCAGATGAACAATACATCTGCTACTCTTAAATTTTTCTAATGACACTGGGTCCTTTCCTGGGCCTCGCCGCA
Organism: Salarias fasciatus; assembly: GCF_902148845.1. Taxonomy (NCBI): domain Eukaryota; kingdom Metazoa; phylum Chordata; class Actinopteri; order Blenniiformes; family Blenniidae; genus Salarias; species Salarias fasciatus. Next base: position 9,273,254 of record NC_043754.1, read on the forward strand.
ACACTGCTTCCACCCAGGGACTCGAACGGCTTCCAAACAAGTCCTCGCCGAGAAATGTTTTGACTTTGGTTTACAGATGACACTTTGACGTCGCTTCATTATCAGGTAGCAGAAGTTGAGCGCTGCTGTAATTGTATGAAGAGCAGCTCTGACCTGAATCAGCCGCAGTTCCTAGGTGTGGTTCAGAGCAGATGCCTATAATTAAAGTATGTGTGGGATCTCTCAGGAAAACATTTGATAAAACCATCCACGCTCCACTCTTTATTCAGGAAATATTTCACCTCAAGCATTCACTGTGACTGAGAGAGAAAAAGGAAAAAAGGTGCCACCGCAGCCAAAGTGACTCATTTGTTCATTTACCCTACGTGGAGGTTTCTTATCTCCCTGGATCATTTTTCCACCTTTGATGCCGCTTCATCCAACTATCAATACCGGGTGGCTATTAGTGAGGGCCGGCTACAATCTAGACAGATCACCGGGTCGCCACACACTCACCTTCACACATCCAAAGACAGTTTCTACGAGGAGGAGGTCAGATGAAACCAGCAAGCACAGGGAGAGGATGGAAACTCCACACATCCATCTCTCCTGGATCTGTAGTGCCAATAATTTTTATAAGAGAAATCGATATGGGTATCATTCATAGCAAACTGGGAGCGTAAACGGCAGTCACATAAGAGTAAGGTAAAATCCAGGCACTCAAACCTCTCATTTGATGTTTCTGCGGTCAGACAGGGGCGAGGCAGCTTCTATTTAAACCATCTGATTGGTTTCAACAAATCTGGCACATGCTTATAATTTCCATAAGCCGCGGGCTCCCCAGGTGATACTTGTGATGACTGCTGTCAGATAACGAGTAGGTTCAGCCAGTGAAATAATAAACAAATAAATACCGGGCTGGAGGTGCAAATGCGCGGCTGTCACTTATTTGCCTGTGGCAGCTCCATCTACATCCAGCCATATTAACACGTGAACCTTCCTGCCACGCCGAAGATGCACCGAACATAAACAAGGAGGCCACTATGAAGTGTTATTACACCGAGCTATAAAAATATCAAGGGATCGGCGGTGGAATATAGAGTGGAAATGAATTAGACAGACAGCTAAGCGCTAAGAGCAGAGGTATTTGTGTCGGAGCTGATCGGCGCTTTGGCTTTCCCAGATATTCAACCTTCTAGGAGGCCGAAAGAATGCATGAAAGCAGTGGTATGAAATAAATAAATTATTGAATCCGACTCCTGTTGCTTAACAACTCTCAGGTTTCTTTTGAGGTACCTTAAGTGTGTTAAAATGAAATAAGTTATTGATCCTTGTAGGGCAACTTGTTTAATTTAAAGTGGGTTTGTGTAAAATATTGGCAGCAACGTAACACATGTATTTTAAATCACCTGGTCTGCCTCCCTTGAAGGATTTTTTTTTCTCTCTCTTTAGACTTGTAGCTGTTATGCTTACAGGTTATAAAAGCATTTTACACACGAAATTAATCACTGTAATTTCATGACCTGGCAGCGGCCCTAAAGCAGAGTCCTGCAGGAACAGAGACCAGAGCAGCTCCAGCTGCACTACAGGTTGATGCGGTTGTGACTGCTGACTGTTGATTGAGGGCAGAACTCGCTGTACGTTTGGCGCACAGTCAGAATGTTTTCCAGTCGACAATCTACGAGCCACATCAGGAAGTCTGAATACCTGCTACCTTTTTATTAGGCTACAGGCGTAAAAATAAATCACTTCCTGCTTATTGCAGCGACACTCGGACACAGTATATGAAGTATTATTACGCAACGTGATACTTACTCTCAATTATGTGCAGCTCGCATTTAATGTTGATGCTATTTTAAGTATATTTAGAAAGGTGTTAAGTAACATGAGAGATTAAAAGATGAGAACAAGTTAGTGAAATTTAGATCCTTTCTGATTCAGTCAAAAATAAGTTTTGGCAACCTGAACAAATTAAAGTCTTTGGTAAGATTTTTTTTTATTATTTTTTTTATTCTACTAAAACCTAGTAGGAAAAAAGAAGCAATCCCCCAGTCTGAATGAATCACTGATTAAAAATTAGCTGAAAATAGCACAAAAAATAACAGATGTACACCCATTTTAAATCAACAGCTTGTAAAAACTTGTTCATCAAAGAAAGTGAACAAGTCAACATAATGATTTCAAATGGGATAGAGATTAAAAATAATAATTTGAGAATTTAAAGATAATATAGTGACTCATTATAATACTGGCAAATTGCTGCTACAGCACCGACTCAAATGTTGCATCTTTTATCAAGTTATTAGTTTTAAAATAGCAAAATTAATTTCACTTATAAACAGCTGTTTTCACAGTTTCCAAATCGCTTTCTTTTCTTCATCATCATGGAGGTGGCTGCCACGCAAGGCACTCAGTTTTGCAGCTCAGTGTCTTGCTCAATGACATTTTAACATATTTACAGACAGGGAAATGAACTAGCATGTTTATGTATTTATATCACACTGTTTTAGCAAGTGATTTGAGTTCCCATAATGCAATCCATCACCATAAAATCTGAGAGGAAATCATGGTTAACAACGGAACAAAGGAACACACAGTTTTAGAATATTTTAAATTTAGGACAGATATCTTGTAAATATCATGATAACTAAAATTAATATAACAATATTGAAACAGGTAATAACAATTCAAAGTGATTAATTGAGAATCGACAAAAAGGATTGAGTAGAAGGGAGTAGAGAATTCCATAACCAGTTAATATCAAAGTCTGAACACAAAAAGTGTGTTCGTGTTGTGTGTTGTTGTTTTTTTTTTTTTTCTGTATCGCAAACTGTCTGATCATTCTGATGCCTTTGGTTGATTCAACATTGTAATTGTTGAAACAAAATGTATTGAGCCACTCCTGAAAATGTCATCACTAAATTAACTTCAAAATGATGTGAGAACTTAACGTTTGTTCTACATTATATGTTAGTTCAGTAAAATTGGCACTTAAACCAGCTTTTAATTGTAGAAAAAAAATGGATTCCATGTTATATGATGTAGCAACAAAACATTATTAGATGAAAATTATATTTCAACATCTTTTACCTCACATCAGCATCAAAGTTAGTTTGCTCAAGTTTCAGAATTTTGAAGCTCAATCTGTTACATTTTTTAATGTCAAATTGGCTTGAAAATCACTCCAGATTATATAAATCCAGCATGAACAAGGGTTATTTACTGTCATGTCAGCACACGTCACATGTAATGGCCCAAAGTTCTGTAATGAAAAATAACATCACTGAGTAACCCGATGCACCATATTGTCTGTGATCCATAGGAACCACACTTCAGTGTTCGTGTCGCAGCTGTATTGTTGTCATATTTTATGCAGTGCACCTTTATTCTAAGTTATCTAATCATTTTTTTTTGTATTTTTTTTGTCTCACTACCAAAGGTTATCCAAATATTGTGGCAACGTACGGCCGCGGATACACTGGATTCGCACCCAGCTACAGCTACCAGTTCCCTGGTAAGTGAAGAGCTTTCTTAAAATAACAGTGTCGCGGCTGATTTCTGTTTTCCCCTCTCGAGCGGCACAATCAGACACGCACGCACAAAGACGCACGCACACACTCGCATCCACGTACACAAATGATCATCAGTATACACGTCAGTCACCAAATAATCTGCAGGCTTATGAGCGCGCTACGTGTCTGGGTTTCTGAGCGAGGGTTTGAAAGCTGACATATAGTGGAGTAAATTGCTTACCCCTTTTTATCCCGCACTTGAACACTACCATGACCAAATGTCTAAAATGGGGGAAGTTCTTCGCCTTCAGTGGCCCCGATATATGCAAATTCGCCCGTGGAGGAGCGGAAAAATAAGCAGCTCTTTGTGTAGGAAGATTTTAAAAACGTGGCTCTCATAATAGAGAAATGAACGAAGTCATTTTCGACATTAAAAGTGTTGTCTCACACTTTTAATGGGAGTCTAAATGGGAGTGCGGAGGTGAGCAGCTGTACCTGTCTGCGGCGCGAGGGGCCCTGGGCTCCGCCGAGCCTCACTTATGCAGGCATCCTGTCAATTTCATGCCTTATTTAAGGACTTTACACATACTTTGTTTCCGTGCCAGACATCATCCCTTCCACTGATAAGACGGAATAGGAAATCTCTGACAGCAGCTCAGATCTCTGTAATATCTTTGTGAAATAGATTCAGGAATGGTAAGACAGGAGGTCCAGCTGTGACCACCTGCAGATCAGACATATGCTACTTTTATACTTGACCGCAACGTTATTTGACAGAGGAAGAGAAATCACGCCGTCTTGTAAATGTATGCGAGAGCAAGGAGCATACGTTTGTTTCCCCAGTCATTTCATTGGGAAGAAAAATGTGTCATTTGGGACCATTTGTTATGATGAGTAGCTCAGTCAAGTGATTTGTGGTTATTTGCATTGAAGATATTTTGCCACAAACCGTGAAAATCACTGCAACGTTTTTGCAAAAGGCACTGACATATGAGACAGAAAAGAGAAAGCAGCAAAGTGTATTTATTGAGTGCGAGAAACTCTAGTCAAACATGGATTTCTAAAATGTTTACTATTTAACACAAATTAAGGGATATCACCTTCCCCCAGGCGGAATGTATGATCCTGTCCATGTTAAACTCAATTTAAAGAGTTTGATAAAGCTGTATGATTAAAACAGTCTCCTCTGGGCGCGCTCAACTCTTGACAGGTAATTGGAAATTTTAATGTATGAATCAAACGCCTTGTCCAAATTAAATAACCTCGGGCCAAATATTGACTAGTGTCCCTCCTTACTGAGATGTGGAAAGCATCCTCAATTTAAGATCAAAGCTCCTTTTTTTTTTTTTTCCTTTTCTTTTTTTCTGACTGTACACAGTCTGGCTGAAACACTCCTATAAATAAAGGGAGCTGGGACCAAGCAGGCTATATCCAAGAGGCATAAATTGTGGGCAGCATTTCAAGGCATTTTTTTTTTCTTTCTTTTTTTTTTTTTTTTTTTTTTTTTTTGCACACAAGAATCCTCAGGGGTCTGCTGTTAACAGAAAAAAAAAGTGGTTAGGCAATTGTTCAATTGTCAAGATAAAGCAGTGATAAAACATTGATCAGCAATGAAACACTGAATTAGATACAAAAACCCAATAAGACATACACGGAAAATAGAGGAATCAAAGCCGGCGTCTCTGGAGCTCAAACCGAGTTCAAGTGGACAAAAAAACAGAAGCCAAAACAACGGAGGTGAAATAGACACATCCTCCGTGAGGTGAAAGGAAGCACTCGGCGCAGTCAGTGGCTCTCACTGGCTCAGCAGCTGTAAAACAGTATATGACACCCCCAATTAATTCCAACATTGATCACAAAGAGCATTTGGTATCGATCACGTGCAACATGTTGATGTTTGTCTTTGGCCTGACGTGAGCTGCTTACAGAGTCCCATGGCAGCATCTGTTTGATGCATTTAAGGGACTTTTGCATGTTAGCTACACACTATAAATCAGATCACCATAAGCTTGTATAATGGATGCACTGATCACTGACCGCCTACATATATAGTGTAGGTTCTTTTTTTTTTTTTTTTTTTTTTTTTTTTTTTTGATGAAATAGCCCCGAGCCATCATGACATTAACTTCATTGGACCTCTGCATGTCTGCGTCGGCAGCCAGAAGTTGGTAGTAGGCGATGGAAGTCTTGGAGGTTCGGCCCTCGGGGTCCCACGTGCATGAGTGAACCTTGGCCGCCCGCGACACTTTCACTTTTCATTCCTTCAGCCACTCTTGATAGATACACTGCAGCGCAGCAAGACCCCACGAAAGCCGCAGCTCTGGACACGCTCCGACCGAGTCGTCTATCCATCACAATTTGGCTCTTGTCAAACTCACTTAAATCCTTACGTTTCACCCACTTTTCTGGCTTTAAGACACCGAGTTTGAGGACAAAATGTTCACTTGTCTAATATAAACCACAGCTAACAGGTGTCATATTTAAAGAGATGTTCAGTGGTCATATTCTTATGGCCGATCAGTGCATCACCCTGGAGGGAAGACTCAGCCTCAAACTGCTGTGTCTTTGTGTTTAAAGTGGTCGTTCTAAAACTAGCTGTGTCTGAGTCAAAGAAGATGTTTCCCAGTGTAGCTTATTGGAGCTGAGTAATATTAAAAATTTTGAAATCAGAGACAAATAATTAACTGCATTAAAGATTTTAGATAAGTCATCATTCCTCATATGCCTTTCAATCTCTGGTTCTTCTACCAGCGGGGACTCGCATGCATGCCAAAACCGGCGAGGCGACATGACACATGTGCAGACTACAAAGAGCTGCTGGCAGCATAATGTGCCGGTTAAAGACGAGACGGGTGTAGATTTTACGGCATCAAAAATGCAAAAAGGCGTTTGCGAATGTTTCATGAGGAGGAGTATAATTCTAACCTGCACAGCAATTCAGCATGATAAGAATCACTGCATGAAAACAAAATTATTTTTGGTTACAAAGAAGCAGCTACAGGCTACCTACGTTTCATTAAAAAAACAAAAAAATTAAAAAAAAAATATGTGGGAGCGGAGGAAAGCGGCTGCAGGTCCCATTTTTCTGTCTCACATTTTGGACATTGAGCCAATCTTTGCGTGATTTAAGCACATGTTGGTCTTTTGTGTAGCTTTCAAAGAACACATTTGTAATGTTGAAAGAAAGAAGGGAAGTGTTTGATGAAGATGCCCCCTTTGATTTTTGCTCAGTTTTAAATTTCCGAGCGGTATTTTGTATGCGCAGCTGTAATTACACACTGTTTACTTGGCGGCGGCGTAATTTCGGCATTATGCTTGAACTTCACATTGAATTCAAACTTAATTTCAGAGACAATGCGGTAAGCCGCATGTGTAGAGACAATCAAGAAGACAGCAGCAATGTTTACCATTACCTCAGAATTACAAGCAGTAAGAAGGCTGCACAAATTAGCAACACCCTGAGAACAACAAGTCGCTGGTGTGTATTTTATTCATCTCAAATTTTCTTCATTGTAGTGGAAGCAATTACTTGATTGTTTATTGTGTTTATTTAGGTGCTCCGCTTTATGCTGACGCGCCCGTTGGCACAGTGGTTTGGTGTGACGATGACACACAGTGACTTCTAACAGTCCTCTCTGTCTGTCTCCATTGTGGCAAAAAAAAAGACATCACACTTTCCCAAATTGTGCTGATGCACGTGCACGACTTTGATGGCAAGCTGCATTATTGTCAGCGTCAAAGGCAAGCCGAGGAGGACTAATGTATGCATGCAAATATGAGCGTGCGACACGTGAGTCGTCGTCACGCCGCTGTTTTTCCCAGGGAATGTAAACATCTCCAGTGTTCAGGACGGAGAGCCTGGAGTATGAGCTTTGCCTTGAACACTAATCCGCCAGTCTCGAGTTGTTTTACAGCTGTCATCAGGGTGAAAAACACATTTTGAAATGGCAAATATCTGACACTTTTACTCTATTGGCAATAGCTAAGCCTGCGTGCTCATTTCCCCGGCCAAAAATAGCCTCATTTAGAATTCAAATGCTAAAATGTGAATTTTTTTTTCAACCCGTTTCTAAAAGTAACCTGATTTTGTGTAATAGCCGGTGACCATATATTGGTAGCATTTGTATTTCTCCCCATTTCCAATACTAAGGTGATGACAGTCACAGAGGAGATTATTATTTGGTGAAGCCTGAACACAGAGAGGTGGAGTTGTGTTTCGCCCCTCCAGCATCTCAGTCGGAGCAGCTGAGTGATGCTTCTAATTTAAATGTGTCAAAAGAAATGTATTATGAAACTGGGTTCGAAGATAAACAATAAAACTGCAGTAAGTTACAGTAGGACTTTTTAAACGCAAAGGAACAATGCTCGATGTAAGGTACTTCTCTAACATTATAAGTTAGGAAAGAAAATCTTTTCACAAAAATCCAGTGACCATATAGTTCAGTTTGGAGTTTTTTAAGATTTTAGTATTTTCAGTGTTTCTAGGACTATTTTTACAATAATTCCACAAAAGTTTCAACCTTTTAAGAAACCAGACTCATTTCCTTGTTTGAGGTAGTTTGTGGCCTCGAGGTCAGAGAAGTGGCTCTGGATCGGGTTCACAGGTTCAAATCCCACAGCTGACATGTCGCCAGCGTGGGACCTTTGACCCTGGAGCGCCCCTGTGTGACGGCACCTCAGCACCCTGGAAATATTTTTTGGTCAGTATGGTAGGGGGGGAAAAAAAAGGATTTCAAGATGATTAATAAAGTGTGTTTAGTTCAGTTTAGATTAATTTAGTTGAGTTTTTCCATTGGATAAATTTCATCCATCTCCTCGTCTCAGGAAGTACACACCACCAGCATGAAATGAGAAAACGTGTTTGTTTGCAGTTTGTGTGAAGCCAACTGTTTAGCAGCTGCTGCACTGCCACCGCGGTGAACCGGACACAGTAATGAAGATGCTGTTGCACACATATGAAAACATTGGCAAATACCTCTGTAACACTTTGAGATAGCTTTACAGTAATGTCGGGGTGCTAAATATCTGCGAGTGTAGGTACCAGTATGAGTCAGGGTGTGTAGCTGACATGGCAGTCGTGTAGCTTCGGTTCATTTCCAGCTTATGAGCCCACACACAGCTGCAGCTGGAGGATTATTGCGCATGCCACAGGTTGTTACTGTAATTTATTTGACATTACGCCCCTTTGAAGTCACAGAACTGTAATCTTTAATCAAAAGTGCAAGTTTGCGTCGCCTTTGTGTCGTGCTGTTTTCAGCCGTGTTATTCCCTATGTAGCATTTTCCTGCCAGAAAGGCAGAAAATAAAACAAGTAGCTGTCCTGGAGTTACTCTGGACTTCAGCCGCTTCTGAGAAATGCCCACATTAGTCCGAAAGAAAACTTGAAAGGAACATTCAGCGTAAACATTGTTGTACACCGCTCAGCTCGACTCTCGGCTCGGCTCGGACGGCAGCCGGGGCGAGAATCAAAAGGTAGAAATCAAGCACACAGCAGCCACACAGAGTTTGATTCAGATGATCAGACTTCAGAGCCAACAGTTATCAGACTACGAAACGCAAACTTGCAATGAAAGTGTCTTTGAATTAAAATGAGGCACAAAAGGACTTCACTTTGAGTCTATCAGACATTAAAGACTGGAGCATTCCCTAGATAGTGTCGGTGAAAACAGTTGGCCAGTATTGATTTTCAGATAGCTTCAAAAGGAGAAAAATCTGAAGTTTTGGTTGGAATTACAGTCTTTACTTCGTATTGTTGTGGTAAAAAATGTGTAATATATGTTTTTTTATTATGTGGAGAGAGAAAGAAAATACCTCACATTACCTCTCCTAACTGTATATCTCCATATATTGGAGCCATTGTGTCTCTTTTTTTCCCTTCCCTTTATTTGAGCAAAGTCTCATAAATACATTTTGATTACCTAAGGAAGTCGGACGTACAATAGTGTAATTGTATTTTTCTTTATGTTTCTTTATAATAGGCTGCTATTCTTTCCTCTGTTTAAGGAACAAAATGCAGCTGTGAGCGTGGCAGAGGAGGCAGGAGCTGACAAGGCATAAGGGACATTACTGTACATTATTCTCCTTTTTATGCAACAGTTTAATTAGCATTAGCTTGCTGATAAATGTGCTGTTGTATTATTCAAGTTGCAGCCCCTCCCTGGGGAACAGTCCCGAGACGTGGCGCATTTTAACCAGGTGTCTAGTTCGGCGGACTTCACCTGACGGAGGGCTGCGAAGTCGCATTTAGAGAAATATACTGTTTAACTGTTGTTTACCAGAAAGAGGACACAGTGAAAGATGGCCGTGTTTACCGCGCATAATAAAAATGCAAATGGGAGAAAATGGTTTTCTGCAGTAAGTGCAGGTTAGGCTTATGTACTGTAGTTAATGTACAGTATCATTCCTGCCAGCGGTGGTGGCAAATATAGAAGAAGAAATATGAAGAGGTGTGAGAATGGCGGCACACTCTATTGTGCACGCGGTGTACGCATGAATAAGGAGCTTGTCTAAGGGAAAATGTAATTAAAAAAAGAGAATGTAGTATGCATATGTGCATTATGCATGTGAATAAGCTGTAGAAGTGAACATCCAAAGCGGGGATACACCCCTCATACATTCATATTGTACTTTCTATTGTTAACCAGTCGCATATCAGTTCCTTTCATTTTGCGCTCATGAATGCACGGCTGAGCGCGCACGCACAGAATGGCCATACAAAGACCGAGATTCAGGAGATGTGCTCGCGGGGGAAACGGAGGGAACTTAAGCAGGAGCTCCTGTGCGACTCGCTGCCTCCACAGCCGTGCCCTCCGTGCCTCCCCTGGCATAAATGACCATTATGGCTCCATTAGGGCTGCTACTAGGAGGTCATTATGCTACACTGAAAATCCAGGGATGGAGATGTTAGTGGGGGTCCCGTCAGGGGAGAGACGCGGGCCGAGTGAGTGAAAGGCATAACACTCAGTCATCCAGCTATTTCAGATGTCATGACAGACAAACAGCTATTCGGGTCCGTTGAGTCAGCCTCTTAAGTAGCCAAAGAACGGAGGGAAGAGGTAATTAAAGAGGGCAGAGAGCAGGGGTAAGTGCAGCAAGGGTACAATGTGGATGGAGGGCCGAGTAATTTTGGGTTACCAGTTACCTTCACCCTTAGGAGTTAAACTATCCAGAAAACACGGCATTTTGTGTCCGTTTCTCTCATGATATTATAGTAACAAGTGCTCGTGTTGTTTGGATGGGTTTGTGGTGTTTGGTGCACAGGATTTCTATCTGTTTTTTTTTTCCCTGTCTTGTTTCCATATCCTGTTCTTGTCATACACTTCATCTTTGTCAGACCTCCCTCCCCAGCAGATATAACGTGTGGGATAGCGCAGCGGTAGCTTCCGTCCCCCCGTATCTCCATCTCCACCAGCCAACCATGCCCAAGACAGAACAGCACACTTCATCATACCTAACTGACAGAAAATGACATTTCAAAAGCGTTAAATCAACGCGGAGCTGGTTTCTATTTCTCAGCGGAGGTAAACAGGACTCAGCTCTGCAGGTGGTCCTGAATTCCTCAGCTTCACTTACCGCTCAATATGAAAAGCTTGCATGGTGGCTTGGGTTGGCTACAAGACTGTCTTATATCTGTATTTTCTGACCAGATATTCACTTCTTTTTCTTTTCTTTTTTTTTTCCCTCTCAAAATATTGGATGTGTTTTGTATAAACTGCAGGAGACACCGTTGTAGAGTGAAGCAACATGTTTGGACCAATCAAATAACATGAAACCTGCTCTGTATCTGTTACTGTAACTGTGAAAAGTAGGTTGTTGACCTTTTGACCCCCCCCCCTTTTTTTTTTTTTACGCAGTCGCGCAAACGCAAAGGTACGAAGTGCAGCTGTCCTCTCAGCAGGTGTCTCATCTGAAAGGGAACCGCTGACCTGTGCAACTGGTGTGATAGTGGCTGCTCCTGAGGGATAATGCCCCCATAAACTGGGGCAGAGCCAACCAGCCATATGATAAATGCACCAGAGGTCACTCTCGGGCATTGGCCTGGAACACCAACTCGCCTCCCAGGGTTCAGCGGCCGACCGCTGCTGGGAGATTGAAATGCGGTGAGACGGACGTTTGAAGCACAGTTGGTCGTCTAAGACGCAAGAAATAGGGTTCCCGTTTGGCGACATCCTGCTCGCACTCACTGCACATCGGCAGCGTCTCGCGAAGAGCGGAATCTGAAATGCGGCGCAAGAATGTTTCTCGATGGAGAAAGTCACGTCAGGATTAGCTCAGAAATAAATCATCTTGTGTTGCAGCTTTTGTCATTTAAAACAAGCTGATAACTGTGAATTCTTGATACAATTTGTGTGTTATTCTCACATCAAAAAATAATGTAATTTTACTAATTTTTCAACATGCGAATATAGAGGCAGTTTCAAATGTGTTACAAGTGATGCATCATGGGAGTGTTCAGTCAGTTTAAAGGCATAGGGTAGAAAACACTAGAAATCAAACTCCACTAATAAGGAAAATCATCCTAACACACCAAATCATAAAGCATGAACATCATGCCACTATTTAGAAACAACACTAATCACCAGAGTGATGATAATTTGCAATCAATATTTATTAAGACCTAGAAATTAAAATTGAACTTTATAAATGATGAAATATATTTTTAAGAAGATGAAATAAGGGGATATGAAGTGTTAGTCACTGGTACCAGAGCACCACCCTGGGAAGTTTTGTGCCATTGTAACGAGCAGGATGTGAGGCGGTGAAGGGATAACCCCCCCCCCCCCGACTTGACACACACCCCCTTCAGGTAAATTATTGTACTGCAGTGGGGAAAAAAATCATAATAAATATTATGATCTTTCTTTACATCAGTACATTTATTCCTTTCATGAACGTCGAGAAAAAGCTGTGGAAACTTCCTCTTCAAATTAGCTCTCTTTTTGCTGGACTTCAGTTAATTCCTTCATGTGTGGATTATAATGTAGTTTGGGACGCGGTGTACAGTCGTTATCAGATCTAAAAGCCTCCAAGTATTCAAACTTGTTACATTTCCCATTTGAGCTGGCCACAGTTTCCAAGCAGGTGGAAAGAATCACTGGCCTGAGGCTGATGTGGGAGCTGACTTGTGCCATGGGTGCATGCAACATTGTCCTCCATAAGACAGATCCCTCTGTTTGTGTTTTTACTGCACTCTGGAGACGCCGGCGCGCACAGCTCCCGCTATCAGTACAGAACAGGTTTCTATTGAACTGGAGTTGCACAGCAGATTGTTCCTCAGATCTTGTGACCATTTCTCTGCGAGCTGGGTGAGCTGTGACCCCAGCAAGTGGTCCCACAGGCCAGAGCGAGTGCTACAGGGCTGGAAGCAGATGGCCCTCCTGATGCCACACTGACTCACAGATTGGCTTTAATTGCCAAGGCTGATCATTAGCCCAATGGGTCTGCGGAGGCCGGGGCACTCCATGAGTCGCGGGCCTTAAAATAGGGCCCGACAATGGGCGTCGTGATCTCACACACTTGAACGACCGTGCGCGACACATCTTGCTCTCGCACGCTCGGACGCTCGGCAACACACGGGCATAAAACTGACACGGAGGCTCTTCCATGCCGCACGAGGAGGCAAAGGTGGTGGAGGGACTACCAGGGGCCTGTGTCTGAGTTCCTGTCTGCCTCTGTGACTCACTGTCTCCACAGCAATGCTGACTGCACACACACACACACACACACACACACACATGCACACACGGCCTCTCTGAGCTCCCTGGGGCCATGACTCCATTCCCAGTGACAGCAGTGAGCTTGCTCCTGTGACGTCAGTGGACGGCACTGTATGTCACACCCTGTCTGCTTCAGTGTGTGCGGTCATAAAGCCGCGCCGCTCCCACATCAGCTTTGTTCTCCATTAACCACTCTCTGTTTTATGTGCTGTCAGAGGTAAACACCGCCGCATGGATTCAACAGGTGTAGCGGCGCCTCGCCGCCGTGTCCCTCAGCACTTTGCAGAAGGACCACTGCTTTTGTTTACTGTTGTTTGGCGGTGCGGTTTCATTTTCACTGTAGATAAAGTGCATACTGATGCAGACAAATCACATTGCCTGCCCACAACTCAGTGCACATGCATATGCACGTGTGTTTCCCCAGCTGTACGAGCACCTGTCTCCACAAGGGGGGGAAAAAAAAAAAACACAAAGAAAGAACTCCACGACTCTATAAGTGGAAGAGAAGGTTCACCTCATTTGCCCAGGTCTTAACTCACCCTAGGACAGCCGACACCATCCTCACACACGGAAACAGGCAAGCAGTCTGCCATAGAGACCCACAGTCTGGGTTCCTGCGGTGGGGAAGATGAGCTGCTGTAAGAGGCAGAGTGGCAACGCTAAAGCTCATTATGTCTCGGCTGTTGAGCTGCCGGTCTCGAAATGAAACTTGAGCTGTCTTGCCTCGTACATGGCTGCCACCTTTGGACACTGCTGGGGACCAGCAGCCGAACAGAAAAGAAGCATAGACATGGGAGTAAGCAGGGAAGTAGAGAGAGGGTATGTGTGTGTGTGTGCGTGTGTGAGACCGTGCTCTCTGTCTGCTGCCTGTTGTTTTGATGCCACCCACTGTTTGAGAGCTCCAAGCCTAGTGAGTTGGGTACTTGCTAGGAGTCTACCCAGCTGCCCCCTTCCTCTCTTTTTATCCCTCCACTCCTCCCTCCGGCTGGCGGTGCTAATAGCTCTCCAGTTGCTCAAGTCGACTCTTTCCCTACTTGAATGGGCTTATGCATACATAGACATATACTCGCTGCTGTAGCATACAGCCCTCTGCATGCTTCCACTTTCTGTGCAAACATTGTTTGCAGCTCCAGTGAACAAGTGGAAGCCAGTGTTGCAGTGCTATTTTTGGGTCATGCCACATTTTACCCTACTTGCCCCTGGTATCTGGAGCAGAGCTAGATTGTGTAACTCCAGTGCGTGGAGCCGGCTAAATATATTGAAACGTGCAAGTGCCCGGTTGGAAAATATGCTTCTGAAATAGCCTCTACCAAGCTGTTTCCGCTAATGACGGCTATTAGTATGAGAAACATTATTACATTGATTGTTGCTAATTTTGTTTTCAATGTAAAAGAAGCTCCTGAATTATGTCTATAAATCTATTTAAGCTCAGTGTGTTTGGAGAAAGCACACCGATCAGTGCAAATGCACCGCCAGATATTTAGCGTGAATGGCAAAATGACACTTAATGCACTTGCTTTCATTTGAGAAAAACCTGAAATTACCCCCCTTCATCATTCATCTGTCCCATCCTCCGCCACCCCCAGAACGGGGAGATGGGCATTAAAATGCATAAAAAATTAAGGCTGTTTACTTGGACACTAATGAGAGGAGGCTTAAGTAGTCTGGTTTAATTAGTATGATTGGCTCCACGGGGACCGCACGGGCAGGGCCATAACAACTGATTCACTCAGTGCTCACAGGACCTTTTCATAGTCTCCGGGTGTCAGAAGTGATGTCGGAGGAGATGGGACTGCAGAGACATGTTGCCTTTACTCATCCCAGGTTGGGAAGGAGCACTGCAGCTAAATGCACTGAAGCAGACCATTACATAAGCACCACTGCAAGGTCAGACATCTGTGTCCTCCCTGTCTGTCTCTCTGTATTTAAGTCACCGCTATAAACTGCCTTCTTAATAATAAGGTTGTGAACCAGGACCGCTGTGCGGCTCTTAAACCGGTGGTAAAATTCCCACAACCAAAAATGGATTTAAATATTTCTGCCTTATCTGTTCTGGCAGATTTCTCTTCTCTTTTTCAATTCAGTTTTCATTTTTTTATTATTATTATTATTATTTTTTTTTTTTTACCGTGCCTCTTTGTTTCTCTCTCCATTCCTCCGTCTTTAACTACCGCGTGTGTGTGTGAGCAGCTGAGAGTTATTTGGAGGCTAGTGTGGAAGCAGAATGTGTTTATATCAGTTCTGCAGCATAGGAGCAGTTTCCTTGATGCTGAAGTGCAACGGGAAGGAGTACAAAGACGGGGTCGAAAGTGCGGCTACACTTCAATAAAGAGCCTAGTTTGTCCTCTTTGATGCTATGCTGCCACGCACTTCAGCTACAAAGAAACACTGCTCTTGTCCCTGAGAACTGAAGTAAAAGACACTGAGCTTCTCCCGAGCTCCCAACATCACAACATCACAGCGGCTCGCGCCGGTACACAGCTGCACGAACGAGCCGGGTTCTTACTCCTAATTTAGGATTGACTCCGACGCCAGAGTGCGCGCAGCTAATACTCCTGTGCAACGCAGATACTGAGTTCTGCAATTTATTACGGCAGTTTTGACAGATATCACAGCGAGTGCGGAGACCGCTCTCCAGCTGAAGGGCCTCGGGTTGAGCCCCCTCGTCAGCAAGAATCCACCCTGCTGAAGTGTCCTTAAGCAAATCACTTAGTCCGTCGTAGCAGCTCCAGTGAGCTCAGCCAACACCTCACCTCTGACCTTCCCGTGAAGAGGGGAGCAATTTCCCTACAGGAATCACATCATATATATTTCCCATGTGGGTGCTACAGCGAGGCACGGAAGCTCAGTTTTTATCGGCTTTAAATTCAGAAAACACTGTGTCCCAGACTTTTTTTTATATCTTTCTGGTGCCAGTGACTGAGACGATGTGATTTCGAGTGTCAAACTAATTTTAGTGCGCGGCGCAGTGTCTGCAACACTGTGTCTTGTTGCTGTTTGTGTTTCTCACAGTTGAAACTGAACCAGATATACTGTATCTCCTTCCAGGCCTCATCGTTTTGTTCAAAAGGTATAAGATACGTGTGCAATCACCACCATAAAGCCGGGCTTTGCCGGCTCGCTCCACCTCTGCAATTGACTTTTTTTTTTTTTTCTCTCCCAATCAGAAGCCGCCAGGTCTTAATAGCAACGGATCAGTGTGCCAAATAGTTTCATTAAATACAGAAACTGGTTCCCTTTGTTAAGGAAGACGAGCAAATCAACAGCTTGGATACAGACACACACAAAAACACATCAAACACAACCACACTGACCGACACGTGCACATCCAGGCGTTCATCATGTGTGACCTTATCACTGAGCAACAGAAAATTGACTATTCTTATCATACTTTGCAGGGGCTCGTGGTCTTGGTGTTGTAATTTCAAAAAAAGATTTGCAAGGTGTGTAAAATGTGAATAAAAAATTCAAACTTGAAGCATTTCAAAAGATTTGTGTTTGCTTTAAGCCATGTGTGAAGCCAAAAAGAATGAGAAAACGGAGACCTTTCTTCCTGAACCGGCTGTATCCACGGTCGATACAGAGACCGGGAAAATAAATAAAGTACTGGTGGGTGTGCGATCCAGCTCCAAAAAAATGTTCACGAAAACAGGATGCACTCATCTGTAATCAGAATAAAACCACGTTTTATTCGCAGTGGGATACAAACACAGTTAAGAAGAAAGAACATTTCACTTTTTTCGTTGTATATTCCAGCCTCATTTTCAATCTCATGACTTTTCAGAATAGTTGGGACAGGAATGCAATCTTTGAAGAAATATAGCAGGAAAAATATCTCAAATAGAACAGTTAAGTGGCAACAGGTCAGTAATACAGCGTCTATATATTGTTTTTGGTTTTTTTTTTTAAGAATCAGATATTCTACCTGCGTCTGCTGCAGTGTTCAAGGCGAAATCTCTCCTCTTAGTTGGCTCATGACGTCTCGTGGTGAAGTTAAATGGTCAGCTGCTAAAAAAAAGGAGAGTGTAGTTAATAAAGCATCAAACTTGGATTTCATTTATTTTACAAACCAGAAGTCAATGTTTGCATCATTAAACTAACTGACATGAAAAAAACCCTGAATAATCCTCACAGCATCATATTTCTGTATATTTTTACTGCAGCTGTGTTTTGATATTTAGATGTTAATGACTTATTATTGATTCAAATGTTTACACCACTATTAAGATTAAACCTTTTCATAAATCTAGTGTTCATACATGTGCTGAACTCTGTATGGATCACAGGAAAAACTATCATTTACTTCTGCCAGTGGTTTAGCAGGTGATGTTAACAGCTGTTTGAGTATCTATCAGTTCAGTTTGATTTTCAGTAACAGTAATAATGACAGGGTGAGCTATGGCTCAGTCCTTTACGTTATACCGTAATTCACAGCGGAGCTGTTTGAAATTGATATGTGGCTGCGTTGTTTAAACGAGCACATCAGGAATGGTTTTGATTTGCAGAAGGTCACAGTGTAACACAACAAAAGATTAAAATGTCAGTGCGGCTGAGGTTTCGCGGCATCGCGGCGTTAATGCTCATTTACCTGTTTAATTATTCCGGTGTTTCCATCCTCTCTGCTCTGGCCATTTTGTTTAAACCTTGGCATCCTGTTCTCTGTGTGACCTTTGTGGCACGTGCACTGAATCCAAACAGTGAAAGAAAGCAGACGCACGCACACACACACACACACACACACACACACACACACACACACACACACACTTGCAGCAAAGATTAATTTGAATGATTGACAAGCAACCCAGCTCTGTTAATCAAGTTATGCTTACTCTGATTAGAAGCTTAATGTGAGTAAGATAACCTGGTTAAGGTGTTTACATGAGAGTTGCAATAATATGCGTATTGCATTAGTCTGGTTATAATTGAATTATTGGTGTGCATGTAAATGCTCTTTCTCTCTCTCTGGCTCATTTCCAGACACCAGTGTGTGTGTTTTATTTGAGAGGGGAATCTCTGTGTGTACTGTAGGTCTCCGCTGATCAGAGGAGAGGTGAGACATGAGCATGTGTGCAGCAGTTCATATGAAAGCCACCTGGCTCTCTCCAGCTCTGTGATTTATGCCTTTGATAACAACAACCCAGAGATGCTTTCAACAACAACAAAGTAGTGCTGAAGGATGACAACAATGGGACACTTGTCAGTCTGCAGATGAAAAGATGTCTTGCTAGGTGGCTGTCTCTTTTGTAACTTTGATAAATATTTCCATGCTTTGTTTTGTTTATTTGTCTGTGTTCCTCTATATCTTATCAAAGGTTATTGATGAGGCAAAATGTGAAGTGGAGTCAGTTTTCCATCTCTGACAGGATGCCTCCTTCATGTCACGCGGGATGACGGCAGTGTGCTTCACTGCCTCCCGCTATGACTTATCAACAAACTTATTTCCGCCGGCTTGTCCTTCCTAATGTCGTACCGTGACAGAAAATAACACACATATCTCAGATTCTTTTCTACATGGAGTTTCGCTGGGATTTTTCTGCGGTTCATCCTCAGAGATTTCATGATATTACATGAGTTGGTAAATTGCACAGGGCCTGTATTATTACAGTAAACCGCTGTGCATCTCAGACAGACCAGCTGGGGTAGATAACTCTTTATTTTTGCATACAAAACTACAAAAAATGTCATGAAGTTGACTCAAAGTTTGCCAAGAATCTCAGCTGTTGCAATAAGCCACACTAATTCAAAGTAGTGTTGCTGTTTCAAAAGCTTCATGGGGGTTCGAGCAGCAGGGAGGGTCAGTGGGATGCCTTTTCCCAGCTTGATTCTTTCCTCTTTAATTTTCTAGCGGGAAGCATCGTCGCAAGAAGTAAGTGAAGGGTAAAACTTACTTGTTTGATTAAAGCACTTTTTTGGAAAAAGAAAAACACCATAAGAAATACAAACGACATTGAAAGTAGACTTTACGTCAACAGCTGGAATCATTTTTGCTTCACATTCTCATTTATCCGTCATGCAGTAAGTCTGTGCATAAGTTTCAAACTCTCTGTCTGACGTGTGGAGTTTGCATGTTCTTCCGGTGCCTGGAAGAATTTCCTCTCGGTGCTTCTGATTCTCACCTCAATCCAAAGAAATGCTTGTTACATGTTGAGCTGAGGTGTGTGTGTGTGTGTGTGTGTGTGTGTGTGTGTGTGTGTGTGTGTGTGTGTGTGTGTGTGTGTGAGTGTGTGTGTGTGGTTTTTTTCGTCGTTGTGTGTGCCTCTGTGTTTGCGCTGTGACGGACTGGCAGCCTGTCCGGGGTGTACTCTGTCTCTCCTCCTGCGTTGGCAGCGACGGACTTCATTATTGCAGTTTAAACAAGTGCAATGCCATTTTCTCTGCCGCTGTACAAATTAAAGTACAACTTAGACCAACTAATCAATAATTTACTGCTTCCAGAGGGACCATTCTTCAACATAAATACTTTTCAGAGCCAATTTAGCTGTGTAGCTACTCCTTTTTTGCTATTTCTTTACTTTAAAATGATATTGTAATTAAAAAGTAGTTAATCTGGAGAAATGGGGCATGTTTAGCCATGGCAATGTATCTTTAAAAAGTTAATGTTGAAGATTGAGTGCTTTGTGGTTGTATTTATTAATATTTTCAAATGAATTGACATTTTCCTGGCTGTATGTTGTCCACCTCTCTCTCTCTCTCTCTCTCTCTCTCCCTCCCTCTCTCTCTTCCTCTCCCCATCCCATGTCTCGCTCTCCACTGCTCTTTGCTGTTCATTTTTCTCTCTCACCCTGTCTGGCCCAAAAACTGACTGTAGCTGCGGGCTGAAAGACTTGTTCACGCAGCTTTTCCTCACACCGAGTCATTGTGTTCAGCAGCTTAGCATGAAAACTCTGCTGGCCAACAGGTTGATCCTGGTTGATCCTAATACAGACTTTTATGAGCGACGTTTCTACATATCTTGTCCGTTTTCTATTTTTTCCCCCCAAATAGTGCTTTCGTAATTGACTTTCTTGTCAGTTTACATTAAAAATGAAGCTTTGCTGTATTTTTAAAACCTCATCGGCCTTCGCTGTCTCAGAGATGATCAAATCAGGATATATTTGAACCATATGGCCTCCATAGTCATATCCACTGTCCCTGGGCTCCTGCTGTGCATTACACATTTGACAGTCTTCTTATAGCAGACATGAGGGGAGTGCTCTGTGACTGATGGAGCTCCTTTGTCAATGACAGAGGAGCTGCTGCTGGCAGTTTTGGGCCAAAGAACAGTACAGATTACATTAACATCAGTCAAGCTGTTGTCAGACTAGTAGGACATAAATAGGCCCTTATTGATGCATAATGCAGCAACTTTTCATTGTGAGGTTTTCTGAGTAATAGGATCAGAAAGTGAGTCTGTGGTTGGCAAGGCGTTTGGCAAAATAGATGTGCGGCAACGTATCAGCAAAGTTGGATACTACGTTGAGAGTTTGAGCTTTTATTATTTGCATGAGATGCCAAAAAAAAAATCGAGATGTACACGGAGGTCAATATGCTGTTTGAGCCAGTATGAATCCGACTTGTGGTAGTTTTATGCCTAAAAGGCAATCAATGCAGTTGCAGAGAAGCATAAAAACATCATTAGTAGCTGTGATAGGGGCTGGAATTAGTCTGACCAACCACACCACCTCGCTTTCTCCTCTTCGCTGAATATCATATTGCTCTTAAAGCGCTCTGACAGTTTTGTAATAGAGAAAACAAAGCTTTTGACCCAGTCTGGCACCAGCGAAAATCCCAGGAAACCTTGACACAAAAATTGCACCGTGCGGTTTGATCATCACTGACACTGCCCCTACTGTGTTTCTCCTCCTACTTCAGTGCAGTCAAGTTCACACAGACTTAGAAAATACAGGTGCAGGTAGGAAAAGAACCGGTATGCACCTTAGAAAAATGCCACTTCACAGTCATAAAGCGCCGGTATGTGTTGTGTACTGTCATGAAAATAGAGCTTTGTGTGCTCCGGTGCCACATTTTTGCTCCTTCAGCATAAAACTGATGATTCTACGAATTCAAACGTTGTTTTTCTGTTTGGCGAGTTACTTCAGCTGAAAGTTTATTTCGAGCAGGGGAGGATATGTATACAGTTCAAGCATCGATTTCTAAATGTTAGTTAAAGTTGAAGTTAATGTCAAAGCTGTGAAAGCAAAAACAACTTCAGTTATTTAAATCACCCTTTTTTACTGTGAATATTTCAATAAAAGGGAAGATGGTGTGTGTGTGTGTGAGGGAAGACGACGTGCGTGAGTGTATTTGAGGGTCGTCACTCTTCGGGTCTAATCTTTCTTCCGCTCTGTGTACACTCCCCAAGAACGCCGAATTTTCTGTGCTACGGGCTCCAAGAGCGAAAGCTGAGGACAGTTCCCCGGAGTCCGGACACCAAGGCCCCCGGGCCTCCGCAGCTCATAAACAGATGTGTCCTTGTCCCCAGCCAAGCGCAGCCACTCAAGTGGCAAAGCAGGGGCCCAATAATTGTGAAGAATTGAAAGCTAAATATTGGCTTTATCTCCTCAGTAATAAAAGGGCCATGAAATTGATTTAATGCTGCAGCGCTTCTCTTGGGTGGCTTCTTACAGCGTGAGCACAAAACAATGAGCAGCAGCCATCTATTAATTAACCCACCTAATCCTGCAAAGTTAATCTCTCACCACAACTTTGCCCGCAACTAACTTCCAAGCCAGTGGGTCTATTGGGGGTGTCATGACAATGGCAGTGAGGGGAAGATGGATTCAGCACTTAAGAAAAGGGAGCGGGGGGTGAAAGGGGTGGCGAGCGGGTGAAACGCTTCCACACGAGCAATGGCGGGGACGGTGTAAGTGAAAATGCAGGGGTGCATGGCCGTCATTAGCATAGTATCAGAGTTGATTTGTGTTTTTGTGAAAAGAGGCGGAGAATATCATTTGAAGCCGCTGAAATCTGTTTCCCTCGCGGCGCCGGCTGCAGCGGCGTAAACCCGCTTGATTTTAGTTGCCTCTTTGTCGTCTTTTGTGTGTTATTTTCCCTCGCTGTCACCAAGCTACCTCAGTCTCTTATTCTCTCCTGAGCTGTTAGATAGTTGGGCAGGGAGGGGGTGGTGGTGGCGTTGAAAGTGGCATTTCTTTCTCTTCTTCGCCAGCCTGCCAGTCGCAGCATGATGGCACCTCGCACCCAACACGCACATTCATGGCCATATTGTGTCGACAGAGTTGTGAATTACCTCCGTCTCGGCCGGCTGATGAAAAGCTATGTGTTTTTCTCTTTGGCTGCGGCTCATCTGACCCTGCCCTCTCACCTCCTCGCGGCTCCCCCCTCCCCTCCCACGTCTCATCAGTCTTTTGTGCGAGCCTCTCTTGGTGGAATAGCTGTACAAGGCTGGCTCGGAAAATAGGTCACCCGCTGGTGCTCCTCTCACCTCCATAGCATTCAAAAAAAAAAAAGAAAGAAAGAAAGAAATCCTCCAAGGTGTCCTGTGCCATTTTGTCTTCAGAATATGGCCAAAGCAGTAGAAGAAGCACACACGCTCAGCCGGGAATTTAAAAATGGAGAAAAACTCCAATTGAGGAAAATTTGAAGATCTTTTTTTCTTCTTCTTCTTCTTTTTTTGCTCGTGAGGAAAGCATTTCCTGTGGAGATAATTTTAGGAGGCTGATTAGGCATAGACGTGTTGAGCCCAGAGTGAAGAATCTCATCACCACTACTAATGACATGCCATTCCTGTGCTGAGAGAGAAGCCCGGGCCCTGGGCATGGACTAGCCTCTGTCATCCACCTCCAGCTACTGTGTTCATTAAGGCCAACAATGTAATTACAATTCACAGATACTGCGTTGGCTTAATTACAGCCTGATTATTAAGCTGATATTTGCCGGAATATGCAGGCTCTTTAATATTACATTTATATTTTCATGCAATTAAAAGCCTTTATTTTATTAGTGTGTCATAAACTGACAATTTGGACAGATTTATGAAACGCGTATATAGACATACTTAAAAGCCTCCAGCGTCAGAAGTCTCAGCGTTGGAGTACTATGACTGTTTACACAAGAGTGTTTACAGAAGAAGAAGCAAACACAAGAGACTTGTTCAGTCTTCTCATAAACTCACAGATGGAAATCTCCTCTGAGTGACAAATCATCCAACAGATGCCTCCATCTGATTGTGGGAAATATTTATTTTTCCCATCGTATATCTTCCACCTGAATAGCCTGTTAAAAAAAAAAAAAAAAGTGGAATGCATTACAGTGGATTATTGCGATTCCATAGAAAGTCGCAGTAATTGGGAGCGCTCCCAAACAAAATGCAGGGGTAGTCCCCAGAGGCGGGGCTATTATGCCCATGTCTGCGCAGCTCAGAAGTGGCTATAATCTTTTATCCAAAGCATGTGACATAAACACCCCTGGAGCCAAATTCTTTCACTAATATAATCAGGGACTTAGCGGATTGCGAAACCCACTCAAATTCAGTTTACTCACAGTTTTATACTATAGATGAATTCAAATTAGAGGACAGCGTACTCTGTGGGAAAGCCGCTAATTGTATGTATTTGCTTTCATTCGTGGATTGTCGTCGTTACGTTTTTGTTTTTCTGATTCTTCTTCGCGCTGCAGGAATTCCTCCGGAGTGGGAGATCCTGCAAGATGTCAATTTTTGAACTTATCCTGGACTCTAGTTTGTATTTAGTTGCAATCTCTGGATTAATCAGTTATCTGTTATTGTTTTAAACATCTGTATTTTATCTGCCTAACGCTCCGCGAGTTGCTCGTGGCTATCGCTTCATCTCTGCGTGTGGATCAGTGGATCTGCGGGGTTTTGAATATCACAGTCGGTTCTGTAGGAGTCTGCTGATAGATGTCGCCCTGACATGAGCCCCCCCGTCTTTGACAGCTATAGTTTTCATCCCGTAGCTCAGCGCCGGTATCAGCGCTCTCCTGTAGCTCCGGGACGTTACTCATCCATGTGCAGGAAGTGATGCGTGTGTGTATATGTGTGTGTATGTGCCTGCAGGCTTCCCAGCGACAGCATATGGACCGGTGGCGGCAGCGGCAGTAGCAGCAGCGCGTGGCTCAGGTAGGGGGGCCCGTGGAAGAGGCGGCTACTTGGCGTACCCACAGAGCACAGGGCCAGGTAAACGCTCTGTCCATGTTCTGTGTGGCTGCTGCTCTCTTCAACTTCTCCCGCTCTGCTTCTCCCCATAGTCATAGCCCCCCCCGAGCCCCCACCCGCACACATTTCTAGCTCAGAGAGGCGCCTAGCAAAAATACACATCTGTATTTATACATCCTCCATATGCAATCCTAAATCTCTTAAAGGCATAATCTGCCATTTAAGACCCACTGAGGAACATTTTATCGACATTTCCCAGCCTTCAGGGATCCCCAAAACATAAACCACAACAGAACCGCTCTTTTAACCAAAGATTCTCAAATGGTTTTTAAAAGGGCTGATGGGATCCAGCCAAAGTTAGAGGGATTAAAATACAAATTAGCCCCAGTCGTGATAATGTAACCCTGTTTACATAGAGAGACAGAGGAAAAAAAAAAAAATCTTGAGAAAATCTGACTGAGAGGGGGTTTCTGAAGCGCTGTCTCCATGAAATGAGGATCCGAGGTCAAAAACATTTCAGATTGAAGCTACACTCAGATTTGTTTGGCCATTCAGAGCATGAATCAGATTAAAAAAGCAGATTTTACTCTGTGTACTCTTCAAATAAGTATTCTTGTTATTTCAACTGTCAAGATTAATATATCTCCTTGATATGTAATTACTATCCTTAAATGAAATAGTTTTTATTGCAGTGTCTTAATTTAATGGTGGATTATCTGTAGCTGTGTAGAGGACTTCAATGGTGTCACTTCACGCCGTAGTGATTCACAGAAAACCATAGTTTTCTTTTTCCTACCATCATCTGTAACCTTCACGTGTGTTCCCATCTATCTAATAAGGTCTAACTATTTTTCAAGTGAAAGTAATGACATAAAAATACTTATATACCTGTAACTAATCAGTATTTTCACGAGTGTTTTTGTATTCATGTACGGCTCACACCATGTAGCTAATTTGGTATTTTTTAAAGCTTGCTTCACCTCTGATTTCACCCATAATTTCAAAAGATATTCAAACCTTTTGACCTGCAAATCTTATTATTTCAGCAGAGAAAAAACTTGCTTTGAAGCTTTTTTTTTTTTTGCCATAGTTATGTTTGTCTGAACGATATGTCTTGAATATAGATCTGTTATAATAGATAAATACAAACACATGCCTTTGAGTAGAGAAAAGCACCTTTAGTTGAGTATTTTTGACCTCATTACTTCCACTTGTAACTGAGTACAATTTAAGCAAAGTAACTGCAGTTTTCTTGACTTCACCTCTGATTATTTTCGAGTGGAAGCTTCTTAAACATTGGATGCCTTTCTAATCACTGTCATGTCGTTCCTGCACTAAATTTGGGCTTATTCGGTTGTTGCTCTCTAAGTAAACACAGATGTTTAAAAAAAGAGAAAAAAAAAAAGAAAAAAATCAAATAGAAAGATTAGTCTGTGCCTCTGTGGTGTGCCTGTTGAGATCAGCTTAAACTACACACACTCCAGTAAAACAGGCTGAGTGTACACGTCCCCCCCCCCCCCACACACACACACACACACACAGATATACACACATACACACAGGCAAACGTCTGCCAAGAGATTTGTACCAAAAACAGGATGCAAGTTTCTTTCTGTCTCAAACAGCATTGATCAACTTGTCTGCTTCATTTAGACATCCTGCTTTTTTTCCACCCGTACAACTGTAGATCTTTCAATAGCTGTCAATAATAGCTCCCCTGACTGAACACACTGCCTGTAGGCTTTAGGGAAGAGTTGTCTCTCCTAATCAGACACACTGTTAGACGCTTGTTGGTGAAAATGTGTTTTAATTGTAACTCAGATGTTGTGTAGTGCGTGCGTGCGTGCGTGCGTGTGTGTGTGTGTGTGCGCGCGCAACGGCTCACAGATGCAGAGTCGGGAGACAATTGCTGTTGGATGTCACGTGATGTGAAGTGCACACAAAAACACACACAGCGACAGTACAAGTGGCTGCAGCGTATGCGTACTACCTGCACGAGTACAGACAAACAAATTTCACCCTCTTGTCCGCATTTGAGCTTAATTCAAATCAACAGAGGGAACACTGGAAGCCAATCAGGTGCTCTTTCTTTCACATCAGGCTATTTGATTTTGCATTTTCAAAACAAACAATTTTGCCCAACAATTGCGACGAACATCAGTAAGAAGCAGGAATGTTGATTTGGGGTTGGAGGCAGGCAGGAAGCAGGAGACGTGATGGCAGCCATTATGTACAGTTTAATTCTGACAGCTGCAAATGGAAGGGAGACAAGCAAATGATTATGAAGCGGGGCTGCGAGGAGGGGCGTTAGAGTGGAAAGCAGCGACGACACGGGCCTGTTTTAGAGGACTTAAACAGCCACCAGCCACGACGGCGTCGCTCAAAGAAAACTCCATGCTTCGTCATGGAAAAGCAAATATATCGATACACACCCTGGTGTGTGAGCGTCACTGTTCCCGGGCCCATAAAATATCTTTAGCTTGTTCCTGAAATCAGCTGTATCCTGTTTTTATTGCTCACATTCACGAACTGCTCTAAACTCTGGGAAAAGCCTCACCGGTGCATTTTTATGACTTGTGATTTTAAGGCAGCCACAAAAGAGATGTGAGGGATGATTTAGTGACCGTTTGAGGGGATGTTAATAACATCCTGCATGGATTAATGCGTTGAGTGGTCTTCTTCTCCACACAGACCAAACAGAGGACACAGATTGTTCAAGCTTGACCTTCCCCGCCGTGTATCGTCTGGGGATGTGGCTGCATCTCGGCCCCATCTTACGGTTTAATTTGCTGCACACTCGGCTCACTGTCAGCTCAGAAACAGCAATTCTGTCTCTTTTACTTTTTTGCTAAATTCTCTAATTTTAGTGCAGGGAGGGAGATTTTTTTTTGTTGTTGTTGTTGTAGATGGGGGGGAAAAACAGGGAAGGAGTCTTATGGATGACGTAAGGGTGGATTCTTTGTGCTTTGACTCCACCTACAGTTCCCATAGAGCACCACATACTGTAGGTACGTTTGTCTCCTCTGACCCACTAACAGAAAAGCAGGGGTGGTCGGATGTCAGCCTCGCAGAAAAACCACAGACGTCAGCTGGAAGGAAAAACATAATAAACATCCCAAGATATATGCTGAATATTCGCAGAAACCTTGTTGTGGAGATAAAAGCTTTGTGCGTGTACAGTGGGGCTTGTTTGTTGATTGTCAGACACACACACGCACGCACACACACACACATGCACATGCGCACTCACAATGTCGTGAATGTGGAAGACATTTTCCATCAGTGACAGAGGGCACTTTCACCCTACTCCTAATGCTCAACAGACAAAATGACAGCATGCTGACTCTCCTCTCTGTGACAGACCACTGCTGATGACAAGGTGCATTCTGGACCTCTCGCTGTGGCCCGCTCATCAGAGGAAACTACCGCAGCACCGTCTCTACTTGTGTACACAACAAACATGACAAAAGCGCACCCCGCTCTTATCTTTAATCTCATCGCTGAGCTTTAATTTTGCAGAATTAAACAGCTAATGACGTCTATTAACAGGAGCTGTACATTTCAAGGGAGGAATACTCGCCGGTTATCACAGCAGGAGAAAGCAAACACAGAGTGAACAGATCCTGCAGGCTGGCCAGGGCAGCATGTTTTATTTAGTAAAAGCCGAATCAAAGATGGTGTCAGTCCGGATAGTTTTTGCAAAGGTTGGCGCTCAGTCCGCATTTGAAGATGGATTTCGCCGCCCTGATCTCCACCAGCACCTCAAAAGTGCAAGAACAAGGACCAGTCTTGACTCATGTTTGCGGGGACGTTTGAGAGACTGTAGCTTCGGGCGAGAGGTAGATCAAAGAGAGCGAGCTCCTGCACAGAGTTTACGATCGCCCGGAGGTAGAGAGGTGCCAGCCTGTGCTCGGCTTCACAGGCCGGCGTTTGCAGTTTTGAACCCAGTTTGAGCTACGGCACGGTGCTGCTGGAGGTCGCAAAGGGTAGCCTCGTAATATCAGTCGGAGGGGCTGAACATCTGCATAGTGAGACCAGTAAGGAGGAAATTACTCATTTAGAGATGAGTAATGCATGCACCAGCACCTGGGCTGCACTTTGGACAAGTTTACTGCTCCTCTACTCTTCATATGAAGGATGAATCTACAAAAATGAGCCGGAGTTGCCACATTTATGGAGACTGACAGGCATTTTATTCAGCAGCTAGACATTTACAGCAACAATAACTTGCTTGTTGATATTCACAGTGAAAAATCATCTTTGAATACCTTGAATCAACATCCAGCTCACAAGCCAAACTGAGAATGTCACTGATTTATGCATACTTTCAAAGAAGGTCAGTCATGTTTGTTTTATTTTCATTTTAAAGTCGACTTATCTGAAACCTCCTGTGCACTGTCAAAGAGAAACTGAGAAAAATGCAGGTGATGTAGATGTTTCTGACAGTCCAGGGAACTTCACAGGTCCCAGTCTACTCTGGTTGAGTGTTTTCCTGAGTCCCTCAGAGCTCTCCGAGAACCTCAAATGTCAGTCCCGGATCTCGTCTTTACCTGCAGAGTACACAAAGCGCATTCGGCTGCGTTCACAGGTCTGGGTACTCGCTTTGTGTGGAATATCTGACTCGTGAAAGGTGCTCAAAACTGAAGTAGCTGCTTGTGGTCAGAGCCGTGCATCAATTGGACTGCAGTATAATTTTGCAGAGGTGTCTGTGCCAGATTTATTGGGACTCAAGATGGTGTTCTCATCATTTAAAACCCATTTGTCCCCTCAGTGAGTCGCTGCTCTGCTTTGTTCTCTTCTCTTCATTCCTGCTCTCAGTTCTTCCACATCTTTTTTTTTTTTTTCTTCATCAGTGAAAGAAGGAAACTCTTGTGACAGACATTTCCAAATTAAGATTATTATCAGTTTCCTCCCAACAAGCCCTGTGATCTTCAGCAGTGCCCAAGAGGAGACGAGGACTGGCTATGTGCACAGGGCTTAATCAGTCTGGCTCTTAGTGAGCTCGGGTCCATTTGTCCCAGATGCTAATCTGCAGAGCTCAGCTCTGAGGCCAGAAGCACTTTACATGTATTTGGTGCAAAATAACACGGGCGGGCACGCCAAGCCTTTTTTTTTTTTTTTTTTTTTTTTTTTTTTCCCTGCTTGGGTTTTTGTCTAAGGCCCAGGGAAAGATTTGACACATTGGGGAGGGCAAAGTGTCCCTTTGCACCTCCGCCACAAAGCGGCGGCTCTCACAGCTGTGGGGAGCAGATGCTCGGAGGTTACAGGCTCGGGCCTTCAGGGACATCACCACTCTGCCCTCCAGGGGCTGCATACATAACACACTCTCCAAAGAAAACTTAATCCCACTATATTTTGTCCTCAGTCATGGAATACAGTGCTGCTTGCAGATTCTATTTGTATTGTGCTTTTATTTCAAAGCACTGCTTTGCCCGTTTTTAACAGTTTTCACATCAAAATATAAAAAGGAGGAATATAACCCCGAATCTATTAGCATGCAGTGTCTGAGCACATACTGCTGTACGACATAACTCCTCTCTCAGTTAATTGGTGGATTCCCCTCTCTGTATCAGAGTGACCATTAGAAGTAGCCTGTATCACTCTCAGATTTCACTCACAGTGAGTCTTAGATTTCCTCCGACCACTTAAGCCCGACCAGACATGTTTGAAAAAATGTGTTCAGGCAAAAGGCCAGTGCTGTCAGCCCTGAGCCCGCTCACGATAGGATAATCTGTGCCGACTGTCGATAACTGAGTGCCCTTTCTCAGTCCCGACTAGACCAGATCCCTCGCAGGTTAAAATCTGCATTAAAATCATTTAGTGTGGTCTTTTGTGGGTTTCCCTGCAGCAAATTAGTGCAAACTGATTTACTACACTGTTGCACATTGTTTTACCCACTGAGTCAGTGTTCCCATTTCTTCCTCCCCAGTGTGACTTTCCGCAGTCGCTCCCCAAACCAAGGTTCAAGGCAAATATAAATCAGTAGCTCTGTTGAGATTATCCATTACTGGAAAGCACAGCAAGAAAAGGGAAAAGCAGGCATAAAATGAAAGTAAAGAAAACAGAGGCCCGAGTATGGGTGAGTAAATGCAAGAAGAAATCATCTGTTAAAATTCATTAGCCAAGCTTCTCTGAACACAAAATGACAAGACATTAAATATGTATTATTTATGAAATGTCTGTGCTCTCTGAAAAGGGTGTCTAGTGCTGTTAATTACTCAGCCATTCATTCAGAAAAGATTATTTCAAATGGAAAGTGAAAGCAAGGCTAGACAGCAAAAGAGCTGTTAGTTTCTTTCACGCTATTTTTAAATGACATTGGTGAAAATGGAAAAGCTAATTATGGTAGCTCTAAAATTCAAAGCTAATTTGAGGAGCAGCATGTCAGGTTTATTGACATCTTCTGTAGACTGATGTGGTTTGATGGCCACCGAGGAATCTCCGTGGCGCCACCAGGGAGAGGAGAGGAGTGGCTGCGTGAAAAATCCCTATTTACAAAAATGAAAATAACTCGTGGTGATAGATTGTCGTATTCCCCAATCCCCTGCTTTTCTCAGCTGCATGATAAACAGGTGTGTTCATGTATATTCAAAGTCTTATTGATGGAAACTCTTTGATGATCACAAGTGACAATTAAAGCCTTTTAAGAAACTTTTGTTGGAACGTTAAAGGTGTTTTTTCATTATTATTTTTACTTGAGGAGCCACAGGTTGCTAATTTAAAAAAGTGCGTCCTTGCGGTATTTAAAATGAGGATAACCGCAAAGTTGCTCCAGACCACCAAACTCGAGAAAATATTTTCCAGCTCCCGAAGTCTCGAGAGGCCATATTTTATGATCAGTGTGATTAGTTTTACTCTCCAACTAGTGAGAAAAAGAGAAGTAATGGTTTCAGGGTTTGTGATTCCTCCTTAAAGGCAGTCACCTGGCAAAGTGGGAACGAGAACAGGGCATTTATCCACTTAAAGAGAGCCACCCCGATGATGCCAGTAACAGATGACTGCGAGACACTCCCCTCTCCATCGCCTCACAGCCGGCGTTGGTCACCGAGGGCAGGAAGGGAGAGGGGGTGGGGGCAGGGGAGATAATTATCAGTATAAATGAAGCCCTGCAAACGATTCGCACTGCTGGGTCCCCTGATCTAGTCTCCAAGGCAACCTCAACACGCTCATTTGTTTTGTAGATGAGTAATTACATCCAATTAGTGGCCAGTGGAAAAAAGGAGTCCAAGAAAGGCCCATTGTTCTGGATAGATTGTGTGAATATTAATAGTGGGACGGTCTGAGGCGCAGTGATATGATTGGTGATACTAATGCAGCTGTGGGCACACTCTGCCCAGTCCCATCCTGCATAACAGATCAGATAGCCACTGATGAAAATATATGGCTTTGAGAATGTGCGCCTGCATGTTTGTGCCTGAGCCGGACTCCCATCCAGCTGCGCGCACGAAGCCAACAAAGCCCTTTTCTTACCTGAGCCTCACACAGCTGCACACTGAGCGCGCTGTCAGCCCTCCAACGCCGCAAAACTTGGACACCTCTGGAGAGGAATTATTTTTAGTGCATTTCTTTATTCATTTTCACCTGATAGTTCTTTGTTTTTTGTTTGTTTCTTTTGGAGTTTTTTTTTGTTTTTTTTTTTGTTAATGGGAATTGACAATTTACAAATTTTGAAATCAGGTTGGCATGTGTGGGTGAATTATTTTTGAATCAGGATGATTTTCTGGTTACATTTGCTCAGTTGTGTTTGTGAAAAGATTTGTGATGAACTGATGCAGGGTTTTCATATAATAACTAAAGAGTTGTTTTTTATATCATTTTGTTAGTTCAGACTGAGTTCTTGATTACATTTAGACTTTTTCAAAAAGGATTATTATCTTACTTTTAAACATTTTTATTGTTAAAGGATTCATGTTTCAAATTATATTTAAAAAGCGCACAGTCACTGAATGTCATGATTACTATGGTTCAGTTAAGACTAAAAAAACTATAAAAACAAATATTAAAATAACTACAAGTCAGGTGAATAATTTAACGGTCACGACTTATGGACGGATGTCCTTTGTTGATCGTGTTGCTGTTTGTAGACTTTAGAGGAACTTTTAACAAACATCAAAACTTCTTATTAACTTGATTTTTTCATTTGGTTTTATTATATTATTATTTTCTTATTGGATTTTAGACATATTTTCATATCAGACGCAACCAAATGGTTGTTTCTTCTTTTGCATAGCTTCCTCTCATGTCAGGAAAGTTATCAGTTGTAATTATGTTGTCAATCGTCAATCTCATTGATACAGAAAATGATACATAAAATTATATTTTATTGTTAATATGTCAATTTGTTTAACACATCAAATTAACTCAAAATAAATGCAGGTGATTCACATTGTTACGGTTTTATAATGGAACTAAACTGTTAAATTCTTCGCATTCATCAGCGCATTGACTCTAAACTATCTTTTCTTTGACGACCATTTACTGTGGGATTTTGAACTTTGACTTCTGTATGATAATAATAATCATAATAATATAGATCATAGGAATTGTGTCAGCTTTATACAGTTTAAGATGTAAAAACGTTAAATCGCGGTCTCATTCGCTTGATATATATTTAGAAGTCTTCTTTATGAATGCTCAGTCACACCGTTTGTGCTATTGTCAAATGTTTTCCCCCCATTATAATTATTCCATTGATCCAGTATTCCTCATTAGCAAGGCCAATCAATTTTCAGTGACATTTGTCTAAGTGAAGTAAATGGAATGATTGCTTCTTGAGCTTTGTTCAATGTGTCAGGCATTATGTGACGTACGTGGGAAGCCTGCCCTATTTGGAGCCTATAATTTGATGAGTGGGCAGACAGCCCACAAGTGGTGAGATCAGAGTGCTAAAAAGCATCGGCGGGGAGAAACATGGCTGGTGCTTACATTCCATTTGGCAGAAGTGGACTGTCTCACTCTGAATGGGGAGAGGTGAAGTGGCTTTGAATGGCTGTTCGCTCCAGGACCCAAATAAAAAAAAAAAATACCAAAAAAAACACACGCATCCACACACACACACACAAAAAAGAAACAAACACACAGCAGGGGAAACCCAGCATGGAAAAGCCGGTGTCACCAATCTCAGTCCCTCCTGAGTAGATTAACTCTCTTATCAAAGAGGTGTGAGAAGGAGCAGTTTCTTTTAATTGCACTCTTTATATGAGCAGCTTGTCTCAGATTAAGAGAACAAGCAATAAATGTCACAGCGACTTATTGCTGAATGACATTTTCTAAACTGTTGATAATCCACCATCTGTGTCAAAGAAAGAATCATTGGAGGAGGCCAATCTGAGACGTGCTCAGAGTACTTAGTGCACTTCAGAATGCTTATCATCAATAAACATGAATGTCTCTGTATCTCATTCACATAAAAAGCTTATCAGTTTTTATTGGTCAAAAAAGAGGGGCTTTAAATTAATTATTGATCGGCGCGCTTTGTGTTTCTCTTCATTTAAATGACAAAAGCTTCCTTCAGGTATGTCACCCAAGAACTGCCGGTTTGAAATGAGAAATGTATTGACCTGTTTTTTAATGATTCTTCAGTTTTATCTCACTCCTTCAGGATTGCAAGCAAACATAAGGACAGGTCAATTATGCAAAAGCCGAAAGCATCAAAGTTGTGGCTTTTTCTGTATGTTTTTTTTTTTTTTTTTTTTTTTTTTTTTTCCGTGTGTGTGTTTCGTGCTTCGGGGGCCGGGCGCCGCCTCCACCCAGTGCAGGGCCAGAGAGTGTTTGCCCACCATTGTAGAGCTAGCGTGCAGGACACTGCTGAACATTTCCAACATGGTCCGTGTGCCGGGGGGAGGGTGTGGAGGGGGGGGATGGAGCGGGCCCGGCCACATGGCTTGAGCTGCTGGGGGCGGGGGGGGAGATGTAACCTCAAACTGGTGGGAGACCCCCGCCGCGCTGTGCTCAACAATCTGGACGTTTGACTTTGACGGTGCAAAACGTTGATTTCCACAATGATGGAGTCCCCCCCATCCCTCCCCTTCCCCCTCCTCCCCAATCCCCCCCCACCCCACCCCACCCCCCTATACTGTATCTCCCAGGCCTCCCCGATTATGGGTTTTACTCTGCGCCCAGTGACCAGAGGGGGGGGCCCTGCTCCTTTGCTGACTATGGCTCCCTGGGGCCCCAAGCGGCTCAGATGCTGCACAGTGAGCATGCCACCTCCGCCTGCAACTCCCCCCTACAGCACCTACACAGCCCGGATCAATTTAAGAACCCAGGTTTGTATATGAGCATCTATCTCATCCACGTTTTGGAACTTTTCCGTTTGATTCATGACATTATTCCATGCAGATGATCTAATCCTCCTTTTTTTTTTTTTTTAATACTTTCTCTTATTTTTATTAAGGAGAAAAAAAATCCCCCTTGAAAAAAGAAAATCTAGATAAAAAAAAAAGAAAAAGTCTTGCTGACAAAATAGCATATTGCATGCTCTTCCTACTTTTTCTTCAGTTTATAGAGTAGATTTTTTTTTTTTATTTGTCTGTTTCTTTGTGAAGTTATGTTCCTGCCCCTGCTTGCACATACGGGGCCGACACACACAGAATGTAATCCTTCATTTGCATGAGAACAAACAAAAAATACACAAAACCTACTGATGCTGTCGGAGAGTACACTGGCCTCAGATTATGTGAATATCGAGCAGCGAAGGAAAGAGTAAGTGTGGGAGTGAGTGCCATCTTCCCGCCGCGCCCTTTCAGCATTTTAAGTGTAAGAATGATTGCTCGTATTATTAGCGTGTGAAATTGGGAGAAATGCTGTACAATGTTGAACACTACAGCCATTAACTTCACAACACGAGCACATTTTCATCCTCTGTGCTTTTTTTTTTCTAATGTTCTCCTCTTGATCTTATGCAATCACAGTTTTGAAAAGCAGAGGATGAGATTCCACCAACAAGAAAAAACACTTCACATTGTGGTTGTAAATTCATCTTGTTTTTTTTTTGTTTTTAGAGCAGACAGCACTTTTTTTCTTTCCCTTTTTTTTTTTTTTTGTTTTTAATTCCAATATCTACATGCTCATGATCGCGTTTGCACTGGCATGACGTACCACCAATCTCAAGCAGCTGTTAAAGTACAGAAAATGTGATTTGAGAGATGTGTTTTTGGGACAGTGTAGATTTAAAAACGCAATATTTTTTTTGGCTCCGTGCCTCCTCATACGGTGTCGCCACTTAAATAAAACGATCAAAGAAGAAGCTGTTATCCTGTCAGCCGCTCTCATGAAGTGATCTCTAAGTTTGGGGACGGCTCTCCCTGTAACGGTGAAAGTGTTGGCCAGATGCCCCTCACAGATGTTGGTGGGTTTTTTTTTTTTTTTTTTTCTTTTCACAGACTGTCTGAGTATGTTTTGGCTCTGAAGAGAAACAGACAGATTGAAGACAAAGTTTGAAAGGTTTGCAGCTGTAGTATCTGTGTCACGACTGTCCTGCCAACACTTTCCGCAGGAAAAAAAAAAATGGCCCAAATCTGACTTTAGGACATGCAGTGTGAACGTAGCCGCAGCTTATCGGACTCTTTAATTGGGTACGTGGAGGGAAAACAGCTGCACGCTGACGCCACTGCGTCTTTTGGAGCTCAGTGGTGAGTTTCAGTGTCTTGACAGGCATCGTGAGAAAAGAGCGGAGAGGGTTTTGTGCTACAAGCTAGCCCAGTTTCTCCGTCAGCAGCCGCTGTGGAAGTCAGACGATGCAGACATTGCTGGCAAAATATTCTTCAGCTGTTGCAGGCCTGTCTCACCTGGAAAGACACGCTGAAATGCCAAGCCAGCCGGCGTGGCCTGATTGCACCGAAACGTGGTTTCATGTTCGAGCTGTCTCAGGAAAAGACGTCAAATTTGCAGCCAGCTTTGACCCTAATTATATGAAATTCAGAGACAACGATAGTGTTTATTTGGTTGTTTCAAGCAGACAAAAGGCAAAGTTAATGATAATCTTCTAATATAAGGGATTTTTTTTTAATAAATGGGGCCTGAACTGGAGGTCAGCTCAGGCTGCACAAGTTAATTCAGGAAGAATAAAAAAGAGTCTTCAGACAATCCGTTATAAATCTGAACCTGCAGGCCGGCAGGATGGCATGGCACAGTGTAAAAAAAAAAAAAAAAAAAAACAATAACTGCAACGTTTGAAACTCACTGCTATTCCTGATTCATCCACTGCTTGTAGACACAGTGTTTCATTCACAACTAGCATCACATTCATCGTTTTATCC
Source organism: Salarias fasciatus (assembly GCF_902148845.1). Lineage (NCBI taxonomy): Eukaryota > Metazoa > Chordata > Actinopteri > Blenniiformes > Blenniidae > Salarias > Salarias fasciatus. Next base: position 9,309,834 of record NC_043754.1, read on the forward strand.
AAACATATGTGCCTCTCAAGTGCTAAAGAGAAAAGCATCAGAAATATGTCACAATAAAATGACACTCAGGGCTGAATCTGTGCCCCACACTGCATTAAGTGTTGTTTTAGCCCCCAAAGCGAAATGCACCACCAGTGCAGCCCCCACATTTCCATGATGGGGGGAGAGAGAGAAAAAAAAAAAAGCAATTTCACAGAGAGAAGGGTGAACCACACTCCAATAAAAATCATCAGTCGTAGGAAATGAGGATTGCCATTTCAACTGAAAAAATCCTTAATTATATAATAAGCCAGCCTACTGGGAACTGTGCAGGCAAGATAAGAGCGCTGGCTGTTCGGCGTTTAAAGTCCTTCCAGTTAAACAGCAGTGTCAACTCCTCTAGATGCGTATTTAGGGAGATGGCTGCATTTTTCCAGAGCGCGGGATAGCCCAGGCATGTTTTCAGGTACTTCTTAATGGACCCGACCCGTCTGGTACAGCTTTGATCGACAGCACAGCGATATGTGAGACAAGGTGACAACGATGCTTAGTTGACATTAACACTTTGGATATACTACTGTCGCACTCTGCTTTTTTTTTTTTTAAGTTGTTTTTGTGGTTTTTGTTATTTTTTTTTTATGTGTTCTACAAAGACCTGCTCTCAGGCATCGCAGGGTTCACGAGCTCATATTTACACAAGATCGAGCATTTTCTGTGCTCGGAAGATTTTTCTTTTTAATGCAGCTTTACGGGGTTTTTTTTTCTTGGCAGACTGTCTGTGAATGAGGGTGAAACGGAGGGTTATGTGAAGCTGACAGCAAAGGAGATTGCTGTTAAGAGATCACTGCATTTGTCCCCCCCCCCCCCCCACCCCCCATCCCCGACTGTTTTTTCTCCCTCTTGTGTTGCCGGTGTTATTGGCCTTCAGTACGCATATAGATTTTCAAAAGGCGTTTTATTAGTCTGAGTTGCTCTGACTCACAGGCCAAAGGTGGTAAGTCATGTACAGTGTTTCTTCTTTATCCCCCGCTGAGTTTGGACCTGCAGATGAACTCGGGTCAAACGTTTCTACCCCCCACCCCCCCCCACCCCATGCCTCCTTCACTTGCCTTGACGTTCCTCTTCTGCCTGCGCTGGAAGTTACTGTGGCAGATGGGAAGTGCCGAGAATATTCAGAGAACTCTTGCTGGTGCCTGCTAATCAGGTCATAGAAGAAAGCAGAAGTAGACATTGAGGGTTGCTTTCTAATTTTTTTTTTTCTTTTTCTTTTTTTTTTTTTTTTTGGTGGGTTTGAAATGCTCAAGAGAAATTTCACACCTTTAATACTATAATCCTGTGTTACTCTTCTTATTCAGCAGCCAACGTTGTTTTACAAGTCCTCCTTCACATTATGCATGACAACATTTACACTGCAACCTTACTAGTTTATTAGCATGGTGGAAGTTTCCTTAGCGACGTGCTTGTTTTTGTGTTTTGTGCATGATTATATAAAAGTGAATGTTACTCCTGTGCATAATACACACAGCATGTAGATTATATTTAGAATATCATACTGGATTCAGCCTTGATTCGGTTTGTTTAAAATCACATTAAACGAAACCCATTTTTGTCACATGGAATTGAGTATTTAGCCTGGAGTAAGCACGTCCTTCGAGACAAACAAATGAATCCAGTAATGTGTTCTTCTTTGATTTAAACGTGTCTGGTTGAGCCGTAGCATATAAGAGCCGTGCCAGTCCGCGTCGGGCGTTTCTGAGCTGCTCCGCTCCTTGCTGTGTTTGTACGCAGGCACCAACCCGTCGAGGCCCGGAGGCTTCCCTGGTGCTAACAGTCCAGGGCCCGTGGCCGACCTGTATGGACCCAGCAGCCAGGATTCAGCTGTGGGCAACTACATCAGTGCTGCTAGCCCTCAGCCTGGCTCTGGGTTTGGCCCCAGCATCACAGTAAGTACTCCAAAATCCAGGATTTCTGTCCTGTCTGTGTGCAGCCCGAGCTCAGAGTGCCACCACTAAAATCAGACACTAAAAAAATGCAGTGGGTCTTTGATTGTGACGCCCTGTAAAACAAAATTATGCGTTTCTTTTATATATGAACAGTCGACCTTCTTTCTTCAGCTGGACTGATTAAAGGAAAATCTCAGAAAGCCTTCTAAAACTCCACAGTGCAGGCTGAGGGTTCAGTTCATCTCTCTGCAGAGGACTCGGCTGTCAAGTTCACAGCATCTTGTACATCAGGGTAAAACCCCGTCTTAGCTCTGAAAGTTATCCGTGTCAAATGCAAATGTTGATTCCCCTTAGCTGTTCCACAAATCACCTCACTTCAGACCCTGTGTCACCTCCCCGGAACAAATTTCTTTTATTTTTAGAAACCCATCTGTCCCTTCGCTTGAGTTTGCTCCACTGCTAAGGACAGTGCTTCCAAGCAGGATCCGTCTCTTCCAGTGTCCTTGTCCAGGTGTAGCAGCTCAGTAGCAGCTCAGCCACGTGCGCCACAGCGTTTTTTTTTTTTTTTTCCCCCCGCTGGTTGCCATGTCAACACACAAGCACAGGAACTGGAGAGGCAAGTGGAGGTGACAGCGACAAAGAGGTGCTCCCGGTCTGGACCATGTGTACAGATTTTTGTGGATGAAATGGAATGTGTGTCCCGGCACTGTGAGGTGAAGCGCAGCAACCTGTTAATAATCCTGTCTTCCTCTCACTGGAATCACAAAGAAGGCACTTTTCAAAAAAAAATGCGCTAGAAGTCGCCTTGACAGGGTTAGTGATATCAAAATGCACTAGTATTCTCATTTCTTGTACTCATAATCATACAGATTAAATGCATAATTCTTTACTCCTCATTTAAGTCACTGTTCCATTGTTTTGTCCACTTTAAATCGGCGACTACTCAGTGACACAGTCGGACGTTAACATCTCGTTCCAGCTGATTTAGCCTTCAGCCCTCACATCCAAAATGGCAAAGCTCAAAAGTATTCAATTTCAAAATTTGGCACTTTGCAATAATGGAGGAACAACTCGACAATTCCAGACGGACGAGCAACAAGAGAGGAAAAACTCCGAGGCGGCAGCTTTCTGCCTGGACCTGTGGGGGTTAGAGGGTAAGAGAGGAGAGGAGCCGACAGAGAGCAACAAACAAACAAGTTGACATCAGACAGAAAGCTGCAGACCAGAGATCCTGCAGGGAGGCGCTCAGACACATAAAGTTAATGACACCCTCCCCCCAAAAAAATGCCTTTTTTTTTTTTTTTTTTTTTACCTTACTCAAATGTTTGTCCACCTTGGACCTCACCAAATAATTAATCCAGAATGTTCCTGTGTGATTTTTATGGTCCTTAGCGAGGAAACAGCAGGGCTCGGTCCTCCGAGCCCCGGCGGAGCATGTTTGTGCTGCTTTACACGACTGAACCGAGTGACACAGTCGAAGCCATAAAAGAAAAATAACACCTGCTTTCTGAAAGAAGTTAATTAATGCACGGCTTAACTCAGATGGAGGAGCGGCTGCCCCATTAGCACCGTGAGCTAGCACCCAGATTTAAAGCGTGAAGACGCCCCTTCAAACTTTATGGTCCGCGTCATTATCTTGAATTTCCTGCTACACTAAGAGGAAGTATGAGGAATATTTGGCTTTGCTTGTGTGCTTTTTTATCTGTGTGCGAATTTCATTTGTACCCACGTATTTCATATTTGAAGACGAGATTAGAAACGTTTTATCTTTTTCTTTTTCTTTTTTTTTTCCTTTCCCCCTGTCTGTTCGCCGTCTTCTGCAGCCGTGCTTTTTAGACATGCTTTTGTGGCAGATTGTGACTTACATTGTGTTTTGGAATCACAAATTGCATTCACACTTTGTGCCTGTCTTTTGTGAGGAACAGTGCAGCAGATTCATCACGCTGTGCGGCACATTGAATCAGTGGGACTGAGAGTAACAGCTCACCGAGGATGACGCCAAGCGTCGCGTAGCTGTAATAAAGCTTCGGATAGAGCCGCTCAGACCAAACGCACAAATGGCTCACGATAAGGTTAAAGCTCATCTTCATTTTTTACAAGCGTGTGTAATTGATTTATGAAATCTATGCAAAAAAAAAAAAAAAGGAAAAAAAAAAAAGCCAAAACAGAGAAAATATGTCCTGTTTTCTTTTTTCGCTTTCTAAGCAAAGCCTCTCTTATTAATTGTTTTAGGTCTGCTGGCTATCCGCCATAATCTGCTGGCCTCAGTGTAGGAAGCAAAATATTTGTTATGAAAGACCAGGCTGGCTCGTTTTCAAGGCAGATTTAGCAGCAGATAGTTTACAGATGGAAATGAAGCCATTTGTTTCTATTATTTTCCGTTTGTTGCAACAGTTTGTGACTATAGCTTATCGCTGCATTAGAAAATGCATAACACAGGGCCTTTAATCCAAAAAAAAAGTGCTCAGACTGTGTCATGTGAATGTTCAGCCTCCCGTCACGTTGAGCCCTTTACTGCAGTATATGAAGAGAAAATGTTTCCCCGATGCGGTGTCTGTGAAAGAGACTTCAGTAAAAATAAACCAGTAAATCCTAATAAGGCATCCTTATCAAAGCTTTGTTAAATCTGCCAAAATTTACAAAAAATACAATTTACTAGATTTGTTTCCACGGATATTTAGCTAATGAAGGCTGAAACGGCATGTTTGTGTGAAATTCCAACATGATCCAGATTCCTTTTTTTTTTTGTGATTCCCTTACAGAATGTCAGCGTGCGCCTTTGATACCGCTACACACTAAATCACCACTCCAGAATTACCCCGCGAATCAAGCAGAGTGCAGCGGAGCGCAGAGGTGACGCGGCAGCCCTCTGACTTCCTGCTCCCCGCGAGATGATCTCTCTATTCAGAACATTAAAATAGGAAATGAATCAGAACTAAAATGTGCTTTATAATCCCCTCTCTTTAACCGAGGACGCCGGCGAACTGAACGCGCGTGAAGATCGTCATATCTCACAACCTCATGGATGAGTTCAGATCCACCGATTTTTGTCCCTCTGTCTCACGCTCCGCTGACTTCATTAATCCCTTTAGCCGGTATGAAAACAGCTACTGTGAAGAAGCAGTAATGAACTTAACCGTTTTCTCTCCCCCTCCGCCCCGTGCAAGACAATTAGAGTGCAATTAGTTGATTGAGGTGATAAAGACAAATAATCGCTTCTGAAAGTGCTTCTCTTTTCACCGTGCGGGTTTGAATCCGAGGATTTCCTACAGACCTGTCAGCTCGCGCTGTCCTGATAACTGAGCTGCATAATGAAAAGCATTCAATACCCCGAGCCGCACTCGTCTGACTGAAGGGTGTTTATGATCCTTTTCTCTGCATGCTTTCAGATTGAATCAGTTGTGTGTGTGTGTTAGCATGAATGAGGACTGTGTGTATTGTTATCCTTATCTTGTTCCTTAAACCCAAGAGCCTTATTTCTGCATAAATGATGATTTAAAGTTACTGGAAGTTCGCCGAGTGCAGTGTGAACTTCACGTCGACTAATAGGAAGGATAACAGGAAAACAAGGTGTTGCTCCGACTGAATCCACTCAGAGTTCACATTCATGCTAGCTGCGAAGACGTTGATATGATACTCACTTTTCTCTCTCTGAAATGCATACTGACAAACGCACTAACTGTACACTTTTAGGGCCCGTTGATTGCGACAGCTTTTACAAATGGATACCATTGAACAGGTGGCCGGTGGTGCCATCTCATCAGAGGTATTGCATTTTATTTACTGTGCATTTTCCGTCACGTCTGTCTCTAATGTGTCTCCATCGCGTTTGTGCGCCCGAACGAGCTGGTGGTAAAGTGTGGGAGTGACGCAGGGGAGCCGCCTCTGATGAGGGTCATCGGTTCGATTTCAGAAGGAAGGAAGGAGGGGGGGGTATGAATAAATAATAGAAAAGCGGAAGTGGAAGGGAGAATGAGATCAATGAATAAAGAAAGTTAATGAAGAGAGGGAGAGTGGCAGGAAGGATGGATGAGGAAGTGGGAGAGGTAGGAGGGGAAAAGATAAAAAGCTGGGGGGAGGCATAGAGAAAGAAAGGGATTGAGGAAGAAAAGAAAGCGGAGAAAGAATGAGGGAGATCGGAAAGGATAAAAGAAAGAAGGAAAAGGTGAAAAAGTTAATGAGTAAAGAATAAATGGAGGGAGAGGAAAGAGAAGGGGAGATAAAGAGAGAGAGGGAGGAAAGAAACGGAGAGACGAAGAAACAGAGAAAGGTAAAAACTTTCCATTCCCGTCACACACACACATACGACCAGCTCTTCACCTCCCACCTTCTTCCCTCCCTATTAACGTTTTGAAATGTAGCGTTCATATTTTAGCTTTGCAGATGACATGTCTACTTCTTGTCAGACACACACACACACACACACACACACACACACACACACGCACGCAGAGTTCGTAATGTTTTTGACCCGAGCCGTGGTCGCTCAAGGACACAGCTCCCTCACCACGTCTCCTCTCCACTGCCACTCAGATAAATCCCAAAATCACTTCACTAACCGGCGGCTTTGATTCATTAAACATTTCAGAATGAGCAGCTGAATGTTTCTCTCATCTCGTCGCCGCGCTGCGCTGCATGCTGGTCGTTAACGCCGTCCTCCATGTGCACAACACCAGTGTTTATGTAAAGAACAGAACATCTTCTTTTGTCTCCCGCAGCCTTTTCATGTACACATGATGGACACACACATTGAAACGATTGTTAAAAGAGTGTTTTCAGCTTCAGTAGGAAGTGTGTACTTGATTGTTAAATTACAGTTGTACTTTGGGGTGAGCTCAAAGCAGAATCACTTGTGGGTGTGTGTGTATTGATATTTGCTTGGTATGCTTGTTCTTTCAAGAACCTGTAAACGTCTCCACCTTCATGTCACAGACAATTTATTTTTTTAAACTTGATTTTGATGCTTTTGCACCAAAACGTAACCCAGAGGAGAAGCCAGAGTTCTTCCATAGCTCTGGATTCTCCTCTTCCCTTTGTATGGACTGGCAGGCTGACCTTTGTAAAACCTCCTGACCTTTGGTCAAGTTGTACCCTGCATAACATTTAAATAACACCCTCAGTTTGTATTTTGCTGGTGATTCAGTAATAAAATGAAACACAGGAGATGATCAGCCACAAAGTCAAGGCTGTGGAAGCACAACAACACAGAGAGTATCTTAAAGCACTCGAATGCACACAATATCAAGTGTGCAACTCTAAAAAAACGTCAGTAGTTCAACCCCAGAATTTGAAGAAATGTTCAGTATAACTTTACAGGCTTGTCTGAACTGAGTGTGTTCATCTGGAGGGCAAACGGAACTTCTGATGGACCAATTCCTGTAATAATCGCAGAGCAGCAGAATCCACTTGTAGAAGTCTGAGAGGTGAACCTGGAGGCATTTACAGGTTATGGGTTATTGCTTCACGCCCATAAAAATCTGCATATGCACAAATCTAAATCCACACAAGCCCCTCTGCTGCCTCCTCGCCCCATAGTGTGAACACGTCTGTCATTCACCTGTAGACTCTTCAGAACGTGCGCATACATGCGCCGAGTTGTTTTCATTGTTCCTCCTGACTGTAATTTTGTGTACTTAAGTAACACCCGCAGGAGGTTCTGACCTGCCGCAATTTACCATAATTGCTTTCACATTTGTCTCATGCTATTATGCTTCACTAAGCATCCAAAATATTTGGTTTGAAAGTCACAGATTTCTCCAGTTAAATGTCACAACAAACCCCGCCGTGCCCAGTATTCATGGTCAGGATTTCTCCTCATTAAACGTTGCACTCCCTAACGCCATTGTGTTTCTCCCCTTGTCGTTGTGTTCCCGTTTGCACGTTGTCGCCCAGCAGAGTCTGTCCGGCGGCCCAGGAAAGACAGGACGGAGTTTCTAATTGGCTTTGTGTGCAGGTGATGCTAATCCAACTTCAAGCACTACAGCGTCAACCCGGCAAAAAACCAAGGAAAGTTGGAACCACATGAAGAAGAAGAAAAGAAAACGTTTAGTCATCTCAGAACAGAGAAAAAAAAAACGACAAAAAACAAAAAGAACTGCTGTACTATAATCCAAACCTCCTATAACTTCACCACCTGGTTTGGTATGATGTTTCACGTCGACTTCATTCACCTGTTTCCTTCCCTTTTTGTTTTTCCTTTTCTTTTCTTTTTTCTTTTTTAGTTTCTGTTTGTTTGCATCAGTTTTAGCCAGTCGTTTTGAGTTTAACCTTTGACCTCTGTGTCGTTTTCTTTGATCTCGGAGTACCGTCGTGTCAATGGGTTTCATTTGTTTTTGAAGTGCGGGGGTCTTAGCCAAGAATATCTGCAAGTCATGTCTCCATCTTTGTATGGGTTGGTGTAAAGGAGTTTAAAAGAAAAAAAGGAAAAAAAAAAAACAAAGGTCGGGATGTTCGTTTTGGTCTTTTCTGCCAAAAAAAAAAAAAAAAAAGAAGCTCGGCGTTGGAAAGAACTGAAGAAAAAAAATCAATTTTAAGGAAAAATTTAAAGAAGGTATCTAAGTAATAAATCTTAGTAGCTGTTTTCTTTCTTGTGATGTCTCATTGTTAACCATAATTACCTATTTTTGGGCAATACAAAGAGGACTCCAATATTTTTATGGTCCTTTTTTATAAGTGTTGTTTTTGTTGTTTAGAAATATATATATATGCTATAACAAATTTCATATAACGACATTGTGAATTCAAACTTGAGAAAAAGAAATGTAGCTGTATATATTATTCCAGTCACTGCATATAACCAACTCAGTGAGAGAATAGCATATTTTTGTGATGGTGTGTCAAAAAGAACATGTTATTGCGTGTGAATAGAAGAAAACAAAAGAAGCTGTAAACAGTTATTATTCTACTTTTTTGTTGGGTTTTTTTTTTCTTTTTTGCTTTCATTTTTTTTTTTTTTTTTTGTCTGCTGGAAGACGGCAAAAAGAAAAAAGAAGAAAAAAAAAAAAACGACCCCCGAACACGACCGACTCTGTAAATACTGAAAGGAATCATTTTACAAGTGTCATACCAGCAAATTTACAAAACGCGGTGCGTGCAGTCACCTCAGAGAGTTTTCAAATAATAACAGTAATATTAATATTATAAAAATGAAAAAAAAAACAGACTGATTAGTATCTTTTGTCTAACTGCTAAGATCATTTCAAAGTGAAATATTAATAATTTAAAAAAAAAAAAGATGATTGAATCCAAAGCACACTGTACTTAGATGTGAAGATTAGAACTTGAACCACAGATCTCTGTGCATCCGGACACTTTTCTACTCTCCAGAGGAAACTTGTTGATGTTTTTTTCACCCTGATACCCGTCATGTAGAACACTTCCTCTTCTCCCAACCCTCTTCTTTTCCTTTCCTTTTTTCTTTCTCTTTTTTTTTTTCTTCTATTGAAATAAAGAAAGTCAACATTTTGATACCATACCTCAGCCTTTGTGAGCATCGGCAGGTTTAATTTATTCTTAGTGGCAAAAAAAAAAAAAAAACAAACGAAAACACTGAAAGGCAATTAAGCAAGTAATCGTTGCACTGTGAGTAGTGAAGTACAGGCCATTCTCCGATTTGCACATGTATATGTTGGCTTTTTAAAATGAAGAGAGAGGAAAACGGCCGTGTGCTTTTGGGATAGCTGAGAGGATTTTTGTGGGGATCGTAATGTATCGGAGGTCGGACACGGTGACGGATGTAAAACGTGGATTTCTTTCTACATTTGGAGCCCTGACTCCTCCGAGGGTATTTATACAGGGTCAAAAGATGACACTGAATTCTTCACTGTCTGTGTCGCTGCACCGGGTTTTACACAGTGTGTGTGTGGTTAATGCTTTTACTCATGACAGCGATTTATTAATAATGATGATGATAATAATAAGAAGAATATTCTCCGCTCTGGTTTTTAAAGACGCCGCTCGCTGCAGATGTGTGTGTTTATTTTTCTGTTTGTTTTTTTTTTTGTTTATTGGTTTGTTTGTATGTTTTACCCACATGTTGTCTCATTTCTTTGATTTGAAAACAACCAGGTAAAGAAATATGCTGGATACTTCTAAAGTAAAACGACGTGGAGGTGTGATCAAGTAATAATTTTAAGAGTTTAAAAAAAAAAAACCCTTGTAATGTTCAATTATGTAAAAGAAAATAAGAAATACAAAACTATTAAAAAAAAAAAGAAAGATGCTTCTTTGCTGATTTCAAGTTTAATCAGAGTTTTATTGATACTTTGTGGTTTATATATTAATAATTGTAATATACTATTAAAATGTACTGTGCATCCATTACTTTCTCTCTTTCCATTCCCCATCCTCAGAGATCCTACTATCTTTTGTTGATCATTCATGTATTTCATTAGTGTGTAAAGAACTCACAGTTAACTTGTAAACAGAGTGCTGTCTTTGATACCAGTGTAGTGCTCTTTGTTGTTCTCCCTTTGCTCTACCTCTCCTTTCTCTCATATTTACCCCCCTCTCCCTCTCGCGCTCTTTTTCTATCTCCTGTAATTACAAAGTAGATGTTATATAGGACTCATTAATATAATACTTGTAGTGCTTAGTGGATTTAGGACCAGTCAAGATAGACCTTTCTCTCAATGATCATGTTATTCTGATATTTGCAGACGATTCTTTTTGTTAGCGGTTCATCGTAATTTATTCCCTGAATGTTTGATTTGAGTTTTTTCTTTTTTCTTTTTTCTCTTTTTCTTTCTTTTTTTTTTTTTTTAGCCACTCTCACCTGGTTTCAGCTAACCAAAGCTCTCATGGATGAACAATAGAGAAAAATAGTTGCTGTAAGATGGAATTGTACACAAGGCATTATTTGGATCCCCACCCTTGAATGTTTTTAAAGGGGTGTGCCATACTACCTTAAATGCTAACGCTAGATATGCAAAACTCTTGTTTTTGATTATTTTTTAAAGAGGGACACAAGCTCAAATCATTGAGAAGAACTTTGTGTAAAAAAAAAAAAGAAATTAAAAAAAAGTTTCATATTTTTTTAAGAATCATTACCACAATAGTCATGATATCAGTCACTGAGCTGTTGAAAGATTCTCTTCTGTCTTTTAATGTTTGTACACTTTGGAAATATCCCAGATGCCTCGGGCATGGTTATTTTTTAGATAATACTGTTTCTGATCTCTTATTTTCTCTCAGAACTGTTAGTGATTAAAAGAAAAGAGATAATCTTAATCATTTTAATCTTAGATTCTGGGAACTCTTTATTGTTTCTCTCTGTTATCACTCCACACAGGCATCACTGTAGAAAAAAAAAAAAAAAAACCCTGATGAAAAAGTGTGTGAAAGACTTCAGAAAGGCCATAAAAGGAATATTAGCAGGTGTTAACGGGTGTGGAGTGTGTCAGAGCTGATTAATAGACGGTTAAATCCGCGTCCCGAGTTGGACCGGCACCCCCAAAGCTGTGATTCATTGCTCGACTAGAAAAGACGATCGTACAAGCTGAATTTTAAATGCCTCAAAACACCACGTGGGGGGGGGGGGACGCCCACAATCCAGTGTGTGTGTGAAGCAACCACAAACCTATTACGCAGCCAGTATCGCTTCAATTAAACACAAAACTCTGTTTTATATCGCTTATTTCATTTATTTCACCTCATTGGCTCTTTAAATTGAATAGTGTAACATTACCGTTAATAAATTAGCATTAGCGTGTTCGCTCTTCTCAGCCAGCACACTCTGTTAAATGACATCCAGCATGTGGAGAACATGATGGCAGCTTTGTCAGTGACGCTAATAGACAAATTATTCCGGAGTGAATCCAGCGAGCGCACAGGACAGCGCGATGGGGAGAGAGTCGGCGGCGCGATACTCAACTTTTTAAACTCATTATGTCGGACAGAGCAATAAAATAGACTGAGACGATGTTAGACGTGGTTTCTTCAGGTAGTTTGTTCCAAATTTGATAGTTACGTGTCCCTAATCCACACATACTTGTGTTTGAGAAGTTGTCAAGAAATTCTTGTGTATTTGATTCTGAATCAAACGGCGGCGCCGCCCGGCGCCGTGGCCACTTCCCGTTCCGTTTCCACGTCCATTTGTAAAGCTGCGAACAGCTCAACAAGTGTACAATATATTTTCTTGTTGTGTTCGCTGTTGCAGCACCTGCCTGCTGGATCTGAGACTATAATTAACCATTTTTCCCTGAAAAGAAAGAGGAAAAAAAAAAAGCTTGAAATTTTCCCTCATGCAATATATGAAAAAAAAAAAAAGAAAAAAGATAATTGACTTCTCTATTGTTTTGTGATTCTGTAGCTTGGACTTTAAGGTAGCATGGCTCTGTTGCTGTAATTTCATTTTATCTCAAACTGACAGCAGTTTACAGCTGATGAATGTTACACATCTTAGTAGACTAGCGTATCCATTCGGGGAGAGGGGAGGGGTCTTGGTTTAAAGAAAAAAAAAAATAATCAAAAAAGAAAAAAAAGTCAACCTGGAAGGTGTTGACATTTGTAGTGTACTACCGTATCCATTTAAACTTGAATCTTGAGGCAAGTGCTAGGCAATGGCCAAACAATCCGCCCCCCCCCCGCCTCCATCAGTCGTGGGAAAGTCCCGCCCCGCAGAGCTCGTGCACTTCGACCTTTCTGTCATCTTCAGGCGTCTCCCACGAAGGCGGGACGTCTAGGAAGACACTCTTCCTCCATTTTCCCCACATATTAGACCGACCTTGAAGGCTCATTGACGGTTCTTTGGGCATTTTAGCCCAAAAAAAAAAAAAAAAACACACAGAAAACAAGCGGCTTCTACACAGTGGTGCTAATGGTGTCAGACCAGACGATGTGCTGTTATCTCTGCGAGATACCGTCACAAACTTAGTCCACAAAGTGACCCTGGCTGCAGGCGTGACTGTTTGCGGCTCCGCTCTGTTCCGTCGGGATATTTAGCGAAAACAAACTCAACGTTCGCAAATCAGCTCTGCAAGGTGACAGAAACGCCTGGAGTTGACCTGAACTGTGGGGTGAATTTCCCCCCGCCCCCCCCCCCCCCCCCACCCCCCCCCCTTCAGTCCAAACCATTGCCATCCCACCCACGCTCATCGCTCAATATTTACATCCAGTTGCAATATATATATACAAATATATCCATGTATATGTGTGTGTGCATAGACCATGAATATATATTTGCAATCTTTCCCTCAAACACGTCTGAGTGAGATTAGACTGGAGACCTCAGCTGTATACAGAAGACTCCTCACACAGGTTCATCTGAGTCGCCCCCATGAGAGGTCATCCCCACCCCCACCCCCCCATACACACACACACACACATACACACACACACACCCCGGCGTGTTGTGGAGTTTGGAGCTCTTCAGACTGCGTGGGACAGCAGCGTGCGACGCTCTGCTGTGCTTCCATGTTTGTGCAGGCCGAGCACAGAGCGCTCCTCTCTGCTGTCCGCCCATTCCTAACACTTGCCCCTCTTTTTTTTATGTTAACCGACTTTTTATGGCGAGAGACAGACAGACTTGACTGACATCTGAAAGCATCTTTCAGGTTATCATATGGCTTGCTCAAGCCCTGTTGTAAAATATACTAAAATAATAATGATGATAATAATAATGGATGGGGGTCTCTCACATATCAAATGTGGAAAGTCTAATTTTATATTTGTATTTTCAAATAATAATATTGACAAAAAAATGTCTGTGAAAGGTTTCCATCCTCTACTGTGGTCCAGAAATTGATGTGTCTGTCTGGAAAATAAATAAAATAAACTGAATTGTTATATTACTTGTTTCCACTGTGGCGTTGTATTTTTCTAATATAAACAAAAAGATTGTATCTGGTAATATTCGTCTCCGTATCACGTGTACAGCTGCATCTCAAAAGGATAGACGACGATATGATTTAATGAAAACAGTGAAACTGACTAAGATTTGTTTCCCATTAATTCAAGCCTTTTTTTTTTTTTTTTTTTTTTTTTTTGGGTGTATTATTTTTCATTTCAGCTCATAAGACAAGAAAATTATAACTATGAAACTATGAAAAAGGATGATGGGATGTTTCTCCTGTTTAATTTAACTAGAGGCTATAATAAATCAATTCCTATTTGAGATGCACCTGTAATGAATCAGTCACATCAAGCAGACGGCTTCAGAGTTCGCCGTCTCACCCAGACGCTGCAGGACCTCACTCTTATGTCACATTCTAAATATTTTAAATCTTTTTTTTCTTCCTTTTTTTTTTTTAGCCCCCCCTTCCTTTCATCCCACTCTTCTCTCTCGTCCACACACTCAGCACGGCTGCGCCCGGGATCCTTCGAGGTCACTCATAAGTCAGCAGGATTAATAGAGTCTGAGCACTAAAGTGCATTTGGGGGGGAAAAACTGAACAAACAGGCGGCGGCGTGTAATTCTGCTGCCCCTCAGTGGTCTCTCCCAGCGCCGGAGAAGAAGCGGCGCTCTCCGGAGGAGGGGGAGGGGAGGGCTGGGGGAGGGACAGGAAGAGCATCCACGTTCAGAGAGAGCGCCGGGATCCAGCCGAGGCCTCGTGTGTTTGTCACAGTTCTGCTTCCTGATGAGATAAAGAATTTCACTTCAGATGCTACAAACAGAAATCTGATTCGTTTCTGAGTCGAACCGCCGAGGGAATGATGCAAAACTTCACTTTCTGTTAGGATTGTTCCATTAGTCAGTCAGTTTGGCTGCTTAGTGGTAGAAACAGTTTGACGGAGTTCCCTCTCTTAAAGGGAAACAGGGTCTGCTTACGATGTTCTCAAATAACGGTAATAATCCTGAAACCAGCATTGCTCCAGTGTTCTGTGGCAGACTGTGATCGCTGAACACAGCGGCTGAAAATTCAGGGATGAGGATTTTTTAATGTGGGCGCCTGTCGGGTGAGAGCAGCAGTCCCGACAGCTCCATCACTCACTCGGACGAGGTGATCTATAAATTCTGACTGAGATCAATAACGCGCTCAGCTCTTGTTTTTCCACAGCGGAGGCACGAGAAGTTGAGGTGGCTCTGCAGCGGGGCTGTTTTTGGATTTTGGCGTGTCTGTGTAACGAGCACGGTGATAATCCAATTGGCAGTGTGGACCCGTTTTGCTGATTTCTCTCCTCTTCTGCTGTCTGGGAGAGAATCCTACATGCGCACATACATTTTTGAACACGGCAAAATGAGAAAATCTGAGTTATGTGTAAAGATCCGACCGAAAAAGGACAGATGTGAAATGTGTGTGAGCGCACTTGAAATAGAAGAACATAAATAAGGAATGTGTTTGAAAGGACTGAGTGTTTCAGTAATAACCAGGGTTTCTGAAGAAGAAAGGCGGTGCGGCGTTTCTAACGGGGTTAGGGACGGGGGATATTTATTTCCTCTACTGCTGGAACATTTTACAAACAATCTTTGTAAGCAGACGTTAAAATATATGCATTTTATTGAAAGATTACAGTTCATGTTGTCTTTGGATCAGAAAATCTGTTAACCCTTCACCGATTGAATTCATTTAAAACTTATTTGTATTTTTCCTCTCAAGCAGATTCTGAATTATTAAAGACTGTTTATTGCAGTATTGCACATGCAGCACATATTACACAAACATTAGATGTTGATATATTCAGGTATGATGTAAATGAGCAACATTAAATTGTGAGATGTTTGCAAATTGTTTCCAATAAAATCTTTGCTCTGTGTAGAATATGCATCTATCAGCATTGGTGAAGAATTGAGGAGTTAACTGTACATTTTCATGAGAATTTTCCAGATTGGCCACATTTTTGCTGCACCAGGTACGTCTGTGTTTCAAAATCCTGATTTAAAAATGTTTCACTTTCTCTGAAAAAGAAGCAGAGTTCATCCAACATTTCACATCAGACTTGTGGCTTGTAAAAGTATTGATTCCACTTGAACTTCTGCACATTTTTTCAGACTACAACTGCAAATGTAAATGTATTTGACTGGGATTTTAGGTGACAGACCAACACGAATTATAACTGTACGGAAAATTACTTGTTGTTTTTAAAATTCCCGTACAAAGGAAAAACTGAAAACTGTGGCGTGCAGAAGTGTTCACACCCCCTGAGTCAAGACTTTCTCCATCAGAGACTCAATATCTCAATATTTCCTCCGGGATTATCCTGTATTTGTCTCCATCCATCTTCCCATCAGTTCTGAGCAGCCTTCCTGTATGATGCTGCCACCGCCATGCTTCACAGCGGGGATCGTGTGTGTGTGTGTGTTCAAGGGTGAGGTGATGTTCTAGTTTTCTGTCACACATTTCATTTTGCATTTAGATCAAAAAGCTGAGTTTTGGCGTCGTCTGACCAGAGCACCCTCCTAAAACACTTCTCCTGTCTCCGGCATGTCTGTGGCAGAGAGCAGACAGCTCTTCTTCTGGCTTTGTTTCAGCAGCGGCTTTCTTCCATTAAGGCCTGATTTGTGGGGCGCAGGACTGATAGTTGTCCTCCTGACAGATTCCTCCTGAGCGGTGGATCTGTGCTGCTCCTCCACAGTTACCTTCTCTCATCAGTGCTCTCATTGCTCATCCTGTCAGCTTAGCTGGACGACCACGTCTTGGTAGGTTTGCAGTGGTGCCAGACTCCATTTTCAGAAGACGGATATCGCTGTGTTCTGTGAGATGTTTAAAGCTTTGGATTTTTTTTTTTTTTTTTTTTTTTTAACCCTGACATCTCTGGGGTGTTTCTTCATGTTCATGATTCACAGATGTTCTCTAATGAACGACCTACAGAACAGCTGGATTTATACCGAGTTTAGATCACACACAGCTGGACTTCTGAAGGCAGGTTAAGTGGTATGAATACTTTTGCACAACACACTTTTCAGTTTTTATTGTAGTTTTTATTGTAAAAATAAAATATTTAATTTTCCTTTCATTTCAACTGATATCGCCAAAATATACATTCACATTTGTGGCTGTACTGTGATAAAATGTGTAAAAGTTCAAGGGATATTGATACTTGTGCAAGCCTGTAGAATGGATCTGTCCAGTGATGCTGTTGTATATTAAATACACTCAGCAATATCAAAGGTTTTTGAGTTCTAAGTTGGAAAGCAGAAAAAGTTTGTTTCCTGTGTGATTTTGGAGTTAATAGCATGAGTTGATTAAGCTGAAGCTTGAATTCTAAACTACAATGAAGCAGTTTGATGTGTTTTGTCCAGACTGTGCGAGGGAGGTGGATGCTATTCCCCTCCTGCGGTAAAAATAATTCGTTGGACGAGGAGGATGGTCGGCTGGAGGGGGGACATTATCCCCGTCTCCAACCACCCCCCGGCAAATCACCCCCCTGGTAATGACCCTCTGCAGATGTGAGTGGAGTTTGTCCAGATTGCGGCCGCTGTAATTAGCAGACAAATTCTTCAAACAGTTGATGCTCACGCTGACTGTGTTTTTAACCGGGACGCCTAACTGCTTGACCTTTCCAGTCCACCTGCCTTTAATTAAGTGCTAATTAAAAGTGCCATTATGATCAGAGAGCTCCACACTTGTCGGCCCCTTAAATACGAGGATTCAGGCCTTTGGTGGCGCTCGGCAAGACAATCAGCAGTCATTATGGGAGCTAAATGTCAGCTCACCGCGGAGAAAAAGGAAGCCGTATTAATCTGAGGAATCAAAGTTTGATTTAAAGTCAAAATATAATAAGTAATATTTGAGCAAGAGCGGCTACATCGTGAAAATGTATCCCCCATATTTTAAAAGAGGTCTTTACAGAGCATCTTCTGCTGCAGCTCCCTAATTAAAGCCACAGGTAAAGGTCACCAGTGTTAAACAGTTCGCTTAAACCCAATCCTCTCCTCTCAAATTTCTTACATCTTTTATAGTTTGTGACATTTGAGCTGAAACACTCAAATGCAGAGTGGCCAAAAACTTTCAACAGGAGGGCACACACACACATCAACTTCACCCAATGTGTGTGTGTGTGTGTGTGTGTGTGTGTGTGTGTGTGTGTGTGTGCGCGCATCCAGCAGCGTGTCATTTGATGGCCTCACCTCATACCAGCAGCTCCGAGCAAATTTCCCATGGGCCAGTGCTAACAGGCTGAATGTGACAGCTCCTGGCAAACACAAACAAGGCGCCGTGTGCAGAAATGCCACAGCGAGGACGCGGCGGCAGTGGCGGAAAAGCCGCCACTTCCGCTCAGGCTGCCGTGGAGGTGTAAATGAAGAGGTGGAGGTTCCTGTTCGCAGCTTCCGTTCATGCATCAACCAGATGAGGAAAACCTGTCCACCATGCATATTCATGCTGCAGGAGACTCCGGACCTGCACCCCCTCCCCCCCCCACCCCCTCCTCCTCCTCCTCCCCCTCCCCCTCCCCAGCCTGCGAGGACACCTCGGGGCCCCTCAGCATTTATTAACGGTAATTAAGAGCTAGTCTGAGATGCCGGCATGTTTAATTGGCAATTACAGGTAGGTTAGCTATAGATGAAAATGACAGCTATTTATGTAGTACATCAGCCTAAATAATCAAGCTGTGTTTATACCTTGAAAATGGGAATGGAATGAAAGGTTGGGAAAGCATCCTGGCTCCGCGCACAAGCCTGGCATTGTAGGAATTCAAGTGCAATAATGAGCAATGTTCAATGGATATGCACTTAATTTTATGTGCATCACTAAATTATCTCCCCGCACAGCCATGTAATGGTTGCTCCTCTTTTGAAGCGGAAAATTTTTTTGACAGAGCTGTGTAATAGAGTCAATAGTTGATGAGAAGACTGCTGTGGATGGGGAGATGAGGCACTCAGGTGGCTGTTTCCTCCCAGACTCCGGGCCTAATGTAGCCTTTGGCATGGAAATTGACGTGACATTGATGGGCACTCTCCCGCCAGCAGAGAGCCGTGCGCCTGCACAGCCTTCCAATTCACTAATAATTGCTGATTAAAAACTAGTTAAGAGTCCATGAAAACTCAAATGTGCATTAACCAAATGACCTTCTGGGAATGGCAAATAGTCTGCGGCCCAGAACGCAGGCGGCTCGCTGCGCGCAACCTGCTGTCTGGATTGTTTAGGAAACTCACACCAGCGTCCTGCGTGACGCTTTAAAGCCTTCATTCAACACTGAGGGGTCAGGAGATTCAGTTTGTGTTGTTTTTGTAATTCAGGAAAATCCAATCAAGTGCAAGAATCTCACTGAAATTTAACGTATTTAATAGTGCAAACTATTTGTTTGTTCTACCATTTTCAACTGTTTTCATCATTGTTTACGAAATAAATAACTTTTAAGCAGCTTGAGCTATTTTTCTTATTCGGTTTGCACTGTTTTTTTCACTAGATGGTTTTTTTATATATATATTTCTGATTCACTCTTTAACTTCAGTGCATTGCCAGTTCAATGGTTGCAGACACACATGAGCTGATTGCACTGCACAAGACCCTGGGATTGGGAAGCACTTTTTAGCAGCCATGCAAAACTCTCCATAACACCTGAGCTTTGAAGAAGAAGAAGAAGCTGCAAGGAAACGAGTGAGATGGGCCCAGAAACTGACCTTCTGAAGATTAGTTCCATTTATCTTAACAGCTATGAGAGTGTTGATTAAAGTAATACCTAAAAGCATTATTTATTTAATAACATTAATAAGTTAATGCAAAAGTAATGACATTACTCCATGACCCATCATAACAGGGAAGCATCAATCTGTTCAGATCATTGAAGTTGTGCTGAGCAGGCTCGTATCTATTAAATGATATCCCAGCAAGAATTATCAATCTGGTCATTTTACAGATAATGAGATTATATTTGATTTGATATAACAACCTATTGATCAATCAGTGAATGAACATGAAACATTTTTAATGCAATAATTTTTCTTTCGAAACTCAAGCGGATGAGACAAGCATAATCTCATTACTGTGGTATGTTTCATTATTCCTCTAATATAAATTATGTTAATTATGTTTTAATATGAGGTCAAGGATTAGCTGATGGCTTTCCTCACACTGACTGCATTCACATCACATCATTAACACCACGCCATTGTTTTCCCTGCTTCCAGCGCATTCTACATGCTGTCGCAGATGAGTGCGATGTTTCCAGGGTTTATGGTGAAAATTCATTTTAAAAAATGACCCAGGACCAGTCTGTCTGGTACGGAGAAGAAAACACACACTCGCTGTCTATTTTCCAAGTCTTTCTAATGGCAGTAATCTGCGAGCCGCATGTCAGCGCCGGCATGAAAAGAAGAGGCCATGAGCTAACTGACTCAGAAAATTCACAAATTGTGCTCCACTTTTCTCTCATATTATCCACCAGATGAAGCATTACATGCTTACAAAGGCCATCAGTTTTGGCCCGTGATCACAGAGGATGCAGCTGTCTGTTCGGTGTTCATCATCATTGTCTTCACGGATCTGATGATGCCCCGCGATCGATAGCTGCCTTAAAGCCAACTAGCACGCAACAGACTGTAGAGGGTGGAAAGAGTGACAATTATCACTGGAGGGCAGAGCAGCGGCGCGGAGTGAGCGCCGGGCGAGGGCGAGGGTGGAGGTGGTGGTGGGGGGGAAGTATCGCTGTCGATAGCAACATTATCATTATTCCTTGGCGGGCTGCGGCAAACTTGTAGATTTATTTTTTTTAAAGCCCGTTTGACAAAGCGCACACCTTCAGAGCCGGTGAGGGTTCTGCGCCGCCCCGCGCCTTGCTGTGCAGGGGCATCCCAAAACTATTAGCAACAATTAAATTAATGAGACATGAGTGTGTTGGTGTGTAGGAGGAAAACATTTGGGTCAACAGGCATTGATAGATGTAACAAATATTATTTCAATGAGCAGCTGGAGTGTTCGCTGCCAGCATTTTCCAACAATCTTTGTAAGTGGTTATTTTTCATTGTAATGCATGCAAATTTAGAGCCACTGTGGTAGTGGTTATTACTCCCACCTCACAGAAGGGGGGTCCTCAGTTTGAGTCCAGGCTGAGAGGTTTGCATACTTTCTATGTTCTGTGCTTTTTTTTTTTCAGGCATTCCAGTTTCTTCTCAGATGTGAGAAGCCAGGGGCTTCAATGGAGATATTTTCAAGTGCGAACCACTGCACAACTAAAGTCAAACAGATCTTGTTTTCAGCTCACTGTTTGAAACAGGACGCTTTTTTCTACCTGTTTAAATTATGTCAAACTAACCGGAAAAGCTTATGTAGGTTGTTACTTCTTTTAATTTTATAAAGATCAAACAAAATCTCACACCGGGTGTTCCACATGTTAAAAACAGAGGCCATGGTCCATCTGTCATAAAAAAAAAGAATAGTAACAAACTGATTTTTTAGGTTTAGTTCAAGAAATGTTTACTTATTTGTTTCTGCATAAATGTATTTCTTTTCAAAGTTATTTGAAGCTGGCATAAATTAAGTTTACTCAGCCTGAAATTTCTTGCTGGCTGAACTTACAGAAACAACAACAAACCAAAGAGCTCATTAAGCATCAGGAACATTTCCGGTTCACAACAACCGGCCGAGCAGTGAACCGCATGACGAAATGTAGGCAATAACTCACAATGTAATGGCCTGTACTAAACAACACAAGGATGAAATTGTTAAGTTAATATCTACATTTTTTTAATCTATCTTGAAAATCTTTTTTTCACTTAATTTGTAACAAGACTCATTTCAGAGCGCGTCATGAAAAAGCATCATTTCTAATGATGTCCTGCTGAGAGACGCCACATTATCTGCTCAGAGCGATCTGAACCGTCTCTCTGAGATGTTCAGAGATTTAAAACATTCAGATGTATTTTCTCCCCTCAGAACTCAGAACTCTCCCACTTTCTGGTTCCTGGTGAATGTTCCATTAATTATTCACCCTACTTCATTATTTACCAAACAAAGAACTGAAATCCGATTAAATGTCTTTGTTTCTTGTCGTATGTCGTTATTCTTCATGTTCCACTTTTACTCTGATGACAGAAATAGCTGCAATAACATAGAAGAGCTCACTACACCACCTTGTGGAACAATTTGGTATTACCAGAAAGAAAGTTTTAACTGAACCTGTGGCGAGAGCAGTGACTTAGTTTAATCAGTTACATTGCCAGGGAAAGATTTATTATGACTTTAAAGCAATATGGGTGAAAACTGGAGGGAATTCTGCATAATGGGAAAAAAACATTTACTTAAAATCAAGGTCAAGCTCAAGGTCATTCTGATTTACTGTCAGAAAATGAGTTATTAGTGTAGCAATGCAACGAGAGAACATGAATAGCCCATATGAGTGAGGGAGTCCCTCCTGAAATGATATCTTAAAGCAGAAATACAGCAACAAAGCACCTGAATTCACCGGAGTCACGACTGAATACTGTTATGAAGAAATGGTGATATGTTATATTGTGAGTCCAAGTCACAGTACTGAGCTTTTTTATGTCCGTCCGTGTGTGTGTGTGTGTGTGTGTGTGTGTGTGTGCGCGCGCGTGTGTGTTTCGACAACACATCCTCTTATCAATCTCTGCACAATAACAGAAAACAATTTGCTAATGTTTTGAAAATAGCTTTCCCATCCCCTGCTCCAGCATTGAGAGACGTATGCACAATTTCATAAACACAATCAGCGCGCTGAATGGCGGCACTGATATTCTGCAGGAAGAAAAAAAAAAAAAATCTCATTATTGTTCCTGAGCTATGGAAAAGCAGTCAATGGCCCATATCACACACAATGCCCCCCCCATCCCTTCCCCATCCCCGTCCTCCTCCACAGCAGCCAACTAACACACAAAGCTTAATTCCACCTAGCAGCTAACAATGTGCAGCAGCTTTTATGGGAACGTTATGGAGTCGGGGTGGGGGGGGGGAGCTCCACGCTGCCGTGATGCAACAAGCACTTCAGATCATGTGCACGCACTGCCAGGCCAGGCTGTCCCGTCCAATACCCCCTCCCGTTCTGAATGTGGGTTTCAGAGCCGAGCAGACACCTGTGCCGCCGCGTCCGCCGGCGTATGGATTTCCAGTCCGCTGCGACTTACTCCATCTTCCCCTCGCCGCGGCGTGAGTGTCAGGACGAGGAGTGTGAATAAACAGGACGTGAATGATCAGCCTCGCGGGGTTATATACATGTGGAGAGCGAGCTAACTGATGACCACAGGAGGAGCGGGGGACACGCGGCACGCCTCGGAGGCCGCTGAGCCTGAACGTATGGACGGCGGCGGTGATGGATGGTGACAGCCCGCCGCATAATCACAGCAGTTCAAGGGGCCATAATAAGGCCGTGCGCGTATCAGAACTCTATGCCGCTTCACATTTTATGTCACGACTCGTAGAGAGGCACTTTATCCTGAGCAGCAGTGGTTATTCAAAGTGTGGCGCGAGGCTCCCCTGGGGGGCGCCAGAGAGCATCATGAGGGACAGGAGGGAGAATCCAGGGGTCAAAGGGTGATGCCATGTCAAACCATGAGTGCAACAGGTGTGACAGGTACATCTGGACTGAAATTTTAATAAAGCGTCACAATGGATGTTTTGTTGTTCTTTGTGACTAACGTCTGTCAGAAAACATGAAGATTCCTCCTGAAGAAAAGATTTAAAGAGAATATGGTGAAAATAGACAAAATCAATATATATGGAGAACCGTGTTATAATTCCAGCATTTACTTTAAGTTAGAGTCATAAATGTTTGTATTTCCTGAGCTCACGTCAAAACAAATCAATTCATACTTGAGATTTTCACCTTAAATGATTAATACCAAACCGGAAGACAGACTCTCAAGCTTTTATCTGAAGTATCGCAGGAAAGATGCTAATGATGGCCACTTAAATAGACTATTCTGTTTTGTTTGTATGTGTGTGTGTGTGTGTGTGTGTGTGTGTGTGTGTGTGTGTGTGTGTGTGTGTGTGTGTGTGTGTGTGTGTGTGTGTGTGTGTTTGAGTGATAATACACTCATTCAAAACAAAACTCATTCAAGCTCAAGAAGAACATGCAAACAGCCTCAGTGACTCCAGCCTCCGACTCTGCGGCTCTTCGTCCTAAATAAACAGACGTGAGTGTGCGAACAGGTTGGATACCTGTTCAAACCGTGTCTCCAGCAGCAGCAGCAGCGTGTCTGATATTAGCATTTATTTCAAAGCGCCAGACTGCTGACGCTCAACCCCGCACAGCTGCTGGCTTCGCTGTAGGCTCTCGGTTTGGTTCAAAACAAGTTCAAAAGTCAGTCAAGTAGCTAATGTGCTACCTGGAGAACAGTTTTAATGCTCCTGAGAGATACTGAGGTGACACTGTTGGTATCTTCTTTTGAAATTAGTGCCAGAGGAGTCTGACTTTGTCGCATATGAAGCTCGATTATCCTTTATTTGGGATAAAAAAGAAGCATGCGTGTCTTTGTGGTCTCCTCGTGTGTTCAGAGTGTGACGCAGCTTTGAAGAACTGTCAAATAAAATCATGGAGAAAAAAGAAATCTTTCTTTCTTTCAAAAAGAGAGAAAAAAAAAAAAGAAATTTAATTTGTATTGAGAGAGCGTAACAAACCCGGAGCCGTGCACATTCATTTACCCCCTCTAGAATGGGATTTCTCACCCTCCGGTATCCCATCGCCGCAGCGCTCGGCCCTCGCTGCTCTTGCACGTCCTCGCCGAACACACTGCCGATGTTAATTAAACTCTGCGTGGGTTCAGTGTTTAAACCTCCGGGTGCGGCGCCGGGAGTGGGGCCCGCAGTCGTTGTTCTTTGAACCGCGCCGTTCATCAGATCAGCGGCAAACTTTGGCGAGTACTTCAAGCTGACATTTGGTGATTTAAGGTTTATGCTGATCATCACAGATCACTAAATGTCAGGGACTGTCTGGTCAGGGCTGATATATTCATCCCAGAAAGCGGGAGATGCACCGCCGTGATACACTGCGCCTGCTTTCTGTCCCCGTCCGGGATGAGCGCCACATAAAGACTCCAGAAAAAAAATGTGTGAAGGCTCTCAGTGGAAAAATGGCTCCATAAAGCAGTTCTTGACCTGTACAGCAGAGAAATGTCATAAATCACGTTTATGCTGTTGTGAGTCGCAACCAAAACCAAAAGCAACAAACAGGAGGAATGAGTCTGTGGATTATATTACGAATATTACTGACGAGAAGCCTGGAGCTGTCACAGTTAACGTCGTCTGATACAGAGCAGATGAATTTTTCAATTGAATCTTTGTGGGTGAAATCTTTCATGCTGCGGCTCAGAAGGAACGGCTGATTAGACTTTATTTGATGTTTCTTGTTTTCTTGCTGACAAAATCTGACCACAGCCAATAATTCAAGCATTTTTTTATTTCCCTTTTTAAGGATGATTTAAAAATATAACTAGAATACTTCTGATTTAGATGTAACACCTTCTGTTCTCTTTGCCATCGTTTTCTTCTTATTTTGCATCTTGAAAAAAATAATTTTTTTTTTGTTTTTTATGAAACTATTCTGACTTTTTCTTCTTCTGCCGTAATCCTCATTCCTGACATCCATTTTCACTTTTTTCACAACACAGGTACCTGACATTTTCACTTATTTCCACAATCTTTCATTCGTTGATATAAAACCAGACCTTAATATTCATTTTTCTTTAAAATTCTAAAAAAGAAAAATTAGGCCTACCTTTTCAGACTTTTACCTTTTTTCAAATCTGATGTTTCCTCCAAAAACAAACTGTGGCGATTTTCTGATTTCCATATTTCACTTTTCCCATATTATTGACGATCAACAGCAGCGTTTGGGTCAACATGTTATGAAGCAGCGTGTCATTTGAAGCCGCTGCTCTGTTTGTTTCTGTAAAATGAAACAATGAGTTCCAAAACGTTGCTACAATTTCAACATAAAGACAATATTCATGAGGCTTTCCTGATGCAAAATACAGCAAAATATCCCAAAAATCTCATCGTATAACTGCTGCATTTCATCACGTTGCTGCACTATTGAGATGGAACTTTGAACTTTGCAAATCATGCTGTTTTTTGGGGGTTTTTTGTGGTCACCAGAGTTTATCCTACAAAATAACCTATGTTTTGAGAAATACTGCCATTTTTGTTCCTTCACATTACTGTCTTATTATCACACTGACATCTGAATATGACATGAAGGAAATCAAATCTGTTAAACCTAAATTGATTCGTCACTTTTCGGTATCAAAAATGAAGGAAATAAATGTCCTCTCTCTGAAACTAGACGAAGCTGAAGTTACCAGAAATGTTCATAACTCTGTGTGAACCTGTTAGACATGAATCAGATCGATACACTGCTGGCAAATGCATTTTAAAGACAGCTTATGGGGTGGGTTTTTTTTCTCCTTCTGCAGGAGCCGGCTTGCCCTTGTTTGCTTTGTTTGTCATCTCTTTTTTTTTTTTTGCCAAAAGGGTCACCCTGCGCTCGTCCTTTTCGCGGCGGCGTGGAGGTGAGACGGAGTTTGTCGTCTCGTTCAGAAACACCTCGGCGCAGATGAATTGTTGATACAAAGATCAAACCTTTTAGTGACCTTCCAGCACGTTGGACAATCTCTCTGAGCACCAGCGGACTCAAAATCAAGTCCCACAAGGCCCCCGTGAAGTACGGCGTAATCAAGGTGAAATTGGAGAGGGTGTGTGTGTGCGCGCGTATGTGTGTGTGACTGTACATGGGTTTGATTCCACGGGCAGGATGGAGAGATGCGTGGTTGTGTCTGTTTGCGGGGAAAAACCTGACCTGTGGTGTCGGCGGGTCGTCACGGTGCTCAAGTGGCGTCTAAATTCACCAGAGAGGAGAAACCCTGCAGAAAGCACCCAGTGTGAATGAATCAGGTTAGTATTTAAGGAGGATTGAAGCTTAAACTTTATCATATGAAAATTTGAAAAAAATAAAATGAAGAACAAAGGAGTTGGTAAGTTTTAATGCAATTTTTGCAGCTTTACTTTCCCAGAGTGTATTTCACACTTTTTGGTTTCCCTTTAGCCGTCCTCTCTGTGCTCAAGATTACAGTGTGAATCACAATTAATGAACAAAACAGAAAGAAATACAAGAAGTTGTTTGAATTCTGACACAGAAAAAAAAAAAACAGTAGGCTAACTCATCAAGACCACCGGCTCTGAAGACACAGTCATTATTGTGCAGATCATACTGCTCAGTCCTCCACAGTTTTCATCCTAATTAACTTTGTGGCTTTTTTAGATCATTGTCAGCCCGTCTGAATGATTTCTATCGTTTCAATGTTTTGTTTTTGTGCCTCGTGATATCGCAGTCAGCCAGAAGGACTCTTGTTCTGGGGAGCACAGTGGTGTCAGGGTCAGCACTCCTGCCTCATCCTGACAGTCGGTTCAAGAGAGATTCCTGCCACATTCAAAAATAATATCGGTGAAAATGAGAACGTGAGTGTCTCTGTGTGTTTGCTACGTGACGGAGATTAACCTGATGTTAACTGAGCTCCAGCTCCCTGCAACCCCGACCTGGGTGAAGCACCAAATAAGATCAAACTATTAAGTCTTGATAATAAGATTTTGAGTGGAATAAATAATGATGAAAAATGAAGGGAGCGTTTTAAAATGACAGTGGGAAAGTAAAACTGATGTTGAAACACAAATAGGAATTAAAAAATAGTTCAATACAAAACACAAAAGTATCAGATAAAGGTTTTAAGGGGGACAACTAAAAAAGTTAAAAAGAAAATAGAACGTAAAATGCTCTCCTGT
Organism: Salarias fasciatus; assembly: GCF_902148845.1. NCBI lineage: Eukaryota > Metazoa > Chordata > Actinopteri > Blenniiformes > Blenniidae > Salarias > Salarias fasciatus. The sequence continues at coordinate 9,337,363 of NC_043754.1, forward strand.
ACTGCTTCCAGTGAATGAATCACAGAGTAAATACAGAGAACTAACAAACACGAAAAAACTCCCAGGTATTTTCAAAATCATCAATTAACCTCAGACAAACGTTTGTGGGAGGAAAGAGAACCTGCAAACTCCAAACCCACCGAACTGTGGCTTTTCTTGCTGTGAGGCCATGAAGGCAATCAAAACCCCGCAGTGCACCGTTTATACCTTATAAAACCTTATTTACCTGAAAACTTAAGGAACTATTAAGCCTGTTGACCTCTAATATTCTGCAAATGCAAAGTAGTTAATTTCACATCTGCTTCAGTTCAGACAGCAGGTATAATCATATTGGATATAAAAGATTCATAAATGCACCGTAAACTCTCTTTAGTTTGAGGTGTGTAAAGATGAAACTCGTTGTTTAATTTTTGCTGCATGTTTACACTGAAATTCTGCAGAAATTCTAAAGAAAAGGGTTTTCCATCCGCTGTGCAGCTCCTCCTGCGGCCACAGGGGGGCGTGTTTGGCCCACACTGCTGCTGCAGCGTCTCCCAGAGAAGCTTTGAGATCAAGCTGAGCTCATTAGGACCACACACCCCCTGCTAATGCACGGAGAGCCCTGCCTTCCTAACATGTGCTGTCAGGAGCAGGCGGACAGATGTCTGCAGCCCACAGAAACCTCCGGTCCGATCTGCGGAGTGTGTGGGTGCCGACAGTCAAACATATCACCGACACACACACACACACACACACACACACACACACACACACACACACACACACACACACACACACACACACACACACACACACAGTGGAGCAACTTTCCTGTTTACTGAGCAAATATGTTCTCAAAACTGAAGTGATGGAGTGTGTGAAACTCAAAACTGTGATAAGATTTTTTAAAATGCACAAAATGAACAATGCTTTTAAAAAAAAACCAGCAGTGTCTCAATTTTTTCTCAAATATTTACTACAAACTGAAAAATCTTTAGGATGTAGCGTTCCCAAATCACTAAACTAATATTGAATTAGTTGTGTAACAGTATTTCTGGGAACTGCTTCATATCTGTGGAGTCGACAGGTCCTCCAGCCCAAGACGATCGGACAGTATTCATCCTTAAATTAACACCGGCTGATTGACGTTTGCTCTGTGATGGACTGGATGTTCCGTCCAGGTACTGTCTTCAGCCAAATTAGTCTGAGGGGGGGCATATCAAGTGTATGGGGGGGGCACAAATGTGCGTTCCACGGGGGGTCCACATGTAGCGTCGGAGCGAGGATGGCGCAGTGCGTGCTCGTGATAATATATTTTGGGGGATTTAGTTTGAGGGGGCACAACATTTATTTGAGGGGGCCAGGCCCCCTCTTGCCCCTGCGTAGACCCGGCCCTGCCCCCAAAGGGGGTCCCAGACCTCAGTTTGGGAACCACTGAACATGATCCTCCAAGGATTCATCTCTGCATGAAGCAGCTGCAGAAACCTATCTATCGCCGAGCTTTTTCTCGATCCTCGTCACATCTGAAACACTCTGCGCTGATTGTTTTGGCGGCATCCGGCGGCAGGAAGCAGAGATATGACGCTGAAATGTTGAAGAGCAACATGGACATTTTGGAAGAGGAAGCCGGAGGGCGTTAAAGCAGAGAGGCTCTGATAAAACTGAGCGCGAGTCTCCAAACTCCTGTGAAATGTTAACAGCTGCACATTTGATAATCCAAAGACAAGGACTGGTCGACAGGAGAGACAACCTGGGAGCTCTGAGGACAGTGTGGGACAAATGGGTAGAACCACCTCCACTACTCTATAACCTAGACGCTCATATCACAGTGGAGGAAAGGCTGGAGGCATTCAGAGGTCACTGCCCATTTAGGCAATACATACCTTCCAAAACAGCTAAATATGGGATAAAAAAACTGGGCAGCATGTGATGCAAACACCATTGAACAAGCAGGTTTACACTGGAAATCCAACTGAAGGAGCCCCAGAGAAGAATCAGGGAAAAATTCAAATGTTATGTTTCAATGTCATCTAAAACTATTGTTGTATTTGTTGGTCTTTCTAAAGCAGTGAAGTGGTGAAACAAATAAAAAAATATTTGAATATGTATTTTTTCAGAAAGAAAAAAAACGAGTGAATTATCCTAACTGAACCACTACCTGTGAGAGGCAAAGAACACCATTGCACTAAATATTGATAGAATTGAGTTAATAATGACAGACTAACAATTATTTTTAGGATTTCTTTGGTTTTGGACATCTTTTGGACAGATAAACATGCACCGGGTCAAATTGACCCAGGAACATCATTGCTGTTCCTAAAAAATGAGCATAATAGGAGGGTTAAAGTCATTCATTTTTTTGTAATTTTACACTTTTCTGTTTTCTCTTTATGAAGATAATTTTCTCCTTTTTGAAGCTTCATTCAACACTTTAACTCCTCTCATCGGTCAAATCTGAGTCATTTCTTTCATTTCTTCGTCTTAAAGTTTGCTCACTTCTTATGTTTTGATGAACACTTGAACTGCTTTCAATACTAATTATATTTATATATTATACATTTATTTTAATGATATAAGTTTTACTTCAAATTGATAATGACAATATTAGAGATAAGAAATAGAGAAAATGAACGGGTCTTCACAAAACAGCGAATGTATAAATGGGAAAAAAAAGTATTTATTTTTACAGTGTGTAATTATTCAGACCACATCAGACAGGTTTGGAATTTAAGCATGGTTTAATTTTTGATTTTCAATTGAAAGGTGCATGAAGGAGTTTGCACGTTTTATGCGAAACAGCGCCCCCTGCAGGCCTTGGGCGTAATGCAGCTCAGTGAAAAACTCGTCCCTGTGGCTTGCGTGCACGGAAGAGGGGGACTCCTTCCTTGCTCGCTTAGTAGTGCTCAAGTAAAATTTAACTTTCTTTTACCTGGTGGAGTCTGTGCTGGAGTTGTGGCAGTGCTGGGAGCCAGTCTTTGCTTACTTTCTGGAAGCTCCTGCTCAGTTGTTGCTCACTAAGCATCTGGTGGAGTAATGGCGGACAAAATGAAACATAACCAGCCGGAGCGCGCATTACGTCATTCCTTTCAAACTCTCCCAAAAAAAATTCTGGTGCTGGACCGGCACTGCAACTTTCAAGTGACAATTTAGTGCTGTTAGAGGTACTTCTAATGAATATGTCAGGGCACATTGTACACATCATTAAAAATGTGTAACATATTTATGGTGGAAAATAAGTATTTTTAAGGTTGTAAAACTCCTTAATGCACCTTTAAAATCAGTAGATTTGATCTGGTTGATGAAATGTCATTTTCTCTCATAGAAGATGAAAAATTATTCAGAAATGTGTGAAAAAATGAATAAGATGCAACAAGAAAATCCAGTCAGTTGGAGTAACTTCAATAAGAATTGTGGGAATAAAGTCAGAATTCTGAGAGATGTTCATGGAGCCAGTTCAGGTTTAAAAGGTACGACTTGGGCATTTGTAGGCTTCTTTTCTTGAACTCTAAAACAAATTAATCCTCTTTATTCGTCCTCTTCATGTAACAATAATACAGAAACACTCGTTTCAGACTGATTTTCTACTCACCACTTGTTGTGTTTTCCAGCTTCATTCACACTTTAACCATTTAAATTGCTGTTAGCTTCCTATGACAATAACCCGGACTCTTTCTTTCTCCCTTTACTGCCCAGACTGGTTGATATTTGAGCTCCTTTAATTTCTTTATAGTTGTGTTGAAACTTAAACACCTTCTTCTCTTCTTCAGGTGAACTGAATTCTTTTCCTGCTGCTTTCTGACTTTGTTTCTCAGTGTTTCATTGAATGTCTGCTCATCCTGGACTTCATGTGTCAGTGACACAGAAAGAGAGCGGCCGATATCTCAGGTTTGTCCTTCAGCCCTTCAGCCGGGAGGCAGCAGTGAACCTGGATGTGTGTGTATAAAGCAACAACAACCACGACACGCTGCTGTGTTCAGGGGTTGTAGTTCCCACCTGTGCGCAGGTGGAGGAAGGCGGAGAGAACAAAAAGCCAACCCACATGCAGATCGGCGTTTACAGCCCGGCTTTGTGTCTCATCTCCCGTCCGGCCCGAGCAGCAGCGTGCCAAAGTTCAGGGCTCACAGCTCGGGACCATAGGAGAAAGAAGACACTGAACTAGATGCTCTGGGGCCGCTTCGGCCTCGGCTTACACGGCGACTGTCACACCGAGACAAGAGGAGGCTAAATCTGAGTTCTGCTGGAAGGCGCAGCAGAGCAGGAGGTGAGCGCCACACAGATTTATCAATCATTATCAGAAATGCTCCTGCAATGGTCCACCACCAGGTTAACTTTCAACTTTGTCAAGAGTCGCTTTGTTCTGTCAGGATGTGGACGCCGTGACGGCCCTGTGCAATACTTAATCCACTAATTCTGTATTTTCATACAAATTCATTCAACTCGTCATATTTCCAGAAGATCTGAAGGTAGTCCCAGTTTCAAGCTGAACTGCAGTCAGTATACACTTTGTTCTTCCTTGATGGTGCAATTGTGGCACAATAACACACAACATAACAGTAATAAAGACTACTGTGTGATAAAAGGGTCATTAAATCAGATTATCAGTGGAAAATTCAATTCTCAGGGTTGGAGGACGTCTTTTCCTGTCAGAACTTCTTGTTATTTAATTACTGATTAGTGATCAAGATAAAGAAAAATTAAAAAAAAAAAAACACATTTTGGAACAGAATTCCCTGCGAGTGTAATGGAAACGAACCAAATGGAGAAACTACGCTTCAGTGTTATAATAAACACTAACATTAAAGTATCTGAAAAACACCGGATGGATTATTTGGCACGAGACAGAGCAGGTGTGGAGTTGGTCAAGCTGTTTGAGGGTGGAGGAACCTCCTCCCGAAGACCCTCGATTAGATCGTCTCTGTAACACCCAGCTCATGAGATCAGTTTAGAAGAAGGAAACGCTGTCCAAATGGTGACCTTCACATTTACTTGAATGCATTTTATTGAAACAATATTTTTTTATTATAAACTTGAAACTGAGACGTGCCTATCATATTATAATTAACAGCTTCGTGAGGAATTCTAAACCTATTCCTGTTCAGATTTTAAGCTTGTGTGCATCATTCAAACGAAGGTCCAACGCTCCTCCTCCTCTTCTTGCTCCGTCAGCTTGTCTGTGGCTGAAGCCAAACCTCCGTTCATTCATCTTCCTCTGACTGGGAGCAGCATGGCCAGCGGGAAGCTGATGGTCCTGAGGAGGATCGTCAACAAGGACGGCCACAAAAACGTGCGCATCAACAACGTGGAGGGCATGGTGAAGCTGTACCTGCACGACATCTGGACCACGGTGGTGGACATGAAGTGGCGCTACAAGCTCACCCTGTTCGCCTCCACCTTCATCATGACCTGATTCATCTTCGGGGTCATCTTCTACTTCATCGGCATGGGGAACGGCGACTTCGAGCCGGGCCTGAGCTCCAACCACACGCCCTGCGTTCTGAACGTGGAGACACTGACGGGGGCCTTCCTCTTCTCGCTGGAGTCTCAGACCGCCATCGGCTACGGCTTCCGCTGCATCTCCGAGGAGTGCCCGCTGGCCATCTTCACCCCGGTGGCCCAGCTCGTCATCACCGGCCTGGCTGAGATCTTCGTCACCGGCGCCTTCCTGGCCAAGCTGGCGCGGCCCAAGAAGCGGGTGGAGACCATCAAGTTCAGCCAGTCGGCGGTGGTGTGCCGGCGCCGGGGCCAGCTGTGCCTGATGCTGAGGCCAACATGAGTTAGAGCCTGCTCATCCAGTGCCAGCTGACGGGGAAGCTGTTCCAGTCCAACGTGACGGAGGAGGAGGAGAGCTCGGTGCCCTTCCACATGGACTCCCGTTGGACGCTTCTCTCATGTGAAAGGGAATGTATTTAATGTGTTCAGTAACTTTAATCATTGCAAAAACCACAAAAATGTACACACCTTTACCACAAAAATGTGTGAGAATTAGAAAAGTTTAAGTTAATCCACCAGAGTTCACGTCTTGAATTTAAATCTCTGCATTTGTGTTTTTTTCTACCTTGAAATAAAAACCCAGTTACAGTCTGATCCAGTCATTTCAGTTGATACCTGTTTCAGAATGTTGACCATCCTATCATTAAACGTGAAATCAATAATTCATTCGTATCTGTGAATTGGCTTGTGGACTCTTGAAGAAAAACACGAATAAAAAGTTAACTGAATTTGCCAAATGTCACAATACAGATTGTGCTTCTTGCCTTTCAATAAACTGAAGCGATTTAAGCTCCTTGATCACGCAGGAGGTTTTGAATGAATGGGTTTGCTCTGTACTCGCATAGATTAAAAGCAGAAGCCTCTTCAAGGACAAAACTCGTTCCTCCAGCAGCTTGGCTGTTCAGGCTTTCAGGGTTTGTTGTGGAAACATGGTGGCGCGACCAGCAAACTGGAGACGACTGTTTCTGATCCAAACAACATCTGATCTTTTTCTGTCAGAGACAATAAACTACATTTAGTAATAATTATGTTGTTATTTTTGATATGGAACAACTTTTCTTTGTTGCTTGTCTATCAGCAGCTAGACATCTGATATTTGCTCTGATGGACTGGAGCTACACACACATTCTCACTGTAATTAATGAACAGGTGCAGGAAGCTTTTGGTTTTGTCTGTCAGACTGTACAACTCTACTGTATACGGAGAATATGAGCAACAACCCTGGACAAAATATCCTGCAGTCTTGGTCAATTTATAATGTTCTTTTTTTTAATTCTTTTTCCTCAATGCACACATACACGCACATGCACACACACACACACACACACACACATATACACACACATATACACACACACGCACACACATTTTGACATAAACTCCATTCTTCTTCTTTTCCAGCGTCGCGGTTCCTTAATTAAAGACACTTTTTTTTAACCTATTTGTGCCTTTTTTTTCTAATTTTTTGGGGGGTTTAATTGAATTGTGCCTAGAAATTGGCTCTTTTTTTTTTTTGGTTTGGTTTAACCTAAATATGCCTGGAATGTAGCCCTCTTATTTGCTTTTCTATCATAAATTTGTTCTGAATTTCTTCTACTTTCCCTCTGTCTTCTTTTTCTCCGTCCCCACTTTCCTTTCCATTCCTTTCATTTCCGAATTTCTGTCCAGCTGAGCGAAGTGGACAGAAATCACTTCTTCCAGCTCTTCCGGCTCTTCCCACTGCAACAGTTGAACAGTTTTCGGCACCAGCTCCACAGGCTCGACTTTTTAACCGACTGCACAGTCTCCACTGTCTCCACCGGCTGAACCGGCTCTTCTGTCTCCACCGGCTGAACCGACTCTACTGTCACTACCGGCTCTACTGTCTCCACCGGCTGTTCTGTCTCCACTGGCTTTTCTGTCTCCACCGGCTGTTCTGTCTCCACCGGCTTTTCTGTCTCCACCGGCTCTTCTGTCTCCACCGGCTTTTCTGTCTCCACCGGCTCTTCTGTCTCCACCGGCTGAACCGGCTGAACCGGCTGAACTGGCTCTTCTGTCTCCAAAGGCTGAACCGGCTCTACTGTCTCTACCGGCTCCACTGTCTCTACCGGTTCTTCTGTCTCCACCGGCTGTTCTGTCTCCACCGGCTGAACCGGCTCTACTATCTCTACCGGCTCTACTGTCTCCACCGGCTGTTCTGTCTCCACTGCCTTTTCTGTCTCCACCGGCTCTTCTGTATCCACCGGCTCTTCAGTCTCCACCGGCTGAACCGGCTCTACTGTCTCCACCGGCTTTTCTGTCTCTACCGGCTCTACTGTCTCCACCGGCTGAACCGGCTCTACTGTCTCTACCGGCTCTACTGTCTCCACCGGCTTTTCTGTCTCCACCGGCTCTTCTGTCTCCACCGGCTCTTCTGTCTCCACTGGCTGAACCGGCTGAACCGGCTCTTCTGTCTCCACCGGCTGAACCGGCTCTTCTGTCTCCACCGGCTGAACCGGCTGAACCGGCTCTTCTGTCTCCACCGGCTGAACCGGCTCTTCTGTCTCCACCGGCTGAACCGGCTGAACCGGCTCTTCTGTCTCCACCGGCTGAACCGGCTGAACCGGCTCTTCTGTCTCCACCGGCTGAACCGGCTCTTCTGTCTCCACCGGCTGAACCGGCTGAACCGGCTCTACTGTCTCTACCGGCTGAACCGGCTGAACCGGCTCTTCTGTCTCCACCGGCTGAACCGGCTCTACTGTCTCTCCCGGCTCTACTGTCTCCACCGGCTGTTCTGTCTCCACCGGCTTTTCTGTCTCCACCGGCTCTTCTGTCTCCACCGGCTGAACCGGCTCTACTGTCTCTACCGGCTGAACCGACTGAACCGGCTCTTTAGTCTCCACCGGCTGAACCGGCTCTACTGTCTCCACCGGCTGTTCTGTCTCCACCGGCTTTTCTGTCTCCACCGGCTCTTCTGTCTCCACCGGCTCTTCTGTCTCCACCGGCTGAACCGGCTGAACCGGCTCTTCTTTCTCCACCGGCTGAACCGGCTGAACCGGCTGAACCGGCTCTACTGTCTCTACCGGCTGAACCAGCTGAACCGGCTCTTCTGTCTCCACCGGCTGAACCGGCTCTTCTGTCTCTACCGGTTCTTCTGTCTCCACCGGCTCTTCTGTCTCCACCAGCTGAACCGGCTCTTCTGTCTCCACCGGCTGAACCGGCTCTACTGTCTCTACCGGCTCTTCTGTCTCCACCGGCTCTTCTGTCTCCACCGTCTCTTCTGTCTCCACCAGCTGAACCGGCTCTACTGTCTCCACCGGCTCTTCTGTCTCCACCGGCTCTTCTGTCTCCACCGGCTTTTCTGTCTCTACCGGCTCTTCTGTCTCCACAGGCTCTACCGGCTCCAGGGGCACCACTGGTTCTGCAGGCTCCAATGGCTCCCGCAGCTCGACCTGTGGTGGTGGTACCAATGGCTGTACTGGTTCTGCTGGTTTGACAGCCTCCACCAGTTCCACAAGCTCCACCGGCTGAACCACTTTCACTGTCAAAAGAAAATGTAGAGTAACAGTACTGAGTTTGAGGGTTTTTGCACACTGTTTGAAATAACAATCAGCAAGTCAAGCTGCTCTGATCTGCTCTGATTTTGAGGAAACAATCAATTTAAAACGTGTGATTGCGTCATGCAGGTTTGGTAGGAACACCGTCAGCTCACCTGGCTCCACTCTGTGGCGCTCCATTGCTGCTGTCGCTCTGGCCTCTTTTCGTCTCTGCACGTATTCTGATTCAACAAAAGAAAGAAATCAAGGAAGAAATACATTTTACATACAATTTGAGAGAAAAAAAAAGGGTTTTCTTCCATGATGAGTTTCCTTAGCTCAGGAGGAGACCTTACCAGAGTCGCCAGCGAGAGACCACCCACGACATCCTTGAGCCCACAACCCCAGGCCCTGTGGTCGCAGCTGGATGTTTTCATCCACAGGTTCTGGTTTGGGGACGGCGGCCTGGGAAACTCTTGATTCTGCAAGAGATCAATCGAGGAATAGCCTCATTATCACCATTCAGATGCAGCAGCACATCTCAAAAAAAGACAGAGTCTAATTAATTTCAATTCATGCGACGAAAACTGACAGCCAGTATTAAATCATGTGTTCTGATTCAACAAAAGAGAGAAATCGATTAGGAGACTTTACCAGAGTCGCCACCTAGAGTCGGTTCGACGGACTCTGCCGGTTCAACGGCCTCGACCAGCTCCAGAGGCACCACTGGTTCTGCAGGCTCCACTGGCTCCTCTGGCTTCACCAGCTGAGCCACTTTCCCTGTCAACAGAAAATGTAGAGTCACAGTCGTGAGTTTGAGGGGTTTTATACACTGTTTAAAATAACAATCAGCAAATCAAGCTGCTCTGATCTGCTCTGATTCTGAGGAAACAATCAATTTAAAACGTGTGTTTGCATCATGCAGGTTTGGTAGGAACACCGTCAGCTCACCTGGCTCCACTCTGTGGCGCTCCATCGCTGCTGCCGCTCTGGCCTCTCGTCGTGTCTGCACGTGTTCTGGTTCAACAAAAGAGAGAAATCAAGGAAGAAATACATTTTACATACAATTTGAGAGAAAAAAAAAGGGTTTTCTTCCATGATGAGTTTCCTTAGCTCAGGAGGAGACCTTACCAGAGTCGCCAGCGAGAGACCACCCACGACATCCCTGAGCCCACAACCCCAGGCCTTGTGGTCGCAGCTGGATGTTTTCATCCACAGGTTCTGGTTTGGGGACGGCGGCCTGGGAAACTCTTGATTCTGCAAGAGATCAATCGAGGAAAAACCTCATTATCACCATTCAGATGCAGCAGCACATCTCAAAAAAAGACAGAGTCTAATTAATTTCAATTCATGCGACGAAAACTGACAGCCAGTATTAAATCATGTGTTCTGATTCAACAAAAGAGAGAAATCGATTAGGAGGCTTTACCAGAGTCGCCACCTAGAGTCGGTTCAACGGACTCTGCCGGTTCAACGGCCTCGACCAGCTCCAGAGGCACCACTGGTTCTGCAGGCTCCACTGGCTCCTCTGGCTTCACCAGCTGAGCCACTTTCCCTGTCAACAGAAAATGTAGAGTCACAGTCGTGAGTTTGAGGGGTTTTATACACTGTTTAAAATAACAATCAGCAAATCAAGCTGCACTGATCTGCTCTGATTCTGAGGAAACAATCAATTTAAAACGTGTGTTTGCGTCATGCAGGTTTGGTAGCAACATCGTCAGCTCACCTGGCTCCACTCTGTGTCGCTCCATCGCTGCTGTCGCTCTGGCCTCTCGTCGTCTCTGCACGTGTTCTGGTTCAACAAAAGAGAGAAATCAAGGAAGAAATACATTTTACATACAATTTGAGAGAAAAAAAAAAAGGGTTTTCTTCCATGATGAGTTTCCTTAGCTCAGGAGGAGACCTTACCAGAGTCGCCAGCGAGAGACCACCCACGACATCCCTGAGCCCACAACCCCAGGCCCTGTGGTCGCAGCTGGATGTTTTCATCCACAGGTTCTGGTTTTGGGACGGCGGCCTGGGAATCTCTTGATTCTGCAAGAGATCAATCAAGGAAAAGCCTCATTATCACCATTCAGATGCAGCAGCACATCTCAAAAAAAGACAGAGTCTAATTAATTTCAATTCATGCGATTAAAACTGAGAGCCCGAATTAAAGCATGTGTTCTATTTATTTATTTATGTATCTATTTGACAAGGACATTGCACAATAAATGTATTGCACAGACCAGATATAGCTAGAAGCTAATTTTCATCTTCTGATTCAATGAAAAAGACAAATCAAGAAGAAAATGGTGGCAACTCGCTGGAAATCTCCACATGACCTCTCTATCTGCACCTGGACTCTTTCCTTTCTGGACGTCGTATACATGGAACTCTCTACAGCTCGTGTTAATGGAGCCTCGAAGAGGAAAACTTTGGACTCTTGGCTTGGGATCGCTGAATTCTTGAAACGAATATTGCTTTTGCTCTAACTCTCCTCTACCCTGACTCAAAGATGTTCTTCATCATTCACACCTGTACCTCACTGGATGTGTCAACTAGTTGTTTGTCCTTGTGTTTGTTTGTCTTCTGTGTTTTATGTCTACCCCTTCCCTATATCCTATATCCAAGTTTGTTTGTTTGTTTGTTTTTTCTTATCACCCGCTGTTTGTTCATATTTGCGCTATGTTCATTGGCGTGTTCTGTGCCTTGGGCATTTTGTGACCATGTAATTATACGTATGCAGTTTTTTCTAATAAAATGAAATATTTGATCACAAAAAAAAAGAGAGACATCGAGGAGAGCTTACCAGAGTTGCCAGCTGGAGTCCATCCACGGCATCCCTGTGCCCATGACCTCAGACCTTGTGGGAGAAGCTGGACATCCTCATCCAAACTTTTCTGCAGAGGGAAAACAGAGAGATAAATATGCATTCTGTAGTCTGGAAGAAATGTGACACTCAGAAAAAGAGTGCTGGTCTAGTTTCTTCAAAGATTCGATAAAGTAGTTCTAACTTGTGTTTGAAATTGTGTTTGTAAGAACTGAATGCTCTTGTCTTACCCGTGGCCTGTAGGCCTGGTCAGCCATGTTCTGGAGAAATGAATTCTCCATAATAGTCGGAGAAAAGTCTTCAAAAGACATGAAAACGCACCAAAACTACGCTGCTCGACTCGCTGGACTCGCTAGACGGACAGAATGAACCCTAGGATCAGAGAACCTCAGGAAGCTCTGATCTTCTGATGACATGACAAGTCTGTTGTCATGGAGACACCCAGCTGTTCTGCGCATGCTCTGCGCTGGGTAGCTCGTGCATAGATTTATACCAATTCAAAAGTTCTTATATACGGTCTATTAGTGTGTGTGTGTGTGTGTGTGTGTGTACTCGCACATCTAAATATGCTTTCACTCACCAAAGCTGCGGACTCACTTTCAAAGAAAGGCGCACGGCGGTTCTTTTTTTAAATAACAACCTTCATCCATTTCGATTTCCGATTGTTAGCCTTAGCTTTAGCGTCTCCCTCTATCTGTCAATCACTAATCAGGACCGTATCACTGGCTGCGATCAGGACCCGCCTACATCGGCAGCAGCCAATCAGCTCTCAGTTTGGAAATGACGCTGCAGTCTGAGCCCCACTTTTCAAAAAAAATTATTCAGGGTTGTAGAGGAAGCAAGGGCGGACTGCCCATCGGGAGCACCGGGAGGTTTCCCGGTGGGCCGCTGCCTCAGTGGGCCGGTCAGATCACGAGAAAAAAAAAAAAAGTCTGACGCGACACCGCCAACAGCGCTATGGTCCGCTCCACAAGGAGGCTGGGCTGTCAGCTGGACAGCTCCTGATGCCATAGGCTGGTTTACCTGTGATTGCTGCTGATAGCCAATCACATTTCATCCCTGCGGTGGTTAAGTCCCACCCACTCCCTCACTCTGCAGCTGCTGTCACCTGTCAATCACACACAGCCTAGACGGACATCTGATGGCAACTTTGGATGGATGCAAGAATGCACAAAATATGGAGAAAAACAAAACAAAACAAAACGAAACGAAAAGGTGGCGCTGAGAAGCTCAGGGACAAAAAGAGAAAATCCCTTCATGACCGGCATGTAAGTTATGTTTGGTACTTGTTGATGCTTTGATGAAAATGTATTTGGTTAAAGTGAGATAATTCAGCACAGCTTCATTTCCTGTAGATGTGAACCTGGCTGTGCTGTTGCTAATTATGATGGGATGGGGTCTTTCACCTTTGTGGCCACGTTGTCATCTGGTTGAAATTAAACTGTTCTTATCAATTAATTGACTGTAATACTTAATGACCATAAATTAATGAATTGTTTACTTGTCTGTACAAGTTCGCTATCAGAATAATTCAGTGATACCATCCCAGAATTTCTTTTTTTTCTTTTTCATGTAAAATACCTACTGATGATGATGCGTGATGATGATGATTGGTAAACTAGCATAATTAATAATATTCATCTCTTATCTAGATTAAATATAACCCAGATGTGGACAGAGAAGTGAATCCCAGACTTGTTATGGTAAGGCTGATGACAATAATGCTTGTTTGCCCAACCATAACCCACATGCACTAATATCAAATGCTGTTGATAGTAAACCACTAAAACTGCTCTAACAATTCACATTGCCAATCATTTTTGTAGTCTGATGTCCCTGCTGCTGACACAGAAGGCCAAGGACAAGAAGTCAGGTTCCCCCCATCAGTTGATTATTTCACAAGGCCAAAGCCAGAGTCTTAGACGTCTTCCTCCATTTTCACCACAAGCAGAAGGCAGCCCTGTAGTGCAGAGGCCATTTTGTTTGATGGAACAAACCAGAAATGACTGACATACAGTATAATGAACAAACGAAAACACTCTTCTGCTTTCTTTGCATGGCTTATGGTAATGTTGAGATAGCAGCTCCTTTATCACTGGCATGACCACCTTCACCCACATACACCTGAGAGTCGATGAGTATGACAGACAGCAAGTATGCAAGAGGTGACAAGTTTTGGAGCGCATCATAGATGTGATCAAGCTCATCGGCAAAAGGGGTTTGAGTCACAGAGGAAAGCAGGCAGAAGCAGCACACACCTTAGATGATGAGACTATTGATCATGGCTGTTTTTTAGAGATCATTCTTTTACTTGGAAAATATGATGTCTGTCTCAAGGAACACCTCACTCTCAACATGGAAAAAAACCAAACAAATCCATCAGTCTGACTCTGGATCAAGAGGAGGTAGAGGTTCCCTTGTCACTTTCCTATCAAACAACCATCAACTACATCATCACCACTGTCCAATAGCCTACTATATGAAGGTCACCATCGGCACCGAAATCCGGGAATATTTCTATTCACATTGCGTGTGACTTAGCTACTTACCAATCTTTAAATTAGTGAATGACTTATTGTTACAGACTCTTGAACTAACATTTACAATGTGACCTATTAGTTTTAACCCAGGTTTCAGGACGGGATGATGTGTTATTATAGCTAATGTAATGTTTTGTCTTTCATCCATATAGGCCTGCATGTGTTCCAGAGGGGACCCGGAGAGGACTGTAATCCACATTGTGGATGGTTGTAAACATTTTAACACAACTGACTAACAAAGGTTAAGGTATAAATAACTATAAGTTTTTATATTGTATTATTGTGTATAGTTGTTTATATAATAGCTGCACAGTTGTTATTTTATATAAAGGATAAGTTATCACATGATAGTATATAGCTGTTTGTATAGTTGCTTGCTGTGTAGTTTATGTATCTATAATATATATATAGAAATAATATTTACATCTATATTGTTCATCTATTTTTAAATAAAACAAACTTTGTGAAATGAACTTATTGTTGTAATTAAGTTGCCCTCTAGTGGTTTACTCATGGTATAGACAGGTGGTGTCACTAACAGACTGGCAAATAGGTAAGCTAAATTCTATTGTACCAACATGCTATAAAATCATAATATACCTACAGTTATTTTACAGTAAGCTACTTAAAGCTTAAGGTTAATTATTATTATACGATTGTGGTCCAAATTGGTTCTTTTTTCAGCGAGGAACTCAGGAACATGAAACTTGTGTTGCTGGCTGGTTGGTTGCCACACTACGCATGAAGTGGGCCAGTCTGTCCATGTCTCCCGGGCCACTTTTACCCCCCAGTCCACCCCTGAGAGGAAGCACACACAAACCAGCTGATGAGGAGGAACCACTGAAAGAGCTGTTTTTGTTTTTTGTTTTTTTTCAGTTTACTTGAGGGTTTAAAATAAGCTGAAAATTCCTGAGCTCTTTCATTTCATTTTAAAACAGACACCATGCAGGTTAACATTTTTTAAAAAATTAGACTGCCTTGCAAATACAGGTTGTCTGATTTCTTTAACCCTGAATAATCATCCTAAGGGTTTTCCTCAAACCTGTCAATGGCTCAAGCAGTGACCTCTGACCCTGCGCTCAGCTGGCAGTCTTGGGGAAATCAGTTTTCTCATACAGGCCTGAATCACATGCATTGCAGCATTATCCAGGAAACGGTTGACAGGTGGATCTTCTGGCCACTGCTCAACGACTGAAGACGGAAAAATAGAAATTTATTTTGACAAACTTCCAGAGGTGGAAATGAGTTCTGAAAATTTAGTAGTGAAGTACAAATATTGCTACACTGATTAGTGCTCAATTACACATAAAAACACTGGTGTCAGAAAAGTACTTGGGAGCGCAACGTATGTTTCTAGATAAACTGCTCAGAGTATTATTTCTTTTAACCAATGGATGCTTTGCTGTGTTGTCAGTAGCAGCCATCTTATTTGATTTGTCTGATACAATGCTACGTTTAAAGCCTTTTCTCAGATGAACAATGGAAAAACTCTGCCAAGACAGTTTGTCTTGGGACCAAAAGTTAATATAATCAGCAATTTATTTTTACTAAATGAATTCCCCATTTTAAAAACATTCATTGTTTTGCTTTAGTTTGGTTTTAATTTTTTAAATCAATATAATTTCTAGATTATTCAAATTTTTAGATTGCAGAGTGAAGCCCTCCCAGGGAATCAATCACATGAAAACCCCTTCTCCTTGGTTAAAAACCTGCTTATTTTTCCAGAACTCCCTGTTCTTCCTCCATATGAACAAACTCTTCTCTCTCTCTCTGTTGGTCTCTCTCTCTCTCGCAGTGCATGCTGGGAGTGATTGGTAGACAGTGATGGAGGACACTCATAGTGATTTTAATAATGAGGCTGAGTGGAGGAGGGAGTGGGATTTACTTCATGCCAATAAAACTCTTCTCGTCAGGCCAGATCGTTTCCACTGCTGCTCAAACATTCGACTGCTGTTCCAGCTAAACGCCTTGAAGATGGACAGAAGGAGCCTGAAACACTCGGCTTGTATTTGGTTTTATTGAAGAAGAGAGATATGATAGCTTTTTTTTAAGGTACCTCCAAAATCTACAACAAAAGCTGAACCATTTATTTATTCAGAATAAAAGAAATACACATCTCAGTGACTCCAAATCGTAATAAAAAGTTAACCATGCATTCTAACCATAAAAAGGCACAGAAAACAGTCACTTAGTCGTCATAAAAATGATCAACTACTACCAAAAATCATCCAGACAGTAATACAGGTGACGACTGTAACATTATATTCCAAATGTGAGAACACAAAACACGTCATATCATTTAACTTTAGGCAATAAATATGCAAATATTTGTTTATACCTACATATATATCCTTAGAAATGAAAACTGTGCCATTGTAAATGTAATGTAAACAAATCAAACTCACTTTTCTCTCATAGTTTCAGGACTACGTGCCAGCTAGCCTGTCTTCTTAAAGGTTGTTGCATGGGTTCTCCCGGGGTTCTGGAGGACCAGGCGGTTTGCAGCATCATGTACAGTCAACTGAAAAGACACGGCCAAGGGGGGAGGTGGCCAAACACACACATACACAGACACTGAGGAGCGGCAGCTCGGTCACCGTTCAAGCACAAACCAGCACGAAGAAACGGAGACAGAACCAGAGTCTGAAATGTTCAGTCTGATCTGATGAGACTAAAACACCTTCAGTCAGGAGCAACGAATCAGGAAACGTCTTTTGATTGACAGACTGTCCATTTCTGAGAACCAAGAGAGGAAGATCCCGTTTACACGACGACG
This sequence comes from Salarias fasciatus, assembly GCF_902148845.1. NCBI lineage: Eukaryota > Metazoa > Chordata > Actinopteri > Blenniiformes > Blenniidae > Salarias > Salarias fasciatus. The sequence continues at coordinate 9,354,454 of NC_043754.1, forward strand.
ATTCAGGTGAAAACGAAAAGTTTTAGCTTATTTGTTTCAGTAAAATTTGACATTTACACGGAGACGCTGAAAACGACGTGGTTAGCTGTTAGCATCTCCGCCCAAACGTTGCCACAAAGTGTTGTTTTTCCTCGTTCCCATGCAGACAGACCGTTTTCGAAAAGTTCCACTTTGGGAGCAGCTGTCAAAAAAGGTCCGTTGCACCGTTGTGGAGAGTTTTGCGTTTTCACTTGAAAATGTTTCCGGTGTAAACGGGGTCTGAAACCGACGTGAGGCCGGCGTTCCAGTCAGGGATAGACTCTTCCAGCAGGTATTTACTGTCCGACCAGCCGATTTCTTTTATTTTATTCTTTTTATTTTCAATAAAACAGATGTGTCTTCATAGTGGAGAATGTGGATCTTGATCCAGAGTCTGAAATGTTCGGTGGTTCCTTCAGGTCTGGGGTCAGAACCGGGACTATATTTTGGGGGATTTAGATTGAGAGGGCCAGGCGTAGACCTGGTTATAACTGATAAATAGCTTCATGATGTTGGCCATTCTGAAGATTCATTCATTCATTTTCTGCCGCTGGTCCCTTTCGGGGTCACGGGTGGCTGGAACCGATCCCAGCTGCTGTGGGCGAAGGCGGGGTACACCCTGGACAGGTCGCCAGTCTGTTGCAGGGCTGACATATAGAGACAGACAACCATTCACTCACGCATTCATACCTAGGGGCAATTTTAGGGTGACCAATTAACCTACCATGCATGTTTTTGGACCGTGGGAGGAAGCCGGAGTACCCGGAGAGAACCCACACACACACGGGGAGAACATGCAAACTCCACACAGAAAGGCCCCAAGCCCCGGCTGGGATTTGAACCCAGGACCTTCTTGCTGTGAGGCAACAGCGCTAACCACCGCACCACCGTGCGGCCCATTCTGAAGATGATAAACTCAAACAACCTAATAATGTAATCCATAACTGAACTAAAAAAGTTTAAATGGCCAAGAAATGCTGCTACTTTTGCTTTTCAGGTTAGATTTTTTTATGCTTTTTCAATCATGTAGTAACTTATTACATTAATGAATCAAGTATTTTATCACATTATAGGTTTTATTGCATTGAAAAAGGCCACGATTATTGGCAGATACATTGGCAGTCCATTATTACATTACTGGTCGTTTTGCTCCACTAACCCTGAAATGACCGGTTCTCCCTGCTGCCTTCTGGAAAGAGATACTCCTCAAATATTCAGATTAGAAAACCTCTAATGATCCAACCTCGGCGAGTTCAGCCTACTTCCTCCCTCCCCTTAAAAGACTGGGTTGCAGTAAAAACTAAATTAAGTATGGTTCATGATGGCGAGAAGTACTTATTCTAATCTGAACACTTCAAACATTTTAAAACTTGTGATGAAAGGTAATAGAGCAGTATTATGAGACTGATGCTGGAATACTGTAATACTGGGAAAAAAAAACTATGAATAAAATAAATAATTCTCTCTTAACTTAACATCTGCTCTCATAAAATGGTTCAAAAATAAAAACATCTGATGAATACTGTTCAAATACTTTTGTTAAGGTGATTTCTTTGCAACAAATAAACACACAGACAACCTTCTTCATGAAAATTTGACATTTTAATGGAAACTAAAATTGTGAACACTGGAGTTTTCTCTTTTTTTTAATTGTCTCTATGACATTGTTTGGAATTTGAGGGTTATTATCATGCTTTAAAAAAAACATTGTAATGTGACACTTCTGTTAAATTCAAAACAATGAAAATTAAATAAATCAGATTGCTCACTTAAAAACTTAAATGCCAACCTGTAAGACATTTGAAACAAAAAAGAAAAAAAAAAAAAAGAAATGCTATTGCCTCGACGTTTTAGGATGGGGGGGGGGGGGGGGGGGGTTGATGGAGCCGTGATAAGGAGGAAACAGCAGACAGAGAAAATAAAAGAAAAACAAATGCATCGACGAGCACAACAGCCGTTTGAGATGACACAGAGAGAAAGGATGACTCGGCACAACGGATCATCTCCCATCGCCACCCCGGCCTCGTTCGCTCCCCCAGACACTGGACCTCTCAGTGGCGTCGGGGGGGGGGGGGGGGGGGGGGGGGGGGGAAGAGAGAAACCAAAAGAAAAATAAAACAGCCCCCCCAAATGAAAACATTTCCACAGGAGGCAGTGGCGGTTTAAAGGAGGGACACTTTTTCCAAACACCAAGTCCAGCATTTCCCGTTACAGATGACTGATTACTGGATGAAGAAGCAGCACTTTCGGTATTTTTGTATTTTTTTTTTTTTGTATTTTTTTTTCTTTAATTTTAAATAAGATTTCTCCTCTCGTCACCACACGCTCAAAGTGACATTCAGCTGCTACAGTAGTGACTCTCTCCGGCTCTGAAGACCCTCCCGTTCTGTGCGTGTTGCCCTTCGGTCGCTGAATATCTGAGTAGTGTACCTTTGGCGAAAGCAGATTCAGAGCCGCTGAAATGCGTGCGAACACCTCACCCCGCCCTCACAGCATGATCAAGAAACAGATAAAAATATATTAAAAAGGAACTCTAGATGCAGTGGATTTCAATTCTCCATCACAACTATCTGAGAGAAAAAAAAAAAAAAAAAAAAAAAAAGCGCGTTAAAAGTAATCCTTATAAAATCTGCCACGAAAGAATAACTTCAAATATATTAACATTGGGGCTATTGGGGAGGGGGAGGTTTACATCAGCCTTAAATCAATAACTAAAACATCTAAAGCTCATCAAAACAAAATGAGACATCTTGATTTATTCCTTTTAGTTTCATCCTACTTGTGCACCTATGGATAAATTAGGTTATAACTCCAAAAAAAAATAAAAAATAAAATAAAAACGACGCTTTTAAAACATGTTAAAAGATTAATTTGTTAAATCAGTTCAAATTAATTATCGTGTGCTACTTCAGACATTAAACTCCACAATAAGCCGGCATGAATATATATACGCCAGCGAGCGGTTATCCGTCATCCGTCCCTCAGATCAACACTTTGTTTGGCTTTTCGTCCGCGCGGTCGGCGAACACGAGCCACAGAAAAAAGACAAAGAAATCTACGAAACGATGTTCGAGCTGCGTTCATGTCGCCTCAGAAAGGAAGAAAAACAGGATTTGTTGTGAGAAAACTTAAACAGCATTGCAAATGTTCCAAAAAAACAAAACAAAAAAAACAAACAAACAATGGCACAGATATATGCTGGAAGCAGATTTTAAACAATCAAAGCTGTTTTTTTTTTTTCTTCCACACAGGCACCTGAACATGAAACAACAGGGGGATAGAGATAGAGGAGGATTTCTTCTTTTTCTTTCCTTTTTTTTTGTCATTTTTTTTAAATAAACTTGCATATTATAGGAAGAACTTGCTATGCACACACCCGACAAAACAAAAACAACGGTGGAAGCCTGCGTTAGCATCCTTGAGGTGATTGCACATCCTGAGGGAGTGGAAATAAAGATTTAGAAAAAAAAAAAAAAAAAAGTTAAATCAACTCCACTTGATCAGGCTTTAACACACCAACAGTCAAGTCATATCCCTCCCCAACCCCGATCGCTGATTAAACGTCTGCTCGGCCCCCGAGAACCTGTTTTTTTTTTTTTTGGTTTTGCAGGCTTCAAAGTAATAGTTCTCGCTTTAATAAATGCATATTCAGCATAGCCTTGTATAAGTGCTAGGAGGAAACAAGAGGAGCCTGTGGGAGGGAGGACAGTCACAGATTCCCCCTGTACCAGGCCCGTCCGCTCAGGAAAACAAAAACAGAATTGTAAGACTACAGTAACATCACACACCACTCATCCTGATCACCCTGTTTTTACATTTAGAAGCGTCGCCGTCCAATGAGCATCCTCTCAGTCTCAAACAATTTGGCATTATCCACACCATCACCTTGCTCTTTCTGTGAATTATGGGCAATCGGAGGAGAATTAATGTGCGATTTTTGTGCAACTTTACCCCAAATTGAGTGTCGGTAATAAAAAAAAAAAAGAAAGAAATACAAATGGCAATGTGTAATACTTTAGTAAATGTTAGACGCGCTTCCTCGCTGACCAGATAGAACTGTTGTCATTCAGAGGGCAGCGTCTTGCGATGCGCTCATCCATCACACGCCGCACAATGGAAGCCAAAACAAAAAGGGTTTTAAATACCAGGGAGCTGGCCGCAATCGGACGCTAAATGTCAAGACAATTTGTACCAAAAATAAAAGATAAATTTAAAAAAAAGAACGCGGCTGAGGCTGCAGCTTTTTCCCCTGCAGCCCGGCCTAATCAGGTAATCAGGGAAGCGGTGGAAAGAAGTGTACTTGAAAAGCTCATACCTAGATTATAGCTCCCCCTGCAGAACCGCAGCTGATGTTCAGCGCTAATAAATCAAGAGGTGCTTCACAGCCGACACATGACGGAGAAAATGAGCCACCGAAGGCTGCGGAGCTGCAGCCGTGCACACACACACATAACAGCGCGAGGAGCAATGTGCTTGCTTAAATTAAAAGAAGGAAAAAAAGTGGTGGGGTGGAGAGAGACGGGGGTTTGAAAGCAAAAAATATCTAAAGTTATGACTTTAGAGCCGCAGACTGATGCATGACAGCACATCACACACCGACAGATTTTCCCCAAAAGGACTTATTTGGTGTGTTGTCATATTATCATGAGACTCCGTACAGAAGGACTTAATTCAACATTTCCAATGAGAACGTCACATGACAGGGGCCATTTGGCAAAAACAATATTGAACACAGTCATGGCTTTATCAACACTACCTGAGTTACATTTAATAATTCTGTATTTATTATCTTTTTTTTTCTGAAAAGTAACAGCCCAGAGCCATTCTTTCAAGGAGGATTTCTTGTCAGTACATATAGATCTCTCTCTCTTTTTTTCTCTCTCTAGTAATTATAAGATAAAAGCAATTAGTTTACATAAAGTGCTATTAATCCACACATTAACCAAATCATATGTTGTAGAGAAAAGAAACCCGGACAGCTCTTTAGTTGAGTAGAATAAACCGATCCTGGTTTGGAAGATGGTGAGAGAAGTGACGTCGCAGCCGGCTAAGTTAGCAGTTTAGCACATTTGGGCTCCCTAGACTTAATTAGATCGTTTTCAACATGAGCTATTTTCACCAACGAGAGAAAAAAATAAAGAATTTTTGTGCAACAAACTGAACACGCACCTTGAAAACGTTTTGAACATACTGAACTGCAGGTCACGCCAGCATCACGGAGGGGGTTTTGTAGCTCCATATACTTTTTTTTTTTTCCCACTGTTATTGCACACTGGTTTGAAAAATGTTATCCACAGTAAAACATAACAGCACAACTCATCTTCACATTTCAATGCAGTTTGACAAAGTGGCTAGTTTGGGAGGAGGAGGAGGAGGAAGGGGGGGAACCTATTATCGTATTGCAACTGTCGTCTTGCTGTTATCTTTGAGTAGCGATGAACAGCGAGCACTGACTCGATCCTTCCCACCAGTAAACATGCAGGAAATGCAATCATGTAAGGTAGAAAAGTAAAGACCGGATAATGACACACACGCGCACGCAAAAAGAAATCCAAAAAAATGCAACACGTTCCTTTGACGAGAGGAATCGAACAGAAAAGCAGGCAAAATAATGTGACCAGGCATCCTGAGTCCTGCTGCTGAACACGGAAACCAAACTCAGAAGGTCTCGTCCGAAGCAGCGTCTCTTCTTCTACAGTCCGTCTTCCTGCGTCTTCCACCCACTCAAAGTCCACCAAGTCACTGATGATGCATGAAATGTTACCAACCCTTCAAGATTTAAAAGGTTTCGAGTTGAACCTGACTTAAAAAAATCTTTAGCACACTGACCAAACATTGAAATGAGAGGGGGGGGGGGGGGGCACTTTTGAATCTGTGCTCTGGGGCATATACATCTTCTGGGGTTGGAGGAAACGGCATGAAAAGAAAAGAAGAAGAAAAAAAAAAAAAAGAAGAGCATTTTTTTTAAATTTCTGAGCTCTGATTTTTTTTCTCTCTCTCGCTCAGGATTGGACACGAGGTTCTCCCTTCAGGACGGGGCCTCACCTACGAAAGTCCCGTAAACTTTTTTTTAACGGGACTCCAAAGACCTTTGTTCCACCACTTCAAGGCATTCTTCTGCGAAGCGTCTTCTCCTTTCAGTCACTGTGAATTCAAGCTTTTGCACGCGGATGTGTATGTATAACGTCTAACATATCTACAATGAACTCAGTTGAATGCGCGGAGAACAAAAACGACCGAGGCGTTCCACAGTCCGACCGACGGCTGCCACAGTTTGAGCAGGAGAAAGGCTTTTCTTTTTCTTTTTTTTTTTTTTAAGGAAGGCGCCGTCCGGGACGCCTTCCTCTGTTGAACGTTCTCCTTTAAAAGAGCCGTGACACACACACACACACCGCCGCCACAGCCCAAAGGTGCAAGAGTCCATTCATCATGGTGAAGAGGCACCGATCGACTCCTTTAACGTCCGTCCAGAGCACGTAGATGAAGATGAGTGTACGATGTGTGTGTGTGTGTGTGTGTGTGTTGTGTTTGTTTGACGCCCCCATGAAGTCTTTTGTTATTCCACCCGAGATTCCAAGGAAAATCTGTCATGCTAAACTATTAATGTTTTCACAGTTGTCACTTTTATCTATCCAACAGGATTTGTGATTTCCAAGGTAGATAACTGCAGCACCCAGAGGAGGAGAAGGAGAAGTACTGGAGAAGGTCTACCTCACTGATCCGGTCCGTCCTTGGTCTCATCATAAACCACTACTCTTTTTGGATCTGTAAGGGAGAGAGAGAGAGACGCAGTTTTAAAACAGGACTGGAATAATTACAAGAATGCCTTTAAATAAGCCATCAAAACGATATGCTGCAGTGTGATCAATCAAAAGGTTAAAATCATGCTGAGGAAAAGCATTCACCCCGCCGACCCTTAGAAGGGAAAAGTGTGTTTAGACAATGAATTTCCAGCGATGCTTTAACTGGCATTGTGACCTGGATGTAAACACGACCACTGGTAAGTAAAACAATGGCGTCGTGGCATGTTTCCCTCTAGCTTGCGGTGGGACGTTAAGCTAACATCTCTGAGCCGGTGTCTGTGTTGATATCAACAGATTGTTTGGAGAAAGTGCCGCCGCCGCCGCCCGGCTGCCAGCTGGCCCGGCCGCGGCAGCAGAGGACCCTCCACCGGCGGCGCGTCGCACTCCATAACCTCGACACTGTCTGTGTGTGCTGGTGATTACTCTTAGCTGCTTATGTTTCTGCGCTTCTCTAATCAAACGGCTGTGGCCTTTTGTCTTCTAGGAATTAAGTGATCAATGCCGAACGTGCTGCTGTTCTCTGGAGGCGCGTCGCACGCGTCAATACATGCTTAGTGCACATGCTGTCGAGCTGCTACACCACAACCTTTTTTTTTTTCCCTTCTAAAGTGGGTCCTGATGAGGGATTTATAAATAGCACAAAGATTTTCAGTGAAGATAACCTGTATTTATGAAGCTGGAAGGCAGATGATAAAATGTGCAATATTAGTGAAAATATGTTTTTAGCAATAAAGACCTGCAGGACTGATTCTTCAAATCTTCAAATACACACTTCTGCACAGAGGTTATCCTGCACAAGTTAATTTTTCTTTAAGATGCCTTAAAAACACTTGCATTTAGAGACAATGGAGGTTTTTTGTTTATTCTACAATAACAAAAAGTGTCTTTAAATAGCCCTGAAGAGAGGCTGCAGAAGCTGTCAGGTACAATATGTCACCACATCAGGCAGAGACGAGTCTCCTTTCACAGCACTCTGTTACACCCGTGTGATTGAACCTACTCCAACTTTAATTTTCCTCCTAGAAATCATCAAATTCCTCCAAGAGGAAATACTTCAGTGCAGTGAGCGCCAACCCAGATCTCAAAGGTTGTCAAAATTAGATCAACACATGTCAAATGTAATACATGAACCATTTTCTAAAATGTACAGTAGAGCCATATGATGTTTTCACTTTGTGTGTAGAAGCGGATTTGCTTGCCTGTTTTAGGTTTCACTGTAAAAGTTTCATCAAAACTAACCATGTTAACAATTTCAAATATATTACTCGTCACAGCGAGTGATTTCAGACACAAGGAATTAAGAATTTCAGTTTCGGATGCGATCACATTAATTTAACATGTTTTTTTCACCTTCTTAGTGTTGATGTTGTGCTTCTTTTAGACATGGACTAAAACAACGAACGACCTATTCAGACCTTACAATTAAAAAAAATCTCCAGTCTTATCAATGGAAAAGAAAAGCATAAACATTGATGAATTGTGTTTGTTGAGGAGAAATTGACCCGTTTGTTTTTCAGAGCAAAAGTACGATGGAAAAGAGATCAGAGAGTTTAGCTCACCTTGTTTTTGCAAGTTGAAAATGGATTCCATTTCTGTTGAAAGAAAAAAAAAACATTGTTTTTAAATCACTACATGTATATCTTCAGAATGATCAAATCGTTCATAGCAAAAAACATTTGAAACAATTCTACTTTTTTGATGCAACACACTCATTATATAATCAAGCTTCAAGCAATATCTTATCATTTTAATATTATTAAACTGGTTTTCTCTGTCACTTTTCATTATTAAAATTCATTACATCCATATATTATTTAGAATAATAATACTTGAACTGCCCATACAGCAGACAGATCAGCCAACTTATATTCTAAAGAGGTCTCAAAATATGACAATATTCCATGTCAGAAATGTCCCCAGAATGTTTGGTCTAAATGCAACATTCTCCTTTCAGTGCAGGGACAACAGAGCAGAGAGGAGCTGTCACAAAAAGAAACAAGAAACTGCTCCAAGAAAAGAATTCAGCTTTTCACAAAAGGTCACCACCAGCACTCTGTCATGTTTAAAAAGACTCATTCCTCAGAAAAATTAAATACAGTTGATTGATTTTGTTTATCAGTACTAGAGAGACAAACAAGGAGTGTTTTTGCTGCATTTTAGATAAAAGAGTGTGTGCTGTAGTAATGAAACTCACTAATTTGAACAACGAGCATCTTAGAATCACAGCTGAAGATGAGAGAAAGTCATTTACCTTTAGTGTGATAAGTGACAGCAGCTTTAATGTCGATGGGCCCCCAGCTACACCTCCTGCCAATGTCTTTATAGTGAGCCTGCTCTTTAGGCGAGCCAAACAACAGAGTGGTTATCTGGCCCTGCGCAGGTTTAGCACCGTTGTCTTTACTGAGGGCCGACACAGTAGAACCCGCGACCTTGGCCTCGGGTTTGGTTTTCTCCTGGCCGCATGGCTGCGGCTTGTTCTCCTCCTCGCTCGGGCAGGCTGGAGAACAGGCGTTAGACACACCGCAAGGGGCACAAGTCCTTTTCTCGGGGTCTTGAGCCAGAATACCTGGCTCTAAGAAGGAAGGGCTAACGTCAAAGCAGGGCTGGGCGGGCTCGCTTTGAGAAGCGGGCGCAGTGGCCGTGTCCTCCGCCGGCGCCGGCCCGCTGCCGCCGTCCGGCCCCAAGTTGGGCTCGTTGATGAAGGAAAGCCCCCACTGATTTTGGAAGATGTCTCCCAGGGCTTTCTGATTTGTCTGAGCGGCCGGTGGGTCAAGGTGACGAGCGCTCGGGAGCACAGGTTGCATATTTAAAGGGTAAATTAAAAGAGTACACTTTCTGAGCTCGTACGCTTCCCCGTCGACGGGACTGGTCGAAGAGCTACAGTTACTTTCCAGAGGAGATGCTACATTCTCGCCACTTGGGATAGACGGGGCTGGTGGAATACTACTAGCAGCAGGAGCGAAGAAGGTACCCACTGACGGGCAGCCGTTTCCATTTCCAGAAACAGGACCATTAGTAAAGCTAGCTGAGGTGATAGTTTTCATAGCAGACATTGGGACCTGCGACAGTCTGACAGGAGGAGGCAGCGCCTCTCCTCCACCTTGAGCTACTTTGTTGAGGTTTTCTTTTACTTTACTTGCATAACTGATCTTGGGAACAATTTTAGCGCTGCTATTGTCCACAGGAAATACTGGAGGGGGCTTGAACAAAGTCCACGAGTCCTCTTTCGAAGGTGAAGAAAGCTTGCCTTTGTGCCTCTCCTCACTTTTCTTACCGAAGGTGCCTACTGTTTTGCCGTCAGAGTTTTTCCTCTGAGATTCGCCGGCTGAAGTTTCCGACGCAACAGCGCGCCTGGCTGCCGACGGAGCTTCTGCTTTACTGGCGGCTCGAAAGCCATCGAGTCTAGAGGACACTCCCTTCTCGCCAGCTTCCATAATAAAAGTCCCCTGCTCCTGTGTAGTGTTGCCCTGCTGCAGGTCCTTCTCCTTTTCTCTGATCACATTATCAGTGTTCTTGGCGTTGTTGCATCTGGTCTTGCGTTTCTTCGGGGTGGTATACCCACCTTCGGAGCCGCTGCCATCATTGTCCTTGCTGGAATAGCCATTTGTAATTAAACCACAGTTTAAAACGCCGTTCTGAAGCAACATGGAGTCTTTTTTATCCAAAGGTTGGGCCTCGTGAGGATTCAAATCCACAGCTTTTTCCTTGTCATTTTTAAGGTCCATATTCTTCTTATGCTCCAATCCTTTGCTGCTCGCTTTTGGAACAGTCGTGTACACCTTTTGTGTCGATTTGGGCTTCACATTTGTATTACTTGTGTGTCTGCTACCATTGCTGTTGGGGGGATACGACATGCCAACAGTATCAGACAGATGCAGATTCCTCTCTCCCTCCCCGTCGCCGGCGTTCACTTTTTTATTGCCTGAAAGAGGAAACAAAGTCAGTTCATACTGAAGTCACAGCACAAACCAAAAACCTACTGTGAAGCTGCACAACATTAGCTGGAATGTTTACATGAAAGAAATCTCATATAAAACCATTTTAATGTCAAAATTAAAGCATAAAAATCCACATTTACTCTTATTTTAATAAGTTCAGATATCGGCGTGGGTTAACTCAATTTTCTTTCTAAGCGGCACCACACAGTAAACAGATAACAGTCTAGTCATTACTGATCTGCTCAGGTATTTTCACAGCGCTGCTTAAGAGTTCATTACATCTAACAAGTGCAGGACATGCGATACACCTCCAGACAGTCTTCAGCATGCCACACTACAAGCTACTAAACTTTCTCCAGGTAATCTAACCTGGCATCACAAACCAGTTGTTGCATGATGTATAAGGATGGCTCGCAGCAGCGTTTACGATACACACAGGGATTGGCAACGAACCAGAAATAGGACCGTGGAACACACAAGGGTTTGGGAAGTGCTGTGTCAATGTGGTGCCCTCCTCCATTTCAGCCACACAGAGGTTTGTTGTTTACAAGCCAAAAAATCAGTCTATAACAAAGCCAACCAAAGCTGATGCTCACCAACAGTTTAAAGGGGTAATACATTTGATTTGAAAGAATGAAGCTGAGTATTGTAGAAACTATTGTGATAAAAATAAAGCTGTGGATATTTTAGTCACAGCACTGTGGTACCAGCTTGACAACATATCTAATTTTCTACACATTGATAAATAAGGCAGAGCAGCAGATGTGGTTCTTAAGCTTTCCCTTGCTGGCCTGTGAGGGGTCAAATATTACTTGAAAAGTTGCCATGAGTCACTATTATCAGACAGAATCTGAAGCAGGTCACACACTGATTTTAACAAGAGATGAGTTCAAATTGAGCACTACTTCATTTAATCGCCCATCAGTGATATAAGGTGACCACATACATGCAGTCAGTGATCTCTACAGAACTTTGTAGTGGGAAGCGGTACAAATGGTGGCAAAATTCTCCATTTTGGAAGTGGATCAAGTTTCCAACTGTGCTGATTTAATGGCCTGCACTGGTTTAAATCAAGCTGTAGCAATCTAGAAGATGGATGGATGGATGGATTGTTACATGGTTACGTGGATCTCTCCTCATACAAAGAGGATTTATTGACATGCACTCCATTCACTTGCAGTTACATCCTTGCTTTTAAGATGAACTGACTGGAGAGGGAGACTCCATTCACACACGGGCTCGCTGCTGGAGATTGCCTCGTTTCTTCTGCACGATCAGCTGCAGAAAACACACTCGTGTGTGTGTGAGATCGAGGCGCTGCGTGGCTTCACATTCACTGGACAACATGCAACAGGCCTGTCACACACGGCTAGCGTTAGCTGGCTAACCTCAACTAAGCACACCACACCCTGCTAGCTACAGCTGCTGCTGTGTCCACCGAACAAGAACTGCAACATGTCAAAAGCACAGGCTGGACATGGTTGTAGATCTCCTAAGTGTAGCAGGGAAGCGTAGCATTAGCTCGCAGTGATATTGTAACATGGCCGACAGGAAATGGCAGCTCAGAACATTCCAGTGGAGCCGGCTCGGTTTCCTAAAGTGGACACAAGCATGCCGAGGCGAAAAACGCCGAGCTGCGGCCGCTGCCGTGGACGGTTCCCTGTGCTCTTTCCGCCAGACAACGAGCTGACAGCGTAGGGTGACCCGGCGGGGTTTGGGGAAATGATTTAGAGAAAACTGGGTGGTGAAACCGGCGCACAAGGTCAATCCCCGATATGTCAAACCACGACCAGCGACAACTGTCACGCAACATTAGCTAGCCACAACTCGCTAACACACTAGCCCGGTTGTCGCCACAGCGCCGGTGACTGTCTGCCTAAAGAACGGGCACTTCATATGTTTAGTTTGCTCCTAAATCACGCCGTGCAACACTGTCGAGTTTGGATTGTGTTAGCACAGCAGGCTAAGCTGCACTTCACGTTAGTTAGCTCGATGCTAGGCGGCTCGTTGACATTAGCTGACCACGGCTAGCGAGCGCTAGCTAACTTTTCCGGATGGCCCAACCTGTTTTCTTCGTCTGCGCTTCCTGATGCTGGCACTGGAGCTGGCTCTGAGCATTTTTCACACAAGTTGTATGTTGGATAGTGTTTCTGTCGTCTCCGTGGTGGTGGTACTGCCTGTCTTGTGCCCGATCTTTGGGCTGTTCCTCCATTGAAGTGAAGAATGTCGGACTTGTTAGCTCCCTCAGTTACAGGACAGTCCAATCACTACCAGAGTGAAACGGAAGCTATTTGAAGCCTCTGTAACGTCAGCAGTAAACGTCTAAAAATGGCTCTGTTTTGGGTGGTCACCGTCTCTAAAATCCACGTCTGGAGTTATTCTGGGACTATTTCACAGGGTTTGTTAGGCGTTTAAACGGGCATTTTAAACACAGAATGAGAAAACCAGCCAGTTAAAAAAAAAAAGAAGAAGAATGTTTTGAGGGTGGGCAGCGGCGGGGTGGGGTTCATGTGTGGAGTGAAATCATCTGACCCGAGGCGCTGCCACGTCTCCAGCCGGTGGACACAGACACGCCGCAGGAGGCTCAGATACACACACAAACACACACTCACACACACCGGTACCGATCCGAACATGTGGGACGAGGAAAACACTGCTTCCTTTTTTTTTCCAGTTTATTTCTGAGGATCACATCAATGTATAATCTGTGTTTCATTGTTACTGCTATTCCGCACGCACATATCAGCCATTCATTTATAAATTATGTATATAAATACATGTATATAAATATATATATATATAAATACATGTATATATATATATATATATATATATATATATATATATATATATATATATATATATGAATTAACACATATGCAATTATATTGTAAAAAAAAAAAAAAAAGTGAAATCACTAAATAACCAAAAAAAAAGTTATGTATTTTAGATTATTCTAAATAACTTTGGTCACTATCCTCGAGCTTCATGAGGTAGTCACCTGAAATGGTCTTGAAGGAGTTCCTAGAGATGCTGAGCTCTTACTTGTTGGCCCTTTTCCATCCATCTCATCCCAAGCCATCTGGATCGGGTTTAGATCAGGTGACTGTGGAGGCTAGATCATCTGGCGCAGGACTGCATCACTCTCCTCATTGGTAAAATGGCCCTCACATGAACTTGTCCTCAGTAGTAGAAGTGATTCTTGGCCTTCCTATCCTGGGGCGGTCCTCATGTGAGCAGGTTTTGTCGTTGAGCTTGATGATTTTTGCCACTGTGCTTGAAGACATTAAAAGTTTTTGCAATTTTCTGTACTAACTGATTTTCAGTTCTTGAAGCAGTGATGGACTGTCAATTCTTTTTACGGAACTGATTGGTTCATGTCATAATTTAAATTCTAATAGTTGTCAAATAGGCTGTCAATTGTGGACCAATCTGTCTTCGGCACAACACAACCGATGGTCCAAACCTCATTAAGAAGGTAATGAATTCCACCAATGAGCCCTGAAAAAACACCTGTGAAGTGAAAACTATTTCAGATGACAACCTCATGAAGGTCAGGGAGAGAAGGTCAAAGGTTATCAGTACTGTCAACAAAGCAATGATGGAGGGCTACTTTGTGGAATCTAAAACATAAAACGTGTTTTGAGCTATTTCACATTTTTCATTCATAGTTTTCACTCACACACATCCACACAATTCTCTCTAGGTAATAAATAACATCTCAATGAGATTACGAAGTACAACATTTTATACATAGAATTGAATGATAATAGAATAGAAAATAATTGATTAATTCCAGTGGGAATTCTGTTGTTTGCAATGTTGATTGTTGTTACAAACCATTACTTTGAAATAATGTTGTTGTAATTATTTTCTCAAATTCCCCGTTTTCTAAAAGTTCACTTTCTATAACTTTCACCAGTCTGTTGATTTTTTTTTTTTTTTTTGCAGGAAATGACCATATAAGGAGTTCCGTGACCTCCAGCCTCAGTTGGAGCAAACAAAGACTTCACAGCTGTCTGAATCTGCAGCTGAAAGGTGTTGTTTGTGTCTTCATTTATATTGTCAGTTTTAGATTACCCTCTCAGCTCTTTCCAAGTTTAATCTGTAACCGGAATAAGAGAAAAGTCTTTGAGGTATAGGACGCAATATGTCGGTGTCCTGAAGTTTGTTTCATGTTATGCCCGGGATCAGGGGCAGATGGAGTCAGTGGCACAGATCTACTTTTCTCCCAGAAGACATAGTCGAGCCAGCATCGCCCTCTAGCGGCCACTTGGACAAAATCACACTAGTCTATCTCTCATGGAAAGCCATTTATTTTTCATTTCTCTACACGATGCGCCTATATTTCTTATATTTCCACCCCTCTCTTTAGTTAAGCTCCAGTGCTCATAAATCGGAGGATGATTTTTAATGCAGCATGAAGAAAATCTGAAACTGAAGATGCAATTAATGTTTTTTTCAAGGTGAGACCGATTAAAGTCCTCAAGCATCTGAACAACAAGAGATCAAAACATTATTTAAAGCTATTTAGAAAGAAAGAGGGCAGAATATGATTCATATAGACTCAGATCAGTGCAGCCGTGCACCTCCAGCTGCACATGCATGTGACAGCTACTTTTTAAATGAAATATTCATCATGACAGCTTCATTTTCTGGCAAGATTTATTTTAAAATGAGAGGCTTCTACTAATGGGTCACAGTGCAGGTACATGCATGCAGAAATGCAAGCTGGGTCATATCTTAACATCGCGCGCACACTGTGAGGCACCGAGCAAGGCATGGAGAGAGCTCCGGAGCCAGCTCGCAGGGACATTTTCAGCATTTGAGCTGAGGGAGGACTAATAATAACCTGAAATGAGAAAGGCATTAGAGGGAGGGGAGGACAAAACTAATTCAAGTGCTGATGAGATACTTTGGCCATTAGGGGAAGTCATGGTTAGAAAATGGAAAATAGGTGATGATTAGGCATAGAAATGATGTTTTGTCTTTGGGTTTGCAGTATTACACTTCATGTCAAAGTTTACATAAATGCTTCAAAGTCAGTATGAATCAAAAGACAGTTACACTGTGATTGACACTTAAAACAAAAGTGTTTCTTTATTGTTACATGTACCAACAAAGACTTCCAGGTACATATTTGTTTCTACAGAAACAATGCACAGTCACGTATTTATTTTACTTTTGAACTGGACAGAAACAAAGAAAATATGATGCAAAGTAAAAGCCAAAAACACCCATCTTTTCAAACCCTGAGCTGCTTAGTACAAGCTAAGCAATATGTTTAATGACTGTTTTCATGCAGCCTGGTAAGACATTCACTCAACTCAAATTGCACTAAACATCTTTGTTGGTACAGTTAATGCCGTCATTTATTTTGTGTTAAATTTGAATTTTGGGGGGATTGAAAGGAATGTGATTGTCACCATCTTTGGCCTGTATGCAAATCTGACAAGTTAAGACTGGATTATTGACGGGAATATTAGAAGTAATAATATGAGTTGTCTAAATCAGCCGTCTTTGAAGAGTGGGAGTTGGGAGTCCCCCTCTCAGCATTTGAACAAGATTGCAGCCCATTGTTTCGTCTGCCTTCAAATAATAGTTTCTGGTTAAATGGCAGATTTTCTAAAGTACTTTACGCGAAATATTTTGAGCAATAAAAACTATTTTCCAGAATATATAACAGCATTATAACAATATAAAGTTACATCTGAGGTGACTGTTTACTTCAAGCGAATACATTTCAATAAATATCTTACAGCTTTTTTCTATTCTTTATTAGGATTAATCGCTTCATGAAGGACTCATAAATACTGTGTAAGATAAAATAGACATGTTATAAGAAAATAGTATTTGTTCTTTGAGACCAATGTGATCAAACACACTGGATCACTTTTTCCAGGGCCTGAAAAACAAAGTTAAAATGGGAAACACGGTTGAAGTGATGTATCTTTTATGCACTTTTACACACTGTCAACATTGATGTCTGTTGAGCGAGTGAAGGCTCAGTGAAGGAGTCCAGATCCCTGTGAAACCGACACAAAACTGCACATACAGAAAAAAAAAAACAAATAAACACACACACACACAAAAAAACTGTGTAAGTTGACATGATCAAAACGCAAACTGTTGACACACACTGTCAATTGTGAATATTTAAAGCATCAGTGCTAATAAAGAGTGCATTTCTTTGGAAGCATTAAAAATTCAGAGGAGCCGATGGAGTCCTCCATGTCATGGCGTTTCCCGTTGGCACTGGACATGCCGTCACAGCGCATCTTGCATGGCTCAGCTGAGGCCTCTCAGCCCGTTAATGTTTCAGTGAAAAGAGGCGGATTCAAGGTATCCAGTGTGTTGGCGGTCCCCGGCATCGTGTGCCGTCACAGTGTGGCCTGGACGTCCTCGTGTCGTAGGACTTTGTAGGTCAGCCAGTAGAGGACGTTGAACATGAGGAAGCTCATGGGGAACACGGCTCTGGAGATAGTGTCAATCCTTTTTGCACGATCCACAAAGCGCCGGCGTATGTCGTAGAAGCCCAGGCCGGGAGGCAGATCGGCAAAGATCGGCGTCGCGTCCATTTCCGGTGCGGTCCCCGTTCCCAGTGCGAGGCCAAAACTCTGGAAGAGAAAGCCCTGCTGTGCCAGCTCCTCCTCCTGGAAAACAAACAAACACACACACACAGTCTGATTACACTCGCAGGGAAACGCTTTGATTCGGCGATTGGCTGGTGTTTTCCTGAACAATGCGGCGGTGCGTACCCTGGCACAGGCGCTGCACTGCTGGGCTGCGTTTCCATGAGGAGCGTTGTTGCCTGACATGCTGTTTCCCTTCGCCTTGCTGTCACCGCTTCCCTGCTGATAGGGAGAAGTGCAGCGCGTGAATTCAATCACCAAACGGAACGGGCCGCGCTGATTGAACAGTAGACAACCGTGACACATCTCAGCCGTGCTGCATAAATGTTTCAGGTCGGGGCAAATTTCAATTGCATTGCATATTTCCAAAAATAAATAAATGCAAAGGATCGGAGTCAGATGTTTTGTGTATTGTGGTATAAATATTAAAAGGTATTAATGGTTCCCCCATGCTGCTGTCACACGGCTGCATTTAGGATACATTTTATATTTAAAAGCTGTGCTGGCCTGTTTTGTGTTTCTTCTTCTCATGGTATTCAAAGTGATGCAGCAAGATGTTGAGAAAATGCAGCCAGCAGCGGGGTGAGGTGATGAGGAATTAATTACAGGTCAGCGCTGTCTGTATTTCTCGGCTGGAGTGCATCATGGAGCTGAATTGTGGCCCGTGCATAGCTGGGTGTAGGGAATAGCAGGTGACAGTCGCCCAAGGGGCCGAGTGGGTGGGTTTGCTTCGCACTCACATTTCTCTGCCTCTGTTGCTCTTTGAGCTTCTTCCTCAGCCTGAAGAACTCTTTGTGCTGGCGCGAAACGAAATTAACGGCCGCGTACTCCAGCAGGGCGGCAAAGACGAAGAGAAGACACACCGCCATCCAGATGTCTATGGCCTTCACGTAGGACACCTGCAGAAACACGATAACAACCATTTAGAACAAGCATTAGACATTCAATGGACAGGCATTGGTTGAGATGTGATGATTCTAATACACTGTATCTTCTAAATATTGTAATTACAATATAATTTGTTGTGCAAATGTAATAATCGACACCAGTTTCTGTACTCTATCCATACAGCGGGATAGAAGTAGCATAAGTCATCTTGCTGACCTTCGGCAGGGAGGCCCTGGACCCAGAGCTCTGCGTGGTCATGGTGAGCACCGTGGTGATTCCCAGTCCGACCCTGGCCGGAGCCGCGTCCATGTTGATCCAGAACGACACCCAGGACAGGATGACGGTCAGCAGGCTGGGTATGTACATCTGGATCAGGTAGTAGCCCATCTGCCGCTCCAGGTAGAATTTCACCTCGATGCAGGTGAATTTACCTGAACCAAAGTACAAGCAGGTGCAAATGCAGTACAATGCTGTGCAAGAAGAAATATTCATTTAAAACATTTAAAAAGCACGAAGACGGCAGATCTAATGTGTTGTGTACCTGTGTTGTAGTGCTTGGTGCAGTACCCCAGACCTTTTTCTTCTTTCAGCACAAACTGAGGGAGCATCAGATCATCAGCCACCTGCACGGCTCCAACATCCAGCCATTCGAAAATAAGATCGTTCATCGTGTAGCCAACTGGAGGAGAGAAGTAAATGAACATTATTCAACAACTTTAAAGCAAAGTTCACGGTTTGCTTTCAGCATGCTTGAGAGACAGACTCACAGCTCTCGAGCTGCATCGTGCACGTCTGGCTGTCCATGGGGAAGTTTTTTAAATCCATGGGACAGGAGAGAACCAGCGTCAGCCTGAAAACAGACGCAGCAACACCATAATGCTGCTGAAGTGGGGCGTAAAACAAAAAGGTGCTGCGCTCACATGGTGACCCATGACTTTGAAAAAAAATTTTTAAAAAAAAGGTGAGTGGAAACCCAGGCACTGCTAAACCTCACTGCTCCGGCTATTTCTTGCTCAGGTGTCACTCAAAGCCTTTTTGCAGGCTCACCCCACATTACGGGTCACATCGAGCGGCTCTAACCTTTCTGGCAGCTGTCCTCCTCCCCATCTCTCTGTCCCCCTGCAGCCCATACAAACAGCTGGGAGGACTGACAGGTGCTGACAGTCAACATGTCAGCCTTTATGGTGGGCTTGATATAAAATGGGCTGAGAACAGAGCACCGCCATCACTTTTAAAGAAGAAGAGGGAAAAAAAAAAGGAGAGTGTTTCCCTCTCTCACAGGACACAAAGATCAAGATTTTTAAAAGAACATCCCATTACTTAGCGCAGGTGTTGGCAAGCACTCTGCTGATAACATACTGAGTTTCTCGAGCTGTCACGGCTTTCTTTGAGGGTTCGTGATGTCTTTCACTGCACATTTTAAGCACCCTCTGTCTTTTTATCCTGCAAGGACAAAGCAAAGCCTCTCACTCAAATTAACAGAGAGCAGGGACACAAATGATCCTGGTTTAGAGTCATTCAGGGTTGCTGTTTCTGATCAGTATGCACACAAGTGAGAGCATATTTTTGTTATTTATTTGGCTTTTTTTTCTGTTTTTTTTTTTGTTTGTTTTTTTTTTACTCTGCAGATTCTTAATGATGATATTTGTGTAGCGTGGTTTTCAGCTCACACTCTGGTGTCAAGGGCCACGTTTGAAGCTCAGTAACCAGCAAAGCAACTCAGGGTTTAGTTCATGTTTAATAGAATTGCTAATGGAGCTCTGCTTCATGTTCCCTTATATTCTAATTATATCTGCTTACTATTACGCTACAATTCACCACTGCTTTAGTGACACATTACTGACCTGATTATCTTTTAGCCTGCAGTTATGGTTTAACATGAACTCATTCACTGAGTGTGTGTTGGACAATACAATTACGAGCCAGCCGAACTGGAATGAAATAAACATGTAGTGGACCATACACTTAGATTAGACAACAGCTTGTATAAGCAGAAGTTCGGATTCACTGGGCAACCTGACAAATTAGCGATAATGGGTTTGTACAGGCTGGTAGTTCAGAATCAGTGATTCAGCCAGAATGACACTTCAGAAAAGAGGTCACCTGATGCTGTAGAGGACGTTTCCGTTCTGGAAGATCCGAAGCAGCTTGTTGTCTGTCGTGACCTCGTGAAAGTTGGCGCCCTTTTCGTTGGCAAAGAACAGGTCAGGCTTCCAGATAGAGTCCAACATGGAGGGGTCCAAGTCCAGAGAGTCGTCTGGATACTCCTTGTATGCCAGCCGGGGGTCGTTCCACTGCTGCCGCAGAAAGACATTGAGCCGGTAATCCTGCAGTCACAAGTTAACACATGATTAGAGGTCATTAAGTTAAACGCTGGTCTGCCATGAACATTATGTCCACCTGTCAAATACAGTGTAGGTCAACATTTAGCTGTCAAAACAGCTCAGACTCTTTGAAGTGTTGTCTTCACGAGACCTCTGTCACCAAGATGTTAGTTTTTGACAGAGATCTGGAGAATTTGGAGGCTAAGTCAAGCTTCGGCTTTGTGGTTAATTGCATTATCCTGCTGAAAAAGTCCAACAGCTTTAAACAATACTGTTCCAGCTCCAGTTGCATAATGGTGAAATAATGCTAAGGTTGGCGTTCCTCTCTCAGCGCTCATAATGTTTTGGCTCACTGTATGAAGTGAAATTTGCATTATTTACATTTATGGTATAGCTGAGGGGAATGTCAGGACTGTATATTTTTGACATATTGTTCAACATATTCAGTGACATTTCAACAGATGTAATTATGTTAACAAAGATGAGAAAAGATGGCAAAATATTCAGGGAACTTCTCTCAGTTCGTCGTGCTGCAACAACACCGACTGACTCTGTGAGAAATAAAAAGCAGCGTAAATGCTGACAAACCTGAGGGCTTATAACCTGCATGACAGAAAACTCCACTTACAACTTCAGTGGTTAATATTTCATGGCTCTCTCTGAGAAGTATTTTAGTAAAATACACCAGTCCTCCAAACTCTGAACTTGAAAAAAACGAACAAACAAAGCCTTCTGCAGACACCGCTCATGGGCCGCATGAATAATCCATGGTCCATTTTTGACAAGCAGACATTTGAGTAAATGATGGCTGACATTATGTAATAAACTCTAAAGATGGCGTTTAAAGCTCGCCATAGTCTGATAAAAGTGTGCAAAAGAATAAACACATGTGAGCCTAAAGCATGTGAAAGAGCTTCCTTACCAATGAAACTCAAACATCTGACACCAAGTTAAACCCGCAGAGACTCTTAACCCCCACGGCTTTCTGAAGCACTCAGACATTTCCCATGAACGAAGTTCCCAAATCTATCCAGTAACAGCTGCAAAGAGTTTTTGACTTGGATATAATTTTTTGGTGACAGGTGACAAATGAGACTATTTATAGTTCAATAACTCAAAGACCAAAACTGAGTCAGATACTGAAGAAAACTCTTTTTTATGAAGTGCCAGTTACAACATGGTCGTTTCTAGACACTTTTACAGAGAAAACCCAACAGATCCACTTGAGCGAGCATATGCGACTGTGGAAAGGAAAAACTCCCTTTTAACAGGAAGAAACCTTTGCAGAACCAGGCTCAGAGGTGGCGGCTTTCTGCTATTCTGGCTGGGGTGAGGGGACAGAAGGAGAAGGAGATAGGACAGACAGTTTCTTGCATCTACATACATTTCATATATAAACACAGAGTACATAGGCTGCAAGAGGAACAATCATCAATGACATGTAGTAATACAATGAAATTACAGTATTACAATGAAATTGCATTGAAACGAGAGAAGGAGCAGAACTGGGAGCCGGTTCCTCATGGTAGGAAATTTATCATCTTAAAATTGCCTGTAGGTAGGATTGTGAGTGTGTATGACTCTTCATCTTGTGAAGGACTTTTTAGGTTGCAGTCCATCTTCACCAAAGGTTAGCTGGGATCTTCCCCAGTCCAATGCCACCGTGAACTGCACCAATAAAGATGGATTTGACTCCATTACTCTCACAAAGAATTCAGAATGAAAACCTTTCCTCATAACAAAAAGATTAATAGTTTAAACAAAAAACCATGCTGGGGAAAGACACCCCACTGTTGTACGGCGGCCCCTGAGGCTCTTTGGCCCCAGTCGGTTGTTTTTCAGCCCACTTCAGATTTGAACTACAACCCAGTAAGTGACGCACAGCACCGTTACATCCACTTTAATCATAGTTGCACCAGGCGGCTGCTTCATAAATGTGCGACCCTCAGCAACATATAAAATGTGGTGGCAGGTTGCATTTTAATAATAAATACAGCCTGGTCTCTGTACAGGGACCTCTATAGTTGAAGGGGTTAATTGATTCTGACACAGGGAATCATTAGACTGTGTGCTTTTGTTTCCAGAGGTAAACTTCAACTGTGTTGATTAAAAATAGCTGAGGAAAATGTCACTTTGCCTTCAGGCTGATTCAAATTACAGTACGGAAATATCGTACTAGAAATGCCAACAAAGAAATCAGAACTGAATTAATCATTAATAAGCTCCAACCTGATTTCTGCTTCAATCAGTAATCCAATTTATTCAACAACGTATCATCTTAGTTCCATCAGGTTATACATATATCTAATTATATATATATGAAGATGTCATACCAAAACACGAGCTGGGTTAAGATGTTCTGTAACAAAAAGACTAACGTCAAGAATGTAAATTGAGAGAATCTGCGGGCTGCTGTGAGATTGCTGTCATGTCAGTATGGTGCAATATCCTGAAAAATGGCTCGCGCAGGATGAAAGCGGCTCCGTTATGAGCAGGAATCACTTTCAGTTTCAAGTGTCCTTTGGGAAGATGGAAGCGATGGGCTCATTTGTTGCACCTAAAATATAATGAGGAGTCCCTGGCTGTTAGAGAAAAAAAAAATTGCTTGAAACTATTTCCTCTTCCTTTTCACTGCCTCATATACAAGTTCAGACACATCATAGTGGAGCAAGCAGCAGCTGTGTCAAAGTTCATTAGGTCTTCGTGTGTAGCCCACAGTGGTCCAGTCATGCTGATTCAAATGTCAAGAGTGACACACACACACGGAGACATTGTTGTAGAATTTCGAGCTCAACTGTGTTAATGTCAGTGAAATTTAGAGTTAGACCGTAGTGACACCTTCCAGACACGTTTCAGCGGAGATGCTTTGCAAAGGTGTGTCATAAATTAGGAATTTCTCACCATGGTCGTCTCAGTGATGGATCCGAAGCTGTTGATGAAGATGTTACAGGTCACATTGACAGGAGGACCTGTAGGAAGCAGATTCACACATCACGGCAACGTCCCCTTGGTAAAATCCACCGACGAGGTTTTGCAAGAGAAGCGCATGAAGTATTGAAAGCAGTAAGGGGCAAAGTGTTCCCGTGAAACAACATCTGCTTGTTCCCTTCATAATGTGCCACAATGTGTCCTGATAAACACTCTCATCCAGGATACCCGGCATGAAATTGTGTTGTCGTTTCCAGTGCGCGCCCATTAGCGTAGGTCCATCTGTCGACCAGCAGAACTTTAAATATTTCAGGGTTTCATTTCCTAAGAGGCAATGATTTATTGATTCTACTTTAGTAACATTAGTGTATTTATAGATAATCAGTCGGGATTTACCCAACATGCACTGACAAGGATGTGGAGCAAGTATGAAATATATATGAAAAGCGACCCCCGGGGCTGATGGAGAAGTATGTCAGGGAGAATTTGCCTGCTCCGCTCACAAGTGGGGGGTCAAAACTGAACTGAAACAGGCCTGTGGGGCAACGTACGAGGGCGACTGCTCATTTCTGTCAGAAGGGAGGAGGATCTGGAAGAGATGACTGTTTAAGAATCTCGTAACTTGAGGCAGTGGGTCAACGTGGAAACAGTAACAGCACATGACCAAGGGAGGGGAAGAAAAAGACGAGAGAAACACTTCTGTGCGACAATATAATAGCTCGCAGCACCTCTCACTTATGACCCATCTGTGAGTCATTTGTGTTACTTCACTGCTCAGATTGTGGTGGCACACTTTTCCCACACCTGTCCTGAGGGAGGAGGTCCTGCCGCCGCCGCCGCCGCACGCCACGCCGTGTTTACCTTTGAAATTTGGCCGGATGCGAGCGTCGTATCCAGATGTGCGCCCCATCAGCTTGTCCAGGAAGTCAGATGGAGAGGGGGGCTTCACCGCCCTGCTGGGGAACTTCATCTCTTTGCACAGCACAGATCTAACAAGTGATGGGAGAGAGAGAGAGAAAAAAAAAAAAAACAAACGGTGATGTACCGGCGTGCTTTCTCCTTCTGTCAAACTCTTCATAAATGAATTAATATGTTGCTCCTGCAGTTTCCCAACACATGAAGATGCAGAATATCTTACAATGCAGTTGAAATTAATCTATTTTATAAATATATTTTTCATAATAGTGATTAATTTACCTTTTTTTTTTTCTAAATATTAATCTGGAAAAAATGTTTCAATCTGTGAAAGTGAAACTCACATCTTTAATAATGTGAGTTCAGTTGATAAAAGTTAAAATATTCAAAATGTCAAAAGAATCTTTATCAGTGTCATGCATAAAGCCATAATAAATACAGATGATAAATTAAACAAAAACATACAAATGCAGCCTTAAGATAGCATGAAATTAAGAGAAGCACATATTTCACAGATTAAAATATCAAACTGTGTCTTACCTGCCTTGTAGGAAAAACTGAAAAGAAGTCCACAGCAAATACAAAATGTGCAGCAGCATTCTTGGTAAACACAACAGATAATCCACGGATTTGAGAGGAAAAGAAGAGATGAAATCAAGAAGTAGAGAGTGCAGATGCAGAGAACTTCAGTCAGACTCTCTCTTTGCTCTGGACTCGGATGAGCCTCCCTCCCTCTGTGCAGGTGTAAAATACAGGAAGCTGCTGCTGTATAATTCAAATCCTAGGGAAGTTTTCTTTTTTTTTTTTTTTTTTTTCCCTTTCCTGACCGTGTTTGTGTGGATGACTTCAAGCTTTATCTCTTTTTCATGGGCATATGCATGCTGAAGGAATTACTGCAGGAATATTTAAAGAGACAGCAGCATTTTCATAGCAGAGTGGCCCCACTCTGCTCCCTGTGTCAGCCCTACAGTTCAGTGTTCAGCGCCACATGATTTACTGGGCTTTTTCTGAAATGTGAAAATAAAAATCTGCATTTTTTTTCGCCCCACATTTATACATTTATATGTTCAAATAAATCTAATTTCAAGTATGTGGATTAAAAAAAGTCTAAAGTCATTAAAATTAGTAAGAAGTAAAGTAACAGTTTCTGCAACTATGAAATGAAAACATCACCTCTTTAGGGATGATATGTGCACCGATCAATGTAAATCATCACTCTAATATTGTATTTACACATGATAAAATATTTAAAAATGATTGCACTGACCAGCATAACCTATTTATAACATAAGGCTGCAAATTGAATGAAGTTAATCTATATTCATGCATGCATCGTATTCATATGTAAAATGCTTTGCTGAAGTCCAGTTGCACTAAACATCAAGCATATTTTCAACTTGAAAACATCAACCAGAATGTCTGATTTTAATGAAGTTATGCTTTGCCAGAGCAATGAAGGCAAAACATACCATCAGCAGAACCGACGTTTAATAAATCCATTTATTTATGAATCGTATGTCGTTATTGTGCAGTTATTAGTTTGAAAGAACTGCAGAAGTCGACAAAAATGTAAAGCAAAACTGCACAAAAACACTGACTCGAAAAGGCAAGCTCTGAGTTGGCAACAGTTTCTGCATATATATATATAAAAGAAGTTCAAATCAAATGAAATGTAACAGATCCCTCTAAGTGTTAGCCCACATGTGGTGGTTAGTCATCTTCGGCTGTACTGTCTCAAGTTTCTGGTCTAATTATTTCATCTTCATATCGCCCCACAAATTCAAATATGAATGTGCAGGGCTCATGTTTATTCCTCCGTACAGAGGGGGAGGCAGTTCAGCCATTTACTCATGTAAAATTAATGTCAAAGAAAGCGACGGGACGTTATGGCTGCACGTGTTCGCCTCACACTTGAAAGGCCATTCCTCACTTCGCTCTGGAGCCCACGGTGTCAAGAAGGATAAGAAATGTGTGAGGATATAAAACATGAATGCATTCCTAATAACAAGAAGCCCACAGTAAAATAAATAAGAAATTCTGCATGCTTGCGCACATTTACCTCGGGACAGAAAAAGTAGGCCAAGCTTTGTTTTAATGATATTTTGTTGGAGAGCACATTGGATTTAATTGGATCAAACATCCGCACAATTTAAAAATGTTCTTATCAGGTGTATTTTTTTTTTTAAGTCCGCCCGACGCCGTTGATGATAATGTGGCTTGAAGGTAAAGTTGTGATAGTCGACATGCAGAAATCACCACACACTGCACAATCTCAGGCACAAATACTCAAGAACAGTCATCAAAGCAGAATGGAGGTCAACTCATCTGCTGTCAGCGCCATCATCTCCAAGCAAAACTAAAAATAATGGCTTCACTCCGGTTTAAAAATAGCTTTTATTACAGCTTTACTGAGAGCAAGCTGCTCTGATCACACACAGAGGGGAACAACAGTCCATGTGCAACATTTTCAACATGATGGGGGGGAAAAAAACAAACTGATGGACAGTCGGGCTCGTGTCCAGGTGACGGAAGATGAGAAGATGATTTTGTCTTAAAAGGAAAACAAAGAAAGAAAACGGACGAGAACAAAAGCCCTGCAAATACAAATTCCAAATATGAAAATACTTCAGCGACATGGTATAATTTACATTGATCCTCTCATTTGGTATGCATGACCGGCCTTGTCTTAAAGGATGTGGAAGTGACAGTCAGAGTTCAGTCTTCCAGTGAAGCGTAACTCTCGCCCACGAGCCTCGGTCATCTTAATCCTCATGGATGTTGAACAGCTTGGCCACTTCGTTGAGATCCGCATGTTCCTCTCCATCCTTGATGATCTGCGAACAAACACAGAATGTGGTTATTTAATAAATCTACGTCTTCCCTCTGACCGGGCCGCGGCGCCGCCTGGCGTGACGTACCTTCCTCGCGACGGGCATCCTGTTGAACACGTTCCACAGTATGATGCCCACCACCACTTTGTCTCGCAGATAGAAGATGACTCCTTTTCCGTAGTCGTCTTTGTGGCCCACGACGGGAGCGGGGGCTGTGGAGGCCACTGGGCTGGTGGCCGTGTCCTCCGTCTCACTTTCTGATCGAATCCCAGTCCCTGTAAAACACACAGAAACAGACGAGGTTCAGCTTATTTAACAGGCGGATGGACTCTTAGTAACATGCTACTGTTTTGCCAGTGTTGTAAAAAATACGAAGAAACGACGGCATCGGTTATTTCTGCCAGCAACCTGAAGAATCTCTGTCCGAGACGACAGATGTAATTGTGCACAAAGATAAACATGCTTTCCGTGTTGAGGTTTGAAACAGTGGATCGTCTGCGGATGACAAATAACCCGACTGTGAAACAACTCACCTGCGAGCGAAGGGAAACCACAACAACACAGCACATCACTCGCCGTTAGATCCTGAACCGTGCAGACTTCTCTGTCAGGAATAATTTATGAGCAGCTAATGATGTTTTGATGTTCCGCCACATGTGTGAATGTACAAAACTGGAATACTTTTGAGATTAGAATAAAAATCCTGCTGTTTTATTAACCTGCAGACGGAAGACTGGCACAGATGAAAGGAAATATAATTTCATCGCATAACCTTTTGCTGGTTAATAGACGAAGCAGTGTGAGAGACTGTGCACTGCTTCTGTTTTAACACCAGCCGGCTCATAACCAGGAGTAAATTCACTTTTAAAGCAGCGGGAGTCTTGATGAGAAAATGACAACTGAGTCTGAAACTATTTTATTTTTCATTTGCAGCATAAACACCCGTCTTTACTCCATTACCTGACTCCTCTGTGGCAGCTTTCGGTGTATCCTTTGCGGTTGCTTTGGCGAACACTCCCACGGTGGGCAGGCTGCTGTCGACGATGCCGATGGCCTCGTAGCCTACGTCGGGTCCAAGGTCACTCCTGTGGGAAAACGGGGTCGCCGCAAATCACAGAGGAAACCCAGAAAAATGTTTTGACCCAGTGAATGAAAGAAGTTTTTCTATTCTTTTGAAGGGAAATCATTACAAACTGAAATGATGCATGTCCGCACTGTGTGCCACAAAGTGTCTGCTGCATCAAAACTAAAGAGTGAAATCTTCTCCGAGCCGCTGCTGTAAACATTTTAGCGGAAATTCAGTGAGCTGTGATATGACGGCACAGCAACTACCAGCTTTCAGAGCGGCTTCCCGGCCGCAGTGTGTATGTTTGTGCAGCTCACAGCTCAACGCATACACACAAAGCAAACGGGGCTGAGCTGGAAGCTGGAATGACGTCCTCCCCCCGGCTCATGAGTTTGAGGATAGTTGATGACCTGAAGTAACACCGCGGCCGGCTGACCTTCCACAAATTACACGCTGCCCAGAGAGGCTGTGCACTCACAGCACTGATTCACAGCCGTCCAGACTCGCGGCTCATCAGGACGGACACTTTTTCAGTGTTATCACAGTGTTACAACTATTACAACAATCAAAGAGCTTTAAACTTCCAACTGCAGTACTTCCCAAAAAGTTTTAAGCATGTGAGGAAGTTTGTCAGTGTTAAAATGCGTGTCTGAAGGCGGATAGACTCCTCGGACGGTTGAGCAGCCTCCCGGTGTGTCAGTCGTGGCAGTTTGTGGACTTTATTGAGGCCGTGTTGTCAGCTGTGTCTCCAGACCACCAGCTGCATTCATCAGGCCAGTGTGAGCCGCATTCCTCACTGCAGCTCAACATTTGGCGACTCCGCGATCATATCAGCCAATGTTCGGAGCTGGACATTTTTCAATCCCATAATAAATTCAATGTCGGAGCGGAGCGGTCTTCTCCGAGCAGCTCCCACCTTAATGTCCTCTAAAGGCGTTTTAAATATTTCAGCCCAATGGGTTTTTCAAGACCCCAGAGCAATCATGCATGTTCATTTGACTTCTAAAAGGATTACATCTGAGTCATTTGCAGGATTGAACATGCTGCCCCACTGCTGACTTATTTAAATGCATTCACTGGATGTGTACCTGTGCAATCAACAATTCAAACCGGCTCCCCCACTTCAAATGTTTCCCTTCATTTCCACTTCAGACTGCTCTCACAGCTGGCAGCCACAGCTCTGATTTGGAAAAAAAAAAATGGCTTTGAATTCTAAACACAAGTTGGAGAAGCTGTCGGATACTCACCAGAACATCGACTGATGCCAGTACGGTTTGCTGGCGCCGGTCATGTTCTCTCCTGCTAGCCTGCCGCTCACGACGGCGTGGTCGTGGTGCTCCACCCGTCTGCGGCCCAACCTGATGTCGTAGAAACAGGCAGCATCTCCCGCCTGAACGCGGAGAGGGAAAAGATGTGCAGCATGGATCAGAAGCAGTGATTATTATTATGTTGGGCTGAATATTGCTGTAAAACACTAGAGAAACGGTTCAGGTATGAGTACAGCTCTATGAAGAATTCCTGCGAAATTACATGATTTGGCCTGAAGGGGGCGCAGTCATCAAAGGCAAAATCAGAAGCTGCGTTTCATTTTTCATAAGCCTAAAAACCATACTGATCCCCGAAGTAACATACAAAGTGTGTCTCACTGGAATATTTGAGAAGTAAAACCTAAATCACATCAGTGAATGATTCATTCTGGAGGAACTGTTCCACAGGGTTTCGAACAGAAAGCTCAACGTCTTCAATTTATAATTTGTTACTCTAAATTGACTATAAATGTTTAAAGATGTGCAAACCAAACACAGAGTCAGGAAAGTACAGCAGGTGTGTATCAGCGCTGGTCCTAACAACGCGCTACACTAGCCAGCTACTCACCACCCAGATATTGGACCTGGCCTGCAGCTCGGCGTTGACCCGGTAACCCCCGAAGTCAGAGTCCACCTCCAGGCCGCCTGATTTAGCGAGGTCAACGTTGGGCTCCAGGCCAACAGCTGCGACAATGTGGTCGGTTTTCACCTGGGACAGGAGGCAGATGTTAATGAGTAACAAGAAGTGGAGCCATTTCACCGACTCAGGACACATTTGGGGCGGAACGCTCTCTTACCAGTCGGCCATCTTTCAACAAGATTTCTAATCTATCATCCTTGCAGGCCACGGATTTCACCAACGCTTCTGATATGATTTTCACTCCCTCTGGAAAAGCATAAATGTATATTATTAAAATTAAATCTGATGAAGAAACGATGTATTTTCTCCTCAGAGTCAAATGAAAACATGGACACAAACCTCTCTTGACTTTCTCTGTTGTCCAGTTGCTCAGATACTCAGGCAACACTTTCCCCATGTTGCCCCTCTCAGGGAACATCTGGATAACCTCCAGGCCAGACTCGGTTGCTAAAAATAAAGCAAGAGGAAAGCTGATAAGTGAGCAACAGGTACGTTCTGTTTAACAGTCGGCGTTATCTTTTCCCGGCTCTTACACTTCCTGCCGAGGGCGCAGGCCAGCTCGCTGCCCAGGAAGCCGCCGCCGATGATCGTGACTGACTTTACATTTCTAGAGACCTTGTCCAGTGACTTGAAGTCTTCAATCTGTGTGGGGACAAATATTCCAATCCAGGCAGGGTGAACAACAAATTAAGACAATACAGCATTTTGGAGGCTATTTACTGATTCATCGATCGTTATAATAATAATTTATCACATCCTGTACATGTACTATACACCATGTACTGTATGATCTACCATCTTGCAGACATTCCTCAATTGTAATAAAGCTACTGCCCCCTTGTGGCTAAATGCTGACCTTGCGGAATAAGGTCGTCCTGCTCATGACCTCCTCTCCGGCTCTTTCAATGACCTGCAGGTTTCTCGGCACGCCGCCTACAGACAAGCGGACAGGTTAACCTCCTTCGTGTCTGAATCTCGTGCAGCCGTTCGTTCGGTGCGAGGACGCTCACCTGTAGCAATCAAGCACTTGTCGTATGAAATTTCAGTACCATCGTCTAGTTTCACTTTGTTTCCTCTAACATCCATGTGCACCACCTGAAAGGAGTTCAATTCATCTTAAACATATAAATATACACATGCTTACTTATCAGTTTGAGATCTTTAATACAAAAGAGAAGCAAATATATATTTGACAGTGAAGCTCCAGGCCCACCGGTATGAATTACAGCCAGGTGTTGTTCATGCTTAAGGTGTGAGCAGCCTGTAGAGGCTGACTGATGGAGATAAAGAACCATAAATGAACCTTTTTGCTCAGGAGAACAGCAACTCCTCCATTCTCAGCACTTTCTAGATCTTCTGGATTTATGTAGAATGAAGGCGGCTGGAAGTAGATGCTGGGAAGTAAAAACAGAAGCATCAGAATTACTGAACAATCTCAGATTGTCTTTTACATTATGTGGCTGAAGTGTTTCAAGGCAAGTCTGAGAAAAAAAAAAACAACCAAAAAGCTAGAGATCTTCAGGAAGTGAGACTTGCTTTAGTATGTTGTTGTTTCTGTGTAGATAGCGATGGTTCCCATTCACATTAACTAAAATGTTCCCATCAAGGAGACAGTTTTACAGTCTGGAAGTAGCCCAGCCCGTCCTTGGCGGCGTGTATGTTTGTTTTTTATTGGTAGACCTTGCAGCCACACTATTCCTGAACTGACAGGACAATTAGGTCTCTGAAAATAGTGTCTCCTCTCTTCAGGAGAAAAGCAACAACAACAAAATAAACTATTTACAGTACCAAGAAATGTCTATAAAATCTTTGGAATGAATTTGCTTTCATAAAACGATATGACCTGAGCCAAAAGCCCTAATACCACAGAAACAATTATATGTCCTGTCCTCATTTAAAATGTGCTGGTGAAACAAGCACATAAACCAGGCTAAAAACTTCAACAAGATAAAACTGAAGATAGATGTGAGCGAACTCGGTGTTGAGTGACACTGAACCAAAGTGTCGAGTCACTCCAATTTACAAAAACACGCCAAGTTTTTCACCGCTATTTACAGGAAGTATTTGCTGATATAAACCACGTCTCGCAAGTTCTACGGTAAACAACTGAAGCTAGAAGTTACAAAACCAACTCAAAGACTTCCTGGTTCGGTTGTGTCATTTTTCAATATTAACTTTCAAGCAAAATAACCGACAGAAAAAGGTATGAATGAAGGAACTATGCTAAATTCACAAATGCCCCAGGACAGAAAACAGAATGTGAAAGGCAAACAGAAAGAGATGAAGTCACTAAAGCAATGGCAGGTTAGAGGACTTTAAACACACCTTCTTTCTTTCCCGTTCCACTGTTTGAAACGCAGCGTTTCTGTCACACTGGGGTCGTCAGAGAACCACAGCTCTTTGGAGAGAGGCGGTCTCATGTATGGGAGGTCCGGCTCATCAGTCACAATCAGAACCTGGAAGCAGGATTTAAACAATCCTGTCACAAAGGCGACAAAATACGTCGACCAATAACACAACTGTAAAAATCGGACCTTGGCACCGGGGTCTCTGGCACGGATTGACCGGGCGGCGGCGAAAGAGGCGGTGCCCCCTCCAATGAGCAGGTAGGGGGAGTGTGAGGGGATCTTGGGAGGGGAAGGTGCGGCGTCTCCTGCTGGAGTTTGCAAGAGAGAGCGAGAGAGAGATGCAACAAAGCAAAAGAGAGGAAGGAGACACAATCAGTCAGCATTTGATCTCACTAACAGCCACAAATACACCGGGAGGGATTAAATGAACCTGGTGAAAAAAAGGAAATGTGGGTGAGATTAACCTTTATCTTTACAAGAACCCAAACAATGTGAAAGAGAAACAAGCAGGGAGAGGATCTGTAATGGAGGAAAAAAAAAAACAGTTACCAGTACAAAATAGGAGAAGAGATGTGGGGAAATTAACATTATCATTATCACAGAAGGAGGAATTATGAGGGATGCCCGGTTCCCCAGTCCAACGGTCTTACCACTCACTGCCTCCACCACCACAGCGTCGGGCTGAGGTTCGGGAGCTTCCGGCTGAGGCTCGGCTGCCACAGCTTCGGAAGCTTTGGGCGCCTCGGTAGCCACAGCTTCCGGCTGAGGCTCAGGCGCCTCGGCCACTTCGGCCGCCACAGCTTCCGGCTGAGGCTCAGGCGCCTCGGCCGCTTCGGCCGCCACAGCTTCGGGCTGAGGCTCTGACGCCTCGGCCACAGGTTCCGGCTGAGGCTCGGGAGCCTCTGCTGCGGGGGGTTCAGCTGCTGCTGCTGCTGGTTCTGTTAGTACAATCGAATCATCGACCCGTCGAAATGAGAAGAAACGAGAGTCGAGATGAGAAAAAGGCACGTCGCTGTTTCAATGCACGGGTCTGACGGCGTTCTTACCGCTCTCCTCAGCAGGCGCCGGGGTCTCTGCTGTGGTCGGGTCTGACGGCGGAGCTGGTTCTGCTCATACGGTGTTTAAAGTGAGAAAGAAAGCCTGTAAGGTCAACTCTGGAGTCTGTGTCCACTTGACAGACTCAACTCAGATTGAAAACCAGGGACACAAATGACAAAGAAAATGTGCCCATTTCACAGTTTTAACCGTAACCTTAGATCAATTATTAGGGTCACATGATGACAGCTCTCCTTTACAGCGCTTACCCTCCTCAACTACAGGTGGAGTGAGTGGTGCTCCTGTCTCTTCTGGTGCGGCTTCAGCCACAGGCTCATCTGCTGTTGAGGCAATCCACAGCACGTGTTCAAACTGAAGTCTAAACATATTGTTGAGAGGGGAGACGAACAGGACCCATGCAATTCTTCCGCTTTTATCCAGGAATATTCTCAAGAGCATTCATACAAAAGCAAAGCAAAACAAAAACTAACTGGAAGTTGCCCAATTTGTGGTTGAATTCCATAAGATATTTAAGCTGTAAAGACAATATATGAATAAAAAAAGACGACACCATTTAGAAATGAGAGAAAAACAGCTTGTGAATGGTTGAAACTGAAATATCCACATGTAGGGGCAGCTAGCAGTTGAGAGCATCACTTTGAAGAGAAGGACAGAAAATCCCCGGACAGTGTTATTCAAAGTACGAAAAAAACGCATTGACAAATATGACAGTGAGTAAACCAACATATTTGTAATAAATACAACTCCCCATAATGTGTTCAACAAAAAAAAAAAAAAAAAAAACAACATTTCAGAAAACGAGCTTTCTACGTGAGTTTCCAAATGCTGTCATGAGAGTGTGACGGGTTCATTTCAGGGTTAGAAAATGACAAATTCATGAATCCAAGAACAAATAAACAATGAAACATGCTCGTCACAACATACAAAAAAAAAAAAAAAACACAGTAAACCACAAACATGCAACAAACACAAAGTCACAGTCCATCCATGCAGTTAACCTCACAGTCTACAAATGTTAATAACACACACGGCACTGGTTTTGAACATCAAGGGTGCTTCCTGTATAAAACATGCAGCCAATATAATGTATTTTTAGTATTTGAGCAGGTGTGTTTTACTAGCTGGAAAGTTTCTTTTTTTTCCTATTGGCCTCACAGCGGCTGTCAGAAATTCTAGGACTGACATTCCATCTAAAAGTACACCATGTGCTACAATCAATACATGATTATCATATCTGTGAAAGTAGTAAACTCAAAACTGATGTATTTCATGGTGAAGTTAGGTGACAAACCAAAATTATGGTGGAATATAAAATTTGGCAAGTATCACAATATCTAAAGATGCTGACTGATATTATTTTGTTCATACTGCTGCCCTGTCTTAATAAAAAAATAAGGCAGGGCTTTCACATTGGCTCATAGATGCAGGTTATACAGGAGGCACAGGTCAAACACACATTGTGAATATAGGAAGATATGTTAACAACCTGTAGGCGGTGCACTTGTTTCAGTCGGTGCTGCTTCTGCTTCTGCTTCGGCTTCAGGAGCTTTTTGTTCTGGCTCAATGACAGCTGTGAGGAAAACAGGAACATTTAACAAGCAATTATTCCAACAAGTTGAAATAAACAACGTGGTGAAATATAATTTGGCCATTTGCTAATTTAAACTGAGATATTTACACAAATCCAATCATAAATTCAAGTGCAGCAGGGTACTTCCAGCATTTCACAGCTTGAGGATCTGCTGCTTTAAATGACAGTAAAGAGGAAGCTGGACTGCTTCCTGCAGAGTCAGCTAAGTCTTTACCATTAAATAACCTTCAGCTAAGATTCAGACTAATGTGCCACTCAAAACTGTGACATTGCAGGCTTCATAAATGAAGTTCAGCGATAACAGAGCTCTCGAACCAAAGTTAAATCATTAACATGAATGAAGTTTGATCTTAAACGGCAATAAATATTCGATGCAGATGAAACAAATAAATTGCATCCCTTTATCTTGAATATTTCAACAACATTTAATAGAACAACGTCAACAGTAAAAGCATGTCTTGAACACTAAAGACAGATTTCTTTAAAACGAAACAAAGAAAAGAAAAGCTCACCAGGAGGCTCTGGCTGGGCTGGTGTGTCTGTTACTTTATGAGGCCTGGATGCAAGTTCTGCCATACGCTCTTCATATCTTTTCTGGTCTCCCTTTAGTGTTTGGTAAGCCTGTGAAAATTAAAAATGAACCGCTTTCACTCGTGAACAGGACAGCTACCAGATGACAAAAACAATCAGATCTGCTCATTAGATTCACAGAGATTATTGTCTTTCAGCTTCAACTATCAATAAAACGTGCAGCTTGGGACCTTGCGGGTGCACATGAATGAAAAGCCTTACGAGTATATCTTATTGATCTTAGCAACAGAACTGTATAAATAAATTCACCATCATCACTTCCATTTCAAATCTTCAGCACAGCACTGAATGAAAAAAAAACAGATCAAGTTTACTCACGTATGCGATGCCACCCACGGACGCCACACCAACCAGGAGGGCATAGATGGAGTTTTCTTTCCCTCCGCCTGCCGGGCCAGTGGACATGTGAGCCGTGGGGACGCATGCTGGCGTTCTGACGCTGTTCAGTCCTGAAAGCAGAAGATGTAAACTGCTGAAAGCTGCAAGAAAGGTGTATATGTTATGCTGTCACACTCTTCTCAATGCTAAAGCATGACCTTCAAATGGTCTAGAGCTCCTTCCACACTCCTATAGCTTCACTGACTGCCTCAGGTGAAGTCCTGCGTGAAGTCCTGCTCTTGACGTGAAGTCCTGCTCTTCAGTTTAATAGCCCTCCATGATCTTCCTCCTGCATCCCTTCTCTGCTCTCCTACTGCCCATGTGTACAACAGGGGACTAAAGTCTTATTTGATCTGCCAGCACAGGCGGTGGAACGCATTCCCACAGAACTTAAAGACTTAATAACTCCACCCACCTTCATAGAATGTCTCAAAACAAACATGTTCAGACTGGATTTCATGCTTTGATTTAATTCAATTTCAGTTCCAACTGTGCTGGTATATCTTTATGTGAAATGAATGAACAAATAGCAAAAATAAATTGTAACATTTAAAGAACTGAATAGCTAAAAATTGAGAAACTGCAAAGAAATGTCAGTGGCTCTTTAACTTTCCAAATGAAATTAAAGCTGCAGATTTCAGATACTGTATAAATACACACATAGATGGCATGCAAGCTAAATACGCGTACTATACACAAATCTTATTTGGTGGTAAAGAAGCAAAAAATGGTTTAAGATGAAAAGATGTAATACATTTCTTAATTTCATTTTTTCTATTTTTTTATGAACTTTTGTAAAGGTCACACACAAGAGAATTTAGAATACAGTAAAGAATTTAACTATTAGACAAAACAATCAAAAGACAAGAAAAAACATGCACAAAGAACAGATTGTTTGCTAAACAACCATTATTAAATCATCATATATGACAAGTTGGAGAAGCCATAGAACCAACACAAAGTAAATTTAAGAGAAATACACGTTCACCAAAAGTAGAGTAAATAGCAGTGGATTATGCATCAACATATGCTGCAGTCAGTCTGGGACCCGGCTTTCAGTAAGTGCAAAGACAGGCCCACATCTTCGGCTGAATTTTATAAGTAAACTGTTGAATGTGCACTTGATTTTCTCCAGTGTAATTTAGTTAACTAGATCTTTTGTTCAGGAGGAATGGAAACAGGCAGAATCACAGGTGAGATCAAGATCACTATAAAGCATGAAGTTTATCTGTGATGATATGAGCACAAAGTAAGATTTTATGCTGTACTAAAGACCATGTCTGGCACAAATAGATGATAAATTCATTTATTTCAATGTCCAAAATAGTATGCACGAATATGTATTAATACTGTGTTCTTTGAGTCCTTATGAGACCTGATGGGGCATGCAGATATAAGAAAATCTCTGTGCTGCTTCATTAGCATCACAGATGCACACAAGCTTGTTTCAATGCAATAAAAAAAATGTATGATCAATTTCACACATCGAGGATTACTGCTGTGCATCGGAACCTGTTGTGTTCATTGAATCTGAAACATGGAGGAATGAAAAGCCCCCTGATCCAAGTCAGCCAGTGGGCCAAGTGTCACAAAAATAGTGCAAAGGCTGTAAGAAACTTAGCTCTTCATTCAGACATGACAGAAACATGCACTAATGTTACCCCGAGCTGATTCCTGACAGAATTCAAACAGCAGCGGCTACAGGAGGTGAAATACACACGTTTAAAAAGAAGCTGTCAGAAAGTCACCTGGTCACTTTATGCGTGCTAATTAGCCCAGCTAGCTTTAAAACAGCCACATGAAGGTCGGAACGGTTTAAGTAAGCTGAGGCCACCAGACTATTAGCCCGTCTGGTTTTAATGACATAGTGGAATAATACCGTGTCGCTAGTAGCGTGTGTTTGGAAGGCGGCCAAGACTTTCTTACCTGATCTTCTCACATTCTGCCGGCACACTGTTGAGGAGTTTCTAGCAAGAGGTGCAAGCTTATTCCATGCAGTCCTACATTTCAGCATTGTGGCTCAGCTGCGCGACCAGCGGCTTCCAGGTTACCGGCCGACCCGTCGGGCAGAAGCACCAGATAGATACCGTCAACAAAATCCGACAACCGGCGGGCAGCGACAACTAGCAGCACCCCGGTACACGCCAAGGCCAGAGACAGGTCACACGTTAAAGGGGGATTGTGGGTAATCACAGAGACTCTTTCAGTGGTGAAGAGTGGCCAAGGAAGTGCGAAAGATGGCGTCACACTCCAGTCCAGTTACAGATAAAAAAGGGATGCTCTCACGAAAAACCTTCAATTTACTGAATAAAACAGATTAAGATAGCTTATTTGTAAAGCAGTCTTAAAATGTCCTTCTCCAGCACTGGTGATTCAAGGTGTTACTCATAGTGGTGTCTGTTTATACATCTTTTTTTGTGACTCTTTGGCAGCTGTCGCTCTTCTTCTTGATGTTTCTTTGTAAATAATCTCAGTCATCGCGTGCTGCTGCCCCCACTGGTTATACATTTCATTAACATGTTTAGAAAACACTTTCCGGAGTGGTTAATGAAGGATTACCAGAAGAAAACAGCACAGGTGGACAACAGTGAGGTATCGTTCATATTATGAAGGTGACATTCAGACAAACACATACATAAAGATACTGGATTTTCTTAAATGGAAATCTATTCAAGTAAATAGAGTAGATTTTAAATTAACCCGCAATGTTAATATATAATACATGCCACACAATGTGTGCAGTCGACTGTTGTTGGGCATTTTTTTAATCAATGTTATCTTTTGGAATATTTTCAAGATTTTCACTGAGTCATGATTTGCAATTATGAAATCTTTCCCAGTGGTGCACCAGAAAAAAAAATATAAAGTTGTTATGTCGCCCTCTCGTGGCAACATTAAAAATGACAGCGACGGCATGTCACTGATTTTGTAAGTACATGAACACTTATATCATGAATATAATGTATAATTGTATAGCTTGAGCTACGAAGTCAGAACCTTGACTGGTATCACTGTTTTATTAAGCTGCTTTTAGGAGTATGTTCACTTACCAAGCCTCTCATAGCTTAACATTAGCACATTAAATGAGTCTCAGCCTCCTATGCAAAAATCTGGACTGGCAGTTATACCTCATCTTCAGAGGCCTGATTGTATGTCGAGGTTTCTTGTGACTAAGCAGTTACACAGTAGCTTACTTATGAAAAATGGAATGCATAAAACTATTTGTAGCATCAGCTGGCGAAGAGTCTCCATTGAGCTTAAATATAGATGCCAGCTGCAACCTTTCCTTTCATGCTAGCAAGTAAATACACAGCTTTTCATCTAGAAATACTTCTACCGTTATACCTTACACTGTGCTGGTTATTAATATTTAGTGTATGCATTTTTCAGCAGTTCAGCATCTTTATTTATTTATTATTATTACTATTATTATTATTATTATTATTATTATTATTATTATTATTATTATTACTATTCAGTTAATTAAATTATTTATTTGAAACAGGGTTTTTTTAATTGTCTGAGCTCGGAAATCTTATGCGCTGTATGAAAAAATAACATCAAAACGCTATTTATAAATAAATTATAGAGCATGTACATAACATAAACCAGTGTTTCCTAACCTTGGGATTGGGACCCCTTTGGGGGCCGCCAGAGATTAAGAAAGGGGAGGCTATTAAATTTATATTTGCACATGTCAAAAACAACATCATTGACCTTGAAAGCTGTCTATTGCTGTTATATTGAGGTCTCCTGCCGTTGTGTGTGTGTGGGTGAGAGCGGGGGTGTCCACAAGTGTTTTGATGAATCACAGACTGAAGAGGGGGTCCGCAGCCCTTTTTAACGGCAATCTGGTGGGAAAAAAAAAAAAAAAAAGGTTGGGAACTACTCTGTATGTGTAGTATTTCTCCCTTGGTTTACACCCCCACACACCAACAGCTCCATCCACACACAGTATTGTTTTTGCTCTCTCTCTCTCTCTCTCCCTCTCTCTCTCTCCCTCTCTCTCTCTCTCTGTCAGTGTGATCAATTTCTTGACTTCCTTGTTTTGGAGTGGCTGAGCTGAATACCAGAACACAGGATATGCCTCACACTGCTCTCAGTTTCACAGCAGCAGCAGCAGCAGCAGCAGCAGCAGCGGCGGCGGCAGCAGAGGCGGTGCTGGTCGTGGTGGTGCTGGTGGTGGTGGAGGTGGCGGCGGCAGCTGTGAGGACGACACACTCTGCAGTCAAGATGAGTGCCGGGGATGAGGTCTGCACCGGCTGGCTCATTAAATCCCCGCCGGAGAAGAAACTAAAGAGATTTGTGAGTAGGAGTGCACGTCGGACACTTGTCTGTGTCCTCTGCCAGGGGGAGTGCCAGGTTGTGCTGCTGAGCTTTGTGCTTATGTATGTGTGTGTGAGTGTGTTATGGTGTGCTGTGAGGATTCAGAGACATGTATGCTTAGAAATTGATCTACCTTTTCATCATCTTTGTGATCAACACCTCACTTTTGCGTGCGGGCTGATAAAGCTGCTTCTGGCTCGTGATAACAGTGTACCTTTAAGTGCAGACTGACTTCAGACAGACATATTTATGACTCTGTATCTAATTGCTTACGTGAAACAGCATCCAGCCGCCACTATTTCTGCAGTTGCTGGGGTCATGTGATGATGTTATTCTGGCCCCTCGCTGTGCTCTTGTTTGTGTGTTGTGAAACATGGGAAGTAATGTCAGCAGCCCTCAGACGC
Source organism: Salarias fasciatus (assembly GCF_902148845.1). NCBI lineage: Eukaryota > Metazoa > Chordata > Actinopteri > Blenniiformes > Blenniidae > Salarias > Salarias fasciatus. The sequence goes on from NC_043754.1 coordinate 9,395,438, forward strand.
TTCAGCGACAAGCAGAAATAGTCCAGCTTTATGATGGCTGTCTGCACTTCCTCAGTACCAATGAAGGGGGACTCATTTTGTCAACAGTAGAGCAAGGAAAGGGGTAGTGTGTGCATGTGTGTGTTGTTGGCGGGGGGGGGGGGGGGGGGGGGGGGGGTTCAGAGCGGGAAATAGAAACTTCAGCACACATGCAAATCCTGTTAATGAGTCTGATGGAGACTGGTGCATCATTTAACACTCAAACATCTGCTGCTGGCACATGTTGGTCTGAAAATCATAATGATCTTGTTGAAAGGAGCAAAATGCCAGTGGGGAGGCACACACGTGTTTGTTTTGTTGCTCAGAAACAAAATTGTTTCTGGTGTGAAACCACGTCTGTCAACATTTCATTTCCACTTTCTGCTGTCATAAATGTGGATTTAACGGCTGTCTGCTGTGCGCCGTCCACTGAAGGAGGCCCCCACTCATCAGAGAATACTCTATTCTGCTGAAGAGCGTATGAGTAGAACTATTATTGGTTTAATAATTGATATGATGCGGGAAAGAGAACCTCAGGTCCTGTTCTTCATGCTTTATTTAGCTGATATCTGTAGGAAAAAGAAAATACACACATTGAAAACATATTATATTATATTATATTATATTATATTATATCCCTCCATCTCTTTTTTACTGAAGCCATACAATGTTTTGTAATGTAATAAAATATTGAAATACAATTAGTTTTAAAAATGACAAAGAATGAAAATGAATTAATGCACAAACTGAAAATATCCTTCCTTCTTAAAACACATATTAAAATACAAAAATAATTACTAAAATCTATATCTAGTTACATTTTAAAAGTACAATAACTTTTAAAAAATATTAAAGAATTGAATAATTAAGTATCAACTATACAGTTGCTCTAAAGTGAATTCAGCTGCTGGATTTTCCAGGTTTTCTTTGGTGGAAGTACAAAATGGTGTAAGAACAAACTTTAGCTTTATAACCATTTGATCATGCAAGAATATAAATAACTTCTTTAAAAATAACTGAATTCCTTTTAACCGCTTCAGTTTCTGGGTCCTGACTCTCTGGGACACCAAAGTGCTGTAAATATAAACCACACAATTTGAGTTGAGATACATTTTGACCAGTGTCAATCCAGGTGTATAAATAATACAGATCAGAGACGGGCTGCATTCCATTCAGCTGCTTGGGTTTCTATGTCTGGATTCATGGGACAGTCAAATGCTGTGGGTGTAAAACTCGGCTGGAGGTTTATGCTGAGTTGATTTTGGGTTTGTTTTCTCTGGAATTTGCTCAGTTGTCGCTGACCAACTATCATGTGACCAGAGTTTCATACCAAGGTCACATGATATCAGATAAGGAAACTGCATTTCATGCAGAATACCTTGAGTAAAAACTGCAGAGAAAACATCATTTTTCAATTTCAAATAATTGTAGAATCTGGATGAAACTTCTCTGTATTTATTCATTTGTTTTCTTTTTATTAAAACAACACAAACTGATCTACGTCTTTCTTCTGTTTCCGTAAGATCACTCTAAATGCACAAGACATCATAGATATTCGTCATCTCCATTGGCATCGATCGGATCAAGTTACGGTTTCCTCTCAAACTCGTCAGTGTTGGCAGCCAGTGTGGCGTGTTTCAGCGTTTCCTAATATGAACACAAATCATCCCCTGACTTGTGCAGGAGATCACCCACACGCAGAGAGGGAAGGAAAAAAAAACAAAAACGTCCTAACACACTAGAACCTCAATCGACGACTCAACCCACCAGTTCCCACCGAGCCACAAAACCAAGTGTGAAATGGTAACATCGTCACACCCACCTCTATTCTCCGCGTGCATTTCTTTAATCGGGTTTATTTTTACTCGAAGTATCGACACCCTAGCGAACAAGACAACGCCGTCTATTGCTGGTGTTTCGGTTCAGGTGGGACTTCTGATGAGTCGATTTTTGCAGCTATAAATACCTGTCTGCAACATGTCAGTATGAAGTCCCCAATGAAGAGATAATACCTCGTCTGTTGTGTTAGACTTTTTCTGTTAAATACAGTGAACTTCCTCTTCTCGGCACTTCTGGGAAATTGGAGTTGAGGTTCCGCTTACTGACCATAACAATGGCAAAAAACACCAACGCAGTGTAAAGTTGCAAAGTTAGCTGTTGCGAGCGGCAGATGTGAGCAGACTCTCATGACTTGATGGTCATCGTGACTAATAAACTGGGGGGGGAGGTGTTGCACACTCGATTATAGAACGCTGTCTTTAAAAATGATGATAAAATAATGCAAACTTAAGTGAAGCATGGGAGTCGTGGTTTGTGTTCTCGATAAGGTTGTGGGATTTGAATCTGATTCAATTGATTGGTTTTCTCCAAAAATGAACCCTGCTTGTTTGCCCTGCGATGTACCTTGAAATTAATTGATGTCTCTGGGATGGTTCGGGTGTATAGAGTGGCATAGAAGAAGGATGGACATTAAGTAAAACCGCTCTTCTCTCCTGCAGGCATGGAGGAAACGCTGGTTTGTCCTCCGGAGAGGCCGCATGAGCGGCAACCCAGACGTGCTGGAATACTATCAAAGCAAGAACTCCAAGAAGCCGATCCGCACCATCGACCTGAAGGAGTGCGAGGTGGAGATGCTGAACGGGCAGCTCCGGATAAAGCGCGACTTCCACGGGAAGCTCCTCTTCGTAGTGAAAACCTCGTCACGCATCTTTTACCTGGTGGCCAAAACAGAGGAGGAGATGAACGTCTGGATCAGCAGCATCAGTCAGATCTGTCAGTTTGGGAATCTGGAAGATACAGGTAATTATATACATATTTAGAAAGCTGTGGCTATTTTAAAGCTTATCACAGTTTCAAATCACAAGAGTGTGTGTATGTTCAACTGGTCCAAAAGTGTTGCTGCTCGTCCCAACACAGGATGTGGTGAAAACAAACTTTATGAGGTCAGAACAAAGTGGTCGGGGCCTTATGGCTTCCTGAAAACACACGTCAGGCACAGCAGATTTCAAAACAACGTCATTTTTTTCAGTATTTAATGTCTTTTCTGAGTATCAGATTTAACAGAAATGTATGAAAATGTTTTCAAGAAAGGGAAGAACAAATTTGAATTGTGGTTTTCACAGAAAAGAATTGGGAGAAGCTTCACATGATACTCTAAATTAAACAAGAGGAAGTCAAAATATGGATTAAGAACAACGGTAAAGACACATTATGCATTAAGGAGGAAATAAACCTCTTACTTTTTTAAAGTGTTGAATTAAGAAACGAAAACATCTTGCATCTTGTCACAAAAGTTATCACCAAAATCTCAAAATGTAAAACTAACAAACCCTTCTTAACGTTTAGCTTATTTAGTGTAAGTATCTGCAGATCACTTATGGAGTTGCGTGAGATGATATCTGGTTTTGATGAGGCAGGATTGAAATTCAACTTTACTCCAGTTCCAGATATTTCTGACTGGAAATATGATTCAGCACAACTGAACCGTAGAAGAGTGACTTACTAAGAAGGCTACGTCATTACGACACCCATTTCATGAAAATACGCCCATTTCTCGATGACTACAACTATACAAAGAAGACAGTTACAGATTTCAGCAATTAATCCATATTCAGTCTTCTGCAGTAGTCTTCAAAGTTGTTTTTTTTTTTTATAAAATCACAACAAAACAAAGGAGGTGAATTAAAATTATGAAATGAGCTTCAGGGTAAATCCCTTGGTGTAACAGATATAACAGTTTCAGACTATATATAAAGGCTTTCCAGTTAATACCATGTGAAAGAATACATGAAGAAGTCCATCCTCGGACCGCTTTAAACCCCATCTACAGGTTCTTTGAGGGCCTAAATCTAAACAACCTGTCCAGGTCTGAGAGCATAAAGAGCAAAGTTTCAGATGTAAATACAGTTCCTGTTAATAATGAAGAAACACTTTGCTGTCTGAAAAAAGAATGAATTGTGGTTTTTCTCTTCTCAGTCAACAAGACAGATACATTTCTCTGTAAACCCACACAATCAACCTGTGGTTAACACCGAAAGACACCTCCACCGAAGCAAAGGTGCTTTTGATCATTCGAACTAACACAAAAACAACATTTATCTCCGCTGACCTACAAAAGTAATTCCCATCAAAATCATTCATAGTTCTGTAGTAGCAGGATCTGCCCGGGCACGCTGCTGACTGACTGGATTGGCAATTCTTCTCAGATTGTCCAATTCAGGAGACGACTCCACGCTGAAAGCATCGACACAGTGATCGATGTCTGAACGCACAAAGTATCTCTGATCCCCTTTCCATAGAAGCAACAACACCTCCACAAACAAAGTTAAAACGCTAACGTTAAGCAGATACGGATGTTTCGACTACGTTTTTTTTTTTTGTTCTCAAGACACTGGAATGGAGATAAAGACAGGCAGACGTCTCAGGGTATGGGTTATGTTTTAGTGTTAGTGTATGGGAAGACTAAATTTGACCTTACAGAACTGTCTGTGCATGAAAGCTGTTTCTAGCGCTCAGCTATATAGCTTGAAGCAGCCTGATGTTGTTTCAGTATCAGCCGCAGATCAACACTTCACATCCAGATCAACACAGAAATAATAATATATTTGTATCGCTTATCTGATTTGGGCTTCTTCTTGACCTGTTTTTCACAATTCCTGCTCCTGATGTGTTCAGTTTCTACATTCATACTGAATCTTGTGCAAGTAACTGAAATTGTTTCCCTTGATTACAATTAGTTCTCCATTCTTAACCACCCTTACAAAGATATCTTTTGCTTTCATTACTGAGGAGCAGAAAGTTTTGTTTTGCCGTGTTAGCTCGGCACTGTGTGGGTCAGTCCAGTAAGTTGAATAATGAAGTTAAAAGTCACTCGTTTGGGGTAATCAGTCATTATTAAAGTCTGATATTTTACTTCAATGCATGATTCTGGGATATTCTCCTGCTGTCATGCAGAACTTTGAAAAAACAAATGACAAGAACAGGCAAAAAAAAAAAATGATTAGAAGAATAATTAATTATTACAACATGACACCAATGCATTATTTTATTCTCAATACTGTTCACATAACCTTCCAGCACACAGTGGTTTACTGTTGAGTTGAAGCCGCAAGGACTTTTGTTTCACCGTTGGTTTCACTGAGAGTGCGATGGGGATATTTTGTGAAGAGTCGACTGTTACAACAGTTTCATCTGCGTGAGGGAGATAGAGCAACAGCCCAGAGTTACTGATATGCTGCCCAACATGCTTCTGCAAATCTCAAACACCCTCACAAACACACACCAGCTGTCAGGAATAATATCATTTCATGTTTTCCACAATACGCCGACGTTGTTACTGGCATTTTCACACAGTCGTCATAATAATCAAGGTTTTCTTGACAGTGTAGAAAAGCAGCAGATTCTGGCTCGACCTCTGAGACGGCAGCTCATAGGGATGAAAAAGGAATAGAAAGGGTTTCCTTGTGCCCACATGAGAATGTAAATATCTACATGGAGAGCAAATGTTTTGTGAGAACTCACAAAAACTTCAGGATTTTTCTCTGCTTAACTCACAGCTCGGCCCGGATGGCCTTGACAGGACAACCTTGAGTCAAATGGAATGAGACGAATTTCTGAGCGAGCGCCAACGTGACGAGAAGAGAGGCAGAATGTCTAAACAAAAGAGGGAACATGGCTCGCATGCGTCCTCTTTTCAGATTACACCTGATCTGTTTGCAGCGTATGCAAAGTGAGCACAGGTTGGGAGGAACTACCCAGCTTGTTTGTTTGCACTTTGCACACAAACAAGCTGACTGTGGCCAGCGTGGTTTCTGTTTAATGTCACTTTGTAGTAACATGTATTGAAAGCATAGAGGAAGTTTAGGGTAAACGAGTCAAATCATGCACGCGGATCAGAGGATTCACTCTGGCGACCCCGGATGGGAGCAGCCAAAACAAAATTCTCTCTGTTTCTCAGAGTTGGAGGTATTTAAAAATACATCCCCCTTGTGTTTGGTGTTTGTCCCTGCTGGTTCTCAGCAGAGAGCTCAGACGACGGGTTCCCCCACACGCCTGTCTCCCTTCAGCCGTCACCCGACAGCTCCGACCGAGCGTCTGTGTCGAGTCAGCCCGATGCGAGCCATCCGCTGGACTACCTCTTCCTCTCGCAGTGCGAGACGGGGAGCGTGAGCACCATTAGGTATGTACAGTCTGTTAAATCACAGACAAACATTCAAACAACTGCAGCGGCTCATCAACAAGTGCAACTGTTTTCATTTTTTTCCCGGCCTGTAGACACGACAGCTTCTCAAACTCGGAGATCTCTCTGGAGCAGAGGTCATCAGACGACGCAGTCAAGGACATCTGTGTTGATTCCTCCTCATCCTCCATTTCCCATGCGAATGTCAGTCCCTCTCAGTTCCGCCATGGGAGGCTGGCCCACCCTCCCTTCAGCGCTCCGTGCATCTCCATAGCCCTGCCGTCATCCTCGTCCTCTCCTCTCCGCCACTGCGCCACAAGTGTCTTCCAGTTCGACAAACTGTACTCGTCGGCGCCGTTCGAGGTGTCGGCCGACGGACAGACGCCTCCTCCGCTGCCACCCAAACCGAATCACCTGTCAGACTCACTGAGTGACGAGGGAGCTCACAGGCCCAGGGCAATGTCCGCAAGGCATTTCGCCAGCAACACCGCACTATTTCCACGGAGGACCTCTATGTCGAGCCTGGACCATTTCAGGATCGGTAAATCCTCAATATCACGATAAAGAATCATTGTTTAAGCATGCAGAGAGCAGCAGCTGGCAACACTTCAACCACAGAAACCTTGACATAAGGCCGCATACAACAAAACTAATATCGTTCTTTCATGATATGATATTTTGCAGGGGATGCCAGCAGCAGATTGGTGAGGAACAGGAGGCAGAGTGTTAATCTGGTAAGACCCCAAAAACCAACACAACAAAAGCATTTTCCCATTTTTATCAACTACTTTTTGCCTTGTTTGAGGAGAAGTTTGTTAGTGACTGGATGAGCGTGAGACATTTATTTGAAAACTATTACTGTAGCGCCCCCAAGTGGTGGTATATTTTACTCTGAATGAAAGGTCTTCTGTCATATGGGGATGGAAACAATCCCCACTTCCCCAAGTACAAAGGCAGAGCACTGGAGGCGTCGCCAGTCCATCACAGAGCAAACACACAGACAAACACACAGACAAACACACACATGAACGTTTTAGATTCACCCAAAATGCATCTGTATTATGGAAGAGTAACTGAGTGCCTGAACAAAATGAACACACTGAGAATGTAAACAAAGTCCGCACAGAAGACCCTCCAGCCCCAGAATTGAACTGGGGGCCTTGTCTTGCATACAAACATGAGCTCAAAAGAATACGAAAGATGCTGCCCAAGCATGCAACAAGTCTCCACACAGCAGCAGAATTATCTCATGTTGGAAGCGCTGCGCAAAGAGGTGCGCTTGTCTGATCTCATTATTCCTTGTTGTTCGGCAGCCTTGTTTAAATACCACACAAGTTCAAAGCTACAAGGATGACTCATACGTCCCCATGGCTTCCCCTTCACCCTCCGTTACAACCGTTGAATGTGACGGCTACATCCCCATGAGCCCTGCGAAATTCAGCTTCCTTGGTACGAACGCCTCTGCCGAGTCCTCCTCATCTCTCGGCTCGCTGATGTGTCAAACTGGAGATGTCGAACCGCCGCCGATTAACCGGCACCTCAAGCCGTGCTTGAGGAGAGGTGAGATTCACACCCCAGGAACTGTCTTCCCACATTGTAAGCTTGATGTGGCGAGGAGCTGACTTGTATTTTCATCTTTATCTTTATCCGCTTCCATTGGAAGTGTCTGATCTCTGATCTGGTCTCTCTGTCCAAAAAAGGCAAAATTCTAGTTTGTTCTAACTTTGTCCTTTTCTGTCACACAGCTCGACCTCCACCTCTTGACCTCAGTGGCCTTTCTACCATCACAGAGTATCCCACTCATCTTCTTGTGAACAGAGCATTGACCGAATCATGGTGAGAGGAACCAAAATGTCCTTAACTATTTTTTTCACCTCATATTTTTTCCAGTGGACTTCAGCTCAGTATTTGTGTTTATATACGCTGCTGATTCTGTCACTAAACAATATTGGTTCACATCTGAATGTTGGGAGATTGATACATGGCTGCCTTTTTCTGGGAAATCATAGTTACAGAAATAAGGGATTGGAAGATCAAGTTAAGATTAACTGTATTTTAATGCGGTAATGAATATAATGACCAGCCCTGCAGGAATACGTCAGTTAAACCTTGACCATGTGTGTGGGGGGGAGCAAATTTGAGTCCCTTTTGTGGCAGGAAGTGCACCTGTGTGTAGACAAATCCACAGTGCAAATACTCACTGTAATGACCCTAGTAAAAAAGAAAAAGTCATCATAAGAGACTGATAATAAAGATAATCAACAATTACTGCAGTTTTCTATTCCTGTTTATAGAACATCAAATGAGATATTCGAAAATCTGACTGTGACTTCTTTTCTTTTTCTGTGAACTGGCAGTTTTTCAATGAACTGTTCACCTCCGGAGAGAAAACTGGAGAATGGGGACAGTTCAAGAGATGAAGCCACAAACTGCTCTGCAATGGTAATATTTTACTGCAGGAACACAATTTCAAATGCTTTTTTCCCCTTTTGTTTAGAATTTATTCCTTCTTTTCAGATAATTAAAATGTTTTGCTGCTCCAGACAAATCTTATTTAGTTCATAATCCTGAAAATGGCCCTTTTGGTCACAAAGGCTGCAGATCCTTGATTCAGATCTAGATCATCAGCCATAACTGAACAGTTATGATAATGTAATATGTTGTATCTCTAGGAATTGTGCAGATTTGCTTTAGATTCCACGAAATCACTTTGCAAAACTCTGCGACTCATGTATTGTGTTGTCAGGTGCAGATAGTTTCTTGTCTGTACTAAAAAAGTTACAAGGTTAGGGTCAGGGTTAGTTGCATTGAAGAGATCTAATATGAATTGGACTCTCAGCTCAAATTTACATGCTCAACAATTGCAGTTATAACTGTTATTATTTCAAGCTCAGCTAAAATGAAAACTGTGCTGTTTACCCAATCATCTCATTTTCCATCGCAGGAATCAAGGCAACTGCTTGGTCTCACCTTAGATGGAGTCGTGCAGCCCTGGATGAAGAGCTCAAACCTTGACTATTTGTCACTGGATTTCAATTCTGCATCCCCTTCACCTGTACAGAAGGTATATTTGCATTACATAATCATTGACTGCCTCGTTATTCTCTTAGCTGAACAGCCAATATAATCATTGAAATGCTAACATGACACTGAAGGACTGAGGTTTTACCCTTACCAATGAGACATAATCTAAAAACGATTATTTTCTGTCAAAATGCATGCAATGTCATTTTGGAAACTTTTATTCCAAAGACATGTCTGATTGTTGTCTCTTTATCTGTCTTAATATCACACAGAAACCTTTTCTGTCTGATGAGCACAGAGTGGATTATGTGAAGGTGGATGAGAAGAAGACTCAGGCACTTCAGAACACCAGAATGGAGTGGACAGACGTCCGGCAGTCCAAAACATGAATGGAAAGCACAGTATTAAACAAAAAAAAAAGTCAGGAATATTTGGTTGTGAGAAGACCAACAATAAAATAAAAAAAGCATTACAGAGGACCCATATGAAGAGGACCAAAAGAAGCACTTTTAGAAGCAGAACTGAAATAAACTTGCAAGAATTTTGAAGCAATTTTATGCTCGTTGCATTAAGGAAACACAAAATTGCACTGGTATCACTAAGTTAAATCTCTGTGGAACTGAACTGTAAATACTGCCTTGATCATGCACTGTTCACTGTGGATTTTCTGTAGCATTCTACTGAATTTTGAAAAGGCCATCTCATTGTTCCATTGTACAAAAGATGCTGTAAATGTATGTATGATACGAATAAAGTTTCTACTAAAAACATTTTAAATAATGCTTCTTCAGGTTTGATTGAGTTTTATAAATAAGCCCGATAGCTCAAAAACTGTTGTTTATACTACTTTCAGCAGGATATTTTATGGTTAAGTTCAAAGCTGTTTCTTAAACTTAAATCAAATACCTATCAGTTAGGAGCCAAACATTTACTATGGTATATGTTAAAATAAAATATCACAAATCCATTCTGAATCTGAAAGTATAGAGGGTAAAACTGTAACCTGCTGTTGGAACAAGGTTCTAACAGATATATTTTTATATGGAGAATGACTGGATAGACAGATTTTCCCTGCAGGTGTTCTTGTTTGGGCTAAGTAGGTTATGTTGTGGACGTCAGGTCTCATTTGGCATTTCAAAAGCATCAATACACCAGAGGGGAATGGCTCCAAACATTCTTGCATATTCTCCAGGGGGTACAGGGATATCCTGTCTTACAAGAAATCCTTCATATAAGTCCCTCATTGCCAAATACCTGATATATCCATATAATGCTGTGTCGCAAACAATTATTCGTGAAAAGAGATTTCTGTCTTTGTTATCCAAAATTAGGTAGGTGTGTGGTGAAAAATAATTCCTGATGAGAGACAACGAAAGTAAAAAAGCAGACTTTATCAGGGTCTTTATCTGTGATATTAATATAATATAATATAATATAATATAATATAATATAATATAATATAATATAATATAATATAATATAATGTATTTAGATTGTGACGCCGCGTGCCTCGCGTGTTACGTCACTAACATGCGCCGAGGAGCCGGAGAAGGAGGTTTGGGAAAATTACCTGAGGAGTGGAGAGAGTGGGAGTCATCCTCCAGCATTTAAATGTGTCTTTTCCGTGTGGGTCGTCATGTGTGGTTGAACCGGACTCGGTAAGCTCTCGGGCCGGCGGGTCGCCGGGCTGCTGCGATGCATTTCGCTGCGCTGTGCTCTCGGGTTTAGCGCCGCTAGCCGCTGTCAGACTCTCTTCATAAACTCAGACCTCTCAGCCAGCTAGCGACTGCTGGGGTCACATGAAACCGTGCGTGAGTAAACCTGCCCCGGGGCTCGGATCGAGCACAAGCCAGCTGCTGCCAGCCCGGAGTTAAAGCCGAGTCGGAGCGACCAGGAGCCATGCATTGAGTGCCGTCGTCGTCCCCTGGTCGAGAAACCGGCGGAATCTGGCTCTTTTGTCGGTAGGTTTGTTTACGTCGTGGACCCGTTAGCTCTGTCGTGTGTCTGTGCTCAAGTTTCAGTTTTTCTAGAGAAGTCTTTTCGTCTTTATTTTATCTACGTTGTGTTACGACTTTGACTTAAACATTTCCCTGAAACTTTCCTTTCACCGCTGATCATCACTGAGGCAACATTGTCTAATCTTAATCCGAGTGAATAATCCCCTCTTTTCATCCGTCAAGAAAGTAGGAGCTCAAAGCTTTATTTGTAACAACCGGTCTGCTATGTGTTAATAACTGCTTGTGATATGAGTTGCACTACAATCATTTTAGAAATCATATCATGAAAAAACTTTTTTAGGGTTATATATTCTATCTGTTCTCTGAGTTTAGGTTTGTTTTTCTTTTTTTATGGACAAATTGTAATCAGCAGCAGAGTCAGTTACGATGAAAGCAGTCAGGTTAGTCCAAGGGAAACTCTGATTTGGACACCTGAAGGACAGGACAGTGTGGGGTTCACACAGGAAGTATGAGGGAATTTACAGTCTGTCATATCAAAATAAATAAATAAATTTACCATAATTTACTGCACTAATAAAATACATAATAATAAAATACTTTTTCTTAATCTCTGCCAAATGGGGAAAAAAGATTTCTGGTTCCACAAATAATAAGCATCAAAGTTGAATGCATGCAAGTGACATATGTCAACATGTCTTACAGTATATAAGTGACATGTTTAATTGATTATTTGTAAGACTTAATAAATGTCTTCATACTGTAGATTATTTCTCAGACATGTCTACAAATATAGCAGATTAAGTTTGAATCTGCGATACAGTGGAAAATATAAAATGTTTAGACTAATATGTACATACAATTCTGAGTTAAGTTTCTTGTTGCTTAGCCTGCCAGCTTTTTAATTAAAACTGGATTCAAGGAAGTTAAATTTACAAACTTGCAGATGTAGATTTTTTCTGGTAATGTCAGTCATATCAAGAAGCCATTGTTTCTAAAATACTTAATAAGTATTAAGATTAAATATTGTTTTGAAACAAGCAAAATGCTTACACCTATCTGCTTCTGTCCAACTTAGAGATTCAGGTGCTCGAGCCGATTCCAGCGTGCTAAAACAGACGGATGTACATTCACACGTAGCGGCAAATGAGTCATTCATTTAACCTCAAATGCACAGAAAAAAACATGAAAACCTAACACAGAAAAGCACCTGAGTCTATAATTGAATAAAAAATAAAATGGTTTGGAAGAAAAAAAGGAAATTATATCTCCCTGTGGGTATTATTCAAGGTTATAAATGCCGAAGGTGAATTGAGAATCCTTTGGGTTGACACTAGAAACAGTGTTATTTTTCATCTTGTATTACAAAAAATACTAATTTTGGCCTCTTTCTCAACGCAGGGCTTTTATCAGATGGAGGAGACGTTTGCTGCAGTCTGCCCAACGAGCTGATTTCAAACTTCAGCTGTTATGCCTTCTGTCTGACTCGAGCTCTTCTATATGTGCGAGCAATGGCTTTTCGCAAGGTAGATGAGCTACCGAGTGAGAGCAGTGACTCTCCTTCAGTCACCAGGCACCGATGTGGCCCGGATGACATTGTGGAGGAGCTTCATCCGGATGCGATGAACGCTACGGTGAAATCTCAAAAATCTGGGAAATTCAGGAGGACTGCTCTGACATTTTTTGGCGTTCGTAAAAGTATCTGTATTTTGCCGAGTTTCTTCAGTGGGAGGAGTAAGAACCAGAGCAAGTGGACGACTAAGAAAGGAATCACCAAAAGCCGAACACACGACGGGCTGAGCAAAGTTAGTCATGATGACAATCTGAGAAGCGGTTATTCTTTAGCCGGAGACTTTGAGTTCCACAACCAGAAGGACGCTGCTGGAGAGCTCCACAGTAGCTGTCACAATGAATGTAGTCACCCCTCCGCTGACCAGAAATCCCTGACTCTCGGCCGGCAGAGACGAGGTTTCATGAGTCTCTTTCACAGTTTTAAGCATCACAGAAACCATAGAAACGCTGGACTGGATAAAACGGAAATGATTGCGATGTCCTCTCCTCCCTGCGGGAAAGAGGAGCCTGTTGTCCAGGACAACGCCAAGCAGTATGTCACCGAGTGCCTGGGATCTGAACCGGATGTGCCTGATTTTGCAGATGTGATATGTGACATTTCCATCGGACCTGAATGTAGTGATGCCGACGCTTCTGGATTTGAGAGTCGTGCGGAGAAAGAAAGTCCAAAGTCTGTGCTCGACGATCAAGAAAGTGACCCTCAACTGGAGATTGATTCGACGGCTGTGGTTTCCTCTGACTTCAAGGAGAATTTTAGGGGACACAGCGAGCCTTGCCTGAACCTTCAGGCGATGTCTGAGCCCACGTTGAAGCCTGAAACACCGGCTGGCTCCTCGGATCAGCTGAACATTTTCGGAGATGTAGCGTCATTAAAGAGCTTTGATTCTCTCACCGGTTGCGGGGACATCATTGCAGATCAAGAAGACGACAGCATCACCGAGAGCACGGTGTCGGGTGAACGGAGCAGGAATGGAGGAAAGAGGGCCTCTTGTTATCTGACTTATCAGGGTGGCGGTGAAGAGATGGCGTCGCCGGAAGACTTGGATGAATCATGTCTCCGGGACTTCTGGGAAAATACCGCATCGGAAGAAATGTGCTACACTTGCAATCAAGACCACACGGAAATGACGGCCGAGCTGACGAGTTCCCACAACATGGACTTGCTGAACAGCAGCAGTGCCCAGCAGGCGGCTGGCGCTGCGGACACTTCGTCCATCGCTGATGTCTTAACTCCTCAAAGTGAGCATCAAGAGTCTGTTCCAAATAGCGACGAGGGCTATTACGACTCAACGACCCCCGGGCCGGAGGAGGGGCAGGAGAAGACAGAGCGACTGGGGACGGGCAGATTGCCCAGAGACAGCTACAGCGGCGATGCCCTCTACGAACTGTTTGCACCTGACGAGAGTCTCATCAGTCCTCACTATGAGAACAAATCCAAACTCCCTCCTTCAAACCAGTGCGACTATTTAAGTGAGATGGTCAACGTGTCGGATTCCGCCTTTGTTCCGGAAATGAACAGGTTACAAATAAGTGCTGACTTGTATGATGTTCACGATTTCCTAGAAATGCAAAACACATGCGGTAAATCCCCAGAGCAAGCGCAGAACACGGTGACTCAGCAGGAAATTGGTATGAATAAAAACTCTAATTTGAATTCAAAACCTCAAGCATCGGGCCACATGAAAGATATGAAACTGGACATATTTGAAGAAAAAGGAAATAAGCTTGCGCCCGCTGAAAAAAGGACGAGCCCCCTCAGTGCTGACTGTGAGAAACGGCACAGCAACTTATCATTCGGCAGCACGTCTGACCCTGACTTTGAAACATTTTGTGAACCCAAAGAGGAGCACCTCGAGGAGAACAAACCGGTGGCTTTACCCTACAGGAATATCAACGCTCAGCCTGAAGATTGTAACAATGACGCGGACGACGGGCACGCGGTGTGTTTCTCCCAGGCCCTTGTGGACTACACGAAAAACACTGAAATGATGGGTAACCATGACGACGACCTGGAGACAAACTCTGCCATCACCCCGAACATGGAGGCCTTACCCGCCATAGTGACGTTTGACGTCGTGGACCTGCACAACGAGGGCGAATACGACGAGCAGCTTCATATGGAGCTGGAGGAGGATATCGCGTCGCCCTATCAGGAATTTGAGGAGAGCTACCTTCAGAAAGACGCATTTGCTGAGTGCGACTATCAAATGTTAGATCTGTATGAACAGAATATGATCAGCAACACATGGGCAGTCGCTAGTCTCCCACGGCACCTCGGCCTTACAAGAGTCGGTCAGTCCGTGCCTAATCCATTGTCTCTGGACAGGAGGACTCGGTCCCTGGACACAGAAAGCCTCGAGATGAAGATGCCCGACACGTACAAAGAGAACAGAGCTGCTACCGTTTCTTGTCCTCAGAATGAAAAAGACTCTGAGAGAGATTCCTCGCCATATTATATGAAGAATGTAGTCGTGTCGGCATCAGAAGTTAAAGACGGCGACGGCGTGACATCCTCGTCGTGGCAAACAAGGTCAGAGATGGCTTTAAGCCTCCCGATGAGTGACGGAGAAGTTACAGGAAAGGTACAAAGTGTCGCTCAGGCACAAGGAAAACACAGCGTGTTTCCGGGCGCGGCGAACACTGATTTCCCCGGCAGTAAATCTCAACGTCACGGCTCTAACGTGTCAGACAGGGAGAACACAGAGCCCAACAACAGGCGGTGTCACTCCCCCTCGCAGTCAGACTCTTCTTCACCTCACAGCACCTTGGTTTATCCCGGAGCGAAGGAGAACATATCAGACGACATCAACGATGACATTTTTCGTAAAGCTGCTGCTAAGCTGCCATCTTACAGTCACCCTGGCAGACCAGGGTGCAGTAGGGAAGCTCTGTCCAATACTGGGAGTCCTCTGAACTCGTGTGTGTTTAAAGAGGAAATCAGACCTGCCAGGGATGTGGCCTGCAACAATCTTCCCGACACAACCTTTAACTGAGTCAGCCTCAGTCACACAGTGAAGGCATGTGTGTTCATACAAAGAGGGTCATTGTTGCTTTACCTATTTTTTTCTCTTGCACATCTGATTCAGTTGAAAGCTTTTTTTTTTTTTTTTTTTTTTTTAAGACTGTAGTAAGTGATTTTGAAGTCATGCTAAAACGTGGAGTCAAGTACAGCGTTTGGGAGTTTGGATTTCTGCATTTGCACATTTACCGCCTACTTTACACAAGCTACACATATTAGTTCTTTTGTAGGTATTTAAGGGAGTGATCGTTACGTTACCATTGGAGGTGCTCGCATGTTCATCTCATGAAGCTAGTGAATTTTACTAGAATGTTAATACCCACGTGTAGCCTCAGTATCCAGGGCTTTGTCCGGTTGTTATTCATGTGCCTGGCTTCCATTGTGCAGCCACACAGGGCTGACTGAGTTCTGCTTACTTTGCCAATTGCCTCTTTACATGAGTTGCAATGCTTTAAATACTGGTCTTTGTTTGTGCTTTGCAGCTTTTATTTTTAATCTCCAGTGAAATTCATGCTTCTGTGACATGATGCTAAAATTGAGTGTTTTTGAAGTGTTTTGATTCATTTCAAGCTAGATTGGGTAAAAAAAAAAACCCAGGAGATTCTTTAACAGGAATATTTCGGAGGATCAGTTTAAATCACCTTTTATGAAATATACAGAAAAGGTTTGACTGTTACTAAAACAGCTAGTTCTACTCATTCATCCTTTCACAACTTTTACTAACTTCAGCTTCCAGGTCATCTTTATACTGGTCCTCATTTGTAGTTGGTACAATCCATTTGTTGTGTGAAAATATATTTTATCTAAGATGTCAGATACACCGATGAAATTCGGTGAAATAAAGTTAAAAAAAAAAAAAAAACGCAAAAGTCTTAGACTGTCAAGCCAATTCAGCCTTTTTAGAATTATTTTTGTCAAATTTACATTTGAGTCCAGTGGTGAACTCTCAGTGAAACGAATTCTTAATTGTCAAGTTGTACATTGAACAAATAACTTGCTTTGGGGATTTTTCTTATGTTCAGTGGTGTTTTCTCTTGTATCTCCTGGTGAATACAGTGTTTCTTTAATTTTTTTCAGATGATGTAGTTTTTTAATAGCCTAATATTGAACAAATGTCAAATAAATTTGTGTTTATATTCTTCAGCTCTTTGTACACTGTAATATGTATTCTGAATGGTTTCCACATGTCAGTACTGTTTTTGAGTTGTATTATTTTTTACTTCAGGATTTTAGAAAAAAAAAAACAATAGTTTGAGTTACATCCATGCTTCATGAAATCCTCTGAGAAATCAGTTTTGTCAGATTTAAACACTGCCTTACATAAAAAAATAAACTTGGCAAGACATCACGTTGTTGTCATTTATTTTTGCGTTTCACCTATCAGTGCAAGTAGTTGGAATGAAGCATAAAAACAAGAAATCATGTGATTCTCATGTTTGATTTGGTACAGATGTTAGCCGGATGCTCTCCCTGGTGCATCCTGAACAGCTGTGGAGTTTAACTCTCAGCTTGCTTTTTTTTTTCCAGTTTAGTCGCTGCATGTACACAAATTTTGATTTGAAGATTTTTTTAAGGCAGTGCAGGCAAACTGGGGACAACCAAAGAGTGAAGTGACCCACAGGATTATGTACCATGTTTAGACCGGTTTAGACGTGGCCAGCAGGCTCAGAAAAGAAGTAACTTGTGTGATAAAACAAAATCATTTATTCAGAAATGGCTTTGAAAAGTTCAAATTAATTTCTGTCACAATTTGGGCACACTTTTTTAAGGCAATTCACATCGTTTAAGAAAAGGGTTAGGGTTAGGAGGTAATATATTAAGTGAAATCTATCGTTTCCTGGAAAGCCTGAGTAAATAATGGTGCTTTAAGGCCTCATTTCAAAGGAGTGAGTCAGCAGGAAGTTTGTTCCTCAGGTGAGGAGTGTAGGAACTGAAAACTGCTTCAACCTGTTTCTTTTGACTCTTGGAACACTGATTAAATCTCTACCAGAGGGTTGTAGAAATGTAACATTCTACAAATAAATCTGATATGTTTTCAGGAGCAAGACCATTCAGTGCTTTAAAGACAAGAAGCAGATTTTAAATTCAATATAATTACAGTTCTTATACCTGAGCAAAGCACATGACACTTGAAAATCCATGTTATGCTCATTATAGGAGCCAAAATAGTATTTTTTTTCTGATATTATCATCTACAGAATATACTAGGGAAGCGTGTTGGAAACAGACGTGAAGTTGTGTTCTCCCTCTGTGGTCGCTGGATTCCTTCCCGTTATCTGGCAACCCGGAGCAAACTGCGACAGCGCCAATGGCAGCCAAACAGAAGAGTACCAGGGAGGAGGATGACAGCAACAAGGTGAGAGCTGCGCTCTCTCCACTCACGGATGGCAGCCACGTACGTGCACGGCATGGGGACGATCGCGATGCGCTCCTTCCGTTTCGGACACGTCCGATATCGTTAATCATCGTCAACTTTATCTCAAGTTAATGTGAGATTAAGATGTTAGCACGCGCTCAGCAGCTGAAGCTAACAGCGTTAGCATCCAGGCGGTGAAGTTAGCCTCAGAGTTCTCCTAGCCCGGGTACCGTTAAGCGGAATGAGCCCGGGGCTGGCTGGCAGGCAGGCTCGGTGCTTGGTGGTGATCTCTTAGTAAGTATCATCCGACGCCACTTGCAGGCATCGGGAAGGCAAACAGGAGTAGGCTGGTTGGCTAATGGAGCCGAAATACTGACTGTTATACTGGCTGAATAATGTTATAGGCTAGCTTGCTAGCCGATGCTAAGCGCAGCTCGGGGCCTAAAGCTGTCACAACATTTATCTTTAATCAAAAATCACAGTTAAAGGAGACGTCGTGCTCAATGATCGTGTTATAACGACAGTGGATAAAGTGCACTGTGAGTACGAGATGTCCTGTGCTGTCATGTTGGTCTGTCTTCCTCCATTTCACCCCTTTAACTCATGATGCTGAAGCTAAAGACAATATTTTTTATTATTGTATTGACGTGTCAGCTTGTCAGCTTAATGGATGCAACATCACAGGGCAAAAGAAAGTTACTTTAACATTTCAGCCGGGTAGTTTTCTTAAGAATCAGTGTCTCAGTTCAAGGTTAGATAGTTTCCAGATTGTGCTGCAGACATAAAACCAAAGTGCACATTTTGCCTGCTGGGTATCTTCCTGCCACAGGAATATTTTAATCATGGACAACTTTCATAATCCTTCTACTTTCGTGTGTGTTCAGTCTGTCATGTAAGTGATTTGAAAACTTGCTAACAGTTTAAACACAAACTCCTAGATGAAGAACAGTCAGCAGTGACATTTTATTGCAGGTTTAAAAGCAACAAACAAGGGGAAAGTTTTCTTCAAATGGAGTGGGTGCAACTGTATTTTCTATTTTAATGGTGTTTAGCAGTTGTCTGTGGCTCCTCTCTAAAAATCTCCAAAAGTCTGCTCACAGAAAGTTATTGAACACCTGTTTGAAGTTGGTTTATGAGGGGAAATAATGCTATAACTTTGTGAAGCGAAAAGCACACATTATTATGATGAAGGCAAACTGGCATTTTAATGGTGCAATATTCCTCTTATGCTTGATTACAGGGACATGTAAAACTTAGGTGTCAGTGTCTGTCTTTTTGTGTAAGATCAAAGTGAACAAATCCTCCAAAAACATGTTTAGATGAATATTATTTCTCATTCAGTCTCATGTTAATGCAGAGCAGATATCACTGTAATGAGTCAGATGATGGAAACGGAGAGCCATCATCTGATCAATGTCAAAACAGAATTAAGATCATTATATTTTCTTGTTGTTGTTTTTACCTTTTTTTGTCGTGCAATTTTCTTATTTGTTTCCAAAAAATTATTCTTTTTTTTGTCTCAGTGGTTCAGAACTCAGTTATTGAGCCACTGTCATAGAGCACCCTCTGATTTCTCCTCAGCTTTAAAATGACTGAGTTTCCTCGGAGTGGTACTGAAGCATGCTGGAAGTACGTCAGAGCCGTCTTTATGCAGAGCACAGACACTGTTGGTGCTGATTGTGTTTTCACACTTGGTGCTCGGGAAGCAAAACAGTGAAATAAAGAGGTAAATGACAAAGCCACCAAAAAAAAAAAATTGTATTGCACAAACCAGAGCAACAGTCCGAAATTGTTAAATTATCTGCTGGGTTCTACTGTGATATTTCAGGTTTGATTTTTCAAGATGTGTGTAGCTACTTGAGGGATAGATGCCACAATAACTGACCATGTTGCAGTGTATTCCTGCTCCATGCTGGATATTACGTAGGGTCAGCAATATGAAAGATGGTTTTCACGGGCCTGCTTCACTTGTTGCTATGAAACAGATCTACACGAGTCTGTGCGTGTGCTGAGATGGTCCAGAGGCCTTGCTGAGACGAAGCCTGTGAATCTGGAGGTGGAAGGGAGAGGATTGAAAGAACTCTGCTCCTTTAAACGTGTATTGATGTGGTCATAAAATCTCTTAAATGGCAGTGGGTTGTTGGAGCCTTTGTACTGTGGCCCTCAGTAATCTTGAAAGCCGCACAGCAGTGCCTCGGCATCCCTCCACGTTTCAACTGTTGAAGTATACAAATCATAGTTTTCTCGCTCGTGTCTTCCGAGTTTGGATCGCTGATGCTGTGAGCCTACGCAGAACAGTGACATTGAAGGTGTCGATGTTTTTCGCCACAAACCGAACCTTAAAATATCCATCGACCCGTCTCCTCAGCAGTGTTTCCATTTTTCATACTGAAAGTCAACAAATGATCTGATCGACACTTCCAATATAAACATCCTTGCACACTAAATTCCAGATTGGCTTCTTTCTTGTTCAGAGGTCAGTAATGACTGATATTTCAACAAAGACGTATTCACCAAAAGCAAGATCTGCCACCTGAAGAGTTTCGGTGCGGAGTTGCAGCGCGGCTGTGAGTGTTCTGCGTTTACGGGCTGCATGAGGAGAGATGATGAGCTGTGTTTGTGTTAGTCGTGACTGGTAAAAAGGAGTTAGCTGATGACAAGGCTGTGTTGCTAAGCAACGCACATCATGGGCTGTGCCTCTCCAAGCTCGAAGCAGGCTGTATCCTCTCTGCAAGACTGGCTGAAAGTGTAGCGTGTCTCTTTCATTAATGCGGCTGATATGAGCATTATTTAGATTATCTGTATCCACAGTGTACATTTGGAGCGTTTGGGAGTGCTGCATTGTTTCTCCCGCAGGCTCCCCCCCCCCGAAGCCCTGCACGGCTTCACCACGAAACAGCTTCTTTCCCTATGGATTTCTGTTCAATCCAGATTGTCTGTCAGAGGGCTGGAGGCGCAGGGATACACTCTTCAGCCCACACTTTGTCTCAGCTTATGTTAACTCGTGTACTCACCCCGTGTGTGTGTGTGTGTGTGTGTGTGTGTGTGTGTGTCTGGCTCGGATGTTGCTTGTGAGACCAGTGTGGCTTTTGCGCTCGTTGTGACGAGGGTTGTTCTGCAGTACTTGAGCACATTTTGTGCCGGAAGATTGAGTTTCATTTGAGAAACAGTAAAGAAATCGAAACGGTTGGAGTTTTTGTTGTCTGTCACATCTGCGTAGTGCTCACATTTCTCCCCGATTATTCACGTGCTGACTGCAGTTAATATCAATTAAAATGTGTATTTCAGTCAGGATCGTGAGTTGCTTTGTTGCAATAGCATTTAGGACATGCAACTGTTAGACGTAACACTGCTGTAGATGATTTACTCTTGGAATGCTGTCTAAAAGTTTGCAGCCTATGTAATCTAGTTTACAACCAACAGGTCTCACAATAAAAGCAAAACAAATCACACATTTGACTTCATTTAATGTTTTAAATGTAGTTAACCACAAATACCAAATTGCATCGAGTGGTTTTTGAGTGAGTGACTGATTTGTTTAGTTTGTTGCCTCAGAAAGCAGTGTTTCACACGAACGGGTGAACATTCCGGTTTACCGCAAGTGGAGTGTTTGGATGTGAGAGAGATAAAGTTTGATACAAATACTTGAACATAGCTGCAGCATTTCCTGGAGACTTTGCCGTCTCACTACACTTTCTGCTGCTTTTGAAAGAACTAATATTGAAAGATGTTTTTAAGAAACTTAAAAGAAAAGTTTTTTTTTTTTTTAATCAAATTACTTTAAATTTAATGCTTGTGTTTTTACTCTTTTACAGGATCACATAATTGAATTTTAACCTGCTCACAGAAGGGAGGACGTGTTACTTTGGCCCTACACAAAGAGCCTGTAGTGCTGAAGTTGAACTCGGAGGATGATTCCCTGGTTGCGGTGGAGGTGAGGAAGCATGGGGTGGAAATCTGAAGTGTCAAGACAAACGTGATGACAGCATGGTCCATGGTGGAGAAGCTCAAAATGGAAAAACGCCCATGCAGGGAGGAGAACATTGACTCAAGCGAGGCCCGGCACGCCACTGACGAGTCTGAGGATGGAAGCAGCTCCGAGAGCGAATCGGAAGAGCAGCAGCACCAGAGGGTTCCGGTGAACAGCGGCTGTAAGAAGAGGGAGCCCCTGGCCGTCACCAAACCCCACCGGCAGCTCTGCCGCTCTCCGTGCCTCGACCGGCCCAGCTTCTCCCAGAGTAGCACGGCGCAGGAGTTTCGCGAGGATGAGACCGGCGCGGCGCCCGGGATCAGGCCTGCCAGCGAGCGAGAGTATCAGACCAAGATGGAGTTTGCTCTGAAGCTGGGCTATTCGGGAGAGCAGGTGGAGACCGTGCTCCACAAGCTGGGATCGGCCGCGCTCATCAACGACGTGCTTGCCGAGTTGGTGCGACTCGGCAACAAAGCGGAGCCCGAAAGTCAGTCCGGCAGCAGTACGGCCACGCCGACCTCTCGCCCCCCCTGCGCTAAAGAGACTGTTAGTCCAGAAGCTTCAGTCGAAGAAGAATCTGTCGATACCTATGATAACCTGAGGCCCATTGTCATTGACGGCTCGAATGTGGCAATGAGGTAAGAGACTTCTGGACTTATTTAAATGTTAGGTTTGAACATGTAATGTTAGTGGGTGTCACTTCCTGAAGTTTAAGTGCACCTCCTTCTGAATTGTTGTGTTCTCCAGCCATGGAAACAAAGAGGTGTTCTCTTGCCGCGGTATCCAGCTTGCCGTTGAATGGTTTCTGGAGAAAGGGCACAAAGACATCACTGTATTTGTACCAGCCTGGAGGAAAGAACAGTCGCGACCTGATTCCCTCATCACAGGTACTGAAGCCGCCTTTAAACCGGGTGTTATGAAGAACACACAGCAACCGTTTGTCCAATTATGTGATAAAGGTTTGATCAGCATCAGAAGTTAACGTCGTCCTTTTTCTCCTTCAGATCAGGAAATTTTACGCAAACTGGAGAAAGAGAAGATCCTGGTTTTCACCCCATCTCGAAGAGTCCAAGGCCGGAGAGTGGTGTGCTACGATGATCGCTTCATAGTGAAGCTGGCTTATGATTCTGATGGAATTATCGTGTCGAATGACAACTACAGGGACTTGCAAAATGAAAAGCCAGAGTGGAAGAAGTTCATCGAGGAGCGTCTCCTGATGTATTCATTTGTCAATGACAAGTAAGAAACTTACACTGCATTTTCACAGCAGCCGCACTGTGAAATCATTTTGATGTTATAATATGTAGGACCTAATCACTGACAAATAGAATATAATCACAGATGATAGACTTGCATTAAACAGTTTTCTTCATTTGTCTTCCTAGGTTTATGCCACCTGATGATCCGTTGGGAAGACACGGGCCAAGCTTAGAAAACTTTCTACGCAAGCGACCTGTTGTTCCAGAGCACAAGAAACAACCATGCCCCTATGGTGAGTTCCCCTTAACAAACCTGTTGCACTTCTGTTACCATTGATTACATTACATTACGTATCGTTTTCTTGACGTGATGTGCTCTTTCTTCAAACAAGGGAAAAAGTGCACATATGGACATAAGTGCAAGTACTATCATCCGGAGCGAGTCAACCAGCCGCTGAGGTCTGTGGCCGACGAACTGCGGGCCTTCGCCAAATTGTCTGCGGTGAAAACGATGAGCGAGGGGGCCCTAGTGAAATGCGGGACCGGTCCGGCAACCGTAAAGGGGGACGGCACCTCCGAGGTCAAGCGTGTGGCACCCAAGCGCCAGTCTGACCCCAGCATCCGCTCGGTGGCCTGCGAGCCTCCAGAGGCGCTGTCCGCCGTGAGGAAGTCTGAGACGAATTCAGTGCCTTCCCTTGTTTCTGCTCTCAGCGTGCCCACCATGCAGCCTGCCAAGAGCCACGCAGCTGGGGCCTTGAACACACGATCAGCCAGCAGCCCGGTGCCAGGCTCTCTGCAGTTTGCTCACAGTTCTCTGGAGCACATGTCCAGTGTACAGTACCCTCCCATCTTAGTTACTAATAGCCATGGCGCCTCTGTGACATACAGCGAACAGTTCCCAAAGTATGACTCAGTGAGCGACCACGGATATTATTCACTTCACAGTGATTTTTCAAATATGAGCATGAGCAGCATGCATAATGTTGACAGTTTCTGTAGCATGGAGCACGAGCATGTGTATCAGAGAAATCCCAGCCACTGCCCCGAATCCTGCCTCAGCCATTCAAACAGCGACTCCTTCTCCTCCTACGGGGAACTGTACCCAAGCTCCGTGGACAGCAGCTTAGAGGAGAGCATGAAGGGGCAGCAGCCGTCTCCCGCGCAGGCCCGGATGCAGGCGTTTTCCCACGGTTTCCGTCACGAAGCGCTCACCCGGGTGCAGAGCTACGGACCGGAGGAGCCCAAGCAAGGCCCCCGCAAGCAGTCCGGAGCTCATCTGGCGCCGCACATCCAGCACGTCGCAGTGGGAGCCAGGTCCAGCTGTCCTGGAGACTATCCCCTCGCCCAGAATGTCCTCCCACCTCTGTCCTCCCAGCCCACGCGGTCTCTAGGTATGACTCGCATGGACAGCATATCGGACTCCAGGCTCTACGACAGCAACCCCATGAGGCAGAGGCGACCGCCGCTGTGCCGGGAGCAGCACGCCAGCTGGGACCCCCTGCCCTGTGCCAACGAGTCTTACGGCTACCATTCATACCCGCTGAGCAACAGCCTGATGCCGTGTTGCGAGCGGGTGATGGTGCGCAGCATGCCAGACAAAATGGAACAGATCTGGAGCTCGCCGTGGGAGACGCCGTCTGCAGCCGAACACCAGGAGCGGTACGTCATCCCAGACCACCAATATCAGACATATAGGAACCTTTGTAACATATTTCCTGCTTACATAGTCCACTCTGTGATGGAGAAGAACCCTCATTTGACAGACCCGCAGCAACTGGCCGCCGTCATTGTTACAAAACTGAGGTCAGGCCACTGAGCTGAAGCTCGGGTGGAGAAATCCCCAGAAGAGAGCGGATGTGGAGATACGGATTTTGACCGCAAAGAAAGGCACTTGTTAAAAAAGTTGCTGCATATAGCAGCATCTGCCCTCAGGAGAAAATAATTTGTAAATGTATGTGTGGGTAAGTCTAATGATCAGATATTACGTCACTGTGCTGATGTAGAAGTAATCAAGAGGAGTTTTTGTATGAAGTACGGTGTGGATGACGTGGCGACTTCAGGAGGCGCCGGTTTATAACACGTTCACACTGCCTGAGCAGCCGGTCGTCAGCGTTTCAGAGACGAAAACACTGGACTGTTGACAGGACGGGACCGTAAAAGGACTTTAGATCAACTGGGAGTGTCTCTGTTGCTTTGATTGATGGAAATTGATCATTAACCACTTGATTACAGTCTGTAAAAACACTTGAAATTAGTTTAAAACAATTGAAAACATTTCCCCCGCACTGCTGTTTTATTATTAACACTTATTAATATTATGATTTCAAACCTTGAGCCAAAATACAAATATATCTAAAATATTCCTCAATGAAATCAAAAAGATAATTTATCCAATTCGGTTACATTTTCATTTATTTCACACTATTTTTTTCCCCCTCTAATATATTTCTCACACTCGTTCCTTTGCTTATTTATTACTCCGGATGTTATTTATTTAACATAATCATAAGCTACATCCAGTTACTCAGCAACACGGTCCACCCGAGGACAAATTGCTCCAAATCATGGGAAACATCGGCCTTATTACATCCGACACGAGAACACGGATTCCATGTAGCTTTTGCGAGGATCTTGTTCAGGCCCTGTGAATGTGTTATGAAAGGCTTTCTGAAGTGCTTCTGGTGCAGCGGAACTATAAATAATCTTGCTTGGGTCTGGCCCTGCTGTAAATACACTTGTGATTTTTGGTGTGTGCATTTATTTTAGAAACGAGAGATGGGAGGTCGGTGCGTACCTCACAGCATGAACTACAACATTTTAAGGCCTTATATCTGAATGACCTCACGCTTTAGTCATTGTCAGATCGGTTTTCAGTGGACGTCTTTGTCATTGAAGCCTCCTACTTTCAAATGTAAAGCACTATCTCAGTATCTAAAGAGATATATTTTCTCAGCCTCACTTAAAGCTACTATTTTGGTAGAATTTGACAGTGCACAACACAAGCCAAAAGAGATGTGACTTGTCTACACGTGCACATATTTATGTACATATGATCACACAAAAGCCATTATTTCAAAGTCATTTATAAGCTGCTAAATAATGCCAAAAAAGAATTTATATAGTGTCAGTATACATAACTTTACCTTTTAGTTGGCGAGATCATTTGGATTATAGTACAAAGTAATATCTGTGTTGGGATCATTTTGATATGTTGTATAGTTACCTATCTGATTTTACTGGACGATACGTCCAGAACGATCCTATTTATACCCGTCAGATCTGTTGTGCTAATCCTTTTCCAGTGAGTAGATCTTTGTTTGGTAGCTCTAATGGACTCCCCTCACGTTGTCAGCGAAGCTGTGTGCTTTCAGGTGCAGGTTAATTGAGCTTCAGACTACTTTCCCGCGCACTTCAGTCGGCTGATGAATACCAGCTTTTGTCGATAACCTGATTCCCGACCCAGGGATGAGTTTCCTTTTATCAGTTTTGGTCATCAAGTGCTAACATGTATGACATGAAGTGAAGACGGGGAGGGCTCTGTCACTGTGGTAGTGATACAAACAGCAAGGCGGCGAGGATACAACTGGAGTCATTACACCCAGAGTTCAGTGAGCACGACTGATCGGTTGAACTGCGCACAGAAAATTAGATATACAAGTCCACATTTACACTCAAAGTTTCTTTAAACCATATTAGACACTTAAACTATGGCAAGCGATTCAAACTGCGGTTTGAAGAACAAACAGTATTGCAGTGCATCCAAACCAGTCATCCAATCTCATGCCTTAAACCCACTTCTCACCACATTTCCTTCCGTGCATGTCGATGTGGTGAAACCCGGAGAGCGCGTTTCTCCGGGCCGTGACGTGACGTTCGTTTGGACAAGTGGTAGAAATTCCCGATTAGAGCTGGAAAGTCGTGTTTACCGTCACCTTTAAATGTTTGCACAATAAATTCTGCATCAGACTGAAATTTTTAGCTAATGTCATATTGGCCAGACGACTATAAGAATCTGGCTTCAACAGCTAGGCCTGGTAGTGAATTAAATATTGTGATATCTTGTAGAGTATTAAGTTTAAATAACTAGAAAAAAAAAAAGTATTGAAAAAAATCAAGTAAACGCTAGAAAGCATGTTGGAGTTGAAGTTTCCTGTCTGTCTTTTATGGGAGGACAAACTGCTGAGATATAGATGTACGTTACACACATGCAGCCTGTCTCCACGGATCATGGAAGGGTTCAGCTGTGCCTTGCAGCACATCGCTCTCAGGATGCTTTCAGTTTTTTTAATCTTATTTTTCCTTTATTTTTTATTTTTTCCTCCCTGCTGTAAACCAGTGGTTTACCGGCACGGCTGTACTCTGATCTCATATTATATTTTGTGAGAATCCTACATGTAACATGTAGTACCTTAAAGTTAACTCTGTACAGTTGAAACATGAAGATGGCATTGCAAAACTTTGTACTTTTTTCGTGTATATTCTCTTTATGCACCTTGAGATGTGGAACCGCGAGCTCAAGTGTTGGTTTTACGTGGCGCTGCCTGAAGGTCGGATGAGGTCATGTTTGTTGACCCGGATATGATAAGATATTCCCTGCCTTTATTTCAATCTGATCGTGCGATCAATATTGAACAAATGATCTGGAATGAGCCTTTAAATTTCCTCCATCAGCATGCTGAAGGATGCTAATGAGTTGTGTTAAATTTCTTGAAACTAATAATTCAACTGGAGCATAACTTCAGTATCTTAAGGATGACTTCCCTCTGCTACACAACCTCAGGATAAAGCGCTGCATGAACGATTACTGTAGAGACCGTACCACGTAAAACCTTCAGCGCTCCCATGATTTGAGTGCATTGAAAGGGAAATGCCACTTATTGACAGAACTTGGGAATGGTTTGTGGCCTGCAATTAAATTGCATGACTGAGCATTACATGTTTGAAGACTTGTATCAGATGAGTTTTGGCCTTCAACTTTGTTTTTTTTTTTTTTTTTAAATCTGGTTTTTGAAGATTCACAAAAACAAGAAAATGCTTGAAGGTCGCTTTAGTGTTAAAGCATGTTATTATTAGATATTTAAAAAAGAGTGAGTTCAATACCAAGTCCTAAAGTTCCCATTTATAATTTAAAAAAGGAGCATCGGGCTATGCTCCACAGACGTCGCAAACCAGTATTTATTTGTCTTTTATTGAAGAAAATAAAAAGAGTTTGGTTGCAAAGAAAAAAAGCTTGAGGACTTCTAGACTGAGTGGAATTACTCTTTAATGCCAGCCTGACTTTGTCTCATTGGTGGTGCTTTGAAAATATATATTTCTTTATAATGTTTAGGTACAACTGTGGTATATGAACAGACTTAAAGAAAACAAACAAAAAAAAAAAAAAGACAAAAAAAAATCCTGTTGAATGTGTTCTGCCCAAACGAGCTTTGGGCTTTGCTGACTTTGTTTTTTCATGAAAAAAGACGAGGCCACTTTCGGCTGGCCGTCTGTTCATGAGAAGGTGAAACAAACTGCCTAAATGTTTCTTCATGTGAAACAATCAGATTGCAAGGCTGCTGTCAAGGTTGTTTCTGGCATTTGGCTAAAAGTTTGCGCGCCGTCCTTTTTTTCCTCGAGGTGGATGAATTGTTCCAGATATTAAAAAAGCACTCTCAGAAATAAAAACAGTGAAATGCTGTTTGCTGTTACAGATGATGAAACCAAATTGAGATTAGTGCGATTTGGGCTTTTAAAATGTGTTTCCTGATTATAATTCTCCGAAACATAAATCCTGGAAGAGTCTGTTGCCCTTTAATACATCGATTATGAAGTTTTTGAAGACCATACACTCCAATTTTTTTGTTTTTGCTTCGTAATATTAGTTAATTCACCAAAAAAAATACCCAAAATATTGAAATATTTCATATGATCAGGTGTTTTTTTTTTTCTTCAAACACAGAATGCTTGCACCTTGTTAGTTTTTAATGTTGTTTGCTTTTTGAGCCTCCAGCGTAGTGAAAATATCCACAGAGGATTTAATTTGAGTTTGCTTCACGTCATTCAAAGTTCTACAGTAGAGCTGTTTAGACTGGGCAATACACTCCTTCCAGGACAATCACAAGCCCTCAGTGACAAGTTTCGATGTGCCAAACCAGAGACGATTTTAAACGGTCGTTCAAAATCCCCTCCTTCCCTTTCTCAGTGCCGCAAACAAATAAGCCGCAAATGTCTAGAATTGACTTTTGCTTGTTGATACAAATTGTATCTATACCTTGAATGTAACTAATTATGAAATGTATAATATGAAAATAGTTTTATTTAAATAAGGGTGGGCGGGGTTCAATGCCATAATGTTTGTGACACTGTGTGTCACTGGGAGTAGCCCATTGGTATGTACTAATTCTTACTGGGTACAGTAGTTCATTAACAGGGACAATTACGTGCTACTTAAAAGTGCACAGATACCCTGTGTACAGCAGTAAGCATCATGTCCTCTCTGTACATAGTCACACACGTGTGTGTATATATATAGAAAAGGATCTGTAAATGTCACGGTTAATTCAGTTGTTCTAATCCTTCAGATGATTTCGGTGTTGTAACCCGTGCACCTTGGTAAAAGTGCATCTATCTCCTCTGAACTGACATGTCTGCTTTATGCTCTTTTCATGGGAATCTCAGTATTTTGGATATATTTTTGCCTAATAAAACATGCCAAAGTTATTGTCGGGTGACTTTGTCGAAAATTAATTTCTTGTGATTCAGCACACGGGTTGTCATGCAATGACTTTATGAATCCCGAGGCGGGAGGATTTCCACACTCTGTGAGCCGAGAGGATTCAGACAACGGACACAAATCGGAGCCTAACCTGCTGCTTAAAACCAGTAAAGACGACTCGCGGTTCATCTCTGGTTGTCATATCTGGCGTAAACCCCACGGGGGGAGCAGACGCTCACCGCCAGCTCTTCACTCTGATTTGTGTTCTTGTTTGTCGCTCTCTCAACATACAGATCATTTAAAAAAAAAAAAAAAAAGTGGAATTTACTGGAGTGTCTGGCAGTTGATTTTATGACTAACCCTCCGCAAGGACGAAGAAGAGGTGTGTTGAATTGTGATTTGTTTTACTCCTGGTTTATTCACCAATTGTAATTTAATGATTTTGGCATCTGAGGCCAGTCTGCCTTTTGGACCAGCGCCATTTTCGAGATGTTAAGGCTGATACTGTCATTACAAATTTACTTTCAGAGATAAATTTCCTTCACTTTGATCAAGACCAAAGTGATTTCTACACGGAGCAGAACCGCCACCGTTGGTCCAAACTGTTGTGAACTTATTGACGTCTTGCAGTTACTGGTGTACAGATGCCGCAACACATCTCAACATGACTGTACATATACAGTATACAGTGTAATACTCAGGTTAAGTCACATGAACATTTTGAATCACAAACTTGGTTGTTTTCTAATGTTGAGAATTACTGTGGTCACCTTTTCCAAGTAAGTGTAGATCTCCTGTTTGAAAAGACCATTGTATCTGCAATGTAAAAAGGGAAATATAAAACGAGTTTTTTTTTTTTTGTGTGTTGTGATGATCTGCAGTATTGTAATTCTCACTGACTGGAAAGCATTGCTTTTATAGACCAAAATAAACAAAAATAGACTATTTGGGTCTGTGGACTCAAACAAAA
The DNA here is from genome assembly GCF_902148845.1 of Salarias fasciatus. NCBI lineage: Eukaryota > Metazoa > Chordata > Actinopteri > Blenniiformes > Blenniidae > Salarias > Salarias fasciatus. Next base: position 9,426,393 of record NC_043754.1, read on the forward strand.
TGTAAGTCTTAATGACAAACTGTGTTTCTCTCTATAAATAAAGAAAAAGATCTGTTCAAACTGTGTTGAATTTGTTTTTAATGAAGAAATGGAGACCAGATAGGGTTTTTGTTTTTTTTGTCACATTCACTGTTATTTACATGATCGAAAACATCAGAAAGTGCGATCAGACAGCATTGCTCATCCTCAGGTGAAGTTTCTGGGATTCAAACCGTAACTCGTGGATTAAAGTTGGACGATTTCGCTTGAGAATTCGGTCACACTGTAATAATAGCTCAATGTATTCTCCATGACAGCTGAATAGGTGGCCTGAAATAACTTCATTGAAAATAGTCCCCATTGTTTGTTGAGAGGAAGGTGAAGCCAATAATCAAGCCAAAGAATGCAACGCAGTATTTTTTGATCTCTGGGAGGTAAAGTAATACTGAATCAAACCTATTTTTCCCCCAATTTTATAACTTTGTATTCTTTGTTGATTTATAGGTTTAAAATATTCTAGTTCTGTGAAGATTTGGAGGTTTTTAGGAAACAGACTTTGACCTTGCTTTTGCACTCTTTCTGATGTCCTTTGCAGTTGCAGTTGTAGTAATGCAACAAGCCACACGGTGCTCGAGCTCCACCTGCTGGCTGGATGGAGGAACAGCTGAAATCTTTTCACTGAAGCTCAAGGAGGGACGTGAGCATAACGCTTCTCCTCTTGCATAAAGTCCCTCACCACAAATTATTACACCAAACTGATATTAGAGGAGTTAAAAGAAACTATATTTGCAGTAGATGCAGCACAAATTGCATTACTATGATGACTGTAAATCTGCAGATTTTCTGTCACTGAAAGTGTACGGCCTGAAGTATTTTCTAGATTACTGCTGCTACAAAATTGAAAGACTGAGAAGAGAATAACATCCATCTGAATGAAACATTTGCTGATGGATGTTTTCCCTTAGCAGTTCTAAAGCTTAGACTTTTTAATATTACATTGTTGCGAGCACGAGTTCATCAAAGTAGAGTTCCGCAGTTGTTTAACTTTTGGATACATCTGAGAAAAGGTAAGACCAGTTATCACAGGCCGGGCTGGAATCAGGTTGATTTTGGTTGCGATGCACGCCGTCTTGCTCTCACAGACAGCTCTTTCAGAGAGCTGACACCGTGGGAGGTTGTCTTGCTCTGGCGGTATAGGGATGAGTCAACATACAAACGCAGTGACGTCTCAGGACTGTGTTTTCTCTGGAAATATTAGACACCAGCCCGTCTCCAGGGACTCCCTCAACTGGACATTGTTTTCCTTATAATGCCTTCAAGCTGTTTTCCTGGACAGTAAATGAAATTTGCTTGACTTTCAGTAAGAATTAATGGATTTGTTGGGAAGTGATGATCCAACAAGTCCATCGAGCCATTCACTGGAAACAGGTAGAAACTGATGCTAATTATAGAGCACCTTTTTTTTTTTATTAAGAGTGTGCTTCAAGGTTGGAGTGGGAGAAATTCTGCTCTGCTGATCAGCGAGAAAGTATCGAGCAGAGTGATTCATGTGTGAGTCTGCTTGGTCCACCCGAACCAGAGAGGCCCGAGGTGTGATAAGGCAGGCTGGAGTCTGCTGTGGCGATGAAACATTTTGTGATACATTTTAAGCTGACTGATAGATTCCAGTAAACACAAAGCTTTCCTGAATGATGTGGCCGTGCCCTTCGCACAAGTGTTTCTGTTCTGAAGGCGATGGAGTTCCCTGGCAAGTGTTTATCCCTATTGTTAGTTAGCACAGAACAGTGTGATAACTGTCTCTATAACATTGTTATCTGCTCTGTTCCATGGACACCACATCATAGCAAAGGTTCTACAACATTTTTAATGTTTTGTTTTTTATTTGAGATAATTCAATATTACAACAGAAAGTTAAGTTGAGTCACCCCAATGGTATTTTTCTTATTTGCCTTGTTATGGCAAGGCAAATACACACAGCTGTAGCTTTGTGTTTTTTGTGTTATTCATACAAACTAAAAACCAGCTGAGTTTCAGGAATCAGCATTAGACACCATGTGGGTCATGAATGAAATGGGGGGGGGGGGGGGGGGGGGTAAAAAGTTACTGCTTTTACAATTTATCATTTACAAATGAAATAATTTCATGATGTCCTTCAATATATCACTCAAACCTACCACTTCTTTAACCTTAGACATCAAACATTTGGCAGTTTGGGAGTCATTAAAGCCTCATGGCAGTAGAAATCATTGTTTTTGTTAATACGATCTCTTATCTTGAGGTAGAGTAGGAGCACAGCAGGGTTGTGATTGAAGAAGGCATCGCTGCTCATTGCACTCACTTCATGGATCTGAAACTAAAAAGAAAGCAACAAATTCAGGGATGATGGAATACGCTCATTCATAGATCTATATTTCAACTAAATGAATATTATGTTTTTAACTCTCCCCTGGGGTCTTCAGTCATTTGCCACTTGATTGAACGGTTTAAACTTGTCATTACAAACATATTTTAGAATCAAATTTAGTGCAACTCTTGTGAAGACTAATTAAAAATATTAAATTTGACTTGTCTTGCAGGAAGTCAATAATTTCACAGGTACAAACATTGCAGGTTGTTATCTGACCTTTCACAATAACAGGCTGCTGCCGTCTATATTATTTACAGATACTGGCTAGCTTTATCGCGAAAAGAACACAGTGTTAAGCATTTAGCAAGAAACATCAACAACAAAACTACACAGCGAGATAAGAGCAGTCAACTTGAAGGATTGTGACGGTGTTTGTCTGAAAAAGTGTAAATGTTGTAGGACTGGACGGGATGATATAACCTCTTTTATTTAATACTGCGAGAAAAAAATATTACAAATGTGAATCATGGAAGTTTTTGTGTGCGCGCGCGCGTGTGTGTGTGCGCGCACGCGGGGCGGGAGGCGCTGCGCTGCAGCCATGATGATGCTCCTCTGCGGGCGGAGTCTGCTGCTGCTCTCTCAACCCTCTCGCTCTCTCTCTCTCTCTCTCTCTCTTTCTCTCTCTCTCTCCCTCTCTCAGTCTGCCTGGCTTGCTATCCTGTCATCGGCCTGGGTGTGGTTTTCAATTTTTTTTTCAATTTTTTTTTTTTGCCGTCAGGGGTACCGTTAGCAGGAAATCAAGCTCCAGTCCATTTTACTTTAAGGCGAAACAAAGAGAAAAAGGCGCACGGCCGTGGAAAGCTCCTCGCAGGCGGACACAAGGAGACGGGAAGGCGTTGTTCTGATGGGAAAAAGTTTTCTGCTGGTTCCGCTAACTGCTCGTCTTATTTAATAACTTTTTTTTATACACACAAATCAGAGCCGGACGTCAAAGAAAGGAAAGATGCCGAAAACGGTAAGACTTTGACGCATATCATCTTTTTTTTTAATTCTTTATTTCTCTGATTTATTCAACTAAAAAAATATATTTTTTAATTTATCCCCATATAAACGTTGTTGGTCGTAAAAGTCGCCTCTCCGGTACGTTTTTACGATGTTTTAAAATCTGTTCCATCCTTTAAAGTCTGTGGTACTTTCCGTTAGGAGCGTGCGTGCGCGCGCGCTCCCGCCGCTGTGCGTTCTGCTAAAATTTTTTCTCCTTTCGTCAAATCATTTATCCAGACGTCTTGGCAGAAAACACGCGCCGCCACAAAGTTTTCTCCACCGCGAAGCTGCCTGAAATCTCACTTTTTGTTTTTTTCTTAATTTGTCGGGACTGGGCTTCGAGCGGAAGTGTGGCCTGCAGTAGCCGCCGAGCTAGTCGGTCCTCCTCCCCGAACGGCCTCCCTTTTTCCTCCAACTGTCATTCAGACCAGCTGTCTGCCCGAATCTCGAGCAAATGGAGGCAAACTTAACAAGCGAGGGGGGGGGGGTGTGCGGGATTTACTGAGCTACTCTCTGCTCGAATAGCTGCAGCGAGCAGTGATTTCTCTGCTGGGCTTGATGGATGGGAGCTGGTACCGGTGCAGCTCTGCACAAAGGAGAGCAGGGGGAACACACAAAGACCAGTCCTCTATCCAAACAGGCACAGCCCAGTGTCTCTGCTCCTGCCTTCAGCATGCAGACAGACTGGAAACTCGTTCAAACCCACCCTTTCAGGGCTCCCTGATGCAGTGTTGGCTACACAGTTGAGATTTGAGGAGAATTTTTTATTATAGCATGGAAAGTCTGCAGGCATGGCCTGAGATTCACTGTAGATATTCTCCAAAGAAAACACACATGAAATAATCAAGGTTTTCTAAGTATGTTTAAGCCTTACATTGCACACAGTCATGATCAAGGCTTGATTTCAAGAATTATGAGATTATCGTGGTTTGACTAAGGAGCCCCTGATAATTATACATTGATCTGTGTATAATAAGGTCAGTTTAAGGTTTTTGGGGCAATTACAATGCTTTAACAGCATTTGCATGCTCAGTGTCTTATTGAACATGGCTGGAACATTTTGTAAAGCACAGACAGAATTAGAATACGAGTCTACGACCTGCTCCCTTCCTGCAGTATTGTTTCAGTTAGTACTTCCTCGATAATTTTTCCAGCTGTCAACCCAGGGTAAAAACTGTGACGCATCCTGCCTGGCATTTAAAACGTGGACTTTAAGAGCCGTCACTAAACCTTTTACGATGAAAAAGAATTCCCCGTTATTTTACATTCATTTTGAAAAGAATAAGAATTGATTTTGTGAGTCAGGAGAAAAAACTTAGAAATACATTGAACTAGTGATTTTTATTTATTTTTTTCATCACCAGTGAGAATCAAGAAAGCCATTAATTTTTAATGCACTACACTTCGCGCCAAATGTCTGCAGACTGCATGTTGGGGGCTGCTAACCTCAACGTCACCGGTGCAGTGGCCCACAATGTGTGCTGTCACCTCTGCAGCTGCATCCGGTCACCTCCACAGCAGCTTTCCTGGCGGCTCTAACCTGCTGCAGGTACACTGGAGAGTGCAGCTGTGCGTCGTGGAGCCTGTCACCTGGTTACAGCATTGAAAAAGGGAAACATGCAGTGAGCAGATAACATAATTAAAGGGAAGTAACCAGATGTTCTCAAAAAAAATAAACAAATGGCTTGTCAGCGTTGTGAACTGTAAACTGGATTACCAAAAGACAAGTTGCTCTTTATGTGATTTATGCTGTAATGTAAAAGTACAGATCATTGCCTGTGATAAAACAGTTTCAACCAGTGATTATTATTATTTATTTTTTTATTTTTTTTAGTTTGGTGCCAGCCTCCCCTCGTGAAAAGCCTCAGGGCTCAAATCATCATATCAATTAAATGATTACAAGATAAAGCTGTGACTTAGCTTGTTACCAACCAAAATGTGCTCCTCATGAGGTGAATCAAAGCCTCTGACCTCCAGCCGTCGGTAAACAGGCTCCAAAAGCAACACCCAGATGTTTGTTTCTTTTTGTTGGGCTTGATTCAGCAGAGAACGCCTTTGAAACGAGGAAGCTATTTACACTGATTCAGCAAATGCCCCCAAAATGTGCTCAGCGACCAGTGAAAGCTGTTAGTACAGATTAGCAGTAAACATCCTGAATGAGCTCAGGGAACACAAGACTCAAGCTCTCAAAAACACTCGCTTGACGTGCCGCTGGGTTTTCGAACCCACTTTATTTATCCAGTGTTTAAGTTCTATTTGACGAAGGCTAACGTTTCACCAAAGCAGTAATTATTGAGAAACGTCGCCTTTGCTGTGCTCCTCCTGGCAGTGCTCGAGCTTCCCAAGGAAGTCATGTTATGACTCAAGGTTTCTGCACTTACATCAGTTCCTTTCTGGTAATTTCCTCGCCTGCAGCCTTATATGGACTTTCACATCACAGTCTGGCTGTTCTCCTCCCAGCTCCTGCCCGGCGTGGTCCTCAGATGCCATGTTCCACTTTAGATTGCATTTTAAGCTGCAGTGCTGGGTTTTCACTCTGTACTTGTGTTTTTCCGCCTTTCAAGTCTTGTTTTACAACACACATTTTATGACATCTCAGGTGTTTACTAAGCGTATTTACATGTAATCAGGATTTTTAACCATCTTTTATGCAGGAAATGCCCTGTTTACATAGATTTACATTCTAAATGTGCCATTGTTCTAAATCCTTTAACAAAGACTTGTTTAATGTTTAGTTTACTGCCAAAATTTGGCAAAAGGAACCCTTATTATTTTTCCTGCTAACTAAAACCGTCTCATGGCTATTTCATTGTTACAGCGTTCTTTAGAAATCAGGTTTCTGTGTTAACTCACAGCACTCCTTTTCAATCCAAAAACTGCCCTGAGAGGCCGTCTAGTATCACATGAAACCACAGTATAACTTACCATTCAGCCCAGCATGCAGAAGCCATTACCGATGCAGTTTTTCCTGTTAGGAGGACCAAACCTTTAACAAGTGTGGCTATGGAGACGTGGTAAATGGAAAGAGCTGGAGGTATGCAAGCAGGGGATTAAATGGGTCTGTGGAGCACATAGCGGAGCAGATTAACAGTCTGAAGAGGTGGAGGTGCTGGATGAACTACTGTAAAAACTGAAGGTGTTTTTACCTTTTGTCGCGGAAGCTCTGAGAATATCACATTTCTGAGAGTGAGTATTGTTTATTACTTTGTTGGGACATCTGATCTCAGGGATTTATTTACTATCGTAGATGCTAGAATGTGTAGTTTCAGATGCCGTAATGGCACAAGATGTAAATTAATCTTTAATACTATTGACACTTGTTAGACTCCAGTGTTCCGCACAGTCTCAGTCAGCTCCTCTGAAAAGAATAATATTAGTATTACAGTGAGTTTTAGTTTACATTATCAATGCACAAAGCAAACCAGAGAGCTGGCGGTTTAAATCAGTGCAAGTCTTCTGTTTTTTTAATTCAGTGGTCCAGTCTGATGCTGTCTGTGCAAAAGCTTATTTCTTACCCAGCCAAATATAGCAGGTAAGAGTTACATTTGACTAACTGTGCCTTCAAGTTAGTATCTAATCTCCATGTTTAAGTATGTGAGCAATGCAAGCTTTAAACTTTAAAAAAGGCTCGACAGTCCATGGTAGTTAAGATAAAATAGTTTAGAATCAGGGAGCTTCACTGGCCAATATATCAGTTTTATATTAACTTAGTGATATGAAACATCATATAATCTAAAATTGTAAGCGATATTGGATGTGATACTTGATTTATTTTTGTATTTAGAATGCGATGTGTCACCACCACTTCCCTTATTTAAAAAAAAAAAAAAACATTTTTCCCATTTCTTTTTCATAATTCAATCTAGGTGAATCATAATTTTTGTTGTTTTAGTATTTTATTATTGCTGCTAGTTATTAACATGCGACTAGTTTGTGAAAGCATCAATAATTTTGATGTTATAATATCAAAATTAAAGCTGTTGGTCTGTCATACTTTATTTTTTTTATTGCAATCAGGTAATGAGATACTTGAAAAAAGACATTTCATTCCAATAGAGATGATGCAAATGGAGGAAGATATTTTATTTTGTTTTATTTTATTGTGATTTTTTTTTTTAAAGACTGTCAAATGTAATCTGGTGGGAGACAGTCATGAAAGACGTTTCTCACTTCCCCTTGTGTTTAATGTCCTCTGCTCATCCTCTCCGCCACCTCCTTCCTCTCACTTGGGTTTCACTCTCAGCTACGGCGTTTCGAATACAGACAGGCTGAATTGTGGTTTTGGGGACTTTTCTCTGCAAAGTTTGCATGTTGTGTGACTATTTTCTCCCTCAGTGCATATTGAAGTGGACTCTATCTTGCCTACAGCTGAATGTGTGTGTGTGTGTGTGTCCTGCTGGGATTGGCTTCAGTTCCCTATAACGGAGAGCAGGTTAAAACCCAATAGAAGATGGACGGATGGATGGTTAAAGGAGTTCATGTTTTTGGCCTGTGGACTGAGTTGTTAAAACTCCCTTCTTTTGCTGCTGTTGAAACTTTTCACATGATGTTTCTTTATTGACTTCCGACCAGAAAGTAGCAGGGCCGCTGTGCTCTGTTATGTTTTCACACATGATGGTGTGAAAACGCCACATTTTCACACCGACTCTTCAGCATGAACCTGGACGTCGGCGCGCCTGAGCTCACATGTGAACGCCGCCCCTCCACCTGACCGGACTCACTCTTCAGTGGATGGTCGCTGGTTTCCAGAAGGATCCAGTTTTTCCTTGTAGCTGTTGACCTTGTAATAGATGAGTCATGACTCAGACACATGACTAAGAGTTATCAAGCACAATGCGAACAGTTACTAGAGACACGCATGAACTGTTTGGCCTCTTCTGAGATAAACCGGGCTCATCAGGAGATACGGCTCTGTCCCCCATACGTGTGGCCGCAGCAAGTCGACGGCACGACTCCCCTTTGTTTCTAAACTGACTCGGCGTTATCTCCTTTGTTGTATTGGCTCGGCTTGAAAGGATCTCGGTCATGAATAGCACGCCGAGATAACGCCGCTGTGGGAAAATGAGGGCGGTGACTCCGACCCGCCGCGATGTCAGATGCTTCCAGTGACTTTTTATCTCCGTGTCAAGTGGTTTCTGTCGCATGTCTGAGACTCAGCGTAATAGATAAAGCATGCTGGACCACCCTATCAGCATCGCTTGTGCTCTTTTTGCCACTGCCCATGTGAATAATGTCAGCTTTCTTTGTCTCAATCATTTTTATTTTTGAAGCTGTTAATCATAGTAAAATGTTTATTTTAAAGTTATTTTATCACAAGTTAATTTAACTATTATTGTCAAGCTATCTTCATTTTTTCAATGCTTTAATGTAGCAGGCAGCTAATTTGTGAAAGAATTTGCACCAACTCTTCAGCCTGGATTAAAAACAGTGTTTTCAAAGTTGTGTAGTGATTTTTGGCTTTGTAGTTCAGTCAACCATCACGTCTTGGTAGATCCTTGTTCAAATACCTTGAAATAAACATTTAGCGGAATGAAAGGTCGCCCGCTGTACCTGTAAACCACAGCCAGAGAAAAGAACAGAACAATAAAACCACAATGAGGGAAGTACAGCTGATCTGTTTGATCCCGTCGCCTCAACGGCAACGGCGTGAATAGTTCATGGCCCTGATAATTAAATCCTAAAATGTATTTTACATTGTGTCAGGGCGTCTTGCTCACAGATCTCCCTGTTTTATCTTGATTTTCTACTTGACTGATCGAGTTTATTGGGGACATTATTACTGCAATTAATATAAGAACAGGCCTAAAATGATAATAAATTCAAAGTGGTGAATTAATTCCCACCGTTTCAGCCTAATATCATCAATCATGGCATAGACCCTGTATTTACCGCAGAGGTCTTCCTGATCTTCATCTGTTCAGTACGATTACTTGTACCCATCCACGTAAGTGAGGACAAAGCACATGGAAAAGTTTAAAAATAACTCAGTTTTAGACAGTTGGTGACGTTCAGGATCCTCAAAGAAAACCTCACTTGACGTTGGTCTTTCAACAGGCCAATCGTGATCGAGTACGGCCGCGAGGCAACAGTTGGTCTTTCTGTCCTGCTTCCAAAACGTAAAACTGCCCCGTGTTAAAGAATTTATTTCTGGAGTATTGTTGTAATGGAAAGACACTGCATGTGGGTCTGAGTCGGGTGTTTTCGAGTGTGTGCTAATAATAGTGTGTTAAGTGTTGTTGAATTCTGGCCATGTGGGACACACCCTGACCAGGCAGAACATTTTCTTTTTTTTTTTTTTCTTTTTTTTTTTTTTATAAGTGAAGTTCCTTCTTTCTTCATGCGAGATAAACCACTCCACCTCAGGAAATGAAACTGCTCACACACCCGTGAACCCAAATGAAAGCGTGCTCGTCAGAGTTAATAACGGTCGGTTTGGAGACAGCTGTAGGACCAGACGGGAGGTTTCACTCTTACTCTTAAACTGCTGGGGATGACAGGAAGCGACAGAGGGGCAAGTGTCCTGAGCAGTAAATGGGGTCCTGCTGACATGGATGGGAAAGAACGCAACTCTAATCAGCCCCGCAACTGGGAAATAATGCATACCATTGTTGTTCGGGGTAGGCGTGGGCCTCTGCCTGCACAGTTATTTCCCCATGCACATGCATGCTGCTGTTTTCCCTCTAAAAAGGACAGAGAAAATGAGATTCCTGCACGCTCGCTACATGCAGTAGCATTTTTGTCTCTTGGCAAACTGTGAAGCAGATCTTAAGGTTAAATAAATGTATCTAACTGTTGACATTATGACTCTGCAGAAAGCTAACATTTAAGAAGGAGGAGGGCTTCATAGATGGAATACCAACGGAAATGGAGGCGCCCGTCGCAGTCAAGTTTCCATTTTGTTCTCACTCATTTGACTGCGGCGGATAGTTCAGCGGGTGACACATTGCTGAATACATGACAGGATGTAGATGACTCTCATGAGAACGCAGTGTTTTAGCGTGCAGGCTTCTCATGGAGTAGCCACCAGAGGATGTGGTTACTTCCTGTAGATAAGTTCTATACTGGGGCACAGCGATTGCCTCATATATAGGCTGTATTGTGAGGCTGCGAAATGGGGTCGGTCATGAGTTCTGCTAGTGTCAAAATATAGTAAATAACATGGTGATGTGATGGCTGCAGAGTGGAACAGGGATGTCTTTGGGTCTGTGGATATACTTTGTTGATTCGGTGGAGTCAGAATGACTAAAAAATCCCTTCTTGATTTTAATGTAAAATCAGTTGATTCTACGTTTTTAGGACTTTTTTTCTTTCTTTCTTGTGCACAATGTAATTTTTTTGAGAGCTCAAAGCATGAGAAGTTAAAAACATGTCTGTTTTATTTCTTTAGTCTGAATTAGATGTCCTTCAAATCCAGTTATAATATCATTGAATAAAGAGAAAGGCTGTTCCTGTATATTGAATTGTGTGGTTTTTTTTTATCCTCCTCCTTACAGATTAGTGTACGGGTTACCACAATGGACGCTGAACTGGAGTTTGCCATTCAGCCCAATACAACAGGGAAGCAGCTCTTCGATCAGGTATGAGAAACCTATCAGTATTATTGGTTTTTGTTAAAAAAAGTAATCTTAGGTACAATACATCTATTTCTTGAAAATCTTAAGTGTGTATAATAAGCTCTAAGGAGTGCTTCTTCTGTCGTTTGAAGGTGGTGAAGACCATTGGGCTGAGAGAGGTGTGGTACTTTGGGCTCCAGTACCAGGATACGAAGGGTTTCTCCACTTGGCTGAAGCTCAATAAGAAGGTGCGCTCACCGCAGTCTGCCTCGTAGGACTCGCCGACCTTTCTTTGTCTAGACTGACCTCCTGTGTTAAACTGAAGCCTTTTTTATGGAGGGTAACCTTTGCCCTCAACGCTGTGTCATCTGTATTTTTAGGTGACAGCCCAGGATGTGAGGAAGGAAAGCCCGCTGCTGTTCAAGTTCCGTGCCAAGTTCTACCCCGAGGACGTTTCGGAGGAGTTAATCCAGGATGCGACGCAGCGGCTGTTCTTCCTGCAGGTGAAGGAGGGGATCTTAAATGACGACATCTACTGCCCCCCGGAGACCGCCGTCCTCCTGGCCTCGTACGCCGTGCAGGCCAAGTACGCCGACTACAACAAGGAGGTCCACACGCCGGGGTACCTGAACAGCGAGCACCTGCTCCCTCAGAGGTAACGGCGGCCCCGGCGGCTCGTGGCGCTTTCAGCCGGCCGAGGCGTTCACTGACCCCCGACACTCTCGTCTCCTCAGGGTTCTGGATCAGCACAAACTCAACAAGGAGCAGTGGGAGGAGAGGATTCAAGTGTGGCACGAGGAACATAAGGGCATGATGAGGTGAGCGCCGCTGTGAAGCTGCAAAACCAGTTTGAGGAGAGATGGCTTACCTCCTGGATTTTCAAACTCTTACTTTCACATCTGGAACCAAAAACATACTGACGAGATTGTATTTATTTTGTATCAGTTTTGTGAATATATTACAGCAAAAGTGAACATCAGTAGATTTCAGAGCAGAAAAGATTGAAACACATTAAATAAAAGCTATAATCTGCAATTTGCTATTAATATGTTGATACTAAGATGCTCTTTTTCTCTCCTTCTCCATCAATTGTTGAAAATCTGTTGAAAATCGATGACCAAAGCACATAAAAGCTTGGCTATTAGTTAAAGCTGCCGTGTGGTTCTCAGTGTGTAGATTACTGTCTAATGTGCTCCTCAGTCAGTCTCTGAGGCATCATTTAACAGCTCGTCGTCCACAGAGAGGAGTCAATGATGGAGTATCTGAAAATCGCTCAAGACCTGGAGATGTACGGCGTCAACTACTTCAACATCAAGAATAAGAAAGGAACAGAGCTGTTCCTGGGAGTCGACGCACTGGGACTGAACATTTATGAGCAGAATGACAAGTGAGAGATCCACAGACATGTATTTCAGTTTGACTTTTGGTCACAGCTGCTAACTTTTCCCTCCTTCCTCCACAGGATGACGCCCAAAATTGGATTTCCTTGGAGTGAAATACGAAATATTTCCTTCAATGACAAGAAGTTTGTGATCAAACCGATCGACAAGAAGGCCCCTGTATGTGACCTCCGGATTAAAGGTCGTTCATGGTTTCACAGAAATGTGGTCTTTTGACCCAAATGTGTTTCCGTTGCAGGATTTTGTATTCTACGCTCCGAGGCTGCGGATCAACAAGCGCATTCTGGCTCTGTGCATGGGAAACCACGAGCTGTACATGCGCCGTCGCAAACCCGACACCATCGAAGTTCAGCAGATGAAGGCTCAGGCCCGAGAGGAGAAGAATCACAAAAAAATGGAGAGGTAGGACACTCACGTAGGATTTGAGGGCGTATGAGAGTAAAACTTGAGGGTCATTTTCTCTCTTTGCAAATGTGCATGTGATTAAATACATCATCGTTTCCCTCTTGATTCTGCCTCCATTAGAGCTCTGCTGGAGAACGAAAAGAGGAAACGAGAAGCTGCCGAGAAGGAGAAGGAAAAGATTGAGAAAGAAAAGGAGGAATTAATGGACAGGTTAAAGCAGATTGAGGAGCAGACGAAAAAAGCTCAGCAAGGTGGGGAGTCTTCCAGACGTCACGAGAACCTCGCCGCCCTGCTGTGATGGAGTTTGACAACGTTTTACTCGTGCGATGGTTACAGAGCTGGAGGAGCAGACGCAGAAAGCTCTGGAGCTGGAGCAGGAGAGGAAGCGAGCTCAGGTGGAGGCTGAGCGTCTGGAGAGCGACCTGAAGAGCGCCGAGGACGCCAAGATGGCGCTGCTGCAGCAGTCGGAGAACCAGATGAAGAACCAAGAGCACCTGGTCAGTGAGCACCAGACGCCTCATCTGATTATACTCTGACAAGTAGTGTGATTTTTCTCATGCTTCATCGAACAACATCACAAAAAATCAAATGTCCTTTCAGGCGACAGAGTTGGCTGAACTCACTTCAAAGATTTCCCTGCTGGAGGACGCCAAGAAGAAGAAGGAAGAAGAGGCGGTGCAGTGGCAACAGAAGGTGCATTACTCTTTCCGAGTCTGACTGTCTTTACTGTCAAACAGTGGACTGTTTTCTAAAAAAGGAAAGAAAAAACATGTTCACACGGCTCCATTTAGTGTTCCTTCCTCCTCCTTTTTAAAAGGACCTCGCTCTTTCAGAGCCACCGTGTGGTGAGAAGTGATGCAGCCATCTCTCACCACGTTATTTATTTATTTATTTTTTTTAATGGAATTTGGTTTTGAGATTTCTCTGGTTGATTTTGCTTCGTCCCACAATTTAAAGAGATTCTTGTTGGTTTAGTTCTCTGTAGTTACTTGAGTGAGTGTGTGAATGTCTTCCTCTTTGTGTTCCTCTGATGAACTGGTGAAGCCGACCCTCCCCCCACACTTAGCTGGAATACACTCCATCCCCCCCTCAACCCCGTCTTAATGCAGCACCCATAGAAGGCTCCTGAATCTTGATTTGCACTATTGAACATTCATCTATCTTCTGTTTGGCTTTATTGGGTTTAGGATCGCTTCAGTCGATAACGCCTGACTGTGAGAGAAGGGAGCTTATCCAGGGCGTGAATGCTCCTAACTTCTTTTCATGGTTATAACGTAACGGCCAGCTGTAACGTGCCGTGAGTTAAATGGACATTCGTGATGAATTTAAACCGTTAACGGCAGATAAAGTTCATCACCCGCCCTCTGCTGCTCACGCAGCCTCTGCACAGTGACCCGGTCAGGACCGGCATTCCTGGCTCTTTTTATTGTGTGGATTGTGGGGAGAGGGGGTTGGAAGCCCCTTTGCTCGCCACATGTCTTTTTTTGGTGAAAGTGCGTGTGTGTGTGTGTGTGTGTGTGTGTGTGTCAGCCCGGCCAGCCCCTTTTGGTCAGTGTGACTCATGCTGTTTGTGGTGGCGACTCCAGTCTGTGCGCGGAGGAAATCCTGCTTTACTCTTTGGAGCCATTATGATGCTCTGGCTCATAACAGGCCGCTCTGCTAATTGGTAGTTTCCACGTTGTGCAGTTTTTGGCAAACGCTCAGGCGACATTCCAGCTTTTACTCATAGCTGGATTTTTTCCAGACGAGTTCTTTCAAGTATAATTCGAATCTTCCCTGCATTTCCTGTCTGTGTTTCCTTCGATAAGTGTGTGAGAGTTATAAGGAGGGGAGTGAGGAACTAAAACAGGAAGACAAGGCTTAGCACAGCTTGTAAAATTCAGCCCTTCACTCCACCGCTGCTGGTTCTTCCCCCCCTGCAGGCCACCACGGTGCAGGAAGACCTGGAGAAGACCAAAGAAGAGCTGAAGAACAAAGTGATGGCAGCTCACATTCAGGAGCCCCTCAACGCCGAGAACGAGCACGACGAGAACGACGAGGACAGCGCCGAGGCCAGCGCCGAGTTCACCGCCGCCGCCACGTACAAGGACCGCAGCGAAGAGGAGAGGATGACCGAGGCGGAGAAGAACGAGCGCCTGCAGAAACATCTACTCGTGAGTTGTCGGCGATTTGTTAAGGTTGCGGCAAGCGGCGCGGGTTTTAATCCCCCGGCGATTGTCTTCCCAGGCTCTGAGCTCGGAGCTGGCCAACGCTCGCGACGAGACCAAGAAGACGGTGAACGACATCATCCACGCGGAGAACATCCGCCAGGGGCGAGACAAGTACAAGACCCTCAGACAGATCCGGTCAGGAAACACCAAACAGCGCATCGACGAGTTTGAGTGCATGTGAGGTGGTGCGTTCGGCGACGCGAAAAGCCCACGCCGCGGGGCCCCCCCCCCCCTGCCTGGACTGCAGTTCTGCCTCACTCAAGCTGTTTCTCTCTCTTTATCCAAATAAATCAGGTCCTCGACATGACGCGTCCGCACAGGCACAGCACAATGTACAAATATGGATCTGGAAAATTCCATTTGTTATCATTCCTAACTTTGAATTTAGGCAAATCACTGGTTGAAAAAGGGACATACTGTATTTTATTAGCACATTCCTCACAACGGGGTTTATGTAGCATTTTAGCAAAAGGGCTCGCGCCGCGTGTCAGGACATCGAGCAAGCATTTTTCATTTCTTTATATTTAACAGAATTGTACCGTGATTTTTAAGTAAATAAAAAAAAAAAAGCGCAGAATCCAGTTCAGAAATTGACATATCTCTGCTGTACACATGGTCGTCTATTCCTCCCATCATGCATTTCTGTAGTTTTAAACCCATCTGCACTGTAATCTACTCGAGCAAAAACATTTCCAGTTGACTGAAGTGTGTGTGAAGGGCTTCTAGAGCAGTATTATTGTTGTTCCAATCTGAACTTTGACCGTTTACTGTGTTCAGATTCTTCCTTCTGTTACCAGTCATCTAGTATTCACACCCCACACACAAGGTGACATTAAAAAACTGTTTCCTTAGATTTTTTTTTTTTTTTGGTCTGGTTTTGCATTTTTTCTTTCAGTCAGTTTGAAACTAAAAAGGCCTTGAAGTGAAAAATCTGCTGTTAAAGCACTAATGAGTAGATCTGTTAGTTTTCACCAAACATCCTGCACTGTAGACAGTAAAACAATAAAAACTCCACAAATAAAGCAACTTACATATCCACGTTTTCTTTTTTTAAATGAGCGGTTTTCAAAGTGTGGCTGGCTGTCCACTGGGGGGCGCCAGAGAGCTTCACTGGGACAATCTGCATGTTTTTCCCCCCCATACAGAACAAGTTTAGAAAAAAGAACTAGTCACAAGATAAAGTCCTTTATTATTTTATTAAAACACTCATTTTTTTAAGATAATATATTGGAACTGTGTTGGTGACAAACGTTATTAAAAAAAAACACAAAACTTTAGTATAAAACCAAAATGTTATGATCTAAAGACAATTCATAAAGAATTGTCACAGATTCATAAGTATTTGTGGAACCGTCGGTCTTTTTATTGGCTTTTCCTCCCACACTTTGGAAACCCCTCAGTTTATATCAACCTAAAAATAAAAATGTTTTCTCCTGCTTTCGGTCACATAACAAAGGGACAGTTTCTCTCAGCATAAATTTAAAAAAAATAAACATTGAGGACGGTTAAAGTTTCACATGCAGAACAGAACTCTGGGGAGAATCTGTCAACAGTTTAAGATGTTTGTTTTTGAAAGGTTTGTGCCGTTTTCAGAGAGCAAGTGTCTTTCAGTTCAAACAGCTGGCGAGCCCCACTGTAGATTTATTTACCTTGAGAAGTTTTATTCATCTGCTTCTAATTTGGAATTCAGCTCATGAGAGGATGATATTTTATGGTCTGAAACTTTTAAATTTGCATTTATATAAGTGGTGCAGAATAAGGAATTCTCACAGGCTGAGTTGTTTTTATTAGAATGAAGTCATCTGCAAAGGTGAATATTGTAGTTTATTATTATTATATTCAGTTGTTTTTTTTTTGCTTTTAATTCCCCTAAATAAAAAAAACCCGCATGAATTGAAATCATTTCATTAAACATGTACTTTCTTTACCCAATACATGCATTTTTAAAATACTGCATTTGTTTAATTACATGGGTGCATTTTGTTATTGGGATTTTTCAGAAGTGAAGCTATGTGAGGTTTGACAGCAGAGAAACGCATTTGAGGATATTTTTATATCAAAGAAGTTTTGTTTGTTTTTTTTGATGAAAAACTACTTTTTGAAGATTGTGCTTGGATCTAATTGAACAATTCACTGATGAAACAAGCATGTCTGTCATAGGACCAGTGGAAACGTCAGGTGTGAACAAAGGTTATCATTTACACGGTATAGTAAAAGAAAAGTGTAAACCAGAAAACAAACAAACAAAAACAAAAAAACAGTGCTTCCTTGTGCCATTGTTCCATTTTATTTTATCATTGAGACTTGCAGAGGATTTTGCTTGTTCATAGATTTTTAGAAATTTGTGTAAATTAGGGTTTGAAAGATTTATTTACACTATTTTACAAGTTGAAATTGTATTTTAGTGATAAGTATTTTTTTGAATGAACATTTGTACTGCGATGCATTTTCATATACAGTATTTGCCCCTGGTTGTGTATACTTCTGATCGGGATTCCTTCATAATGCTGCACAGTGTGTGTGTGTGTGTGTGTGTATGTGTGTGTGTTTTCTCCCCTGTAGCATCATGTCTCAGCAGCCTATTTTCAACTGAAGATATCGTGTGTGGCAAATGTATCGGAAACATTCAGCTGAGTGTTTTTGTCCTGAGTGGATCATAATCGAGACTGTAAAAATGACAAACAGTGCCTTTTTTCCCAGTTTATTCATCAGATCTTGCTGCTTAAGGTATTCCTCTTACCAACAATAAAAGTTAGATTGAAATGCTCTTGTCTCTTTTCTCCATTTGTGGGCTGTGGGAAGCACTTATTTCATGTCTCATCATGAGCGTCCAGCAGGTGGCGCCCTGCAGGTAGCAGCAGCTTCAGTCACAGGTGGAAAAAGACTCCTGAGGATTTGTACTGCAGTAAAACTAATGCCTCGCTGTTTTAATTC
Source organism: Salarias fasciatus (assembly GCF_902148845.1). Lineage (NCBI taxonomy): Eukaryota > Metazoa > Chordata > Actinopteri > Blenniiformes > Blenniidae > Salarias > Salarias fasciatus. The sequence goes on from NC_043754.1 coordinate 9,444,265, forward strand.
AAATCAAATACAAGGAAAAGTTGTTAAATTTGAGAAAAGTAAATACACGATTCACTTAAAAACACTTTTCAACTACATTCAAAGCAGATTTCATAAAATGTGAAAGCGTTAAAAGAAATGTGTCTAAATTACAGAAATGAACCGATCGGCTAAAAAAAGGTGTGAATATTTCAGTATTACTGGAACTTGAATTGTGACATGCTCAGTAGAGATTTACACACTAGATTACATTTTATTTATATCATTTTTACCTAAAATATAAGTGAAATTTGATTAAAAAACACTCATAAGCATAAGTATCCCCAAAACACTATTTTAATTACATTATATATGTGTATTTTGAATTTTACATCCACCTCTGCATATAAAGTTTATGCTGATCACATGCATGCGTACATTATCTGACTTTAATATTCATTCAATTGAAGCTTAAAACTGCAGAAAAATCAAGGTTCTTATCGAGGACACTTAAAACTGCTCAACCTCCACTAACCTCCTGTTTCCCCGGATACAGTATGGAGGGAAAGCCTCCCACAGCCGCTGTGTTGTTGCTCCGAGAGCGACTCAAATGTCACACAGTCACACTCGCTCTAGAAATCCCACCGGGAGCGTCGAGCTTTAGAGTCGCAACTTGAATATACAGCGAGCCCGCTGACTGACAGCAGGGGAAACAATAAACTTTGATTTGCAGTTTAAACCCCGGAATGTGGGCGCAGAGTGCAGAATACACCTCCATTTTCAGTTTTTTACGGAGAAAGAGGAAGAGAAAACTCATTTCCAGAGTCGCAAGTCTCCTGACTGGCTTTTCTCGTTCGAGTACTCACAAATAAAAATTGCAATTCATTACATTAACGTAGCATGGACAGCACTTCTTTACTCATATTGTCAAATCCACATCTTTAATCTTTCAGGGGAGGGGAAATACAAATTTAACAAGTACGCTGGAGGCAATTTATCAGTGACCAAACCGAAAAGGGAGGTGTTTATTGTCCAACTTCCCTTATACTTGTGGTGTTGGTGGCCTGAGAGGAGTGTTGAAATGGTTCACGCTTCAAACTGCCTGTTCGAGATAAGTTGCAGCGAGTCTTCCCGTTTGAACGCAGCTCGCAGAACACGCTCGCTGTCTCACACACAATGAGTCAGGATTGCTGTCGGCTCCAGGGCCTGTCTGGAGGGAAACTCTGAGCTGCGCACGGCACTCTGGGAGTCTCTGTAAAGTCTGTCCGTCCATTCATCCTCCGAGCTCCTTCTGACTGTCGGGAAGGCAGGTTACACCTGCAGGGAAACACACACACACACACTCACACACTCACATTATTCACACCTCTGGGCAATTTAGAGTCAATAATTAACCTCAAAAACATGTTTTTGGACCGTGAGAGGGAAGAAGAGTGTCCAGAGAAAACCCACACGCAGAAAAGCTCCCGAGCACAACCAGCTTTCTCACTTGTTGAGACACATTCAGGGTATTTGAAGAATTCAGTGTTGAGGCTCATCCATTTGGGAGACATCCAGTTTAATGATGAAATACGAGAAAATCTGACAAACTCCATCCCCGCTGAAATGGACAAGATGATCACTGTGGTGGAACCAGGTACCAGAAGAAGAGGAACTGAAGAAGATAAATGAATCGATGGAGGAGTGTTTCCCACAGAAGCAGCCATAGGTTGTAAAATAAGGATATTACATATACATGGACGGACGCATCACTTCCTAACATCAAGACTGATTTTAAACTGAATGCACAATTTAAATCATATTTTTCATAAAACAAGACAAAAGACAGAAACACTTGGCGTTTCCATGTGATGCCTGCGGTCTGTGTCACAAGCCGCCATATGGCCGGAACGATGGAGCAGATTCAAGGCAGCAACACGTTTCCAACTCCTGACCCGAAACGGTCAGCTCTGAGCACAAGGCAGACAAACCCTTCTGTGAGCTACTTATTACTTTCTGCAAGTCTGCAGTTTAAACTGGCATGTCTTCTGGAAAGAATCCGGATTTCTGCTTGAGCGATGCATGTGGGCACTTTTGCCCCGTCTGACCTGCAGAGGGTCGTCCGGACACGGATGGGGGTCACATCGGGCCGTTCAGCCCGAACCTGTTTGGTCTCATCATAACCAGGCTTTTCTTGCATTTCCATCCGGTCGTTCCTCATTTGCAGACACAGCTACATTAATCCCGGCGAGCTTCCCGGAGAACAACAGTCTCCTGTGTTTTTTTTTTGCGCGGTTTGTATACGGCGTATTCAGTGTTTAGTCACTTGGTGTCTTACATACAGTACAGTTGTAGCTGTGGAGGGAAGTCTGGCGAGTGAATCACGAAGCGTTGGGCCAGAGTAATATGAGGAAGTTACACAGCGATGTGCAGAGCACTGACAGTTGCGGTTAAAAAAAAAAAAAAAAAAAAACAAAGAAAAGGGGGAGAAATGTAAAACTTTTTTCTTTCTTTTTTGTCTGGTTCCATCTCCACTGAGATGACTGATCGATCAGGTCCCTCCTAAAGCCTGCCACCGTTTGTTACTCACTGAGAGAGGACACCAGGTGAAAACCCACAAAAACACAGCCAGATAAATGATGGTAATAAGCAATAACAACATTCCAACCAGACTTTCACCTGGCACGGTGGCGAGAAACAATGAACACAAGGACGGGGGCGAGTTAAACTGTTCGATATGTCTCTGCAAACCATTATCTCTGAAACTGTGAGCCATGAAAAGTTTCAGCAGCGTTTCACAACCGTGACATGTTGACACTTTATTTCCACATATTTCCTGAGAGCTGGCTTTGCAGTTATCTTCCTTGTTTTGACTTCCTCTTTGCTGCACTGGGGCTCAGTGGTCAAACGGACCATCTCGCGCTCAGTGTCATCACTGTGAAGTCCCGAGAGAAGAAAGTGGTGCTGCTCCTGGACTCACCCGCTCTCCTGCCTGCAGGTAAGAGGTCATCCCATCATTTGCTGAACTTTGCATACTGAAATGAGCATATTTTGATGGTGCACGTTTGCAGCGGTGTCTTGTTTTATCAAGTTCCACAGATCCGGCGTTGATTGGCGAGCGATCAGGCCCCCCACTTAGTGTATTTGACAAGCTGAGTCGGACACTCTGTATCAGCGAGTGTCAGTTTGTCAAATACCCCAAGTGAGGTGTCACTTGTCTACAGACGGAGGTCACTCTGCAGGCCGCCCAGCAAGCGGCACAGGGTGGTCCAACAGACACAAAGCAGAAACCGTCACGGTAATGGCCTCCCAGCATTTTCCTCCCGGAGCTTTTAAGGACAATGACAGGGAAAGGAGTTAATGTGCTGATGGCGAGGGCCGCAAAGTGCAGTTATCTGCACTCACTGCCTCAAAGTGACGCATGTGATGCTCTGATCAGATGTCCTGGAAGTTATTGCAATTATAAAGTTTCACAGAAATGTTTCTATCGAAGTAAAGTAGAAGCAGTAGTGTGTTTATCAGCCTATTTAACACATCTCTCTAGCTTCATTTCACAGCAGTTAACTTATTCAAACTGACTCGGACTTGTAATGAATGTTTCATAAAACAACCAGAAATTGTGATCAGTTTCTCAACATGAAGCATCAGGATGAGTGGACTTATTGACAGTGAGCTTTATTTGAGTTTGAAAAATGGTTTTGGTGTTTCGCATGTCGCCAACATCTGTGTGCGGTTTCTCAATTTACAGCTGGAATCACCACCGAGTCGACCTGCTGTGACTGTTTGCTCGTAAAAATCTTCAGAATAAAGTGAAACGATTGTTATTATCATCTTTATTAGAAGCAGTTGAGCGTTGCATTCATGATGTGGCGCCTGTGAAAGTGTCTCTTATCGTCCGACACGCTGACTTCTCTAAAACAGCACTTATCAGACGCCCGACGCTTCCTGTTCCTGTGGGAGCTCGCCGTATTGCCTCCTTGTCAAACATTTGGCCTATGAGGGCCCAAACCGGCTGACCGGACGATTCATCTCGGCCTGTGGATGACCTCCACAGGCTGAACATGATTGTGTGCATTAAAATGTATTTTGCCCTCAGAGACATCATTAAGACCTGCACAGCACTGAAATTCCACTTATTCTGATTGAAAGTCCTCAACTTATTTAGGATTTGTGGGGAACATTTAAACAAGGTAAACTTCTTGCTCTTATTTGAACTAATAAAAGCAGAAACATGTGGAGTCGTCGTTGTTTCTATTTTTTCATGCAAATATTTCAGGGGACTGAATGTGACCGGAAATGAAAAAAACAACGACCCCTGCTGTCACACACCGCCGTCCAGAATGCCACAAGACGAAGTGGCATGCTGTGAAACTTTCACGGCATGTGACTCTCACAGTGGAAGTCACATGAACCCTGCATCAGTTGCAGAAAGAACAACTCCTTACAAGCTTCTGTGGTTTCCACCGATCCTGTAAATGCTGAGAATTTCTCCAACGCGGTGCTGGAAATGCACAGCTCTGTTTCACCTGCTCACACTCTCTCCCTTGCACGGTGAAATTTATTTAATTTCACTCAACTAAAACTCCTATTTCACTTTGTTAAACGACGCAGCCAAAAACTGTCGCGCTGTTTGATTTCCAGAACAGTTTTTTGACGGTTGTCCAAACGTCGGCTCGTTCGGCGCGCTGTAACCACGTCTTGTTGAGCCTTTCAAGGCTGCTGGAAATGTTCTCAAATGAACGCTTGTCTGGAGCACCACTTGAGTGGATGTTTAAAAGCCGTCTGAATATTTTGCATATGTGTTAAACAATCACATAAAACCATCAGTTTCCTTTTCATTTCAGCAAGAGTTGTGTGAAGACATCCAGGCTTTACATCGAGTCATCCCAACTGAGTGCATGAGACATGAACAATAAATCTGCAATAGGGATGCCAAATTAAAACTCATTTCTGCAGCTCTGTGTCCCCTTCTTCATATATTACTGTGTCAAATCCACCCCCTGAAAAAATGTCTCTTTCTCCTGTGACAGGCGTACAGTTCCACGCTGCGACACATTTTTCATTAAAAGTGGTAACACACACTCCGCCTCGCAACTTCTGTTAGGAAGAAAGCACCTGAAGTGGAAGTGGGGGAAAATGTTTGAACACTGAAAATGCAGGAAATGTTTAAAAATGCATCTGACAGGGCAAAAACAAGAGCTTTATACTTGAAGTTGAAATTGAAACAAGTTTTCTTCACTGCCGTCAGCGTTCCTCTGGGTTGCTGCTGTAGTTGTGTCTGTCCAGCAGCTGGTGGTAGAGGGCTTTCCTTTGATTTCTTCTGCCCGCGGCTTCATTCTCAACATATTATATTAATAGTTCCTCACTTTGATTTCATCATAACTTTTGACAAACGGCTCCATGTTTCGGTAAAATCACACTGAAGGTCCTGCTCTGGCTGCGATGTGTTAACACTGAGGTATCAAACATATGGTCCACAGGCCAGAAACGGTCCGCCTGAGGGCCCAATCTGGCCTGAGCCAGAGTGCTACAGTGACTTTAAATTGATTTTTTTTTTTCTCTTCAGCTCACTTGTTTTGAAAACAAACACTAAAGTAACACTGACAGCAAAATTTAAAGATAAACTTGAATTTTTTTTTTTTGTTTTGTTTTGTTTTTGAATATATGGACATCGGTAAAAGCATCATAGTGTGAAAACCATGCTAATAGCTCTTCAAATTGTTGAGGTTTTTGACAAGATATGTAATTAAATGTAGACATAATACTGATAAATGTTGAGTTAATAAAAGTTAGCCTGCTGTCATTTCACTGGTCCCGCCCACTCAAGATCAGAAGGCATCACACACACAGCTCTTCAGCGTGATTCTCCTGTCTGGCAGGATTATTACATAAACGGTAACATTCAGGGCAACAGCAGCACCTCCGATAACGCATTTACACAAACTTAAACAACTTTGAAAATAAAAACAGATCTAGTTTTCAGTCGATTGTTTTTTTTTTCTGCATGTCTTTTACTGTATGTCACTGGTTTTATTTCTAGAGAAAAGACTCCTCCCATGTTGTCCTCAATGTTTCTCTGGAGAACCAAAGTTAGCTGTTATTAACATAATGACCGGAGAAAGAAGCATCCAGAGCTGGTTTCCTACACATCAGCCCTCTCTGGAGTCTCTCGTCCAATCAGATCCTCCCCTCACAGCTCCCTGCAGGATAAAACCCAATGATACAGATGCAAAAGTCTTTTTTTTTTTTTTTCAGGAATATTCAACACACGATTGATCTCCCCTCGGCAGCTCTTTGCTTTTATTAATTTCTCAGTGCTAAATTTTTAATTCACTCAACCCTAATATAAAGTATTTTGCAGATATCTAAAAGAGATTAATGCTTCTGCAGGTACAGACTGTGCATTTGTGACGTGCATGCTAATTGTGGCTCCTGCACAGTTCTGAGTCTGCCGTCATCAGCTTGTTGTCCGTCACCCTCATCAAACATTATTGTGTCTGAAGATTTTTGTATAGTTTGAAACAGCCAGCGATTCCTTTCTTTTATGTTCCTACCAGGAGTTTAATTAAAACGTTGAAGGAATCACAACAGCGGCAGCACCTCAGGTCACAACTGTTCCTACCTATTTTCTGCAAACTTTAATACCTAATGAAGAAATATTTCTAAAATGCGGTGCACGACGTGAGCATCTTAACAATAATGGGCTTTTTTTCAGTTTTTTGTCCTTTAAATTCCAGAGGTAATAAATACTGTATGCAAGCAGGCATATGAGATCAAGAATATGAAGGCATTTGAAACGGTGACTGCTGGGACGAAATGATTTCCAGCATGAGACGCTCGCTTTTCTGGTTGTTTCTTCTGTGTGAAAGTTAAAGGTAGACGGAAATTATCGTAGAAAGTAAAGATTAGACGGCAGAGCACATTAAATATGGATTGCATTTTGTTTTTGTTAATTCACTGTGAATTTTATTACTTAATTAATAATAATTTTGTTTTCTAAGGCATTCTTGCCAGGTATTTCTTATACCTGGACTATAACAAAGGATTTTATAACAAATCCTGGCCAACACTGGTTAAGAAAGACACGTCTGAATCACTGCAAGAAACTTTGAGCTTCATAACTTTGATGTATATGTGCGTAATATTTATTAATCCTCCATTTGGTGGCCTTGTGCAGCAATATTCTTTTTAAACTTGGGTGTTTGTGTATTGTGCAGTACATATTTCATTTGTTTTATTAGAATTTACTTGTTATTTTTGCTTTTTTTTTTAGATTTGGACACGTTTGTTTTTGTGAAACTTCCTCTTAAAGTGCACAAAAATGTCATTTTTCCTTCTTGTGCTTGCACAAACGGAAATAAACGCATCTTCTATTCTTAGCCACAAAGAAAGCAACAACAAACAAAACCCATTAATACTTCGAAAAGTCAACAATCTCCCGTGCAAAAGGTTTTACAAAGGCAACACAGCCTTCAGCAGTCGCGCATCGCTTGTCGTGACACCTGCGTTTGAAAGAAAGGATGAACGAGCAGCAACAACAGAGCTCGGTTGTACCAACATGCAGACAGATGCAAACAAAAGGTAAGCTGACGTTTATTTAGGGATTCACGGTGGCGCTAACTGTGTGCTCAGGGAGTAGGACAAAGAGAGACAGCAGCACTGCCACTCCTCTAATCAGCAGTAGGGTAACTGTGTTGTCAGTTTCTAATACATTACTTCCCAAGCAGCGCTACTCACATTGTAATTTTTTTGCACATTATTCGTACCAGAAATTAACAGCAAATTCTTATCAATAAGTGTGATTTTTTTTTCTAAACAGCCAAATAAAGCTTCACACCAATAAAAGGAAAAATGAAATTGTTCCATCCATAAAAAAAAAAAAAAGTCCACAGATGATAAGATGAGGCTGCAGTGGATCTGTTATTGATGTAGTTGCTCTCAGATAGTAGTTAAGATTCAATTAGCTCAGACAAATAAATAAACACGATGCAAAAAAATATCTTAATGTTCCAGCCCGACCACAAAATATCCAGACAACACTAGACATACATTCATAATTTGTAGATTTCCTCCCTCAGGCTGGAAAGACCTCTGCAGACCGAATAAACCATGTGCACCCAGTAAAAACTACTTTACCACATGATGATATAAAGGGTGAAATTTTTTGGGGGAAATGTCATTCTGATGGAGCTCTCCGGATGGATGTGATTTTTGGAGGGTGGGCTATTTTTTGTGGTTGATATTTTCAGTGATTCACTCCTGCAGCTGTGCTTCTGCTATGTCGCGCAAATCCAAATGGAACAAAATGACTGACCAAATGGCATAATTAATAAACGTCATGACATCCGAGAAGCGCGCGCGTAAAATCCATGCTTTCACTATGCACGGTGATTCTTCTGTTTTCCCCTCCACTACAATCAGTTTCTCCAGAAACTGCTGAAACACTGATGCCCGAACACTCTTGTCGGCATCACTGCATTTAAATTCATACAGTGAAATATCATTCAGTCACTATAACAACCGACTGAAGTCTATTCTATGTTTATTATTTCGGTCTATTCTCCAAAAACAGTGATTGATCCTGATCGTTTTGAAAAAAAAAGAAGAGAGAGAGAGAAAAACTCGGAAACTTGATTGTTGTCCTGTTTTTTTGCTCTTTTCTTTCTTTGATGTAAACAAGAAGTCTCCAAATTCACAAGGTGAGAAAATAAAAAACCCACACAATCTACGTGACAAAAACTCTTTAGTTGCTTTTCCAGAGACTTTACTCAACAAAAAGATAAAGTACTTTGCATTTGTCAGCAGTGCTGTTGAAACCGACGACTGACGGATAATGTTGATTGTTGTTAATGTGCATTGTTGTTGTACTCGTCCATATGAACGAGGAAGTGAGCGGTCAGTTTTTGTAGATGATCTGTATGAGGATTTGAGTGAAAGGCGCTGAGGACCGGTTAAATAGCACCGTATTGACCTTTAGATCCATGAAAATGTCAACAATTTCTCAAAACCAAATAATTACTACCAAAAATGACTACAATCGCAACATAGAGGCAATTTTAATGATATATCATTACAGTGAAATGTCAAAAAGAAAAAATCTTTCTATATACAAACAACATGACTTTGACAATATCGTCTGTTTTTGTACCGTTTGCTTGGTGATTTGACAGGCCGGATTGGAGCCTCTTGACGGGCCAGTTGTGGTCCACGGGGCTTATGCTTGACACCCCTGGTATTAAAAAAAGCTGTTCTTCATATGTGGCGGTTCGTGAGTTACCTACCGAAAGTTTGTTGAAGGACCAAGCAGACATGTATAGCCGATCTACGTGGTTCACTGCAACAGACGACCAGCCTGTTTAAACAGAGTAGATCAATGCAGGCACCAGATCAGTGCCATGAACAGAGGTCACCAATTAGTCACAATTTCTCTAATACTGTATTGAAAGATGAGGGAATTACTTGGAAAACGTGGTTTTGAGTTGAGGACAAAGCCAAGCCAGCCGAGGCCAAATGAAAAGCTTCGTGCCCCGCTGCTCGTGTTGATGTTACTGTGACACGAACCACTTCGTATCTGCAGACTAAGCACAACTGCTCTGCGATGTTCCCTTTCGCAAGAATACCGTGTCCCACCGTGCAACGCACAAACACCCAGGAATGGTTTTAAGGAGACAACAGGAAGCCCGGCCTCTCGACTGTGATTCTAATTCCATCAGATGTCGGTCCAGCCTCGGCATCTGTGAGATGTGCCGGACGGACAAACGCGTCTGATTCTGGAAAGCTTCGGCTCACAGAGCTTCCAGGGATTTATGATGCTAACATCTTGGTACCAGAAACAGGTCCTGTGGACTTCATTTCACTCAGTGAGTCATAGCCGTCTCGTCAGTACGAACGAGGCCAACACATTACTAACCGGATCGTGCGGATGTCATTTCTGTGATTGCACCACCAAACTTGATTATTTCCTGGTTGAAGAACCAGGAAACTCTCTGTCACACGGCTTTAAGCTTGGCAAACATTTTTCACTTGCTGTTTATCACTAATATAGCACGTGTAGATATATTTATTCTAAAAAAAAAAAAAAGAATTTAAGTTTGACGATTTTACATGAGGCTGTGAAGACAAGCAAGAAGTGAACAGATCAGTACCTCTGCCTCACTGTAGGGGGCACTGCAGAGCTCACAAGGTTATTTTTAGTTCAAATTGAAAACCGATCATTGTGCTTTGTGCTTTTGATGCATGCAGTGCAGCAACGTGATGCATTCCTATACTCTACTACACCGTATTATACTTTCCAAAGTTTGCAACTATACTGTAGGAATACTTGTTAATAACAATATGCTGAAATAAAAATGCAAAGTTACATTTTTGACAAGTCGTCACTCAAAAAAGACAGATTCAGGTCTTCTTCGATGTTTTTAATTATTTATAAAATGTCAAAAACAAGCCTCCGAGATCCAGCCACCCTTAGCTAATTTGTCTTGACATGGGCATCACATTTTTGACGCACTTTCAGATTTGGTTTTATTTTGCCCAGTTTTCCACCTGAAATGTCAAGCGTGGCTCATTGCATTTGCTTGTATTGTTGCCCGTTTGCTGTGAGCTGTGTGCACACACACTCATATCGACAATTTAAAGTTTTGTAAGAAGCATCTTATCAGAAAACAGATCTTCCTGCTTGTAGGATAAGTTGGATTTAAGGATTCACAGGAGATCGAGCAGATCTTCTGTGTGTTTGTAGATATTTCTGTCTTCCTGTATCAAACCGACTCACTGATCTCAAACAGGTGTCCTTTAATTTGCTGTGTTCACAGCTTTCCTTATATGTGGATTTCTCCGCTACGTAAAGACTCACAGCACATCGTGTCCGCCGCAGCGTCGCTCTCGTATAGATCCGTTTCAGACCATGTCAGCCGCAGGCTCCGAGAACGAGAGCAACATCGACTCAGCCTGCTGCTTTGGTCCAGGCCGAAATATCTCAACGAGTGATGGATGGATTGTCAGCGAGATTTTGAGGGACATTCAAGATTTATGTGTGCATTTCTCTGGAAACACCACTGGCATATTATATATTGTGATTTAGAGAGAAATCCTTCAGCAGCTGTTGGTTGTATCGGCGACATTCACTCCTAATTAACTTTGAAGGACCTTGAATTTCACCACGTCTGGAGCATCTTTAGACTTCTGATTTTGTCCAATTCTTTGGTGAAGGTCAAATCTCAGCAAAACTGATACGCTACCTCTTGACTCATCTCCGCTTTGTGTGTAATACGAGCACAACAAGCTGTGCATTTGTTTGACATCTGATTTTGGCATTTATTTTTCGCTAAATTATAGCCCAACACAAGGCTCAGCTGGCATTGTTGAAGACTCTGTCTTGTTCAGTGATTTTCCAAATAACTGGTGTTTAAAGTCTGAATATATAAATTATGAGTAAATATCACCTTTAAAGCAGTGGTTTTGAGACGTTTGTGGACGTTAAGGTCAAGAGTCACGGTCCAGAAAGCTTCACTAACCTCGTGTGGGCAGCCAGCAGTGAGACATACAAGAAAACAGCATTCAAACACTCACAGCGACACGCCTATTTACAGGTGCTGAGCAGACAAAAGGGCGGTTGCATCAAAAGAGTTGTGTTTGTTGGCTCTGCATGAAGGTAAACTGAACCGACGACCACAAATTTGAAGAAGAGCACTCAGTGGATTCAGGCACTGGAGGGATGCACTGAATATCAACATTTTCGGCTTTTCATAATATGATGACGCAGAAGAACAAGCAGTCAGAGTGATAAAATGAAATCAGAATTAGAATTCCCAAATTAGATTTTAGAATTTCATGTGGTTGTGAGTGGAAAAGGGCTCAGTAAGTTTTGTAGCAGTTCCAGTTTAGTTGCTAAAGTAGGTCATCTTCCAGCACCAAGGCTGGAGGTGCCATGTCCCTCCTCACCATGTCCTTGTGTCGAAGTGTCCTTGGGCAAAACAGCGCCAGTTGCATGAATGGTTGAATGTTATGGCTCATTTAATGTGCGTTAGAGTCTATTTATCGTCGTCACTCCGTTGTCCGCTCGTCTCTGTGCTGTCATCAAGCCATTACATTGACAAAGCTCCAGAACTTAAAAAAAATATGACTTCATTTTGCCTGAGTCAAAAAAAAAAAATTATGTAAAATAAACCATTTCGCTGGAAAGAAAACTATTTGCAAATGGTGTAGATTTCCAGCCTGTCCAGGGAGGCTGCGCCGACCGATCCAGTCCAAGACTCGATCGGTTGCATAAACAAGCCTCCAAGATACCCAAACGGTATAACAGGACATGCAGGTAGCTTATAAGTGCTGGTGTCAAGGTGTATGCGCCCACAATCAAGAAGAGATTGCACAAGTTTGACCTGCATTGTAGGCGTGCCAGGAAAAAGCATTTGCTTTCCAAAAAGAACATCGGAGCCAAACAACTCCATGCCAATAAATATACAGGCGAAGACCAGGCCTTCTGAAATAATTGCTCTGGACAGATGAGCAAAAATAGAGTTGTTTGGTCACAGTAACAGTAGACATGTTTGGCACGGGCCAAACACAGCTTTACAGGAGGAGAACCTCATATCAACTGTGAAAGCAGTGGAAAAGAAATGTTATGGTTTGGGGTTGTTTCGCAGCCTCAGCAACTGAGCAGCTGGCAGCCTCTGATTTTACAGGATAATGATCGTGTGCACATGAGCAAATCCAGCAAGGACAGCTCAGAGAAAAAGTAATGGAGGGTTTATGCATTGGCCTCATCAAGGAAAACCAATCTAAATTAGTTTGAAATGTTGCAGAGGGGGATTTTAAACAAGCAATACATGCGAGGACTTTTGCATGAGACAGTAGGTCAATGTCAAAGACTTAAAGGGCAATATTGACTTCTAAAAGTCGTTTCCCAGAGACCACTATCTCCATTTTAATTTTTTACTTGGACAAATGTTGCAGGTCACCGATATCAGCTGACAAGCTCCAAATGTCTTCTTTGTGTTTGTTCCTTGGAGCACGAAAAACTGTTTTATTGGTGTCCCTTCAGTTTGTGCAATCTACTGAAAATAGGGCCTTGATTACCAGTTATTTAAAAAAAAAATTTAAGAATTTCTGTAAAAGTTACCTGAAATAGCAAGTAACGACAGGTATCTTGTGCCATTTCATTCTACTGCAGCTAATCCTGTTCCACAGTGCGCCGTGTCAGTATCGCGCGCTGGCTGAGCGGTCGGCTCTGTGAGTCAGTCTCATGACTGAAGTTACATCAGCTGGTTGTAAAATGATCAATGGGGAAAGAAAGATGTCCCAGATCCATTTATCTAACACACTTTTTTTTTTTTCTGTTTGATTTCGGTGCCCGTGAAGAAGGGAAAGCAGGGAATTGAACCACCAACATAGGTTCAACAGTGGGCTCGACTCCACCACAGTCTCCAATCTCTAGAAACAGAATGTTTGTAGTTAATGAAAGGAATATATTTAAGACCTAAAGATGAAAAGAAGCAGTGGAAAACAGTGAAATCTGTGTAGGAGTCTAAATAATTACGAAACATTTGAAACCCTTCTGCGTTAAACTTGTCATATATTGACATTAGCAATGATGTGTTTATCCCCTTTTGCCTTGGAAATAACCTGTTATTCACGCCTAGTGCACAAGGTCACAGATTCATTTGCTTTAAAATCTGATACGACGTGAAATTTGCAACACCACATTTAATCACAGCATCCATCAAACACACTGGGGTGATGTTTGAAACTGCAAATAACACATCACATTGTAGGATACTGGGGCGGCACTGTATCAATGGCATTTTACCCTCCAGTGAGAAATAATCCCTCAAGACAGTTTCAGCCTTAAATGAAATGTAATTTTGTCAATTTGATGCTTCCGCCCACAGATTTTATCATAAATAATTGGGAGACAGCAGGGTCATTTGTTATTTTTCTGACATTAAAAAGCCTGAGGTTAAAAAAAAAGGAAAAAAAAAGATTCTCAGACAGCCTTTAGAAAGTCCCTACGACTGAAATTTTCCACTCTGAAGAATTTTAGCAAGTGTCCTGTAAAGAGAGATTATGATTAATAGTAATCAGAAAACGTAGCGCCACTGCCAGAAGTAGTGGTGTTGCTTTACAGCACATTAAATGGAACTGATCTACTAAAAGAGATATGCTGAGCACAAACTGGAATTGCAGGTTCGTTCTGAGGCAGTAATTAACAAAAGAATGGGGGGAAAAAAAAAAAAAAAAGCGGGAAGAATTCTCTTCTCTTGTGCAAAAGACTGGAAAACGTCACGGTCGAAGATGAACACATGCTCCCGCAGAATGCTTTTCGCGGATCACGTTTGCCGCCCTCAGCTGTCACATTTCATACATGTTGGGATGGAGTGCCGTTCCTTTGCCATATAAGTTGATGCTGCTCGGGGTGAGCGCTGCCTTTCTCTTACTCGGCGGTGCAGCGTGACCCCGTTCATTGTGGATGTTGCACTCTCAGTGTCACTCTGACTTCTCCTTGGAAGAGCCGAGCATCCTCCTGGATGAGATCGTTAATTGAGGTAAACCCGTGGCTGAAGGAGGATTACATGTTCCCTCGTCTGCTACTAAAAAAGTCACTCAAATAAAAACATCCCGGAGTTCGCAAAATTACTTCCCGAGTGACTGACAGACGATCGCTAATGTATTCAGTTTTGCTGCACGCAGTGAGACAACTGCTGCAGACACGTTTGTTCGGTATTCTGCTTAGTAATGCATGTCTGAAAGGTATAAATACGATTTGGGTTGCTATGGGAACAAGAATTACACAAACACTGCCACGCCTAAAGATTTCAAACAGCTGGTTGGTTAGTTTAACTAAAGTATTGCATGAGCGTCGCTTGTTTCCAGGTGGAGCCTGTCGGTTGTGGTTTGAGGGCTCGCGACAGGTGGAGCTGGAGCTCTTACATACTTATTTACCCCGGGCCCAGGTGAAGACGATCACTCCACGGGCGCAGGTGAAGCACATCAGGGCAGCAATCAGACACCACGAGGGGAAGTCAGTGAAAATAGAGAATGAGCGAGAATCTCAAAACAACACATGAAATAAATGAAATGAGTGGCATTACAGAAATCCTCTTTCCTGGGGTCTCTGGGGGTCACGGGGGGTAAAGAGGAGCCATTTCTCTAGGATCTGGTTTACAGATGGTGGGTTGAGCGATTTGACAGACTCAAGGTTTGAATTTATCAAAACTCCTGGAACGCGGCAGCATTTCCTTGAAAGGTCGACAGGTTAATCCAACGCTATTTAAACCGCTTTCTCAGAAAATCCAAACGGTCTGATGGTCTGTTGATGATTCTGATAATGATTAATCAGCCGCTTCTCAGCCAAAAAAGCCTCCCCGTGAAATCGGTCCCACTGGACTTCAGACCAGAGACAAATAATGCAGAATGCAGTTGATGTGTTTAATGTTGATGAGTCATGAACTGCTTCGAGCGTCACAGCTGATGGGTTTTGCTGTTTGTTTATTTGTTAATCTGATCCACGTATTTTGGACAAGTCCATTGAAGAAACCAACTAAAAAAACAAGTCCCGACAAAACACTGATATTTCTGTTTTAAATAAACAAAAAAAAAAAAAAAATCACTTCCTTTTTCATAAACTGACTGATGGGGTAAAAATTACAGCCTTCTCTTGCATATTTTGACTGCCTGCTCTTTCTTCCGTTGTTTGTTGCATTAAACACCTCACTGGGAACTGAAGAATTACAACTTAAATTTATGTGGTACAAGAAAACAGAAAGTAATGACTCTTTATGAAGCCATCTCATAGCTTACTGGTCCCCTGCTGTGTCTTCCCCCCACCAAATTTATATTTAAGGGAGATCCGACAGCATCAGAGTTTTTTTTTTTTTTTTTTGCTTCCTGATTCAGCAAACAGGAAACTAAACATACAGAACGACACTTTAATGTGTTCTGATTCCCGACCGCTGTCCGTTCGCCTGCACCCTCTCACTTTCATGCTCTCATTCACTGTGCAAATACAGCCTGACCGAAGCAACACCGTCCCCCTTTTCAGATGAAAACCTGTGAACCTTTAAGTCATTTGTTGCCTTGTGACTGAAGAGTGGAACCAGAAGCTGCTCGGTGTAACGTTTCGGCCTCGATATTTTTCCACTAGGAGGTAAAAGTTACAAAGTAAGTCGTGTTTGCATGAATTCTGATGTAGTCAGATAAGCTTAGTGCCACTTAATCTTAAGTACTACATAATCTATCTCTTTTGTTTTTGAGTGAGAAACATAGCGTATTTGGACCATCAGGTCTGCCTAGCCTGTGTTTCTGTTTTTTTTTTTTTTTCTTTTCTGGGGTTTAGTACATTTAGAATATTTGGTGGATGAAGAAATCAATCAAGACATTTAGCTTTAAAAGACAGTGTCCCAATAATCACTTCGATATCAGCAAACAAAATAAAAAGTAACAGCTTTTCTGGGTGCAACTATTCAGCTTGCAGTTTAACATATATTCCCCTTTGAAATCTACAACATTACATTTTTAGCATCGCTTGTTACGCTTCAGTGTGAAGATTTTCAAATCAGATAAAGTGCTTCAAATTGTGATTCATGAACACAATTCAGAATTTTTGCACACACGTCGCATTAGTAAAGAGGTGCCCGTGTTAAACTGGGTGGGAGGAATAAACACTAAGTGGAGGGATTTATCAAGCAAAGCGACTCACCTGATACCTTCCCAAACCCACTCACTTCATTTGGAGGCTGCTGGCCTCCGTGTGGCTCATTAACCACTGAAACCTCATTTAATATGTAATACCTGTGTAATACTTCCACAAAAAGCCGACTGTATCCATCAACAACCTGAAGGCGTTATTTTAAACTGGATGGAAGAGACATGACAAGATGACCACAATACATTTCGAACTCATTTGAAAAGTCCCGTTGACTTTAGGCGGTCTCCTTACATTCCACTTTTAATCAAAATTGATGTCGTATTTGACTTCGGCAGAACCCGAAAGTTTTTAATTTGTTTAAGTATTGAGACTTAATTAGTTCTTTCCCACAGTCAAAATGAAGCAATCCAAATTATTGCTGAAAAGTGATTTTTTTTTAAAGTAATAAAATAAGACTCATTTTTGACACAAAAACCTCGGTTTGCTTTGGAAGGAAGAAAGGTGAGAAAACATAAAAGTTTCCCAACGCAACGAACGTCGGTGCATCTAAATACGGACGCTGGAGTGTTTTGCCAAGCGTAGCATTTCCTCCATACGGCCTCTTTGAGCTGCTGCCGGTGTTTGCGACTCTCTCCAGCTTTACTGGCTGTGAGTAAATGTAAAACAGATATGAACTCACTGTACGGCCGCAGCAGCGTAAACACTGTCAGCTCTGCCTCTCAACACCGTTTTCTGTTCAAACGCCGCGCCGTTTAAATGCGGAGGATCTGATACTCGATTTCTTGCCGATTCAAAGGGCTACGCTGACAGCGCGCCCAGTAAACAACACCAGTGGAAAACCGAGGGCCGAGCTCGGATATGATTTCAAAATAAAATTAACAAACAGAGTTTCCTTCCTCTTGTTTGCTGTTGAATCAAAAACTGGACGGAGAAACAAGAAAAACTACATATGTGTTATAAATAGTCACTTTGATCTTTTATACTCAAATATTATGTGTATTAAAAACTGGAAATATTTTAGATCAATATAGTACAACAGTGCAATGGCAATTTCAAATTTCTCTCTGAAATTGATTACATTTCCTGAAATCTTTCAACGCTTTCGTAGCGGCTTATCCTGCCAACTCTAACGGCCATCATGAACCCGTGGGGTTAACAAGTACGAGCAGAGCTCGAACCGCTGACGGTGGGATTGGAGGGCGGCCCACTGTACCACCTGAACCACATCTGCTTTACAGATTTACATGATTTGGTGCCAGTGCTAAGACCGCGTGCTGCTTTCCTCCGGGTTCGTCCGTGTCTCTGATGACAGGGGTTTTCCCGTTAATTGATGAGCTGCAGTTATTTTCGCTGTTCAGGGACGGACTCCTCCGATACTGATGGATTGATAATGAACTGCAGCAGTTCTAGGAAATACTTGAGGGGACCCCTGATAAATCACTGTTAAAGACTTCATTCATGAGCTTTTCAATATTTGAGGACATTCTCTGGCAATCGCTCTTTTCAGTATTAACTTCCTTGTTTTGTTTACACACTAAACGTCATCCAGTTGTCTCAACAATAACTTGTGCAGCAAACAAAACGGTACTGAAGAGGCGGAAAAAGAGTACTTCCTGATGGGTCACAAATGGAAAACACCAATGACAATGACAGCTTCTGGGTTCGCTTCCATGTTTTGACTGCTTTGCAACAACGGACATGGAAACAACGTGCAATCAGTCACACCTGTGTGTGTAATATAAGCTTTTTTCTGTGAATATGATGCCTTATTAAAACAGCTTCACCAGCACTATGCAAAAAAGATAAGACTAGGCTAAACATAGGAGGGAAAAAAAGGCTTTTTTTTGTCATTTCAACCGTGAGGCTGCAGGCCATGACCTGCTTCAGTTTATGTCACACTGACCTGTTTAGACTTCTTTAAACAAGTAGTGTCTTCTAAAGATAACCATTATTAGCTTTAAAGTGTTTATCTTTCTTAAAGAAAGAAAAAATTACCCATTTTCATGGGTAAAAGAGACTTAATTACAACAAAATAACTTTTTTAGACTGCAAATTTTTTCCAAAGGAGAAGTGAGACTAGTGCCGTCTGGTGAGACCCACCGAGGTCGAACAATAGCAGCGAAAAGCAACTTCTGTGCTCTTCCCTGGTGAAATTACTGAGCGATGTGATGCCACTGTACTCCGCTGAAAAGGATTTTCCAAAAGGGAACATTAACTTACCAAGCCTTTTAAATGCAGAATTAAAAATAATCTTTTTTTTTTTTTCTTTCTGATGACTAATCTTTGTTTTCGAAGCCCCTCACAGAGTTTGAGCTGCAACTCAGGCACTGTACATGATTCTGCTTGACACGCTTTTTAGTCTTTGTATTTAGTCTGCAACTGCACTTACGGTTTTGCACCTGATCAGATTTCGTTAGTTTTGGAATTTTTCTGAATAAAAGCCGCTCTTGTGCAGCGTATATATTCCCGGTCTCCATCTTATTTAATCAATACCATCTTCTAGATCCACAAAGTCGAAATCCTTGTAACTGACACGTTCATATTATGACTTACTGTAGATCATAATAACACGTCAGACTTTAGAGACGCGCTGCAGCGTGGTGATCATCAGTTACGCCTTGCAGTAGGAAGGCTTTGTGTGTGTGGAGTTTGCAACAAGAAGGTTGTGGGTTTGGGTCCCGGCCAGATATTTCCGTGTGTGTGTGGGGGGGGGGGGTTTCTCCCGCCTGCTCCTCTAGACTGAGGATATACGCCAACCGCCGCCTCCTGCAACGCATTGACAGACTGGAATAGAGCGAGGTTGTTGGAGGTCGACCTCCAACAACCTCGCTCTATTCCAATCTGTCAATGTGAGATTCGTCCCAAGTTAAAGATGAGCCAGGGTTTTCGCCACCTTTGGCCACAAACCTAAAAACATTAACTTCTGCCGCTTTCACAGCCAGAGTAGTGACTTCTATGAGCTCCAAAAGTGGAAGAATTTGGAGTAAATCTCTGCGTTTTGGGACAGTTGCGAGTTTCAACATGAAGCCTCAGGTTAGGTCATTCTTTATTTTATTTTTATTTTTTTTTCGTCCGTCTGCTCGAAGGATTTAGTTCCAGGAAAAGCAAGCCCCACGAAGGCCGTGAGTGACTGCCAGACAAAAATGTCCTCGATAAAAGAAAAAAAAAAAAAAAACCCGACAGCAACATTTAACACCTGCATCTCGTAGTAGCCTTGCTGCGGCCTGTAGGAAGGGGAAGTCCTCCAGAGATGATTTTTTTTTTTTTTTTTTATGATCGCTTTTAAAGCTGACTTGTTGCTGGACACGCGCTCCATCCGCTTTAAAGTTTGGTGGATTCAAAGCGACAAAAAAAAAAAAAAAAAAAAACCAACATGCAAATTAAACTTTTATGGAATAAACATTTGGCAAGAATTCACAAAAGCAATTTTGTTTTCACCAGAAGTTTTTTCTTTTTTTTTTTTTTTCACATGCAGCCTAATATCACCCTCACCCTGGAGTTGAAAGAGGACGAGGATAAAGGCGGGAATGTGTGGGAGAGAGAAGAAAAAGCAAGGTTTGCAGGAGGCAAAAAGCCAAGGCTGAGACATTAGACCTTCTTTCCCTCTCCTGAAAAACCCAGAAAATCTGTGAAAGTGAAAATCCAAGGTTACATTAG
Source organism: Salarias fasciatus (assembly GCF_902148845.1). Classification (NCBI taxonomy): domain Eukaryota; kingdom Metazoa; phylum Chordata; class Actinopteri; order Blenniiformes; family Blenniidae; genus Salarias; species Salarias fasciatus. Next base: position 9,464,501 of record NC_043754.1, read on the forward strand.
AAAAAAAAAAAACTCACAAGAGTTCCCAAAGCCTGCAGATCTTTAGCAGAGTGTTAGATCTCTTGCAGCACAGCAGTAAATGATCTCATTAGGGATATTAATCTGGTTTTGACATGATGAAATTTCATTTCTTCATACTTTTTGTGTAATAAAAAACACACACACACAGCTATGGTGCAGGGTTTTGGCCAGTAACAGGTTGGACTCGTGAACATCAACTTCACTCCTCATTATGCAAATGAAATACCATGAGTTGCTTTTCGAATTTTGCAAGTTGCTGAACATTTGTACCTCAGAACAGTTCTAATTCGCTTAACTATGCAAGTACCCAAAACCCGAAAAACAAGATCCTCATCCCAGTTGAGTAAACTTTTTCGTTGTTGTGACAGATTAGCTAATCTGTCAACACTGAATGACTCATTTATTAAACTGATCTGAAGTTACATAAATCACTTATGAGCATAACGGTGGCACACACGTGATCTTTTTTAACCAAACCTGCTCAGGTTGGCGGGGAGGAGTTTATGGGATTATGTAGCTAGAATGTTCTTGAAAAAGAAAACGTCTATGAACGAGCGCCGAAGCAGCAGCGGCGAAAAAAGCCGAGCTAAAATACAACAGTATTTAGGAGCTGCGAATACGACTCCGGCATCGCGGAGGAAGGCGAACGTCACTTAACGCTGCAGCTTAAAGCCTGCGCTCGACCAAAGTCACGAGCAGCAACGTTACATTTGACTGGTACATCGTTTGACCGTGTGTGTGCGTCTCTCCAGGCAGAAACGCAGAGGCAGACATGTTACTTCAGGTATTAATGGGTTTTATCTGACTGGCGGCGCTGCAGAGGTGGTTGTCCCAGACAACACCAAGGTAAACAAGGATCGAAAGAGGAGATCCTTGACCGACGTGCGTTGTTAGGAGGAAACCAAGGCTTGATCCATGGGTGTGGCTTTTGATAATAGCAAAGCATCTAATAACACCGTCTTTGTTGACTCTTCTTTTAGTGTTATTTGAAATGCTGTATGTTAGATTTTGAAGTTAATTGTCTGATCTATGGATGCTCGAAAGGTAAAGTTTTAAGTTTTACAAAGCTGATTGCTAAATCAACTGTGTACTTTCTTCAGAACGTATTTTCTGGGTCGTTTCATGGTTAATCAGCAGCAGGAGGGAAAAAGAGAGCGAGGGTTGACTTGTCACAACACGCATTAGCATCTTTACTGACTGAATGCAGGCTTGGTGACAGATTCATCTCTCCAGTGTTTTTCCATTTCATGTAAAGTTTTCACTTTGCATCTGAAAACACTCGGACTGCGGCACAACAGGTCGAGTGAGTTTTTTTGTGCCGTGACGACAAAACTTGGCGTGAAAAGATGCACATCTGTGCCAGAGTTCACCATATCACCATATCAGTGTGTGAAATGGTGATAAGTCTGATTGTTTGACTCTATTGCAGGAAGGCTTTTTTTTTTTTTTTTTCATAAAGAATCCACCCTCACGATTAGAGCAATGTCACGACTGCACATTTCAGGAACAATACTTTTACTCTTCTTTTTTCATTAAAAAATGGTTATCCTTCTAATTTTGCATTTTATTGGGGACTTAGTGAGTTACTTATATTACTTTCCTGCTGAGTGTAAATTGTCCTTGGTTTAGAGAAGCCTTCAGACTTTAATATTTGAACTAAAAAAAATTTTTAAAAATGAAGGAGAAAATTGAATTCTAATTACATTCTTGGATGTTTTTTTAAGATTATCCACCATGGCAAGAGCAGAAGTCTAATTTCTACTGTTTAGACGTTACAGTACGCAGATGCACTGGAGCTACAGAGAGAGTCTGGATGCTGCAAAGCATTCGAAGGGTTTCACTAGTGATGGGAAGCCTTGACATTTTAAGACAGAGCTGAAGGACAAATGCCAGCATATTTTAAGAGACAAAGAGCGCCAGCTGAAGTCCTGCTCTAGTAGAAACGGCTTGACAAGAATGGCCACTGTGTCAGAATGACAGCAGGCTGCCTCCCACATGGATCTCCTCCCAGCTGGCAATGGGGAAAAAAAATACAAAGAAAAGGTTTATATATCAAGATCAGAAATAGAATTAATCTGTTGTCACATGAAGTTGATTCCACAACCTGTAACAGGAATGGTATAATTTTAATTAAGAGCTGTACTGTGATGGAGTGGATGCCTCCAGAGCACTAAGGAGGCTTTTATCCCGGCAGCAGGCTGCAGACGCTTTGAAACCAGCGCTTGATGGATTTCAGTGTTGACAGATGTCTCACAGAAGGTCAGATCTTCATTCAACCATAAAAAGAAAATGCCCTAAAACTATAAGAAACAAATGAATTAAACATTCAGGTACTGATGTGCAATATGTCTCAATACATAGGCAGATAAATGATAGTTTACCGAATAAATGTCAAATTATTATCTAGTAATTCAATTACAGATTATTTCTGATTCGAGGATCTTGTGAATCTATTTCGGGTACATGATCCTTACTCCGGTGAGTGTATGAGCTCAACGCTGGTGTAATTGTGCACGTCGTTGGAATGCACATCAACATTCATCAGCAGCATTAAGAGCAGCATTCGCTCTACCTGACGCCACCAGCTGCCGAACACCCACACAGGTCACCCAATCACAAACCATCAGGGTTTGAGCTCCGCAGCACATTCTTCAAGCTGTTATCATGTTTTTTTTTTTTTTCCATAGATGTTTTCACAAGTCATTTAACAAGCAGATTGCGAATGTGATCAGCAGTTTCTGAAACAATGAGAACCTTGCAGGAGAACTTCTTTACCTCGGTAGAGTTATGGATACCCAGCGGACATGATGAAGCAGAGGCGGAAAAAAGGCAGTATCTTTTTTCAATAATGCAGTTGCAAAGGATTTTTTTTTGTGTGTTTTTTTTTGTTTGTCTTTTGAAATTCTAACCCACGCGCTGTAGAACAGCACTTCTGTTATGAATTTGTAGTCTCCAAGGCCAAATTTAAAACCGTCACCAAGTCGCCCGAGGCCCGGACTTTCACCCAGGAGACACACAAACCAAAAGTTAATCTCCACTTTTTTAACTTTCAAGTTGATGAAAAGTAAAAAAAAAAGAAATGATAATTTTTTTCTCAGCTCAAGAATCCAACAATGTAATAAATGAATGAAGTGAAAGAATGAATATTATTTTTTTTCAAATGCAATATGAAATAATGATCCAGTGTCATAAAAACATCAGAGAAAGTACAAACTTTCTTAATTCCACCTCTTTCTTTATCAGCTTCCAGACAATTTACTTCTCTTTGATTGTTATCCCAAACATATAGAACTGTTCATATCCTCTGAGTGAGACAAAATTACAGGAGATGAAAATAGATTTACCTGCACAAATCCATCCCATAATATACACGGGTATCAAGTTATTCTGAGACTCCTGTTTTATCCATGTTTCATCCGTCCACCAAACATGATATCTTTATCAATCAAACAAGCCAACCTGTTTCCAGCCGAGGCATAACTTGCATGTCGATGCTGGTATGATGGCGAACATGCAGTTTGCTTTCAAAAGTGCAAATACCAAATACCTCTGAAAACATTTGTGTTAATCATGTTTGTGTCTGTTTTCAATACATTTGTGACGAGAGTCATTTCCTCAGCTGGCTCGCTGCAGCTTTCGTCTGCAAACTTTATCATTTTTTTCTGTGACAGTCTGATATATTCGTCATCTTCCTCCATCTACATGCCAAAGTCTCCACCTTTGTGCTTGCAGGGTCTCCGTGCCGATGTGATACCGTTGCCAGGAGATAGTTCTTGAGTAAACAGGATAGAAGGCATGCAAAACCCTCTTTTGAATACGTGTGTTTATTTGTGATGTCACTCGTGGTTTTATTCTAAGCAAATCATCCGAGAAATCATGCAAACTGAAAGCACGATCCATTTGCGTGAGCCTGCCACTTAGCACGCTCCACGCAGGATCTCAGCAAATCAGGCCCCGAGTGCTAATTTTTCAAGTATCCAGTATGTGATGGAACAGAGAGGGTGAAAACAGGGCAAAAAAACCAGCCAGAGATAACTGCGACTGCGTCGCCATAACATTATTAGATCTACTTTCTCAAGATGTCAGACAGAGCAGAAGTAATCAGAGGAAATGTTTGTTGTGCCCCGGTAAAAAAATGGAGCCTCTCTGAAAACTTTAAGTGGATAATTAGTTGTTTTGCTCCAGCAATCCAGTCAGAGCCAGGGATTTCCTTCAGGCATGGAGAGTGGTGCAGTGAATCTACAGCAGAATGATCAAAGGTCAGCGAGTCTGCACTGGTGATGTGAGTTCAAGGCTATTTGTTGAATACTGCTAACATTCAGTTTATTTTGAGAAAACAGCGTGATTTCTAGACGTAGCAAAGCTACCAAAGTAATTATCCCGATTAATATTATCAGCTGCTTCAGGCAAACATCATGCTACTGTTTCGTGCATTTATTAAAGGGTCTTTTGTGCCTTCAAAGTGTCCCGTCACTTCATGTTAGTTGGGTGTGACCACTCATTCATCTCTGGAGAAAAAAACAAACTTTTTGTAGAGACTGGTTTACCAGTCTTATTTGTCACTGTTTACAAGAATATACTTCACATGGCCGTCTGTGGCAAATTAAAACGCCTTATAGTAAAGTTAGTTCAAAATCCTGATTTTGTGGGCTTGCTGCAGACTGATTTATTTCAATGCGCTGAAAACGTCCGGTAATAAATGAGCATAATTAAGGTTTGACACGCATTCAAACAATAAGAGGAGAAAAGGAGTGAAGACATACGTGCTGCTGCTCTCCCCTGAGCCACTGCCATGGAGCAGGCAGCAGCACTGTGTGTAATTCGGGCCCAGCAGCTCACTTGTTTAATGGTTGGGTTGGAATGACATCTAGGGCTGCTAAGAGCTGCACACCTTCAGTGTTAATACACACAGGATGAAACACACTGTGGGATGGAAGAGAGCCTCGCTGGTTTTCGGTGTCTGAAAAATGCACCGACAAGCAAGATGAACATTCTTCGCAGTAATAGCTGCACCTGTGGCTGAGGCAGGTGTCACACTTACACTCACAATGTATTATTTCATTTGGGCTGGAGGGTTTAGTGGGAGGTCACGGGATTCGGACATGGTCATGAATTCTGTTTTCTCATTTGCTTTTAAAGTCAGATCAGGTCCATTAGCTTACACATCACCAGTGCTGGGAACATGGAATATCATTTTAAATTCCAACTGAGACCCAATTTTGAGAAAATATGAACAAGACATCCAGAATACAGATTTTTTTTTCCCTTCTTTTTTTTTTTTTTTTAAATTTAATGAAGCAATGTCTGTGTCGACGGCATTGTATACCTGTGAAGAAGCGACGGGAGCCGCGGCTTCATCATGTCTCACTTTGACGGTGCAGATTTCTTTTGAAGACCATTTCCACGCATGCTTTGAATAAATATTTGTCTCTGATTAGATTTTTCTATTTGGATTTTGGCTGGTTTCCATGACAGCTGTGATATCAACAAATTTATGCTTGCATATGCTCTTAACTCTTCAGGTGAGCGCAGACTCCCCCGGCCCTCCGGTGTCAAACTCTAAACATGCATCATTTGCATAGTGAAGGTCAAACATTTAAAAGTAACAACCAAAGTGACAACAGAACAGCATTTTCACTGTGGAAGGTGGACTTAAAACCACTCAGGGGAAATCAGCGTTTCAAATGCCCCCTTTGCGCCCCCACCATACCGCGCTTTGTTAGACAGACTGTGTTGTGCCGCGCTCAGAAATCTCATCTCAACCTGCACTGATGGCTCGTATAAGTAACTTTGTGATTCTGAGACAGGCTTTTAGTAAATATGTAGCTCTTTTCCCGATGCCGGGTGGGTGCTGAAGACGTGAACGCTGGCAGGATTTCTGGGGATTGAGGGCTCGGGGTGGAGGGGCTGTTCACAGGGTTCAAATCAAATCCTGGGAAGTGTTGGATATCAGACGGAGTCGGGTTAAAACACTGCATCAATCCACTTCCTGGGGTCCAAAAATCAATGGCAAACAATGTACCCGCCTGGTCTGGCTGTTCTTTTTTTTTCTTCTTTTCTTCTTTTGTTACATTGGTAACTAAACTGCATGACGAAACAAGAGGGGAGTGGAAATGTGGTTCAGCTGCTTATTTCTTGTTTCTTCGGAGCAGGTCAGCGTCATGTGATGTGGGTATTTGATTTGGCACAGGCTTTACACCTGATGCTCTTTTCTGATGCAACCTGAGCGGCTGGGGGTTGAGGGCCTTGCGCTGGTTGTCACACTGGTTACATGTGGGCAGAAGGACCTAAATACAGTGACCTTTCGGTCACAAGCTCACTTCTGTAGCTCTGGTGTCAAACTCTTCATCGTCCAGGTGCCACACTCGAACTTTAATGAGCACAATAACCTAATAGCCTCTAGATAATCATACATTTTCAAAAGTTTATATTTATTATATTTTCTCAAAATATCAAGAAGTTAAAATTTCTACTCTTTTTTTAAAAAAAAATTTTTTTAACAGCATAATTGACAATGATAACTATTGATCAAATCTTGCAGACTCCAGTATGCTTGTTTTCATGACTCTGATCTATTGTGTTGGGTCTTGTGTCTGCTCAACTCCCCAGGAAACAAACTGGTCAAATGACTATTTTCATGGAAAATTTTCTGTCAATGTCTCTTTGTAATTTTTGCACTTTGCAGTGTGACCCCCCCCCCCCCCCCCCCCCCCCCCCCCCCCACGGCCGGATCGGAGCCTCTGGTGGACCAGTTTTGGCCCTCGGGCCCTGTGTTTACTGGTTTAGGTCACCTTGCATGAAGCTGATTTGCAATGAGGGGGAAAGAACTTCAGATAAATAAATAAATAAATAAATAACTAAACAATCTGTGGAAATCACCCTGTAGTGCCGTGACAGCTGAAACGTGCTGCACACATGTCAGTGTGATGTGGAACAGCATAATGTGGGGTTTGTTTCTTTGTGTAACCACTTGACATTCTTGTACAAAAAAAAAAAAAAGATTATTACATTTCTCAAACGAATCATTCTTCGTGCTGTTTTTATTTCTCTAAGGGGGCTAAAGAGCGACAGACACAGAAGTCCCTTCCTGACTGAGTGGAGTTTCTGTCGAACCTGAGCGCCTCTGACTCTCAACATCTCGGTTTTAGGAGGAGTTTGTGACTCCTGCAGCTCTCTGAGGACCTTTAGCCTCCCAGAGCGTATTTCACAACGTGAGAGTTGGGCTGAGCGGCAACAGTCGCTCGGACCTGCGAAGACTTCTGTCGCGCAAAGTCCGGTCTCCTGGCCAAGTAAACACTTTCCGGGAGATGAGCCAAACTGACCAACAGTTATCCTGTCGGAACATTTGGCCAGAGGGCAAGAAAAGACGGGCGGCCGACGTCGCGAGCGCTCCCGGGATGGCGCTGAAAACTGAGGAAACTCAGGTCTTTTTCTCCAGAAACCTGTCGGGGAGCAGCAGCACCGGCAGACCGGCGGAGTCCGATCATCACGCCGGCGTTTACGGATCGGGGCGCGTGAATCCCGCCGCCTGTGACATGGAGAAGCAGTGCTGTCAGACAGCTGCTACTCCTCACGAGGAGTTGTCAAACGCTGACTGCCGTGTGGGCGACAGCCGCTCGTTTTCTGCCTGCGCCACAATCTCGGAGACCGCCCGGGAGCTGTGCAAAGCCGTGTCCGTGTCTCTGGGTCTGGCCATGGAGTCCGGGGACGCGGGCGACGTGGACGCGGCGCTGCCCCCGCGTCTGACCGCCGACCAGATGCGCGGAGAGTATTTCTCGTTCGGGGCGGACGCGGCGCCGCTGAGCCGTCCCGGAGTCCCGGTGCTGCCCGCCGAGTCCTACAGGTGTCCCGACCGGGAGGAGCGGGCGACGCGCGGCCAACTCGTCAGCATGTTCAAAAGTTCGGAGACCCCCGCGCCTTTCCACCAGCTCTCCTCCGCCCGGACCCCCGTCGGCGCGCAGGGCTTCCCGCTGTGCGAGGCGGAGGACGCCGAGCACCTGGACCCCGCGCGCGCCGCCTCCTGCTCCTACGCTCCGGACAACCTGCCGCCGCCGCCGCCGCCGCACTTTGCGCACCGGGCGGCGGACGGCAGGCCGTGCGCAGCCTACAACCCCCACGAGGAGGACTTCGGGGACGCCGCGGAGCACAAGTCCGGCGGCTACCAGCCGCAGGGGTACGGCCTCAAACTCAAGTGCGAGGACAGCGACCCCGCGGGGGGTCTGTGGGCCCCCAACTGCAACGTCGCCGCCGACAAGTACAGCCCGCAGTTCTGGGGCTCCAAGCAGTGCGCGAACGCGCACAACAGCGGGTCAAACGCCGCGTTTATATGCAACCCGTACGAGAGGAGCGTGGTGCGTCCCGAGCAGTGGTACCCGGGCGGGATGCTGAGGCCCCATTACACCAGCTCGCCCTACATCAAGAGTGAAGTGGGGGAATGGCTGGATGTCACCTACAACGACACGAGGTGAGCTGCCACTGTCCAGCAACGTCCAGAATAACAGAACACACACACAGAAACACAGAAAAGGTGGATAAATGAACATGCGGTTTTGAAAAGTAAAAAAGGATTCAGAGCGAGCTTCTTATGAAAAATGGTGAATTGAGTTTCATATTTGAAGTCTGACCTGTCTGGACTGTCTGATTTTCTCTCATTTTCAGTCTGTTTTTGAGCAACTTGTGGACTGAATCCACCGAGAGCAAATGTTAACAAATCGTAAGACTTCATAATAAAAATTGCCAACAACATTACACTCGTTTACGTTCAATTTCAACATGAGCCCAGCTTTTGCTGACTGCTTTTTGTGGTCGTGGTTTTTTTGGTGTGACGCTGGAAACATTCATTCCACAGTTGTCTGTTCAATTATACTCCAAGCAGAGGAAAAATGGAAATGGAGAAAAATCTTCCGTCTTTTCTCCTGTAAATGCTTGATTTAAAACTTTGCATTTTATGTAAATGCAATGAAAAGCTTTGCTTAAATCAAGGTTAGAGGTTCAGTATTTTTAATTTCTTGATATAGGTTTTGTTAAAGTAAAGATTATGAAAATGAAAAAAAATCACAAGAAGATTATATTTCAAAACACTTAATTTAATTTATTTCCCCTGCAGGAAACCAGCATTTTCTTTTCTGCTTTCTCTTTATCTTAGGAATGGCACGTGGCTGTGTTCTCCAGTAAACTTCTCCTCAGTACACAAAGCTTAAAAAAGGATCACACAAAAATAATTTAATGAAAAGGTCAGTGTGACCGCACAGAGTGAAGCTACTGTACAGAAACACAGCCTTTGAGAATGGAGGAAGTTTTGTTTTCCTGCTACATCTTTACACGTTATGTGTTAATTTTACAAGCAGTTTCTGATTATTGTTATTTCTTTTTATTTCTTTTTTTTTTTGCATGGTCCCTCTTTTCTTCTTTTCTTTAATGACTCTATAAAGTTAAACTAAGTTACATTTGCTTGTTCTCTCAAGTGCAAGTTTGGCCTTGAGGAATAAAAACAACTCAGAGTGGAAGTGCCAACAGACGTGTGTGCAGCAGACAGAGGTGTCATGCAGCTGGGGTCATTCAAGGCCTTTTTTTCCCCAAGTGTGTGTGTGAGTTCACCAGGGTGAATGATTAAGAAGACTGTCTGACACGGAGGCCGTTCGGGTTCAGCGTACAAAGACGCCGCGTGTGTACGTTGAATGTTGAAAGCACGAACATGAACGTGGGGAAGTGCGAGATGTTCCTGCATGTGAGGACAGTGAAACCAGCTGCTCATCTTCCCATCGCAGCTCAGAGGAGGTACAGGAGCATGCTCTGCCCAGCAGTGATCTAACATCATCTGCTTTGAATAAAAAAAATAAATAAATAACAGAAGAAAAAAAAAACACAAAGAAGTTCAAGAATGCTGTGCCAAGTGGCAAGAGGTAGCACACATGCTGGTTTTGGTTAACAGTGCCTTGAATTTACTTAATATTTTGACTGTAGAAAACCACAAGAAACGTTGAAGGGGCTGATATTTGACAGTGGTCTTAAACCGGGTCCAACCAGCTTATATGCTGTGTATTTAGATCACAGTCCGGTAAACACAACGGGGATGTGTGGGAAAGTTTTTGTGAGTATGTGTCTTTCTGCAAAGGATCCAGTCTTGTCTTGTTTATCCTGTTTATTTATGGCTTTGAAGCTCGGTGGATCCCTTCAAAATTATATGGTGCAGTTTAGTGAGCACACATGTTTCAAGGTTGTCCTGCCAACCTTAAAGGTGATCACTCAGGAAATTACTTGAAATCATGCAGGCTGAAAAGTAATTAAATGAGCCCCAATGATTGTAAATGCAACAAACGTGGTATAAAAAGTCTCTTATTTCCTCCTGTACTGCTCTGAAAGCCAGATTCACATCTGCAGGCTTGTAACCTGACAGACTTCCAGGTCAGAGGACTGTTTTGTCTTTGATACACCACATATATTTACCACAGTTGATACTGTGGCCATGTTCTGTGTAAGTGGGAATGGGACTCAGAACAACACAAGACTTCTAGTTATTCCGGCAGACGCTACAAGCTTCTTCTTCTTTCTTTTTTTTCCAACCTCGCTGTTGGAAAAAGATCGTGACAGATCAGTCAGTGTGTTTGCATTCTGATATTTTCTTACATAAATGACACGCCCTCTTGACTGAATGTAAACACAGTTGAGATGGAGTTCAGATAACTGAGATGATCAGTCTATAAATGTAAACAATGACAGAAATTATTCCCCTTTTTCCCCCTAAAACCTGAAACAACTCTAGATTTTTATGCTCCTTGACGAGTCAGACCCCATGCTCTCTATCTGCTTGCTTGCCAGACAAATTAAATGCCAGTGTTTATCTCCTTCTCGCTGAAATTTAAAGATATATCTAAAATATTCCTGGCTTCCAGTTTTGAGGGGAAAAAGAGAGAGAGCGAGAGAGAGAGAGAGAGAGAGAGAGAGAGAGAGAGAGAGAGTGTTTGTTGTGGTTGAAGACATCCAGGTCAGTCACTCCATTACAGTGTCTGCAAACAAAGGTAGCTAAGCTAAATACAATTATAGAACAAATGAATCATTTTTTAAGACGTGTGCTAAAAAAAAAGAATCAAAAAGAGCCTTTGCTCTAAACACATTACGTGCCAATTTAATCAATCCAAACTTTTGCTTCTGTCAGTTACACAGCATGATTTGTGGCCGCCTTTGTTGCCTCGTGCCCTCGGAGCAACAGCATACAGATCCCGACCTGCATATTTTTCACGTTTGCTGTCAATGGATCCCAGGCTTCCGAAGAATTCTCTATCTCTTTCTGTCTTCGCAGCTCTCACTGTTTAACCTGCCGTCTCGTTCTAATCACAGCCTGACAGCTTTTCGAGTTGTACAGTGGTCTAATTACAGCCTGCATGGCAGCCTGCTAAACGAGCCTAATTATTTACGCTGTGAACCACTGGGATCTGATAAGGTTTTTTTTTTTTTTTTTCTTAAATTGAATCTTACAGAGAAATACTCGTCCTGTAAAATCCAATTCCTGTGACTACATTTTGTCCTGATGTCCTTAAAATGAATCATATCACAGTGGAGGCTCCCCTATTAAAGCTTCATCCTTGTCTCTTTTACAGCCGAGCCTTGATATCTTAAGCTGCGTGTCACTGAGTTAACGTCGTGTCTGAATCGTCTCCAGCCTCTCTGTGTTCAAGGCTGCAGCTCAACCAGTTGATCCCACCCCCCTCCACACCCCCCTCCACCCCCCTCCATCCATGGCCACAGAGTTGGCACCTCAGTGTTTCCCACACCAAATTACCCTACTTTGCCTTCCTTAAATAACACAGAGAAACTGCAGGGATTGATAGTAAATACTCTGCGGTTACAGTCTTGATGAAATATACCTTAAGAGGTTTTCCTGTGGTTGGATGACTTCAAGGCATCGCTTTCCACAAATCAGCTGCGAGACATGATTGCAGAAAATTGCGATAAAATCTGTGTCATGACCCACTGGCACGTCCAAGCCTAAAGCAATTCCAAACGTCAGTGCTAATGCAAATGAATGCAAGCCGCTCATAAACCAACGGATGCCAGCAGTTCTAACCCCCTCGCACCTCCCGGAGCTGTTTAGAATTCCTCTGAGTCGTGTTCCCTGTGTTTGACTGCAGGTTTGACGGTGGGAGAGAGCATGTGTTTCCCATGGAGTTCTTCTTCCCCCCGCAGAGGACGTGTCTCATCTGTTCAGACGAGGCGTCCGGCTGCCATTATGGCGCTCTCACCTGTGGCAGCTGCAAAGTTTTCTTCAAAAGAGCTGCAGAAGGTAACATTTAAAGCTGTGGGTTTTCAAACTGTGTGTGTGTGTGTGTATGTGTGTGACGCCCCCCTCAAGGGTCGACCAGAGAACGTTTGGGGCGGCCTGCAGATGAAGGAAATAAAATCCAGATTTTTTTTAATGATAAATCATGAATATAGAAAATAAATATGAAGTCTTAACAGGCAGTTAAAGTGATACGCATCTGACAAGCATGAGAACACTTCAGGTTTTATTGTTTATGGATCCCTGCAGTCGTAAGCCATTCCGTGAGAAACAGTAGGAAGCCCTCTAAATAACACCACTTGGTTTTTAGACAAAGCATTGTGGGGCATCACAGTTGGGGGCGTGGAAAATCCTGAAAATGCCCCTTTTTAAAAGGTCCTGAGTTCGGTACACCTCAACGCCTCCCCTCCCCTCTCTGGAGCTCCCCGCCTTTCTCTCTGCACACACTGACACTTGCTGAAGACCCTGTATTCACAATTTTTGTCTTTCATTTTAGTCGGAATCATTTGCACGGTTAAAATATTGTTTCTCTGCCTCCCATACAGGTAAACAGAAATATCTGTGTGCAAGCAAAAACGACTGCACCATTGATAAGCTAAGGAGAAAGAATTGCCCCTCTTGCCGGCTGAAGAAGTGTTTTGAAGCTGGAATGACTCTCGGAGGTGGGTTGGATTCTAAGTGCTAAATTGTGCTTCAGATTGTAACGACATTACAGCAACATTTTGCAAATGCACATCAGCATTAGCTGCATTTCAAACCATCTGGTAGTTACAGTGCAAATATCCCTTTATTATTACATATGTGTACATGTGCAGCTGCAGGATGGTTTTTAATAAAACACCGTACATGACTTGTTAAATGGACAAAGCACACTACAGAGAAAGTAAAGTCCGGAAAGTGAAACTATTAATGGTTTTCCAAGACCAAGTACTTTATTCTCTCTACTCTGCACATCTTACAGTAGCTGGCTCTCTTCAATTGCAGCATCATCACAATAGGGGATGTTACTGATAATCAAGCCCCTGACTGAGCTGCCATGCAATTTAGACCTCTTCCATTCACTTCTCCTTACTGTCACCCAGACCTGCTCGTCATATTAGGCTGTAAAGATTGACATGTAGTGGACTAATTTTAGTCTTGTGTTCAATTTTCACTCTCTTCCATTTTCTCATTCTGTTAACGGTGAAAATTGTGCTGGAAGCACAAAGCTGACATGAGACATGTGAATTAAAGCAGCAGACATGCTGGTAATTTTGCCACCAGTCACTGACAAACCCATGGAGGGAAAATGTGATCTAATGCTGTGATTGTGAGTAAAAAGGCACACCTTTTCTAGTTGTGGCTAAAAAGATCCTTTCACTTATGTTCTCATCACAGACGTGTAATTCACTCCCGACATCTCACCGGAAAATTTATGGCAATAATTTGTGGAAGTGGAAGTAGAAAAATTATGTATTTGGTCCTATTATCCTGGTTGGTTTTTACTCAAAATGCTTCAAGACATCCAATGAAATACTTAAGCAGATTTATAATTGGATTAATTGTATTTTTGATAGGTTTATTACATGATTAATAATAAATCGCTGTTCATGTCCATTAAATTATATTAGAAAATTAGATCAAATCTGCTGTTTGTTTCAATTATTTCATTCACTGAGGTTTGAAAAGAAGCTATAAAACCTCTGACTCTTGTTTTCAGTTGTGTTTGGGATCAGTTCAAGACTAAAGCACGGCTCCCTTTTATTGCTCAGAGGTTTGATTTTCAGTTATTTGAATTCTGTATTATTTCAGGAATGTTAATTACACCATCAAACAGAAGCCAAGCAGCCGGGCTGCTTTTTTGCCAAACCATGATAGCAGTCTCACTTCTGCGAGAACCTGAAGGAAGCTCACTGCACATCTGCACCTCTTCACTTCTCCTGGAAAAACACTTTCATGGATTTACCGTGCTTGAAAAAGAAACACTTTGACAGTTGAAGACCTCAACCGCCTTGATTTTATTGAACATGGGTGCGTGAAATGTGTGTCAAAATTTACACGGGGTCCTGTCTCGCAGCCGGGAACAGAGAGTTGAGTTGAACCTTTTTAAGTTAATGATTTACACGAGCCACTGTTTTCCTCCAGCAGCCTTTTGGTGAAAAGTGGCTGTGGGTGATTCTGGTCTGGCCAGGCAAACATCCTCTGACAGATTGACTGTATTACTACGATAAATAAATAAATATTCACACACTCATGCACAGACACACGCACACATGCGAAGACAGAGAGTGCAAAGCTGAAAGTTCCACATTGGAACTAAAGCCTTGTTAATAGTTTATTTTGTATTTGAACTGGGAAAAGCAGCTAATGCTTATTACTATAATTACAGAGCACGGGTCCCAGAGGTTTATTATGACATTAGTACACTTATGCATCAACCTCGAGGCGGCTGCCAAACCCATTTTCCCGTCTTTCAGGGAGCCGTTGGCGTTCCCAGGCCAAGTGGGAGCTCCGATTCCTCCAGCGTGTCCAGAGATCCCGTCTCAGATCGTCGGCTTTAATGGCAAAAAGCACAAACTATTGAAAGCTGTTTTCTTTAATAGACTCTTTACACTCAAGTCGTACGTCGTACTGCAGCTCAGACATAAAACCACGGAATTCAATAAAAGTGAAGACTAGGCATGACGAGCTGCGAGTGATGATTGCTTTACACTGTTTCTCAACCTCTTCTCGGTCGAGTGGAAAGTACTGAGAGACTTATTATATATCCCTTTCAACTAGCTGAAGAGAGGTTACTTTGGCTTTATTAGCGTGACATTCAAGAGCAAATAATGTCAATAAACTGAGCTGTTGATCTTTTTTTTTGGCCCCAGAGGAACAAAATTATATTCCAACAGTGCTGTGTTTTAGATTGTATGTGCAGACTACGCTCATTTTCAGCTGTGATTGAGACTTTTTAATTAAAATGTGGAATGTTTAAATAAGAAACACCATAATTCCCCCCAAACAAAAACATATTGCAAGCATGTACATATCAGTTTTACATGGTATTATGCAGAGGCCAAGACAGGTCACCAGTTTAAATCAATTAAACCTCACTGGAACCATGATAACAGTGATTAACTGAACCATTCTCTAGAGTTTTAGTAGCATGTTTTGTCCCTATTTGGAGAAGCATCACCTCATCCTTACCATATTGGTGGTGACGGTAGAGAGCAAAGGTCTGTACCACACAGACACAGATAAGACTTAAACATTTGGGAATTTGTCCGTTTATATGGACTGGAAACAAATAATAAGGTCTGTGAGATGTGAATTTGACAAGTGATTTGTTGGGTTTTATCAGGCATTTTCTGCTTCTCTCGCTGCACCTGGTGACCCTTTGAGAAACACGATTTACATCAGTGAAATAACGCTGCAGTGACTCACGCAGCCTCGACATGAGAGTGAGCGCCAAGCGGGTCTTACAAAATCTCACATTACTCAAACCTTTTCAAGAGGAAGTTAAAAAAAAAAAAGCCCAACTGACCCTTGTACTTTTCTTTTTTAAAGCAATCATATTATAAAGATTGTAATTAAAATGATTATGAAATTGGCTTGGAGGAAAGTAAACTACAAATACGATCCCTCAGAGCAGAAAATAGGCAATGCATTTCACGAATGCAGTTTGAATTGGAAGAGACAGAGCTTGTAATCGTCTGCAGCTCGTCACTTGAGGTCAGTTTGAGATGAACTGGCGCCAAAGCTCTCTCATGGTCAGCCTTTACCAGCTCCCGATGCAGACTCTCGACAACATGTCGGCTAATTAAAGGCTCTCCTTGGAGTCAATCGATGGTTGTGATACAGTCTTGCTTGAATCCATCTTTTTGGCATCTCCGTGTTGTTTACGTTGGCGTCAGCTCAACTATTGAGATCCTGAGGTTAGCTCAACCCAACCTATTTACTCTGCACTCGTCTGCAAAGAGCAGATGCCTGCCCGTGCCACCGTATGAGAATCTTGAGAAGGAATTTTTAATGAACCATTTTCACCAGAAATATTTGTTATCGGATCAGAAATGGGAATGTGAGACTTACAAATTATCCGTCTTGTACAATCTGCAATTTTCTCTCAACCCTGCTACTTTTGAGAGGGCCTTAAGTCGTGCCTAAAACTGGCAATTCAATATTTATCAAACTGAACTGAAGAGCCAGGCGACACTTTTAATGAGACATTTAGAGAAGCTGTGAGAGGAAACTGACTGCACAGCGATTAACATTTACTTTTTACTGTCAGTCAGCAGCACTAAAAATGGATTAAAGAAATAATATGTTGCCTCACGGTTAAATATTTGGATCTTTTGTTTTTTGTTTTTTTTTCCTCCTAAAGCTATAACACATTTAATTGTTTATGAATGAAATGGTGAAATTAGGTCAGATTTCTGGCTGCTCGCTGAAGTAGCCTAAACAGCATAAGTGTCTGTTCTTCAGTGCACTCGGCACACCGTCGCCGTTTGTATTTTGTGTCACTCACCGGCCTGCACAGCTGTCATCCTGAAATAACAGGCCGAGCTGAAGAGCGGAACAGCCTGTGATTGAGTGAAGTGAATGATTGCCCATCTTAAACCTGTCTGTTTAAGAGGAATGTATTTGGCAGCTGTTTGGCAGAATACAATTACTTCAATTTGATTGCATTGCCACTTCCTATACATGACAGGCTGCTCTACCAAATCGAGGGTTCTGCTCTAATTTAGCCTCTAAGTGGAGGTTGCCATATGGAGCAGCTGGCGCAGGAATCCCAGCATTTGTGAGGGAAAGAAAATTGATTTAGACCCAGATTTAAAAAAAAAAAAAAGAAAGAAAGAAAGAAAGAAACCCAAACGTACAGTATTTGCTTATTTAGGTTTTTCAGAATATAAATCTACACTTATTGTGGGACATAAAGAATCACAAATATTACCTACATCTGAGCAGTTTATCGATCTGGTAATGGATGTCTTTTCCGAGCTCCGCAAATGCAAAGGAAAGAAAATAATTTCGGCTTCCACATCAGCCAGTGAGGACTAACACACTATGACGGCAGGCTTTTCCATCAGACGAGGCTCATCTGTTCAGAGAGGCTTCTTGCAAATGGAATATGATTCAATATCTTTAAAGCTATTAGTAGGTCAGTATTGAGTATTGTTGAGTAAAATTGATATTTCTTTAAGAAGTTTACTTAATACCCACAGTTGCGGTTTGAAACATGTCTGACAGACGATTTGAAAAGTAGATTCACATTAATTCTCAGCTCAGTAGTTGTAGATTTTTGCTGACAGTTTTTTTTTCTTCAGTTCAAACGACTGAAACAGCCCATGTGTATTTGTTCCAGTTGTCTTATTTAGAATTTCTCCTAATTTATTATTCATCTTTTTTTTTTTTCAAATGGTATCATCACATTATAGTTCAGTTCAAACCCCATGATTATTTTGAATGGATTAAAACAGTGTAGCAAAGGTTTATGAAAGAAAAATTCATCATTCGGGTCTTCAAATCAACAACAAATACATTGATCAGTTTAAGCAGTGTCAGTTAGCCAGGAACTGAGAGGATTAAACACCTGAATCCCTCCTCACTGTAACATTGTTGATAAGGAAAAAATAAACGTAACTATGTGCTCTGATGACTTTGAAGACTCAGAACTAGATCTTTTTTTTTTTTTTTTTTTTCTCCCTTGTCCTGTTCGGCAGCTGGGGCGTGCAATATTGTATGATTGTAGCCTTTTACTATCCGAACAGATTTTAATGTTAGCAGCAGGACGAGACTGAGTCTCCTCCTGCTGCTGCCTTTATTTAAAGCTGGCATCCGACATGGCTGCCGGACAGGACCGGGACGGAAACGCTCAGAGAGCAGGGACAGAAAGAGAGAAAGATAAAGAGAGGGAGAACGGGGGGGGCGGGGGGGGCACAACCTATGTACAAAGTCACAATACGAAACAGTGTTGTCGACGCACCACACGCAACCAAGAACAATCCCAAACCCCCAATCTAGACAACACCAAAACAGAGCCGACAACCAACACAGAAAATTACAGAACCATACATACATTTTTTTTTTTTCCCGAACCATATTAGTGAACAGACCAGGCCACAAAAATAAAGGGAGGTGTAGGGGAGGAAGGAAATGCAAAGACACCACAAACCTTTTTTTTTTTTTTTTTTTTTTTTTTTTGGAATATAGCTAGTCGTAACTAGTAGTAAACTAGGGGCGTGCATCAAGAGAGGTCTGCTACAGATCACCATTATTCTAACCACCACAAGAAGACAAGGTAACCCAGTATGTGAAGAGTGATTAAAGATCAACGTGATCATGTGAATATGATGGTGACAGTGATGGTGATAGTGATCATGCATATATGACCTCTGACCTCTGAGAAGGCCAGAAGCAGGCCAGAGAGGCCCTCAGAGCCCAGACAGAAGGCGGTCATCACAGAGCCCGGATCCAAGCCGCCCCCCCAGGCAGACGCCCACGCTCCGGTCCAGAAACGGGGCAGAGGAAAGCCCCGGCCGGGGACCCCGGCAGCCCCGGGGCCCGGGCCCCGCGGAGCCACGACCGGCAGGAGCCGGTCCACCCCGGGCGCCAGACGCCCGGGGCGGGCAGGGCCGAGAGCCCAAGGCCCAAGAGCCCAGGAGCCAACCCCCCACCCAGGCGGAGGGCCATGACCCACCCGGGAGAACCAGCCCACACGGGCGGCTACCCACCCCAGGCCAGTACACCCCCCAGCGCTCCGGCCACGCACCCCGAGATCCAGGGCATCAACCCCCCCCCCACCCCCACCCCCACCCGGAACCCACCCCCCCGTCCACCACCCGGCCCACCCCTCCCGCCCCCTGTCCTCTCCCGCCTCACTCCCCCCCCAACCCCCACCCGGAACCCACCCCCCCGTCCACCACCCGGCCCACCCCTCCCACCCCCTGTCCTCTCCCGCCTCACTCCCCCCCGCCCCAACCCAACACTCATACCCACTCACTCATACTGACACACACACATGCACACACGCACACACACAACCACTCATCCCTAAACCAAACGCACACACACACACTCACATTCCTACACACTCACACACTGTCACGCACACGCTAATAAGCACGTGCGCGCACACACACACACACACACACACACACACACACACACACACACACACACACACACGCACTCAGAACTAGATCTTGAACATATCGGCGGATACAAAGGCGCCACTTAGCTCACGTGATGACCTGACATGGTGTAAAAAACACAAAAAGAACTTCAAAATAAAAGCAAATGCTTTTAGCAGTTTGCACAGAGGACTATAATCTGACGCCATTGAATTCGAACCAGTTTTTTCTTATGATTGTGAACATTAGCTTTGATAAAAGGTCAGATTTTTACCGTGAATTGCTCGTTTTGCAGCACGCAAGCTGAAGAAGATCGGACAACAGAAGAACCAGGACGAGGACAATTCCGTCCACGAGCCGGCGGAGGTGATCCACAACATCTCACCCAAGTCCAGCCTGCACTTCACCTCCCAGCTCGCCTTCCTCAACATCCTGGAGTCCATCGAGCCGGAGGTGGTGAACGCAGGACACGACTGCGGTCTTCCAGACTCCGCGGCGTCGCTGCTCACCAGCCTCAACGAGCTGGGAGAGAGACAACTGGTCAAAGTGGTGAAATGGGCCAAAGGACTGCCGGGTAGGTGACCTCTTCAAGCAGCACTGATGTGCTGATTTGTGATATAAACACTGTTTCTAAAACACCCGTCCTTCTTTTGAGGAAAGGGTAGTGTTACTCGTTGTTATACATGCAAGAAATGAGTTGTGCTGCAGTGTGAAACCCGCGTTTTGAGCAGCAGATCGAGGCAGAAACAAGTAATAAAAGCTGCACTTACATATTGTTCCCCTTAAGTTGATAACAAAGAGCTGCTCATTTACACATTTAGCAGACACCGAGTGCTGCCAGCATACAAATAAGTTTTCCATATGAATTCAGGTTCGCTCCTTCAGCACTGTTTGCGCTCTTCCTGCTTCTCAGGGAGTTTGTCAACCTTTCTGGGTTCACTGTGCTTACGAGCAAGTGACTGCTTGTCAGCCGTTTGCTGCAGAACGAGAAATATCTCGATTTTCTTGGAGCTCTTTCAATTATAATATTGGCCTCTTATGCGTGTTGATGAGATCAAACCAAATCAATGAGCTAAAGAATGCCAAAATGCTCAAAAGAACGGAGGGGAAAAGCAGAGGAAAACAATAATTACTATCAAACTGGCGAAAGGAGATCTCCAGGTCCAGGCTGCAGACTTTCAAGCAGCGATTTCATGATATATGCTGGACTGTGTATGGAAAACCGTGTCGCTTTCAGTTTCAGACTTGTAAAAAGCTTGTAGCGAGTTTGATGATTTTGTTCACAAATTGAGAAGTTTTTCATGCGACTGAATTCATGAAAAATAACTTTTTAATCAAGATTGTACACCATCTTAAGATGAGAAATCAGTGCAATATTATCTCATTTGTTTAAAAATCTTACTTTGAAACCAGTGAGTGTTATTATGTGGTTCAATTTTAAGCAAAAAAAAATAAAAAATCAGTGTCTTCAATATAATTTACTGAATTCACCATCATTAATATGAGGAAATGTAAACAGCAATCATGCAAATGAATGAAATGACAAAATGTTGCCATTTGCACTGTATAAAGCCGCCCATGTGATCAGTTAGTCATATTTAAATGACTGTCCCCACTCCATCAGTAATATTTATTCAAATTGTTGCTATTTGTTTTCTTGCAGAACGCACATTTCCAACAAATTAGTGAAATTAAAATTAGGCACTCAGTCCTAAAACAGATGCCATTTTCAGAGAAATATCACAGATGTAATCACTAAGGCACTGGACAAACAAGCAGAATATTGTAATGAGTAAAAATTAATTGCACAAATTGCAGACTCTATTTGTTCAATCAATTACTGTAAGCCGAAGTTAATTTATGACAAATGTTTGTTGAAACTGGTTAAATATGTCAGATGATAAAATAAATCCAATGAATGTCTGTCTGCAGCTGTTGAGAATGGAGTGAAGCCATGTGTGCTTCTTACATTACCGTAGGATAACTCTGCAAACGCCATCACTGCAAATGTAAAACACAGTATGGCACGGTAATGGATTCTGTCACCGTGATTAAGCTACATCAAAATAATGTAAGCAATTAAACATTTCACATAAGTTGTTAAATGTTAAAGTTGTTAGCTTTTCTTGATTTTTTTTGGCCTCCTCTCAACTTTTCAACATGTGAGATAAGAAAATGTTACTTTACCTGCAAATGTTCGTCCAGCAAATGAACGAATCGATGAAATTAAGCTGAATAATGATTAAGTATTAAGCATACAGATTGCATGGATCAAAGGATTACAGTCTAAATTTAATGCAGAGTTTGGAAATGGCTGTGAAGATTTATCGGTATTGTCTTCGTCTGAGTAATTAAAAACTGCTGCAGTGGGCGTCGGCTGTCCCACATGCCTTCCTGAACAGGATCGGGCGCCGCAGCGTTCGTTCAGGTGAGGGCTTTTCAAAGTGCTCCACAGATCACTAACAAGCTGCTGATAAGAAGAGCGTGAGACAAACACTAACTCATGATAAAGAAAGAAAAAAAAAAAATCCCCCAAAGTATTTAAGATAAGATACAGTAAAATAAATACATTTTAAGTAATGATTGTGTTCCGAAAGCAAGGCTGGAAACAAGTGAAGGCAGGTTTTGCTTGTTTGAGCATCTCTCAGCAGGCTGTTTGGCCAGCTTGGAGCATGAAAGCTCAGAGCGGACCAAGGGGCAGCTCCAGTTCACACATTGCAGGCGTGTCACACAAACAGTCTGGTGTCAGACCCTCAAACCGCTTTACAAACAAGTCATGAAATCTGAAAATCAATACGAGCACAAGTACAGCAACATGTCGTTGAAGTAGGTGTTCTGTGCCTTCTTTTTTTTCTTCCACTTTGCACGACCGCAGTCTTCAAACAAATGTTCGAGTTATTTTAACAAACATGTTCTGTCTGTGTCATTTAGAGGAAAAATATGTGTATCTAGCAGATCATAAAGTAGATATATCAGGATATGAACCTGTTCTGCCACGGTGAGCTTTCCTTGATTATTGCCTGGTGGTTTTGTTTTTAAAAAATTATTTGTTTGGCAAAGCTTCCTGTGAATAACACTACAAAGACTTGAATACTGAATTGCGATAAACCTGCACTGCTGCGCCACAATTTATTTTGCTCTCTGTCATTACTTTATTGCTCTTTCCAGCCCCTGATAATTTTATTACTCACTTTTTACTAGAATTTGTTCAATTTTGTTTACAACATGGATTAAGGGAATGGAGCGCCGAGATCCCACCACCGCATAAAACTTGATCCCATCGACGTGAAGATATATTGATGGAGGAAGTTGTTAGATATATCAGAGCGTTGGAGTCAATAAATCTGAATTTGCCCAAAAAATCTGAGATGCAACACAGAAAATATAAAATAAAGTCTGCAAACAGAAGTCGTGGTGAGTCGGCTGCAGAAATGTTTCCCAGCACAGTGACAGCGGCATCTCTGGACACCTGTTCGGACGCGCGCGTGTGTGTGTGTGTGTGTGTGTGTGTGTGTGTGTGTGTGTGTGTGTTGGTTGGTTTGCATCAGCCCTTTTGTACGCAGATGACCTCCAAGGTGCTGACCGTTCATCGTTTTTGCATCTTCTGAGAAAAGTTTAAATTTGCATTTCAGTTTGTGATCGAGTTACCATTGACAGGCTGCTCACGGCATCCTCGGCCACCGCAGGAAATTCTTCCATCCTTTCATTAATTCAGTTATTCGTTCATTCTGCTGGTCTGCCAGCGCCGTGAAGCAGGCTGGCCAGTGGGAGGATGCAGCCCGTCCTACGCAGCCCGGGTCTCTGTGGGAGGAAGTCTGTCTCGTCGGGGTTTAATTCACGTTTCCCTCTCTGTATTCCTGTCTTCTGTTAGCCTCAAAACTTCTGTATCCGTTTGGCAACAAGGAGGAATTTCTGATGATTTTGTTCAAGGTTTGAGCTGATTTCCACTGCAGGAATGGTAAAACATCTAGAAACTGATAGCTGGGGCAAAGCAAAGAACGTGGCTTCCACTTAAAGTCGCGTATCGTCAGTATAGCGATTCGGAGCAGAAATAAAATAATTTATGGTTCCTCGACTGCAAAATGAACCCCGCCGTGTCATATTTTATGTTTCCAAATCCCTGTTCCCAGGCTTTCGAAATCTTCATGTGGACGACCAGATGACTGTGATCCAGCATTCATGGATGGGCGTGATGGTGTTCGCCTTGGGATGGAGGTCCTATAAGAACGCCAACGGCAAGATGCTTTACTTCGCCCCGGACCTCGTGTTCAATGAGTATGTACAGCTCTGAATTCTTAAATTCAATTATGCTCACTAAAAGGATTTCATTAGAGGGTGACCAGCGTGCCGTGCTCCTCATTATATTTAGAGATCACCCCAAGTGAGCAAGCTGGTGCTTTTATTTCCCTTCATCTCTATCTCACTCCATCTTTCTCTCATTTGCCTCCCTCTTATTGCACAAACACAAAGACATACCCAGAATTTTAAAAATGTAAAGTAGAGATGGTTGCAGGCTTTTTAGGACCTTGTTCGTCCAATTTCCTCCTTAGGTGTTCTTTTGTTACTGTGAAATTAAAGCAGGGGAACATTTTTCGGCATTCAGACTCTCGCGGCCCGGCGGAGAGAAGCCTGACTCAGATCTGAATATGAATATTTCAGACAATGAGGGGGTCTGTCCAAGTGTTAGTGGGGAATGGCTGCAACCCAATACTTGTTTCTCTCTATTAAATGTTTACAGCTATGAATACGTGCTGCTAGATAATGGAAATCAAGTGTCAGTTGCTGATCCGATTATATGTAGAACATAAAACCTTATGCACAATATGTTTGTATGTTAAATCAAATTTTAGGGCTTGGAAAATGTTTTTTTTTTTTTTTTTTTTTTTTTTTAAATATACACATGTGTTCCTGCTTTTTTTATTTGGTTGGTCGTTTTGCACCTCAGCGTTGGAAGTTTTTTTAGAACACCCAACAGAGTATTTTTTTTTGCGCGTGACGCATCGGACAATAAACTCCCATGCGGAAGGGAGCGATGAACATTATCGAGCTAATGGACGTGATGATGACGCAGACGAGAGTGTCTTACTTCGCCCGGCGCGTGGAAATTTCTAGGAAAAGAATTATGTGACGGAAGCGTGGTTAAGAGCGCAAAATATGGACGAAAGAATTTACATTTCTCCGAAGCGATTCAAATCTGTGGCAGCAAATGGGAGGCTGCATTTCTTTGTGCGTATTTGATGGTAAAGTTGCTGAAGAAGCGTCACTCAGGACTAAACGTTGGTCTCTCCATGCATTCGCTCTTCTGATATCAAAATGCATTGATTTCGCAGGGCTGGAAGACCGGGATCTTCTGCAGGCTTTAAGCCCTTGAGTAATGATCTATGTGGAGTTTCTTGATGACAGAACAGACTTATGATTATGAGCAGCTTTTGAGAAGCCAAGAAACTTGTATTTTGATTTGGGAAACATCTGTTCATGTTCCATTCCACATTTGGTTGTGATGAGTGCAATTGTGCAGTTTTTTGAGAAAGGTCTTGCTGAAAAGAGCCATTTGTGCTCCGCAAACTTTCACTGAATAAATTTTTAACATTTGTTTTAACTACTCCTTTGAACTATCCAAGCAACCATTTGTTGGGAAATGTGATGATTAAGTGAAGGCTTTAACAAAAAAAAAAAAGAAAGACAGAAAAGGAAAAAAAAGCATTTGTCTAGAAGTCTGGAAGTGTGGGAGGACGAGCTCTCCCCTCGGGGAGCTTGAACCGCTTTGTGACCCCCCTCAACTCGCTGCGCATACTTTTTTTTTGTTGTCTACTTAATGTTTTTAACATTATAAGACATTTTTTTGTTATCAGTAGTTATAGCCATAATTAATACGACGTACGACAAAAAAAAAAAACCTCTTCCTGTGCTAGCCAGTTGCTTTTTTCATTTTAAGATACCTGCATGCATTTTTCAGCCTCCACGACTGTTTAACTTACAGTTTCCCTCCAAAACTTTTGCTCAGATTTCAATGTGTTATGGCTCCATGTCGCTTGTGCATCTTTTCCTACCACACTCCAGTCGACTTTCCATGACTGTGCTTTAGTGCGGCTGTGAGAGCAGCCAGCCCCGCAGCAGTCGTCCTCTGTGGCCGACCCTCTTTGTGCAGGACGTCTTCTGGACGTCTGTCAAGTCGGCGGTCTCTCTCTCATGAATGTGGCGGTGTGTAATGTGCCAAATTGAGAGATTTATGGTGTCAGTTCTTTATGTATTTTCTCCAATTTGTGAGAAGCCTATAATCTTCAAAATTAAAATCAAGAAAGTCCAAAAAACTGACAAAATACATCAAATCTTTTCGTGATACTTTCACGAGATGCACCAGTTGTTGAAAAGGTTATTTTAATTTTAATAGGATCCCAAATGTGTAATTTGAGTGTCAGAAAATACTACTGCACTAATCGAATTACAACTTTTTTCTTTTCTTTTTTGTTATTTTATCTAAAACCAGATTTCAAATTATTGCAAACCAGAGATATCATGATGTGGGCCAATTTACTGGGTTGTTTTTCCAGGTGGGCTGCAGCAGCTCGGGTTCTGAAGACTGAACTGGTGCTGCTGGAGACCGTATAAGCAAAAAATGTGGATAATTTAAGATAACTGAAAGAAATGCGGGCAGAAAGTGTTAATGGACTGAAGTGCTCCTTGTCGTCTCTTAAATTTGCTGCTTACCATCTCCTCCCAATTCAAGTCTGTGCTTGAAAAGTGGTTAAAAACCCCAGTACGGTCCTCGTAATTGGAGGGGGGAATTAAAGATTGACTGAAAAATATGGGCTTTTTTCACCAAAAGCAGAGGTGTACTTATATACCTCACCTTCATTAAACACCACCACAATCAAATCTGACCTGAACCCCTCCGGCTTAATGGGCTTAAAAAGACACGGGAGTGGATATCGACTGGGAAGATATCAGCGGGGCAGTCAGTGCAGAATCAATCCGGATGCAGGGGTGACATGACGCTTTAGCTCCTAGTATGCCCCTGACCTTCTGAGAAGTTTTTTGTTCCTACTAGTGAAATATTTATATCCATGTTTCTTATCTGTGCATCATAGAGGATTCGCTCTGCTTGCCTGGAGAGTAAAAATACCCAATAAAGCCTGGAGTACTTCTAAAAAGAAGTTAAACGTGTCTTTTTTTTCACATTAAAATGCAGTTTATAGCTCAGTGCTAACCGTTCTGTGTTTTAGGTCCAAAATTAATTTGATTAGCAATCTCAAAACTAAAGAAATGATCAGTGACTGTCTTCTTGCCTTCGGATCTTCCCTCGTATCTCATCGTCACTCTCATCGTTTCACACAATGGTCCTCTTTATAGCTTTAATCTGTCCTCATCACATTTATCAGATTACTTTTAGTTCCACAACGGTGTCTTCCAATGAAGATAAATGGTAGTTCTACCCTGCACTTAAAATGTATTTACAGTGATTTCAGCTCAAAAATCAAAAGGCAGGCTGGAGAAGAGTACTCTATTCTCCAATAGCCTTTCAATTACTTTCTCCTTTCTGTCCAGCTTCCACTGTTTGGGATTTTTTTGTTGTTTTTTCAATCTTATCTTACTGCAAGTAGGAATGTCAATGAGCATATTTTCCAACTCAGATCTTTATTTTACCTTGGCCGACGGTGTGGTTGTTTCAGTTTGTGAAACATTATCAATCAGGACAGAACTGCACTTACTGCGCTCAACATATTTTGCTTTTTTTTTCTTTTTTTTTTTTTGCTCATCTCGCAGCCTTCCTTCAGTTTATCTGGAAACTTTGCAGGAGCAGGATTACACACCGGGCCGTGCGTATTATACATTTATACAATCACATATCCGCAGCCCCGCATTCATTTCCAGAGAACATCCAGCTCTATTTTGTGCCTCCCTTTCCTCCATTTCCAGGTCTTTTGGTGACATTTCTATTCTAATTCCTGAAATGTGCTTCATTTCACCTTCATCTTCACAGAATAAGAATGAATATGTTACAAAGTATCTCTTTCCTGATTCATATTAAAGGCAGAATGAGTTTGCGTTGGAATAGATGGCAAACTTTGATGACAATGTCTCTTGTTCACCCGCCGTTCATTCGAAGTGAACATTAAATATCCATCCGGCTCTTATCATGAACTTTAAACAAAGATAGACGGAGGGTTTCCACTGTGTATTTTTAATACCTTGCCCCGAGATATCAGAGATGACACAGCAGAAGTCTCTATTGTCATAATCTAATTCAGAGTCGCTGTCCCTGTTACAGCAGTGATAGATATGGATTTAACCTCTGACATTCTTTATTCTCCAGTAGTCATTTATTACGGGATAAAAGTCGGAGGCGTAAAGCAATTTCTTCCGTCGCCGCCTGTGATTTGAACGTCCCCATTAAGTTCACATCTCTCACCCTGACCTTTCCGTACCTGCAGAACTCGGATGCACATTTCCACGATGTACGAGCACTGCCTGCGCATGAGACATCTCTCCCAGGAGTTCGTGCTGCTGCAGATCACCCAGGAAGAGTTCCTCTGCATGAAGGCCCTGCTCCTTTTCAGCATCCGTAAGCAGGAAAACCTTAAAAGGATTTTTTTTTTTTTTCTTTCTTCTTCTTCTTCTTACCCAGAAGTTGATATGCATCGATTGAGCGTG
The DNA here is from genome assembly GCF_902148845.1 of Salarias fasciatus. NCBI lineage: Eukaryota > Metazoa > Chordata > Actinopteri > Blenniiformes > Blenniidae > Salarias > Salarias fasciatus. The sequence goes on from NC_043754.1 coordinate 9,492,545, forward strand.
CGGGTTTTTACTGCTTTTCCACCAGTTCCTGTTGAAGGTCTGAAGAGCCAGAAGTACTTCGACGAGCTGCGTCTCACCTACATCAACGAGCTGGACCGCGTCATCAACTATCAGATGTCGGCCAACTGTCCCCAGAGGTTTTACCAGCTCACGCGGCTGCTGGACTCCCTCCAGATGGTGAGATACATTGTTTTGTAAAGAATCTCCAGTTCGCCGTTGTTACATTCATACAATCACGCCCTCAACACGGCGAAGAGACCCGACCTCGATGCTGCTTGCTGAGGTTTGTAAAGCTCGTGTTGTCTGAACATGTGCAGCTCACAGACTGGAAAAATACTGGAAAGCAAAAGTTGTAATTACATTACACTGAAGCATTTCTTGGCAATTAAACTACACGCACTAGTGTGTCTTTAATAGGCTGTAAAAGAAAAAAAAAAAAGACAATTGAGTCACAATAACGCAGGCAGAATCTGATACTTTAATAAACTAATAGCTGCACTTTAGGGTGGAAATAAAAAGCTAATGGACAAGATTTAGATGCCTGTATTTTTTAATCCAGGCCACCTGTTTCCAGGCGGGCTGAGCCATGTGCATGCCCCATGTTTTCGTGACTCACATTTCCTGAGTTTCTGTCAAAAAAAAACCCTGCTCGTAGGAAATTTCATTCAAGTGATGTAACTCGGCTCGGTCTCCTCTTGTGTTTCAGACAGTGAAGAAGCTCCACCAGTTTACATTTGACCTCTTTGTCCAGGCGCAGTCGCTCCACACGAAAGTCAGCTTTCCAGAGATGATTGGAGAAATAATCTCTGTACATGTACCAAAGATCCTGGCGGGTTTGGCTAAACCAATCTTGTTCCACAAGTAGATGGTTTTGGGGTTTTTTTTTTTCTTTCTTTCTTTCTTTGCTGTTGTTTTTGTTTTTGGTTTGTTTTGTTTTTTTCCGATCAAAATGACTCATCTCTGCTGCCTCCATAAACTTAAACAAAGGCTTTGAACTGTTTCCTCACGTCTTTAGTCTAATTGCTTTTATACTGTCCTGTAATCTTCAGGTCGTAGATTTTTATTTTTTTTTTTTTCCGATTTTCTTTTATCTTTTTTGTTCAGATGAGATGTATGTTTCTTTCAGCAGTTAAAAACTTTAATCTGAGGAGTTAGAGGGCATCACCTGACATTTCTGAGGGGAACTCAGATGACTTACAGATGCTCCTAAACCGAGTCCGTGAATCATGAACACAGAAAGCTAAAAGTACCGGGGTTAAACCATTACGGTATACATGTGACCCTCATTACTCACTTAACACCATAAATATAAATCCTAATAGCAGGAAATGCCTTCAAGAGCAAATGAAAATTTAATTATAGAAGCAAATAAAATACTTGTGTGAAAATCATCTTAAAAAAAAAAGTGAAAAAGTGTTTTTATGACTGCCTCCAGTGCATCTGTTATTTATGTGCATGAAGCTCAGAGGGATAAATACAACTTGTTAGGCGTTTAGGGGATCGTTTGTCTTAGTGTGGGTGCTTCGGACTGCTATCACACGCACCAGATGAGGGTCAACACGTCACGCAGCAGCAGGACGTAGAAAACAGCCCTGCCCTCCAGCGTCTCATACCCTCCCGACCGCATGGCGACGAGACGCCGAAATCACGCCCTAACTCTCGCCGATTGTTTAGCTGGAGTCCGGAAACTCCCGTTTTCTGCCAGGTGAAATTATTTCTCTTTTGTCAGTTGATTGCGGAGGTTTTCTATTCTGTCTGAAGAGCGTGGCGGCAGCGGCGTGTTTCGGTGTCAGAGAGGGCCGGCCGCTGGCGGGGCGAAGCGCCGATAAATCAGACAGCTGAATGCAGAACTCACTGATCCATGACAGCACCGGCTACCGATATGAAGTGGTGATCATTAAACATTTTATTGGCAATGCCACATGTGGCAAAGGGTCTGCAACCCGTGGAAAGTTAAGAGCGTCTCTCTTGTTTTCCCGTGTGGCTTCACAAAGCTACACGCTTGTATTTGTTGTTTTGCTGCGCAGCAGACAGGCAGTCTGTCAAGGTGGAAAAAAATACAACAAATGGATAATAGATTGTTTCAATAATTCAGCGGCTGAAATACACATCAGTTCCTATTATGCCGGCGTACCCATCCGCCTCTTACTGCTGGTGAATAATGCTGAGTTTCTGACACAAACAAATCCAAACAAGAGAGGCTTCTGGGTAACAGATCAACTTGCTTTCATTGCCACTGTTGCTTGTTTTCACCTGTGTGTTTGACATGCGGAGAGAAATTAGCAAGTGTCGAGCTTGTTTTGGGGCTTTACTCATAATTCTAACTGGTGGTTGCAGACCCCTGCTCGTTTTCACCTGCGTTGTAAACACTGCCGCTGAAAACACTGTTTGTTGTGCAGTGGCTGATGGGTAAACTTGACCCACGGTGCAGACCGTGCTAAATCCGAGCGCACTTGCGGAATCGTTGCCCTGCCGGGGAACGACGGCACAGAGGGCAGAGAGGCAGGGTGCGGTGGCAGTCACACAACCAAAACCTCGCCCCCGCGTATTTTAATCACAATGATATAATTCATCACCTAATCCGTCGTAACATCGCTCTAATGTAATTTAGCACACTCGCATTGTTTGATTTTGGTGGCTCAGCCGCACGAACCTGTGCGCCGATCGCCACGCGTGCGCCTCACTTTTTCAGCTTTCTTCCCCCAGAGCTGCAGTCTGGGTGTTTTGGGTTTTTTTTTGTAAAAATATAGAGGATGAACTTCTGCTGACATGAAGCAAAAAAAAAAAAAAAAAAAATCCTTGGCACGGCCTTAAAATTAGATAATAATCACAAACGAAGATGGTTTTTCACAACTTTTCCAAATACTACTGGATTTAGCTTTCGATCCGTGTTTCATAAAGACCTTAACTCATGGTGGACGTAATGTTTTTTGCAAACACATTTGTGTACTTTTGTGCATGCGCAGGTCTGTCTGTGTAAATACAGTGCCTTTGGACAGTATCGATTTTTTGACTTTATGATGTCAGCCTGAGTTCGGCAAAAAGCAACATGGATGTGAAATATCTGGACTTGAAATGAAGCCTATTTGAATATTTGAAAGCTTTAATGGAAAAAAAAAGACACTAAAAAACAAAGCCACTGTGTACAGAGGGCGCAAAGCTCCACCATCGCCACTGGAAAACGCAGCCATGAAGACATCGTGCTAAGAGCAGCGGGCTCTACCAAGGCACGAAGAAGAAAGCATGGCACCGTATACAGACCAATAATGAATGTAAACCAGACCAAATGTGCCACAAATCCTGGATAAAGGCAGTTGTGTACCAACAGGGGAGCAAACTATTACCGAATGGAAGTGAAGTGAAGTGGACAGGCCTCACATGTAGAGCATGAGAAGTCCTTGATCTGTTCTGTCAAAACTTTAAGAAAGGAACTAGAAATAATACATTAAAAAAAAAAAAAAGAAAAAAACCTATGGAATGCCTTGAAGATAACTGATCCCAGATAGTTAAGCTGCATATTATTAGTTTGAGGAACGGAAACTATCATCATTTTTCATAAATAACAAAGACAAAGAAAGAAAGAACAAACAAAAAAAAAACAAAAAAAAACCTGAACAGCGGGGTTTTCAGACCCGCGGGATGCAGAATGTAATTTATGTTGTAAAAAAGTGTCTCTCAGTTCACGACATAGAATTGTAGCAGATCAAAACTTCACCCGACCTCTGTGGCTGACTCTCGATGGTTTGATAATTTTCTGCAAGTTTTTATAACTCTGTGTAAATTCAACACTTTTTAACGATAAGACACTTCTTTTACTGGCTTGTAGATGCATGCGTCACGTGTTTGTAATAACTGTGTGTGTAACTTTGAGCTCTACATAAAGTGCTGCACGAACATCCATATATGGCTTGGACTACCTGTTTATCCCAGTGTCGCTGTTGCTCATCGCATGGATCATCTTATCAGCAGGCGTGACAACGCTTCGTTGTACCGTATCGTGAGACGTACGAGACTACAATGCCCCGACTTCTGTTTTTTCTTCTGGGGTGGTTTTTGTAGCTGATTTACATGACTTTCCTCTACATCTGCACAAAGTTTCACTTTTCTGTTTGGCTTCTTGTTTTTTTTTTTTTTTTAATACAATCGTGGCTGTGTGGTCAAGAATGAGGCACCCAGCAGCTATGGACATAATACCGGCAATCCATTGGACACGACTGTAATCCCAAAATAGCACCATCAGAAGACTGACGTTAAAGAGCAGAAAAATCCTTAAATCATAATAAAATGGGAAAGATATGCAGATAAAGTCATCTTTCATATGAAAAAACAAAAAACAGTGCACTCTTTTGAAGCTTGTCCTTAAGTACCCTGTGCTGTTGACCAGATTTCACCACTCAGAAATGATCAAACTTTTTTTTTTTTTTCACATAGCATCAATATCGTGAGAGTATCGCAGCACATTTTGTCTGATTAACTCTGAACAGTGCTGTAGTTTTTAATGCTCGATTACAGGAGGGGTGGGTGGGTGTGAATGCATCGCCAGCGCGCTCCTGTAACTTTTTAACTCTCATACGATCAAACAGTGCTTGTAAATCTGTCGAGGGACAACAGTCGGTGTGTGCCCGGTGTACTGCATATTAACAGGCTTCTCTGTACATGCTACAGTAACTGTATATATTGATCAGTGTGTCGTCTGGTTCGGTGTCTCAAACACGTGACTTTTGAAGTCACCTCTTGTATGATTTCTACCCTCTGTGACCCGTGTTTTTTCAATATGTGTGTTTTTCAAAGATGTAAAGTTGCATCGTCTTTTAAAGGCAATTAAAACGATTCCCAACTCTCGGGCCGGAATGTGACTTTATTTAACTGGGTGATGTGTGTGTGTGTGTGTGTGTGTGTGTGAACTGCTGATTGTGACTGATCGAGTGTGATCGGAGCGATAAGGCAAAAAAACGGTCTGAGCCAGAAAACCTTCATCAGGACTCAAGTTTAATAGTTGGGAGTTCGTTTCACATAAACAGCATGAATGATGATCAGGAGAGCAAATAGTTTGGGTCAGTCCAGAGCCCAACTGCATTTCCCAGGTCTTTCACAGAGCCGTTCACATTACTTTAAACAATCTCTAGTTTTGGAGGCTTGAAGTTTCCAAGAGTGGTTTTTCCAATTATGCAGTTCTTCTCATATTTTCTTCTCCTCAATAGCAGTTTACGCCTAATTGGCTTTCTTAAATATGACATTATAGCACACATTATACAGTTTTTCACATTTCAGCACAACAATGTTTCCTATATCATAGGATTTCCTTCACTCTTCCATGGTTAATGTAGAAGAAAACATAAAGATCCTCAAGGTACTTGCAGATTCTGAATGTGCCCACAAATTAAATTAATATTTAAACCTTTTTATCTTAATTTTTGTTCTTTATTCTTCCCTCAGGGGAGAGAATTTCTGCTCTATAGCTGCATTTGTTTACAAAACATATTGTAATTTTTATTCTTGGGAAATGTGCTCTGAATGTAGGTATTTTGAGCAGATGAAATGAGAAGATTATGCATGGATCTGGTCTTTTTAAGAGCTGTACTTGTAACTGAGCAGCACTAAAGCAGTGACCGCAGCACTTCAGTGCTAATTTGTCCTCCTCTTTTTCACATCTACCGGTGAGTTGTGGTTGAAATAATAATAAAAAAAACCCATCAGGTCCTCCACATTAGTCTGCACCTGAGGAAAGTATTATCACCTCATTATTTCAGCAGGAGCACACACTGTTTAGTGCGCTCGCTTCGCTCCTATACTGTAACTCACAATCACCTGCTTGGCTTCAACATTTCAGGGCTTTCCACTTGCAGAGTGGAGAAGGTGGATGCAGGAGAGCAGCGGTTGAAAGAAATCGGGGCCGGTGGAGATGAGGAGGGTCAGGAGTGAGGAGGAGAGGCTGGAATGTGGGAGGGAGGAGCCGGCAGCAAAATAAATACAACGTCCAACAGCAGGCAGCTCTTGGACGCAGACGGCCACGGATAGGAACACGTTGATAGGAAGCATTTTGTTCGAGGCGGCCGCCCGGAGCCCGGGTTGAGGTTTCTTGTCAGGGTTTTTTTTTTTCAGGAGGAACTTTTCATGGTGCTCACAAGAAACAGCCGCTTGACTGCGGGGATCTCCCGACTCAGACAGAATCAACCAGCAGCTAAGAGTTAAACGGGCTGCCATGAAATGCAAGCTGACATTTATCGTTATCCACGTGTCAACGTTTTAATGTGACTCATTTTTTTTTTACTCTCTTCAATAAAGCTCAATGAAATGCGCATCTGCCATGTTAAGTCATTCACTGGATGTTTGGAGCCTGTTGTAATGCAGCCGTCAAGTCAATGAGGCATCCTGGCAAGTGGAGGAATTCAACATGCTTCCAATTACGCAAATATTAAAGCAATACAAACGCAGGGATGAAGACACGGCTCACTCTTTCTTACCTCTCTGTTATGTCTGAGAGCTCCAGGCCTGTTTTGAATCTGTTTCATAAGAAGGAACTCCAGCAATAAGCTTCCTGTAACTCAGAGGTGTGAGACAAACAGCCTGTTAGGATTAACAGACAAAACCAAAACACCCAGACCTAAATTTGATGCCAAATCATCAAATCGATGGAAACGCCAGAGTTCCTGGACCCTTCATGGCAGGAGCCCCCCCACTCTGGGCTGAATCTACTGTGGGGGGGTCGCTCCTTGCTGACACTAATCACTCGCCGATAACATTTCTGAGAGTCGAGTTATTTATTTTGAATCTCATTTGAAATTTCCATCGGATATTGTGCGAGACTGAAAGGCACCTCTCCTCCGAAGGTCTTAAACAGCTCTTTATGTCTCGGCACAAAGACACGGCAGACTCCAACGGCGGAGAGAAAAGCAGGGCTCAAACGTCAGAGGTTTAAATAAAACAGGCTCACTCCAAACAAGCCTCTAATCATTTACACCCGACCTCAAACCTGTTTCACATTTCAGGGCCTGGTTCTTTTTTTTTTTTCCTTTTCTTTCCCTTAATTACAGAACTTACGTGTCAATTGTTTGGCAAAGTGTCAGATGTTTGTTAATTTAAAGAAATGAAAGGTCAGTGGGATGCATTTGATGGAGATTTCATTTGATTTGCCCTGATGTGGAGTTTTGCAGCTAGAAGCTGCGGCCTTGCTCTCGTACAGTTTCTGAACTGCAGTGAGGACGAACACGTGTGACGCAGCTGGAGGCGTTGCATAAGGCTTTTTTTTTTTGTTTTTTTGTTTTTTAAACTCTACTTTCCTACTTTTCTAGTAAAGAGATTTGGCACCACCAAGTTACATTTCAAATTTGATAATTCGCGATAAATCTTTGTTAAGAGCCTAACTTTGATTTACGGTCCCCCGTAAGAGGAAAACCACGCTAATAAAACTTGGCTTTTATGGCAAACGAGAAACACGAGTGAAAGAAAGACAAACCTGATGTTCAGTGTGAAAAGATCACGCAAATAAAAAAAAAAGAATACATAAATGTTTCATGTTTTATTTCAATTTCGGGAAACCGGAACAACCAGAATTTTCAAGTTGAATGAACAAAAAAAAAAAAAAAAAGCAACAAAAATGATATTAACGTCAACATTTTATAAACAACACAAACAGTGGAGTGTTATGTTCTCTCTTATTTACTGTAACAGATTTCTTTTCATTTTTTTTCCTCGTCGACGCCCAATCATTTATAACAGGTGCAATAAATTCAGGTAGACTTTACAGTCCTTCCTGTACGACCTCATATTAAAACAAGAACATCCTATTAAACTAACATCACATCCAGAGTGAATTCAGACACTCAACTGGAGTAAAAACACCGGGGAAAAAATAAAAATACTTTGATGGAATGCCTCTCGACATTAGGCTGACAGATTATCTCACTCACTAAAAACTTCCCTCAACATTCTTTATAACCAGCTAAAACAGTTAAGATAACTCACTAAAAAAAACACACCAGTTTGTATCCAGCCTGCGCTCAGAATAAACATCTTTCTCTGTACATTTGTTTCTGTCCGGTGGTTTCAGCACTGCGGCATCGAGTCGGGCAGACAGATGCATCAACAGCAGTGACTTTAAGTTCACGTCGACTCTAACGTTCACATTTCAAAAATGGGCCACGTTTGAACTGATTAACTCCATTAGTCTTCTTTGGGACTCTTAATTCACTCTGCATGAAAAAAAAACAAGAGTTAACAAGTCCAGTGATTAGTTTAGGAAAACTCAAAAGGTGAGATGTGATCTAAACACCGTGAACATAGAGAGAAACTTTTCTTTTTTTTTTGGGGGGGGAGAAAACTGGCGAGGAATGAGAAAAACTTTTACTCCAGCTTAACTTTGGAATGACAATCAAGCGGTTACTGTGTGTGAGCGCACACAAAAGGCGGTTTTGCTACAGTGTCGCCGTACAGCGGGATTCTCGCCTTCGAAAATGAAAACCCATTCAGTTCTACGGAGAATCTCTTTCTCGCTGGAGTCCGCCGGTGGTCCCTCCGCCACCCGCCCACCGCCTCCTCCAGCTCCATACTGGCCCCCTTGTCGAGGTCACATGATGCGGTCTGAGTCACCTCAACGTCAGTTCTGAGGAGAGAAAAAAACATCGACAGTCCGTCTCAGTCGAAGAAGAAATCACAAGATTAAAAAAAAAATTAAAATAAATAAAAAAATTGCACCAGTACATTCAGGGAAAGAATGGAATAGCATAAAACACATGAAAAAAAAATCTGTGCTGAATCTCACCTCCTTTTTTAACACTGATGGTGGCGGAGAGGTCGATGGACTGAACCACAAGAGAAAAATTTCATATAAATTATTCATGCTTCACAGTAAAAATCACATCTTTTTTTCATACAGTTGACAAACAATGAATTTCACATGAAGAATCGGCAAGAACTGAATGACTCTGAACTGATGTAAGAAGAATATATCTTGTGAGAGCTGCTTTGGGACGGCGAACATCTGTCGTCTTTACTGCTCCATCAAACTGAGGATAAAATGTTGGAGTCAGTTCTAAAAATCAAGGTCAAACGATTGTCTCACTGTTCAAGAATCTAGAAACACAGAAACAACATTAAAGATTCATTACAGGGAGAGTCTGAGGCTTCCTATAGCTCCGCAGTGTCATGTCAGCAGGAAACCAGGTCCCTCATCACCTGATCAATCCCATCCCTACAGTGAAGCATGGCGGTGGCAGCATCATGCTGTGGGCTGTTTTACGTGTCAGGAAGAGAGAGGCTGGCCAGGATGGAGGGGAAGAGGAACACAGCCTTGGATGGAACCTGCTCCAGAGAGCTCTTAACCTCGTCTTTCAGCAGGTCAACGACCCGAAGCAAACAGCCGAGATATCAAAGGACGCTTCAGGACAGCTCGAGGAACGTCCTCGAGCCGAAGCCAAGACTTCAATCTGAACATCTCTGGAGAGATCCGAAAAGTGGCTGAGCACCAGCACTTCTCATCCAACCTGAGATGCGGAGCCTGAGAGGCGAGGAGGAAAGAGAGGCGAGCCAAGCCTGAGCCATGATATTCAAAAAGACCTGATCCTGTAACTGCTGCATCATTGAGCAAAGGATTATGCACACGTATTAATTTCAACTTCAAGTGAACTTTTTCACCTTCTCATTACCGGGTATTGTGTTTTGCAATCAGGCTGTAGCATAAAATGTGGAGGAAAAAAAAGTGAATCACTGTGAATGGATGTTAGAATAAACAAGAAGAAGGAGGCAAGCTTTCTTTGATAAATGGAGACATTTTACAGCCTCTGCTGCTGCCGGAGCGGCGCTGACAGCTGGGCTTCTGCATGCAAATCATAAGAAGAGCAAACGTGTCTGTTTCCTGGTCACAGCGGTACTGGCGCCTCATGAGCGGCAGGCCCTCACGTGAGAAAGAACCGGAGGGGAGCAGAGGAATCCGTTTCTCTGAAAATCAGCAGCTTTAAACCACTAGTTAACATTCACTCGCTTAATTAAGACAACTTAGTTTCACATACAAATAATCAAGCGACTAAAGTAATGTCTGATCTCGATTCCCCGCCTGTGGCAGGATTTGGCATGTGTTCTGGCCACAAAAGCAGATGATTATGAGGCCGTCCACGACCTCTGCGGCGCTGCTGTCCACTCAGAGACAAGCTTCGCCAACATGTCGCATGCAAACTCTACGAAAACACAGTCATTCTGAGAAACTTCCCGGCTTTGATGTCTGAACACGAAATGTTCTTGGAAAAGCAGAGAAAAGCACTCAGTCATTCACTTTGTCACACTTCTACAGCCGTGAAATCAAAAATAAATCCATACAGTCGCCATTAGAGTATTTACCGACTTATCGCATCATGTGCTGTCAAAAAGTGTCTGTGACTCGTGTCCTGAGGTCAGGAGAGAAATACAAAAGAAGCCTTTCACCAACCTGCCCACTTGTTTGGAGGCATTCTCAAAAAACTTGGTTTTGGACGCGACGCTGCAGAGAAAAAGGAGAAACGTTGACATGCGGTGCCTTCCAGATTCGAAAGCCGTCTGCAGAAATGTTTGGAATGCAGGTAAAACATCTTTTTCTCATTTTGCAACTCGACGCCAACATGAAAAGCGCTTCATGCGGCTTTAACTTGGAGGCAGCCGAAACAAACGTAAACAAACAGGCCGTATTCAGCAAAACCAGCACACGAGTGGAGTCGTGTTTAATACGGCCAATCATATCCTTTTTTTTTTTTTTTTTTTTTTTACTGCGTAGGTGATTTCTATCAGCTCCCCTGGGAAATATGTGACTCTTTAGCAGCTCGGTGTACGTTGGGTCTCATCGCCATATAAAGTTCTAATAAAATTAACGATTCTACTAACTTTAATAGTGTTTACACTGCCTGATGCAGAATGTCATCCGCAGAGGCCGCTTCAGCGGCCCTGAAACCATCCCGAAGAAGACGCTGCGATAAATCTGCGGCAGCAGCCTGCAGTGGTGACAGCCTGGACGCGCGGTTTCCCCGTGTTATTGTTAAACCGCGGCCCTCTGACGGTGCCGCCACTTCCACATCTATTTGATTATTTAGGTGACGATCTTTAACAAAGCCACTAATGGCTTCCTGATGCCCAGACATCTGCAAATCTGCCACCACTTAAAGATTGCTCAAGCCACACGTTTTTATTGTTTTGCTCATAAAAATGCCGCCGTGCGTTGAATACATGCTGGACCTCTCTCCGCTAACCCTGCATTTGCATACATAAATGGATGTGCAGTCGCACTTTTTTTTTCTTTTACTGCACATCCAAAGAGCACTTACTAGGATGTGGGCGTGCCCTCGCTGCCGGCTGCGGTCGGGGGCTTCTGTGGAGGGGGAAATCTGGACGGAGGCTCGGGAGGCCGGACAGGGGGCCGACAAATGGCGTGCTTCTCCGACTTCGTTCTCGTCAGGCCGTCAGAATCTCCTGAAACGTTGAAGAGGACAGGCTCACGCGACAGATTCAGGAAACCTGACGGAGTAAAACCTCGCTAAGTTCACCAGCGTGCTGCAGATTTCTGTTTGGCATTTGGTGATTGGCAGGCAGCCTGCAATAGATTCATCAAAGCTGTTCTTGGTGAAAACATTCTTCTGATGCTGCTTAAAAGGCAGTATTACCATAGTGAGAAGTTAAAAAAAAAAACAAAAAAAAAAAAACAAAGAATAATAGAAATCATTGAAATGAGCCGACAGGTGCTAAATGAACCTTTGTAGGCATTAACATCAATCTACACCAGTTTAAAATACATACAATGCTAATTTAGCAGCAACAACACTTGCATGCAAATTTTATGGCATTTAACGACTGCAGGAAGTGAGTCAGTGTCTGCTTTGCTTCATTATCAGCCACAAACACACGTCTAACGTTCAGCACCGCTCCACCAGCGCGCCACATTTATTCAGACTTATTTTAAATCATCAACCTAAAACGATTAAAAATAATTAGTGAGTCAATTACAGATGACAGATAATTGTTGGATATTAATTCTTGAGGTCAACCAAAAATAATCAAAGCAGTTGAGGTATAGGAAAATTAGATTTTTTTTTTTACATTCGTCTTCCATGCATGAATGCGATTCGTCTGAACGACGGGAGAGAAAACACGCAAACTCCACGCAGGAAGGCTTCCCTCGGGTGTTCAGCAGCTGGTTACCTTCTCTGCCGGCCGGCGTGCCTCTGGGAGGCGGCTTCCTGCTCTGAAAGGACGCCACTCTGCTCACGTAGACGCCGGCTTCCCCGTTCAGCGCGGCGGGGGAGGAGTCCGGCCTCGGTCTGGCGCTCTCCGGCTCGGCCGGCCTGTCCGGGCGGAGCCCCGGTTTGGGCATCAGCGCCTGTCTCGGAGGCGGCTCTCTGGGGGCCAGCGGAGCGAGGCCCACCGGTCTGGCCCGCTGCAGGCGAACGGGGCCCGCCGGGGCGTCCCCGTCATTACTGGAGGCGTCGTTCTGGCCGTCTGTTGCAAAAGAAACAGCGTCAACTGCAACGGCGACGGCGGGCAAATGCAAACGTTTGGCTCGGCGGCGGTCGTCTGACTCAAATGTCAATGCAAGTCAAGGTCACGTCCAACTCCGGAGAAAATAGATCGCGGTTCTGTCGAACCGGTATTTCAACTTCTGGTAAAGTGCGTTACATAAACAGAAGTTTTTACCCGTGAGTCAAGCGCTGGCTTCACAGAGCCGAGCTGGCGATGTGGCGAAAGCAAACGCTGTGTTCAGAATATCACACAATGCTGCTGTTAACTGTCCCGTTCGAGTCTGTGAGAGGATGGAGTCACACCCACTCAACAAGGACTTCAAACAGACAGAAAATTACGATTTAGCCTCAAGCTCTGGAAAAAAAAAGACTTACTTGAGATTAAAATGTAGATACTTTTATTTGTTCTTGAAATTAATTTTTTTTTTTGAAAAAAAGAAAAAAAAAAAAGCTCCACAGGGTTTTTCTACCAACATTTTAGGACGACACAGAACAGAGCGAGAGAAAGAAAAAGAAAAAAAAAAACTAATTGAATTTGATTTGACAAACAAATTCCAAGTATAGGGATATGTAATAATTGTTTTGATTGACACACACACTACAATAAATCCCATTTAGAAAATGTCAAGAAATGACCCCGCAGGTACGCTGTGGTACGAGTCTTTCTAAAAAAATTTTTTAAAAAACAACATTTCAAAATAATCTACTCTATGCTGGGCACAGACAGGATGGGATAATGATGAGGATGATGACGACAATCAGGCCAAGAGAGGCCGATAATTACTCTCTGTGTGCTGGAAGTGGTCGTGACTAAGAGCTTGATAAACACGAGCCGGCCGCTTGGAGATTGTGATGGGTTGCCGCTTTCTCGGGGTGATCCGCGGAGGAGGGACAGGTGGGGCAGCGCTGTCCTCTGGCATATAACTGAAGATCTGCAATCACATTTGGAAAAAAAAAGAGACGAAAAAGGGAAAAAAAACAAAAAAGGTTACAGTAGCATTTGGCTCAGTGGGAGCGATTTCAGCCACACAGCCTGTACGCTTGTAATAAAGAAATGTATTTACAAGACAAAGAAGAAAGAGTGTAGAAGTAAAATGTTGCTTTTGTGTAGAACAGATATTAACAAAGTACAAACAAGAACAAAGATCAAAATAACGACTCTGAGATTAGATCTACGACGAACAAAGGCCTCTGCTGCAGCTCAGTCAGGATCGGCTGCAGACTTGCTGCTTCAGTCCGGAGCTGATTTTCTACCTCTTTCGCTGAATCTTTATGAAACTTAAAGCAGAAAATAGTTAATTCATGATTTCTGCAGCTGCCACGCAGCTGGACGCGGTGCCGTCTTCAGGCGCTTTGCTGGTCTGAGCCAGAACATAATCCAGTACACACAACACACTGTTGCCTTTTCTTTCCTTTTTTTTTCGGTACAGATTGAAATGATGAGACACAAAATGCTCATTAGCAATCTTCAAAAAGGTGCTGGCCTCTGGACCTCATCGCTTTTGGACTTTACTTTTTAACAATTTCCACCTGTTCCGAGGGTCTATATCAAGCTATTGTCTCCTTCGGTAAAGTCGCCGCATCAGGGTTTCCCCTCATTGTATTCCATGTTCTGCTCCTGCCAAGCACACAGAATAAGAACTTTACTGTTCTCTGTCTAACTGCATGACAAAAGCAGCAGAACTTGCTCGAAGTTTCGAAAATGGTTTACTCCAAATCTGAGGGCTTCATTAGTTGGGGAAGTGAATTTTCCAAAGAGCAGGATGAGCCCGGCGCCACAAAGAGGTTAAACCACATCAGGCCCAACATCCTATCTGAGATCTTTTAGTTTTCCCAATACCTGCTGAAGCCATATTCTGTTCCTGCGGCCTGAACAGCCTCAACAGGTCAGAAGTTGGGTGAAAAGTTGTTGTTAATCTCACGCACTTGGTCTGAAACTCTTGAAGATTGGGCGTTTCAGGCGGTGGCACCAAGACTGTGGAATTCTCTCCCGCTGTCTCTACACACCACAGTATGCATTGAATCTTTTAAAAGGCAGCTGAGGACAATTTTATGCCGAGAAGCTTTCAATTAACTCAGAGTTTTAGGTTGTGCTGTGTTTTATTGTGAGGCACTTTGCGAGTCTTTTCTGCGCAGAGCTGTATAAATAAAATGCAATTCCTTCAATGTTGCCTCATCATACAATTATATGTTCGACGTGCAGGAACGTTACATTGCAGCGCTGCTGTCAACACAAGAAGAAAGTCCTTGGCGCAAAAAAATATATGGAGGGAATCACAGCATTTAACAGGCTAATAAAGCAGGAAATCAACAGAACAGCGTAGATTAGCTTGTAATTTGCTAAAAGGTGGAGGAAATCAGTGCTTTCCTTCCGATTACAGCCTATTTTTTCTGAGCTAAATGAAGAGAAAAATGCAACGCCGAGGGACTCTGCGTGTTTGGGTGTTATTTATCATGGTGTGACGAGCCCATTTAGCGGCGCGGCAGCCTTGGGGGAAGCGTTCACGGAGCAGAGGTCACACTGAGCCCAGTGCACAGTGACTGTAATGACGGGAATAGCATTTGATGACTGAATGTATGTTTCAGGATGAAAAACGAGGAATTCACCGAGGTTTGTTAAAATCAGAGCATCACGGCATCCATGGGAGCGAAGCTGGTGCGCGTTACCCAGATGTTGTTTGGAGATTGATTTCAGTTCATTAGTTTTTACAAGGCCTTGCCTCCCAGTATCTGTTCAACCTGTTCCAGCGTTCATGTTCTCACGTTCACTTATTGTTTATTGTCAAAAACGCAACAGGAAGCTGAGAGGTAAAAAAAAAAAAAGTGGAATCAGTTTTGATTTCTTATTTTTAAATAATCTCTTAAGACACATTTTTTCTCTTTGGCTTATAGGGTGAATTACTTTATCGTTTTGATTTTAAATTATTTGAACTTTTTGTTAGAATCCTGGCTCTGCCTTTCTCCGTGTAGTTTGCATGTTCTCCCTGTGTGCAAGCGGGTTTCCTCAGCTTCCCCTCAGTCCAAAAACTGAGGTCAGCGACTCTAAATTTTCATCAGTTCAAAGCTAACAGTGAGAAGATCAATCGTTTTGAAAGTTTCTTTCTTCTTTTCAGACTGTGTGAGATTTTATTCTCCCGATTATGAAGCACAAAATTCTGAAATTTCAGATAAACTTTGAGAAATATACAAAAATGAGAAATGTAAAAGGAATATTATGACCCAGAAAAATCCGAAGAAGTGTGTAAAAACAAATCTGTGGCCTCTGTGCTTTCTGGAAGAGGGGGGGGAGAAACCCTGTTTCTAAATAAATGGCATCAATCATCTCATGGGACCCGCAGCATGAACGTAACTTCTCACGATGTCAAACAGGTCGGTAAAAAAAGGCGCAGGAATGTGATGACGTCTTGTGTACCTTTTTGTGCTCCTCGATCAGAATCTCCACCACGATATTTTGGAATTTGATGTCCAGCATGGCCGCTACCGTCTCCTCCTTCGCCCTCATGAGCGTGGGTCCGAAGATAACCGCCATGTTTGACGGAGTCATCAGGTTTTCATCGCTGTGGCTGCACACGCTGTCAACAGACGCCGGGCCGGGATGAATTCAGGGTTAATTCAAAACAGGCATTTACATGTTGGGCTTATTTCGGTATGACAGGCTCTGAAAAGACTGAGTCACCGCCGAGCATGCGAGTACCCACTTGACCAAGTGTTTAATGAGCATCTCCAGCATTTCCCGACTCTTCTCTGGGAGTTTGTAGACGAGCGAGTGAATTTCACTCAGTCGAGAGTCAAGATTGTCTGATTCTGGGAAAACAAAACAAAAAAAAAAAAGACGTCAAAAAACAGATCAAATGAATGATTTTAATTAGTGGCATCGTTTTTGCACATTTCCACCTAAAGTCCCTGGAACTAAACGTTCTCTTCTAGGAACTAAAGAGGGTTTCTTTGCTCATTGTTGAGGCTGACGGCAATAAATGCAAAACACACTGCGGCACCATTCAATCTGAGAGGGGGGTAAGAGGAAAACCAAAGTCCTACAACAACAACACCATAAAAGCAAAGAGGGCCGCATCCTGGTCTGACATACTGTAACCGCGGAGGAGGTTCGACTCGGGCTGCTTTTGATCACACTTTATTGCCCTGTAAACGGCTTCACGGAGACAACGCTGAAAGGGAGACGAGCCCGAGTGGCAACAAGATTGACAACATCGTAAATTCTCCCGTCCTCCATTTGATCATGCACAAAGACGATAATTGAGGAAAATAGTTGGTTCACAGAGGAAGGTTTTTGATGATGGTAGATAAAACACAATGAGGTCAGTAGTCATGTTTGAACTTTCACAAAGTTACGAGGCAGTTTTTGGTGACTAAATTTAGGTAGCAACTGAAACGGCGCAAAGTTCTTGTGACGTTCGGGGGAAAGTCCTGTGATCGACATGTTGCTCTGTATGGACCAGTGAGATCTCTATGAATGCAAAAAGATCACAATCCAAAGCCGAGGCGCATTCGTACTGAGACAGGAATCCCTATTTTCAAATATGCGTACCGCGGCAATCACGAAACGACACGGAGCAGAGCTCAGCTATTCACTGCGAAGACGTGAGACAAAAGACAGAAAGTCTCAAAAAATCCAGGCTGCATGAGGAGGACTCCCCTATTCAACTCATGAATGGCATTTTCCAGGAAACCCAAACCACTGGCAGCCTTAATGCAACATCCTGACAGAATGAGGCTGATGCTATTAAACTCATTGTCTTCTCTGTTTTACGATAATGTCGGGTGACAGGCAAAAACAATCAGGAGACTCGGGTTTCCTTCGGCGTCTACAGTGATACCGTGTTGGCCGACCGGCTGCAGAAGTCCACTCAGCGTGGTGCATTCCTGTGCGCCGCGTGTCCGCGCGCATTTTTCCAGATAACGCAAAAACATGTTAAAGTAATTGCAAAGTCGACCGAGATGCAGAGCAAGCTCGTGCTTAAGATGCCGACTGTTGGGGGAAAATGACAAGCCACACTGGAGAAAAAGCTTTCTCTCCTTTCGCAGCGTTCACGTGTCGAGACATGTTTTCAGTTCTTCTATCTCCTGATAGATTTCTGCATTTCATCAAGAGGATGCAGAGACGCACTTCGCAATCCACTGTCTTGATATCACTGACATCAGGCGCACACTGCGACGCAGCCTTCCAGATCGTAGGTCCTGATCATTTTCAAAACATGTCTTACTTGCAGCACACATGAGGTCCCTGTGTAGACTGTGGGTCATCAGAGGTTCAGACAGACTCCTGAGGACAAAGACACAAAAGTAAACACGAGGGCAGGAAAACTCTCGACATCAAACACCAGAAAACTAAAACCAGCAGCCGCTTGTTACACAGTTACACTAGAAAGTACCGAGAGGGTGCACCCTCTGCCAAGGCCACATTTTTAAATCTGGAAAAAGCAAACAGCTTGAATGGAGCACGTCCAGGTCTGTGCACGTTATGCAATCAGACAAATTTTTGGGAGGATACCTCAATATCGGCACGAACCCATTTGCCTTTTGCTCATTGGAAAAATACTTAACTGTAAAAGATCTACAGGCACCGGGATTAAAGGTACGTCAGAATCTATTTGATGATGTGTCTTCAGCCTCAGAAAACTCACCTCAGATAAAACTTCAAGGCACTGGTGACCGTTTTAACGTCCCAGTCGATGCTGTGCAGATCCACATCTCCGGGGTTTGAAGGGTCTACGAGAGCACAACGAGATGATCATGAATGAATTCAGGCCTTTTTTATGCATCTGTCACTGTCCTGCTTACTCCACATGGGGTCACGGTGGCAGAATGTAAAGCAAAGGAGCGAGATGACGGATGAAGAAGAATCAGGCGAAAGCCTCGTGTAGAGAAGGAAACGCTTAAGGTCCTCTAATTTGGAAGGAGATTGTTTGCCCTGAAATTGATACAGGTAATCACAACACTGCACCGGCCAGTCGCTGCGCTTCAGTCAGCCAGCCTGTGACACATATTGGCATTTAGAGGGCCGACCACACTTCGGCTGTCCGGCCAAAACACACACAAGGCCTCCGATACGGCTAAACAGGCAGGACTAATGCTGCAGGGCCGGCGGTGCGAGGCCCCAAATGGAAGTCAAACAACAGAACTGGGTCCGTTTGGTTCAGAAGTGCACATCTGTGCGGTCAAGCGTCACAAAAAAAAAAGCCGTACAGTCAGGTTAATGAGAACGACAGAGGGAAATAAAGTGAATGGACAAGCGCAGCACATGTTCACGAGCCCACTTCCTTACCAAAGAAGGCGTTTAAAAGCTTCTGCACTTGAATGTTGCTGCCAACTGTTCGGTACACTCCTTCTTGTGTGGCTCCTGGAGGAAGGAGAGGAGAGAGGGAGTGAGATCTGGACGAACGGAGAGCAGTGGAAATGTACCGCATGCTTCCCCGCGCAGGAGCTAGAATGAAGACGCAGGTCTCACTTGAAAGAGTTGGGATTCAAATTGGATGCAGATGATTTTGAGAAATGTCTGTGAGATGAATCACGATGATGAAGAAACAATGTGGTCGTGGAATTATTCTTTTTCAGGTTGTATGCACTCAGGTTACTGAGTTGGAGATGCTTTTTTTCTTTTGTTTTTTTTTTGTTTTTTTACAATTCAATTTATTGAAAGAAGTAATGACAGAAATTAGACAGCAGGACTTTCCAAAATAAGTCTTATGCAGAACAGATTTGTCATGGTCCAAAATTGTTACTCTCTGAAACGGTTTGGTTTTTTTAGACCACTAGTCCTGGAATAGAGACATATTTCTGCCAGAGGAGGAGAAACAAATGCAACATGTGAGTCAAGCCTGCCCCCTCAAGGGCGAGAGGGAAAACTAAGGCAGAGGCAGAGCGGGCTGCAGGGAAACGCACCTTTGGCCTCGACGTAGTTGATGCACTTTCGCACAAACTTGAATCCAATTTCGTTCAGTTCCACTGCAAACAATAGAGAAAACGGCTCATTTGACAGGAGGAACATCCGCGTTGCTTCAACGATAACACACATTCACTGACATGGGATGTACTGGGTGTGTGTGTGTGTGTGTGTGTGTGTGTGTGTGTGTGTGTGTGTGTGTGTGTGTGTGTGCGTGTGTGAGATTACACAAAATCATGGTGACCGACTTACTTTCAGCCTGCTTGTGAATTGGGGAATGATAAATCTGAAACGCAAACAAATGCAAAAAGGAAAGTGAAGACTGTGGAGCTTGTGGAAAAAAAACAAAAACAAAACCACACTGTGATTAATGGACATGCCTTTTTCTTTTACAATGAGAAGGAAAGTAAATTCTTGATGGAGGAAACAAATCAGCTCCTCTGAACCCAACATCCTGAGTGGACGCTTCTAGGGTTCAAACTCACATGTGAATTTAAAAAAAAAAAAGAAAGAAAAAAAGAGAAAAGAAAACTGAGCGGGAAAAGGGAAGCGTTTAATGTGATTGAGTGGTTTTCGCTCCATGACTACAGGCCCAGGCAGGAAGAACTCGGGCCTGCAGCACAATCCGACTTCAGCCAATTCATTTGCTGATTCAAAAAAACAAAACAAAACAAAACACAAAAAAACCACCACATGTGACAGAGCTTTGTTCAGTTTGGCCCCTAAAATAGCCCACTGCCCTCCCCTGCAATGGACGTCAGAGGGTCGGGGCCAGCCACACAGCAGCTGGACACAGTAAAGTCTTGTTCAAGGACTCTTAAATAGGACGAGTGTTTATTGTCACAGTCGGCTGGAGAGTGGACGACCACGATCCTAATCTGTTATTTTTTCACAACTGAGAAAAGAACAACAGCTCTTAACTTATCCATCACAGCCACATACACAAGTTGTTGTTTTTTTTTTTCCCTCTCTCCTCATCTTTTGTGAGTAAAGTGAAGATTGTTCTGGTTTTTTTTAATACTTTCACTGGAACCGCTGAGTTACTTGAACATTCTCAAGTCGAGTCAGAACGGACCAGTGGCTCAGCATTATACTTCAGGACTGACAAATCTGAGATATGGATGAAAACATAATGGAGCTGCCAGAGAAAGGCATTACCAACAGTTAAACCTCAGTCTCTTTTTCCCCAACATTTGAATGACTGCTTTGATTTTTTTTTTTTTTTTGCAACTAACAAGAAAATTGCCAAAGTGTCCAGTTGCTGAGGAGATTTTTTTTGGAGAAGTACATGCAGCGCATTTTTTTTTCGCCCTTATTGCCAAATGGTTCGCAAAAGTTTTAATGGAAAGCATTCATGTTAACTTCTCGAGTTTGGGATCTGATAAAATTATCAGAATTAACTTTAAATGGGGAAAGAAAGGGAGAACGTCAGTCCGGGTTTGTATCAAGAGCATGTGGGGCTTTTTGTGGTCCTGCCCACAGAGATTACAACTAATGCATGTTAGCAGCATGGAGCTATTAGTTTGATTGTGGAAAAACCTGGACTAATTTATTGAATTTACTGATTGGCTGTTTCGTTCAGTGTCAATATAATGTTAGAGAATGGGGAACAGCTACAGAGATTTTAAGTTTGAACTTTTTCCTCCATTATTCAGTCAAACAAATGATGTTTTCAGCCCATATTTTCCAGTCCATGTCAATATGTGTATGAAGATACAGAGATATGAAATGTACAAGTACAAAAAACAAATGCAAAATGAAAAATGAAACTACTTGAGCTCCACTTTTCTCTTGTGATGTGATGTGAGCTTTTACCAGTCATACACATTTCATGATGGAAAGTGATCTGAGGAAATGTGTGCGAAAAGGTGCAATCACAGGCCAAAAGGCAGAAATAACGAATCATTTTCCAAAAAAGCAACAATAGGATGCGCACAGTCGTTCCTCTTATGTCTCAGCAGGTTATGAGTGGCGGACGTTCACAGGCTTCACAACACTGAAGCGAACAGTGCAGACAAACACTTGTGAAATGCTCATAATATACAGAAGTCAAAAGGGAAGCTACAAAGGAAGAGGGCACCAAAAAGTGTGCCTTTAGGTATTTTCACATCCTCCGGCAGTTTATTATGTGCACAAAACAGACCCAAAAATGGGCTGAGAGGGAGAACTGCAGCAGAGGAATTAACAGTGTGCTAATTTTTTACCAGTGAGGCACTTTTAAGTTATATAGCCTCAAATCTGATGAATGCATAAGACGACTTGTCAGTTTCTGCAGCAAGGGCTCCATTAGCAGCCAAAATATCACTTTAAATGCTAAAAGAATTCAGTATAAATTCAGCTGTGCAGTAAAAAAAAAAAAAAAAAAAGTCCATTAACTAGC
This sequence comes from Salarias fasciatus, assembly GCF_902148845.1. Lineage (NCBI taxonomy): Eukaryota > Metazoa > Chordata > Actinopteri > Blenniiformes > Blenniidae > Salarias > Salarias fasciatus. Next base: position 9,514,299 of record NC_043754.1, read on the forward strand.
TAGGTACCATCATTTGACTGCACTGATGAATTCGTGTAACCCAGCGAACCTCAAACTATTTCTCATATATCTGTATTAGAAAAGCAATGATGTCTACATCCTGTGAAAAAAAAGACATCATCAACATAAATGATTTATTCTCTGCAGAGGCACTGAAAATGGATTTAGTGACTAAAGCAATTCTAATCAAATTATAAATCTTTAAAGACCGAAATCCTCATCCCTGGCGATTATTAATTAAGCTAAAAACATTAAAAAAAACCTTTAGCAGTAAAATGTTGAAAGGACAAATAGATTAAAAAAATAATAATGATACGAAATAAACTCACAGGCTCTTTCCCATCCATGGCCTCCATCCACAACTTTCTGTCTCCCTCTGAAAGAGCTTGGAAAGTGACGGGTCCGTTTCTATGGAAACAGAAACAAACCCATTAAAAAAGGAAAAAGGTTGCAATTTAATTATTCGGATAAAGGGGGGGTAGTGTTGCTACAATATCCAACCACTCCGGAGAGCCTTTCTGAGCTGTTATTAGTCCCAATTTATAGTTCCAGTGTGGAAAATAACAAGAACAACTCCAGAGGAGGGCTGATGGTGCTGTGGAGCACTCAGTAAGAGTGTCCAGGGTTCAAGTCCGATCCTATCTTCATGAAGAGTTTGCACATTCTCCATGTGCATATGTTTGTTTTCCTCCAATCCAATTTACCCCACAAGTCTGACTTTGCATTGGCAGAAGGAAAACAGATGAAGGAAACACTTGCAGAAAGGCCTCGGCCTGGAAATGAACCTGGATCTTTCCGGGCTGCGAGGCTTCGGCTCTAACCGCTTCATCACAGCGCAGCCAACGACAGCATGGAGCTGAGATAAATTAGACAGCATCGAGGGCCGCAATCTGCCTCCTGCAGAATCAACCGAGTCGTGCGCCAGCCTCTCAGGCTTGTAGGCCATTCAATCAATTGTTAACGGAAACAACTGCGCAATTAGTTTAAATCCTGTTTTTGACATCTGAGATCCGTCCATCCGTCTCCGCCCGGTACAGGGTAGCGTCACAACGGCTGGAGCAGATATGGAACAAAAGGCAGGGTACACCCTGGGCGAGTTGCCAGAGGTTTACACCCAAAAAGGACGATCGCACAAACACTTTAAAGTGACTAATTAACCTAACCGCCATGTCTCTTCGTTGTAGAGGAACACTATCATCAAAGATCTGAAGAAAAGAGAGTAAACACATTAACGCCCCGGTCTGAAATCACTTTTTTTTTTTCTACATCTGCAATGTTAACCACAGTACTCCTGCTGAGTTTATCAAATATCAATCAAAAAATCTGACAAAATCCTTCTGTGACAGTTAGAACAGAGCTATATGAAACATGAAGTATTGGAATGTTGTTCGTTATTTGGCTTTTTCAGTCATCTAGACTCTCTAGCTTTATCTCTGAATTTTTAATTTTAATATTATCTTTCCCTTTGATTTGTTCATTCTTAATCCGTCCTTTATTCCACAGTTTAAAGAGTTTCCCTGTAGGACTAAAATCTATGTTATTAAGCTATTTTTGGTTAATAAACCAACCACCTGTCCATTTGTAACTAACCAGTATTCAAACTGTTGGGGGACTCACATGTCTTGTTTAAAAACATCTTGAGCTCACAGCATTAACTTTCCTAAGTAACACAGCACTGCCACCTTCAGTTTATCAAACAGCCAAGTCCCCATTATGCTCCTTTCACAGATTAGTTGCTCGGCGCTCACAGAGACAGTCTGGCATTAATGCATAACTCAAGCTGCTTTTAAACCTTTAAAACGCCGCAGCGCTGCCGCTGACTTCAGGAGACGAACTCTGTCAAGCTGCCAGAGCAGCAGCAGCAGCCTGTGGCCCAAGTACCCATTAAAATGGATTTCCCTCTGAATGGCCTGCTTATAAAAATATAAGCTTGTTGCGTTCCTTTCCCCCCTGAATCCTGCGAGTTTGCCATCTGTTTCCACTGCTCTGGGATTGTTTGGGCTACGGTCCATTTAGCCTTCACACGCTGTCCTTGTAAACCACCTGTTCACCTCGCCGCCTGAACCTGTTTATCCCAGAGGGCTTTTTGGGCAGCTTCATCGCGCCGTGTCTCAGATCTGTTCGGCGCTAACCTCTCGATAGTCTCCACATCGAAGCAGAAGCGCTTGTCTATGGACTCCGTCTTGCGGCGAATGCAGGACCTCAGGGTGAGCTGCGTGGGGCCCTGCAGCGACAGAGAGCCGGTGAACGAGAGGTCCGAGAGCGAGATGAACAGAGCCAGCAGAAACTGTGTGTCACTGTTTTAATTATTACCAACCTGCTTGACTGTCGGCTTCTGTTCACAAGGCACCATGACCATCAGCCTCCCGTCTTTGTGATACTTACAATAATATTTGACCCACGTCATGCCCAGCGCCCCTGAAGGAAACACAGACGGACAGACTTGATCAGAGGGAGGCCAATAAACCACGCGTTTCCAGGCTATATCTAGTATACTCACATTTCTCCTGACAGTACAGATAGCCCTCCATCGGCAGGAAACTCTGCATTTTACAGACCTGCGATCGATGTTTCATTCGCTTCATCAGCTCCTCCAACTCCTCACAAGTGCTCTCGTAGTGGTTCCTTGTCTGCGGGCGAAATCAGAAAAGCACTTTCAGGAGACAGAGGACTCTGATTAAATGATATGAAATCCCCCTAATCACTTCACCCGCTGCCGGTAACAACGCTTACGTTCTGCAAGCTGAGCTGCAGCTCCTGTTTGTAAGGCATGAAGTCCTGAGTCATCTCCACTGTCAGGTTGTTGAGCGTTAAAACGCTGTGAAGAAAAGCCAGCACCTGCACGGCACGAGCACCAGTTACATATTAAACTGTCAACACTGGTAACACCGCGACCGCAGCCAATAAAGGAGGTTTTTCTTCCCCCCCCACTGAGTGCAATGTGGGTTTCCCGGATCCCCTATTTAAAAGGTGTGAGGCCAAAATAAAAATAGAGGAAGTCTGGGGAAACTGCAGCCACACTCACCGGCTCCACCACATCAAACTTCTTCCTGTCCTGCACCTGATGGATCTGGTACACATACTCCACCGACGACTCGTAGAAGTTCAGACGCTCCTTTTCTACGAGTTCATCAGCCTTTAGTCAATTAAAAAACAAAAAGGGGGGGGGAAATGTTTCACATCGATTTTCTCAGTTTTCTACACGGCTGTAGAGAAATACTTGCGCTTCACTCGACCTCTTGAAGTTGACTCTCTTTCTTCTTGGCGGAAAGATTCAGGTGTTTGTCTAACTGGGAGTAATATTTCTCACTCTCTTTCTCAAACTTCTTTCTCTTTTCCTGCGGGGGGAGAGAATTATAAAGGTTAAGGTATGATTAAATTAAGGCTTTTTTTTTTTTAAATTCAGTAATTTATAACTGACCTTAATGTGAGTCTTAATTTTGAATCCAAAACCTTTTAAAGCAGCTCACTGTTCAGTAAATAACAAAGACTTGCTCTCACTCAGACTTCCTTCAAAATAACTGAGCATGATGCTGCAGTGCAGTGGTTTGCTCTGTGGTCTCACAGGGAAAACAACCTGGGTCTGAATTCAGGATTTGTGATCTTTCTCTGCGGAGTTTGCAGGTTTTCCTCATGTGCGTCTGCGTCGGTTTCTGTGTTCTCCAGTTTGCCGCGGTCCAAAAACATCTGTTTGAGGTTAAATGGTGACTCTGAATAACTGACCGTGGATGTGAATGTCAGTGTGTGTGTCTCCGTGTTTTTCCAGCGATGAACTGAACACCTGTGCAGAATTTAACCCATCATCAGCCGGGATCTGCACCAGGATGGATGAATATTACTGTTCACTGTGTTTAAGATATCTGATGTGGTTTCACATATTGTTGAGGTAGAGTTGCACAATAATAAGAAACAGAAAAAATATTTATATGGACAAAGATTTCTAACAAGACATCTTGCATAGATTATTTTAAGAATGAGGAATTTTTTTTATTGGTCTACATGAGAACAGAAAGTCAAAACTCAGCATGTCAAGGTTGATACACCCATGTGCAGCTTGGGTTTGGGCGCTGAGTTTGATGGTATTTATATATTACAGGAAAAGGAAGTCAGTGACTCTGCTGCACTGAAGGAAAACACAACAACAACAATTCAAAAAATGTTGTCATGCATCTGGTACGCTGAGGATTGTGCAACTCTACACGCCCCTTCCACCAGGTTAACCTTGAGTGAACTACGACTTGGCTTTGAATTTGAAACAGGTAAAAGAAGTCGGTGACTCCACAGTGAAGCTTGATGTGAGAACTGCAGTGATGTGACAACTTCAATAACAACAATAACTCGATATAGTAGCTCAAGCTTTATCAGAGCCGTTATAATAACCAGTCTGTTCCGGTGCGCTGGTCCAGATCAGCAGGTCAGTAACAGGCCGTTTCAGCCTCTTCGTATGTGTCAGCTTGTCAGTTCTTCTTTCTGCGTTAGACATGCGTGTGTAACGCAGGTAGCGCGTCCTTCAGTACATTATCTTGTGTGTGAATAATTTGCCCTGCCTGAACTAACACGCCTAGCAACATGCAGCAATAACAGTGCGGAAACATTACCTTCTGCGGCTACACTGCGACTCCTTGTGTTCGGAAACTGACATGAGCCTACTGGGCTGCCTCCAACGCCGACTTACAAGGTGTTTAAAGAATGTGCCACGTTGCCATTATGGAGCCACGAGAGAAAGAACTCACCTTTGTTGCTCCGATTTGCTCCTTTCTGAACTTCTCCAGAGGCTTGATGAGCAGATCGGACGCGTTCTGAACCTGGACGAGGGAAAACAGAACAACAGTTACTGCAATGAACTGCAGCGTGCAAACGGCTAATCCCAAACCTCGGCATGTTCACGAGAGTCCGAAAGCCTCTCATGTGTGAGCTGTGTGGAAAAGGCTCTTGTTCAGAATCAATCTCAGGTGATGCAGAAGTGAAACCTGCTCCGAAACCAGATTCACTGGATGACCTTTGTGGATTAATAGCAGCGGCAACACGAGGAACATGCAGTCGAACAGGATTGAAGGAATTGCCTCTACCAAAGCCAGAGTCAGCTGTTTCTCAGAGGAATGTGCCCATTGTTTTGTGCAATCAATAAAAGGAGCCAAAACACGAAACAAAAATGCAGCCCCATATGAGCAGTATGGAACCATTACCAGAAAAAGGGAAGAAGGCTGCCCTGAGAGGAACTGATACCAACATAATTACCAGCATGGCTCTGCTCAAACCACACATTCACGCCATCAGCATCTGTTGCTGGCGTATCTCAGCAAAACAACATCATGATTACCACAAAACAATGGATTATGTTAAAACAGGAAGTTATCTGAATGGGATAGACCAGAAGGTTTCCTTCTTGGGCATCCGATCGTCGGTGCAGGACACGTTAGAGTAGCCTCTGATATCAAATATGAAGGATACGGAGTCGGTGTGGAGGAAACCGATAACCCACCAGCATCATCCTGTCGTGCTCCACTTCCTGCAGGAGTCCCGCAAACTCTTGGAAGGACTGAGCTGAGGACAAAATTACCGAGATGATGAGCGTAACAGAGACTTTAAGACTTGGCACATTGCTGTCTGAACTGTCCGACACAGGAAACTCATTTAGAAATGTTGCAGCACAACACTCATATCTCATTATGATAACATTTCTTGGTTATAGCGATGCTTTTTGGCACTAATAAATATTCTACTATTGGAAGGAGTCTTCCTGTCACATTTGTGGGATGAGCTCCATGAAGAATTTATGAAATCTTGGCAGAAAGATGATTCAAATCTGCAGAAAAAAAAACATATTGCCAATTTTTCTTTGTATTTACATATCAAAAAGGAGTCTTGGTATATGCAAGAAGTCCTTGCAGCCTCAACAGCCTGGCATCTCCTCATGGAGACCGTCAGCCTGCAGGACGGATCCCATCCTATAACCAGCATTCAGATGGACCGAGGATGGGAATGCTGTCAGGTTATTTCCTCCTCTCTACTCCCAAATTCCTGAGGTGGCCTCCGATAAGCCCACTCTACAAGGGTCAAGGAAAACTTCAGCAGCCAAACCGGTCCTTATTTTTTGGGGTGCAGTGTGTTTAAATGTGTCTGCGTCTTCTTACCGATGTTGATTTCATCATCTGTGAGGGAGTCGCCAATGAAGTCAAACTGGAACACGCTGAGGGTCTGAGAAAACTTCTGGACTGCCAAAGAATATGCTGGTAACAAAAAACAAAAAAAAAAAAAAACAAGACACGGTCATTCCAAGAACATCTGAACCAACGTCAAACAATCCCAGCTATGATTTCCTAGTTGTTCACAGTATTTAAAAAAATATATTATTTTTTGTCTCTTGGCATTTTGGTTGCAAAGTGTAACTAATGGACTCTTCCCGGCAGTATTTAGCACCAGAGCAACAGTCAGCATGAGGCCGATAAAATACGTTCTAGCTGTGAAGTCTGGCTTCCATTACTGAAACAAAACAGTCTGTCAGATCAATAAAGTCGAGCGTTTAACAGGAGGAACTTGGATTGTGCAGGATTCTCATTTTTTTTTATTGTCTGACAAACCTAACTATACTTTTTTTTAACTTTTGTTTGAACAATATCCAGAGTCTGACAGAAGACCCACGAAGTCCTGCAGGATGTTTTCACATCAAACTAAAATGATTCTTTCATTGACGTGTTGTTGCAGTTTATTACAGCGACATGTACTCATGACCTTGGATTGTTACATAAACTGACTATAGAATCCTCTGCAGCGTGGCCTACAATGACAGATGCTGTTTCCAAGGTCAAAAGGTCATCATTCAGTCATGTTAGGAAATGGGAAACAAAACAAATAGTGTTTTTCTCGGTGGATGCATCCATCCATCCATCTTCTATACCGCTTTAGACAGACAACACACACATACATTAATGCCTCAGGGCAATTTAGGGTCACCAACTAACCTCAAATACATGTTTCTGAAAGGCCGAGAGTTGAAGCAGGTGAATCGAGAATACTCACCACAACACTAATATCGCCCCAGTTATGTGTAATTCTTCATTTTGGAGTCACATCTTTACCAAAAAGAATTAATATATATATAAATAAAGGTTCTCAAACGATGCTTTACGGTTCAGACACCACAGGCATCTCCACATAACCTTCATCTTCTCCTCCTTTCTGACAGCTCCAGCATTATTGATTCAATAAATCTGCCATCACTCCAAACTGTTAATTTTTAATTATAGAAAACTTCACTTGCCAGTCTATTTCTGATGTGCACAAAAACAGTTCCTGTTTCACATATAAATATATAAACTGTTAAACTTTACAGTGTGGTGAGGATGGGGGGAAAAGCTGCAAGCGAGTTCACAGAAACTGACATATTTATCCCTTATTTCAAAGTGAATAATAACGAGAGGAGTTGTTTCTAAAGCAGCATCAGTTCCTATTGGCACACTTTCAGTTCACAGAGGAGGTTCTAACAAAACATAAGAGAGCTCAGGATGGACTTCCTGAGGATGCAGTCTGAAGCAGGTCCTTCTGTTTCTTCACGTAAACGCACACAGACTTGATGATGTGAAGATCAGGACCATCCCCCCCCAGGAGCTGATATTACATTTACACTCAATGCAGATCTTAATAAACTCTGGCTGGACGTTTGAGCTTCTTTACCTTTGCTTCAGAAGAAACCAGATATCACCCTGGCAGTACATCACGATGTATTACATTACATAACACTTGTGTAAAAGTTTAGCCCAGTTCAAAGGTAATCCTCACATCTTTTAAAAATATTTGTGAATACAGTCATTTTGGAGTTTCCTTGTGTCACTGGGACCGATCTCCTGTCTGCTGGAGGGGGATGACACACACACTGTTGCACAATAAGAAGTGGAGGGATGCAGCTGCTGGTCATCCTTGCACATCTGCATCAGATCTTTTCAGGGGAGGCGGTATGAGTCTCCTTCTCCCAGGGGAGCAGTGGCACCTCCCTGGAAGAGCGTCTCCGGCCCCTCACTGGCCCTGCAGGGTCTCACAAAGGGCCCTGCTGATGCTGTCAATCCTCACCACACCACCACGTTTACATGCAACATGCAAAAACCAAGTCATTAAAGACAGTGTGTTTCCCAGCATGCTCACCCTTGATTGAATTGATCACACTGTTGCCGTCTTTGATCACTTCTTTGAGGAATTTGCTCGTCCTGTCCAGCTCCACTTCGTAACACTTGAGGGTCTCTCTGAAGTCCGGGCTGTCCAGATAGCAGTCGCTGAACTCCAGAGGAGGGTGTCCCATCTTTCGGGAGGTTGGCTGGAGACAATGGAAACTTGTTTGGGAGAGACACGCTGCCTACGCTCGTCTACCGCCGCACTCTGCTCACTCCAGCTCGGCTGAGGAGACTCCGCTCTCCCATCTGTCCGCAGGAGCGCAAACCATGGTGTCCGGGGGAGCCTGCAGCGGCCGCGGGGGGAGCACGGACCGGGCCGGACCGTGGAGATGCTCTGTTAGGACTCAGTCCACTCCGGTTCTTGTCTGACCCGCGGTTTACGGTCTTATTTACTCGTATTCTGCTCCTCTTTGACACTTTTTCCTCGTTTCTGCGTCGCTTTTAGAAGAGCGGCTAGAATCCCTTTGGAAGCGTTCCGTTCCAAACCAGTTCGCACTCTTATGACACCTCTTGCAACACTTTCTCTTGTTTTGATGAGAAATTTAGTTTTTTGTAATATTTATGTCACCCATCTAAAATTATTAACACATTTTTTTAGTATACGGATCTTAAAACGGATTAAATAAAGATTTTATTCCCATATCGCCGATTGAAAATGGGAACATAAGAGAAAAGGAACGCGACCAGTTGACCAGAGACGCACAAAAAGCGTCTCCTTTTCCACACCCAGGAGGTTCTTAAAGGGGCCGCAACACAAATACTACAGATAGATAGATAGATAGATAGATAGATAGATAGATAGATAGATAGATAGATAGATAGATAGATAGATAGATAGATAGAGAGAGACAGAGAGACAGAGAGACATCAATAAAAATTCAATTTAAATTTGTCACTCAGTAATTTTTTTTCAGTTAAATTAGCTTTCTTAAAAGACTTTGCAGTTCTCTCAAACTGTGAGATCAATAACGTATTCAGTTTAACTTGGAAAGAGTCTCGCAGGCTCATAAACAGGGCTGCATGGATTATGCCTGATCTAGTTTCTTATCTCGCACAGTTGTTGTTCATAACAATTTATATTTTGATAAAAGGGTCATATTCATTTTCATTTGTGTGCCCTCCTGGTTTTTTTTTTATCAAATGCATGTTTGATAGCAATAACAACAGTGTAAAGTCCTATCTAATGCTGCTTTTCAACCACAGGAACTCTCCAAGTACCAGGAAACATCACCGGATCTTTGTCTGTTTGCACAGCTGGAATCAGCGTCTAAGTTTAGTTGCTTGGTCATTTCTTTAGGTTCAGAAACCATTTGTGCTGAGGTCCACTGTGTTAAACATATCTGTTTGGATGACCTCTGACTTTATTGTTATCCAAAGTGGGTATTCCAGTCCTCAGTTTTTCAACTTGTATTTCAACTTTCAACAGCTACATAGGCCTTGAGCTCACACTCGGGTTTTCCCATTCTCCTTTCATAATACATAAGAAGTGTATTGTACTAAATATTTACAATATAACATCATGTCATGAATGCTGGAGTTGTACTGCCTTGAGTTTCTTACTCTGCTCAGACACACCCTGTACAGTCAGCTGAACATGTCACAAAACCCACGTGGCCTGAGCACTGCCACACATTCTGCACCTGCACGTCACTGGGTGCGGCACCGTCTTCAAGATTAAGTCTCAGACTTGTTGCACAAGCAGCTTCAGTAGGTTTATGCAGGATATCTTGAGTATAACTGTGAAAAACGCACTAATATGTAAAATAATGTACGACTGGGTTACCACATTAAAAGTGATGAGGATGTACGATGAGGACACCTGGCCCACAGTTGAGCAATCGCTGATCATCACTTCCTTTTCTTTCTCGTCACATTTAAAAACATGTTCCTCTTATGGGAGGCCTGTGTTGACATGTGTTGCTGTGACAATGCTCTGGATGTTCAAAGCATAAATGTTTTTTTTTTTGTTGTTTTTTTTTTTTGCAAATTTGGTCAATGAATACTTCTTGAAATGTTTTTTTTCTGTTTTATTTTAGACATCCAGAATAAAATTCAAATACGTTTCTGGTCTTTGTTACTGATTTACTCAGTGAGACAAGCAAAAGATTTCTTTTATTATCACTCTTTCATTGTTCAATCTTCCATTAAATTCAGATTCTGCTGTGAAGACAACTTATTCTTAAAAAACAAAAAAGTTTTTATGTTTTATATAGAAGAAAGGAGCTTTAATCATAATAAGACTAGCAATTTCTTAACTTCCACTATTTTTTCCCTCTGGTCCACTTGACATTTTATTGTAGTGACTTTGCATCGAGTTACATTGATTTGCTGAGGTGGACTTAGTAACTCCTTCAGATAAGCTGAGAAATTCCAGTGGACTCTTAACTGAGAAACTGTTTGGACTTTCCTTCCTGTCCTGGACAAACAGTTTTCAAGAAAAATTTGGACTTCACACTTTCATTAATCTTTGTGCAAAAGAAAGAAAAAGAAAGAGAAAAGGATTCGTTCAAGAGTGGCATGGTGGAGCAGTGGCTGGCTCGCTACGTGGCCTGTGACTCCACACAAGTTAAAGCAGCATATAAATGGATGGATGAAAAAAAAAAATTCAAGAATTCTGCAAAAAATAAAAAATAAATGAAGATATAAAATGTCTGCATCATCATTTCTAAATGTGATGTACTTTCTTTAGAGTTGAGGACAAAAGTATCAAACTTGATCACATGTAAGTAATGTAATTAACACAAGAGATTTAGGATTCTACATCTGACCACTTCTTAATACTACTTTATTACATCAGTGGGAGTATTTGTTGCTTGTTTTGCACCACTTCTGACTTCAATGTGCCTTTGTCTGGCATTATTTTCTAATTAATCTGTCATAGATCTTCATTCTCCCTCCACAGTAGAATTCTGTTGCAGTAACAGCTGCAGACCTGCAGATGTCAGCCTGCAGACATGCCCACGCTGTTTCAGATTGATTCCACGCCTTGTAATCTGTCCAGAATGCAATCAGTCTTTTGAGTCCGTGGCTGATCAGCATTGCTGCCAGGTTGTCCTCATTTAATTACTAAACCAGAGAAAAGTTTCATGCAGGTCAATGCAGTAAACCTCTGTGGAAAATGTTTCTCCACGGTTTAGGAAACTGCGGAAAATGATACATAATCAAACGTAATTGCATTGCATAGGGATCTGTGGCGGCATGGTGCGACAGTGGTCGGCACTGTCGAGTCAAAGTATATTCCTTGTTTGAGCCCGAGGCCTTTTCATGGTGACCTCCGGTACTCCGCGTGTGTGTGAGTGTGTGTTTCGATCAAACCCGTTGCATGTCTTGAGAGGCTGACATGTGAGTTCAGGTTCAGGTTCAGTAATTATTTGTGATCTTCAGAGGACGAGTCAGTCAGTGGGTAATGGGTAAACATTCTGCAGACAGTTCCCAGAAGAACGAGTTGGAGAGGTCATGCAGACTGAAGCACGAAGGCCCACTCGGCAGAAACACGTCACACACACACCGTGAGCATCAGTGTTTCAATCCGCGGTTAGCTGGTTGGCGGGCAACGGCTGAGGGGAAAAAGTTAGAGAGCAACTCAGCTCTTGTCCTCTTATCTGTAGATTTTACTGGGTCTTCTTTGTTGCAGACCTTTGTGTTTTACTCCATATTGCGTCAAATAAAACTCCTCCACTTCCTCTGCGACACACAGCACAATGAGGACGAAAGCACAGACTGCCCCCCACGCGGATTCCTCAGCTGGACAGGAATGAAAACGTTTGATGTGAACTGTGAAGCTGTTTGTTTGGACGCAGTAAAATGGGCCTATTGTATGCTAATTCTCTGCACAGAGGCATATGACCTCTCCAGTGCAGGGTAGTGGCTAGTGTGAGGGAAATCATTAGCAATGCAAAGTCAGGGTGCTCTGATACTCTTGTTCACAGTCTCACATCGAGAAAAAAAAACTGTCTGGTAATGCCAACTTAAATGTTTCTGGATGTACGTAATGCCAAACTGCTGCTGAAGGTAAGCTCATTTGACATGTTTGTTTTCAGTGTGATTCTGCAAATTTGCTTTGTTGCAGCCGAGGACGGAAAGAAATAAGCTTTCCTGGTACGAAATTTTTAAAACTAGAGGAGGAATTGAATAAATCGTGCTTTTCTTTCAAATATTTAACAGAAAACTGACAGTTGTCATTAGTTTCGTTGATCTGTAGCACTACAACCTGTCACAGGATGAGTTTCATCACATTACTTGTATATTTCATCTCCTGTGAATCAGCTTCCACTGCTCATCAGCGCCTACTCTGATCTCATTCTCCTGCTGAAAATGAGAGAGTTTCAGAGTCCCGGGTCCTCTGGAGAAAAGATGCTCCCTTTGCATGCTCCAGCCTGGTCAGTGGCGAAAGCATGTCACATGACACATGGTGCCAGAGCTCAGTGTTTCACTCTTAAGTGGGCTGCCAGAATCAGAGGGGGGCAGAGAGGCTCCGCTCTCCTCTGGACTCACATCCATGCCAAAGCAGCGGGTCAGCTTTGTCCTCCACGCTGCCTCCTATGCCTCTTACACCTCCAGCTGAACCCGGTAACGACTCTCACATTTATACTGTAACATGTAGGATCACAGAGAATCCAGTAATAATCAGCACAGAGAAGAATAAAAAGTTTTATATTGTAAATTTGAATTTTAGGGATCAGGAAACTTGTCATTTCACTCTTATTATAGTGGGCTCAAACTCAACAATGAAATTGTGGCTGAACCAAGAGTGTGTAATTTAACTAAGTATTAAATGTGGTTCAAAGTATGACATTTGTTTCTCAGTATTTTGTCTTTTTTTTCATTATGTAACTGTGCTATTGATTTCTTAACAGACAACTGAGCCATGAAAAGTGACTCTACATCACTTTTTCTTTGTTGCAATTTCTTCTGCAATTTTTTTGAAATTATGTGTTTATTTAATTATTAGTTGAAATGTTCATTGTTTTTAAAGTTAATCTTTACAAAGTATTATATGGTAAATTTTCATCACAAATTCTTGGATGTTAAACCTGATGTTTTGAATTTGTGAAATTTTTTTATTGATTTATTTTATTTTTTTCACTTTTTTACTTTGGTTGTTACACTGAAGGTCCAGGCATAAGTAAATTCAATAATTACGTCTGCTTATTATGATTAAAAGTAAAAATTAAAAAAAAACATAATAGTTGGTAGAAAGTGCTTATTTGAAGAAAAAAAAGATCTTTACTCTAAAGATATTGGTCATTATGTCAACCTGGCCAGAGAATGAAATGAAAGGTGTCGGTCATTCATAAAGACACATAAATTTCTTTTCTACTTTTTTGAAAGCATTTTTTCAGAATTCAGCAAAAAAAAAAAAAAAAAAAAATCAAATGTTACTAAACATACTCCTCGATGAGGAACTGATAATTATTATATAATAAATATGATCATCAAACAAAGTTTTATGTTTCTGTTCGGGTGAGAATTCACACTGCCCCTTAATCCCTCTAGAATTATAAAATAATTCATTCAGGAGATGATGTCTTTTAAGCCATTTTGCAAGAAAATGATACAGTTAAATAAGATTTTCTTTGAAAAAAATAAATGTAACTCAAGTACTTTGCTACATTTGCCTTGGAGTTTTGTTTAGTTTTTTTTTTTTATATAGATTTCTGTCACATTCATGAGGAAACACAAAAAAAACATTTTATTGTTATTTCTATCATATATCTGATCACTTTTGTGCCAACAGCTGATATGTTTGCTGACTTCTACTTGTTGGAAGGTTTTTTTAATCTATCAACAAACACCCACAGCTCCTCTTTTACTTGACTTTGAGAAATCGTAGCAACAATGGAATTAGAGGAGTTTTGAGATTATTGTTTTTATTCACAGGATGTTTGTAAGTTCACAGTGTGGCTTGCTGGACATAACAAATGTGTTGCTTTGATTGTGAACACATGGAAAGACTTTGCATTGATTTTTGTTGCAAAATAGCCACACAGTCACTGTCGACGTCTCACGTCTGTTTCAAACAGAAAGAGTGAGGAATGAATTTTCAGCATGTCAGTGTCAGACCCTCATCCAGCAGTTTTGGCACTTCTCTCATGAAATCCATTTTCCTTGACGTCTGATGACAGAATGATTATTAGACTGGGGAAAGGCAGCATGGCATTTGTGTATTTTTGTGAAAAATATCAAGCTTATATGGAACCGTTTTATCTCCAGATGGATTTTGACTCTTGATTTTGCGACACTTTCACACAGCATTTATGCAATTTATGCAAAGGTCAAATAAAATGTGATTCTAAGTGAGAATTTGCCCCACATTTTCTGAAATATTCCTCCAAGGCGCTGCAGCTCAGTGAGACATCAAACGCACCACATAATGCATTCATGTGTGTCTGTTTTCCTCTTTAGACCCAGAACCAAAGATGAACTGGGCCTCGTTCTATGCCGTCATCAGCGGCGTGAACCGACACTCCACCGGCATCGGCCGCATCTGGCTCTCCGTCCTCTTCATATTCCGCATCCTGGTGCTGGTGGTGGCGGCCGAGAGCGTGTGGGGCGACGAGAAGTCGGGCTTCACCTGCAACACCCAGCAGCCGGGCTGCAACAGCGTGTGCTACGACCACTTCTTCCCCATCTCGCACATCCGCCTCTGGGCCCTGCAGCTCATCCTGGTCTCCACTCCCGCCCTGCTGGTGGCCATGCACGTGGCCCACCGCCGCCACGTCGACAAGAGGCTGTACAAGCTGTCCGGGCGGGCCAACCCCAAAGACCTGGAGCAGATCAAGACCCAGAAGATGAAGATCACAGGGGCGCTGTGGTGGACGTACGTCATCAGCCTGGTGTTCCGCATCATCTTCGAGGTCACCTTCATGTACGTGTTTTACATGATCTACCCCGGGTACAAGATGATCCGGCTGGTGAAATGCGACTCGTACCCCTGTCCCAACACGGTGGATTGCTTTGTGTCGAGGCCCACGGAGAAGACCGTCTTCACCGTGTTCATGCTGGCCGCGTCCGGCGTCTGCATCCTGCTCAACATTGCAGAGGTCGTCTTCTTGGTGGGGAAAGCCTGCAGCAAACATTTGCACACCGCAGGGGACTCGACTATGGGGGCTTGGATCCAGCAGAAGCTTTGCTCATATTAATAAAACATATAACCTGTGCGAAAGCACACACTGCATGAGGGAATTTTCACTTTCAAGCCCGTTCCAGCGAGTTATAATCCTCATAACAAGAAACAACCGGTTCCTGTTTGGAAATACTGTCATTGTACTTGCAGATCTTTGCACAAGTGGTCCATGTTGTTACCTATAGAGAGCCAAAAGCATAAACACTGATGATTGAACTAAAAATCAACTGTATGTAACATTTGATGGAAGCAATAGCCGTCAGATTTCCTCCCTGAAATTAAAAGAATAAGATGTTCTTAAACCAGATTTTTTTTTTCACACGCTACTTGAAATTGCTACACAGTGTCAGAAGTGTTTTCTTAACTCAGTCTAATCTTATCTCGCACATCGTCCCCGGCTTTAAAAGTCAATATGATTCTTGTCTCTCAAACCTGCTGATTTCCTTCGGCTGCTACTGGTGCAACGTGATTTATACACAGTGCTGCAATTCAGAAATGTTACATATAACAGTGTTCGCTTTGTCTAGATTCAGTACTGAGAAGATTCAGTATTATAGATTAAAAACCCTTCAATAGATGCAAAGCAAAAAAAAAAAACTTGAAGTTTAAACCTTTTTCGTGTTTACTAAACATTATTTAAATGTGTTTATGTTGAAGCTGGATGTTCATATATTGTGGGTGCAAGGGAATAAAGTTTTCAGTATATAGTCCATGTACTGTGCAGTTTTTACAAGACACATTAAAGAAATACAAAACAAAATGGAAAGAAATTAATTTAAAAAAAAAAACTGAATACATGAATGACGCTGGCTCCACGGTTCTCTCAGGGTTATCAATAGCCTGTAAGGAGGTCAGAGCGTGGGCTGCAGTCGTTGACCCCGTCGACAGCTGGACTCGACATGATCTGAGGAATGAGGGCACTTCTCTTTTTATGGAACGCGTCAACACACACCAGCATCGACCGGGGTCTGGCCGAGGAGCCGCCGACGCAGAAAACAGATTCTTGCAGTTCAAGTCGCTGATTAATGATGGTGATGAGTTTGAGGAGATAAAGTTAAAACATAGCTTGAATTCTTCATCACACAGGGTGGTCATCCAGTATTTGAGAGATCGATACTTCAACAGAAACATTATTGGCAAACTCTCACATGAAAGTCGAGATGGGGTTTTTTTGTGTGCTCTGATCAGGGATGAAATTATTCACATTACTGCAGGTAGCCTTTTTTCAAGTCATTTTAATATTCTAAGAGAAATAACTAGCTAAATAAACTCTTATTTTGATACAATAAATATCTTAGAAAATTCTGATTTTTTTTCTCTGAGATTAATTTTCTTTACAAATTTTTGCATTTTCAAGAACGGATAATGGGACGGCAGCTGTTCTTGAGTTCAAATATAGCAAAAAAAGAAAGCAAATGGCGGTTGGTAGTCGTTCCACCTCTGACCGTTTGTCTCTGTCAAACTCAGTCATTGAATAGAATTGATTCATCCTTGAAATCTCCATGAATCACGCTGTTTTGGTGTGACTCAGAGCTGGAACGAGCGCAGACAATCAGCACTGGAGTGATTTTCACAACTGTTATTGCAACTGATCTTGAAATTTAAAAGCTGCCATTGCCTTTGGATGAAATTTAAACAGCTTAATAAATGCAATTCCTCTGACATATAAGCAAAAGGTACAAACAATATGCAGCAGTTTGAATGTTCTATGACCAAACTTAACGCAAAGAACTTTGAGAAGACGTTCAAAGTATAAATAATATGGCAAAACTGACGTCTTTTTTAGATAAAGCTTGTTTGTTTTTCTGCCCTCGCAGAAGCACTGAGGTGTCTGAAGGGTCAGATCACCCTGAGTCCGGCACCAGAACGCCACTCCCTTCGCCATGAGGTATATTTAGACGCCGCGACATGAAAGCCTAACCTGCATCCTCACTGGACTCCTCAGCTGCCACTCAGCTCCGCAGAAACACCTCTCGGAGCCAGAGGGTTTCACAGACTGATCTCCAGACGGCGAGCGTGTGTCCATTCAGCTTGCACAAAGTGAAGATAGGAGTTTAGTTGTTGGCAGCTTCTTTAACGCTGAGTGAGGTCAGAGTGGGAGGGAGGACGACCAGCGAGATCATAAAGTCTCCAGTGAGAAGAGTTTCGAGAGAGAGGGCTTTATCTTGATGCTGCGGCGCTCTGAGAGGCTCAGAGGAACGAGGCCTCGCTGTCAAATACAGAAGGTCAATCACTGAGAGACGCCAATGGAAATCAACATTATTAGGTATGTCTTCATTTGGGAACACACACCTCGCTTTTCCAGTTTTGATTTCTAATCTATTAATCAAGTAACTTCATTATTTTTCTTACTGTTATTTCTGCATACCTGTTATTTCTTGCTTTGTGCTGCTGTCTGTGTGAAATTCGAGTTAATTTCAAGAACCGTTCAACTAATTTCCACGGTGTGAAGGTGTTCCCTTCAGGGCCGGCTCACGCTCTTCTGAAAGGTTTCAAACAGGTGCTTCTATCAACGCACGATCGCTAGTCACCCTGTTTCTGAAGGACGAGTACAACTATTTTTAATTTTTTTTTTTTCCCCCCCCTTTGCCATGTGGAAACCAATAGGCCCTGAAAGATAAACTAGAAACCTAATTCTGGAGTCAGGGGGTGCTGGTGGGTTCAGTGTCACAAGATCTGAGCCGGGGCTGGAAGTCTCACCAGGCCTGCTCCAGGGCGTCCGCTCACACACAGTCAGCTGTGTCTCGGGTTTTTTTATCAGCACACACTCGATCGGGCACAACCTCTGGGAAGACAAGTGGAGAATTCATGATGGATGAGTTATTTTATGCGGCAAGTCTACTCTGGGTTTTCTGAAGTACAGTGCAGTCTTTGGATGAGCGGCATCTGCAAAACCACGTCATCAGCGTAAATGTGTGTGAGGGAAGTTCTGAGTTCAGACCACATCCAATTGGATTTTATGACTTCGACTGTTTTTATCATTTTAAGTCTCAATTAGACTGAGGATTTTTGCCAGAGGTCAAGTCCTTGATTCTAATGTACCAAATGACACATTTACTGACTTATGTAAAAGTAAGAAAACAAGACTGTTGTATTACATTTCAACAATCAGAGAACAATCGCATTTTGAAGAGTGCACAGCAATTTAGGTGACCAAGCATTTACTCTCTGGTAGTTTAATACCTCCCTTTCATGATTGGCAATAAACCTAAACACTGACACAAACAGTTTGAAGATGTTTATGGTTTTTAAAGAAATCGCTCGGAACTGTTGATATCCCAAAATGCCCTATTATTTCTATAGTACTAGGGGATTTTGAGTAGTCTGCAACAGTAGTTTAAATCATGGTCTAAATTCGTCTCGTTTAAATAACAAAGAGACCAACAGTGGCTAAATGTTGGTGATTTAAATCCGTCTGGTTTCCTTCTGTCACACTTCATCAAGTTTCTGATTTCAAGCCTGCGGTTCAAATTTTACACATTTTAAATGAAATAAATGCTGGACTGTGCTCACTTCTTCCACATGACTCTTCAGTTTTGATGATCTCCTGTGCCAGATCTCAACATGTCAGTTTTATTTGTCTGATTGCTGATAAGAACAGAGCCAGTGTCTGACGGTCCAGATACGACTACATAAACCCAAAGTTTCTTATTGTGCACTGATGGATGTGTTTATTTGTAAAGTGTAGGAACAGTGTGCTTTGATGATTTTTTTTAAAACTTATTGAAATATTTTCCTTTCTCCTTGAAGGCCTCTCTTTTGGTGTTGCCAATAGAGCTGAGGGTAAACCTGTGAGGCAGCATGGCGGACTGGAACCTGCTGGGGAAGCTGCTGGAGAATGCCCAGGAACACTCCACCGTGGTGGGCAAAGTGTGGCTGACGGTGCTGTTCATCTTCCGCATCATGGTGCTGGGAGCGGCCGCCGAGAAGGTGTGGGGGGACGAGCAGTCCGGCTTCACGTGCGACACCAAGCAGCCCGGTTGCCAGAACGTGTGCTACGACAAGACCTTCCCCATCTCGCACACCCGCTTCTGGGTGCTGCAGATCATCTTCGTCTCCACGCCGACCCTCATTTACCTGGGCCACATCCTCCACCTGGTCCGCATGGAGGAAAAGGAGAAGCAGAAACAGAAGGAGCTCGCCGCGCAGGGCGAAAAGCAGCCGCAGTCGCCCGGCGCTAAAGCCAAGAAGCACCCGCTGAAAGACAGCCAGGGCCACGTGTATTTGCAAGGCGCCCTGCTGAGAACCTACACCTTCAATGTGATCTTTAAAACCCTGTTTGAAGTGGCCTTCATTGTGGCGCAGTACTTCCTGTACGGCTTCGACCTCAAGCCGATGTACACGTGTGACCGCTGGCCGTGTCCGAATGTGGTGAACTGCTACATCTCCAGACCCACCGAGAAGACCATCTTCATCATCTTCATGCTGGCCGTGGCCTCCGTCTCCCTGCTGCTCAACTTGGTGGAAATGTATCATCTGGGTTTCACAAAATGCCACCAGGGTCTCCGTTACAGACGATCGAAAACCGCCAACGAGTCACCCAAGGGCCTGAGTGACGTGGTAATACCCTTCGTACCGAGCTACAATTATTTCTCGAGTCATAACGAGCCCTTCCCGACGAACTCAAAGTACTGCATGGCCGACCCAAACAATCCTTTCAACCCCTACACCAGTAAAGCCGTGTTCAAGCAGAATAAAGACAATCTGGATGTGGAGCGGATGGGCAAAGAAGAGGAGGAGGACCGCTTTAGAGAGATAGAAACGGCCAGCACCGTGTCAGAGCAGGCTGCCGAGGTTCAGTGCACGAACAGTCAGTCCAGCAAGCAGAGCAGCAAAAGCAGCAAAAGCAACAAAAGCAGGGAGAGCGACCTGAAGATCTAGAAGCCCGGTGGGTTTAGGACCACCAGGAGAGGTCTAGGAAAGTGTTTGCAAGTGTGGGTAACATCAGGGTCAACGGTAAAAACAAAATGCAGCATTTCCTATTGGTTATACATGAGGACACAATCTGCCTTGAACTGCTAACAGTGCTCTTTATTCAATATGAGAGGTCAAGAGTTACCAGAGGTCAAGAATTCCAGCAGAACAAGACATACTAGATGAAACGGAAGGTCAGCCAGATTTTAGGGTTACCTTGTGACTCCTGCCTCAATTCGATTTCTAGAGGTTCTTTTCAGTTGTGCAAAATAGACCTCTTTCACCACGACAGAATCGAGGCCTTTCAGTTTGACCTCCATTCCCGGGAAGTTTTGTGGTCCTCGGTGAGTCAAACTCAGATTAAAGGGGCGATTGAGATCAATGATGCTATTTGCGAATGTGGTTGGATTTCTTGTCTGTGCTGCTGCTGAAGTACCTATTTGAATTTGAACCAGTGTGGTTTCTCTGGAAAATGCTTGAGAAGACCGGGGCTCCTCCACTCTGGTAACTGCTGTTTGATCTCAGGGCTGCGGCTGCGGAACGACGATAAGTCATCCAAGGTTTATGAGGTTTCAGTTCGAACTCAGGTTGAACTTCGCCACAAAACAAAATGAGGTCTGCGGTGACGGTTGGAGACGATGACAATGGCACGTGGCCGACTGAACAGAGACCGTCACGGCTCCCTCCTGCTCGGTGGTGCACACCATTCGTGCCCAACAGGGACAGTGGAAGAACATTTTGATTGTACAAAGAGATTATTCTCAGGGCAATTTCTGAGCCACATCAAACGATTTCCTTATCATATCCATAAATAACTCCGGGGGAACAAGTAGCATGATGTTAGAGAAAGGAGGGCTTCTCATGATGACACTTGAACAAATTTTAAATCGCTCTTACTTTCTTTCTTTCTTTCTTTCAGATAGCTGCATAAAACAAAGGAAGTGACTCTTCTGAGCCAATTCACAGATTTCACATGATGTAACTTCTTTCCTGTCAGAAATGATCTTTCATGCAAAGTGATGTGTTTTCTGTTTACGAGATTTCCACTTAATTGAAAACTGTGAGTGCACATTGAGGATCGAACAACCCAGAAAGGGTTGGGTGATCTGAGAGTGCTACAGAAATGTTCTTACCAGTTTTATTTGTTATGGGTTGTTGCTGCTAAATATTTCATTTCGGCCATAAATGTCAACATAAAAAGTGGTTTTTCAATGAAAAGTGCAAAACAACATGCTGAAATACGTAAACACCCAGTTGTTGTACATAATTCTGTGTATTTTGAATAAACTGTGTTGATGTGTAGCAAAAAGATGGTTTGCTAAATTTTCTTTTTGGGGGATTTTTTGATGTACTGTGATGATTTCAAGGCTGAAAATGATCTTATTTAATTTCTCCTGTCACAAACGCATCACAGAAAAACTTTGATGTTATTTAATTTGCAGCTTATGCAGCCTTTAGGCATCTTATAAGCAGCTTATCTACTGCTGAGGGCAATAAGTTGATGGTTTTGTGACGCAAATAAAAAGTCCAGCCATAAAAATCTCATAATTCATCCCTCGTCTCGACAAATGTCGCAGCTCGAGAATCAATAGAACGTCAGGCTCATGCTGGCCTCACCCTAAAATGAGGGTGTTTCAGTGTTCAAGAAGGCATCAGTTCAGACAATTACAATTTAAATATGCGTAACTTCTTTTAAAAGTCTCAGATCTGGAGGCAAAGAGCTTTCATGAAGTAAGGTTGGTGCTGCCAGAGCTTTAAATTAAAGGTCCAAGCATCCGTCTGACTTCCACTTCACACTGATCTAGAAGTTGGTATAACATCTGCCCAGCAGTTTATTTCAGTGTGAAATTCCTGGCTAGCCTGCTGTGACTTCAGGGTTTTTAGTCTGACTTTCACTCTGTGTGTTATCACTGCTTTAATTTTGTTCTGAAATACAACTTTTTGCTGTGTTTTGTCTGGAGGGGATGAAACGAAAGTTCGGAATGAAGGAGCTGCCCCCCTAGCACAGTTTGATTTACTCATCTGGGATAAATTGAGATTTTCTTGTAACACTTTTTGTTGAAGTTTTTTTTCGTGACTGAAAAAGTCTGTCTGGGTTTGATATGAAAAGGTCTCTTATTTGCTCTTGTGTGACTTGAGGTCATTCCGAAGCCGTCATGGAGAAACTGATATCATTGTTATAAAACATGTAAATGTGACAAAGCATGATATACGTCAGGTGCTTCTGGCATAAAATAAAGTTGACAAATTCACTAAACACTGAGCTACAGCATCATCCGCTGAAAACTGGTGACATTTAGGAAGCCAGTCAGATCAACTGTGAATGATTTGTTATACTTACATGAGCTTTTTCCCCTTCATTCATTCATTGTCTCAAGAAACATCCTCCTTTTACAGTTTTCTTACTCTGTGAGCGTTGTGGTTGAAATGGGAGATAGGGGACCAAAGTCTGGGCTCCTACATCAAAAACAATGACCGCATTGGTGTTTCAGTGGGGGAAAAAGAAGTCATATTGGCTTGTTGTTCATTAAATCATGAAGTAGAACTAATATTTGATAAGAGTTGTCCTGAAATAGGCACACTGTTTAGACAACCATGCAGTGTATCATCTGTCCTTTGCTCAAATAGCTTCTTTCAGTGAGACGCCGCTGTGTCGCTTGAGGGTTTTTTTCTTATTTTCTAAACCTAAAGTTTTTTTTCTATGTAATAATTTCACATTTTGAGCAATCACACAACAAAATGATGCATATCGGTGTGTCTGCTCAGGTGCAGCAGATTGTTTGGATCTCTCAGGCAGCCAGACCTCTCCCGACTGAACAGGTGAGGAGGGTTTAAGGTCGTGAACTGCGGCCGTCAACCCGTATGCAACCAAATCTCCGAGCCAGAATAGTGTGAGCTGCATGCAGAGCCCATTTGTCACATAGTCCTACTGCTCCTCGTAAATCCGACGGACAGCACAGACTTTGCGACAAGTCAAGGAGGGAACGTTTTACTGTAAGTGATGAATGGTCTGCACATGATAGCTCATGTTTTTTTCATCCAGGCTATTTTCTGCTGCTTCTCTGTCGCAACTACATGGGGCCTCAGATCATGGCCCCGCGATGGCAGAGACATTTTTGTACCTTCGTCTCAGCTAAACATTAAAAGTTGCCCTTTAGTGCCGAGAAGCAGTGTGTATTTCATCTCTGTCTGCTCAGTTCATCAGTGTCGTATCATGAAAAGCCTCGCAGGTGCATTAAGAAGGTTAAATCAGATATATTAGATTATTACTGCAGCTGCAACCTTCAAAATACACTGTCGCATCAGTATGATAACCTCAAGAACATTTTCAATATTTACAAAACATTTCGGCTCATTGTGGGTCACGTTGCTACACGAATGACACAGGAAACCAATAAATCTTTTTTGGGATCAGATCAGGAAGGGAACATGCCAGACTGCGGATATTTATGGTCTTGTTGCTGGAGGGGAAGTCAGCTGTTGGGAGGGAACAGTGACAGTAAATGGGTGGGCAAATTGTAGCCAAAGAAATGGGTGACACATAAATAACGCATTTGTAAACCTTCTGGTAAAAGGAGGGTCGGTTACGTCAACATCTGTTAATATGGCGTTACTGAGATTTGTTTTAGGATTATTGTTGTGTGGTAGAGTAAAATGAGCCACATTATATGAGCAGGAAGGCTCGACCGTATTAATAATTCATAAAGATTAACAGCGTGCTGAGAGTAAAAGGTTTAT
The DNA here is from genome assembly GCF_902148845.1 of Salarias fasciatus. Taxonomy (NCBI): domain Eukaryota; kingdom Metazoa; phylum Chordata; class Actinopteri; order Blenniiformes; family Blenniidae; genus Salarias; species Salarias fasciatus. The sequence goes on from NC_043754.1 coordinate 9,538,242, forward strand.
ATCTGAGCTCCAGTGGCAAATGACTGAGGCTCATTGAAACCACCTTGGTCAACTGTATAGAACAAAACATAAAAAGTGAAATTGGAGACTGTGTTTTCACCTCTGTGACCAGCAGCAACTGTAACAACAGTTTTACTATCGCAGGAGGCTCGAACACAGGCTCATAAAAACATGGCAGCGTCAACAGGCTGGAGAAAAAAAGCTCTGCAGAGTACCTGCATTTTCCTTTTTCTTTCATTTCATGATTCACCATCCCCTTCTGAGAGCACCCAAAAACAGACTTTAAGTGCATGTAATTTACCACCAGCATCAATGTTTTTTTTTTTTCCCAGAGCTGATGGTTATATGTCCCTTGAAATTAAAGCTATATAAAAAGCAATGAATTTTAATGGGAAAAAAAATGAAAAAGGCCGGATTACCATCATGACTCTTTATTCTGGTACAGCCTTATGGGAAAATAAATCATAATCAGGCAAATAAAGTATCTGAGCTGAATATATTCTACAAAACAAGCATTCATTGATGAAGCAAACAGAAATCCAGCATCCAGTCTGATGCTTAACAGCAGCAGTGCCGCCGTGCCAGAGGGATGAACTCCGCCGCCCCTCGGATTTTCCGTACTCTGGTCCTATAAAGTCATCTTTCATTTATCTCCCCTCCAAGAGAGAAACCACAAACTCAGAAGAAGAAAAAAAAAAAACTCTTTCATCAAGTGCTGTTTTCCAGAAACTGTGCCTCAAGAAATAGAGTTAGGAAATACTGAGCATCAAAGGGTTTGTTTTATCTGCCACTCTTTGGGATTTCTTGCAGAGAAACGATCGAGTGTGTTTTTGAACACAGATCTGACTTCTTAGAATGATGCCAAATCTCTTAAAGGATCAGGAATAAAATGTAGAATATACATGCGATGTGTGCAGATTCTTAAATAATGAAAATAGAGTTGCTGAATTGAAAAGTTTCTGCATTATTGACGACTCAGGGTGTAAATTCCAGACTGAACTCGGCATTGCAATAAAAATTGGTGATCAAGCTTTATATTTCAAGAGTAACAACATATTAAAGACTTTTTTTTTATTATTATTATTGGTCACAGATACAGTGACGGATCTTACACGTTTATCTTCACTGAGAAATGCATATTTTTGATGTTCATACAACCCACTTCAACAAATGTCTGACTCGATAATTACATAATGAAAGAAGCTCCGATTGGTCCTCTGATACAAAGTTGAAAAATACACAATCAAGAAAATAACATTTATCTGAGCAAAAAAAAAAAAAAACAAAAACAAAACTACAGCAAAGAGAAAAGTGGAAGTTGCACTTAACGAAGCATCAAACACACTCTTTCCAACATAGGCAGAGGCGAAGCTTTAAAAATCTGCAAATTTGGCCCCTGGAGATGACAAGCTGCAGCCCAAACAGTTCTGACCTTTTTTTTTTAATCCGAAGACTCTGAGATCTGGCTGAGGCACAAGCATAGCTGTTTGCTTGTGATTCTCAAACAACTGTGCAAATTACTCACTAAGGCAGAAGCAAACAGTAAATTAAAAAGCATAAAATGCCCCCCCCCCCCCCCCCCCCCCCCAAAAAAAAAAAAAAAAAAGTAACAATAGCATTTAATAAACCTTCAAATGTGGCATTCGGTTGCAAGCAGTAAAATGCTGTTTGTCAAACGCTGGCATAAAGTGGCAAACCCTGTAACTGTGCTACACATGCTCTATATTTTGAAGTTACAGATCAGACAGAGGCGGTGTACAACTCATATATATTTATATATCTATATATCCCAGGCTGAAAAATATCCCTTTTCTCCTTTTCATTTTACAGAAATGTCGCCCTGAGATTTGATTAAACTGAATGTCCTTCGAAAGGTTTAGGTTCTCCACAACAGTCCACAAGCTCATATTTTACATTTCCAACGTAAGTCTTAAAAACACAAGAATCAAATGCCTACCTCGGTGACCACCTTTCATTTTCACAACACCCCACACTTCCAAACGTAAGGAAACAATACACCGATTAGTGACACTGTGAGAGTAACACACGGCACTGCTCTAGGTGGATTTTGGAGCGGAGGCAGGTGAAATACCCGCAGCAGGAGGGAGAATATTCACCTTCACAAAGCATGAATCACATAAAGTCATGCTGTGGGTCACAATGTGTGCAATGAACGCATGACAGACAACAGAGCATCTTTTCTCCCATGTTAGTACAGATTTAATCTTTAATGCCTCTACTGAAATATCTAAAGTCTCCTGTCGGATATATTTCTATATAATTTATGGTTTTCTCAGAAGAGCAAATACAAATGATCCTAAACTGTGCCTGCACTGATCAATAAGCTGGTGCTGCCTATATGAGGTGGACGTTCAGAGGACGAGAAGCGTCGCAAGACACCAAAGTATCGGGACACACTAGAAATTTACAGTACGTTTCAGCAGCGACTACTTTTCCGAAAGACAGTAAACATCAAGATATTCAGACGGAAAATCTTAAAACAGTCACTTTGTACAAGCCATTTATTCCGGAGCTTGACTTCAGGACAGCATCGCAGACGAAGAGGAGAGACGAGCTCTCCCGCCACTCGTGTGGTCGCAATGGGAAAACAATGAATGTGCGCTTTGCAATACAAAATAATTCTACGTAAACCCTTCATTGAAATGCTAAGAAACTCCTATGATGAAAATGCATAAGTGGATTTTAGGGATTTCAGCCTCCGAGCAGGTCTGAATCAACAGAACAGTTAAAAAAAGAAAGAAGTTGTGTCTCGTCTGTGCTGAAGATCTCCTGCCTGACAGACTACTGAATCCTACGGTCTGCTTCACTGACATCCTCAGCCTCGTGTGGAAGTGGAGAAAGGAACATCACAACAAACTCTTGCTTGAGCGTGAAGCAAAGTGTCGACTCACTTCCCTTTCTCCCTCACTTCGCCGCCTTTACTTTGAGCTGGGCGACTTTAGCCTGGCCCAGCTTCAGGTGGATATCAACTGGCCGCTCAAAGAAGTTGACGATTGCCGGCTCGTTGAGCAGAGACGCGAGAACCTGCTCGAATGAGAAGGACCACTCCGTCTCCGGCGGGTCGGACCCGGCGTCCTGACTGTCCTGGGAGCCGGAGGTGTTGGAGCTCCCCGGAGTGGTGGAGGCCTCTTCGGTTGGAGACTCCTCGGCGGAGGTGGCGGCGGTGTCGGCGGCCGCTGTGGTGGCGGGCGGGCTGCTCGGCTCCTGCAGCCGACGCCCCACCTCCTCCATCCGCAGGAGGAGGCTGGTCACGTGGGCCACGGCGCGGTACAGCGACTCCTCCTCAGGATCGCCGTGAAAAATGTTGTAGAGGGTCTTGGAGAACTGGATGAACTGAGTCTGTGACGAGGAGGAGGAGGAGGAGGTCATTTTACTGTCAAAACAGAAAGTCGTGTCGTCCCTTCAGTCCATGGACAGGCTGATTTACCTGATTTATTCTCGGCAGGTCCTTGATGGTTTCCTCCTTCTTAAGAATCTCATTTTGCCACTGTTTGAGGTAGGCCTGCAGGTCAACCTTTCCTCTACCTGTCAGTTTAATAGAGAAATGTATAGTTAGTCATACGGTCATTTCCATAAAACCACAGAAGCATATTCGGTTGTATCATTACCTCTTTCAGGGCTTTTCCTTATTACTCCATCTTCTGGAAGATCAAATGCTGAAATAATAAAGTGATTTGTGAACAAACGGGGAGGTGGAGGTATTCCGATGGATGTGTACGGGCAGCATTGTTACAGAGTTTAGTAGGAAAAAGGTGGAAAAGTTTAATTTAAGGAAAGAGAAAGTAAAGAAGCTAACCAGTGAATCTACTCAAGTGAGAAGAGTCTTCAGGCAGTGGAATAAACTGCTGGATTCTTTGCTCCTTTAGGTGCAAAGGGCTACCTGTGAAAGCTAGAAGAAACTGTGAGTGCACTCAGAGAGAAGAGAGAGAAGAAGAGACAGCAGTGACAGAATGAAGTTGAGATAAAGCTCTGAGTTTTGTTAATCACACTGTAAAGAAGTCAAGTCAAGCTCGAACCACATAAACTCTGCTGACACTATGATTTGCTCTGCAGTCTGACTCCGTGGTTTCCAATCTAGAGTTCAAGGTGGGGGTTAAAATGAGATTCACACAGGTCACACTGCATGTTGAATCTAGAGCAGATGTGTCCTGCAGTGCAAATCAGAGATCAGAGAGGAGGTCTGCAGCCTCACAGGCAATTGTGGAGGTTTCAAGTTAGAGAGGAAAAAAAAAGAAAAGAAGGTCACATATGTAACTACTGGAGGTCGTAAAAATCTTCACACATAAATGTTGTCGACTGTTGACATACAAAGAGCGCTATAAACATTTTATTGCCCAGAAATATTGCATGCATGCGAACATTCAAACACTGCAGATTAAAAATAAAAACTCACTGATTTCAAAATGAATCCACTAAAAATAGTTAAAGAACAAATTATCATCATCCTATCTTTTCCTGCTATTATTAGAAAAGTGATAAACCCACTTTGATTCCCCACATCCCCACTCGGACGATGTGCACGCATGCGTGTCAGTTTACATGCCTGGATTAAACAATTACCCTCACAGGCCAGCGGTGTCATTTTATTTGCCTAATAGGTTCACGGCGCATTAGCCGCACAGCCTGAGGACTGTCAACGCTCCACACGGGACTCTCTCCTTCGCCAGTGCAACACAATATCAGATGTTCACATTCCTGGAAGCTAATCACAACACGTAAACACACCTGTACTAAATATCATAATACCCAGTTAAGTAGTTGTCGTGTTTATTCCGTCCAGGCTCACGGACCATTGTTTGCATGGCATCGAGCCATAAGCAGGGCTCTTCCTGTCGGTTTAAATTGGTCTTGCTGACAAATCGCAACTCCAGCAATGCACCGGCGTCGGCACAGTCCTCCACAGGAAGCTGATAAATGAATACAGCTGCTGCGTTTTGTGTTCCAGCTGTAAAAACCTGCAGACTCTCGGCTCTAAATAGCACATGATTTCATTTCACTGATCAATGGAGTGTTTGGCCCCGCTCCAGAGCCGTTTTTATTTATAAAGACGGCACAAAACACGGCTGTGCTTAGTGCCCGGGACACGGATTGGAGCCGAGCTGAGCCTCCACTCCTCTTTGGATGTGACCTGTCCTTGGTGCTGAAGCTATGTACACTATCCATGAGACATAAAATAGGCTTTCGCTGTTTGATGTTCATCGTCCTGGCACTTCACAACTGGTGACTCAGTGCTTGTCTGCTGCTAAGCTGTCAGCTGCAATTTAGGCAGTTTCTCCCTCAGCTCAGATCCTCTTTTTGGAGAAACAGCCCCCCTGCAAAAAATGCCCTCTCTGCTCCTCGTGCCCGGCGTTGCCATGGCGAGTTCACTCGCTCGGTGTTGCCTATTCTTACCCCGGTCTTCAAGACGGCAGCTCCACATTATGCAGACAGCAGCCGCGCATTGAAAGACAGCTCTCCCCCTCAGGCAACCTGCTCATTCAACTAACACTGAGTTATGGACTGGATGGTTGGAATGACAAGGTATATATTTTGAAGCCCTGCAGACTGACGTAACCGACCTTGTGTTTCACACCGAGCTTCAGCTGCTGCTGCGAGCCAGCCGCTCCAGCGTCATTCCCGTAACGCCGCTGCGCTGGACATGATTTGGAAACCGTAAAGCATCTAGTGTCTGAACATTTGAGCCGTAACTGTTTGGCTGCTGTCATTCCTGTAAGCGCACTTGAACTATGAACCTGCACCAGTCGAGTCACTGCAGTAAGACAGCGGGTCAGAGGCTGAAAATGTTTTTGTACACACGGTTTACAGTTTCTGCTGTTGCTACACAAATGACTCACCTGGCGGCAGGTGCAGCTTGAAGAGAAATTTCAGCTTGTTTGTGAATGAGCCGCTGAATAACGTGTCTGTGAAGAGAATCGCCGTTTTTATAAAACAGGGGTTAAAAGCCGCATCAGCGAGAAGCGCCAGAGGAATGGACGCACCAAGGGCACAGCAGAATTCTTTAAAGTTGATGAGGCCGTCCTGATTCTCGTCTATCAAGCGGAAGACCCAGAGGGACAGGGTGCTCTTGGTGGTGCAGAAAGCCCAGGGCTCCAGCAGGGAGAAGAGCATGCTGAACTGCTGAAAACCCAACTGATACTGCTCCAAATAGGCCAGACTGGGGTCGTGGTGGAGCAGAGCAGGACTCTTCATTGTCCAGTAGCAGCTGAGGAAATGCTGCCTCTGAAAAAAAAAAAAACACACAAACGTCTTAGTTTTCATTCTCTTACTTAACATGGCTTTTTTCTTTTTCAAGAAATAAAAACAATGAAGACACTGAGCTTTGGACTCACTTTGAACAAATTATAAAGCTCATCAAGCTGCGAGGCGTTAAATCGGACCTCTTGAGACACCACCCGAATCTGAAAACAGGATTCAATTTAACTATCATGCTGCGGTAACGACGCTATTGCATCGATCAATCTGAATTCACTCACAACATTCTGTTTGGTTGTATCCTCCAGAGTCTGGATCACATAAAGCTTGTTTCTTTTCCGAGAACTCTCAACATCCTCAGAACGGATACTGCCGTATTTCTATGACAGAACGTAAAAGGTGGTGAATCAGCTGGATCTTCAGTGTCAATCCAGCAAATGCAACATGAGATCTTGTAATACCTCGTAGGCCTCTCGTATCAGTTCACTGATGTCCACTTTGACATGGGACGTCTTCTCATTATTGCCCACTGAGGCTTGCTGCACCGTGGGAGGCAACGGGCTGTCCTTGTTTGTCACGCTATCGAAGAACCTGAAAAAAAAAACACAATCAGAAAAAAAAAAAAAAAAGAGGGAATTCACAGATCGATAAAGCCGAGAACGTCTCAGTCCTGTTCTCCTCCTGTTCACACGGACTTGTTGAGGATGGTGACGGCCTCCGCGTCATCGTGGCAGCAGACCAGAGCCTCCATGTTGTAGTCCAGCACCGCCAGGCCGAGCTGCAGGATCGCTTTTATCCCGTCGTAGAAGAAACAATCCACCACATTCACGGCGCTCTCTATGGGCAAGACGCTGATGAAAAGGGTGAGAAACCAGGACAGGGACACGGATGAGAAGAAGCTCAGGTCCGTCATGTTCTCAACCAGCTGGGGGAGATTTTCTCTGATCAGATCCTCAAACACAGCCTGGTCAACCAAAGCACCTGGGAGGGAGATTGGCACAGAGTGAGACTCGGCTCTTGAAATCGTTTAAATTTCATCCAAAATCACAGAGCTGGAATTCCAAAAGCTTCCGGTCTCACCGATGATTCTGCGGTTGAAGTAATCCGGCAGCATCCTCTCACAAACCGCTACTAAGAGCCAGAAAGCCTCCTCTTCTTTCGCGTAGAGCAGGAGAACTGAGGTGAGGATGTTCATGGCCTGAACAGAAAGAAAGGACACATTACGGTTTTATTTTAAAAAATATACATATAAAAAATAAAGTCCTAATCACAACAGACATCTAAGTGATAACAAAAAATTCAAAATACTGAGGTTAACAACAAGCCTGAAAAAAATCCAAATACCTGGCAGTATCCAATCTTGGGGTTCCTGTAGGCGTAAGCAGTCAGGACTCTGCGGAGCGCCGAGATCCCCGTGTCGCTCTGGAAGGCGGGGTGTTCAGGGAGAGAGCGGTGCAGGTCTCTTTCGATCTCGTCGGTCGCCAGAGTGCTCGTGCCCAGAGACTGTTCGACGAGCTCGGAGTAATAACCGGGGTGAGTGGCCATGTCATTCACAGCTCCTGCAGAGTCGAGAACACAGCTGATCCAAAAAACAGCTTCTAAACCGTTTCCACCCAACGAAGCAACACTCCTTAACAAATAAAAGGTTCAAATCACTGATTGTAATGATACTTGAGTGATGTTGGACCTGAGAAAAGCATCCACAGCTCTCCCCTCAAAGCCTCGGGAACTCCACGAACAATCAAGTCTCGCGTCTTCCTCGTGAAGAACATGCTCGTCCCGCGTCCATATTCAGAGAAATGGATGTTCCAGGACTGCTCCTTCATCTTTTCTTTCAGCTGGTTAACAGGGAGGCCACAACACACGCTAGTCAAACCAATCACATGTCTAGACAGACAAGATAATTCCAGTGGGAGCTCGTCTGTGACAGCGGTCGTTGGGAAAAACATTTGCTTTGTTTACCATTTTGGGATCAAGGTTTTCGACATCCTGGGGGTGGAAAACAGTCATGAGAGCTTCGGTGCTCACAGCCTTGCTGCTGTCTTTCTGTCCCACCATCAGAGTGACGTCTTCTGGATTGTCCTCAAAGTGGTTTATGAGTGACTGACACTCACCCCGTATGACCTTTGTGACAGAGATTTATCATTTTATCCATCAAAAACTATTGCAAACTACAGAATGAGGAAAAAAAAGACTGTTGTGGAGTGAATGTGTTACCTCTGATGAGGCAGAGTGCTGTGGGCTGGCAGAAATCCCACACCTGCTGCGAATGGTGTTTGCCAGCCGCTGGTAGTCCCGCACCTCCGAGAAGCGCAGCGCCCTCTTGCCACGCACACAGACCGTCAACGCTCTGCTGCTGGGATCCGGTTTCTCAACATTAACAACCTAGAAGGAGGAGGCAGCGTTGGCAGAGGACGCAGTCACAACTGAGAATTCTCCTCCATTCGTCAGTATGGGAGGTGTGCTCAACATGCCGGTGACCCAGCGATGCTGATTTTGTCTGACGTTACCTCTCGCATTGGAATGATAATGTGGCACTGGCTGCCGTCCTGACTGGCAAAGCACAGGTAGTTCTCCGACAGGCAGATCTTGCCGAGCGTGTTGTAGTGGTTGAAGGGCACCCACAGAAAGCTCTCGTGCACCTCTAACAGGTTTTCCTCTTTGGGAAGCCTGAAAAACGCTCGGAATTGGTCACTCTTTGCATGAGCTTCGAGGCCTCTGTGGATAAATCAGAGCAAAAGGTAAAAAATTTACATTTTCTACTTCAAGTGGTCTATCGTCTCAATATAACCCTCTTTGTCTCGGTTATATAAAAAGCTGAAATATGTATTTACAGTGACAAGAGCACATCAATATGCCTTGAAAACACAAGGCTGGGGTATTGTAAAGTGAGACTGATTGTGCACTTTAAGGAGCTTAAGACAAACACAGAGGACATTTATCTAAAAGCCAGGCTCCATGTTTGCTCAGCTGCATGTGAAGCTGTGCGGTTCAACACACTTCAAGTACCTCTTGGTAATTTGCAGCGGGTCTGACAGCGCCGGCTCTCTCTGGAAAGCCTCTTTATCAAAAAGACGCTTGATGGAGTAGTCGGCGAGCTGCTCCATGATCACGAACGTTTCATTAAGGTGCAGAAGCATCGAGAAGTAATGATCCTCTCCGTGAGCCAAAACATGGATGCTCTCAGTCAGAATAACGTTTGAGGTTTTCTCCAGTCTCCAGATCTCGTCCCAGGAGATGACCAGTTTCACTACGCAAGAAAAAAAAATGCAGAGGAGAATCATCAGTGCAAAAAAAATGCACCCATAAATTCTAAAATTCTTAATGAAACCTGCCACTTGCATGAATTTCCCTGGTATCCACTTTCTAAGAGTCGCTCTGAATACCGATCAACATTTGTAAATGTCACAAAAAAAAGGCTTACCCTCAGAACCCAGAAGGTACGAATAGAAGCACAGGAAGTTAGTGCTGAGGTAGAGCCAGCCCTGGCACGGCACTTTGCCCTTCCAATAGCTGCACGAGTAATATGTGACCAGCTTCTCCTCCGACGGCAGCTCGAACCACTTCTCAAACCTCAGAAGAGCTTCTCTGAACTTCTCGGGATCTTCCTCCAGCACCAGCGACGTCTTTCCCTCCTCTGCGATCAGACCCTGAAACACGGCAGATAAATTACTGCAGATTAAAGGAGGCAACAGACCAAATCCTCATTACCTTTATCCTTTATCAAAGAAAACCTAAAAGCGCTTAGGTTTCTTAATGGCTTAGCATATTGACAATTTGCCTGTGTGGGATGTGTTAAGCCCTCACTCTGATTTTGCCCTGCACGAAGCTGGTGATGTCTTCGCTGGAGTCGAACACGGAGAGCGTCCTCATGATGTTCTGCTGCAGCCACTCCCAGTGCTGAACAATCTCCTCTTTGGTGACGCCTGCCGCCAAAGTGCAAACAAACTCAGGTTAGTAACTTCGACTTCAGCATCATATTGTAGCTAAAAGAAAAATAGCGAGTCAGTTTACATAAGCATATTAAAAGTGGACTATTATTTGAAATTATTCTGTTTCAAAAATCACATCTGATTTTCACAGCTGTCTGATTACCTTCTCATCTCATCATCTTAATTTTACGCCATGTAGTTTAGACAGAATTTTGCAAGGTTTTACTGCTGATAATTATTATCAGATAGAAGCTATGAAACATTTACAGCAAATAAGAAGAAATGCATGGAGAATGCATACCACATGCTATTGACCAGTAGACTTGTGAGTCTGGCGTATGGTGCAGAATGCGGTAGGGGGCGACTTTGGATGTGGAGTCCAGCACAGTGTCCAGAGTTCCCACGAGGAGGCCTGAAACATCGGAAATATTTCAACAAATTACATTTAAAAGCAGTGACCGACATATGACAGACTGTAACAGTTCAAAAGCCTGTTTTTTCTGTCAGTGCAGCTCACTCTGGCATCTGCAACACAACTTCTGATGAAACTGATCATTATGTGTGTTGAACTGTTTACCAGCATGAAGAACATTAATAATTCACGCTATTTTGCCGTGTCAGTCGATGGCTAAGCAACTTGGACGGCAAACCAGGCGTTCTAACTCATACCGAGAGTGGAAATGAATGTCACGACTAAAATTAGCGAAATCTGTTACCTTTACAACTTCTCTCTGACATGCCCTCCATGAATAATTAACAAGGTTGCTGTGAAACCGCTCTCATGCTCTGAATCAGCACTAATACTGGCTCGCCTGCTGAACACTGACCCACTCTCCGCATGTTCCAACAGCATGCTGCCAAATAGTGAAAGAAAAAATAAAGACAGCCTTCAGCTCATCGGACAGAGTCCATAGATTTCGGGCTCTCCTCAATGTAGAAAAACATTATATTCAGACATGAAGAGCTCTCATATGCTGGAAAGGTCTTCAAGTGGCATCAAGCTGTGTATCATCGCGAAGTATTTAACCTCCACTATCATTAAGCCAGTCACAATGGATATGTGGAGCTTTGCCCTCATCTGGAACACCACTCATTAACATTAATTATCCATTAATTACCTTTAGGACTGTCACACTGGCCTGTGGCTCGAAACTGTAATCTACTATACTGTACTTGCACTGTCAGGTGGGCGTTTTAAAAGATTTAGTCAAGAGAGCTGTGCATAAAGGTTTACAAAACAGGTCCTACAAAAATCGATAATTCAATCCAGGCTCAGCTGGAATTCAGCATACATGTTGCATAATTTTTAAGGGAGAATGCAGCAAAAACAATTTCTGACAATTCAGCAAGTGAGATAAGCACACAGCACAAGAAAAACACGATCATCACTGCTCAACCAGGAATTATATAAATTACAAAATGCATAAAAATAATCCCTCATCAAATTAAACATCACATGTTAATCTCCAAGGTTTGTCATTTAAAATATGAATTTCCATTTCTGTTGCAAAGGCAGCAGGGAAAGCTGCAACTCCACCTCCACAAGCAACCTAATCCCCTGATAAGCATGATTTCCTAACCAAAAGAAACATAGTCACTATTGTGTGGTTAGCAGAAAACAGAAATGTAAGCAGGTGTTGCTTTTCATTTGTGAGTCCCCCTTGCCTTGTTTGCATAGCAGAGTCACTATTAATGGGTTTTAAACTCTGGGATATACCTTTCTACTTAAACTCAGCATATGTGGATGTTCACTCTCTTTTTTTTATTCAAAAGCATGAATTAAGAAAATGTATACATATTATTACAACCACTATCTGCAGCTGTGAAGCCACAAATGCACTGATGTGAAAAGAGGTAAAATATCACAAACTGACTGAAGTGACCTGGACACAACAGCAAAATGCAAAAGCTTACATAACAAGTAACAGGTCGGCATAGTCCTAAAAATGATGTGCATGGATTTCTTCATAATCTGCTTTTGACAAATGACAGATTTGACTGAACTATGTTGCAAGGATAGACTTGGGAGAGCATGCTCCCTGCAGAAAACCTCAGAAACAGTGCAGGGGAATAAGCAGCTAAATGCTCATTGGTGTCAACGAGCACAAAATACTTCAGTGTGCAGAGGCGTGCACTCAGAGACACATCCACTCCTGCAGAGGAGTTCTAAACCAGCTGATCGGAGCTGACTCACATCAATTTGTCTCGTACCTGTTGCAATCAGCCTATTTTTTTTTTTTCCTGAGTGGGTTTTACATGGCAGCGCCGCCCTTCGCGCGACACACAGCACGTTTAGCTCAGCAAATGCAAGGAGCCTTAACCCGTTAGTAACTCATTACGCTGAGGTGCGCCGGTGACAGGCTGCAGCGGCAGCAGCTGTCCCAAACGAAGACCGAGGGGGACGCGGTCCGCTGTCGTTTACCTGTCAAGCCGCCTCCACCTTCCCCGTACCCCCGTCTCCTTTGCAGTATGAAGTACTCATTATCCTTCTCGGTGACCCACAGTTTGAAGGCGTTTTTCAGCAGAATCTCTTCTGGCTTGAGCCACATGTTTCAGATGTCATGGAGTTGTCTCTCAGATCCGCCTGACATGTCACGGTTTTTCTTTCTCCTCTTTTTTTTCCCCCACGGCGAGCCCCAGCAGAGAAAAACGCTGTGGACATTTGTTTGTGTCCGGATCCCTCCCAGCCGCTTCCCACGTCGACAAGAACCGCGATGCATTGTGGGGGTTGTGGTTCCTACGCAGTGGGCGGGGCCTACACGACTTCATTCTTAAATAACCAGAACTGAAATAATGAATGGTAAATTAGCGTATTTATTATATGAAAAATGTGTTGTAATTCAGCGTTAAAAATACAAGATAAATATTTTAAATATATGCATGACATTTATAACAGCATATTATAAACTTACACTAATAACATAATTATTTAGTTCTCCAAGAATTACATAATTCTCACAACGTCTTTGATTAGCAATAGCAACAGTTGAGGTTTCTGTGATGTACTTCAGCTTTTTTTTTTTTCCAGTACTCAGTCTTGTGGATTATACTTCCCACCACTGACCTGACCTCCTGGCTATCTTACCACAGCTGTTTGTTTCCAAACCGCAGGTGGTTCATTCTTTGTCCTGTTAGAGGTAACGGGAGAAAAGCCATTTTACCACATTCAAACTACATATTGTTACCAATTACTTGAGAATTTCGTTGTTATTAAATGCTTTATTGAGTCATAAATGTGTGCATGTTTATCCAATACACTCAATTTGGAGGGCATTTCATGTTTTTATTCAAATCTGTCACCAGAGTGTTCATGTATTTCTTCCTTCAAAGTGTTTCCTCACCATTTCATCTTCTGCTTTTAAGGATTAATATATTTGTGGCCCTCAGCTGTTTTCAGGTCACCATGCAAGCGTATATTGTATTATATCTGAGAGCAGGGAGCCAATGGGGCCTATCCATGAAGCACTGACATGGCCATAAAAGTGTAACAAACTATCTGTTGTAACTTCAGAAAAAAACTATCTTTTTAGTAAAACTTTCCTAATTGGCATCCTCAATGAAGCAATTGATGGCAGTAGTTCATTCATGGAATTATGAACTGTGATCATGGTTTCACTAGGAAATTGCAGTGACATTATTATTTCATTTTTTAACAAGTCAGCAGCATTCATAAGGTGTTTCCACAATCTAATTTTTTAGCTTTGAGTAGTAAAGTTTCAGGGTGAGTACTAAGAGGGTTTGAGACCTTGTGAAACACAACAGGAGAGCTAAAATCTGCCTTTTGTATTGTATGATAAAGCTTTGCCTTGGTCAGGTTTTAAGAACACAGTTTCTCTCTGGGTTTCAATTCTGCAAAAGGATACTCTCACTCACACTAAAACAGGAAACTGTCAAAACCAATATGGAAAAAGACAGAGGATATGTATGATTTACAATGTTTTGAATATGCTGAAAAAAATATGTAGCAGATGTTGTTCAGACAGAAGATGCAATCCAGCTCTTGCAGCCCTGATTCTCGAAATGGAAGTGAAAATCACCCTCTACTGGTAACTCAGAAAAAAACGATATTTATCCTGAAGATAGAATTATTCTGAATGACACAATGCTGTAAGGATTGTCACATAAAATCAATAACTAATCAAGAAAATTTAAAGAAAACGTAAATTGATAGTTTTCATTTTACACTTGATACATACAAATAAATACAGAAATTGAATAAAATCTAAAACTTTTATTGTGCATGTGCTAAAAGTGTCATAATAGACATATTGAGTAGGAGTGTAACTGATGAACATCATTTTGAAGATAGAGTGACGACACTCAAGATTAGGTTCCAAGTCTGAAGATGATTTTCCCAGGGTGAGGTGCAGCCATTGCACTATGGGAATTCCCCAAATGTGTAGTAATGGAGGAATGCGTCCGTGCTCTTCCCTGATAATATGTTCTAAAGAATTCCAGAAACTAGTCTTAAAAAACAATCAACCCATATCTGGATCAGTTGCAAAGCAGTGGTTATAGCAAACAATAATACAATGCAAATAGCACCAAGAAGAAATACAAAAACATGAAGAATTTACAGAAAATGAAATGTCACATCAGTTTCCCCTGTCAATGAACTTCTGAAAAATCTTTCAATAATAACATTCTGGAAGACCGCTCACTGCTCTTAACAACTACCAGTAGAAGAGTCTTTCAGATCAAAATGTCGCCTCATTTCTCAATGTTGTTTATGCACACAATGACACCAGTCCTGTGCCTGTCACAGTGCAGAAAGACCAGCAGCAGGCAGCACCGGATGAGATGTAACTCTTATTTTTTTTTTTCACCAACACAACGAACACAAGGATGAGCTGAGCTGATGCACACACAGACAAAACGTACAGAACACACTGACAGGCCCACAAGTAGCCAACAAGACACACAACGAGAGCAGGGCATAAATAGAGAAGACACAGGTGTGACACATGAAGATGATTAGTCCATGAGGAAGGTGATTGGCTTGGAGAATATGAGGAGAGGCAGATACAGACAACAGCTGAAACAAATGATGCGCACAAGGAAGACACAGACAAAGAGGTGCGCGCATGGGGGCAAGCCCAGGGGTGAACACACTGACTACAATGATACACTGTAGTTCATTGCTGCACCATGTGAAAACTCATGAAGGACAAGGGAGATGTCTTGTAGTAAGTCCAGGTTGATCCCAAAATCACTCGTTATCATCCAGTCCCAGGGAGCGGTTACTGATTCACACACAGTTGAGACTGTGCTCGTGGGAAAAAAGAAAGTTTTTTATCCGTCTCAAAATGGAGAATATTAAAATAAATGTAGTTTGTGGTAAACTTGGTTTCTGAGACTGGCATTTGAAGAAAATGTGTACATATGTATGTATATAAAATATTACTGGAATCATATGTTGTCATCTCTTCATGTCAAGCAGGATAGTTTAAAAGGTTGAAAAGAGGTGAACAGCAAGGACAACTCTGCAGACACTGTATTTATTCTAAGGAATAAAAAAATAAAAGTAAAACACAAACAAACAAAAGTGAATTAGTGGGACTCCTGCTGCAAAATCTGTGACCTCACGTCCAAAGATAAAGAACACAAACATACATAATTATTCATAGCATGGATATATCCAATAAACTGTGCGTATTTCACCTTTTTAGTGAGGCAAAATATTTTTAATTGTCAACATTTCATGCCAATATACCCCTTTTCAAAGTGAGTGTCACCTATCCACCAAATTGTTGGCCTTCAGTCTTTAACTTTATTCCAGCCTTCTGCAGAACTCCTCCACTTCACTGAAATAGTGAGCAGGTGACCTTATCTTTGTCCATAAAAGGAACGGTCCTCGCTGTGCTGTTTGGTTCTTTAACTTCATCTCGATAGGAGGCACTAAAGTGTAGTCTTGACGGTGCAGTCTTGACGATGCGGTTTTGACGGTGCTGTCCTGACGGTGCTGTGTAAGGCACTGCAGATATATTATTGGACAAACTGGTTGTTGGTAACCTGGCCCTTCAAGGCTGACAGGGGGCGCAACAGATGGACAGTCAACTTAGCAAGGGCGTGAAATAATTCCATTACCATCACCCTCAGCAGCAAGTGATGCAAGAGGGCTGTATGACAATCTGCCGAAGTAGTCCATCTCTTTCCCTCCAGCTATCTCTGGTTAAGGCAGTACACCAAAACCAAGTCCACTGGTGTTCAGAGTTCTCTCTCATCACCTCCACCAGCTTCTCCATTGTGGTAGTGGCACTCTGATTTGGAGCCATGTATACTCCAAGCCACTTTGTAAAATAGCCCATGGTCACAAGAACATAGCAGTTAACATGGTCAGTGACTGGGAAGGGCCCCAAGATGTCCATTTCCACTCTCTCCATTGACGGCCCCACCAAGTACTGCTGGAGTGCCGCATGGAAATGCTGGATTGATCCCTTCTGGGCAGTGCAATCATCACAACAGTGAACATGCAGCTCAACATCTCGTTGACAGCCCAGCCAGTAGAAGCACCTTCGGAGATGGTGGAGGTCCGTGGCATTACCATAGTGTTGAATCCACAAGGCCATGGACAACCTGGAGAACTTGCGGATTCAGAGTTTCAGGTACCAGCAGCTGCAGGAGGTCATTCCCTTGTTCTGGTGTCTGCCACCTTTGGTACATCAGTCCATTATGGACTTCAAGGTTGACCCATTGGCAGTGATGTGCCTTCACCTGAAGTCCCAAGGCCGACACTTCTGCCCTGCCCTGCATCCAGCCACCCTTTCAACAATACAAGGGTTGCATCAGCCACTTGGTTATGCTTTAATTGCTCAGTGGTCAATGTGTGTCATCCGTCTTCATTGTCCAAAGAGTGGAAAGTTGCCACCCTCCACACCTCCTGGCTTCGCTCTTCCTGATGCTGTCAGTAGCGAAACTCCACTGCCACACATGGACGGTGAGAGAGGCCACCAGCCCTGCTGTGAAGTCGCCCTGCACAATTCTGGATTTCAAAGTCATACCCCCAGAGAGCTTTCAGCCAGAGAGCAACTTGGCCCACCGGGATTTTGAAGTTCAGGAGCCATGTGAGTGAGGCATGGCCAGTGCGAAGGAAGAAGTGACTCCCATGTAGATATGGCCCGAACTGCCACAGGGCCAAGACAACTACCAATAACTCACGGCAGGTGACACAGCAGTTCTTCTCCATCTTGCTCAGTGCCTGGCTGAAGTAAGTCACAACATGTTCCCCACCTTCTGCTTGCCGGGAAAAGATAGCCCCAATTCCAAAACTGCTATCATCAGTGTCCACAATGAAGGGCTGCTGAGCATCAGGGTACCCCAACACTGGAGCCTCAGTGAAAGCTGTTTTGAGTTAGTTGTAGGCTGCAGCATAATTTTCATCCTGGTTGAATGGGTGGCCTTTGTCATACCTTTTTCCCAATGAAACTAGCGGGTTGACCCGTG
This sequence comes from Salarias fasciatus, assembly GCF_902148845.1. Classification (NCBI taxonomy): domain Eukaryota; kingdom Metazoa; phylum Chordata; class Actinopteri; order Blenniiformes; family Blenniidae; genus Salarias; species Salarias fasciatus. Next base: position 9,555,830 of record NC_043754.1, read on the forward strand.
TTTTTTAAACAAGGGTCAACCCGCTAACAATCGACAATTGAACCCTTTCCCACTGCCTTCAGACCAAGGTCTAATCACCTGCAGGCGAGCTGTGTGGTTGCGCTTTCCTGTGCTGATGATGTCCCACGTTGATGACTTCATCAGTGCGATGGAGCACAGTGATGTAAACTATGGAGCAGAGCACAGTCCCCGTTACCTGTCGATGAATCTCCTCTTCCCCACGGATCAGGAGAAGCGCTCTGATCTCATTATCTTGCCAATACTGGGTCATCTTGACAAAGGATATCTCACGCTGTGTCCAAAAACAACAAGCGTGCCAACATAAGCACGCTACGTCGACTTCATCACGTAAATTACCACGTCGACCCGGGTCTGCCTTTCCCACTGAGGCCAATGGGAGGTGAGCCGATTAAAACCCGGGTGTCGAAATGCTGTTTAAACCCTTTCCCACTGCCATGAGGAGCTGATTATTAGCAGGTTTAAACGGGTTTTTTGGCCAGTAGGAAAGGGGTATCAGTTAGGCAGTGCAGGAGGCTGGCAATGGTGGAAAAACCCTAGACAAACCGCCAGTATGAGACCAAACCCAGGAAGCTTCATAGCTGACTGACATTCGCAGGTGTTGGCCAATCTCAAACTGCAGCCACCTTTTTTGCTGTGTCAGTGTCAACACCACGATCCCTGATGACATGGCCCAGGAACACTGTCTCTCTGGCCATCAGGTGACACTTTGTAGGGTTTGTCCTCAGCCCAGCCCAGTGGATGACAGTGAAGACCTCACTCAGATTTGGGAGAGCTCAGTCAAAGTCAACAACATGCACCAACTGGTTGTCAAGGTACACCACACAGTGAACACAGTGAGAAACATTGGTTAAAGCACAGCATGCAGAAATAATCTTACCAATGGAGGAACCCTTCTCTCCCTGCAGTGGAACCAGCAGGCTCACTGAGATGTTATGCTAACTTGTTCAACTTCAAGCACGTCAGGTGCAAGAGGTACAGGTGTAGCAGTTGGAATGCTAACTGATGCAACACACTCCCACTGGGGTTGGTTTGATCCACTGACTTCAAGATCTTGAGACTCTTGTACAGGTGATGCTGCCATTTGGACACATGGTTAAAAAGATTTTCCTGCTAACATTGAGTGTCACAGTTTATCTGCACCACACTCATCTCAACATATTACCAAAAATTGCTCAAGTGCAATGCCGAACTGGAGCTGTGACGACGCTTCTCACAGCAAGAGTAATGAAGAGAGTGACTATTTGCAGTGTGAGCACTTTGGTGAAAAAAATGACTTTGATCAAATTAATTTGAGTTTTTTGTTTTTTTTTTGTCGTTGTTTTGAAATGTTCTTCATTTGACAATGCCAAGATGAAAATGAAAAAAAGAAAAAAGTTGGGCCCGTACTCTAACCACTGACGAATGGTTTCTCTGCACTACGGAGCTCATGCGCCACCTGGTGGCGATACTTTGGTATCACAACCACACACAACAGTGACTGATGTTTGAGGAATGCTGAGTTGGAAGAATATTGCTGACAATAAACAGAGCACAAGCTGGGATGGGCTTCAAATGCACAAATTGATAAACTGGATAAAAAATCTAACTGTGTCATGGCAGAAGAAATCCGGTAAAATACAAAACATACAATAACCCATACCTGCCAACACTTTTATCTGAAGTATAGCATCCTGATTGGAGATGTTTAAGTCAACAGCAGACGGAGAGACTGCCAGGCATGCAACTGTACCACACAACCAATATTACTAACTGCACCTATGCCAGCTACTTCTTCTTTCCTCGATCAGTGAGTTTTTTCTGTGTTGTTCCAGTGAGCACCATAAGAGCACGCACTGCTCCTGAGCTTGGGATACAGACATAAAAACTAACTGGTATGTTTAACAAAGACTGAAAATGTTTAGTTAATTTCACAATAACAATCACTCTCAGATTGTAGCTCTCTGAATTATTTGTCCATTAGTCATGTTTCCACTGGAAAACAACAGTGAAGATTTTCTGCTGAGAGATCAGAGTTGGATCAGATTAAGTACACATAATCACAAGTATTTCAAAATACATTGCAAGACAGTGCGCTGTGTATATTACACAACCACAAATCCAACCTCATATTGATTCAGTTATCACTGCGATTTTGAGCGCTGAAGAAATGCATGTTAACCTAAATAACGCAGCTGAAAATACATTACGATATTGATATTCTGCTGTATATTCTTCTGTTTAGAAGTTGCTCAGTTGCCCGGTTCAGTATGGAGGCATGGTTGACGTACGACAGTCACCATTGTCGCGTCTAAATGGCATCACGCATGTGTCGCCTGAATGACGTCAGAACGAGAGGTCCTTCGTCTCAGCGCGGATTTCAAAAACATGACTTTACCGAGCATATTAACTTCAAATTTTTGAGGTCAGACTGAAGTGTTATTTATGGAGACACACACACAGTAATCGTGTATATTAATGCAGTCTGTGTTTGTGAAACTTTTGCTTTCCCGTACAAATAGTGACGTAATTCATCCGCCCTATCCATTTGTTTATAACGTTAGCCAACGTTAGCTCTAACTTTGCTAAAGAAGTACGTTATTTTAAAATTAGAAACTTCTTTTGACAGCGACTCACATGAAACAGATTTATGTATATATTCAGACACTTACTGTTTCTTTGAGTAACTTTAAACACATTTTGGAGATTAAATCGATGCTAAAAAAAAATTAGCCAACTAGCTAACGCGGGATGGTTTGTTGACACTGCGGCTGCCGAACCGGACATTAATGTTCTACAATGGAAGATAACTCGTCCTGTTCTTCGATGGTGACTGCTGTCCCTCAGTCGTCCTTTCTGCAGAGGATTTTGGATCGATTATCAAGCACACATTGCCTGAAGCTCGGAGCCGAGGAGGCTGCTCCGGTGGCTGTCATTTCCCTGCAGAGGTACCTGTCAGAGCAGACTGACTGCTACAGCTACGACCTGACAGTCACTGACGGGGTGTGGCGGGCCAAATGTTTCCTTCACCCCAGTTTAAATCAGATGGTGCACAAAAACATCCTGAAGACTGGGGCCGACGTCAGCATCACGCAGTGCTCGTTTGTGTACAACGAGAGGACACTGGGACATGGTTACATGTGCATCGAGAAGATCAGGTGTTGCGGTGACAGGTCTGCCGTCCTGCCCGACATAAACGACGTTTTTTCCCTGCCCATGCTGGTAAAACAGGGCATGGAGAGGAGCGCGGTGCTGCAGAGCGATGCTCCTCTTCAGCTGAGCAGAAAACACTACCTGTCTCTGTGGAACAACGACGACCCTGAAGGGGACATGTGGCGTTCAGGGTCCTCCTCTTCTGTTACAGTGCTGGATGGTGAGCTGCTGAACTGTCACCTCACTGTTAGACATTGTTTTCAAGTCACATGTTAATTATATCACTGCAGTTATGTTATGAGGCTACATTACATTCATCAGGATCAAGTAGCCAAGATGCATCCCTTTTCTCACAGCAATCTTCTGTGGTTAAGTAGGATTTCAACATCAGTTCTGCAGTTTAACTTTCCTGTCTTGTAGGGAAGTTATTTTGGTTGAAGTTCCATATACAACCCCATTTGATACTGAGTCTGGTGAAAAGATTAAGCATAAACATCTACACATTTCTTTCATGTAGCTGTTATTTGAATCATGATCTTCCTGTGGGGTGGATTGATTCTCTGGCAGGCTGCTTTTGACACCCGATATACAGCCTCCGTCTTATATCAATAAACAAATAAAGCGACATAAATAATTAAACTGCCCAGCAGGAAACCAGCTGAGAATCATCCATTATAATGATGTCTTTGTTAATGATGCCAGGACTGAGTCACTTTTGGTCACCACAGGGATGATTAGTGGAATTTTCTTTCAACAGTGTCCAGAGTTACTCTTCTCTCTAATCTGGGGTCTGGCTTGCGGGAGCCATGGAAATTTCTTCCTCTCCTGGTGAAGATAATCCACAAATCCAGATTAAGGTATTATGGGAAGTTTGGTCAAAAGATTGATTACCCCTACCAGGTGAGTTTGAACATAATAATAATGTCAACTCTCTTCTTCATCTCAGCACCACCATTCTTTTTTTCAAAGCATGTTTGCTTCTTTGTTTTAGGAGTATTTTAATAACATTCATGTTTAATTCACACTTTTGTCTCATGCCAGGCGTATTTTGAAGTTGCCGACCAGAGTGGCACGATGTCTCTCGTGCTTTGGAATGAACTTTGTCCAGAGTTTTATCAGAGATTCACTGTTGGCACTGTGCTGTACCTCCAAAATTACACCCTGAAGCAGAGTTACTCAAATCGGTCACGTCCGCAGATGGACCATCACAGACTGCAAACCTTTACCTCTGTAGGTACGTATGTGACTGCCTCCCGCAACCATGTTGGGTCATTATCAGACACTGTCATCTTCTATTTAAAGTTTTCAGATTTAAATTATTTTAAGTATCAATGGAATATTTTAAAGACTTGAAGAGTTTAGTAGTTAATATGCAAAAAAATGTAAAAATTCTATTTTTTCAAAAAGGATTTTTTTTTTTTTTTGCTGTATCTCAATGAACCAAATTGATACATACATACCTATAAATTTGACTTTTTTTTGTCTACATTTATCTCTTTTAAAGAAATCTGCCTGAATCGTCACAACCCGACGGCAATCATAACTGTGATCTCACCAAAGAACGTTCGGCCTGAGTGGATGCTGCCTGACGTTTGCTACCAGTTCACCTGCAGGTACTGAACCGTGCTGGTTTATCACTGTCAGGTTTCACATCTGTCTTTTACCGTGTAATGTAAGACAGACCAAAAGAAGCCAAACCACTGCCTACTTCTACAAGACACATTCAAATAAATTATATTTCCCTGGCCATTTATTACTGTGTTTTCACTCTGGGTCCAAACAGGTCGGAGTTGGACAAACTAGCCAACAACGCGGCGTGCGACGTCATTGCTTTGGTGACATTTGTTGGTCGTGTTGAAAGAGTCAAGAGCAAAATGACTAAAGGTAAGAAATTGTGACATAAAATAGGTTGAGGTATGTTTAAATTGTTTTTCTTTTCATTTCTGATTTCTTTATTGATCAAATGTTTACTTTCAAGGTCCAGAGAAATACTGGACGTATCGCTGGATCCACGCTGTGGACGGAACATCTGACCACCCTTTTGTCCTGGAGCTGTTTTCCTCTTCCCAAATGGACATTTTCAGTCGTATTTGTCCGAGTAAGTCAGCTGGCGACTGAAATCTGATCACACTATTGGCACACCCACCAGCACAGGGGTCTGCAAAAGTGCCATTTTTATGATTTTCCAATTACTTAAATTTACCTGGAGCCACAGAGCACATCCAACCTTCAAAATGAGGCTGATACAAGTTCTACATTTTTGAAACATACAAAAACTGTTTCTTATGTTACATTTAGAAAATGTCTGTCATAGTTTCAGATGGCAAAAATTTCATGACATTTTCAGCTGTTTTTGTATCTGATTTTACCGACTTCATCTTTTTTCGAGGAATTTTCGGCTCCACATAGGAACAAAAAAAACCAGAAATGATGAAATTTACTAAAACACTACACACACTATTTTACATGGAAAGAAATATAGAGTCTTATGACCACAAGATAGAAGAACATTTTAGATATTTAACAATTTTACATGTTTTCTAAACAGTTTTTCTTTGTTTGTTTTTTTGCATTTAAGAATTTCAAGTCATTTTAACATTTTTTTCGCCCCTATTGTAGTTATTGTGCTTTTTTTAATGCAGCAGTTTCTCCTCCTCAGTGACCTACCTGGTCTGCACTCAGATGCGACTTTGCCAAGTGGAGGGCTCACTGCCGTACCTCACCAGCAGCTCTGAGACGGAGATGTTCGTCACAGGTAAGTCACCTGCAGCAGGGAGCCGCTCCGAAAGCTCATGTGACGCGTTGTGCGTGACTGTCCGTCATCTGTTTTCACACAACAGGCTGCCACAAAGGTCAGCCGTACGTGAGCGATCCGAGAGTGAAGAGCTTCATCCAGTGGACCAAAACCCAGAAGGACAATGCAGTGCTCCAGAAAACTGCTGTTGGCGGCCATTACTGTTACCCTCACCCCCCAAGAACATTTACACAGTCAGCGGCAGACGCCTCAGGTGAGGAGAGGAAACAGTATGGTGCTTTTCGTTCCTATTAATAACAATTATCTGTTTTGCGCTACTGTCCCATTAAACTTTTACTTAAAATGTAAATCTTATCATTTCTCAGTTCAAGTCCCCCTGGTTTCTGCAGAGGATCTGAAGCAGGAGTTAGCGTCGCTTCAATACCGAGAGCATAAAAAACTTGCAATTCAGGGCCAGATCACTGCGGTGCGCTACATGGAAAGGCCGAAAGTCCCAGATGCACATCAACCAGGCGACGAGCAGGTAGCCGAAGTCAGTTTAAATGCATCATTTGTGAAGTGGAGGCTTAAAATGTAAAAATGCATCATTGGGGTTTTTTTTTTTGTTTGTTTTTTTTTTTCCTTCTGCTGGTTGGTGTGTGTGTGAGCAGACAGTCCCAGATACACACAGTCCGTCAGCAGCAGCTGAGCAGCAGAGCCGTTTACCCTCTCCGTCCTCTGATGGCAGCTCAGCAGGAAGCGGGAGAAAAAGGATTCCTGTCAGGTATAACTTGATTTCAGTCCTACGCATTCTGATACTGTTGATGTGTTTAAGTCTTCATACAGAATGACAGAAATCGTCGGATGTTTTCCAGGAAAACTAAGCAGTCCTCAAACGACGGTGGCACTTCAGCGAAAAGGCAAGTGAAATATTCGACCGATGTGCATTAATGAAACCTTTTGACCACTTTGAGCTCGTGTGTTTCTGCTCCAGCAGACGGCTTGTATATAAAGATGCAGAGGAGGAAAGCCACCACTGTGACCCTGCATGTGAGGAAGTTCAGCATGTAGAAACAGAAGAGGACAATAGAGGTGAGTAACTGGAGCTTCATCTTTCACTGCAGGGTCATTTATGCGTCGCCGTTCGACTAATCTGTTTGTCTTCCAGATTCAGACGCTCTGTCTTGGGAAAGCAGCAGCTGGGCGACACAGCGACAAGAAGTGAGGGAACATCTGTGTGACGGCGGCCTCTACCGGGACAGCGTCTCCCGGCGGTTCTCCTTCGAAGAGAAGGACGTCCTCCTGCAGTGGGGCAACCTGCAGCCGACCCGGTGGCACCCGGACCTCACCGCAGACGCCGTCCCGCCTGCGGACTGCCCGGGGTACTACCAAGTCACCATATTAGGTAAACCCAACTCCCTCTGTGTCGCGGAGGCAGACCGTCTTTCCCCCGCTCACTGAAAGTGTGTCAGATTATTAATGCCGGAACTGAGCGGACACGCCGACTTACTGACTGAATGGAGACTTTCATGGCTGATCGTATCATAAGTTGTCTTATTCATCCAGTCCTAATGACCACAGCTCTCTCTGCCCTTCTTTTCTGTTATTCTGTTACCCGTACGTCATGGGTGAGTCAGTCAGAGGTGGAGACCGGCCGTCAGTGGAAACTGTGTCACACAGCCGGAGGTCTGAGTCACCTGGAGAAAAAGACTGCAGACTTCCTAACTGTGTTTAATGAAGATTGCCCTACTTCTTGAACATTCTGTATTAAAGCCTCCTAATCTGCAAGTCTGACTTTCACGATTCGATCTTTCCCAACAGGCATTAACAAACAGATCGCCGTCGACGCTGCGTGTTTCCCTGTCGTGACCTCCGACGACCCCCGAACCGTTGGCCTCTCTCAGGACCCCCACGGCAACACCATGCTGTCCTGCCTGTCGTCGGGGTTTCTCTGCCCTCTCGGCGACGCGGCCAGCCACAGCGAAACAGCCCTGCCCGAGCCAAGTAAAGCAGACTCACAGGGTTTTATCTGTAACAGATTCAGGTTTGACTTCCGGTCGCTGTCTTCGCAGATGAGATACTGGCGACCGCCGGCGAGCTGGAGGACACACACCTCGTGTGCATCTTGGACCTTTGTCATCTCGGAGGAGACGAGGTGGAAATCCTGATCAGCAAAGTGTACAAAGTCTCTGAAGTTTCTTTCAGCTAAAGATAAGAAAGTGTCAATAATCATGGAGTGGAACTGGAAAAACAAAGATTTTTTTCATGTCTTTGACTCTGCTTTCTTTTACAGAAGGATTTGTACATTTTTTCATTTTTTTACCCAGACAGAGTGTGTCCTCTATTTATGAATAAAACTGTTTTAAGCACAAATGAATTTAAAAAACGTGTATGGACTCACACTTCCCCTCTGCCGCTGTGTCCACACTGCCAACTGTGAGTGATGAAGAGATTTTAAAAACATGTTTGCATTAAGTTTGAAAGTAGAAAAGGAAACAGGCTCTGATTAGAACTATATCTTTTTTTTTTTTTCCAAAAGTGTTCATGCAGCGATGCCAAACCTTTCTCCTTCTCCTCAAACAACGCTCACGCGTTCCAATGTGAAAATAAAAAAAAAAGTTTCCATATAACTCGCTCAGAACGACGATACATATGTTTAAAAATATTTATTTTCAAATATTTCACAATATCCAGGATGATTTATAAATAATTCAATATATCATAATTAATGTCAAGATATTTTCGAATGTAAACTTAATTTGTTAATTTTCTTTTAAAACAATGTTAACAATATATTTAAAGCTTATTTTGATGGTAAATACAGAAAGAAAACAAGCCATACAAGTGACTGTGCAACACTAACTTGAATGCAAAAAAGCCTCACCTCCTCTAATAAGACACTTCATTATCTGTTACAAAATTACTTTAATTTTAAAATCATGTAACATACATATGTAATCTATTAGACATATAAAATAACATCTATGTAGCCTAAACTTTTGTTGTTGTTTTTTTACATTCTATTATACAATATATTCAATGTTTGCTTCTGCATTGAAACTGCAGAAATGGCTATATATATATATATTTATATTTATATACCAGGTTGGTTTTGTTCTTATCCTGGAAAGTCTTACACAGAAAGCATTGATCTGACTGCCCACTTTCACACACAAGTGAGTCATTACTTTACAAATCAGGAAAAAAACAAAAAAAAAAAAATACAAGTAAAATGTGATTAAATTCACATACCTTCAAAAGAAAACAGACACACAATGAAAAATCCCATGAAGAAGAAATGCATTCTGAAAGTTGAAGGGAAGAAACAAACAAACAAACAAAAAGAAAAAAAAAACAATCAAGGTGCAGAGACTACAGCTGGACAGAGCTTTGTAACTCGACAACAAAAGTAAAACGGCGCCGACTGAGCGGATGGATTATTTACAACAAATCCGTGAAGCAACTGACATACCTTAAACAGGAAACAAACAAACGAAGGGAAAGAAAAAAAAAAAAAAGACCTAACAATCGTCTCACATCCAAAGCAAAATAATGGAGTTTAATGAGCAGAGTTTCCCTCGGCCACATTTGCAAGGCAAACAACTCGACGGTCGCTCTGTATACGAACACGGATGGGAAACCTCCGAGTGAACGACTGAAACTCAGCTGATATTCTTCAACACTGAACCCCACCCAGACCCCCCCCAGAAAAAGTGTCTTTCTTCAGTAGTTAAAATAGAATTGATTATTCGAGGAAAACATAAATACAGTTGTCTATGGCACCTCAGAGTTTGCTGGCTGAATTGAACCTTTTACTGACAGTTTTCTTTCACCGTGTTCGTCCCTAAAACCTGCTCCGATGACTTCTCTATGTTTTTGGCTGAACTGTGTGTGTGTATGTGTGTGTGTGTGTGTGTGTGTGTGTGTGTGTGTGGTGGACGTAGCAGCAGTGACGACTCGGCCGGGGCAGGTTTGGCTGCCTCCTGCTGTGAGCATCTATCTTCCTCTACTGAGTTTCTTCTGTCGTCTTATAGTGAACTTCAGCCCCTCCGCCCCAGAGCTTCTGTTTGGTGATGGCAAGAAAAAAAAAAAAAAAAAAACACTCTGCTTTACATTCCCATGCAGACAAAGTGTAATTACGGTAATCATAGACTTCAGTGGACACGTTTTGTACCTTTTTTTTTTTTTTTTGAAAGAAAGAAAAAAAAAAGATACTGCTGATATCGAGAGGTGAAGGAATGTGAAGGACTTTTTTTTTTTTTTGTTAAAAAAATACTTCCATATAATTTACATGGTACAATGGCTTATTATACACCTCTATATACATCGTACATCTGTTCTGCGACAGTTACAACAGTATAAATTAACATTCTTCTCTTCAAATTGACATTGCACATAGAAAAGTGTAAAACGGCACTGAATGTACATGTAAGTTTTGCGCCTGATCATCCAATATGAAACAGGAGCTAAAGTCAAAGCGAGTCAGCGTTTTCTTTTTTTTCTTTTTTTTTTTTTCTCATTGAACTGTCCGGGGGAATACATTTGATGACAATTCAATCTGAAATTTTCAAGTGTGGCTGGGACACAGGCAGTTTGTTTTTTTTAAACGGTATACGTCAGTCTGATTGTCTCGAACAAAACAGGGATTTCCACTAAACTTCGTCCTCATTGTTCAACCGTTAATCTGGCTCCACCGATGGACTCAAATCCGCTTTGAAAACAACTGCTCTTCCTTTATAGATGCGGAGCTGCAATCTGGCAACATATTCCTCAAAGTACAGAATGTACGACTTGGTTACTCTGTACTGGGACACTTCTATTTCCAGGCATTCTATTCCCATACGAAATACATTGTGTACCTCGAAAGGACAAGTCCAATCCAGCATTACAGCTTGAGCTTTAAAAGCTCTGCACCTGTTTACTTTTCATTTTAAAACGACGCTTTGAGTTCTTAGTTATTTCGCCAAACTACTGTCTTCAAAATGTAATCTCCGACGATTGTCATCGAAAAAGTCTAAATCAGTACAACTCAGAGAAATTGCGACATCTTGAAATAGAGGCCAGAATGTTTGAACAGTCAGTGAAATGCGGTTTGTTTCTTACTTCGCAACTGTTCAAATGACACCTGCGTTGCGCTGCAAAAGGAGGCGTACTGAAATCAGTTTTAAACTGAGACGGGACAGGACATAAAGGACCTGCGGCGACTTTTCGCTTAAAAATTCAATTTAGTGTATAAATCTACCTTGTTATTCTCACATCATGTTACAAATATACAATAAATAAACGTGACTTTTCATTGGGTTTTAGGCAAATATAATGATCTAATCAATTAGATGTCATCAATATAGAAAGAGCTTAAATACTTGGGACTCAGTGGACATGGAAAGGTATATATTTGTAATTTACCAGGTACAAAATCTAGATGTCTTTCTTTAATCTGTTGTGGAAAATAATAAATTATGACCTTATGAAAATAGAGCTTTGTATTCCAAACAGACCTGAGCTGGATTTTTAAAGCCGTAATCAGACGTAACCATCAAACCGCATCATGGCTGCACCATGACAGAAGGCACAATATTTTTTTTCCCTCATCAGCAGCACCTAAAACTACATCTTCTGAGCTTCAGCGTCATTCTCTGTGAGAAGAAGTGGGACAGTAATACAACTCCTTCTTCATTTCCAGATTGAGGCTTTAAAAATCGAGAAAGACCTTGGTAATATTTGGAGAAGAGCCCCCACTCCCCCACCCCGACTCCGGTTCATGTTACATGTGAATTCTGACCAAACTTGATTTGTGATATGGTGATCACCTCCGTACTGCACACTGAAGCCTCTCATGAACCATCCATCCATAAATCACAGTTTGGGGAACGAATGGGGGCGACCTGACGTCTGTTGACTGAAATGCTGACTTCACATGGACACGATCCCTTTATCAGATTAACTATTTTTATTAGGGGGAGGGGGGGAAAAAAAACCTTGCCGGGGTGTTAAGGTTCTTGGGGAGGGTGGAAAATAATCTCATTGTTATTATTAGTGGAGAAAAGAGAACATTAATTCACAGGCAAAAATAAATATTCTACTTTTGGATTGGGGTTGGTACCAAAGTGCAAACAGATACTTAGAAGAAAAACTCTCTCCGGCCAAATCTTCCACGTGTAAACAGGTGAAAGCGCCTTCTGAAGAGCTTTGATAATCCACTTGTTCCAGCAGGTTCACTGACGGCCCGGCCCGGCCTGGCCCGGCCCGGCTCGGCTCGGCGCCTCGGGGTTGTCTGTTCAGGTCCGGGAGGCGCCGTCGGGCTCTGCGCCCGGCCTCCGCCTGGCGTCTCACTCCGGTGACGCGCGGGCCGGCCTGCTCCGAACGGGCAGCCTCGCGCCAAAAGTACCGTCGCTTCGAGTGACGTTGACACCAAATTTGACACCCGGATGCCGCGTCCCCTTCCCCCGGCTCTGCCGTCACAGCGCCGGATCTCGGTGCTCCGACGAGGTCCACAGTGCTACCGAGTCAGCATATTTCGAAAGTCTGAAACACTGCCAGTCTGGTTTTGGGAATGTTGGTATTGCCGTTGCTGCTGCGGCGGCGGCTGCGCCAGCTGCTGCTGCTGTGCCAGAGGCAGCTGCTGCGTCTGCGGCTGCTGCTGGATGTATCCCACAGTGCTTTGCTGGGGGACGTTAGTGGTGTGTAAGAACGCTGGAGTAGATCCGCCATGCACAAGTCCTTGAGCCATCTGCAGACACAGAGGAGAGGACGGGTGTAAGATGGCTTTTTCATCTGTATGTGAGAAATTCAGTTAACACAAAGCGGGCTTTAAACACCGGACATTTTTTTTTACTGAGCGAAAAAGATTTTCAGCGAGTTGAACACATTAATCAAAGTTATATCAAGCACTATGAGACGGCTCATATAGATCATCGATAGAAAATCTTGCATTCAAAAAATTATTCAAGCTTGAAAAAATTAAAAATAAAAGCACAGTCTAGATCTAGGTCGTATGACCGCCTGATCCCCGATCTGAGGGTTCGGATCATGAGCAAATGTGCGCAGTAGCTTGTTGCTGTGGTAACAAGGCATTCAGATGCAGCGTAATGATGATAAATGAATAAACACAGAGCCTCTGGTTAAAACAATGAGCATCAATTTGAAATTACCAACCTTCAAATCAAGAATTATGTTTCTGGAAACCTAGAGAGCAGCAATTATTTTATCATTATGTGTCTAATATGAGTAACACACCTGAAAGAACTGCTGGGGCTGCTGGAGCTGCAGGGAGTGCTGAGAGGCCTGGGGCTGAGCGTGGTAGGTGGACTGGGCCTGGTGCGTCATGAAGCTGTTGTGTGGGATCATCACGGGCGACGTGAAGACCGGAGAGGGCACGAGGACGGCGTTGCAGTTGACCTGTTGCATGGAGAACGGCGGGGCTATGATCTGCTGCTCCAAGGTGTATCTGCACGGAGAGGGACGAGGGAAAATAAGAGCTCAGGAACCGCCGGACGATGCAAAACAAACAAAGACTTGCTCCTGTAGTGCCGTCTACTCACATGGTTTGTGAGATGCCCATGTTGCACTGGGAAGGCTGCGTGGTGACGCTGCTCGTGGGAACCAGTGTCTGCATTGGTTGGTTGAGGAGCATTCTGCAGGAAATAAAATCCATGAGCGGAAGGTCGCGATCTCAGAAGAGTCCATATTTAAAAACGGGTCTCTCACCTTAGCTGTCCTTCTTGGCTGAACTGGTTGTCCGAGTGTCTTTGGTTTGCTTCCTGCTGAGGCCTTGTGTTGGTCTGAGAGAACATCATGGGGTTGCTATAGAAAGGCATGGTCAGGCTCGTGTTCGTCTGCACCGGCAGACTCACCGACTGCGCCTGCCCGCTCCGTGCGATCCTCTGCTGGACCTGTGAAAGGACAGAAGGAACGTCACACCAGGCTGATCGGGGCCGCTGCAGGCGAGGTGAAAAAACAGCAGCGTCGTCCAAATCCACACCAGGGCAGCGAGCTGCTAATTGCTTCCAGTGAAGCCTCATTAATGGTGAAGTGTTTCCCACACGTGGTGTTACTTTCGGTTTGTGTACCTACCTGTGTGGAGGGCGAGCTGTTCTCTCTCAGGAGAGAGTGAGGAGACGAGCTGTGGGCCCCGCAGGCCGGTGCTTTCGGGGGTCCCGAGAGCTGTCTGATGACCCCCGCCTGGCTCTGCTGGACCGGCCTTCCCGGACCCTGCTGCTGAGGCTGCTGCGGGGTCTGACCGAAGTCGTTGTGGATTGGCTGCTGGAGCAACATCTAACACAGAAATATATCAAACATAACAATCATTTCATTAAGGAAAAATCACAGTCTCATATTGCTGCTGTTTCTTGTAGTTCCTGTTTGTTTAATACAAATAATCACCAGAAACCACTGAACCAATCAATGAATTAGACAATTTTGCAATAAAAGTTGAAATCTGAGGAGTCATTGTCCACTTGATTCTTATCTTAACAGGGTCCATTTAATGGTTAGCAGCCTGTCTTCACCGCTCTGGGAGGGAAACACTTTGTATGGCTCCCGACGTGTACGTGCAAGTCATGCTGGTCATGTAGTAGTCAGATCTGACCACTAGGTGGAGCTATCTCACCATCACTGTGCAAAGACGTGCTTTCTGCATTTTCATTAAAAATGTAAATATAAAAACTGACAGTAGCTTACAAAGCATGAATCAAATCAAGCATTTAATCAAGCAGAAAAACAGAATATATTGAATTTTTGCCACTTCTCCGTCAATGTGAAGTAAAAAAATACAAATAAAATAGACTTATCGGTGGAACTACCTGCAGATTGGCCAGGTGAAGCTTCTCCTTGATGTCGTGCAGCTCCTGCTGCTGAGTCTTGATGTCTGCCTGCAGAATGCGCGTCCTCTCCTCCAGCTGCTCCTTCAGCTGGTTCATCACGCCGAGCTGAGGCTGCTGCAGCTGGTACATGGACGACGACGGCTGCTGCTGCTGCTGCTGCTGCTGCTGCTGCTGCTGTGGTTGCTGCTGCTGCGGTTGTTGCTGTTGCTGGGAAGAGAACGGTCAGGATGAGACTGAAGAAAAACTTAGTTATGTTTTTCTCTGAACTCACAAAACCAGGTTTAAACCGTTGCCGTGAGTCACGTAATGGCTTCTTCTTGAGACGGTGAGCCACTTTCCAACAAAAATAGGCCTTATAATTCACGAAAGCAGCGAATGAAAGAGAAGTCATTTCAGACAAAATTTCAGCACTTATTTCATTTTCTGTTGTTTTTTTTTTTTTTTTTTGACAAATCTTACTGAGAGGCAGAAAACACACACACACACACACACAGCAGATAAAACAAACAGCAGTAACAGTCATAACAGTGAGATATTGTACACAAACACGAGGGAGGAAGGCAACAGGCAGGAGAGGAAGTCTAAACACGAACCATTGTGGAGTGCTTGCTGCAGGTAGGAGAGAGGGGGAGGCTCATTTGGGGAACAAGGTCAAAGGAATTTTGTCTCTGTGCCAAATTCTACAAGGAAAGAAGGGAAAGGTTTTACAACAAGAGAAACACAACATTCAGATTTTCATTCTTACTGAACATTTCATATTAAGAATAACAAGAATGTCAATGTGAAATTAGTGGAAACTAACCTTTGAGCTGCTGGACTGATGCCTGGCAGATGTCTTTTCGGGCCCGATGGAAGCAGACTGCCATGACGGTGTGCAGGCCTCGGTGTAGGAGTTCGCTGCTGCAGAAGAGACAGGTCACCTTTAAACACACACTGCTAAAGAATGCCGCCTTCACTTCCATCAGAGGGTTTCAAAGTGTGCAAGCATGAACATAATTCCAACATCGTGCCATTTTCGACAATGCCCGCTTCGGTTTTTTTTTTTTTTTTGGCAAACAAAAATGCAATAAAAGACAGAGCTTTGTCCTTTTTTTTGGTCATTCAAAGCTGCAAAACATCTGAAAAAGAACTAAAAGACTGATGTTGAAAAGCCTGTAGCATCTCAGGGTTGCACGATTTCTAGAGCGCTCAAGCATCGACGTTTTACACCAGTTCAGCCTGCTAATACTACTTCACTGGCAATGAGAGAGCTTTTACGACTCCTTCTCCCATTAGTAACGTCACCAGGAAGGGAACTACAAACAGCAGCCCTCACTTTAAATTCAAAGTCAACTTTCCCTTGTGATTTTGTTGCACTTCCATCTGCAGGTTTTTTGTTTCGCACTCCTGGGCCAAACCTTTGCGAGTACACCGGCTGTGTTTTCAGACTCACTTTTAATTGTAGCAAAAAATAATACGGATAATAATAACTTCTGACTTGCCCTTTAAAGTCCTAACAAACCAGTATATTAGCTCACTGGTGGTGTTGACATGCTGCAAACTTTCAGATAGCTCCTTCACTTCAGTAAAATTTAGGAATGAAATCTAAACTGAATGAACTACAAGTGAAATATGTTCAGTTTCCATTTCTCAGGCTTTGCACCGACACTACCCTCATGTATCAGAAACTGGTCAGAGATTCAGACTTCGTCAGTCCAAGTTGGACCAGTTTTGTTTCTTAAATACAAAACCTGATTAAACTTATGAAAATGGCTTTTCTTTTGGGTTGTATGATGTGATTGTATAACAATACCGCTGATTCACAAGCCCTTGACTGCCACCTCATCCTGCCGCTGACTTAAACCCACAATAAGTGATGCATTTGCGTGATACTGTCTCACGGTGGCCAACACACAGTGAAAGACGCGAAATAAAAACATCCACAAACAGATGCTGCGCAACGAAAATGCCCTGAAACTGAACGAAAAGCCTGTGTGCGTGTGTGTGGGCTCCAGGAAGACGGCAACATCGGGTTTACTTTTCATAAAGAGCCACTGTGATGACTCTGCCGTTGTGTATTCTTCATGAATATGCAGATGGGAGTGAAGTGTTTTAGGATATTGGAAGGTGGGTGGAGAAGCAGCGAGTCAGGGAGATTGGGAGCTCAAATAAACAGGGCACGCTAAAGTTAGCCTTGGAAAGCTTTCGTCACCCACATAAATCATGGCCGGCGTTACGTGACGTCGGGTCTGCTCGGTTGCGGTACTTTTACCACTGATTGCAATTTTTTTCCAAGATTACATAACAAAGGCTCGACTGGGCTTTTCTCATAAACTCCAGTGAAGGATGATAGGTCTCCTCCGTCACTGTTCTGGAATCCGCATCCAAGTCAAAGAAAAGTCCCTTTAAACTCAAACGGAAAGGCAGATGTGGCGCTCATGCAGGAGGAGGATTTCTGAACTTGGCGACCCGACGCGGGCTCCGGTTAGCACTTTAGGGTACAGAGGATGACTCACATGCAGAGTCAGACAGCGCTGTGTGGGAGGACTTCCGGGAACTGTGGGAGGACACCGAACGTGCGCCGCTGTTTCTGTCCCGAGGAGCGTCCAATGTGGAGCAGATGTCCAAGTACAACTCTTGAGCCTGCGGCACAAAAGCAAAGCTCAGCGCACAACATCAGGTTCGACGCTGACGCCAAGAGCGGCCTTGAAGATGTCACATGCCGTGCGTAGCGGGGCTCTTCGCTCTCACCTTCACTGAAGATGGAGCTATCTCAGGTGGAGACAGCTCCTCAAGGCCGAACGCTCTTCTCCTTTCAGCGCGCACTTCAGCATAGCTGAACAACAGCAGACACAAACCGTTACGTGACACACACCGTTATTTCTTTTCTCCCCCGAAGTGAGCTAAGAATCGTGAACATTCGCAGCTCAAAGAAAAACGATGAAAAGCACACATCTCTCTGCAAACGCACACGAGAGGACATCGGGAAACAATTATCGAGGCTCACCTGACAACAGTGTGCGTGCAGACAATGAACTCCGGTTTGGAGTTCCACTGGTGGTAAGTGATGTAGTAGTGAGTCTGCAACCAAATCCACTGCTGACCTTTGGTCAGGAAGCGATAATAGCAAGACTTGCCCTTTCCAAACTGCATTACTAAGTAAGAGAAAAAGAAAAGGCCACATCAGTGTTGTGCTGAGGACACAAGCAGAGGTTTTCTTGTCTGTACAGTTCGTACGTCAGCCTGCGACACGCTGCTGGCTCTATTCAGATACTTACATTGCTTGTGACACTGGGCGATGAGATCCAAGTCATCCACATGGTAGTAATCATAACCAGACGTCCCAAGAACCTCAAAAGGTAGATAGCCTATGATTGGTGAAGCTCTGAAACGTAAAACATGGAAACATTTGAACATTTTTGGATAAGTTGGATGAAGTGACAGATATAGAAGATGGTTTTTGTTTTGTTTTTTTTTTTTACCTGTGATCTAAGAACAAGAACTTCCATTCAAGGCTGTGTCTGGAGGTGAATTCATCACAGGGATCGTCCACATTACACAAATCCTGAAAGGAGTCACAGGATAAGAAAGCCCCATTAGGATTTCACAGCGCGGTGAGAAAGGATCAACTTGAAAATATTATCTCTTTGCTTGAGCAAAATGAGTTGAGAAGTCATTAGTTCAAATCATCTGATCCGTTCTAAACAGTCACACAGGCTGAAGTACAAGTGGACATGATGGATTATTCCCATGAAATATATCACAAGATGTTCAGCATGCTGTCCTGGAATCGAGCATCAGACCCTCATATTACCCCATAAATCTGCGGCTCTCAACCTGATGCCCTGGACAGCTTTAACGGGGGTCACAGAGGTCACCGGTGGGGTTCGAGACCTTAGACATGCACACGTCAAAGAAACTATAATAGGACACTTTTTAAAGGCTCTTGCTTTTGTGTATTTGCAGGAGTGAGTGTGTCTGCCAGCCAAATGGCTTCACTGGATTTTCTTTGCCAAATCAGAGATTGGAAAGGGGGTCATCCTCTTTCAGATTTCTTGGAGGCATTTTGGGGAGGGGGGCTTCATGGAACAAAGGTCAGGAACACTGACAGAAACAATCATGTTATTATATTTTCTTTTGTCGTCCTAAAAGAGAACAACAGTTCAGAATTTCTTGTCAGACTGCGACCTTGGACATGCAGCTTCACTGTGAACAAAACCACTTGACAGCTGAAAACAATGTGCAGGAGAAACGGCAAGAAACGTGTTTTGTTCAGACGTCAAAGGCAGCCAATAGAAAATGAGTTTTTTTGCAAAGACTTGTCTTGAGTCGTGAAAAATAATTTGGTGTCATTTGGTCTAAAGGTTATTGTTACAGTCACTCCGTCTGGCCAGTCGGTGGACTCGGTGTCTTTTGCATGTTGGACGGAGTAGCAGGAGGGAGCTGAAGCCCATCCAACAGTTCTGCTTCCTCTGAACAAGCAGTATTTCAATGGCGCTCGCCCATGTTACACTATTATTACTGCAATTCTGTAAGTGCTAACAAACATCAGATGATAACATTCCCTGGGCCTTCATTAAAAACTTTCCTTTTGCATGTTTGCAAAAAGAAAATTTTTTATATATATATACACATATACATATATATATATATATATATATATATATATAGATATAGATATAGTGTAGTTTCTCAGAAAGGCTTCAGCATTTCTGAACTAATGGGTCTTTAGCTTTCAGCGCCTCTCGGTTCAGATGTCTTCCACTGATGTAATAAACTGAAAGGTACACAATGTGACTCGCTGAGTCTGTGTGCCTCAAGACATTTCCAGACAGAGTGTGTGTGACACGATGGAGTCGGTTGGGTCCGCAGCATGCCTGTCCTCAGACAGCATTCCTCTCGCATACTGCTGCCATGCACACCGTGACCGCTGCCTGTGCTGCGTGGCGTTCTCTTTTCGCTGCGACGACGCAACGCAAATTACGAAACAAAGGTTGCGAGTGTTACAATCCGAGCCCGCCTTACCTTTAAAAACTGTGGAGTGACTAATCGGACAGTGGCAATGAGGCAGACCTGCTCCTCCAGCGATGACTGCAGACTTCTTGGCAACGGCAGATCAAGCCCGTTACAAGAAGGTGTAGGCACTGTGAGACGAAAAAAGGTTGGTTGGTATCCAGGCTACACTGGACGGATCTGAAACATATTAATAACTCAAATGCCAAAAACAAATGCTCACCATTGTTATGAAACTTGAAATCTCCAACAAACTTAACATATTCGTATACCGGTGGCTCCTTTGGGTCTATGTTGCCTCTGGCTAGATGACAGCAAAATTCAATATGTGCATCACCTGAGAACGGCAGATAATATTTACATAGTTAGCGACATACACAAATTTCTGTGCAAAACATCATCAAGCTTGTTAGTAATGATGTGGTTCAACGTGTGAGCAGTTGTGCACAGTGAGGAAAGAAGTATATAATGGAATTATTTTCAGGTATTGTTATTTTCCAAAGGGATGAGAGGGCATAAAAAACAAAGTAAAAAAAGGGCTAAGAGGTGATCATTCAGGTATGTAATCACTGAGCGCTATTAATAACACATTTCTAAAGGGTTTAAAGAGCTAACTTATGTGTTGACGGGAAAAGTTAATAAGTGAACGCCCAATCTTCCCAAAAGGAACTCAGTGGAGTGAAAACATTTACTAGCTTAATCTCAACGAGACTTGAATTTCCTGAAAAGCTACAATGAACACAAGCTGAAAGAGGAAGGTGATCATCTACTCAACACAAAATCTCTGAACTCATTAAACTTAGGGTGTGTGTGTGTCTGTGTGTGCATATGTGTGTGTTTGAGCCTCATCCACCCTCCCTTGGTTACAATGGCTTTTCTTCATGTGTCACTAAATAAAGGAAAATAAGATATTTTTTATATATATACAATAAATCAAACATTTATTTCAGTGTCATGCAGAGAAGGAAAAGATCACAGCTTGCATGACTTTTTAATATTTTCCTTGGCGTCTGAGGAAAAGGGTGAGATACTTGCAACTCCTGCCCCGTCTTACCCAGAAAAGCCCAATAGTGACACAGGATTAAGGTCAGTGTCTTAAACCTCCCATACTACATTGCTTTGGATTACCGAGTTAACATAACAGTGATTTAACGTCTTAACTATCATACTAAGCTAGCTCCTATTATTAGCAAAAAGTCTAAACATAGTTACACACTAATCAGCAATCCAATAAACAGCAGACCCCAATGCAGTAACCTGCTCTATATATAAGAGTTCAGTCTGTGGCCGTGTTGTGAAACAAACATAGTGACACTGTGTGTCATGTGTGCAGCATTTCTGAAAAATACTGGACTTTAGAGCTCTAGAACTGAGAGGAAATCCACAGGCTTTAACCTTTGGGCTTCCGTTGTGTTGCAGCACGATGACCCAGACACAGTGTGTGCAGCGAGCCCGCCCAGCAGGATACTCACTGTCAAGGAAGTCAGCAGCAATGGGGTCAGTCATCAGCATGTGGGATGATAGCAGCTTATACACCTCCCCGTGTTCCCGCTCCGGGAGGAAATTCAAGATGTTTTGGTCCACCATATCTGACTGGTGAGAGAAAGAATAAAGGATGACAGTCAATCTTCTGGAGAGAACGTCACCCGAAACAATTCGACAATGCAGCAGCGGGGCATTATCGTCACATGCTGGAGAACTGTACACAACAAAGAGAGTTACTGCAGACACACGCAGGGCTGAGAGCACTTCTCAGCTGGGTCATGTCGAGAACAACGCAAGATCTATTAATTTATGTCATGAAAAAAAACTAAAGTTTAAAGGTTAAAACAATATTCTTTATAAATGGAGATAGAAATTAGATCAGGTGACGTCAAATGCGGGCCTGTATTTGACGGTAAACACGTAAATGGCCTGCATCTGATAATGAAAAGAAATTATTCATGTCTATGTAGCAATATGTTGTGGACAGATGATAATGGCTGTCAGTAGAGTAGATGAATTTAAGCTCCGCCGCTTACCGGTAAATGGCCAATAAGTGAGGACACGCTGTCAGACACGTATATGATGTTGCCATCTGTAGTTAACGCAACCAAGAAACCATCCAGGGCCTAAATGAAGATGGAAAGAGAGAAATGATCAAATGTTACAGAGTAATAAGCAGTGTAAATGTCACATACCGTTTTTATCATGTTGCTGTTTTGTTTTTTTTTCCTACCAGCCTACTGAAACTGAATGAGTTCTGACTTTTTCAGCAATGCTGAAAAAAACACTTTGCTCTTATTTTCCGATCAGAATGAGTCATTGCTTGTGCTGCGAAAACATCTTCCTGAGCTTTACCTCCAGCATGAGCTGAGTGAACTCCTCGTTACTGAGGAACGAAGGCTTCCAGTCCTGCCGCACGTCGCAGGTGTCGTTCTGTGCAGTGATGTCTGAAACAGACGGGAGTTTCAGCGAAAGGCGACCATGAAACTGAGAATGCAGGTCACACACACACACACACACACACACACACACACACACACACACACACACACACACACACACACACACACACACACACACACACACACACACACACACACACACACAGCGCACTCAGCAGAATCCTACCTTTCTGTTTCTGCAAGAAGTCAATGGTCCTCTGCAATATGGTGGATTTGTCCATTTTGCGTGGATGACCTTGACCCTGCAGCATGGTGCATAGCTCCTTGATAAGCACATTGAATTGGTCCCGTCTTTTCTTTTCCGACTTGTTACGGGATGCCCTGAAGTGGAAGATAAACAAACAACAACAGTTAGAAATCTGTGGGAATGCAAGGGATAGAAAACCTCTGTCATTACAGAGAGTTTGGTTGAACTTGCATTTATCCAGTTGAAGCTGCAAATGGAAGAACGACAGTTGGTTCAGAATATTAGAATAATCTATCAGGACGATGTGGAGCAATGAGAGAGGAGATTAAAACTATATTGTCTTGAAATCTGGAAGATTTGTGTTAATCTGTGGGAATGCTTTGTTACAAAAACAGATGGTGACAAAGAAATAGTTAAAACTGTGTTTGCGGATTAGGTGAATAATCCCATAAAAATGCTAACTACTATAATAAAAGAGGGAGTCGTGTGCTATCTCAATCTATATTAAAAAAAAATTCTTACATTAAAGGAATCTAAACTTTAAAATCCCCATTTTTCATATATATGCTGTGCGCACTGTGACGTCCGTCCCTGAAAGTCCTGCCTGAGAGAAAGTTGCTGATGTGGGAGGGTCGGCAGCTCATGTACCTGATCTGGTTCATCCACGCTGAGTAAAAGCCTGCCGGAGGGCCTCTCCCTGTTTCACCCAGCATCTGTCTACTTGTGGTTTGCAAGTTGGGCTCTTTATTTTCTCATTTATCAAATGGCCTGTCAGTTATCTATTTGCGCTGTTGCCAAAGACGTTGAGACAATTTGAAAACGACGCCCGACTTCCCGACTACTCAATGAGGCCGGAATGAAAGCATTAAGGGTCTAAAGCTCCCGGCACACAGCGAAACGTCTAAAACAGATATTAACATGAAAGAAGGCAGAAGACAAAAACTACTTCTCCCTTTAGAAAGCGTGTTGTTTTGTGTTATGTTCATTAAACAGATTAAGTTTTTCTTTCTCAGAGTTCGGCCTTAACAGGACACTGAGGCGACAAGTTCGCTTCACTAACGATCTACAAACACCCAATGTGTGCGTCAGTATGTGCCATATGTTCTTTTCTAAACCCGTTTAGCTAAACTGTAACTTAAAGTTATATGTGCACTTTTAAACATCTGACTGCGACACACATATGCGCACATACACACACACACACACACACACAACCACACAATGACATAAAAACAAGTGTAGGACTGAATACCTTTTTGCCCTGTCTTTCTCATCTTCGTCCATTAAATCATCCACACAGCTGTTGGTGCTGGAAACACAAAAAGACATGTTTTTTTTTATTTTACAACTTCACATCCCATTACCTTCTGGTTATTGCTCATAAGCTCACTCTGTCAATCTAAATTGACTATAAGTTTTTTTATGTGTGCATTTTTTTCCGTCTGTGATGGATGTGAAACATACAGCAGGTGTGAACTGGCTTTTGATTCACATTAATAGGAAGATGGACAGATGGATTTCACTTGAACGAACCTTAAACTGCTGCATTCAAATATCCAGGAAACCCATAAGAGTAAAAGAGAAAGCCCAGTCTACAGAACACAGACGGCCTCAAACTGAAGTAGATCATTCACCGGTGTGCTTTTTCCTCCTGGAACCTGTCAAAGTATGTGCTTTATAACAGGCCTGCGAGTATTAACATGCATCTCGGGTTGCAGGATGTGCGGAGAGAAGAGGGCTCAGTCACTGATTAGCACCAATCAGACATCGTCGGTCGTCCGTCACAAACAAAATGAACTTTCCACTTTCTGCCGCCATGATTCTTTTAGAGGAACCGGGTAACCCAGTTAAAGCTCCCGGGCTTCTGCAATATTCATCAGGTCACTGTGACATCCAAACAACCCACTCCAAACTTGTATTTTTGGTTTGTGTTGTGGTTACATACACGGTCTCACGTGGTTTGGTGTTAAATGACAGCGGGTCCAACCTGTAAAGTCTTATTTTAAGTTACCCGTCGGGGGAGAAGAGAGCCAATATTATTTTAAACTTTTTTTAACACATCACTGCTGGTTATTATCTGACAGCATAGCAGTATGAATGGAATTGACATAATACAGCAAGTTAATCACTGGCAACGTAGATAAACAGCCATAAAGCTGAATGTTACTTATAAACAGGCATACCTGAGTGAGACTTTAACCCGAGCTTGGCGAGTTGCTGGAGCCACGTTCAGGTCTACTTACTTTCAAATGTCAACTTAATTAAAGAATTATCTAACTGACTCTGACGGCACAAAAAGCAAGTCCACTTGGCTCTTGGGAGCAAAGGACCAGCAGTGCATAAAATAACGCTGAAATAAGATTTCCTCTGTGGCGAATTCTGTAAATTTAATATTATAACTTGATTATTAATTTCATTTTACTTTTACAGAAATGAGAACATTTTAACATGAGGGTTTAAGTTAGAGATGAGCTGTAACTTCATTATTACTATGATCACATGATCGTCTATAAGTTTATAGTTATGACCTAGTTATTTCAGACACCACATCCACTGTCACGCTCCCACACAATAGGAACAAACGCACTGCTCATTATCAGGACCGTTTGGCCCAGAAATAAGAAGCATGCTTCCATTTCTATAAAGTTGATCTGTATTGGATCAGTAATCAATAGCCCAGCATTGGCCCTGATTGATGCCAGCCTGTTCATCACGTCAATGTCAAACATTCTGTGTTTCTACAAATAACACCAGAAGTGAGCATGACTTCTTCAGCAGCTGAAACTTAAATGCCTTTCTGTATTAAAAAAAAAAAATTTTAACACTCCAGTCTTAAAAAAAAAAAAAAAAAAAAAAAAACTCAGTTTGCTCGGCTGCATCGTTCATCTAGAAACTGTTCTATAGTTGGACTGGATAACAGCTTCTCAGACATCCAGGATGACATCTTGGTTTCACGCAGATAAA
Organism: Salarias fasciatus; assembly: GCF_902148845.1. Taxonomy (NCBI): domain Eukaryota; kingdom Metazoa; phylum Chordata; class Actinopteri; order Blenniiformes; family Blenniidae; genus Salarias; species Salarias fasciatus. The sequence continues at coordinate 9,581,126 of NC_043754.1, forward strand.
ATCTGTGCAGCACACGGAGGCACTGCTTGGATGCGTTAAGTGTAACAATACGTGTGAACATTTTGAAGATGGATTTCTTGTGGCGTTCCGCTGAATGTTCAATGAAATGCCAATCACTGCTTTATTCAACAGCAACGACGGCGGACGGCAAAAAAATAAATTACTTTTTTTTTTTTCATAGCATCAGTACAAAGAGGACTGCGTCAAGAGTCAAAATTAGAACCCTCCATACAACCTTCACATAATGTATGGTCATTTTTTTAAATGCCTGTGCCTCATATAACCAAACTGTTTGAATAAAAACTTCAGAAATTACATGAACTTTGTGCGGCTTTGCAACCCTGGTGTGTCTCAAAAATGTTTAAATCACGTTGAATTCATTATTTCAGTTATTTCCACACTGACAACTAACAAAAAGTCGATTCAAGTCAATTCATCTGTTTGAATTGGAATTATATGGCCTCTATTTGGGAAAAAAAATTATGAGGGTTGGAACATTTCTGTTTCTGTGTAATATATTGAAAATAAATGGATGAATCACATTCTGAGAAAAATGAACATTTCCAATGCATTTAAGTTTTTGGGGCCGTTTCAGTACGTTTTTGATTATAGTGGACAAAAGACACATAAAAGTATTTCTTTATCAGAAATATTCAGAGCTCCGCTTTATACGATACTTACTCCCATTCCCTGCGGGTGGACGGACAGGGACCACCGAAGTCAGAAAGGTTGTCCATATTCACGCCCTCTCCCAACCAGGCCCTTTCTGAAGTCTTTGAAGTCCCATCCGTGCTGTCCTCGACTGAAGGCGCTTTTCAGTAAAAAGCCACCAGCAACTTGTTTCCCTCCACCTCCTCAACGCCACTGAAGTTGTGCCAAATCCTGGAATAAAAAGAGACAATAGTGATTATGATATACAGGAAATTAACTCTTTATTTCTTTATTAAAGAAAAAAAAACTTATGTCAAAGCAGAAAAAGGCAGGGCTTCTGCTTTCAGACTGTAGAAAGAGCCTCCATTTGTCTGTGAAAAACAGTTTTGTGTAGCTGAAGAAGCATTAATAATGCAATGACAAGTGAATAAGCCATCTTCACCTGGGTGCAGTACTTCATCACTAAAGAAGTGTTTTTGCACAGGAGGAGCTCCCCTGACCTAGAAACATGTCTGAAGCTGACACCTCCTTTGATAACCCAGCATAAAAAAGCAGAGTGCAGAACAGCCACCTTCTGCACATCCTTTGTATATGGGAAGCTTAAACAACATAGAGCAGACGCCTCTATTATAAACCAAACTAAGAACTCACAGAGAGAAACCTTGGACAACCGCAAACACACAACACAAGCCTGTATTCACCTCCAAATATTAAAAGCACAGCTGAATACGTTCCACACCTCCATGCATGTATATCCCTCCATGTGAGGAACAAAATGTACGATACATCTTCCTGTCCATCCAGTTCCAACCATCTGATGTGAAGAGATAAGTGACAGTGACATAACGCTATCTTTTTACTTAAAGGATTCCATACGATAGTCTACGGTTCTTCTAAATCCATGCAGTGAGCATCTTATTTCGTGTGTGTGTGTGTGTGTGTGTGTGTGTGTGTGTGTGTGCACGGCGAGTGGTTTCCAGCAACAATTTCTTCCTTCATTTTTACACAAAAGCCGACACACAGAACACACTGCTGGAAAATCTAAGAGCGGTGTGACGTAGCCGTGATAAATTACAATCCCTAAAAGTTTCTGTCTGCCATCAAATAATCGTGATGAGGTGTTTCATTATGGGAACCATTTATTTATCTGAAGTGCGGCCATATCAGAAATCACTGGAGCCACAGGGTGCATGTGCACCAAACTGTATGATGGAGAAATGCCTCCGTCCTGATTGCATAAATACTTTATGAAGCACCACAGTTCCGTCTTGCTGTATTTTATCCAAACGACAGGGAAGTGGTGTGGTGGGCTCTCTCTTCTCACAGGAAGAAGGCTCCAGCTTGACTTAGCATGCGTGCGTGTGTGTGTGTGTGTGTGTGTGTGTGTGTGTGTGTGTGTGTGTGTCATCTTTACTTCCTCTCATATGTGTTTGATGGGTAAACTGGTGGCTCGAATGTGGACCGGATCGAGTGTTTACTCAGCTTTTGGGGCAGACAACTGCCAAAAACAGACAGCTGTGATCAGATCCAGCGACACTATGCAATAATTTGTTCTGATAATAAACTAATGCCACTTTCAGTCAGCGGATAAATGCAGGAAGAGATTGTAAAACAGTATACCTCCTTCAGTTAGTCTCATTTATGAAATTCAAGGCCTTCAAATCAGCTAATCTAATCAAAAACCAAAGTAGCCACTGCTCAGCTAAAAGCACTTTCCCTCCCATCTCCAGCTTTTATGAAATGTAAAACTTGAAAGACAAATAATCTTCTTCTTCGTCTTCTTCTTCTTTATGCTTTCAAATCAGCCATTTAATATTTTGTCATGCTCACATTGTGCTCTTTTCGAACAGCATTTAACTGTGGAACCCGTGTTCTCTGATTTGTCCAGAACTACATTTCCATGGAAAAATTTCATTCAACTTTTTCCAGATCAAACGTTTCAACATATGTGAAATCAAACATCTACTGTACGGCTGATCCGTTACTCAGACTTTTCCAGGGGTGCTTGTCTGACACAACATGGATTTAAAATGAACAGGCTGATCAGGAAAGAGATCAAATTCAGAAAGGGCATGAGGTGCTGTGAAGGAACAGGTGTAGATCGCTACCAATAACATTAACCAGCGGGGGATAATCAGCCATTCAATTAATTATGTTCACATTCAGTTAATTTGCGGTGTACTTAATTGCATCTGCAGGGAGTGTGTGTGTGTGTGAGTGTGTGTGTGTCTATATATATGTATCGTGACGGGTTCACCACATGATTCTCCAACTTCAGGTCAGTCTTATATATTAATTCAGTCGCTTTAACCCCTCAGAGCACAAAATGAAAGATGTGGAAATTGGATATTTCCACCCTGGGATTTTTATACGCTTTCTGCTTTATTTTTGTCACTTTTCATATAAATAACACTTTCAGATTAAATGACATTTGATCATATCAGACAACAATCACATCTATTTAATGACTTTTATTATTTGCAGAGAACTACCACTGATATGACTTAACAGATGCAAATTGTGTTTTTGTTTAGAGATGTTGACACGCTCAGTTTTCCTGGTGTTACGTGCAGACTTTAAGCATGTTAGTTCATGCATCAGTCAGGTGCAATGGCTTGGAAGACGACATGCGAAGCGAACCGGAGCACAATGGTATTTCTCCTATGATGAGACGCGTACAGCGGAGGTGTGGCACATGTTTGTAGGTTTATACATTCCGGGAGCCCAATCAACACCGGTCGAGGTTTAGCAGAGCAATTTAGTCACACGTTATGTGGCGTTAATCAACGTAATAGTTCAGAGTGTGAGAAACATGGGTGTTGCCAATTAGGTCATCTCCCTGTTACGAGTTAATATTAGTCGGGTGGGAAGTTGCCATTACAGCAAACAGATGTTGTTGGTTTTTCTGATATCATCCAACATGAATCCGTCAGATCCCAACACCAGGTTTACGCAATCCAGGTCTTCTATAACCTCACACCCCCTCAGTGACGCATGCACATCTCACCCCTCCCTCGGTTTAGTCAGCTCAAGGTGGGTAGGAATAACCGGGATGTTTAACGCAGACAGAGATTTCCATTAAGGTTTTAATTAATGTAAACAAAACAGTATCTCCTCCCTCCCATCCCTGTTCACACAGCCTTAGACAAACACAGGAGTAAAGGAGCAGTAAAAGGAAAGGAAAAAAAAAAAGCAGCAGGAGGAAAGCAGAGCGTGGAGCCACGCGAATCTTTAACAATGCCACAACGAACATCTAAACTGTATGAGGAACGTCAAGCCATTTTTTTTTTTCTCTTTTCAGGCAAGCAATTACCATTTTAATGTTTCCCAAATTGACAGTAAATGGTCAGAAAGAAAAAAAGTTTGCTACTGCTGAGGGAAACACTTAGGCGTAATCAAAAACACCAATTCTGCATTTGCTGCAGCTCTGTCCAAACACGGACCGCCAAACTAAACTAACGCTTAGATCATTTACACTTTTACAGCGAGAGACCGAAACCAAAAAATACCTTCTTTCCTGCTGCTACAGTGAGGAAGTGTCAAATGTTTGTCGACAATGCGTGAAATAAAAAATAAACAGACCCATTTTCAAGTTCGTGCAACCAAACAATTAAAACTACTTTTAATAATAACTGCTGAATCTAAACCATAATTATTGAAACAGGAAAAAGGAAATTGCTTTTTTGCTGCTTCAACTTGTACGTCTTGCTTCTGCAGAGCCATGTAAAATAAAACCTCATTCTTCAGATGTATTGAGGTTAAACCACACCTTGCAAGGTTAACAGCTAAAATACATCAGCGTCTGGTTACACTCATGCCTTCAGGTATTTAAAGCCTTTAACAAGAAACCTGAACTCTTGACATAAGGTAGTGTGCACAAGTTCAAGCTCATGAACGACGCAATATGTAAACAGGCTGCAAGACTGAGACAATGAAGGCTGTTTACTTTCTGACTGCTTTAACAACTTATTTCTTTGAAAGACTGCATGCTTCCATGTAGAGGTCATTACAGGCGAAAACGCCACGATGAATCAAACAGAATTCCCTGAATGTGCTTATAAAGCTATGCATCGTCTGCATTTTCACCTTGAACCTTATTGACTTTATTACTTTGGTTTTCTATAAAAAAAAAAGTTTCTTGATCAATTTGTACCAGTGCTGTAGCTGAAAACCAATAAAAGCTGTCATCAGAAACAAATGGCTGCAGTCACACAGCTCGTTTATTACTGGAGACAGACAATAATCCTCCATGGCTTTAAATTACATCTGAAAAGCCCTTGTTTCCTCTTCAGCTGGATATTAGTGTTAGAATTTCAAAAACACTTGTGACCTCTGTATCCCGTTTCTTCTGCTGTGAAGCTGCTATTTTGTCAAAGAAAAAAAAAAATCCATGAGATTCTACAACACTGCTTTGCTACCTTATCCTTGACTAAGTTCACAATGTATCTATAGAAATACATCTTTGATAACACATGTGCTTCTCATAATTACTTGATGAGATGTATAACAATGCTTATAATGATAAAAATGAAAGAATCCTTCAAAAACAGAGTCAATGAATACATTTTTATCTGAATTATCATTTTTCTTTCATATTTAGTGAATATGTACCGGCAATTATCGATTTCCACCTGTACATCAGGTAGCCTACATACCATTTGAATTTAATTTGATGAAAGTATCAATATCAACCGCCCTCTCATGAGGCATGATATTTGAATTGAGATCAAATCTGACATGCCTGGAAGTTTATTCATTCATTATGTCTTTGATCTGGAAAAACAAATGTCAGAAAACTTTCATTATTAATTTGTATCAAAATTGGTTCAAGTCTGTTTCATTTCTATGTGAAATGTAGACGGATGTAAAGAGAAACTTTGGGATTTGCTGAACTGGCACTGGAAGCAAAAATCATCAACAGTTTCAACAGATACATCAGACCTTCAAATATTGGGATTTTAAAATCAGGACTTTAAAAAAGCGCTTTGATTCGTCTGTTTCATTTAATGTTTATCTTTGTAAATAAGGTAAAGATCTTCCATCTCTCTTTTTTTTTAATAAATATTTGACAGCTGAAGCTTTATGTTTTACTCGCTTAAAAACAATGATATTATATCAAACAATGTCCCTGTAATGCAAAAATCAGTTGTTCCTCATCTGTAAAGTCTTAAATGATACTGTTTCAGATGAACGGAGGCTATTTTAAGAATTTGTTGTGCATTAATACAATATACTATGAAGAGAGAAAGTCAGATGTTATGGTTTCTTAAAGAAGTCAATACTCAAACTGACACTGTGCAACAGAAAACCAGTATAATGATAACAAGGCCTTTAAATCAGCAAAAAATTTCAGTTAAAAACTGAAAATTTACATCAACATTGAATTTCGATTTACTGTATTCTGCCATGCTCCCACAAGATCCATCCCACAGCAATGATTTATAAACACTATAGTCATCATTTGTAATGTTTTAAACTTAAAATGCCACAAAAGACCAAATACCCAAAGTCTCCTGAGAGATAACAGCCTGCTGTAAAGGCACTGTGGTATTTAAAGCCCGAGCGACCGGACTGTTTCTGCTGCTCTGGTGGTGAAAGACGAGTTTAAGATAACTGCTAATCCAACTGCGAGGGATGTCCCGCTGACGTTCGTCTACAAGTTTACACTGTCTGACTACCTCCACCTGCATCTGGTTCTGAGCCGACAGCTCAAGCTGTCAGGTAAACACTGACCGCGGCCTGGACAAGCTTAGTTTCAGCCAATCTGGAAACGTTTGTTTCAGCACGTCTGATTGTACAAGCTCAGACTGAATTCAATGAAGGAAATGTAACTGCTAGTAAATGGTTTGAAAAATAAAATAAAATGCTTGTTTAAATCAACTCTGTTGGACATGAATTTACTATTTATCAGGTACATCACTGTAATAAATACCAAATACAGCATCATGAAGACATGCAAACAAAAATTCCAAATGAACGTGTGTTCAAACCAACTTCAGTGCTGAGAAGGTGTGGAGTGGGGGAAAAAGTGTTTACTGTTGCTATTCTTGGTGAACATAAAGCACACTCTCAGTGATAAGGCAACGGGAAGCACTTTTATTTGCTACACACCTTCATGAATAACAGTGGGAAGGCCAACGGGTGCACCCAATGACCCTTTAACTTGCCACTATGTACAGGGTAAATAAGTAGCCATGCCATCCTTCTTTTCAGGGTCAGACAGCCTGGAAAGAAGAAGCCCCAAAAGGCCTTGTGAATAAGAAAACTGGGGGAGTTAGTGAGAGAAATGTGAACTCCTGCAGACTTAAAGCTGCCAGGTTGGGTAACATCAGCCTGACCTAAGCTCACTGAGAAATTATTTAAGCTTTTTTTTTTTTTTTTTTTTTTTGCCGGTGACATTTAACATCTTAAACGGAAGCAATAAAGACAATCTCTTTATTGATTTTTTTTTCTTTTCTGGGGATGTCATCAAGAGTAGCAACAATGGGAAAAAAAATAGGTTATTTCAACCTTGCAAGCAGGGCACTTGATGACTGAGAGCTGAAAACATGTAAGCGGCGTTCAGGAGCGCTGGGGAACATGTAACACTGTCTAATAACCACTCCGAAATACACCCTTAACCTGCTATCGCATAAAAAATCATACACTCCGTGCAGTCGTTACTATTATTTCAGAAAAGAGGTCGCCGGTGAACTTTGATGGTATAAACAGGAGGCGCGCGGAGGCAACGTGACAGCATGTATTTTTCCTTTTTTTTTTTTTTGCGCTCATCTGCGAGCTTAAGTTAAATCTCACCTACCTTGAAGACGGCTTCCCCAGCAGAAATATAGATCCACTGTCAACTTTGACCGATGCGTGCATTTTCATTGGAAAACTACGGCATTATAATTAAAAAAAAAAAAAAACCCGGCGAGTCCGACGGAGCGCCTTCCATTGCGTAACAACGCCTTTAAGTTAATAACGCGCGCGGTTGGTTATTATTAATCTCCGGCGATGCCGCGCGCCGCGTTGACGCTCCTAATTTACCGGGCGAGGAGGACGAGAGCTCTCCGGCCGTGCTGCTATTCCCGGTGGCGGGGCCGCCGCGTCCGTCTGTTTTCCAGGCACTGTACTCCACATCCTCCGCTGGCAGCGGCTTGTAAACAGGACCGAGTGGCTGCGGGAAAAGTAGGTCAGCTGGTAGCTCAATACTCGGCTAACGACGGCAGCAGCATAAGCAGGCGAAAGAAACCTGCGGTGACCGGAGAGGAGGAGGAGGTGGAGGAGGGGAGGGGAGGGGGGCACATTTGTAATCTTTAACACGTGCTTAATGCATAATAACACCCCACGAAATGTCATCATGAGGGTGGGGGGGGATTTTCAGGTGTAATGTTTGGAGCTGGCCGTGAAATTGTGAATGGTAGTGAAGCCCGGCGGCGGCAGCAGCAGGCTTTAATCTAGAAAGACTGGGCCCATATTCACCCAGAAAGGAAACATCCGACAGCAGCTGACACGGCTGTAAAACGACTCTTTCCAGGTACTGCTGGGACATTAAGGGGAATCGCCCATACAGGAGGTAAAGGTGCCTCCTCCCTCCCAACACAGGACGGAGCAGATTAGCCAGTCTGACCCTGTTTGAAAGTTTGCGAACCATTCATTTCAATCTGACAATGTAAGAAAAACCCAAGATGACGGTATACCCCCATAAGTTAAACAACAAACTCAGGACATTCAGTTTCCCCTGCTTAAGTACTTCCCCATGTACTTCCCATGGTTTCTCTCTCTCTCTCTCTGTCTCTCTCTCTCTCTCTCTCAACTTCCTGGTTGCTCTCTTTCTCAGATGAAGTCCCAAATGTGGGTCAGCAGTCTGCATGACTAATTTCAAGAGCTCATAATGGACAGGCTCCAAATATTTCTGCTGCTGTCAGATCGTAACACAAATGGCCACAGATGCAGGCGTAAAGCCACAAGCCGGAGACCTTCCAAAAGCAGTGAAAGAGAGCACTGAAGACCGTGTTTACTTTCTGATAAGAACAACGAGAAACTTTAGACTCTGCAACATCCCTATCAGTTTATGATAGTCATAATTATCAGTACATTAGTCAGGCTAGAGTTAATCTAAATTGTGCAGTCTCCGCTGAGTCTACTGGTTGTTTCGAGCAGCCTCTGCTACTGATTTTATACCTCATTTAGCGGCATTGACCAGTTGTGGCGTGTTAGGCGGTGGCCCTTACTGCTGCCAATCTGACAAATCCAAGTAACACCTTATAATTCAAAGACTGAACAAGAAAATCTTAATTGCAGCTGTATCCATGAATATCAGAAGTGCATTGTGAATGTGTAAAAATGAAAATGACATGTTTGCTGTTCCTAATTTATTCAGTCATTCAGAGTAGCAGACACAACAACACTGATACCAGAACCTTTAGCATCAAATATATATTCTGTGAGGGTGAATCTCTGAAAGCATCCTGATGTGTAATAATGTATAACATGCTGATTTTATTCATTTTTTTTTTTTTGCTTTGGGGTCATAATCTTCCAAATAACAGCGCTCTTTCTCTTCTTGAACCCAATTTTAACCAGACTCGAGTGCACAGTGTTCTTCATTTATTCATTATTTCATTTATTTTGATCACATAAGCATCTGCGGTTCATTTTTCTTTGATCCGTTGAGCTTTTGACTCCTGACCTCTGGCCCCATGCCTCCCGGTCATGTTAGAACAAGGGAATCAATATGTTGACATGCTGTTCATTGGGTGAATGAATGAACGTTGACATAGCATACACACTTATTGCATGCAGTTCAGTCCATCTTTTGCAATATGTATATTGTGAATGTTGATGACGCAGTGACAAAAAGGTTTGCGATATATTGCCCCGCTCAACAGTAGACTGCAGAAAAATCCTGCACCCTGACAAGTGACAGATTTTTCCTGCGTTCCTGTTGCTGGTGTCGCCGTTAATAGCATGTTATTAAGCTGAAATCTGACTGGTAAGGCCCACTCAAGATGAAAACGGTCTGCAGATACTGCCCCTAAATGAAAACGACTGATGCAGAATTTATTGTTAAATATGTGGCCAGTAATTTTCTTGACAATTTTCTTGACGCTCAGGTGTTACTTGAGCGTAAGGATTTGAGGATTTCAATGCAAAGCAAAACATTTTCCCCATTTCTTCAACAAAGACCATTTTAAAACTGTAGCCAGGTATGTTTATTGGTCATTAATTGTTATACAGTAGTAAACCCAGGGTCAAATGTAATAAAAGCCAAGTATTTTATAAAGTTTTACTTCAAATTATTTTGAAATATGTTTTCTAATGTTACGAATAGAAGAATCTGCCATGCTGTTCCAGTAAAGCATCTCTTTCACAGAACACCACTCCCTTTAAAAATGCTTGGATGTTGATGTTTAATAGATGCATACTGTCATATCCTGTTAAGTTATGGATTGTTAGTTGTTGTTTGGTGTTTCTTAGTTGCAATGCTGAACATCCAGAGATGGTTGAGTATCTTTTTAGCCTCCGACAATCAGATAAAACCTTCATACTACGTATGTTTTATAAGGCAGTTTTCAAGCTTCCACTTTGATGCTTTCCCATCTTTTCACCTCACATCATTTCTTTTTAATTCAATAGCAGCGCTGCATTTCTCTGATGGCGAGACATCTTGTGATGAAAGCCAGCTGTCATGTGAGCGCGGCGTACAGAGCGGATGAGAATCAACTGCTTTGACAGGTTCATCTAAAGCATCAGAAAGCCTTAAGTGCATGTTCCCAATTAGACAAATGAAGCTTCTCATACTGGAGAGTGTGAGCGCTGGCCTCCAAGTACTCGCTGTGAACATGATCAGTGAAGAAGTCTGAGTTACTCCATGTCCATGTCAAGCCAGTGTTGAAAAAAAAATTTTTTAAAACATGTTCGAAGCTGTTTTATAACAAATCAATACCAAAGTCTAACTCTGTAACGTGTGGCCTAAACCTGTAAATCCCTGTTAACGTATTTGGTGGCTTTCAAAAACAATTTTTATCACTTACGATATGATTTTGAAATAAAAGTAATTACAGAGCTGCATCTGGCATTGTCTCTTTTTTTCTGTGGGATGATGGGAGTTTCTCCCCGGACGTGCAGGAACATCAGGCGCAGCTCTGAGTCCATGCTGGATTCGCGCACCACTCGTCTCAAAGACCATCTTAATATAATGAGTCACATTTTCCCCACAGCTGATTCAGACTGCAGCTGTTGTAGTAGTCCTGATTTTCACGACTGATCTGGCTCACGAGGAGGGCTCTAAAGTGCAAGGATTTCACTGGCATTTGTCCCTGAAAACAGATACGCGTGAACCAGAGGAAAAATTTATGAGCACAGTGCATCAGTTAAGATGATCTTTTTTTTTTTTAATGTACAAAATATACAAATACAAGACAGTGGTAAAAGTGAAGTGGTCTCAAACCTACATCTGGATAGGTTTATACTGCCAGTCCGTTAACAGACTTACCCAAAATATCTGCTTGTTTGAAAAGTTAAAATCATCTCTCTTTTTTTCACCTTAGTGTCTAATTTTTCAATCACAAGGAACTCAATGATTTCATAGCTGTAGATTAGGGTTGCATTTAATTTAGTTAAATTTCTTTTCAGAAAAGCTGAACAATTTGAAACATTCGCAAAGTGAAATGCACAAAAGCCGCGTGTTTCGTTTGCTGCACAAAAGCCGTGTGTTTCGTTTGCATCACTTTGCAGCCTCGATCGTGTATGTTTTTAATAATTCCCCCTCATAGTGTAGCTTTGGTGCTAATGCTGCATCGCTGATCTCACAGCTCAGGTCTCGGTGTTATGTTGAAAAAATGCCACTACTGGACAAATAACTGAGTAAATGAACAGTCCATAAAGCAGCTGGGGGTCATGTGAACAGTGAATGTTAAATCATTTGTCAAGAAAGTCAGTAATTACTTAAAGTTGTACTACTGACTGAATAAATCTGACTTTCTTGACCTATTATATCAAGAGCCTTTATTTAATTTTCAAAGCTTTCCAAATTTTGTATGTTTGTCAAGTCCTCTTTTTTATTCTCAGATTAAACAATATTCTGATCTTGACACAGTTTTAACTATGAGTTCACACGACATTGTCTTATCTAGAGGTGTACATGTTGTAGATGCAAAAAAATAAAACATTTAAATGGTTTAGCATTGCTCACATATCCATTCGGGAGTCTGTGAACTACCTGGGCATATCAGGTGCTATCAGCATAATGCTATTTTCACTGAGACAGAGAGTCATAAAAAACCCTGAAAAGCCTCTGATAGTTTCCACCGGCTTATACCAGCTTCACCAGAGTACATTTTTGGATCTAAGAGCTCAATCAGCGCTTGAATTTTTTGTAATGACAGGATACATGCTGCTTGTGTTGTGGTGCAGCATTATAAGATAACTGGAGGACTCAGAGTGCGGATTCATTAAGTTTCATTTTCCTTATGTGAAAGTGATGTCTGAGTGGTGTCTGCTGAAAATTTCCTTATATGGAAGTTCATACTGACTTCTGATGTTTGAACTAATGGAAATAATTAAAAATCGTATCGAGGAAAAGGTTCCATGGCCTGACTGAGTCGAAAATGCCGAGCTTGTTTCATTTCAGCGAGACCAAACAGAGTCAGGTAGAAGTCCCCCACTGCACCGCACGGCGTTCACTTCACATTCATTCAGCTTTGGCCCTTTCTGCGGGGAGCTCTCACCGTGTGATCACACTTCTGATTCTGTTTTCCCATCTCAGATGAAAGACTTGTCAGTCCAGAGAAAGACAGGCACTGAGTTTGAAAGTAAGGTTTGACAAAGCCGGCCTGTGGCTGCGGTGTGATCAGGACACGGAGCTGCTTTCACTTTTCAGTCAGGCGTCAGAACTGAGACAGCGCTAAACCAAGACAATGAACAACACCAAACACACAGTGAATCTACCTGGAAAGACTATTTACCCCAAAAAGGTTTTGGTGCCTCAGCTCAAACAAAGAAACTATTCAAATTGCAATATTTGTTAAGTAAACCAAGGCAGAAGAAAAAAAAAACAAAACCTGGAGCCACCTCTAATGTTATCTCTTTTACAAACTCAGACACACACAAACGCACTAAACCCTGCAATCCGGTTCAAAGACTCAACCAGAACAAGAAACAACACACAGGAGAATCAGATCCAACACAAGCTTAAATGAACAGCGACTAGAATTACACCTTTACACGTACACACCTGATAGGATAGACAAGACATTGGAAAAATGACCTTCAGCACCCAGAAATCATGCAACATGCAGTCAATAAACTGAGGACAGTCATATTTGCCAGTCTGTCTAGCCAGAGCTTGACACTGAGGAATAATACAGATGACAGGGGCTAAAGTCTAAAGTGTATTTCTGAACAGACAGTTACATTTAAAGATTCTCTCCCCAACAAAGGGACAAGATTTCTTTCTTTCAGGAGGATTTTGTGTGACCTCTCAATTCATTTTCTATCCAGTCTTCTGTAAAGACATTTAATTCCTTTTTGTAATTTCTGAATCAGGGTTTGCATGTTCTGTGTACTTTTCTCTGTTTTATTCTGGTTTCCTCCCATAATGACAGAAATACAGTTAGAAACTCATTTAATGTGTGAAGTGTGTCTGTAGACTGGCAAAGGACTGATGACCCTGCCTTTGCTTAGATTCAGCCCCCAGGACCCTGAGTTGGATAGACAGGATGAATGGGTCGTATACTGAAATTCAGCTGGGCCTTTTATGTGATTTTAAAGAGTCTAATACAGTGTTACCGAGAAACTCCATCAGTCGTTTTTTTTAAGAAGAGCAGACACTCTGCCTCTGCCACAAGGTCTTGACCTGCCTTCGTTACGTGCCTGCAGGCTCCAGCGCTGGGTGTTTTTCTAACCGGTGTCACAAAAAAAGTCAATAGGCGTTCACTAATCGGGAGCAGTCAGGTCCAGAGTCAGAGTGAGACAGGCAGCTTTCACACTCACGGTGTGGCAACATGGTCTGAACCCAAGGATTAAAATTAAATACCAATGCTAGTCTGGTTTGACTTGCACTCACATTGATGTATTGCCACCAAGCAAACAAGCTGAACAACTGATGTGATGTATATTGCATGACGTAGCTTTCGTATGCTCTCTAATAATGCTGTCTGCTGAGTTACAAACAGCGCAAACAATCAGGATTAATACGGTGCTATTTTTACCGGCTGCAACACATCAGGAAGTAAACAGACGAGGACTTTTACAAATCTTTAAAATCAGCTCAGTCCTTTCGTAACTTCCACACCACATATCACTGCATACACTCAACATCGCGCCTTAAAAATAACATAAGTGATGATATACAATTATACCAAGGTGAATTGTTGCTTTGCCAGTAGCCAACAAGTGTGAGACATCCAAGATTCATAAAGATCTCCCACATTTTCCTGCATTATTCACCATCCGCCTACATAGAGATTAGTTCCGCTCTTTTATGTAGGTCATGCGATTGGATAATGAGATGACATTTAGTGTTCATAACCGGGCGTCACTACATAATAAATGCCCATTGTTGTGTTCCTTGCGTCTTGCGTCCTCATCCAGACTGTCGGCACTTACGCCGGTGAAAGAAGTGTATTATTTTGATAATCAGTCAGACATTAAGCCGTATTGCCTTGAGCTACATCTGTGGTGCTGGTATTGATGATGTCACCGCGGCCCTGCTGAAGCACCGACTGTCATTAATTAGACTGTGGCACTGCTGTTCACTCTGTGTTCCCATGGTAACTATGTGTGGTGTCTACTTTCCCCACAACCAAGGCAGCTATGTCCATCAAGCCGCCGCTTTCCATTTTCCTCAGGTCTGGGAGGTTTTTTTTTTCATACACAGCTCAGGAACCCATTTGTCCGGCTACTGAATATTAATAAAGTGGCAGGCAGCCACTCTGGAGATACACTTCCTGATTTTAACCCGGCATCAGCCGAGATACCTGCTTCAGCTCTGCTTTCACGTGAACCTTCTTTTTTCAAGTGAGATTATAGATAAAGGGAAAAACAAACATTTCTCCACAGAAGTCTGATCATACCAATAATTCACATTTTAGGAAGTAAAAGGCTCCAAAGTCTCGTTTGAAATGATTTTTTGGCTGATAATGCACAAAAATGAGCGTTAAAGACAACAGCATTATGTCACAAACACTCGAACCAAAGAGAGTTGTCTGATAACCAGAAAGGCTTTGTCACTCATATATAATGATTCTTCAGTCCTCTATAAGTGACACAAGGCTCAAGTCAAGGATATCCTGAAGCAAGGAAGTAAACAAGAAAGTGCAATTTCCTGAATGTATTTATTAATGGCAACACAAGCAATTTCTTTTTTCTTCTTCTTCTTTTTTTTTTTTTTACAATGAAAATTGCTCAGAAACATGTCACCGAAGCCCTTCCCCAGCAGTGTTTTCCCACTAGCACGGTCCATCTGAAACAAACAGCAGCTTCCCACTAATCCTCCCCTGGGCAACAGCTGAACCCTTCCACTCTGAGCTCCACACATAGGAAGGACAATCCTGTCACAGTCCAGTTTGCGTCCTCACCTGCTGTGTGCAGGGAAAAAAAAAAAAAAAAAAAGGAGAAACACACACGTACATGGACATAATCCTCCACCGGAACACGCAGCACAAATGCCCTTTCAGGCAAGAAATGACTAATTACTGGATGTGATTACTGAGCCATTTCCCTTTCACCTTTAACAAAGCGGAGACTTGTGTTTGGGTAGAATCCCTGGCAAAACTGAATATAGAAAAGTTTATATACACTAATTTAATTTATAACTATAAATGAGTAGATTGGCAACAGTTTCAGTGTGGAGTGAGATCACTGTTATTCAAGCTGAGGGGACAATTTAACTAGTTTTCTCCAACTTATTCATTGTTTACGTTGTGATGATGCCATGCCCAAAGATGCCCTGTAATTACACTTTCACCGCACAGCACACACTCAGCATGGGTGGTCGCATCCCTTCAGAGACAAAGCCGACCTGTAAAGCTAAACATCCTTCTGCCAGGTAGATCCACTCTGAAATTTTCCTCATAATTACATTTTTTTTTCAACAATTCCAAATGAATCACCAAATTATTCCAGGCCTGTTATTGTCTGCTGCTGCTGCTCAGGAAAAGATGCAATTACCTAAGGCAGTGTGTGAGCAAATATGTGGGTCACAATTCTAGGGCATGGGTGGAAAGGGCAGCATGGCTTTTTCTTTTCATCACTGTCTCCAGCTCAGATCGCAGGTTACATCTTTCCTCAAATTCAGGGTTGCAGAAGTACCTTTGAGCCTTTCACATCGCTGCAAAATAAGACATTTCACGCTGATAACCGTGTTAATTAGACTGTTAGAAATTCAATGCGGCACATTCCGCAAAACCACAACCAGCCTCTCGATTATGAATCGACAGCGAAGTGAACTCAAATAGCCTTTCACAAACAGTCCATGGAAAAAATGACCCTATGTCTCCATTCCTATCTATTGCTGTTTAATTTTCCCTGTTATGAAACACCGTCTTCCCTGTTTCCAAAGCTTTCCTTTGAAAACACATCTCTCATGTTGGTCTTAAGTTAGGTTTACCTTAAGAAGAGAAATCAGCATTAAAAAAAAAAAAAAAAATCACAATTTCTTCTCGGAAACAGATAACAAACACCAGTTCTGATGGCTAAGCCATCCAAACAGATTAAATATAATTAAATTACAGTGCATTTTACTGTTACAGCTGTCTCGAGGCACGTTTACAGGCGCAGTGCTCGAGATGAGGATGTAGAAATACCAGACTCTGGTTTAAACAATTACCTATTCTGACTTCATAACCCCTTCAAACTAATGAACGGACTGACATCTCTGTGACTGAAGCTGCAAGTGAAGGCATTAATGACAACCACCAGAATAAAGGAATACTAAGTCTGTGTTCTGCTGCTCCCCTGAAGTGGAAAAGTGCCACTTCTCTGCAGTGTGGCTTACGTGTTGTAAAGGAATGTTTGTTAGATAGAGTATTCATGGCAGGATGCTCTTATCAGCAGATGCTCCCTCTTGGCCACAGGTGATGCAGAGGTCAGGAGGAGGGGTTAGTAGAAATGAGTATGACACACACACACACACACAGTACCTGCATATAACAGTATACCCTCTCTTTTCAGACACTTGTTGATAACGCTGCGATGGACTGTCTCTTCTCCGCAGAAGAAAAGACGGGATCAGCTCTTAAGCCTGAACCTAATTAATTCTCAACTCTCACCAATCAAACGAAGAGGAATTTCCACCCCACCACCCACTGATGTTGATATAAATTTGAATGGATTTAACATTTTAGTTAATGTACAAGACATCAAATCAGCAGTAGAAAACATGCTTAAGGGCCTGTTTCCTGGGTTGAAAGTCTACAGATCCTGACCGAGGAAGTAAGTTAATAACGTCTGCATTTTTAATGTTAACAGCTTGACTCCTTAGTGCACTGAAAGAAAATAGTCACAGCAACAATTTTACTCGACTTTACATTTCACATCTGATTCAAGCCCACTAAAACCACCTGATTCATGCTTAGAGACTCTTATCTGGGTGGAAATATGCACAGGTATTCAACAGCATGCATTAACACGAAGGCACTTTGGTCTTGCCGGAGCAGAAATCACATTTTAGGGTCATCATAATTCATGATTCATCTGAAGTGTCCTTGAGCAAAGCATTAATCATTATCAACTCCTTGAAAGGAAAGAAGTCCTTTGAACTGTTGGTAAATGAAGGAATCGGACTGACCTGAAGACTTGTAAGCATGATCAAGTGAGATTTTAGAATCAAAACAAACTCTCCATACACTGTAATGCATGTTGAATGAATCACATAGATAGCTAGGCAATTGAAACATCTGTACATACTAAAGCATTCATGCCATAGCCAAAGGAGATGTGAACAACATGAAGTAATTCAGGTTATAGGTTATGGTTTCATAGAAAAAATACAATGGAGACATTATTAAGTACACTTCCCTGTACATGTACTGTAGTTATAAACGGTTCGAAGAGACTTTTATTAGCTGTTTTTCTCACCCTACAACTAACGACATTGAGGACAAACCGAAAGTGAAAAAAAAAAATTGACGCGTCTGTCAGGTGACCGTTTCTCTCATCAAGCAATTGACATGGATCAAACTGCCAAATAAAGTAATTCACATTGGTACAACAGTAACAAACACCTGGTTGACGCTGTGATATCATGTTCATTTCATCAGTGGTTTAACTACATTTTCATATTATTTCAGTACCTTTCACTGCCGAAAAAGGTATTTTATGCCATATTTTCACATTTTTTTTTCCACTAATGTGAAAAAAATCAGAATAGTTGTTCCAACACTGCCTGAATGCAAAACTTCAACATCACAATCATCTCATTCAATGACAAAGTGTTACTTTTTGAGATTACAGGGCGCAAATGACCTACTGAAGAACAGTAAAACCCATCTCAGAGTGCTGTTTTCGTTTCTGCAGTAGACCCGGCACAGTCTTTATGTGCATTTGACTCAACAAAAACAAAGTCGTGATACACATAAAGCCAACACCCTGAAACAAAGAGTTGAATCACATCTAGGTCACACACATGGGCTGGGCCCACACATGTTGTGAAGCCTTTCTTTTTTTCTTTTTTTTTTTTCATCTAAAATGCAAAATGTAGCCACACCCAGTAATTCAAAGTAACCTCTGTTGTCACAGAAAGATAAAAAGCTGAACCTTGTGTCCTGTGAATCAGCTGAATTCAACAGGCAGAGCTTCTCATGCACAGAGAGAGAAGAGAAAAAAGCAGGCCGAACGATGATTGTTGAGCTATTTTACCTGCTTTATACTGAATGATGAGCTGTCTCGTAAAAAAAAAGAAATCTAAGGGTAGCAGAGTCAATTATGCTTAACAGAAAACCTTGCACATTACTGCCATATCACTAACAATACCTCACGCGCTGTTCAGATGTTTATCTCTCGTGATACTACTCATTTCATGCTACAAATGTAAAGATACTAATCAAACTGTCATATTCTTGCAGGTCCTACAGCCAGAACAAGGCAGCCTTTTCAGGAAAAATAAATAAATAACTGCTTTTGGAATCACAAAATGTCTTAATCAAGCCCCAGTGGCTCTGAAGCCTGAAGCCACGGAGGACAATCACTCTGTGCTCTGGAGCAAGAGCTCATCGACAGAAGCAAGGATGATGACGTCTGTGCAGGCGGTTATATAACTGGAGCTGAACATTTTGTTTGTCATAGTTACAAGGTTAAAGAGGGTGACATGAATACCAGTCATAGTCTCAAGAGTCATGTGCAGCATAGTTCCATTGACCAAAAGGAGCAGCAGCACCGGTTGAGAGAGAAAAAAAAAAGCAACGGTATAGAACACTATATGGAATGGAAACAAGCACTTGTTTGATCCTGATAATAAGTGTGTCTGGCTTTTGCCTTCCTCATGACTTAAAATGGTCTATCTTCTTAAAAGTTACTCACAGTTGAACAACTGCATAAAAGGCAAAGCAGCAATGCACAGTGGTGCAAAGATAACACTGAGAGATTATACTGACGACTTTGTCAAAGGCACATGACTTACTAAGATAGTAAAACCTTGGTTCTGAATGTACAGTGGAGCAGAGAGATGTAATACTTACATGTGGCATGTATGTACTGTCAATCCTACATCGAATTAAAAGGTATAGTGTGGAAAATTTTACTTAAAAAAAAGCAGCATTATAAAACAGGTTGTGACATAAGAAAGGAAGAGATATGAAGAGTATTGAAGCCCCTGATAATTCCTCATTATCAGCTCTTAGGTCATTCGTCTGAGTAGCTGTTTGATTTTCTGGTCGAGATTTTTCTGTTCTTTGTCATAATCTCGCGATGTTAGGTTGAGGAGACTTATGGTTCGAGCAGAGGATAGTCAGCCTTGTAGTAATAAACACGGTAACCTGCACGCTCACCCCTGGAGTTTGGACCTTAATCCAAATATAGCACGCAAAAGACAGGGAGAGATTGTTCTTGGAAATGTCTTTGTGTGAGAGTCGAAATCCCCAGAGCACATTCTGAGAAATCCAAGGCAATACAAAACGCATACATACAGGGAACATCCAGTGAACATCCAGTGAAGATTACATTAAGTTTTGACTCATCTTGTAATCATGATATTAGGCTGTATCAGATTTTGATGACATGATCAAAAGAAATGGCATAATGGAAGATTTTTCATTTGTCCATATTGTCAGTTTTGCGCACTACAGATTCCACAATGCTTCTCTGAGGGGTTTTCATTCATGATGACTTTCAATTAGCAGATGGTTTCATCAAGAAAAAGAGACGCCACCACTCAGATTGTGTTGGTATAAATCAAATGGGCCCTTTCATCTTCTCCATATCGGAGTAAGTCACATTAAAAACTGAAACTACAGAGCAGAATTATAAAGGAACAAAAACAGCAGTTTGACTGAAAATGTCAAAAACTGTTTTTTGTGTACAATTAAAATATATCTCAAATAGTGCCATAGCACAGGCTGCCCTGAGGACACAAATGAGGAAAAACAACAACCAAGGGTTGTTTTTGCTGTTGAAGTCTTAGCAATCGCCTGCATTAGTGTTTCTGGGAGTTCAAGCATCAGGCGCATACCAACATCTACTTTTCAGAGAAGACTTAACCGCTGAATCAAACCTTCATTGTTGAATTACTGCACTGAAACAAAAGCTGAAGAAAACAAGGTGTGAACGGTAGACTTTTGCTCACACCTGCAATGTTTACATGAGACGCTGCCCATGCATTACGACGATAACCTCCTGGAGAGGTTCTGTTTGTTTTTCAACTGGACAATGAGCCATAACGTATATCCTGCTTCTCTAATGGCTATTTGACTAGTTCATATGTTTACCTTTTCTCCTCTGCCACCCAGCATTAACCCGGCTGAGTTGGACTGCACAGAGAAAAGTCCTTTGCATATTATGTGTGAACTCCGGCAACACTCCCTCACGGCGACAAACAAAACAGAACGAAGGCAAAAACTGACAATCAAAATTCACTTCCTGCTCACTCTCTGCAGAAATCCAAACATGTCAACTTGTATTTGTGTAAAATACAGACTAAAATTGCATATAACACATTTTGGGGTATCTCTGATGATGTGCCGTATTGACTTTCAAAGTCGATGAAAAGTGTTACGACGGCCATAATCATTTCATACTCACCAGGAAAAACACATTGTGTGGTAAAAGTTTCACGATGAGAACGAACTTTACACAAAGTGACACGCAAACAGCTGTGTCAATTATTAAAAGGTTAGTGACTCCGGTTGATCTGCATTATTAACAGGGCTTTCCCATCGGTGACACGAGAGCCAGTTAAATCTATGGTCACTGGAGAAAAAATGTGAAGGCCACGAAATAATTGCATGATGATTTTTTTTTTTTTTTTCCCGTAACTGGCTCGTGTTTTCTCTCACATGCCTCACCAAATAAAGGATTGAAGCTGAACGCATCGTCTCCCTGCTCACAAGTAATTGAAAAAGTTTTTTTTTTTTTTTTTTTTGCTGAAGCCACGATGTTCATCTTATTTACTTCAACAGCTGCAGTGTACTTTGTGATTATTGTTGATTTTTCAAAAAAAGAAATAAAAATCTTATCTTCTCTTACACAACGTGAGTAACTTTCATTGAGCGCAGCCCGGCCCTTTTGCGACAGCCACGGTTTGAAACCGAAAAAAGAGCATGGAAAGTCTCATTTCCTTTTGTAACTTTGAGAAAAGCTAAATACTTATTCAGTATATTCAGGTGGCCTATTTCCCATCTGCATTAGCTTTTTCCCCATTTAGTAACTACTGTTTACCTGTTAAATACTTTCATTTTGGCTTCATCTCAGTAATTACGCCTCTGTTGTCTTGGTTCCAGTCTTTCTTGTATATATGGATGATTAATGGGACACTACCTCTGCAATAATAACTCCCGTATTGTCTTTCTCAAAAGCAGCTTGCTGCAAATTATAGCCTGGTATTTTCAAAAATAAATAAAGAGTTATTTGTTTTTCCCAGAAAGTTCAACATCATCATTTGTTTTAAAGACACACAATGTCTTTAAAACAAAAACACGGTTCATGCCACTAGGTCTAGTTTTGTGATGCTCAAGGGAAACTATTGTTGCAGTCAACAATCATAGTGGCCATACGTACTGGGAAATAAGCACACAGGTATTTGTCTTCAAGTAACACGAGACGTTCAGTACAGTGCGAGAAAGCTCCTCCTGACATGAATTTGTTGCTTTTAATGTTTTACATATAGACAAAGTTCAACTTCCCACACAGACAGTTCAGCGCATGGCAACAAAACACTGATATCCCTCCTGAATCAAACACCGAAGACGGCCGGTTCGGACTGAAACGCATAATGTTTAGTGCAAGTAGGGCTGAGTAATTCGCAGCCTGTGACGTTAGTCAACCTGTTGTCAGATTTCACTCCGTTTCATGTGTGTTTGAGATGTATCAACATGGGTTGAACATTCATTCTATGTGGAGCTCCCCTCTGCTTTCTTAAAGAGGCAGACGGCAGAAATGATCCCTCCGCTGCTGTGCAGGCCTGCACCATTTATGCATGCCCAGTCACACTAAGCAGCTCTAGCAATATTCAGACTAGCGTTCAGTTTAAGCTTGCAGGACATGGCCCAGTAACCTACTTTCCCCACAACATGCTCAGTAACATCAGAGACGAGGCTGTGTGTCATCAGTTAACTAACCTTCACCACAGCATAGTTTCAGCAAAGAGATGCAAAAATCCAGACGCAGCACTGCCAAAGCAAGAAGGGGGAATAGCAATAATCGCAGCCGTGTCTGAGTAAAAAGAAGAGATATTTTCCATGCGGCCTTTCAGCTCAGTGTGCTCTTAAAGGTGAAATGCGATGCTGTAAAATGATCTTCTTTACATTTCAAGGAATACAGATGGAAATAGGAATATGAAAAGAGTACATAGGTATCATATCTAATGTCAAGAAATACATGCGAGATGTTTAATCAGACCTCAAGCCAGCGGTAAATGATCACATTTGTGGCAGATTGTTTTCAGGTTATGTCAAGCTTTTATACCGACACTGAGTCCCAGAGAAAAACTGGGTTTTCTATGTTTCTCTTCAGATCCCATAACACTGGAAACAGCTAACCTACCACCTGATACCCTTCCACTATACTCCTGAGTTTGTAGGTTAACACACAATGTCAGAGACCCACAGACAATGCAGAGGCTGACGGCCCGGCACTGCCATGGCTTCCTCCTGAGCTGTTTGTTTCCAGCCCTGATTCCTGTCCGCTGAGCGTCAGAAATGGCCTTCCCTCACAGTAGCTGTCAGTTGTCGGCAACCACAGTACAGAAAAGGATCAAGAATGACCCCTAACCTTTGCTTCCATAGGGGTAGATCTTATATCAAAGTGGAATATACCATCTGATCTGCTCCACAGTGCAAATCTGACTCATCCCACGTCGTGACATGACTGAAAATTAAGCAAAGGGGAAAATATAGCCTGAGTCATGAGGCTGGCCCAAATGTTTCAGCAGCATGATGTAAAAAAAAAAAAAAAAAGAAAAAAAAAGGAGCATATGGCACAGCGAACACCCCAGTTCAGTCAGTCATGGAACAGCCCATCCTGTCCCACTCAGCTGTCAGCACACATCCTCATCACTATTCATGTCGACTGGGCCAACCTCAGCCCTGATGCAGCAAGCAAGTGGATTCTCATACCTCTGCAAGTGAATACTGAGATAAAGACTGAAAAACAGAAAAGAACTCTGGGAAATAGTACAATCACCAAAATCCTGAACTTAAAAACTAAAACATAAGCTCTTGTTGCATCAGGTCTCTCACTGAAAAGGATATAAAGATCTTCTAGACATATCAGGACAATATCAGCTCTGTGCCAGTCATGATGTTACTTGGCTTGATCAAACTGCATGACCTACTAAACTGATTTTTATGACAGTCAAAGAAATTGTTGCCACAAGATGGCTATTTATATATACACTGTTCCTCCCCCCCCAAAAAAACCGCACTTGCTTTAAAATTCAATAAATAGTAGCAATCTCAGGCTTCAATCAATAACTAATCACTCAGGTAGGAAGAAAAACAGACACCTTATTTGAATGCAGGCAATAGCACAGATTTGCTTGTAGTCACGGTGAAAGAAAAACATTTGAATGAAATCAGAAGTGAATGCCATTCATTAAAGCGCTGTTTTCCCTACTTTATCAGCTTTTTTGCGGAGAATTTTAGAAGAAAAAAAAAAACAACAGCACCTTAAAAGTTTAATTTTCAAATGCTCAGTATATAATGAGGATTTCCAGGTCATTCGGTCTACCTGCCACTCTGTAAGCGGCAGCGGAGGAAACACAAGCCAGAAAACTCACCTGAATTTAGAAACACTGTCACGGATCCAAACTGGAGCGTGTTAGAAGGCTTTGACAGCGGAAAACCACAGGTGCTCTACATTCCCAGAGGAGAACAACATTAAAAACCAAAATAAAAAAAAAAAAAGTTTTCTGGAGAGGAAACCACACCGCTCGACGATGCAAAAACGATTAGTCCTGGTGTTGTAATATCACAGCGGGCAGGTCTGGGTCCAGTTCGGAGGCTTTGGAGCGCAGATTGAGACGCAGTCGCTCCACAGACGATGAAGGCTCCCGGCGCGCGGCCCCGCCCACTGAACTACATACTGAGAACTTCGTGTGTGTGTGTGTGTGCGTGTGTGTGCCTGTGGATACATTTAAATGAAAAAAGAAAAAAGGCATCTTGATTACAGAAATCAACAGATTATTTAGGCATATACCGCAGTAATGACTTATTCGCTGTTATTATTTGTTTGATTTGTGTGACTTTTGCTCTCTTAGGGATTCTTTCTTATGTCATGATGTAGTTTACTGCTCATTTTCAGACGATTGGGCGAGACTGGAGAGATCGGACCTTTGGGGGACTTAAAAGTCTTTCTGATTTATTACATTCCGACAGCTCAGAGGACACTGTAGCGCCACCCTTAGGTCAATCAGGTGAATTTCAGAAGGAAAGTTCATGTCAAGATCGATAGATAGATAGATAGATAGATAGATAGATAGACACTTCAGTTCATATTTTTAGTCTCCAGCAACTGTTTAAATGTAACTGCTCTAAACAGGAACATCTGATTAAAGCAGCAGAATCCTTTCCAAAGGGCGTCAAAATATTTTTTCTTCCTGAAGATCACAGATTGAGGTTGTTTTTTGTTTTTTTAAAAACTCAACTTTTTCTCTGTTGAGTTTACAAGTAATGAGATCATTGTATATCTGTTATAGAAGCTGTGAGAAAAAAGAGCCGGGAGAAAAGCAAGCCACAGTTCGAATAAACTGTTTTCCCTGTCCTCTCTCTCTGAAAGAGTGATGCCTCATTTTGTTTCTTTGATTCCTCCACGGCGAAACCACATCACGCCGGTTCACAGCCGAGACATGGGCATATGACGGATGACTGTTGACGTGCCACACATGTCTAATGAAAGGTAAAAATACACAAACTAACCAGCAGCTCTCACGCTGTATATAAAGAGGCTGTGATTCTGAACGTAAACTGTTGGCGCTTTGAAGCTTCTCATTGTGAGTCAAGACTTCAAATCAGGTGGTTCTTCTTAAAAGATGAGCGCTCGCTCGTCTTGTTTGCACACACAGTGCAGACCTGGAGACTGGGACCACACCAAAAAATCTTTTGGACACATTTAAATACACAACTTCCCATGTTTGTTCTACTTCTACATCGCCAGAGAAACGGCAGAATAACACATTTGTTAAGTTGTCAGTGATGTTTATTACATTCTTCACAAAGACTTGATGATTAGCACTGAGACTCTTCTAATCTGTCGACAGTCGTTCAGTCACGTAAATCAAATGGCAGCTTTTGTCAAAAACAGTTGGGACACTGTTAAACAGGGCTAGATGAGGGTCAAAGGTCAGATTGGTTTTTTGGGCCCAAAAACAAAGGAAGTGCATCAAATATGTAATGTTGGATAAATAGAGACAAGACACTGAGAGTATGCTGACACGTGACAGTGTTCCATAGTGGACATTTACGAGCCTGAGACGTGAGGCAGCAACAGATGGCTGTTCATAAGAGGACTATCAGGAAAGGGAGCGATCCTTCTGCATATCAGATGGTGATTTTTAATGAAATTGCTTTCAGGCCGTCACGTGTCGAATTAGAAGTTTCATTCCGAAGAATAAGACCCTTTGTCAAAAGGCTCTGATGCTAATTTGCACTGTTTTTTCCACAAATGTGCAAGAAGACTATCAGCCAGCTGTTGCATATGATTTTCCTTTGCAGAGGAAAAAACATTTTCCTCCTTTTTCCGAGCTAAGCAAGTGAAAAACTTGCCGCGTGAGGAGAAATTAGTGTGTTATGTGCCCAATGTGAGCTGCTTTATATTATTCTGACTCTCCTTTAACGGTGAAAGATACTCAGGCAGCTGAACCAAAACACACACAAGGACACAGATGGACACATTTTCTAAATATACATTTAATGATATACATGAACACAGTACATACATGCCTTTAATAAGCACGGATTGCAGTCATAAACAGACATTAAAGCATTAATGAGCCAAATGCCATGCGCTCTCTGTTGCTTCAATTCATAAAATTATTGGTTTCTCTGGTCATTTTATTTATATTTCGACTAGATATTAATTGTGGTGTAAGATCTCACACTCCCAGCCGTTCCATCGACTGCCTGCTCTCTCAGACACAAATAATGAGCACACCAGAGTGCACACAATTCGAGAGAATTTCCTTTTTATGTGCATTGAAGAGAGAGAATGAGCCTCACTATGAAGAGTGTGCATGTGACCGTTTTCAGCCTCGACTCACAAAACCAGCAACAATCGATCTGCCTCTCAGGCCGTGCACGTGACTGTGCAGTAACTCCTTTTGTGGAGCAACGGTAATAGGTTTGAAAAGTTTACAGGATGATTATATGGCTTTTTATGTCCGTGACAGATATGTTTTTTAAAAAAAAAAAAGAAAAAGAAAAAGAAAAATCAAAGGGGATTTATTTTCAGTTTTCCAAATGACGACTGACATCACTGTGGCTGAGACTCAGACGTGCTCTCAAGCTTTCCACAACTCCTTCTATTTGAGAACATGAATGTAGCTTATTCAGTACATTTTCCCTTAAATGTGCAGTTTTAAGTAAATTGTGCACTATTATTATGAAGCATGGAACTCAAATAAATGAGTATAGCACATTTATGTGGACAAAACTGTTTATATACATAAAGTTTGTGTATCGTGAGCATACGGAAATGACATGACAGTGCACCCAGTCCAACAAGGCTAAAAACTAAAAATCTAACTGTACTGTAGACATTTCATTTTACTGGAATCATATGTTAAAGATCCAGTTAACAGAAACCCTGCCGTGGCTTCCATTTTGGCACAATCAGAAAGCCTTATAAAATGTTGCAAGGGTGTTTAGGGTCC
Organism: Salarias fasciatus; assembly: GCF_902148845.1. NCBI lineage: Eukaryota > Metazoa > Chordata > Actinopteri > Blenniiformes > Blenniidae > Salarias > Salarias fasciatus. Next base: position 9,608,277 of record NC_043754.1, read on the forward strand.
CTCTTCTGAGGATCAAAATGAATGTTTTACCATTTTACAATACAACCAGCACCTTTTCTTTGTTACCATTAAGGTCAAGGAGGCCTCTTTCCAAATTAAATCCAGATGTTATCCCCTGAGTGACGGCCTCCAAACACTGCCCTCTAATCAAACAGGAATGTACTTCTCGTAGCCTTCAAAATTTGCCAACAGAATAACATTTTTGTGAAAATATGGAAAGCTGGGCTACTTTTCTGGATTATTTTTTTAACGTTCATGGTAGAATATTAATAAGTATTTAACAAGCTGTAAAACATCAAAGATATTTCTGCCATCCGGTGCGAGCTCAGGTTGAACTTGGTGGGTTTGAGGTAAACTGATGAGCCTAATATTGCTAAATGTGAATGTAAGTGTGGGTGATTGCTTCATGCTTTAGGTCTTTTTTCTTTCTTTCATTTTTTTTTTTTTTTTTGAGAGAGAAAATCCACAGGAAGTCAAGGCGTCAGTGATTACGGTTTCTGTCACCATCAAAAGGCATTCAGGAACTGAAACCATGACAGGAAGAGATCTGGCATACCCAAAGCCACAACAGAATCAAGGCAAGTTTCTGAGAGTTCACAGCTTGTGTGATAAGTGCCAAACATGACAAGAGCTTCAACACCGACAAATAGTGATCGTAGTAAGTCTTATTTCTAACTGCAAAGAGAAAAATTGGAGCTGCAGGTTCGATAGGACAAGCCATTGCTAAGATGTCAAAATAAGAGAAAGAGGCTTGTCCAGGCCATGAAACACCGCCATTGAAAGACTGAAGACAATAGAGGGGTATTATGGATGATGAATTCAAATTTTAAGTCTTTGGTTCACCATGCACGATCTTTGAATGCCATCGATTAAGTGAAAGGACAGTTCCACATCAACTGTCAAACATGGAGGAGGCAGTGTGATATGTGGGGCTTTTTTTTGCTGGATCCAGAGTTGGTGGCTTGTAGAGTGAGAAGCATCCTGAACCAAACCAGCTGCCACAGTATTTTGCAGCACCATGCAATACAATATGGTATGAGGCTATTAATCAGAACAAGATATTGACCCAAAACAGAAGTCCAAGCTACACCATTATACTGCATCAGGGAAAAAAGATGGTGAACTCTTTTTTCTATCTGCCAAAGGTCGCTATTAGGATTAATTAAACTACATATTTCTTTAGAAACTGATTCCGTGATTTATTTTCTTAACTTAAAATATTTATTTGTTCTATGAAACATTAACCTAAATCAGTGTCAATAAAAAAAATTTAAAAAAGTAAAAATTGGGTTTAGATACAAAACTAACCTTTATAAATGTTGGATTACACAATGACTTTGTTCTGATGCTGTATGTCACATCCTTAGACGTATGTGTGCTCTTTAAACACTGTTTTTTCCACTGTAATTACAATCCTTGGTGTTCACATTTTACTCTTGTAGTGTTGTTCAGAATTGCCACATTTTGTATTTTAATCACATTTTAAAAAAATCGAAATCCATAGTAAAATATTTTAACGTTTGTAGATTTGAATATGTAAATGTTATATGGCGAGGAGTTTGGTGTTGTTTCACTGGAGGGCGCTGAAAGCAAGCACCAGGTGGTCTGAGAACAACTCCAGAGAGGAGGAGGCCATTCACCACTAGCCTGTGTTAGCTACACACACTTAGCTAGTGTTAGCCAGCCGGCGGCTAATGAGCAGGCTAAAGCGTCAGCTTTTCTAAATGTCGCCCGTCCTATCAAGTGATGGCGAGAGAAACGTGTTCACAAACCGAAGCTGGTGAGTTCAGAAGGTCCCTCGGGTCGGCGAGCAAACATTTTACATTTTGCAGAATTTCCAGTTGTGCGGCTAACGTTAGCTCGGCTCATTAGCATCGGTGAGCGCCGAGCTAACGCTCTGTTTATGTCCTTTCAGAGCTGTATTACCTCATTGCCAGATTTCTGCAGTCTGGACCGTGTAAAAAAGCAGCACAGGTAACCGAAAAATCAATAGTGCGTCGTAAATCGTCTTAATGGTTAGCCGTGCTAGCATGCGATGCTAACTGAGCCTCTGTTGTTAGATTCTGGTGGAGGAGCTGGAGGAGTATGAGGTACGTTCAGCTGGACCTTTCTGTCTTTATTCTCATGTGTGGTTTCCGTTACTGCCGCCTATCTGCTTCGTTCAGAGGGAAACTTCTCACTATTTACATTTGGTGGATAGTAAAAGGAGCGCGTTTCTCCTATCGAGTCCAGACTAGCAGGTCTGGGCTCATTCTCTAACCGCTTGTCTTTTAACTTTAGTTGGTCCCGCAGCGATGGAGCTGGGACGGAGAGAAATACAAACGAACCTTCCAAGACTGGGTGAGTGTGAAGTGCCATTATCAACTTTTTATTAATATTATAAGTCGTTTATTTGTTTGTTTGCTTTTTTTTCCCCGATTAGTGAGTTTTTGCGTGGATCTGTATTTTTACTACAAGTGTCCATTCATAACAATCACGGTAGAACGGTGTCGAAATTTAATTAAATATAGTTTAAATTGCCATATTAGTGCAGGCCTGTTGATAAATAAGGATATCCAGGCTTTGCTATTGTGTGGGCTAGTGGGAGGAGCGTGGATATAAGCGCAGCGAACGATAGGCCCCGAGAGCTGTCCATCATCTCAAGGAGCCAATAGTATCACAGTATCCTGCCAGAATGAGGCGGAAGAAGGATTAACTCTTCTCGTGATTGGCTCCTGGACTCTGTGACCCGCCTCTTTCTCTAGGAGACCTTCCCTCCGTGTGGTTGTTTTGTTTTTTCAACTAAGCACGACAAAAACCACATTTCGGGTAGTTGTTGGCCGCAATTATGTATCTAAGATCAAATAAAAGCCCTGAAGTATATCTCTATTTTCCTGTGTTTGACTCGATATCGGATGTACAGGTTTTATATGAATTAATGGAATTTACTTTGTTGAAATTACCTTTTATAGATATCAATAAACTAGTCTAGTGTATTTTAAATAGCATGTTTGTCAACCAAGTGTCCCGAGTAGTTTATTTTAAAGTACTTGTTGAAGATGGTGGGGGCAGCAGTGGCACAGAGGCAAGAGTCACTACTGTGGGTCCCTGAGCAAGATCCTAGACCTCCATCAGTTCCCCAGTGCCCCAGTTGGGTTGCCCACCACATCGTAGAAATGGCAGGAATAATCTTTCCTAAAGGGAGTAATTAAGTATGATTATTTCATTCCAATAGTTTAGTTTAAGTACAGTTATTGCACATCTGAGGCAGCAGTTTCTTTTGATAGCGGAACAATTTTTTCTTTGTGATCAGTCCGTCCCAGTTACATTGGACTATTGTCCCAACCAACAACCAATGGCCGATCAAACCAATATTCAGTGGCTCTTTAGCAACTGTTTGAATTGTACCGGTATGTGAGTCACTCATAGTATACCTCAAAATCTGTTGAGAAAGTTAAAAAATACAACATTATACATGTTGTAAAAATGTCATGTGGAAAGACTGTAACCTCACTGGTGCAAAGTGGAATTGGCTGTTCTTATCTTTGGCAGGCAGTCATAGCTTCCATTTTTGGGTGTGTCTGACACCACAGGGGTATAATGTGCATGTGTGGTCTCACACAAAGTAAACAATATGCCTGCAGCTTCTTGATGAGCAGCCTTTCTTCTATTTACAAATGGACTCTAGATGATTGAATCATCCGAACAACTCAATCTCAATTAAGTTGAATGAAGTTATGAAAAAACAACATTGATAGAAATTTGAAGAAATTTTCAAGCTACTCTTGCCTCCCCAGTGATCACTTTAGACTGGGTAGTTTAATGATTGGTGAGGATGGGCACTATTTTCTCTCAGTGACTGAAACTGTTTGTGTAGTTGGTTACTCGGTTCAATAATCAAGCCACTAACTACTTTTCCTTTCAGTTTCAGTACTTATCACATGACTGGACTCTTCACATATATTTATAAAACTGTCAGAAAATGGAGAAGTTAAGCTTGACACTTATATTTTAGTGATTAAACTTGCTCTTGGGACTGCTGCTGTACCATTTGTAGCATTCAGTGATAAACGCACACACTCATTTTGTGACAGTTCTTCAGCTATAAAAACAATCCTCATGACCTGAATAAGAATAGTTAATAATTCAATATTATTTTATTTATCATTTGCTGCCCATTAAGTCTCTTGTTTTTGTGTGTTGTGTGCATAATATTGAGAAAATTCGAAATATTCGTGAGTTGTAGCTTCAGCCTCGAAGAACCAAATAACTGAATATAACTGCTGAATGTGGAGCAGAGAACTAATTCAAAAAGAATTTTATGTAGAACCGCCATGTGTCAGAGATGTCTTTGTATACGGCTCTGCTTATATTTTCATTAATTTTTAAGCTGTCTACTTTAAGGTTTTTTGCATTTCCTCTCTGATAAAAGGTAACATCGGAGTTGAAAAGGTTTTTCTTGAAGCATTGGACAGACTGATGTTTTGTTTGTGGCATCCACTGGTTTGTTGTCCATGTAATGTGTCAGAGGGGCTTTTCATTACAGTTGATCTGTCATTTGTGCAGGTGAGTCTGAACCAGCACATTCCTGCAGACTATCTGCTCCGTGTGTGTCAGCGGATCGGCCCCCTTATCGAGAAGGAGATCCCACCTAGCGTTCCTGGAGTACAAACACTGTTGGGACTTGGAAGACAGTCCTTGCTTCGCACCACCAGAAGTGAGTATTTTACGTCTTCCCACTATTGCTATTTTGTTTGTTTTCTTAATTGAAATTGAGTTAATTCTGATGGAAGGCATAAAGCTGTTGTAGTGGACAGATGGATGTCTCCATGGAATGAAACTGTTTCCATATCAATGCAAACTTTTTTCATTTCTCTTTTTGATTGAAAATGTCTGTGTAACTCAGGTTGTGGCCACAAAGTGTGCTGCGGCTCTGCTGTTATTGCACTCCATCGAGGACGCCCACCAGAACCTCCAGTCAACAATGGACATCCTCCCAGTGTTGGTAAGTTGAGGCATATTTAGTACTTCTTCTGAGGCAGAGCTCCTCAGCTGATAACTAATCTTCCTTGTGTGTTTTCTTATCAAGTCTCCATCATGGGTGCTCGCCAAGCGACGGGTACGGCTCGTTTTGGCCAGACCCTGCCGTCTTCCTCCTACCAACACATGAAGATACACAAACGCATCCTCGGCCACCTGTCTTCAGTCTACTGTGTAGCCTTTGACCGCACTGGCCGTCGGATATTTACGGTGAGTGATCAATTTAAAGCCTGGTTATTGTGTTGTGTCATATATGTAGTAAATACTTGAGCCTGCAATAAAACTGCAAATCCATGATGTAACTTCTTACATGTTAATCCTGAAGCTTCACTCTATTTTCAGTTTATTTGGGAGATTAGACATTTGCCGGTGTTAACCCGTTCACAGTCCCCACTTCACCCCTCATGCCATTGTCTGGTGGCTTTTCAGGGTTCTGATGACTGCCTGGTGAAAATCTGGGCCACAGATGATGGCCGGCTCCTGGCAACACTCCGTGGCCACTCAGCAGAGATCTGTGACATGGCTGTCAACCACGAGAATACGCTCATCGCCTCGGCCAGCTGCGACAAAGTCATCAGAGTGTGGTGCTTGCGCACCTGTGCTCCCATTACTGTTCTGCAGGCCCACGCTGCCTCCATCACATCCATACAGGTGGTTTTACTGACTTCAAAAAACAACAAACAATCCGTATTTGTGAGGTTGTTTCTCAATTTTAGTTTCCAACTGAGCAGTTCGACCCAGTCTTAAAGTTTACTGCCTTCGTGCTGTTTTAAATAGTTGCCAATAGTTCCATGACTGACCAGCTCCGACTTTCTCTCCTCTCAGTTTTGCCCTGCAGTCAAAGGGACCACAAGATACCTGGCCTCAACAGGCGCAGACGGCATGGTGTGTTTCTGGAAGTGGAACTCGCTCAGCATGAAATTTAAGTAAGTCTTAGAGGTGTATTCTATTAATACCTGCTGTTTTTCTTTTCAGTATAAATACCCAAAATGTTTTTGTTTGTCCTTTTTCTCAGTGATCAGCCAGTGAAGTTTGTTGAGCGGTCAAGGCCAGGGGTCCAAGTCTCCACTTCATCTTTCAGTAGTGGTGAGTGTGTTTCAATGCCAGTTAACACCGAGGTGTCGAACTGCCGCAGTATAAACCCAGGTTTTCAATTTATTTATTTATTTTTCTGTTCTCCTCAAGTGGCAGAAGAGAAAAAGTGTTGTGACCTCCATTTAATTCTGTCTACTTTTAATAGGTGGCATGTTCATGGCTACTGGTGGCACAGATCACATGATCAGGGTTTACTACCTCGGTGCTGAAACTCCCATGAAGGTCTCCGAGATGGACGCTCACACGGTCAGACACCAGATGTTACTATAATTCACTTATCTTGATTCAAACCAGGCCTCCGTGTCTTCACTTCTTCACTGTTTGTATTTTCAGGATAAAGTTGTTGTCGTCCAGTTCAGCAATAACAGCGACAGGTGAGTGTGTTTTCCAACGTCGTGCAGATTCCCAAGTGATTTTTCTGTGATTTGAAGCCTCTGACTGTTAAGTGTGTGTGTGTGTGTGTTCAGCCTGAGATTTGTGAGTGGCAGTCGAGATGGCACAGCCAGGATCTGGCATTACCAGCAACAAGAGTGGAAGAGCATCACGTTGGACATGAGTGCCAGGCTGCCCGGGTAAGAAAAGGCACTATTTCACGATGCATGGTGTCAGCGTTCCTGTTATTGTAAGCACTTCATATATGATGGAATCTTTTAGAAGTGCTGCTGCCACTGGGGATGATAAAACCAAGCTGGTGGTGACCATGGTCGCCTGGGATCGAGTCGACTCTACCGTCATCACAGCCGTGTCCAACTACCTGCTCAAAGTGTGGAGCACGTCTGGACAGCTGCTGCATGTTTTATCGGTAAAAGAAGGACGCTTTTTTTTTTTTTTTTTACTTTTAGCACGATCAGACTAAAACGACGACTGACCGCCCTGACGACTGTCGGCACGATTTCTGTTACAGGGGCACGACGATGAGGTGTTTGTGCTGGAGGCTCACCCGTTTGACTCACGCATCATGTTATCTGCTGGTCACGATGGCAACATTTACATCTGGGACTTAACCAAAGGAACCAAAATCCGCAATTTCTTCAACATGGTAATTATTCCGTGACACCCACCTGACCTGTCCTCCCCCGCCTCTACGCTGGCATTGAGGTTATATTTAAATATTTGTTTCCAGATTGAGGGCCAAGGCCATGGTGCTATTTTTGACTGCAAGTTTTCAGCCGATGGGCAACACTTCGCCTGCACTGACTCACACGGACATTTGCTCATTTTTGGCTTTGGCTGCAGCAGACCGTATGAGAAGGTAACTGCGTAGAACTTTTTCTTGAAATGTGTTTGTAAAGCAAAGTAAAGAAGTAGAGTTCTTTATTATTTTTTATCACTTTAAATTGTTTTCACCTCTGTAATCGACACCTGTTCTCCTCTTGCCCTTCAGATTCCTGACCAGATGTTCTTCCACACGGACTACCGTCCTCTTATCCGGGACTCCAATAACTACGTCCTGGACGAGCAGACGCAGCAGGCCCCGCATCTCATGCCCCCGCCCTTCTTGGTGGATGTGGACGGGAATCCTCACCCCTCTCACTACCAGCGCCTGGTGCCAGGAAGAGAGAACTGCAAAGAAGAGCAGCTCGTTCCTCAGCTGGGATACATGGCCAACAGTAAAGTCCTCAAAGCTTCTGGTTTGACCATGGGGTGTGTGGCATATGGAACTTAACGCACGATCTGCTTCTTTTGCCGGGCAGGCGATGGAGAGTTGGTCGAGCAAGTCCTTGGCCAGCAAACGGCAGAAAATGGAGAGAACCTACTGGACAATCTCATCAGGCAGCTGCAGAATGAACAGGATGAACGGCAGAATGAACAACAGGCAGCTGAAGGCAACAGAGGTATGAGATACACAACGTAATAGAAGTGTCTCTTAAAATGATAGCTTTGAAAATAGTTTGTGTCCTATTCACCTTCCAGATGTCTCTTCCCAGTCTAATTAAGCCAAACCATTTTGTCACATTTAGCCGATGACGGAGTAGAGATGGTGGACTCCTCCCCCGCCGTCGGCCCTCGCCGAAGCGGCCAGGTGGACGGGGTCTGGCAGATGCAGCACAACTCCCTTCAGAGTCAAGTGGCCACAGAGAGGGACCTGTTGGCCTGGAGCCGCAGAGTGGTGGTCAATGAAGTGCCGCACGGGACGTTCAGGTGAGGCGGCCCGCTGGAATCGTCTCCGCTTTGAGGATCTTAATCTGAACAGTTTAAATTTACAAATTTAACTATAACAACATGGCGTGACTGAGACCAGACGCTGTTCGTAGGTTAAGTTTTCTTTTATACCTGTTTATAACTGTTTCTACAGTATTTTATCTTATTAGGTTTAGTAGTAGATTAATAGGAATAGCCACAATTCAAACTCACTGTACATGCACTGTTGTGCACATGATAAAGCGCTCATATCCTTTACCAATCTGTAACCATGCTTCCGTAGGGTTTCAGAGGAATGCCGACAAGCCAAAGGCGACCTGGAGTGTTCTCTATACAACGCAGAGCGGAGGAAGAAACCAGCAGCCTGCATACCGAAGGTACGCCACCCTCCACGTCTGCAGCTTTCACACTTCACACATGTTATGTGTGCAAATGGTTGCGTTCTCCACGTTTTGTAGAGCGTTCCACTGGCTTCGCGTCTGCGCTCCTTGCGACCCACCAAGAAGAAGAAGCAGCAGCATCACGCCTACCAGACCCGCTCGGCTCAAGTCCGCCCTACAGGAAGCAGGAGTCGGAATAGCAGCACCCGGCGCAACTCGGGCAGCCAGATAGACTCGGACAGCGATGGAAATGTATGCTTCATCGTTTTGCTTTTAAGCCAAAGATCATCTGACCAGTTCTTCTTTTAACAGTCATATCAGAAAATAAGCACAACTAGTAACTAGTCGTTTGTTTGTGTTTACAGGCACGAGAGCGGGCGGAGCAATCTGAAGTCTCCTCCGATGGTGAAACCCAGTGGCAGAGTGAAAGCAGCTCCAGGTGACTGTCTTTGACTGCGCAGTGATTTTTGAAGAGTCGCCGTTATCGCCCCGCCTCACAGCATCGCTCTTTCGTCCCCAGTGACTCTTCCAGTGAGTATTCCGACTGGACGGCCGATGCAGGAATCAACCTCCAGCCGCCGAAGCGGTCGACGAGACGGCCAGTGCAGCCTTCGGGTTACAGCAGCTCTGAGGAGGAGGAGGAAGGCGGCGAAGAGGCCAAAGAGGCAAAGAAGAAGGAAAATGAGCAGAGGAAGAAGCCCAAGGAGACCAGACAGGTGAGCTGGCACGTCCTGCAGCTTCAGTATTCATAATAAAATCATATTCTTTTTTTAGACTTCAATATCTAACAAATTCCTCGCAGAAACCGACGTCCTCTCTGGCGGGACTGGATGCGGAGGAGTGGGTGCCCCCGTCATGGATCGTGGAGACCATCCCTCGCCGCTCTCCCTTCGTCCCGCAAATGGGAGATGAAGTACGAGCCGCTCCTCTGAAACGAGCAGAGAAATGTGTCGCATTACGCACATTGTAATCATGACCCTCCTGTCCCCGTCCAGCTCATCTACTTCAAACAGGGCCACCAGGCCTACGTCCGGGCGGTCCGCAGGGCCAAAGCGTACAGCATCAACCCTCAGAAACAGCCTTGGAACAGACTCAACCTCAGGGTGAGGAGCAGATTTATTATAAAGCCAGGAGTTGCAGACAGGGTTGCTCATGATGCATTTAGGCTGCGTTTACACTTGTGAAATCTGCCTGTTTCAAACCTCGTGCATGTGGTTGTTAAGCCATACATCCAGCAGAGGGCAGTGCATGTTGTTGGTTTCATGTGAGACATTTATAATCCAAACATGGTTAAAACCAGTTCTAAACAGCTACAGTGAGTATTTCTGTCTTGAACAGTATTTTATTTCGATCAGCAAAGAAAATTCATGAAATTAATTGGACGTATGCTGACTTAACAACAGCTTCTGGTGATTTCTCCCCTCTTTTTTTTTTTTTTTTTTTTTTTTTTTTTGCCTCATCTTGTTCTCTCCTCCCTCACAGGACCAGGAATCGGTGAAAGTGGTTGGCATTAAGTATGAAGTGGGTCCTCCCACTCTGTGCTGTTTAAAGCTGGCTTTCTTGGACCCAGTCTCAGGGAAGATGACAAATGAGTCTTTCTCTTTAAAGTGAGCCTTCATATTCAGCTAATGCAACTCAATAAACGACTGTGCTCCCCTCGAAACGTCCTCACGCTCTTCGTTCCCATCCCGAAGGTATCACGACATGCCGGATGTCATCGACTTTCTGGTGCTGCAGCAGTTTTACAACGAGGCTAAAGAGCACAACTGGCAGCCAGGTAAGCCGTTCACAGCTGTTTGGGCTTTTTTTTTTTTTTTTTTAGCTCTCACACCCTTTGTTCTTGGCTGTACTTCCTTCTCATTTGATCTTCCCTCCAGGTATGAGGTTCCGCAGCATCATTGACGACGCCTGGTGGTTCGGGTTTGTGGAGGATCAGGAGCCTCTGCAGCTGGAGTACCCGGACAGCCTGTTTCAGTGCTACGCCGTGAAGTACGCCGCTTCTCCGCTTCAACGCGACACATCATCGGCACTCGCCGCATGTTTTTTTTGAACGCCCAAAAGTCCCATTTTCGTTGAGCTTGAGTCGGTTTTTGTTCCAGGTGGGATAATGGCGAGCGGGAGAGAATGAGCCCATGGGACATGGAGCCCATTCCTGAAGAAGGTCAGTGGATTCAATGTGAAGATTTCCACTTGTTATAAACCCAATATTTTTATTACCCGAGTAATATTCATTCTGATTTACATAGCCATTGTGATTGTATTCCCTATATTTAATCAGAAATGGCTTTGTGTGATAGTAATTAAAGGTCTGCTCTGTAATTCTCAGACATAGTGAGATTGCAATCAGTGAATAAATCAAATTAAAATCTGGGCTGTTTGAATATAAATTTATTCCATTCATTGAGATTGGTCATTGTGCCCATCATGAATAATATTTCAAATAACATTTCACCTTCATACACTTTATTTAATTCTCTTTTCAATAAGAACTTTGCTATTTCTGAAAGCTTCAGGCAACTTAATTGATGCTTTGCATTCAAACAAATGATGAAATCAATCAGACGAACTGTCAGTAAAGACTTATTTCATTCTCTCAGGAGCATAAAATGTGCAGAAGAAACATTTTGTCTTCTGAATGGGAACATATCAGTGTTTTTATTGCTGTTTAAAGCTTCAGAGAGACACTTCTGGAGACGTATCACTTCCGTCTACCTAGGAAACTAATTTATAGCTCCATTTTTTTTTTCTGTTTGTTGTGAATTTCTTAAATAACTTTCCTCTGTTTTTGTGACTCGTATGTATTTACTCTTTCAGCGGCATTGCCCGAGCAGGTTGGCGACGGCGTGGAGGTGGCGGAAGAGGAGCTGAAAGCTCTGCTGTACAGTCCTCAGGAAGGAGAGTGGGGGGCGCACACCAGAGATGAAGACTGTGAGAGGGTCATACACGGCATTGATCAGCTTCTCACTTTGGGTAGGCCACCAACAGGATGATAATGTGTTTCCATGGGAAGAGTTCTGCCCCCGACCTCGTCTGATCCTCCTTGTAATCTGCCCACAGATGTAGCTAAGGCATTCGCATTACCGGTCAACTTGCAAGACTACCCGCTGTACTGCACCGTGGTGTCTTATCCCACAGACCTCCACACCATTCGCAAGCGGCTTGAGAATCGCTTCTACAGGTGACCAAGCGTACATCCCCTTACGAAGACAAAAATACTAAACAGTTTTCTTTGATTTGAATTCAGTCCGATTCACTTTAAACGTTCCTCTTCTCCGTCCGCAGGCGGATCTCCGCTCTCATGTGGGAGGTGCGTTACATCGAACACAACGCCCGCACCTTCAACGAACCCCAAAGCCCCATTGTAGCAGCTGCCAAGATGGTCACTGACGTTCTCCTGCACTATATAGGGTAGGACTACACTGAGTCGATGGTGATGTGCCTCGTGTTATTGAAAGTGTCATACTGATGGTCTGCTGTCTCTGTCAGGGATCAGAGCTGCACAGACATCTTGGATCTGTATCACAAACTCAAGTCTAACGTCAGCAGTGGAGACGAAGCTGAGGTACGCTTTAGTTTTCTTTTGAGTTATTTCACATCAACTTATTTCTCGTTCATTTTTCATTTTTTTAAAGTCGTTGTGTTATTTTGCAGGTTGACTTGGATGTAGACTCTGACACCCCGGGGACCTCTACAGGACATCGAGTAAGACCAGTAGTTCAATTCAAATAATTTTAGGGCCTTTTTAAAATCACAAGCAGAAGCTGCGTTCTAAATAATTGAGTTCTTTTTGTTTGTTTTTCTCCCTGACAGGGAAGCAGCTCAGGCGTTAAGAAGCGTGGCGTGGTTTTAGATCCAAAAGCATGGCGAGGTCAATGTCGAGAGCTGCTGCGCCGCATGAAGGCTTCTCCGGACTCCGAACCATTCAGACAGCCTGTGGACCTCTTCGAGTATCCGGTAGAAACCAACGCTCTGAACCGCAGGGCCTTCATCACCAGAAAACCCTCACAGGGATAGGCTGAGGAGGAGGCAGGTCGTCTGTTCTAGTGATCCCTAAAACATCTACTTTTGTTCTTTTTTTCTTGCTCAGGACTATCGAGACATCATTGACACGCCCATGGATCTGGCCACAGTGTCGGAGACGCTGCTCGCAGGAAACTACAGCAATCCGGTGGAGTTCGCCAAAGACATCCGCCTCATTTTCGTCAACTCGAAAGCATACACACCTAACAAGAAGTCGCAGGTAAACAACAGAAGGAAACACCCCTGTAAACATGTGAACGTGGATTCATCACAGCCGAGGAAAGCCCGCGGTGGCAGCAGCGTGTTTTCACGGATTCTCTCGTATCTCCAGATCTACACCATGACCCTCAGCTTGTCTGCCTTCTTCGAAAAACACATCATCTCCATCATCTCGGACTACAAGTCTGCCGTTCAGAACGAAAAGCGGACCCGCCAGAGACTCAGCAACAGGAGCAGGTTGCACAACGGGGGGAGCTCCCCGCCAAACAGTCCGTCTCCCGGGTACTGAGGGTTGTTTGTGCTATCGCTGTTATGTGACGCGCAGTCCTGAACACATTGCCACTAAATACTGAGGTTTCTTTGTTCTGAGGGGTTTCTTTTCATTTGTGCAGCACTAAAGGGAAGCACAAGTCAGGGAGGGTGTCCAGGCCAAGGAAGTCCCAGACCTCAACCAAGACTCGCTCTCACAGATCATATCAAGGTTTGACTCTTTAGCTAAGAAGTCTTCATGTCCTACAGGAACTTTTTAAAAACGGTCGTGGTTATTGAAACATTTTGTTTTTTTCCTCCTCCCAGAGGTTCTATTCTGATTTGTAATTGCCCTTTTTCTTTTCAGCTCAGCAAAGCAACAGTGTAGCAGATGAAGAGGAATCCCAGCCTTCTTCGCCAAGTTCAGGGACGAGTGTGGAGAGCAGACATCAGGGGCCTCACCGGGTGACCCGCAGCCAGGCAACCCCTGTGAAGAAGTCAGGTATGCCCCAGTGAAACGGGCTCGCTTCAAGTTGGATCACTTTGTTTTTCTCTCCAGTGCGGCGTTTAGAAATCGGCTTTTGTCTCCCTGTGCTGCTTCAGGGCACCAGCGCAGCTCCCGTCCGGGCAACGGCTCGAGGCGACAAGCACAGCAGTCCGACGAGGACGATCGGGAAGAGGCGACCAGGTCCAACAGCTCCTCGTCCGACTCGTCCTCCACCTCTTCGTCCTCTTCCAGCTCCTCCTCCTCATCTTCGTCCTCGTCGTCCGACAGCGACAACAGCTCCGACTCGGAAGCGGAGAAGTACGTGGAGGGAGGGGATCACGACTACAGCAAAGCCCCCTGCTTGTCCGTGCGTCTCTCGGCTAAGGGGAAAGCGGCGGCCTCAGGGAAAAGGAAACATGAAGAAGAAGAAGAAGAAGAAGCAGCACAGAGACCGAAAAAAGCACGAGTTCACCTGCTGGTAAAACAAGAAGAGGAAGAGGAGGAGGAGGCAGAGGATGGAGAGGAAGAGGAGGAGGAAGAAGAAGAAGAAGAAGAGGAGGAAGAAGAAGAAGAGGAGGAGGAGGAGGAGGAGGAACAGCAACAGGTGAATGTAAAACAAGACGAGGGAGAAGGAGACGATGAGGAGGAAGAGGAGGAACCTGAAGAAGAAGAGCCCGAGGAAGAAGAAGAAGAAGAGGAGGAGGAGGAGGAGGATGACGATGACTCTGGGGTACATAAAGCCACCGCTGCAGCGGCACCAGCAGTGAACAGCTCGAGGAGCAGCCAGTGCAAATCTCGGAGGGTCAACACCCGGAACCAGGGCCGCAGGACAGTCCTGTACAGGGACGACTCGGAGGACGACGGCCACGGGTCGAAGGACGACCCCCTCAACCTGGGCATGTCCCGCTCAGGGCGGGTCCGCCGCATGACGGAGAAGGCGCGCGTCAGCCACCTCATGGGCTGGAGCCACTGACACGGCGCCCCCTTCAGACCTCATTCACAAGAAAAACAGAACTGTTCCACGCAGACGATACTTCAGGGATTTTTTTTTTTCTTTTTTCTTTTGTAAAAGTGTGTACATATAATATATATAGAGAGAGATTTTCTTTTTATCTGAGACTGCTTATGACTCTCAAACTGATAACTGGTGCTCCTAAAACGTTGCCGGGGGTTTCTTTCCTCCCCCTGGGTTAACAGAGCTACTGTTCAACACGGACCCTCTCCCTACCGGACTAACTCACCTCGGCCTTACTGCTCGCTGGAAGAGCCTCCACGACGCGGCGCATCGCTTCTCCTCTCTCACGTCCCGCATTAAAACACTATGTTTACTCGTCTTCGTCCCTCCAACGACTTCTCTCGCTCCCGGTCACCAAAGAAGGATGTGGACATGCCAAAAACAAAAAAAAAAATGGTGCTCATTTCTCTCTTTCTCTTTAACTAATTTATGGAAACAAACTGTCTTGCTCAGTGGTTGTGACCACTGGGAAACAAGCGCAGTCTCTCATGACATATCTGATGTCAGCTCCGTCGGTACTCGCTCTTTTCTGGCGTTATTTCTGAGCTCATGTTGAGTTGGTTCAGTGTCTGGAGGAAAACAGTACCACAGTCATCTCCATCAAAACCCCCTTAGCTGGAAGTTTTGTATTTTATTTTTTTTTGTCCATATTTTCATTTTGTTGGGAGGGGGGGGCTCTTCCATTGTGTTGCTTCAGTAATAATTGGTGCCTTTTTGTTGCTTTGAAGGGTAAAAGTGAACTTTTTAGTCTCTGGGTAAAAGAAGCCACTTCATCCTGTGTTTATACTCACACCTGCAGCCATGAACTCTCTTTTTTCCCTGCTGCACTTTCTCCACCAAACATGTGCAAAGTTCAAAAGTGGTCCCTGGCCGACGTTCCTCTCACAGAAGTATTTATTTTTCCACTGTGTCATGGTTCACTTTATCTATTTCGTACGTTCATTGTGACGAGGACAATATTTGCACATTTTTTTCAATTCTTATGTGGCAGCTGACTAATAAAGAAAGAGACGTGAGAAGAAACCTCAGATTTTTTTTGTAACGGTGCATAAACTGTGCCAGCACACTTGACTCAATCTTGTTTTTTTTTTTTTTAATTGTTTGATGAGTTCAGTCAGACATAAGTAGAAGTCTCTCTAGTTTGCTTGATTAAACCGGAGGTCTCGCTTTATTGGCATTCTGATCTGAAGCAGTGGAAGCAACCAGAAACGATCCTCTGTTGCTGTTGTGCCATGTGTTTCTCCTCGTTTCTGATCGCGCTCGCGTGCTTCTGATTGTTGGTAGAACGGCTGCTCCTTGACTTTATACAATCACTGTTGATTTGTTTCATATTGATCTGTGGTATCCGGGTGACCCTGTATCCAAACACGAGGTGAAGATGTTCTCTCTCTTATTTTTTTCTTTTCTTTTTTTGCACTGGTGAGGGCGAGATTTACTTTAAATCCTGTGCAATCACACAAAAATCGTTCTGAGACGTCGTCCAGTCAGGAGATAGCAGAAAAAAAAAAAGAGAGAAGAAAATAGATGACTCACATTCTGGTTTCAGCACCGGATGCTCCAGTCCGAACACAGCTCCTCGTCCTCCTGCGTGTGGCCGCCGACACGAGAAACGGGCCTCTGATTTCGCTCAGTGTTCTCAGAGACACAAATGGGTTTCTCTGTGTAGGGTGCTCCGAGCGGCAGCATTAACTGGTGTCTTGAGATACTCACGGCGTGAGACGGCCGTGATTCTCATTCTGGAATTTTTATTTTCATGCAGTAGATGAGGGTTAGTCCCGAAAGCGTCAGAATAGTTGACGACGAATACATTAGCGTTCTACTGTAGGTGGAAAACGTGACTGTCTTTTATACGCGATGTTTTGATTGTATGTGGTTTCTTTCTTTTCTTTTCATTTTTTTTTTAATAAAACATCTGATTTGTCTGAACGCGTCGGCGCTTGATGTTTCTCCATTCTGGAACCACCGAAAGTCCTCTGTTGACGGAATCCAGGGACGGCCTCCCGACTGTGACAGGTGGCCGTAAACCTGCGAATCAGCCCAACTGCATTAATGTACTGAGAGCTCGGGTGAGTCAGACGAGGAAGGAACAAGGTTGAGCTGTGACGCACTCTGCTCTGCCGCACCTAGAAACTGCAGAGACGCTGGAGGATCATACAAATTTAGATGGCTGGTCTGAAAAGAGGCAATGCGCCCGTTCGCGTTCATGTTTTTGATGCGGCAGTACAAATCATATGAATAACACTTCAACGTTCATGATCATGTCCGGTGACTGCAGAGTGATGAATAAGACACTGTTTACACTGATGAGACAGCAGATGCTCAGTTTTGGTGCTTCTGTGCAGAAATGATGATCAGTCAAGGACCGTTTGCCAATTAGACTTTTCCAGGATTAAAACTGGATTCAGGAAACTGAAACCGCACAAGCGCTCATGACAAATATGAAGAATGAAGGTCCTTCAAACATCTACAGAATTAAAGATGGAATTAATCTGTTCAATCTGACCTACAGGGGTGAAAAATCTGGAGATTGTGAGGTTGCCTTTTCTTCAGCATGACTTTTTTCCCTTTGCTTTTTTTGGGAGGAAGTAATGATGAAATTAAGTGGTGAGTCAAACTATTGATCATGCCATTAAAAAAATACACATTGAGTTTTGAGTTAGTTGTAAGGGGAATAAAAATAAACTGAAGAGTAAAATTAGATGAACAGCCTTAAGAGTAACAATTCTGACAGTTACAGACAAGATATTTAAAACTATAGATCAACTAACGGAGTAAAAATGTCTTTCAGTGTTGTAACATAGACGTATTTCAAGATGTCTAATTTCATAATGTGGTTGATGTTCTAAGAGTGAATGTGTTTGGCATTCAGGTGATAATGCTCTAGTATCAGGACAGAAAAAACGTAGTTCAAACCACAAAGAAAAAAATACTCCTGACAAAACGTGGCTGTGTTATATTTATTGTCACAGTAACGCAACAATCTCAGCAACTAGATATAACAGGAATAATTTGAGTTTCTCTACAGGCATAACAGTTCTTTAACAATACAAGACAAACCCAGAGTCGAACGAAAGATACGACCACTTTTAAGCTACATGTCGGGCACTACTGCACACGATATTTTTTGACGTCGTCAATATTTATTCAGAGAATCACAAAGCATTTAAAACACCTTCATCACTCAACAACGTCAAAGTGCATTTACATTGTGCTTCAGTCTCAGAACTCAAATGAAGAGGCCACAAACCCTAATCTGTGCTCAAACTGGCTCTTTTTTTTTTTTTTTTTTTTTTTTAACTACTGCATACCTGTACGTATTTTACATCCATAAACACACAGGGACACAATGCAATGCATACTGGCTGCGTTGGAGCCAGCTGAAATCGTTTCGATGAGCAGGTTACATCTTGAACACGATGGAAGGAAAACCCCGACAAAACGGACGTTCCACGACAACAAACAACTGTCACCATGTGGAACACAGAAAGTCTGATCAGCCAAGTGGACGACAGAAAAAGAGGCTCCTGCGTTTCCAGCTGTTCTCACGCATTTCCTCTAAAATCTAATCAGGGCAGCCGAGGCCTCGTTCATGATTTCTTAGTGGGTTTCTTAAAGCCTCATCTGAGAAGAAACACAACTAATTATTTACATGTGCACATGTGTGTTTGAGTCTTTCAGTTCAAACATTCAGAGATATTCTGTTGGATTGGTTTCTGTTTTTCAGTTTGTTGTGGGGGGGCATGTTGGATCAACTATTTAATTAGATTTTAATTCAGAAATCTTTTGTGAACTGGTGGGCTTTTCGTTGAAATTGAAAGTCTTCTGGTGAAAACACAATAAAACAGGTGATACGAGTTACAAAGATGAGACATAACAATATTCTAATTGATAATGATGATGGTATTACAGCTATCATCGAGAAATCAGAATCTCCTTTATTTTTTGCTTGTTTGGTGAAGCAGATCGAAGTGCGAATAAAACAAATTGCTCTTTTCAGAAAATACATTCTCCAATGGTTTCTTGTGCAGGCCAAATAAAGATATATTACTGAGCAACGTCACTGATATGAAGAGGAAACTTTCACATGGTGAGACAGAAGGAGATAACAATCCTGACATGCTGATCTGTCTGGATATCGTGAGGCATCCTAGATATCAGACGTGATCCAGAAGACCAGGTTAGTCATCTAGCTTTAGAGTAGATCTCTTTTCAGATACTTGTCAGTATTTCATTCTTAGTGATTGTTAGTGGTTTTGTGGAAATATGCCTTGATAAACTTTCATTGGCTGCATGATTTTAGCTCAAAACTACACAGTCTCTAAAGACACTGAAGTTCTCCTATCACACTCACAAATAAAGAACTTACAATATCATACAAACACTACAGGAGATTTTCTCTCATGTACTCGTGTCCTAGTTCTGTACATTGAATACACAGGTATAGTCACACGTCACTCTAAAGACACTTAAATCACAAAAACGTCTATATGGAGTTTTAACCCCTCAGAAACGAAAAGGACTTATGTTAAATCAAACTCTACTCAGACTTACAAATTTGTTTTTCGCAGGTTGTTTAATATGTGAGGAAGGCTAATGTCTCGGTAATGAAGGATTATCACATCACGACACTCTCCTCAACAGGGTGGCCAGTGCAGATCCCGGCCAAACTGAGCTGAAGCAGCCTCCTAAACAAAGTCCCTCCGCTTCCATAAAATCCGCTCCACAAGTTCTCTGAAAGGACGGCTCCCCAGATCCGTTCCTAAGGTGTTCATCTTGAAAAGGAAAGCGCGTTTCGCTGACACGCTCCTTTTGGTTTGAAACCTTTCGTTGTAAGCAGGAGGGCTTCCAAAACATGAAACAACATGGCGCCCGCGGTTGCCTGTTGTTGCTAAAACTTCCATGTGTGCCTCTGCTAGAGCACCACGCTTAAATCAGCCCGCATGCCTCCCTGTGGGCGCGTCAGCGTGGCTACACCAGGCCAGTCTGCATGTGGACGTGTATCGGGTACGGGTGATAGACCAGTGGCGGCTGGGCCTGCGTGATGAAGTAGCTGTTGTAAATGGGCTCTGCCATGTAGGGGGCGGGCTGGTAGAAGCAGGTGACGTTGGCCGTGTTGGGGATGGCGTTCTGCTCGCCCAGCACCCTGAGAGCCAGGACGGTGATCATATTGAGCGTCTGTCGCCTCTCGTGCCCCATCAAACATACCGTGCTCTCGTCGATCACGCGCCGCAGGGTCATCAAGTAGTCGTACTTGCTCGTCTCCTCGCTGCCGATGAAGTGGCACTGCAGGTAGGCCTCGATCTTCCGCTGCTGCTCGCTCACGTCGGGAAAGTCGATGAAGAAGCGGGAGCACATGTACCTCTCCAGGGACTTGATCTCAGTTTCGCTGGCCGGCCTGAAGTTCCTCACCAGCAGGTCGCTGTACTTGAGCAGGCCTCCGCCTCGGATCTCCTCCGGGTTGTGCGTGGCTATCAGCCGGTGGCGGAGGTGGTCGATGGCCTGCTCAAAGTTCCCATACATGCACTCGGCTTCAACAATTATGGCGGGTTCCCCTGCTGCCCCGGACCACGAGTCTGACCTGTCGCTGGGTTGAAGGACGTCCGCCAACGCAGGTCTTTGCTCATCTACCTGAGGCTGTGGGGCTACTGTCACTGTGCATGCATGGGTCTGAGTGTCTGAGTCAGGAGGCTTTTTAGAATGTTTCGGTTTCACAGTTTGTTCAACAGTTTCTCTGGAGCCCGTTCTCTCTTTAGGCGTACTGGCAGGACTAACTGCAGGAACCATCGGGGTGTCTCGACCCTCTGTGTCCTCTGACTGGGAGGTTGGAACATTCGAGCCATGAGCTGAAGCAGTTTCCTGCAATGAAGGTTTTGGCTGAAGCGGTTTAGGTATTTCTATGGGTGGAAACAGCTGTGTTGTCAGGTCCGACAAATCTGTCAGCAGAGACCATTTTTCAGGCTTGGTAATCAGTTTTCGAGACATTTTTCTTTGTAATTTTGGTGAAGGGCAGTAATCGGGCACAATGTCCTGTGAGGTGCTGCAAGTTTTTTTAGCTGGAGGAGGAAAAGAGCATTCAAGATGTGAATCCTGAAGGCTTTGGGTGTTTTCAGTCCTGCAGGTTATTGAATCTACTTTGAATTGAGCAATGTCGTCACAGTGAGCTACCTCCTGAGGAACCGACTTCTCAGTATGCATGACCGATGCAGGTTTGGGGGCTTGTAACTCATATTGTTCTTCATTAGCCTGCAGCTTTAAACATGCTTGTGTCATGGGAGGATCCCTTACGTCTGTGAATAAAGCTTTCGTCGAGGTGACTAACTGATAATCACCATGAAACTGTGTTTTGTCCTCTGCGCTTTCTTTGCATAGCTCGAACACAATCTCCTCTTCTGAATGAACGTCCTCAATGCGATCTAATCCCTCTTCCTCCTGCTGCAGCTGCACTCCAGCGGGTTCCAACACAAGCGGTGCCTCCAGCTCTCCATCTGCATGTTCAGCCTCTTCATGACGAAGTTCTTTCTCAAGAGCGGGTATGGCCTCATCCTGACATGGACTATCTGTACTGGTGACCATTGCTGACTCTTTTTGAGCGTCCTCTTCTCTATCATGATGACGAATTTTCTGTTCTTGCTCTTTCTTATTCTCACTGCCTCTTTGAGACAAATTCCCCATATTAAGACCCAACTGTCCTCCTTGTTTTCTATCAGTCTCCCAGTAGGACTCCAGCATACGATCTAATATGATCTGAAAGGAGTCCACGCTGAACTCGAACTGCCTTCGCAGGGAGCTGACAAATCTGAGACCCACGGTTTTAGCCCTGTTGTTAGAAAGAGAGATGAGGCTCCACCTGTCGTGCTCGGTGAAAACTTTCACCATCTTCTGCACGTAAGCCTCCTTCATGGTCAGGCAGGTGATCTTGCGCCTGTTAACTCCACACGGCAGGAGGTCTCGAAGGCTGCCCAGCACCACCTCCTTAATCACCTGGAAGTCCTCCTGCCTCGGCAACTCCACTCCAAAAATGATGTCCAAGTCTCTGTAGCCAAGGTCGTTATCTCTCACCAGGACGTGGCTGGCAGTCGCTCCATTCAGACGTATGTCTTTCACCTGGATTTCTCTTTCAACGAGCCGATCCTTCACCACACGAATGATGTCTTTTGCTCGCACCTGCAGCGTGGGAAAATTTCCTCTTCCATGAATGGGGATCACTTCTGTCAGGACTTTGTCGAGAGCCTGAACTTGCTCAAGAGTCAAGTTGTGGAACCTCTTCTCTGTTTGGAGCTCCATTGTCCTTCCCTGTGAAATAAAGATCTGACATTTGCATCATATTATGGATAATATTGCATGACGGCTGATAACTGAAGCAATGAAACCTGTAATGTTGACACTACACCTTTTCCTTAGTATGATATAAATAAGAATCCCTTTACATTATAAATAGTATTAGACACTGATACAGCTTCCATGAAAGCATCATGAAGATGTAGAACCTGATCTACCACCAATGACAATAGTTTTTACATGCTTGTTTACAACAAATTCTTGACCTTTGAAGATTTGACGTCTGCTCTTTCATTTTCATTTTCATTTTCCTACCGGGATATCTGTAATGCATAATAAATGCATTCAAACAAATGCGAAGCAAATGAGCTAAAGGTTTCTGTCAGAGATGTTTTCAATGTCATTTATCTTTGATTGAACTCTGAGCTGATTGGTTATTAGATAAATTCAATATTCAGCAATTTAGGAATGTCAGAAAACACTGAAGACTGGGATGGCTCGCCAATTAGTTTGTCTTGTAAACTGCCACTAGATGGCAACAGAATTATAGTACTGTATGGCAATATTCACTAAATTGCATAGTTTGCTTTAACTGGAACAACTGTAGATATCTAATTCTATTTCCCCACACGGACCATCTTTTTCTTGATGAACAAACCAAGCCACTTCTCTAAGAATTATCAGCAGCCTGCTTCATTTCAGATTACCAGTTATCATCAGAACAGATCTTTGATGGTTGACCTGTAAAATAAGATGAATGAGTCTACACTACATCCAACCTCTCATATGAAAAAAAATGAATCTCGAGTGTTCCTTTTTTTTCTGGCAGTGATAAAATATATATCAAAAGCATCATAAACATCGCCATCTGCCTCTCACCTGACTTTTGGATCAAGTAAACAATCAGCTACTGCCAAGTTACATTTCTTCCATAATCGTGCATCCATCTGCTAGTTACAGGTGACTCACCTGTTTGTCATCCATTATACTTGACATGGAGAGAGAAAAAAACTGGCTTGTAGATCCCTGACAGACAGGCTGGACATGTTCGCTTTTTTTGTGTGTGACTGAATAGATCTTATTTGCTTCTGCCTCTGAAGACGGAGTGCTGAAATGAGGCTTGTCATGTCGAACAATGCATGCAATGCTGTTGTTACCAATGAGCAGAATAATGTTGCATCAAAACACATATTTTTGAATATCTGTGTTTGTTACTTTCAAAAAATGTATTTGTAGATTTTTTTTTGAGGGGGAAACTATTCCAAATTAGAATGAAATATGAAAATAAGCTAAAGAATAAGGGTGCGTCATCATTATTTTGCTCTGACTCATTCAGCTCAAAAGCAAATGCCACATTTTCAATATAACCAAAACACGACAACGCAGCATTATTGTGAGTGCATTAAAGTATATCCTCACAGTATGAATATTTGACTTATTACAAACATGCATGTGTTGCTCCTTTCCTGCTGTTTCTCCATGCTTTTATTTATCTGAATTAGAGTCTTTTCAACAGCAATTAGGTCAGATCTTGAAATATATTGACATACAAAGATGCCTCAATATTCAGACAGTCACATCTATAAAATTAGTATGCCCTGAAAGGTAAATGTAAAATCAATTACATATATTACCACAAGGTTTCTTCACTGCATTTTACTCTGTAACCTTGAAGGTGGCAATAAATGTGTAGCTTTCTAATAAATGAAGTAAACTATAGCCACAGTGACATAAACTGAATGGAAACACTTTGGCATTCCATTTTAAACAGCAAAACGTGTTTTATTTGTGTTGTTTCCACCCTGGCCTGGTCGTGTGGTGCACTGTAAACAACACTTCATCATCTGTTGAGTGCACAGAATGTGTGCAGTTTACTGCATCACCAGTCTGTGTGAGCATTTGGCGGTCATCGGTGGAGGGAAAAAAAAAAGAAAAAAGAAAGAAAGAAATGCAGTCACGGTGGCAGAAACTCGGGGGGACACATGGAAGCATGGCCCACAGCAGCCTCTAGTGAATCAGCGGGGTTACATCAGCTCGGTCCTGCAGCAGGACTGCTCCTCTGCCACTTGGCTTCTTTATAGATAAGACTATATGAGTCATACAGCCACTGAACGAGGCACCGCACGCTGGCTCTCCTGTATTTTCTCACTGTGCGCAAAAAAAAAAGAAAATCGAGACGAAAATACATCACTTGAGGTGGCATTTGGGCCGTGAAACTCATAAAATATTCAACCAGGAAGGCTGCTGAGTGGATTGTGGCATTTTACAGGCAATATCATTGAGCATGCAAGATGGTCGTGATCTGGGGACATACATGCTGGTGGACATTTTTTTTGGCATCCCTTGTGAGCCAAAACATTTTGCAGAGGTGTTTTTAATGTGTCATTGCAGCTGTTTCTAAACTCCAAATGACATCCATGTGTCTAATTTAAAATGTGACTAGCATGTATATATGCTTACCCCTTTCTTGTACTGATTGCAACATGCTGCTCATAAGTTGATTTGATACAGATTCTTTTTAAAGAACTGAGATTGATGCTGTAGAAGGAAAAATGACAGGTGACAGCAGTTTTGCCAGCATGACATATAACATTTAAAAACTCACCTGGTCAAATTGCAGTGGAAAGTAAAGCCAAAGCTGAGACAAGGGGGAAAGAAAAGCACAGAGGTATCCAACAGGTTTATCAGACCTTGTGGAAAAAGGTTGATGCTGAAGTTAACACGGACAGTTTCCTCTCAGCGCAGGAGCACTGTTTCCATGGCAATCAGGCGTCACGAAATTTTACGGTAAATCACGACGCTCGGTCTCCCTCCAACTACCGAGAGACAGCCGCTCAAGTTTCAAACAAAGTCCGTAAATCAGCCGCATCGAAATGCCTCCTAATAGTTTGATGAAACTTTGACTGCGATCGGCGGAGCGCACCGATGTGTCAGGCTGAAGTACCGGCGTGCCACCGCACTGCCGAGCTGTTGCGGGGTGAACATCACATCAGACGGAGTGAGTCATCCTCTCTCCCCGCCGCGATCCACACCGTAAATCTAATCATCAATCAACCGCGATCACCGCCCACCGCTCCCCCGCCGCCACTTTCATCCTCTCGCTCCCACTAATTTACGGCACTCATGCGGCGTTTCTTGATATTACGCGTTAAGAGTCGCCGTGTTTTTTTTTTTATTGTTAGCTAGTGTTTTTTTTTCCTCCCTCTTTTCATTCACATTACACAGAGGTGGGCGGGGCCGCGCCCCTGTGACGTATGAATGGAACACCGTCACCACGTGACGTTGATGTCACCCATATTTTGGTGAGACACCAGGAAGTGCGGAAGAAGGCGAAGACCGAAACCCGAAGGGCTTAAGTTTTCCTGGCTAGTTTGGCTGCTCGTTTTCGCGGACCGTTTTCAAGGATTTCATCTTGTGGCCGTTGACCTCCAGAAGAACCACGACAAGATGCCGGCCTTGGACAGTATCCTTTAAAAACAGCAGGCTTAAAACGGGGAGAGCGTCGGAGTTCACGCCAAGGCAGGCTAACATAGCAACAGCACGGTACTTTTATACGATCCCGCTGAGATTTATCTGACAAGCGTCCGAAATCCTGCCAGAAACCTTAGGGACTGAACAAAGGTACATATTGTTCCCTACCGAGTAGGCTGAAATGTTCATAGTGACTTTTGGCGTCGTTCTGGGCCGAAGGCCTCGGAAGCTCAGGCTGCTAATAGCTGTAAATACACCAGAGTGACACCCAGTAATTTAAAGCTGAAAGTCAGGGTGCGGGCTAATGTTGTCAACAACAAAGTATGACTCTGATGTGATCGTCTTGATAGCCTTTAGTATTTATACTTCCTTATAACACAGGACTATGTGAATTTGTTATAGGAGCAAAACAAATGTAGGACACTGAAGGGAAACTCCAAAAATACCTGTTACATAACTCGTGTATGTTTCGACAAAGTTAAGTGAAGAGCTCATTTGATGGCAGTAAATCCTCTCGTTTTACATAGAGGAGCCAGTGGCAGACATGAATCTAAACCTAATATTTTTGATGGGAAGTCAGGAAGACTGAGCAGAAAGTTGTTTTTTCTACCAGTCGAAAATTATAATTAATAATGGAAATATTATGAACATGTATAGCAAAAATATGTACTTCACACTAATCCCTTCGATCTGGTTGTTGTTTTAATGAATTGTGTGTAAACAAAATGCTTTTTTTTTTTTTTTTTTTTTTTTTTTTTTTTGCTGTTAAGTCACTAGTGCCCTCTGGTGGACAAACAAAGTCATGGTAGCGTCTCTTGTTTAAGCCCAGTGCTACGTTTTTTTGTATCCACTCTATAGTATTAGCTGAACTTGTTATTTACTTGGGAATCGTTTTGAAACTTTTTGATCTGTTTTAGAGGACATGGTTATCTCACAGTTAATGAAAATTGGACAGTTGATACAGAGGCCTACTTGACTTGGTGAGCTTGCCCGAATTTGAGCTTTTCTTGGTAAGACACATGAGCTGAAAGTATAAGATGTTCCTTCAGGCCAGACTTTTTGCTAATCTTGGCACACTTGATTCACTTAGTACAAGATATGAACGTAGGGGCAACTTCAGATGTGTATCAAGACCTTTGAATATGTATTTATGAATATTTATGTTACAGCTTCAGCGCACAGTTTTCAAAGTCAGCAACACTGTTGAATGTGATCACATTCTGTCTTTATTTGGGCTTTAACTTCACATCCCAGAACATCTCTTCAATCTAAGGTTTGCAGCCAAAGAGCTTGCAAGAAATTCCAAGAAATGTGATAAAGAAGAAAAAGCTGAGAAAGCTAAAGTAAAGAAGGTAATTGTCTCTTCTGAAGTTGGTCATCAAGCCTAGGAAGCCCTGTGCAACTTCACACACCTTTCATTTTGCTTTGTGTCGTCTCTAGGCCATCCAGAAGGGCAATATGGAGGTGGCGAGGATCCACGCAGAGAACGCCATCAGACAGAAGAATCAGTCTGTGAACTACTTGAGGATGAGTGCACGAGTGGATGCAGTGGCAGCCAGAGTCCAGACAGCCGTCACAATGAACCAGGTGAGCAGAGCTCAGCGATGGAGTGTTTCGTGAACGCAAAAGCTTGTTTGAGTCATTTTCACATTGCATTACGTTTATTACTCAGGTCACAAAGTCTATGGCTGGAGTGGTGAAAGGAATGGATGTCACTCTGAAGAGCATGAACCTGGAAAAAGTACGGTGCCGTGATGTCTTTTATTTTAATTTTTAAGAATGTTGGGATACAAATGTTTTTTGTTTTGGTTTTTTTTCAGATTTCTGCTCTCATGGACAAATTTGAGCACCAGTTTGAAACTCTGGATGTGCAGACTGCACAGATGGAGGATACCATGAGCAGCACCACAACGCTCACAACACCACAGGTAGCACACTGCACACATTCCTCTTATTCTCAAACACTTTTTTTGTGAAGCCTCTGTGTGAACGGGATGTGTTACGTCTGTTTCAGAATCAAGTCGAGTCTCTGATGCACGAATTGGCTGACGAAGCAGGGTAAATTCTTCTTTCTAAAGTACATTAAATCAAATGGGATTGCCCACCCACCCTGTTCACATGTTTCTGCTGATTTGTAAATTATAACTCATCTTTTCTTTTGCTCAGCTTGGACCTGAACATGGAGCTCCCCCAGGGACAGACCGGATCACTGGCTTCCACCATGGCCTCTACAGAACAGGTACATTATAACTGATGCGATTCTTCACGTATTCAGTTTTATAACGACTCGTCACTTTTAAGCCCCCAAATGTGAACTCGTGTATCTGTAGTTTCTTCTCCGTACCTTATTCAAACTGACTCGTTGCTTCTTTCGGCCTCTATCATGATTGTTCAGTTGCAGTGAAAGGATCGAACTCATTTTATCCAGGTTACAGTGTTCTTTTATTAAATTAGATAATAATTTAGTTTCTCTGTAAAATCCATTATATACGCATGTTGTTATCATCTGTGTCATCTTTGAATGATTTTAATGATTCTAATTTATAGTCATTAAACAACTTGATCTCCACAACCTTTAGTTTCTCTATGATGCGCAAAATGCGCAGAATGATCACCTTCTGCCTTTCTCGTCTGCAGGATGAGCTGTCTCAGAGGCTCTCCAAACTCAGAGATCAAGTGGAGTGACCGCAGTCGGCCGCTGTTGGACCGCAGAGCTCTGAAAACGACCGGACACTACCTGAATATTACTTCTGAACAGCTTCGATTTGCATCCCGTCTTGATTTTACATCTCATGTGTCTGTCGAGGAGCTGCTGTTTCATTCTCTATCCCAACAAGCAAAATGCCCTTCTTCTTTTTTTCACTTCTGTGCACTGTTAACATCACAGCGATTGCACATTTTCCTGCAACACCTTTACCTTAACTCATGTCTGTTTGTTGGGTATTTTGACCATTCTTGATTATATTTTTCTCCCAAAAAAGATTTGATTGATCATTATTGGTAAATGTGTATACTTAAGAAATCCATAAACCTGAACAGAACATGGTAAATATGATGACTATATGGTGATCTGTATTATCATACAGATGAACGTGTATTTAAAGCTCCATTTCATATACTTGTGGTGGAAAAGCTGAAGGTTTAGAATGATTTTAGTTTCTCCTGTCACTTCTGTTGTATAGCAGGCAACATGTATGCATATCTGTCTTCATGGTATCAGAGTGCGAAAGATTTCCCTCTTTACTGGTGAAATGATTTCTTTCTGTGTTTTATTATATTTTATTTGGACTGATGTTTTGAGAGGAGCCTGGACTGTAAGCTCGTGTGTTTGTCTGATTCTCTCTACCATGGTTCACTGATCATTTGGGAAGGGGTGAGAGATTGGAGATTAAATTGCAAGTAAAGAATAAAGTTTTATACTTGTATCGCTTTTCCTTTTTGATTTATGACAAGTAAAAGTTTCCTATTTACACTTCCCCTTTTCAAAATGTACTTTGCTGATTGTAAACTGTATATCATCCGATATTTCACATCTCTCATGCCCCAGTTTTAATGTTGGGATGATTTGTAGATAACATCTGTCCTTGAGCTGATTCAGAAAACAAAAACAAAAGTCTGCCTGATACTGTATTCAGAGGTAATCTGGAAGTAGGCAAGAACTCACTGGAAACTTCTGTCACTTTGTGTTGTTTCAGTGATTATATGAACAACCGTCAACTTTTCCAAAGGCAGTCAAACTTGTCATTGGAATATTTCCATCACGGTAATAAAGGATTAGATCAGGGTTAACAGTCATGGAGATGAGTCCAGTCTGTCCAACAGGGTGACGTTTTACACTGTAAAGATTACAATGACATAATGGTGAAAAGTGTGTCTTTTATTCACAGCTTTACCTTTACATGAACTCCCAGTTACCACTGAAGGTCTGTAAATTTTATTAGGCTGAAGTGATCAAACACTTTTTGTATGCATTTTATTAACACAATTGCAAACAGTAAAAGTCTGGAAATGACTTCACACAAATTACAGCTGCCAGTCGCTGTTTTACGTCACAATGTGAGTCACAGGTAATTTAAGCCATCAAGCCCTCCCTGCTTCACGCAGAATGACCTGTTGAACTTTGTTCAGTCGGTTTATCAGTACTGAAGTGTGAATCAGTCACCAAGAGGGCTGTCCATGAAGTGATGTAAGGTCAGATATACAAACATTTAAGTTTTATTCTTAGCAAACGGTTAAATACGGTTTGCTTCTGTTAAATTTACAATCTTTTACCATAAACAGACAGAAATAAAGTCCTGTGAAAACAATCCTGTGTTAAGAGGCAGAGAGTTGTAGGCCTGGTGGTGGATTGCATTGGGCTTGGGGGCTTGTCTTTGCAGGGTTTGCATGTTTTCCTTGTGCATGTTTGTATTTTTTTTCCTTCACTGCAACAGCATTGTCTGCATTGAAAGTAAAAAGAAAAACTCATTTGTCAGAAGGGCTAACATACTCGCTTGCTAAAACATATTCTACTAATTGGTCTTCAGAGTGGTAATTTTTATATGTAGCATCTTTGTAACGACTGGTGATATCCTCGCTGAGCTGGTAACTTTCCGAACATGCAGGGGACATAACAGGAGTTCATATTTAACACTGTTTTCCAAAGGAGATTATGGTGTTAACTAAATAAATCATTTTATTAAGTAAGTTAGTGAGGCGAGATAAAGCAAATTCATTTATGTAGAAACTTTCAGACAAAAGTGCTTTTCAATTAAATCATGGAAATACATTAAAACAAATTATTAAGACTTGTGAATAGATTACAAATGTATTAAGATAAAGGCAATAAAATAAGTAAAATCTATTATTTAAGGAAAATCCTGAACAGTGTTTTGCAGTGAGTGTGTCAGCAGGAGGTTTGTTCCACAGGCGAGGAGAATTGCTGGGCACAAATAGTGGCTCCTTACTGGACTTAGGGGACACTCTGTGTATGTAAAATGAAAGAAATGTGCAGGTATAGACACGCACGATCAACGGATTGCAACCATTGCATGCTACTTTGGATGGAAAGATGGATCTCTGCGCAAGTTGATGAAATCATTATTTGCACTGCACAAATGGTAGATCGTGCAAATCACCCAAATTCACTTTACAGTTACACCCAGATTTCTTGCTTGATCTATTGTTTTGAGTGATAAGTGGTCAATATGAGCACTGACCTTTGACCTTTAACCTTTACCCTTTGGGACCGCAGATAAAAAGTGCTTCACTATGACATTAAAAACATTTTTTCGCAGGGTAAAGAGTGTTCGGCAACAGACTTTTTACGTCTTATTGTATTTTGAGAGACTCTAAAACTTTGCTGAGAGTAACTCAAACCCTGTAAACAAAGGGTTGAGCTCGCGCTGGTAACCCCGCCTCCACGTGCCTATCAGAATAAACTGTGGGCGCGTGAGCTGCGGGGCTCATCATGTGACATCTGGCGTCAAAAACAGGAAGCAGCTGATCCTCCTGACTTCACTGCCTACTCCAACCAAGTAATGTATACACCGTTTCATCCCGAACAAAGACAATCTAAAGTGTAGCTTTGATAGCCGCTCGACCCTCTCGGGGTGAGTAGAAGTTACTTTGCGGGGTTTTAACGCAGCTGCGAGGCCGTTTTGTCTGCGCGTGACTGAGCTGTTAGCCGCGCTAACGAAACTAGCATTAGCTTGAGTGTTTATGCGGAAGAGAGAATTTACTTTAAATGAATTTAATGCTCAGTCTATCCTTTCTACGCGTGTAATAATGTTTAGAAATTGACTATACGTCCTAGACATGGCCGTGTTGTAGTATTCCGCGGTGTGTTTTAGTGTGAAACACGGGGTTTCAGCTCCGGTGGCGCTAAGTTAACAGCGAGGTGAGGTGACCTGCCGTGTTTTGCTGCTCCGCAGCCGAAGGAGAGGAAGAGGAGGGCTGCTGCACACGCTCTCGAGTCATCTGACCTGCAGCTCTACATCGTGTTTGCTGAGGGGGATGTCAAGCACAGCCATGAAGAAAAAGGTACGATGACACGTCAACTTCACAAAGTATTGAAATTAAGTGATTTAGAAACACTCTCTCCTCCACGAGAGCTACAAAAGCCTGTGACTTCAGTCACCTGTTCTCTCTCCCTGCTGCTTTCCTTGTGCTTCCAGGTGCTACTGATGGGAAAAAGTGGGTCTGGAAAGACCAGTATGAGGTCAATCATCTTTGCCAATTACATAGCTCGAGACACACGTCGCCTTGGAGCTACAAGTGAGATTGTTTTGAAGGATCTTATCTGTTTCAAAGCTCAGTGTTAATTTGATCTGATCTGTACTGAAATCTCTCCTGTGAACGCAGTTGACGTGGAGCACTCCCATGTGCGCTTTCTTGGCAATCTGGTTCTTAATTTGTGGGACTGTGGAGGGTGAGTCGATCTTGATGTCTTGGTCAGCTTTTACAGTTTTTAAAGCTGTCTGCTAAAGTAACGTTCTCTGTGATTTCTCACTACACCAGACAGGACACGTTCATGGAGAACTACTTCACCAGCCAGAGGGACAACATTTTTAGAAATGTCGAGGTTCTTATTTATGTGTTTGACGTTGAGAGCCGAGAGTTGGAGAAAGACATGCACTACTACCAGTCGTGTCTGGAAGCCATCCTGCAGAACTCCCCCGATGCCAAAGTGTTCTGCCTGGTGCACAAAATGGATCTGGTTCAGGAAGACCAGAGAGATTTGGTGAGATTTGCCTGATGGTTTTTCATCATTAGTGCTGGTGTTCTGCTTCCAGTCACACATTTCAGTTTTGATTGATTAAATGGCAGCACAGATAAATTAATATGTTGGATTTCCATGTTACCTCAGAGGTGTTCATCATATATAGGACGAGAGTGGTGGTATTTAGGTTAGAATCTAATGCATGATGTTGGTAATGTCAAATGAGTGGAGAAAATGTTATAGCAAAACAGATGTGCTAACTTTTTTTAAAATAGATTCTTCAGTCAGTTTAAACGGAGTAGTCAGCATTGATGACATTTGAAAAAACCAGTCACTGTGTTTTTTTAAATGTATTTTGTGTATAACTAACCCTAACCCATATATATGAATATTACTGATTTTCAAAGCTACATTTTTGTAAATAAACCAAATAATCATTGTCATTTGGTTTCACCTTAAACATTAATGGTGAGTTAAAGAAATCATGTTACTATACAGAAGTTCATGATGACTTTACAAAAGCAAAATTAAGGGATTTTAGTTATCAGGATAAATTGGTAAAGTTTAAAGTTGGAAAAGTCGATGCATATGCTACTGAAAACATACACGCAGTAATCAGAAATACATGAAACCCTCTGTAACATTCAGTCAATGCTGCATATCACACTGAATGCAAAGGAAAACAGATCTAGGATGAACAAAACGGGTGAAATAGCCTTTAATGTCTTTGGAATCCTTACATTCATGGTTGTTCTGTTTTTATTTTTAATTCTGGTTTCTGTGCGAGAACATAAGAGCATCAGCATGAGTAGATGAAGTCTGGCTGACTGACGCCTGATAAACCTGGTTTACGGGACAGCCAGGTTACTTTTGCAAAGTTGGCTGCACTGCAGGGCCTCCGTTTTCCGCCCACTCTGAAAATATGTCCCAAAATCTTCTCAAAGCTGGGATTTTCTTCCCAGGTTCACTCACAGCCCGGCCTTTGGAAACCCTCACCTATAATTAAATCACTGACTGCTTTTATCACTGTCGCAGATTTTGTAAAAACACAATAATGAATTGCGTATAGTAACAGATCTGATAGACTACACTGTGATAAGGTTTGTAGCTGCAGCTCTGCCTCATCCTGCAGCCTGTTGAGGCTCTGCGCAGCCGGATGGGTCGGCTCATCTCAAGTATTTCTGCACACTTGTGCTGTGAGGTTTCTGTGCCCTACTAGGCCAGAAGCTGCTCTCGCAGCTCAGGTGTCCACCTCATAAAATTCCAATGATGTGACAACTTGACATTGAGCTTAAATGTCAGTACACCACAGTAAAGTCAACTAGTCGATTAGCTGACCATTCTGTGTAGCTCCTGTGTAGTTGAATGACACACTGGTCTCTCTCTTTGTAGATCTTTAAGGAGCGGGAAGAAGACCTGAAGCGACTGTCCAGGCCTTTGGCCTGCACGTGCTTTCGAACATCAATCTGGGATGAAACCCTGTATAAGGTTGGTGATTTGACTGGCTGCACGCTTGAGCGAAGACCAAAAAGCCTGATGCTTTAAAACAGATTTGAAAATGTCTCCACAGGCCTGGTCCAGCATTGTGTATCAGCTCATACCGAACGTCCAGCAGCTGGAGACAAACCTGAGGAACTTTGCACAGATCATAGAGGCAGACGAAGTGCTTCTGTTTGAGAGAGCCACCTTTCTGGTGAGAGATTTCTCTGTGGGGGAAAAAACTGTCAGAATACCTCAATCAATCAAAGCCCTTCATTGTTTTGGTATGTTGTGACGGTTGCAGGTGATCTCTCACTATCAGTGCAAAGAGCAGCGTGACGCTCACAGGTTTGAAAAGATCAGTAACATTATCAAGCAGTTCAAGCTCAGCTGTAGGTAAGTTCCCTCTTGAAAAGCAGAACCTTCTTTTCACAGGTCATGTGGGGAACTTTTTTTTTTTTTTTTCAATTCATCTTTTCATTCCAGTAAACTGGCAGCCTCTTTCCAGAGCATGGAAGTGAGGAATTCGAACTTTGCAGCCTTCATTGATGTCTTCACCTCCAACACATACGTCATGGTCATCATGTCGGACCCCTCCATCCGTAAGTCGAGGAAAGATCCTGGCTCGTCTCTGCAGCAGATGCACGAATCAGGACAGCAACATCTAATGATCCTTGTGTTTGTTTTTCCAGCATCTGCCGCCACTCTCATCAATATCCGTAATGCTAGGAAACACTTTGAGAAGTTGGAGCGGGTGGATGGACCCAAGCACAGCCTGCACATGCGAATGCGCTAGAGTCTGTGTTTGTCCCCGAGGATCCTCTCAGCCAATCAGTGCACAGACCGCACACAGCATGTTGCGGCATCCCAGCTCTAGTATACACGAGCGGCCCCGCACAGTCTCCTCTGTATCTTCACATCAATCACATGTATTTAGGGAAGAAATCATAGTTAGTCCTGTTCTGATTTCTACAGTGATTCCAAGCACCACGAAATGTTCTAAGATTCGTCCAAACCTGACATTAAGGAAAGCTAAATAGTCGTGTTTACTACGGGGAGGGCTGCGTTTTGCTGTCACTTTGTCATACACCGGTTCATTTACTCCTTGCGGTGAAACTCACTCATTTGGAGGTGTTGTCTCCATGTGATGAGCTGAAGATACTGTTTGATTTTTAAATGCAGTTTGTAAGCTGTTTCAAACAATATAGTTATATTCGGAAATAAATATGGTGTAGTTTTTGTTTTGTTTTTGTCCGATTATGTCATTGCTGGTGAAGGAGTCTTGCAGTCACTGCAGCGTTCATACAGGAGGAGCCTGTTGGACACATTTTTAGCAGTTGTCTCGGTGCAGCTGTCGAACAGGCCGACAGCAGCGCTTGACCAGACGGAGCAGCATGTGGCACAGTCGGCTCGTTCCCGTGAGGCTAATGTGACGAACAGCTGCAGGTATTCTAACATCCAGTAAAACTAATTCAGAATTACAATCATGAAAGTGTTCCACAATTATTTTTTTTTTTTCTTTTATAGTGGAACCAATGGGTGCAAATGAAACGGCTCATATATAGCCGTAGTGCAACAGTGTTAAATGCCCCATTTTTCATTTGCGGTCTTCATATTCAGAAAAAAATTAACACGATTGAGTTTATTTTAACTGGCCTAAGAAAGGTTTATTTTTTCCTAATACAGAAGCTGAGCACTCATTTAAGGGCCTTTTAAATTGCTGGTTTTCAGTTCCGTGTGCTCTCAACACTGTCCTCTCGGTCCTTTTCTGCCCATTTCCCATATCCGCTTTACTCAAACTCAGAGCTGTAGCTGGTCCAAGCTGACATTTGTCAACAAGCAGCATGAACGGGTCAACAGTCCACCACAGTGCAAACACACAGAGATGAACGGACACAAACGCTCCAGACGAGGGAAGCAATGAGACTCCAGGGTGCTCAAGCACCAGATCCACTGTGCAGTTACTGTCCAGCGTCGGAGGCTGATGTCTAATCAGCATCTTGATCTGCTGCACCTGGGAGGTGGATGAATTGTAAGTGCTCACAAATGCAGATTTAGACAAATTTGTGATCAATATTTGAGAGAAATTGGTCTTTTGCAATATGTAGAAAAAAGATCTTTGAGCCTAGCTCATGAAAAATGGAAGCAAAAGCAAGGTGCTGCATTTGTATGTACATTTTTTCAGTGTAAAGTCCTGATTGCAGAATACAGCCTGAGTTCATAAAATGGACCTCTAATATTGAGTTTCACGATAATGCCCTGTAGGTTTCTCACCCACAGTTCACAGTTGGTAACCAGAGATTTGTTGGTGCTGCTCAGTGCCACCCACTCCTTAAGGGCCTGCAGGGGATACGTGCCCATTACCTCCTGTTTCCCTGTGCTGCAGACGCATTGTTCCAGCTGCGCTTATCAACACTGCTCATGTGGTTGAGTTGTATCCTGGAATTTAGAGGCTGAATAACTGGAAAATCCCCAGTCCCTCTCCTCAGAGAGTGAACGTACAAAGAAAAAAAAATAAACGGGAGAACCTCATTTAAGCACGAGTCTGTAAGTGAAAGTGCAGAAAACTTGAGTAAATGTGGGAAATATGTTTAGGAAGTCTGTTTTTTTTTTGGTTTAGTCAAATGAACAAAGAGGAAAAAATGCAAAAAGTTTTTTTATTATCTTTGTAAGTCAGATTCAGATGTAACTGAACAAACCTACTCTGCAAAATAAGCGTGTTTGTGGATGTGAAGTTCGCAAGTCACCTTCTGCCTTTCTCCCCTCGGACCGTTCTCCCCTCAGGAGGAGAAGCGCGAGGTGAGGTGTGCAGAGCCAGAGCATGAAACATAATGTGTCGGGAGAGCCGAATCCCTCTGCTGATGCAAGCAAACACCAAGTGTTTACAGGTGACCCAGAACTGTGACGTCCGTCAGCTTTCTGGGAGTTTCAGCCTCATCTCGAGGTTTTATAAGCACTCATTCACCTTGTCTCTTTATTGTCACCACTTATCCACATATCCTACTCTTTGGTTTGTGCATCGACTCATCAGAATTCACTCTTTTGGCAGTGTATTCCCCTTTTGTTTCATGTTTATTTCATGCAGTATCTTTTTACAAACGGTAATGTTGATTTAAAAGATAGTTTTGCTTTTTTAACAACTCTAATAAGTCAGTGTTTTTTCTCTGTAAGGAGATTTTAGTCTTTAGTTATTGGGCTCTTTTTGTCCTGTATATGCACATGTGGTGTCCCATTTGAATTGTCAACAGGCCCAGACTCCCTGTCATTGATCGCCTCCGCTCCTGCGTCGTTCTCGTCGCTGGCTTCTGCGCCGCAGTCTGTCCGGTTGAGCTGGCGCTCCAGCAGAGTGATGCGCTGCTTCAGCCGTTGCTGGGTGTGCGTGTACTCGCTGAGCAGGCGCGAGAAGCGAGTCTGAAGGGTGTCCAGAGAGGACTCCAGCCTCTCCACCTTCTCGTCCGTGTCCTCCTTCTGCAAGCCGCCGCTCTCGGCGGTCTCATCCAGAAGGCCCTCCTTCATGAGGATCTCCCGACCCCTCTCCTCCAGCACAGTCTTAGCATCCGGATACTCGGTCACCGCCTCCATCAGGTCATCCTTGGAGAGGCAGAAGAGGTCGGAGTAGCCCAAGCTGCGAATATTTGCTGTCCGTCGATTTCCCATTTTACTGCCTTTTATATTCAAAATGCTGATTTCCCCAAAGCAGCTGCCGGCAGTGAGGAGGGCGTACTGCGTGAGCCCGTCATCAGCCACCACTGCTAACTTCCCCTCTTTGATGATGTACATCTCCTTCCCAATATCCCCTTTCCTGCAGATGTAGTCTCCTGGACTGAAGACCTGTGGCTGTAATTTGAGCACAAGCTCGATCAGCAGTCCCGCCTCACAGTCTTGAAAGATCCGGACTTTCTTCAGGGTCTCCAGGTGTACGTTGATGGCGATCTCAGCCCGGAGTTTGTTTGGCAAGTTCTTCAGAACCTCCTGCTCGTCGATGGCCTTCTTGTTGGTCCAGAGGTAGTCGAACCATTTGATGACGCGCGTCTCCAATCCCTTGCTGACTTTGCGAAAGTGCATGTAGTGCTTGATGGCGTCGATCCGGGCCTGAAACTCGGCGCGGGTGGCGTTCATGTTGGCGATCATGGAGCCGACGTTTCCCACAATCGTGGCAAAAATCAGCACCCCCACGAGAAAGTCGAAGACGACGAAGAGGTACTCCTCATCCCTCACGGGGGCGGGCATCTCGCCGATGGTGGTGAGCGTGAGGGTTGACCAGTAAAGGCAGTAAACGTAACTCCGTGTCAGCGACGCAAACTCGGGTTTGGAGGTATTTGGGAACACCCAGGTGTCCGAACCGAACCCCAGGGACTTGGAGATGGCGTAGTAGATGCAGGCGTTCCAGTGGATGATGACCAGGATGTAGAGCACCAGGTTGCAGATGCGGAAGATGTTTGGGTAGTTGGTGCGCGTCTCCGTGCGGTCGAAGAATTCAAACATGCGCGGGAAGCGCAGCAGGCGGTTGAACCGGAGTTGGGGCGTGTGGATGCCGGTGGAAATGTACGCCAGGTCAGTGGGCAGGATGGACAGCACGTCCAGCTTGAACTGCAGCGTCCGGATGTAGCTGTCTCTCAGCTTGGTGTGGTCCTTCACCAGCAGGCCTTGTTCCAGGAATCCTGAGGAAACAAACGGATCAGAAAGCTCAGATGTTCAAAGTCCACTTCTTTACCTCAAGGTACTGAAATGATCCTCAAAATTTAAAGGAGTCAAAGCAAGCCTCCTCTAGAGCGAAATATTATCAGTCTGTAACCAAAGACAGAAATTCAGATAGATAAATTAGTTTTTCGTTCTTCAGTTCTTCTGAAAAGCAGCACGTTGGTATTTCGTGGGCCGGTTTGCAGCCATGTTGCCAGAGACAAAACCAGACGTGGCTTTTCTCTGCAAGCTACCAGAGGATTTAAATACATGCTTGAGAACCAGTGAAAACAGGACATTTTCACGGGATTCTAAAACCTCCCCAGACGGGATGTGAGAAGTGCACATCTCCAGGCTAAACAGGTCATTTGGTCATCCGAGTTTCACCTCAATCGGATGGCTTAAGATTACAGAGGCGAGGATGAACTGTGAATTCAGCACCTTTGACACTGCTCCAATCCAAGACTTCACAAATATACGTTTTGTGAAATTGATCTCCTCTATTAGAAAAATCTTCTGACTTTGTGTCTTTCTGCTTGTGTTATAAATTAATTTAATGTTTAAAGCGAGTCATTGGATTTGAAGTGGATTACCTGTGCGAAGTCGGACACAAGTATCCATGATGTACACAGCGTCAGAGATGTAGTCCAACACCAGCCAGCAGATGTAATTGCCCACTTGTAACTTGTCAAAGCACGCTCTGCGAAAATAAATGAAGAAATGATGCATTGCTGCGGTCTCCCAGAGACGACCGTACACCTCTTCACAGCATCCATCATCGTCCCTGGAGGTCACCGGGAAGCAGCAGATTTACCGACAGACTGTGATGTT
Organism: Salarias fasciatus; assembly: GCF_902148845.1. Taxonomy (NCBI): domain Eukaryota; kingdom Metazoa; phylum Chordata; class Actinopteri; order Blenniiformes; family Blenniidae; genus Salarias; species Salarias fasciatus. The sequence continues at coordinate 9,647,342 of NC_043754.1, forward strand.
ATTACCTGGCCACCACAAGGAACCAGTTGTAGAGCACTGCTATGGCGATGACAAATAACCAGCGGTAGTATGCATTATCAGACGGGGACACCACGAACAAATTCCACTTTTTCCTGGAAGATCAAGCAGATTGCAGATCAGAAGGAGGCAGGTTACTAAATGTTCTGGTGAAAGTAGGAAAGTAGTTTACTTTAACACTTCAAGTTTATGTATACTGTGAAAGTAAAAGTAGGGTTTTCATCTTTTTTCTCATAAAGCAAAAATAAAGATGCTGCTTCTTTCAGAAGCTTTTTTGCAACTGTGTGTATTTCTTGAAACAAATGCATCAATCAGGAATATCAAACGGAAAATGGTAAAAAAAACCATCTCAGTTTTAATATTGTAGATTCTTTAGTCTGCGGCTGGCAGACAGCATACCTGAAGATCCCTTTGGCATTGTTGCCATTGGCGTCTGGTTGCGTGTTGCTGATGCGGCTGGGGGCCGTTCTCAGCTCAGGGCCACGGAAGCGCTCCAGGAAGGAGTCCGGCCGATCCTCCTCCTCCAGCAGACTGCGGTGGGCCCATTCCCTCAACCGAATCACCAGGCTCACCAGCCTGACACACAGCAGCGCACACACACACACACACACTTTCAGATATGTAACATTATTCTTCTCTGTATGGCTGAACTGATGCTATCAAGAGGTAACGGTGACGGTTTTGAAATAAAAGAGAAAACAATTTTCTTCTTGTCTGTTTAGAATGGTTTGAGTTCATTTGACTATGAGAACTAAAATCAGTCAGTTTGAAACAATAATTCTGTTTAAAACTTTGATTCATTTAAAAAAAAGTTTTACTGGTTTAAATTATTTAATGATGTTCTTGCAAAATTCAATCTGAATTTTCATAGATTGTAGGCCATGAATATTCAAAGAATGTAAGAAAAAGTGAGAATTTAATTAGACTTAATTCTAAACGTGACCTTAAAAAGTCAGAACACATTCTGCACTTTAAAATATGTTTTTCAAATGAGTTTTTTTTTTTCTTCTATCAGCCGGATCCTCAATGCGCCAATAAGAAACTCTATTTCAGTGTGAAAGGAGCTGCATAATGATGTTTCACCTCCTCCAGTCGTGAGTGTGAAGGCTCTTTGTTGCAGTTCTACCTTGAGATGGCCCCGTTCCTGTGAAATGAATTTCTCGAATTTCCTCCGTGAGGGTCGAGAGCCGCGACCCTCTGGAGCTCGGAGGATGTGTCATCACAGACCGATGGCACCCTGTGCGGAACAGGTGAAAACACACACGTGAGCTGCTGGGAAAGTCTCTCACACACACACACACACACGCACACGTGTGACCAAGTCCTGATTACCTGCTGAGAATACTCTCTGCTCTGTCGGCCTCCTCCTCCAGGGCGGTCTTCACCGACAGATTGTGGGGTGAGCGGTCTCTCTCTGCCACCTGGCCCGTCATCTTCACGTCTGGCGAAATATTCAAATAAAAACCACACATTCAGCCATTCAACCCATTTTGTGTCTGACTTTTCCTACTCTATCGTCTCAGCGACCGTCTGACAGGGGAGGAAACTGTTTATGGTGCGTATGACAGATTACAGCCTGGGGACCAGAGGAGGGCCCCGCCGGGATCCCTCACCTGGCCCACAGGCCCTCGCCTGGCCCGTCACCCAGCAGGGGGTTGCTGTGGAGACTGAAGGCTAAACTATAATGTGTCCAAACACCAAATCCGACCGCAAGAAGCAGCAGAGGGGCAGAGATGCACCTCCAGCCATCCGTGAGGCGGCACGGCTGGTGATGAGGTACTTAGATGACTGTTTCCAGTGTCTGACTAATTGGTGGATCATTAACGAAAACACACACACACACACACACACGCAGGCAGGCAGGTGCTCGGTGAGCCAGTCGGCCGGCCTCCCTCGAGAGCTGCATCACTCAGGAAACTGGTGTGGCGAGTGAGAGCGAGGCGTGATGGAGCAACCAGACACTTTTTCACATTAAAAAAGTGATTTGAACTGCACTGCAGGATAAGTCTATTTATCATTTGATTATTAATTTAATATTACCAAACACAAAAACTGTCATTCAGGGTAAATAGAAGAATCAAAGGTGGAATAAGCTGCATGTCACTAAAAGACAAGAAAGTAAAGAAAGAGCAAACCAGTTTACACTGATCTTCAGTCTTACCTGAGTTTCACTGTAAGTTATTCCAGTAAAAACCTGGTGGCGTCTTCACAAAGCCACACCTGGAGCAGGTTCATCCTCAGCGCCTGCAGTGGATGTTATGAGAAAGAATAATAATAATCCTGAAACACCCGCCGGTGACGGTCACTGGCCTCGTCCTTTCAGCATTTTCCATCAGTTTCATGCTGAAGTGTGTGTGAGCACATGGTCCTCCTCCTCCTCCTCCTCCTCCTCTTCCTCTGATAGATGGAGTGCATGCAGGTACAGTGGACTGGAGGGCGGGGAAATCTTTGATGCTCAGGAGCCCAGATGTCAGCTTCCAGTGAGAATTCAGCCTCTCGGTTGAGTCTTTTCCTTTGTGCAGACCGGAGGCGGCAGCAGCTCAACAGCTTGTTTTTTGTGTTTTAAATGAATATTCTGACACGGCGTTGAGTTTTTTTTTTTTCATATTTTCTGTCATGATTACTTGACTTCTCAAGGTCGGGCATCGTGATGGATAATAGGCAATGATAATGACTCTCTGCATTTTCAGTGTTTTCATATCAATCATACTAATAACACTAGTTTAAAGCTATGAAGCTTTATTGGAAGAATTATGACTGAGTTTTTTATGATTTTTATTTATTTACTATTTCTACACAATTTGTCCTGTGCTCAGCTACACAGTGAAATTGATTTATTTTTTTTGTTACAATATGAATTATGTAACAGTGGGACCAGATAAATCAGTGAAAAAAATAGACTACACAAACGCACAGAAATATTTCATACATTAATCTATTTTTATAATGTAACTGATTGGTTTTTAAACTTTGACATAATTAAACATATTTAAACACTGATGCAATACATCACTTTTTTCAATGATAAATCTTTGTTCATCAGGTTTAATTAGGTTATAAAGTGTTTTTTATCTTTAAAAGAAAGTTCCACATATAAAAAAAACATAAATGTGCTGAAAATAGTTGGATTTCTCGTGTTCCTTTCTGCTCTTTACCCTCCCTTTCCGTTGTTTTGGTCTCTCTTGGACGTGCGGTCACGTCTGTTTACTTTTCAAACAGCCTTTGATTGCTGTGTTTCAGGTGATATCAGAGTCTACAAATAAAAATGAGGTCATGCCAAACATTCAGCTGATTTTCCTTCAGCAGTATAACTCCACCGTGGTTTCTCATTACACGATGAATTATCACCCTTTAAGAACATTAGTTCTTTTAATTTAGATAATTTAGCATTTAAAGTTATTAAGACTGATTAGATTTTGGACTTGAAAAATGGATTAGATGTCGTTTTTTAAACCTCTCATATTAGAGAAAAGGAAGAGGAGGCTTTTCGTACAAATCCAGACTCTCTGATGCAAATGGAGCTTGAAATCTCGGCTGATCGGGCCACGGGGGACATCCTGCTCAGCGTCCGGCTTACTGGCACAGCCGGGCGCTCTCAGCTTTATTCACGCTCTTGAAAACTCCTCCAGATGAATCCCAGAAGAAGACGCCGCGTCTACCTGAGATTCGGTCCAGTGAACAGTAAAACACAAGCTGTCACTTGTTTTCCCTCGTCGTCACGCCGTTGTCGATGGAGTGTGGAGAAAATCCTGCCTGTTAACAGACTGGTGATGAAAAGTGAAGGAAAACCTGGGAAGCAGTAACTGTTGGCTTTATTACAGACTTTTACGATGCAGAAAAGGGAAGAACAGACTGTAAACACGATAGAGCAGCGACAGTAACTGAGATAAGAGCAAAGATAAGTGGGTGAAAAAAAAAACCCCAGAGAAAACTCCTTTGACCCTAAAGGCGACTCTACAGAAGCCGGTTTTCACCTGCGCCTGTTCTCATCACAGCATCAGAATCAACAAATAAAGAGCACACGGATCAAACAAGTGAGCTGTTTACAAAGTCATATTTATTGGTACGTGGAAAGCAGATATTAACATGAGACCAAATACAATTCGGTCGTTGTCACGGAATATCATGAGGCTAACCTGGAATGACGCTGCTGTTTATATTATTTGGTACTGTTGGATACAAAAAAACAAAACGACACCTTAAAGTACTCTCGGAGAGAGGAAGGCACAGCAGAAGCCAGGAGAGTCGAGTCAGCCAGCTCGTCATCCAAAGTAGCACGAGAAAAGAAAAAAAACAATACAAAAAAAAACAAAAAAAACAACAGATATCCAATACAACACGGACGAGACGACCCCCGAAACAGCATTTATGAAGCATAATAATCCCAAGAAACGAGTACAGATCGCACATCAGGCTGGCCATTCTTATATTCTGACCGTATGGCTTCTGCATAGAGATATGTCAGCGTTTACGGTGCCAGTTATTAAGGCATGCTCTAACTTCATGAGGTGAGAGGAAATGTTCGGGTGTGTTTTTAATGTGCGCTCCACCGAAACAACGCCAGCTCACCGTCCCTTCTCCTTCTCAGACCCAGTTTAAGCACTTCTTCATAAGCATGGTATTCAGGAATGTGTTGCTTATTCAAGGCAAGAATTTTAAAGTTTGAGTAAAAATATGTAAACAACCTTGCTGCTGGAAATATGCATACTTATTTAGAAAAAAAACAAAAAAACAGTATTCTTGTACATTAAGACATCCGCATCAGTTAAGGGACAACCTGATGAAAGAAATTTTACAACTGTACCCTCATTTCAAGCAAGAGGACAGCACGGTATCCTTCAAACTGTTAATCATAAGAAACAGGGAGACATGCAAATGTAGGATTTTGAGTCATTACAAAAAAAAACAAAAAACAAAAAACAAACTTCATGTCTTTAATTTTATCTCAATCTTTGAAAATGCTGATGGCTTCTGGGTAGTGTTGAGTTTAAAAACGATCTGTGCCGGTCGCTTAGCATCGATTCATCCCTCGGCCCATCAAGCAGGCGAAGACCGTCATCACCATTTTGGGCTTGACCTCCACCAGGTCGTCGGGCAGAGCGTAGACACGGGCGCCGATCTTCCTCGCCATCGAGATGGCGTATCTACGAGGGAGACAGATTTTTTTTTTTTTTTTTTTAACTTGCCGGTTACAGTTCTCATGAGCATCCGAGAGGAAACGAGACAAAATGGTTGCTGTGATTGTTTTTCTTTTTGTCATTAAGATTCTTACTTCGCGTTTTCAAGCTTCTCCTCTTCAGACAGGCTGCCTGTCTTTATCAGGTCGTAGTTGATGCTGCCGGGCTGGATGGCGTCGATCAGCTCCAGGACCGCGAGGCTGCTGCTGATCTCTTTGTCCTGTTGTCCACAAAACACACAGGTAACACACACACGCACACACACCTCTCACAAAAGCAGCAACCCCATCATGGAAACTCCAAAGCCCACGCGTGAACTTCCTGTCAGGGTTTGAATATTTTCAGAGGAATCGTGACGCTTATTTTTCCAATCTTCACATAAACCATTTCAGGTTTTCATGTTCGTTTTAGCCTTGAAAAGTCAACTTCATTCTGAGTTTACAGCCTTTTGAAAGCTTTTAAAGAGCACAGAGTAAACCCACATTCAGCACCGAGTCCCTGCAGTTCGACACTCAAGCTCCTCTTCATGTCAAACGCTGCAGTTTTTTTTTTTTTTGAGGCGGATTCAAAGAAATCCTTGAAAAGCCGAAGTCAGTTCATGCAAACCTGCTCTAAAATGGGCATTTTGCACATAACTGAAGCCTGAGCTTTCATCATTTGACACTCTGGGTCACGTGAGTTAACACTGCCACGCAGACGTTTTCACACAGGGAAAGAAGAGAAATCAGCTATAAAGCCTGATTTACCTTGAAACTCGAAATCTTGGATGATTTTCCAGCATTTGCCAGCGTTTCGTTGACCCACTTTACAATGACGGGGTCGTTCACTTTTGTTCCGTCACCCAAATCCTCCAGTACATTCAACGTATACCTGAAAGAACAAATCCAGATCAACCTTGCACTCGCTTGAAACACCAGAATAAATTTTACCGGCTGAAAGGGAGCTTTACACACGTTCCCATTCATGGACTCACCTCCTCATCAGCTGCCACACCAGCGCGAGGGTCAGGGTGGGGTTGCCATCGTTCAGGTCCTGCCCGCCGATGCCAACCAGGGAGAACTTTGCGTCTTTACCGAGGTCCACTGCGTAGTTACAGTTCTCCAGCTGGGCGAGCGGGACGACACGGAGGGCAAGGATGAAGGCCTCAATATTTTCTGAGCCAACAGCTAAAATGTTTCACCGACCTTTTTCATGTGGGCGCCCAGCTTCGGGTAGGGCGGCTTGTTGACCTTGCATTTCCAGTCAACAAGCACTTTGATCTTTTCATAGAGTTGAAAGATGACCAAGGCATCCTGCAGGTCTCTGGGAGAACAAAGAGGGCGGAGTTTAAAAATCTGACACGTGGCGCAACATATACAAGAAAAACACAAAAACCTCCTCGCTACAAATACTTCAACAACACACACGGAAGGCGATTCTGGAGATACACACCCGTACAGATGATTGACATGGGGGTTCACTCCCAGGGAGTTCATCCAGTTTCGGAATGTCCTCTCTTCTCTTGTCTCCCCTTAAGAGAGCAAAGCATCATGGGCTTCAGCTGCTTTTATTGATCAATGAATGCAGAACTGCATAAAATAATGGTATAGTAAAATGAACTCACCTTCCAGCAGTCCCCAGTCGATGTCCTCGTTCTCAGGCTTGGTCAGCGCCGGGTATTTGTTAAACAGGTTGGCAACAAACGCCAGGTTGAGCTTGGGGTTTCCGCTGACGACGTCAGCCGGGGTGACGAACTGCCGACAGCCGAGCCTGTCGGCCTGCTGCAGCATGGCTTCTGCCCTCTTCAAGTCGTCCCTCTCCTGAGCACAGGACACAGATCACACACCTGCTGCGCTGAAAGGCGCCGGCACAGCTGCTGCCATGTGGCGGAGACGCTCAGCTGTGAGGGTCGGAGCGCTTACGTTGATGCCCGACATGTTGATGTCTATGTACGGCTCGTTCTCTTCTTTGCCTTTTGGTGCAATCTGATTCAGGAGGTGGAAATAGGCCTTGGAATCCTGGGAAATGAAAGAAAAATCAACAGAGATCCACTTTAGGATAATGGGGAGACGATTTCTTCAAACTCACTCGAAACATGCCCATAAGTACAACTTGTATCACTCCACCTCAAAGTAACTGAAATGACTAAGTCGGTAAACCCACCTTGATGTCAGTGCTGAAGTTGCTGATCTTGGGCTGGCCGGCATTTTCCAGGTGAAAGTTGGCCCAGCGCAGCAGCAGCTCCTCCGGCGACAGCTTCATCAGGTCCTCCAGAGTTTCCCCGTCTCTCAGCAACGCCGCCAGCGCTGTTGAGGGGCGTTAATCATCAGAGGAACGGCTTGAACGGAGGCCGGGGAGGCCCCGGTGGCGGCACCCAAACACGCCCAGTACCTTCGTTTCTGCTGAGCTCGATGTCCGCGAACAGGCCGATCTTGATGATTTGCCACAGCAGGCCCAGAACCAGGTGGGGCTTCCCGTCTCTCAGGTCCAACGCGCCGATGTTCACCACGTGGCAGCCGATGGCCGAGGCAGAGTTCAGGGCCAGGTTCAGATTTTCCTGTGGCGGAAAAATCAAGATGTGTTTGAACAGGTTGGGCTGCAAAATTATGAACGGAAACTGCAGGTTTTGACCATAATTTCTGACCTGTTTAGTAAACGGCGTCAGCTTCTTCTTATTGATGGTCCTCTCGTCGATGGTGTCCGGTACCGACAGGTTGATCATTTTGCTTTGCAGACAGACAACACGGTGATTAGGTCACAAAAGGATAACAGCAAGACACGGTAACTCAACATGCTGATGGTCTGCACTGAGCTCTATGATGATGAGAACAACACAGCTTTTCCTCCACATTTTGAATAACTTTATTCAAACGTGCAGAGGGAGCAACTCACCAGAGTACAATGCCGTCAGCGACCGATTTGAAGAGGCAGTCCCCGTTGGGATTCATAGGCAGGACGTGTTGGCAGTCGGGGTCTTGCTCCAGAGCCTTGTTGATCCAGTTCACAAAGGCGAACCGTTCCTCCTCTGCAAAGGTTAACGTGCACAGTTTAACAGGACAGCGTCCCGGCGCCCACGGCGGCGTCCTTCAGAAGAAGCATTAGTGAATGAACCGAAAGAAACAGCTCATCAACTGGAAACACCACCAACAGCTGGAAAAAAAAAAAACTAAATAAATGACGTCCGTGACGTACCGGAGAAGGAGTGCTGCGTGCCTTCACTCGACTGCTCCGACATCCCGCCAACTGCTCGGATTCCGTCCTTTTTGTTAATGGCCTTGCGGAAAGTCTTAGCTATTTCCTTTCCCTTTAGGTCCTGGACAATCTAGGATGATATGAAATGCTGAAAGTTAAACATGCTGCAGCAACACCGAAGTGCTTAGCTCGGTGCTCGATGGGGCGTTTAAAAGCTCAACACTCTCGACCGCAAACACAAAATATCACAGCAGGCTGGTTTGCATATTTCATGCAAACGACGACTGAAAGACCATCATGCATTTGTGCCGATTATGAAGACTTCAGTTTACTTTCTTTTATAGCTTGCATAATAGTAAACATGCAATATGTGAAAATGATGATATGATTTGACAATAATAATTAAAGACAAACAGCATATAAGATTTAGCAAACCTAATACAATCCAATTACAGTATTTCATGTTAAACATTCTCAGTCCTCTTGGAAGGAATAAGTGAATGGATCCCAAATAAAGCTAATCAATGACACCACATCACAACAAAAGGCTTCTGCCGATATTAACCAAACAGGATCCCTAAATGGGATAAAATTGCAGCCTGATGGTAGAATTTAACAAGACGAACTGCCTCATTCTGCTCTCATTTATTATATTACTATCTGAGAGCATAATGACAGGTACATGCATGGTTTCCTGAGAATAAATCAGGTTCAAGTATGAGGCCACGGCGACATAAAATTAGTTCCCTGGCCGCATCTGCAAAGTTCAGCTTGAGGTTCGTGTCCAATCATCAAGATCTGTTTGATTTTGAGGCATGCTTGAAGCGGGAGTCGGCTCTGTGAGCGACTGCTGCGTCACCAAGCTGAGCTGACTCACTTCATACACCCACACGCCGACACACGTGCGCGTGTTTGCAGAAGGCTTTTCAACGGTGTGGCGCACGCAGCTGCTAAAACGCTGCTTTGAGTGTTCCGGTAAAGAAGGGCAGTGGCGCTTTTAGCAAGACAAAGACCCGATTCATAGGAAGAAAAGTGAAAACTGATGAAACCTGAAACCACAGGTTCTGGTTAACCTACCCCCAAAAACTCGTTAAAGCAGATCTTATCGTCGTTGTTGCGATCAAGTGTCTCGATGATCTCTCGGATCTTGTATCCGGGCACGCGATGGCCGCAGTCATTGAGGAGCTCCTGGAGTTCGTACTGACAGATATGGCCGTCGCCATCCAGATCTACAAACCCGCAGAAAGAAGAATCAGACACACCATGGATTTTAGGACGAAGTACTTTAAATGATCTCCTCACAACATTTTATAGTAAGGTAGGTTTTACTCACCAATCTTCTGAAACATCTCATTTAACTCATCGTGCTCTTCCTTTGATATTTTCCCAGACATTTTTCTGTGATTGACCAGAGCCGGTCAGTCAGAGAAATGTGTGACTGCAAAGAGAGAGAGGGAGAAAAAAAAATTATCAGAAACATGTCAAATTACATCTCCATTTTCTTCTAATGTTCCCCTATCCTCTTAAAACAGCACCCCACTCACTCCCTGCCTCTCTCACTCTCTCACTTCCACTCTCCTCTTTAGCTCCTTCCCTTCTCCAGCAGATTTCTCTCCCCTAATCAAAGTCATTTCCTGTTATTTCCATTGTACGGTAACAAGCCCACACTGCATTACAACCGCCAGACAAGCTCAAACTTCACCAATGTTTTGAGGATTTCTCAAAAATTAAACCACCGTACCGCAGTAATTCTTCTAAAACAAATGCATTTAAATCAATCTCTAACCTTTTTATTCAGCCTTGTAGATTCTCAGTAGAGAACTGAGCGTGACTGCTTCCAAAGCGTAAAATAGATCACTTAATTCTTGATTTGCTTCAAATGCAAATTAAACAGGATGCAATATATACGAGTAGTTTGGAAAGAGGCTCTCTTGCACACTGCGAGTTCTTGTGCGCCGTAATGTTTTTCTTTCCATGATGGAAAAGATTCACGCGTGGTCGTACCATTAAATCCCTTAAGAACCAACACCTATCCCATTGTTTCCCACAATCCAGTTTGATCCAGTTTGTCAACAGTTTTCCCGCGCTAACAATATGCAACCGACAGGAAGGAATGTGGAAGTTACCATATATGGATAAAGGGATAACAATACAGTGTTTTTAATTTAGCGCCAAAAGAGGGAGATTAACTTATTTCTAAATGCTCCAGTCACAAAACAAGACATCCAGCAGCCAGTTTGATTCAGTGTAGGAAACATTTTTGCCGGACAAAAAACCCACTGTGTTCCCAACCTCCTTGGAGGCAAAAGTAACCCTTCGAAAAAAAGAGGAATTTCCCCCAGTTCCTCCTCCTGGGTGTGCAGTGGCATAGGAATGCACGAGGCCTGAGCAGATCGGGCTTCACTCGCCAGGAGGTGAGCGGAGTGGGCTGCCTCGCTCTCCGAGGCTAAACCAGTAATATGACATTCCTCTTAAACGCAAGTGTTCAACAAAACAAACAGAAGTTTTTTCACAGTGGCGAAGTACGGATCATCGATTTTTCCAGACAGAAAATTGTTCCCTTTTCCTGACGGAGAAGACAGTGTTGATTATAACAGAGTGTCAGCGAGGAGTCCTGGACATGGTTTCCACAATGAAACAGTCTATATTTGGGGACGGCAGGATGTCAAGGCAGCCAAATGAATCACTAATAGAGTGTCTGAGGGTATATGAGGACCAGATAAAATAAACCCGAAGCAAAAACTCCAGAAAGGAGAGAAGTTGTTCTTGACCTGAAGCGTTTAGTCCCTATTAATAAAAGGTGACCTTGTCCAGTGTCCTCAGTTTGGATTATAAACACAGCCTCTGCTTGGCAGGCTGTCCGACTGAAGTTATGGCTGAATAACAATCTAGGGTAGAAAGGATACATCCAGTGAGACTTTATTAACACAATATCTTCAATAGAGCCATCCCTGCATTCCCACAATAGCAGTCAGCTTATCTACAGCTCTGCGAGCCAGAAGTGTAGCAACGGCTCCGGCTCTCAGCACAATGCCGACTGTGTTTTTCCAAGGCGGCCGTCTCAGCCCGAGCTGCAGTCTGACTCGGCGTTTGTCGGCGAAAAGTTGGTGAACCAGCTCCTCCAGTTTTCTCTGCGACGGCAGCGATAAAGAGGCTTGTGGTTGAGCAAGCATAGCTGACGGTGCACTGACTCCCACTGTAGTCACAACCGGCGGCTTTCTACTTCACGGGGCACAGTAATGTGTCACCTCAGCCTTTCTCAGTGGGTCAGAGGAGACCTGAGTGTTATGAGAAGAGTTAAAAATTAAAAAAAAAAAATTAAAAAAAATAGTCTCAGAAAAAAGATCGTATTGTGAAACCATTCATTAATCTTCACTACAGACAACTCCCATGAGACAAAAGGCAGGGAAACACCCTGGAAAGGCCAGCAGTCCAGCTGAGGGCGAATACACGCATGAATTTAATTCACACACAGAAACGCCTTTCAATTGTTAGAGGACTTCAAAATACCTGGAGAAAAACAATAAAGACGTATGTAGAACATGCAAACTCTACACGAAAATCTGTGGGTTGGGCGCTGGGGGGCTTTTTCTAGCTTAACATTTATTTCTTAAGTCATTGTATGTAAAGAAATAGGTGAAGACTAACTAGTAATTTAATTAAAATGCAGATTTATAAAACTAATGGAGACAAATTAAACTTTTTGAATTAGCTTGAGTCGAAAGCTGGAACTTCATTAAACAACTATATTTCAGTTAAAATTTGATATTTACATTTCACAGGAATGCCATCAGTGCCCAGCTATGCATGCAGGTAAATACATTTTAGTTACAATATCAAAAACACACAAAATTTATATATTTCAGCTGAGACTCACAATTGGTTTGAAGTTAATACTGACACTTTTATGAATATGAGTGTTTGCAATTAATAATAGTGTTTACCCAAGAAGATTCAACAGTAGCCATGTGGTCTGTCTGACCTGACTCAGTTCCCATAAGACTATTATTACAACAGAACAGGGAGGGATTTGTCACTTCAAACAGCCAGAGTAGACACTGGGATTGTTTTAAATACCTCGCCATGAATCAGAAAGCGCAGAATGTTTTTCTTCTGCAAAGTAACACTAAATCAGGGCAAGCCCCAACCCATGACTAAACGATTAGGAAAATGACGATGCCACTGTTGCTAAATTTAACTTTTCTCCTGAAGGATGTGAAATGCGGCTGCTGAAGTTGGCCCAGGGACAATAATGGCCCCGACAAACATTACCTCATTTGCCAGCACTTGTCACACCCTCGGCAGAGGCAAGAGTGGAAACAGGAGAGGGGTTAAGTACATGGGGCGAGGGCACAGATGGCAGCGGACAAATGTGAGACGTATCTGCCGAGGTTCGGGAGAATGGAGGGTTTGTATTCAGCGCTGCAGCGCATGGCAATAAATCCCGTTGTTGCTCCAGAAAATGACTTCGGGAGTGTCAGGCTCCAAAGACAGTTGCTCTCTTTGACAGCTGGACTCATGTGTGTGCGGGTGTGTGAAATCCTGCACTCAAAAAACAAATCCTGCAGCAGCTCCTGAAATGGAAATTTGACTAAAAGCATCTCGATACCTCTGAAAAAAGGTAATCCGTCAGTTCTGAGCTGCCGACATCCAGCCTAATCTGTGTGACAGCTAAATATATCAGGAAAAGCAGAAAAAATGATAAAATTAACAAATGACACATTTGTATATTTTTTTAGGTTCCAATTTCTTTGACAAGCAGTCGTGCAAGTAAAGAAGCTCTAAGTTTTTCCTCTTTTATTCTGAAACTGTATGTTTCTCACAAATCTTTGTTCCCAGCCACCCACTTTAATTGTACACAGCACATCAACACCATTTACAATCGCCTTTGATGGATCCTTCAATCCATTTAAAGAGGAGGGCTGCTCCCAGATGGCGGAGTTAAATGCGCCGAGCTCGCTCGCCCCACCCCGCCGATGCTTCATCCACGGCTACATGGGAAATGTGAGGCACACAAATAGATTGGGCACCCTTCCCAAGTGTGGTCAAGCTCATATGCACACACCCAACACAGTGTGCAAGAACATGGACATTTTCAGTCACAATCGCCTGCAGATGTGAAGCCAACTGAGTCATAAACAGCCAGCAGTCTGCAGCTCCAGCCCTCCACTTCCTTTTCAGACTGTGTGGGTGAGATAAGCACCTCAGTCGTGACAGGTAAGTGGGAGGTGACGACAGCAAATGTTATGCATGTGGCATTTACACAACGGTGACATCAGAACGCCCCGGGCTGCTTTGAGGGGTCTACTAAAGTTTGCGCCATGAATGTGGGCTGTAAATCACCAAGGGAATATTTAAGTGAAAGTCTCTGGATCAGCTGATCTTTAAAAAAAAGAAAAAGTTGTCGATTTGACATTAGCAAATGAAGGCGTGTAGGTGTACTAAATGACAGAGCAGGTGAAAACGCCTGATGCAGAAATCCATACAAAAGAAACGCCAAAGAATGCAATTAGACAGGGTACAGATGTACTGTTGAATCAGCTGGGCTAGCCCTCAGTCGCTGTTAAGCAGCAGTAAATACACACCGCGACTGAACAAAGACACTACAAACCACTAGTCTTAAGTGACACATAATTAAACATGACAGGGTAGAGTAAATTGTGAAAGACCACACCTTTTCCCATGCAAGTGCATACCTGGGAAACTTGGAGAGAGTCATTCAACCACGTTAAGTGGTTACACGATGACCTCCAAAGCAGATAATCACCAATTAGTTTTGGTGTGTTGATCCAATAAAATCTAATTAGTTTAATTATATATGTTCATATCCATACCTCAGTCAGCACAGTGGTGCAGCTTCACATGAAAAAAGATATTCAATAATAAAGAAAAGAGCCTGTACAGTGAGAGACAGCTTCAATATTCAGAAAATTCCACCCCAAATAAACAACTTTAACTTTCTAATAGCACCTTTAAAGCAACACGATCACTTTCCCTACCTCGTGGAACAAGTGAAGGCACCGGTTTAAAATCCTGATGGTTTATAAAGTAGGGCAACCTGTTCATCCACGCAGGTGTGAGACAAGGTGGAGATAAAACCCAACTACACATGCCGCCCTGCTTCTTGACTGTCTGGTTTGTCTTCAGAGATAACACGATGATGCACCTGATGTCTGTGTTTCAAACACCCACAGGATGTTCGCAGTGTGGAAAACAGGGAACGTCATTTCACTCCATCTTATTACTGCAACGCATAGCACACATACCACTCAAGTACATTTTTGGGCAATAAGCCCACACCGGTTCTGGCACTTTAAAAATTAAATACATCTTTTCTTCCCCCACAAAGAAATAAAAGTGTCTCTTTCCTCCACCCAAACACTCTGCCATACAAGCTAAACCAGATTGTAAATCATCACAGTTCAGCAACTGCATGCACAACACTGTACTGGTTCCAAGTCACAATATTTATGAATTTCAATTTTGGGTATTTCTGATAACACCAGACAAGACCCTCTTTTGACAGACATCCATGATGGGGATCCCAGATGTGGGCTCACTGCAACCCCAGATGTTCTCCTGGAAAAAAACTTGTGAAATCACTCAGTGCAGTAAACACGTTTACACAGAACACTGTTCAAACTGCTGGAGCATTCACTGTGTGCGCAGCAAAAAATGTCTGGTTTTTGGCGTTAAAGCCTTCACCTCCAGCCTAAATAAAGACTTCAAAGAAATGTGACACACTGAAGGAGTGGCACATCAATTAAACAGAAAGTAACACATTTACCAGCGTCGTATAGCATGTCAACAAGAAGGAACGCAAGCTGTCACCAGAACAGCAAACACTGGGATCACTCGCACAAAAGTTTTATCACCTCTGTGCGCCAGCTTCTATGAAAAGTGTGTGCGCGCGAGTCGTTTCATCCTCCCTTTTATGAATGATTTTGCAAAACAGTCCAGACTCCACCTAGATGCTTTCACCAGGTCAGCAAAGGTGAGGCAGCTACAGCAGAATTCAGAACGGATTGGCCTTTAATGCACTCGTAAAGTTAATTCAGCCCACATGAAGAGTTACAAATTACATCTTTCAGTGGATACTTCTTCCCAAACTTTAAGTCACTTCTGTGAGTATTTCAGGCTTTATGTGGCGCTGGGTGCTTTGGCTCCAGCAAAGATGTGGCTAAAGCTAACAGGCTAGCGACAGACAGGCAAGTTTTAAAGGCAGGAAATTCTCCCTGTTTTACTGCTCTGAATGAAGGATAATGTTCAACACGGAGAGGAAAGAAAAACATAAAGGGACTTTCTTTTTTAGTAAACAATAACACTAGCAGTAAGTACGTGTTGGTGTAAATAGGTTGCCAGGAAATTGGTACTCACTGTCGGTGCGCTTGAAATTCCAGACAGTGCGTCCAGTTTTGTGTCCTGCTTTCTCCACGTAGAGACAAAAGTGTACAAGGCAGGAATGTTAGCCCCGCCCTGTGGCTGACGTCACCGGAGGGCGGGGACGGTATGGTGGATGAAACACGCCAAAATTCAGCTCATGAATTTAAAACACATTAAAAAAAAGTATGCATGTTTTGCAATATATGTTTAATACATTTTACTTTTTAAAAAAAATATGTGGTAAGATTTAATAGAGAAATTATGTTTGGAGTAATTTTAAAACTCACACTATTCATTGCTTAAAAATGATTGCTTTTTCAACTCTTTAAGTTATTTTTAAGTTACTCTGTTAAATTCCAGATACTCCAGAGTCCACTTAATCCCAATTGACTTTGTTTGAGGGCAGAATAAAGCCTATAAAACAAACAACCACACATTCATGATCACACCCAGGAGGAATTTAGGGTTCTCTATTCACCTCGCACACGTCTTTGAACTGTGAGAGGAAACCCACACATACACAAGGCAGAACATGCAAACTTCACACAAAAAGCATACCACTGCTATGCTGTGCAGCCTTACCTGCAATTATGAAATTGTTCAGCTTTACCAAACTGACTATGCAATTCATATGAGATCATAACTATCAATATTAGTGCTTTTTCCACAGTGAAGAATTGGGCTTTTTCCCAATCATCTCTTCTTTCCCAGATTATCAAAAAAAAAATTAAATTGATATTTACATGACATTATCTCTGAAATTGTTATCTTAATCAATCAAAGAAAGTTAGGTCTGTTTTGAAGATGAAGTTTATTACATCTAAAAGTTGTGCAAGATTTCGTTACTCTTAAACTAAATTTCACTCGGTATCAGTCTGATAAATATCATTTCGGAATAAATGTAAACAAACAGTGAACGTCTCCTCCGCGGCGGCAGGGGGCGCTGTTACACGAGCGGCTGCTTCTGTGTGAGGCGCGTTGTGGTCGGTGGTGCTTTTCATGTTAGCATCTGTAGCGCCAATTTTCCGTTGCTTTTACGGATTTTGTGCCAAGATGAGACTGTAAGGAGTAAGAAAGTCCTCGGTTGTTTTGACCTCGCGTATTTCGCGACATGTCTACAGCGACGTTGAGGTAAAGTATACACGGCGAAAGGTTGTTTTTTTTAATCTTTGCGGGCAGGCTAGCCTAGCAGTGATGAAGCTAAATAAGCTAACAGCTAAGCTAACTTGAGATGCATAAAGGTGGTGCTTCAAAATAGTTTTTTTTCATTCCTGGTGTCATACTGTGATTATATTGTATTTATAAGAAGCTACATGACGTAAAACGATGGATTGGGGTTTTGAAGATGCTGCTGTACAGTAAGCAAAGTTGCAACTTACAGATCGTCAATTAACGTAAATTCAGCCGTCAAAATTCAAAACACGCATTGTTTTTATTGTTGTTGTTACTCTTAGATAGAAGCTTTTCCAACTTGAATCTCACTACGTTCGCTTACGTTGCTCGTTTCTTGATAATAACCTGTTTTTCATTACCAAGTACATTGTGTTTGCCTTGCTCTCTGTTGTACTGTCTGTTTTTTAAAGAAATGCTTGTATTAGTTGTGCTTTCATTTTTTCCACATTGAAAACAACAATAGTAGCATTCTATTTGAGTTTGTTTTTAACATTTCCCAAAATACAATCAGATATTAAGCCATTATATTATGTACACATCACCTCAAAGCCCTGAAGTGTAATGTTGTCTAGTTTGCCTTTTTACCACTTAGGCTGTTTTCTGATACCATCTTGCTTCTTTAACCTGACTCTGCTTGCATCTTGTTTTATTTCCCTCCCCATGCAGCCCGGCTCCTGGCAAGTTAAACGTATTAGTCAACAAGCTTTACGAGTACTTGGCTCAATCCAGTGTTGAAGACTGCAATAGCACTGCACCCTCTGAGGATAATGATGGTACAGTGGCTGATTAATCTTCAGTCATGGAAAAACAATTCCAACATTCTAACACATTCTATGTAATCTTCTTTTCACAGGCCTGCCAAACGCAAGCTGCTCTCCGGGTAACGCGTTGGATCACACTGAGCCAGAGGTATCTAGACATGTGTAAACTTACACTCTGAGGGATGATCCATCTTGGTCGCATTTTTATGTCCTGCCACCCATTCAACCCAATACTCAAACTTGGTCTAATTTTTAGTGCTGTCAATTTTAATCGCGATTAATCCATTGAGGTCTGCCAATTGGGTCAAAGAAAAGAACTAGAGGATAATAGTGTTTTTTCCTGACATTGGGATTGATTTATGAGGATTAGATTCTTCATTGCAATTAATCTCAACTTTAAAAAAGTTAATTGTTGACAGTTCTCCATGAATTAATCACGATTAATTGCGATCAATGCGATTAAATTGCGATCAATGCGATTAAAACTGACAGCACTACTAATTTTAGACATTTTGAAGAGATCAACTATATTTATTGAAGTACTACTAAATCAATTTGAAATAAAGTGTTGATTAGGCAGCTTAGTTTCATAAGTGGATACTTTTACAGGGCAATATTAAAAATGATGATATAGTTTTTTTTTTTTATTTATCCATTTTTTTTTAATAAACTCACAACTAATTGACAACAGAATGAGACAGTAACAGGCAACTTTAGATGCTTTGTGAACCTGGAATACTAATAACATTCAACATTGTTTTTTTTTCATTCTCAAAAACACTCATGTTTTTGGTGCTTTTCTTTTCCTTCGTACAATAGTTTAACCACGTTTAACCACATTCCTTTACTGTTCATTTTCCTCCCATGTTCGCTGTCATGTATGAATAATCAACATGAGTATTGTACTTATGAGTATCATAAGTATGAGGGGTTCATGAAAAAGTCTGAGCCAAAGTCTAGCATTGTTGACCATCTGTAAAAATAAATTAAAGAGAGCACTTTTGTTTTGCAGGGAGGTTTGAGCAGAAGATATTCAAGAAGGTAAGTTCCAATTTTTTTTTTTCTGAATAAGAATTGTGTAAAATTTAACAGCACGAAATAGATCAAATTTATCCAAAATCCCAAAGTTAAAGCAGCTATGCTATTACAGTATTTCTTGAACTATGGCTGCATAGTAATTCAATTGTAATGCAAATCTTTTGAGAATTAGTTCCTCCTTTTTTCATTTTCCCGATAGAGTAGACTTAAAATTGTAGCTGATCCCTCAGATTTTGCGTGTACTTTATATCACAGAAAACCATCAGTTGTCATAAAACACTCTGGACTGGATGAATCTGGTGACTCAAACGCAAGTGAGGACTTGGATTTACCAATCAATGCAAATGGGAGCCTTGATGTTTCGAGACTGCCTAAAGGTAGGTCTGAAATTTTTGTGTTACTTTCACACAAATGTAATTGTTTATTACTCATGTTGTTACTTGGGCCGTCCCGATCACACTTTTTGATGATACCCAATTAGTCAAAAATTTGCTAATGTTAGCTTCGATTCGATATCCATTGATGTGTTTTAGACATCCCAAGTTTTCACCCTTTCTGAATAAACTGAGCGTACATTGTTCACCACTGAGCCGTATAAGAATATATCACTGCGACCCATGTGTGAAGATGTCACAGGCAAAAGTGTCCTTTAGGCAATGGCGACAAAAGTTTGTCCCCAAAATTTCTTGTAACTTACTCAGTACGGCCGTTAACTCTGCTGCTGTCTTGAACACAGGTACTGTGCTGGTGAGGCCTGAACCAGTAGACAATGGGAGAGATGATTTCAGGGGTCCAGAATTTCGAAGTCGGAAATCAGGTGTACTGCGGAGTGAGTTTTCAAGGAGACGTAGAGGTCAGTTTCTGCCATCATTGATCTTCATTTCATTATTTTCTCAGTTACCAAACAGCCAATTTGACATTTACGAGTCTTTCCATCCATTGATTGTATCTAAATACACCTTTCTCATTGTTTTGGCTTGTTGGTACTCATACTCTTCTTACCTCAGTTCCTTATTCAGTTTTGCATTGCAAATGTAAAGCTTTTATATCTTAGCAAGTGGCTGAGTAGGGGGAAGCAATCTATCAAGCAAAAGCTATGATGATAGCGTTGTTCATAATGATGCTGCTGTTTTCCAGGAGGTGAACATGTAGGAATTGTGAGTTGCACTGCTTGTGGCCGACAAGTTAACCACTTCCAAAGAGATTCAGTCCATCGGCATCCAGTTCTGAAAGTACTCATTTGCAAGGTGAGTCTACTTATCGATGAAAGACTTTTCATCTTTTCTTTTATTACACCACATCACTCGCCATAATGTTTATTCAATATACTAATGTACTTAAGTAATTCAGTAGGGAAATATTGACATGAAAATCTTTGGACTTTTTTATTTTATAATCATATTTTCAGCTGATGGGTTAAAAAATGGTCAGACTAAATATTTGTTACATTTAGAATATCATAAATACGTTGAAATGCAAGTTTAGGACAAATTATGCACTGACGTAACACTGATGTCTGATAAAATGTGTCAATCCTCTATAATTTTTTTTTTCCAGTCTTGTTTCAAGTATTACCTCAGCGATGACATTAGTAAGGATTGCGATGGCATGGATGAACAATGCAGGTGAGAGTTATTACTTTTGACATTGCAGCTGAAGCATAAATATTGTTTTCAGTCTTTAATATGCTAATGTCCCTTTTTTTTTTCTTTAATTCTCATGCAGGTGGTGTGCTGAAGGAGGCAACTTAATCTGTTGCGACTACTGTAGTAATGCTTTCTGCAAAAAGTGCATTCTAAGAAACCTGGGAAGGAAGGAGCTGTCTGGCATTCTGGAGAGCAAGTGGTACTGCTATGTGTGCAGCCCAGAACCTCTTTTCGACCTGGTGGTGGCCTGCGACAATGTCTTGGAGAACATTGAGCATCTGTTGCAGCAGCACCGGAAGAGGAATCGAGTGGATCAAGGAAAATCTGAACTTTATCACATGTTGCCTCACTCACCACACAACATATGTTTGGACAAATGGGATCACACTGGCATGGATGGCAATGTGGTGTTCAACTATAATACACTGCAGGTTTCCAAGGACATTACCAAAAAGGCCAAACATTTAGTGGACTCGGTGAACGCCTTAAGTCAAGAGTTTGTAAATTTCATTGAAACTGTGACCACAAAAAAGCAAACACCTGGTGTTCGCAAACTGCATCTGACCTCATTCTTGGCGGTAATTAAAGGCGTGCGAAAGTCCACTGCAGCGCTCGAGGACAGCCTTAAAGAAGAATTCAGTGATTTGGATGCTCACAGCAATTGGGAGAAGTTTCTCAGTGACGAGCTCGATGCACTGGGAACAGAAGCTGACCTGGAGATGAACACGTCTGATGAAAGATCCCTGAGTCGCTTGCAGAAATTGGCAGCTGAACATTTAGAAGATAATGATTCTGACTCCAAGGGCTTCATCGATGGAAGAAGTTCACATAACCGCCCTGATAAGGCCATGGATTCAGATTCACATGAAGCCAGTAAGACAGGGCGCAAGATTAACTTGAAGCCTCCCGAAGGTGGAGTTGACTTGACAAAAACACTAATAGTACAGCTTACGCCTGTAGCCATGGAGCAGGGCCCATCCTCATTCGCCCTAAAAACTGAGAAGGAACCTCTCAAGAAAGATCAGAAGTCAAAGGAAAAACCTGCAACACAAGACAAAGTAAAAGAGGATTTGAGCACTTCAGTGGAGGACAAGATAAGCAGTGACAACCCGAGTGTGTCACACTATCCAGAGGAGGAGCAAGGCAATCGACGATCTCCCCGTGTGAAGACGACTCCCTTGCGTCGACCAAGTGATGTGAAGACCAAAACATCTCTCTCAGCAGGAGGGAGTGACAGTGACTCAGACCCCGAGGAGAACCCCAACACAGTGGCTCCCCAAACCAGTGAAGAACAAAGTCCCAGCAGGGCCAGGGATGACTCGGACTCAGATGAAGTGCCTGCTGCTCTGCTTGAGCGAGCAGCCATGGCACAAAGCTCAGATGAAGCTCAGAGTGACGACGATGAAGACGATGGCGGCAAAGCGTCCCCGGCTAAGGTGGCAAAGAAATGTCTCTTTTGGCTCACTAAGAACAGCCCAATGTCACAAGACAAGATGCGCAGAAAGCGAAAGATGCTGGACCATGGGTCAGATTCGTCAAGTGACAATCATCTATCAGAACAGAAACGACAACACTTGAATACTCTGAGATCGATGGGGAAGCCACACCTTGTCCAAACCACGTCGCAGGATGGGGTGAGAGAGCAGAGTAGGATTCAGGCTGGAAAATCTAAAGCTAAATCGTGTCCAGAGGTCATGCAGCCGTCATCTTCATCAAGTGACGATGAGTGTGACGATGACGACGACGACGATGATTCGGGGAGCAATGCAAGTGATCAGAAGATGAAACCAATTACAGATGATTTGGCCTTACTCGGAGGAGCTTCATTCCATCAATCGTCTGGTGAGTTTTGTATTCATCATCACTCAAAATCAAATCTTATTGTCAGTGGCTGTGATTTTTACTTGGTCCAAGAATTACTTTAAGAACCACGTTTTTCCATCAGATAATTTATTAAGCGAGTACTGTGTTGGTTTGAATATAAGAACTTTTTTCTGGGAGATGGGTCTGGAAACGTGAGGTCGTCTTATATTTGGAGTCCAATGAGAAAGCTGTCGGCTGTTCTTAGGCTTGTCTTTTAAATGTCAAAAAACGTGATTCAGTTTTCATCCCACGGAGATGTAGAATGTATCTCCCACATCCAGATGATGCTAACCTAACCTGCGCTTAAAAGATGGAGCCATACAGCTATCACCCTGAGAAAAATCGATTGCTCCGTCCGTATGTCAGATCGAGCGCGCTGCAGAATAACATCTGTGACTGCATGTGCAGTTCTGTGGTTGCTGTGGAAAAAAGCACCTTGAAGAGAGTCAATGACTTTGTGTTTAATCAGTTGTTGAGTGGCGGGCTTGATACTGATAGTATGTGCAGATGCAAAATTAGAGGACCCATAGAGGACTCTGCCATGTCCTAACGGGACACCGATCGCACAGGGAATGATTACTGACCCAGTAATAAGAGAATGAATTCTCCTGCCGAAAACTCGGGACAGTCCGAGTCTAAAGCCACTCTGGGCTGGGGAGAAGATTCATGTGGTGTAAAGAGCTGTCTTTACAAAGACAATCAGCTGTGGTCCCGCCTGAGAAGCTGCTGTCTTTTCAGCATTATGCGATCAATTTCACACCCAGACTCCCGAATCAGATGTTACACGTCAATTAAACACTTTCCCAAATTTGAACTTTCTAAAAGGGGAGTTGTCTTATATTCATTGTTGTCTTGTATCCGGACCAATGCAGTACACTAAATAAAACAAATGCATTTGAGTTTGGTAGATTATTATTTGTTGTAATGCTTCTTTGTAGTAAATGTTATACACTTAGAAAGTCTGATCATTTTCTTCTCACATTATGCCACAGTTATAGGGAACATGCAATTCTGTGAGTGAATTTTCTTTTTTGCCTCCCACTTTCTGGATCAGCTCTCTGATAAACCCCGCTGTGTGAGCGAGCGCCACCGTGGAGGTTAGAGTTTTAACCCTCACTGTAGCATCTAATTTGCCACTGGTCGCAGAATTTCCTCTTGATGTTTGCCTCCAGTGATTATTATGAAGTGTTGGTTTTTGCAGCGGTGGATGTGCCACCCCATGCTGTCCAGCTGCCTTATCCAGGCGTCTTCATCATTTCATCTTGTTCGCCCAGCGAACTTGGCCCGTGCCACCTGGGGGCAACAGAAGCTCAAAGCATAAAAAAATTGTTTCTGCCCTTGAAGTATTGAAAGTTTGGCTTTTTTTCCCCCTCAATTGAGCAATCACACATCCTCTGCTGCTCATTGCATGATTGCATGTTCCTTACATATGTGGCACCATTAAAAAGACAATTGTGAAGACTTTCCAGTATTATAAGATTTACCAGCAAAGAAACATTATTGATCTGAGAGTATCCTGGAAGTATTTATTGGCACCCTGGGCATGTTTGGACGAAGTAATGCATGCCGTCTTTTATGATTGTTCTCATGTGATTTGAATTAACCAGGGCTGATTGGTTTCATGCTACTGTCACAATCTCAAAAGCTAAAACAGCTATTTGAATATGAACGGCATCATCAGCAAAACGTGACAATTCCATCGATTCACAGTGCAGTCACAGAGTTGAAGTTCTTGTCTCAGTAAGTTTCCCAGTTAGAAAACTGTTGAGATCCTTTCAGGACTTGAAGATCAGAAGAAGCTCAAAGGGAAGTATCTCCGTTTGTTGGTGGCGATTGTGGAAAAGGCCCCGAGCAAGACATCTAAAGAGATTCAGACTGCGCTGGAGAAATTTGGAGTGGTGACGTCAGCCCGTACCATACGCCGCAGACTAAACGAAGTAGGGTTCTTTCAGCGAAACACAAGGACGGGAGCGCAGCAGAATAAATGGCAAAAAAGGCAAGATTACCATAACAAATACTTTCTCACGTAAGTGTTTGAAATGCTTGGTGGTAAATGGAATCAGGGTAAAGTTCTGTTGGAATGCAGTGCAGAAGTTTGTTTATAGATGACCAGTTAAAGCCTGTAAAGAAAAACCAATTGGGGCCCCTGGACATATTGAAACAAGTAGGTTGGGTTTAAAAGATAATACCAAAGCGGTGAACCTCTGTTCCTGGATGTAACCTCTGTTTAAAAATTGTGGTTTCCAAACATGATTGAAGGGTGCCAATGAATTTGTCTGGGATATTTCTTGTGTTTGTATTTTTCTTTTCCTCATGGAAAACATTACTTCATGTCTATTTTGTTGACGCAGTATTCTGACCAATATTATAGGCTCTTTTAGGTGGTTATAGTTTCGTGTTTACTTGTCATGCGTTTGATATGTAAGTGTATTTATTTATTGAAGCTATTTTTATTGTGTGTGTGTGTGTGTGTGTGTTTGTGTGTCTGTAGGAGAGGAAGAGGAAGAGCGGCCTGGGCCCTTCTGGGCAGCAGCAGCAGATGAGGATGATCCAGAAAATAGGTATGGTTCCAACATCGCGGGTGTAAAATTTGTAAAGCACCCTCAATGTGGACGAGAAGCTCCAAACCCGAACCCGTCCCCGAACCCCAGACAGACTCAGCGGCAGTTCATTCAGACGAGACCTAAACGTAGCTGCAGTCGAGCCACTGTGATTAAATACAGTTTGCGCTGAGAATCCGGAGCATTGTTGTGTGTTGAGATTGCTGAGACACGCTTCGCGTATGATGACCAACGACCTCGGCCTGCCTGCATTGGGATATATGTAAATGCGTAAGATGAATTCTAACAGGTTTTCTTTCTTTTCTTTTTTTTTTTTTTAATATATATATATATTTTCAAGTAGGGATGGTTCGATACCACAACCTTGAGTGTCAGCTGATACCTTCTTTTCCTCTCTGTTCAGGTAATAATGGCTACATTTATCTGAATTTACTGAGCACAGACATCTAAATTGCCACGTTCAAAATTCTGACAGCCGATTCCGCTGTTTTGGCCCAGATTGGATCCAATACCAGTCCAGATTATCGGATCGAACCATCCCTATTTTCAACTTCACATGTTCGTTGTTGTGTCGAGAACAGAAACCACTGCAGTGTTTTCGCTGTAGCTTTAAAGAGATGCCAGTACATTGCGTGCCACATATTTTGCCTTAAAAACCGAACCTGTTCTCACAGGACAGGCTTTCTTGCAATCATAGCAGCATATATACAGAATGTTAGTGTATCATTTGCTGTTTTTACTGAAATGCACAACCGTTTGACACTGAGCAGGACTGGTCAGCTCGCGGAGTGTGACACGCAGGTGAAGTGAAAAGCTCGACACCTGCCGAGTAGAGTTACGCACACATTTACTTTGCAAAGGTTAAGTATGTTTTGTTTTTTTTTTTTGAAGAATTATTTAAAATCGGCATAAATTATTGCTAAACTGCCTCCATAAATATTGCAATGGTTGCAAATTTGTAAGCGTGTCCACACATTTTAAACACGAGATTTTTTTGATTTTCTGCTCTTTTGTTCCATCAGTCTTGTTGTTACATCTTGATTTTGTCCCCACTTATAAAGGAGAAGCAGAAAATTGGAATTGGAATGAAATATTCATTATAATAAATATTGCTCTAGAAATGCACTTTATATTTCTTGTGTTTACCTTTGAGGCAAAATTGTCGTCCCCCCCCCCCTTTTTTTTTTTTCTTTTTTTTTTCCCTTTAACAGTACCCCGCATGTTCATTCTACGGAAGTCATTTGATAACTTATCAGGCCTCGTAAACAAAGGAAGGAAACTTCAGGCTGACTCGTGTTTGAGTTTCATGTTAGATGAAAGAATATATTGGTGGGAACTTGAAACTGAAGACCTGGAAACTCCTCAAGGTAAAACCTATTTTTGAAACACCGAATCTGAATTATGATGTTGAAATTTGTTCAAATCATTTCAAACATGATCCTAGACAGCGTGTGCCAAATATATAGTATTTACAAGATTTCTACCATTGCAGATAGAAATTTCTTTTGAGTGTAATCAGTGTAGCTATCTTACAGTTTTCTTTTTCTTTTTTGTTAATGTGTACTGATATAATTTTAGTTTTTTTTTTTTGTGTGTTTCTTAATCAATTTAATTTGTGATACAGCTGCATGAGTCAAGCTTGAGTTTGTGGATTCACAATATGCAATATTCCCCCAGACTTATTTGCTTCGACAATGTTAATTCCAGAGGCCATCTCAGATTTACTCTGCTGGATGAACTGTCGCCGCTGCAGATTTTTCTGATGCGTAGCACAGCAGTGGTTCCTAACCTGGGTCCTAGACACACCAGTGACAAGGGGTGGATCCTGGCTTTTCCTGCTCAGAGGTTGAGAAAGTTACATTTGCATGTAAACCTAGTGGGTGGCCTCGTGGTTAGAAAGCAGGGTCTCCCCCACTCCGCTCTCCCAACGCATGCTTAGGGTTAACTATGAATATCAGTTAAACCAGGAGAAATGATTTCCCCTCGTGGGTCTTATTGAATCTATAATTGGGCGGTTTTTACAGCCAACTTTGTGTTGGTGAGAGTGGGCGAGTCCACATTCAGATTTCTCTCAGATATTCTTCACAAATTCATCTAAATGTGTTAGAGTTTGCCGAGATGATCGCTCCATCTCTCAGGCACAGGCGTGTCTTGGGCCTGGCACACACTACAGGATCCGTCAAACCTTCAACCAATCTAGAGATCACACACCTGAGGATAAGACGGATCGCGCACCATCTTCCTCCTCTGATCTTACAGTGTGTGTGGCGTGCACGACGGAGCACACCCCACACTAACCCGTTCTTCAGTATCAGGTTCTTCACGCTCAGTATTCCAATTCTCGCGCAATCGCACGTGACTCTGAACAGTTTTCCTTCATTCATCTCCAGCTGCATCTCCGCCACTTAAACATGTTCATTGTGTGTAGTCTGTCCCTCCGAGACCTCCCGAGCAGATCACTCTTCACACACACGTTACACCGCAGGAACGTCAGCATGACTGTTCGGGCCTTTTGCTGGCTCTGATCGTAAGGAGATCGGGACAAAATTCGGCCTGATTATCCTGTAGTGTGTACCTGCCTTCAGGCTTTCAGTGAATTAGTGTTATTGATCTCACCAGGATGGGAGTCTGATTGATGGCATCAAAAAGAAAAAAAAACGTTAGCTTTTTTTTTTATATGTCTGTTTGACACTTACTCAAAGCTCAGAACTTTCCGTGTCCTGATTGGATCAATTCAATAATTTTCACTATCTTATGTTAAATCCATATACATTACTGCTGACCATTAAAACTAATTACTTTTTCTTTCTTTTTTTTTTGTCCCCCCCCACAACATGCTTAACCTTGCAGACGCTTGAACCCCTCTAATAGCAAACTGAGCTGCAGCTTTTTCTGAGGCCGTACGGAAACATTTCGTCTGGGTCAGTGCTTCCAAATGTTTTGTTGGAACATTGAGAATGGGCTTTGAGATAACTGTTTAAATGCTAAAAAAAAAAAAAAAAAAGGGACCAAATTCACTTCATGGCTTTGATGACTTCCATGTTTGTTTCTTTTCAGGTTGGATTTTCTGACAGTACAGCAGTGAAGGCAGAGCTCTTAGGCAGCAGTCACTTTAATCTGGGATTTTGTAGTCTTCGATGTGCATCAACCTAATTTTTTTTTTTTTTTTTTCCATTGTAGCTGTAGAGAAATGGTCAGCAGAAATGTAACGTTTACTTTTTAGTTAGTTGGCCGAAATTCAGAAGGAACGGCTTCGGTTTCTTTGAATTCGTGCCGCATGCGAGGACCAGCAAAGTAATGTGACGGTATCTCCAGTGTTACTCCGTTTCTCTGTTTCATCCCTCTGTCCAAGTTGAAGCATGTCAAGCCTCTGCTGCTGTGGACTTCCACTTCCTTACTGTAATATATATATATTTTTTCCGTTAAACGTCTCAGCAGACGTCATATTTAATGTGAAAGAGAGCTGTGGATGAGGAAAGGCCAATGTGGGATGTAGTAGACTAAATAAATTCCAACCCATGTTAAACGTCAGTTGTAAACTATTTGATTTCTTGACTTGTTACAGTGTTGCATGGGGAAGCTGTAGGCAGGGTTTATATAACTGTACATATCATTTGCTCAAAAACCCAAAGTGTCCATTTCATTTTTTTCGAACAAAAAGCCCTGCTTTTATGTTTTAACGTCTGCTGTGACATAGTTTGAGGGAAGCAAAAACATTTGAGGTAACATTTATTTCCAAGTGAAAATGTACAGTTTTCTTTAGTAAATTGCTGCTTTTGTGTCCCACTTGGTTTTTGTTGGCCTTTGAAGACGAAAAAACTCTACGGCTTGTTAATTAAGCCGTCACGAATCTAAGAACGGATTCTAAAGGAGTCGAGTTTCCGCGCGGTAAAAACAGACAACCGGCGGCTCAAGCAAGACTTTGCTGGAGGGGGGGGGGGGGAAAAAACAAAAGAAAGAAAGTTGCTCCCTTTTTTCCCTCCAAAGGAAAACTGCCACAAAGGAGAGAATGTGTCTTTCTGATTTTCCTGTGAAGAATAATTGTTTCTTGTAATAAATGCTGACTCTTTAAAAGGCCTCTGTCTCATTGTTATCTTTTCTTCTGTGCTGATGTTGTAAATGTATGGTGGTCTGTGATTTTATTAGATTAATTTGAAATTGTCTCAATGCTTGTTCAGACTCATTAAATCCATGCAGTCTAATTAATGGTTTCTCTACATTGGCACCTTAGATTTACTTCAGAAAATTGTTGTGAATGGTCAGCTTCTATTCATATGACAGTTGTATTTTTTTCCCTTAAATGCGTAGGAATATCTAGCTTAAGATGATATTACTGATCATTAAATGATCTTCGGGTGCCTTTTCCTTCTTTTCTA
The DNA here is from genome assembly GCF_902148845.1 of Salarias fasciatus. Lineage (NCBI taxonomy): Eukaryota > Metazoa > Chordata > Actinopteri > Blenniiformes > Blenniidae > Salarias > Salarias fasciatus. Next base: position 9,676,509 of record NC_043754.1, read on the forward strand.
CCTTTGAAAGAATCGCTAAGAAAATACTGTTGGCCCAAATTAAAGCCAACTACTCCTCGGACGGCGAGCTCTCTTCGGACGACGAAACACAAGACACTGAATCGGAGTCGGATGATCCGGTGGAGGCGAATCGAGAGGAAGATGATCATGAACAAGGTGAGAAGGGTAAGACAGTTTTTTTTTTTTTAATAATATATTCATCTTGAGTGTTTCATGTGAGCAAGTCTTTTTTTCTTTAAGCACCTTGTGTGGATGATGGATGTGGAGCCATTTTCACTGTCCATGTAAAAGGAGCAGAGCAGTGCGAGATGATGTCTGTGTTGCAGAGGAAGACCTTGCTGCTGGCTCGCTGGACACGGCCCCCGACGATGCCGGCGACAGTCGTGCCAGGCATCCTCTCCTCGGCCTTAAACTCACCTTGGATGAAGAAGCTTCGAGTGACAAGTCCATTCCGGAGAGTGAAGGGGGAAAGCTGAGGAGGAAGAGAAGAGCCAGCAAGGAACACCTGAGCTGTATGAGCTTTCACACAATCAGATCTATATCCTCTGGCGCAGGTGAGATCTACCTTTCTCTAATTGCTGATTTTCATTCCGTGTGTGAAGCCGAGAGTGAGGGTGGTGCAGATCATGCTGAGGAGGAGGAAGACTGGATGATAGAGGAACTGAGCGCCTCAGAGGATGAGACGAGTCAGGATGAAAGGTACTGCTGCCGTCGCTTTTCTAGATTCACTGATAAATTGAAGCTGCACATGAAAATCAACACATCTGTTCCAACTGAGAATGTTTTCTGCTGATATTTAAGTAAGAATAACACATTTGGAAACAAGAAACTAAATGATCAGTTTATCCTCTCATAGTATTTTCTTGTCAGTATGACTTTTAATTCACTGGACTTCTGTCTTCAGGCTCAACTTAATCTTGAAGAAAGATGCCCCCTCCAGTCAGGAAGTGAAGAGCCAAGCGTCCTACATTTGGTTGTCAGACTCCAGTGAGAAGGTATATCTGTTTATCAGACCAGGACTTTTACTGACTTCTGACTGATGCGAGTGAAATCAAGACTGCTTCGGTGTTTGTCGCGCTTCATGTTGGATCGATTTTCTTGTCCGACCAGAGCGACGACGAACATGTGAAGGAGGATTTCATTGACGGCAAAGGCACTCCCAAAGGGCGCAAGAAGATCCGTAAGATCATCGAAGATGTGGACCTTCGTGCGGAAACGCAGGAGGCCCTGCGAGAGGAGGAGGAGAGACGCAAACGTTTGGCAGACAGAGAACAGCAGATGGAGGACAGGAGACAGGTGCTGGAATAAATCCATTTTGATTAACTGGACCTCAGCATGCCGACGGCTGACTGTCCTGGTTTGTTCTCCAGGTCTCCATCGAGGCCGACGAGCTGTCACAAGTGGTTCATCCCGTCACGATTAAGTTGGTGCTGGATCAGGATGAGGAGACCAGGACCCCCCTTGTTGAAGTTCACCCAAACCTGGTGAAAGTACTGAAACCACACCAGGTGGACGGTGAGTTGGACTCTTGTTTGTCTCGCTCAAATGTACCAGTGTAAATATTCCTATATTCACATCCATAATGCATTTAAATTCTACTCATTCAGACACAGTGGTTGAGAGGCTGCAATGGATTGAATACATAAAACTAAAGCATCTGCAAGAAACGCCTGTAAACATGTCTGAACAGTTTGAGCAAACGTATGCATGACTTTGTTATTCTTCAGCAGAGATCTTATTTTTCATATAATGTTCATCTTACTGTTAAACAGGAGTCCAGTTTATCTGGGACAGCTGCTGTGAGTCTGTGAAGAAGGCCAACTCCACCCCCGGATCCGGCTGCATCGTAGCGCACTGCATGGGCCTCGGAAAGACACTGCAGGTAGACTTATAGACACATGATCCAAAGTCAGAGCAAATCATCTTTTTTTTTTTTTCTCTCTTCAACTTTGTGAACATGCCGTGGTGTACTGAGCGGGCTGTACTGTTTGTGTCTTCCCATTCAAAGGTGGTGGCGTTTCTCCACACGGTGCTGCAGTCAAAAAACCTACATTTCAGAACCGCTTTGGTTGTTTGTCCACTCAATACCATCCTCAACTGGATCAGTGAGTTTGATAAATGGCAAGGCAACATGGGAGAAGAAAAAGTTAAGGTATGTAAAGAAATTAAAATGACGTACTTGAGTTTCAGTTGCTGTGTTTTGTTTTGTTTTTTATGTGGTTTTAACCAGATCTCACAAATATGTTCCAGGTTTCTGAACTGGCAACAAAGAAGACTCTATCAGAACGCCTCAGAGCTCTGCAGAGCTGGCAAAGAGCGGGCGGAGTGGTGATAATGGGCTATGACATGTACCGCACCCTGTCACTGGCAAGCACGCCCGACAGTGAAGAGTGGAAGAAGGAAATCAAGAGAATCCTGGTGGACCCAGGTGCATAAACTCATCGTCTTATTAGGCAGTAAAGTTTTGTGTGCCTCTCTTGTGCTCATTCGGAGACGTGCCTTTGTGGTCTCAGGTCCAGACTTTGTGGTTTGTGATGAGGGACACATCCTGCGCAACGACGCGACCAACACCTCCAAAGCCCTGAACGCCATCAAGACTCAAAGGAGGGTGGTGCTGACGGGAACACCGCTGCAAAACAACTTGATCGAGTGTAAGTGTCATCAGTGTTAAGGTTCGTTAGCTTGATGTAAATCTTGTATAGACGTGTATCACTTCATTAGGAATACATTATACACTATAATGTGTTTATTACGGAAGCCTGCAGTTCAGAGGCCGTCCTTTCTTCCCGCACTCAGACCACTGCATGGTGAATTTCATCAAGAAGAATCTTCTGGGCTCGCAGAAGGAATTCAGGAACCGCTTCATCAACCCCATCCAGAACGGCCAGTGTGCCGACTCCACCCCGAAGGACGTTCGGATCATGAAGAAGCGCGCGCACGTCCTTCATGCAATGTTGGGCGGATGTGTGCAGGTAAAGAAATACTGCTGGTTTCGTGAGATTTGTACTGTTATGACATAACATAATGCAATTCTTTTCTGTTTGTTTTCCCTCTAGAGAAGAGATTATTCAGAGTTGGTTCAGTTTCTTCCTCCCAAATACGAATATGTGCTGGCAGTGAGGGTGACTGCACTCCAGTTTAAGTTGTACCGCTACTATTTAGACCACATCTCTGGTAAGGACCTGTCCTCGCAGCGCTGTTTTATGATGTGTAGATACACAAAATTATCATCTAGAAGCCCAAACTTGAAGGGTTGGAACAATATGTCAACGCATTGTGTGTCAAAAGATGTTTGAGAAACAGCAACATCAACTCATTTTGAGTTTGATGGTTTGATGTTGGAGCGTCTCTCTCTCTCTTTTTCTCCCAGGTTTAAACTCCTCTGCACTCCCAAAAAGAACTGGAACGAACCTGTTCAAAGACTTTCAGGCCCTCAGCCGAATTTGGACTCATCCGTGGTGCGTTCACATGAGCCGCGTCGACAGAGCAAACAAGGTAAAAATATCAATAAATTCATGTTGATTTGTTGATGACAGACATAACATGTTGATTAATATACGCATTTTTTTTTTAACTTTGGGAAATAAGAAACCAGGTAAATCAGGGGTTCCTTTGAGCAGCATGAGTGCGACTTTGGCTGAAAGGTAAGACATCCCACCACTTTTTCTCAGCTTTAGAAGTGCACATTTTCTTTTTATCTCACGTTTTTATTTTGTTTTTCTTTTTAGTTCACTGAGGCTGAATGAAGGCCACGGAGCCAGTAACAGTGTGGTGAACACCGACGCACTCGGCGCTTCCTCGTCAGGTATCAGCCGACACTGAAAGTACAGTCTGCAGCGTGAAGACGCGCTGCTGCAGCTTATTCTCTCTGTGGTTCGGTTCAGGAGGGAGAGGAGTCAGTTCGACTCCTAATGAGGAATGGTACAAGAGCTTCCTGTCTAAGAGCGATGGGACGGTGCTGGAGCACTCGGGAAAGTTGGTGCTTCTGTTTGAGATCCTCAGAATGGCCAAAGACATCGGGGATAAAGTGTAAGTTTCTCTTCTTCGAAGCTGCATTTAAACAGACAGATTGAACAGGACGTGACTCAATGTGTTCCTGCTTTGTCTTCACGCTGTCAGGCTCGTGTTCAGTCAGTCTTTGGTCTCACTCAACCTCATTGAGAGCTTCCTGGGAGATTTTAACCGAGCCAGAGACCCGTCTTTCTTCCAAGGTATCGTTCTGTTAATGGGATCGTTCAGATGCTCCCGATTTTTTTCTGGTAGTACGTGACATTTATTTATTTATTTTTCTCTTTGGAACAGTGGGCAGCTGGGTGAAAAATGTGGATTACTACCGTCTGGATGGTTCCACCTCTGCCGTGTGGAGGAAGAAGTGGGCAGACGATTTCAACAATACTGCCAATACCCGGTCTGAAATATGTTACTGTCATATATACTATTTTTTAGAACATATGAGCAGTGCTCGACAGCACCTCTCCTGACAATATCTAAACTGTCTTCTCTTCAGCGGCCGACTGTTCCTCATCTCGACGAAAGCGGGCTCACTGGGCATCAACCTGGTGGCAGCCAACAGGGTCGTCATCTTCGACGCCTCGTGGAATCCGTCGTACGACCTCCAGAGCATTTACCGAGTGTACCGCTTCGGCCAGCTGAAGCACGTGTACGTGTACCGCTTCCTGGCTCAGGTAAGCTCGGCGGGCTCGACTCCTCTTCATGATGCCGGACGTCGTGTTCAATGTTTAAAAACCGATGAACGTAAGATGCGTGAAACGCCTCCTGATTTCCAGGGCACCATGGAAGAGAAGATTTACGAGCGCCAGGTCACCAAGCAGTCTTTGTCCTTCAGAGTGGTCGATCATCAACAGATTGAGAGACACTTTACTTTCTCCGAACTGACCGAGCTGTACCGATTCGAGCCAGACCTGCTGGACAACCCGAACGCCAACAAAAGCAGAAGACCGTCTTCGGTTTTGCCAAAGGTTTCTGCAGGATTCCTCCTTACTGGCGAAGCTTGACGGCAGTATTTGGTTACATTCCGTGTCTGCTTCGCAGGATTTCCTCCTGATGGAGCTCTTGCAAACCTGTAAAGACCAGATCGTGTCTTACCACGAGCACGAATCTCTGCTGGACCACAAACAAGAGGAAGAACTCACCGAGGCAGAACGCAAAGCAGCGTGGGCCGAGTTTGAAGCCGAGGTAAAAAATAAATCTCGAGTTTGTTACATTTTTAGCCATGAATACTTCAGGCTGTCTGCTTTGTCCTGTCGGTTCTCTCTATAATTGCTGTGTTAAATTGTGTGTGTGTGTGTGTGTGTCTTCACACAGTCACACTCGGCCAGCCTTCCAAGCAGCTCTGTCAACAACGGCCTGGAACTGTCGACCGACACAGAGCTTCTGGTACGAACCAGCATGACGACCGCAGACCTTTCCGCGGAATCGCAGCTGGTCGCGTTCGGGTTTTTAACACGTTATATGTGAACCATTTTTTAGGACATGATCAAGAAAAGCCAAATGAATGTGTCGATGGCCTTCACCACAGTGCGGAGCATGAAGGCCAACACGACAAGGGACTATGTGGCGCTTACCGTGAGTAACCGTGAGCTCTCTTCTGAAGTGGGACGAAATTGAAAACGCATTCGAGTTCAACGTTGAGCCGTCGACGCTGTATTTTACGCCACAGCGGCAGCAGTATCCCCACATAACCAATCAAGAGGTGAGGACCAGAGCCGTGACCTGGGAACAGTTCGACAAGAAGAGGCTGAAGCACGTTGAGGCGCTGTACCAGGACGCGGTCACACAGCATCGAACCGTACGTAGCCGTGACGTGTCGGTGTGTGTCTTCAGTGTCTGCGGCCCGAACAGCCGAGTCACGTCTCGTTCTGGTTCCTCCACAGCTGACGTTCCACATCCAGGCCATAATGTCCAGCCGGAGGCCGACGGCCACCTCCACCACCAGCGCCGTGCTCCAGCCCGGGCAGCTCTGAGCCAAGTTGTGTTCATCATGTTATCGAGGCCTTATTTCACCACTACACTGAATGTACTGTTTTTGTACTCTTTGTGTTTTTTGCCTCCATTTTTCTAATGCAAAGAGTATTTAACTTTTTTTTTTTTAATCTTTAGTTTCCAAGATGTTTTTTAAGGTGCACAGGAAGTTCTCTTAGTTTTGCACTGGTGTGATAATGTTTTCTAATAAGCTGGAGGTCTTTAAGAATAAAACCTTATGTAATTTTCTCAACATTTTTCTGGCTTTACTTTAAAAAAAAAAACGCCTCTCGCCACGCCGTTTGGGTGTCGACCCGCCTTTGTACGCAGCAAAAACTAACATAAGGTTTAAATTTTTACCTCTCCCGTGAATCCCACACAACGCTGCAGCTGTTCACATACGGAGCGTCCCCCCCCCCCCCCCCCCCAAGAGGAAGGCTTCATGCCCACAAGTTTTAATTATTGAAACCGAGCCAGCTGCAATGCTCCAACATCCTCCGCCTCTCCCCGGGGCTCCACATCAGCTCACACCAGTGCAAGGGAAAGCACAATGCATGCACACACACACACACACACACACACAACTTAAACAGCAAAAAAAGAAGTCTGCACACCTCATATTTCTTATAAAATATTTTTAAGAGGTAATAAAAGGCATTGCATAGGAGAAGGGACAGCAACAGTCATATAGTCAGAACATTTGGCAGTTCTCAAAGTTTTCACTGAACGTAGTGTGGCTGTAATCTACATACAGATATTCAAAGTCAAGCCATGTGTTAGGTATTTTCACTCTGTATTAAAAGGGACCTATTATCCTCATTTTTTTTCTGGGAAGCGTCGCATGACTTATAGTTAAGGCAAATCCTTATTTATCTTGCATTGAGCCTTCGTGCAGCTTTCCGCTGATCCCGTCCGGAGTGGAGCCGTTTCCAGCGTCCGTCCCTAAAGCTGCTCCTAAATCAACATGCAAAGAAATGACTGGATGTCAGAGAATGTCAACTTGGTCCAAGCTGCGCTGGAGGCTTCTGCTCAGAGATGTGGTTATTGATGGTGATACGTGGAGGAAAACTTAAAATTTAACACAGCATGTGTCAGGTCCCTGTTAATACATGACTGCTGAGTTGAAAAGCGTTGGTCTACCACGCACGTGAATCAACGATGACTCAAAACACACGGGGAATATTTAGTTTGGAGTCTGAGGAAGGAGGCGTCAGTCATTTCATGAGTGGAGTTGGAGGCGTCGGCATGCGGCGGACAGAAGAAGCAACCGTCTATCACGGGGTCAAACGTTCATCTACCAGACTATTCTACGGATGCCCTCACAGCTGCCAGGGACATGTTGGGTGATTCAGATTTTAATATCTATTTAAGGAATCTCCACATAAATGTTCAAATCAATTTAATGTAACACGATCACCAGGTGAGCTAGTGCTGAAAGGAACTGTAAAAATGCAAAAATCAAGCCACATTGTCTGTAAAACATCTTTAAAAATGAAAGAAAAACAACACAGGATCAAAATAAAAATGCCTGAAAGTTAAAGTTGTGCTTTCAGATTATATTTACATGTTTATGCACATGTTCGGTGATTTTCAAAAAAAAAAAAAAAAGCAGTCACACCTTAAATTAACAAAAAACTTTGAATATTAGAAAAATAATAATTTCAGTCTTCAAAAAGTAGTCCAATGACCTTCACAGTGATGGCTGTAGTTTCCTGAAGTCGTTCTTCAGTTAGAGAGAAAAGAAAAAAAGCTCCAGTTTGTTGGAGCTGAAACATCCGGTCAGTGTCCCGTGTCCAAGTCCCTCATGTACTCCTGGAGGGCCTGGAGCCTCGCGTCGATCTCCGACAGCTCAGCTCCTGTATCTATAGAGCTCTCTGAGCAGGAGGAGGACGGGGAGAAAAACATCACTATTAGATATCTAGTGGATTTTACAACAGCCCAGAATGATCAGTAATAATAGCAAATAAATAAAGCGGTCACCTTTGTCTTTAAGTCTTTGCGTTGGAGTGCTGCATCGTGGCTTCCTGCTCAGAAGCCCTCCTCGGGACTGGAGACACAACAATACAGATTGAAACAAAATTCTGATTTTTAATCACTTGTAAATTATAAATGCTGCTGTTGGGAATTAACTTTTCCTCGTTTCCACTGGGCTGCAGTTAAAACATGTTCTGTTTCAATCGTGTTGATACCATCTTTGCAGATTTAAATACTCATGTATTCATGTAAAAACAGAAATGCAGCTCCGGTATAAAGCTCCATACTTTTCAGAACTCCCACACAGTTCATGATAGCTAGAAAATAAAAGCAAACAGAAAGCAGAGACATGGAGCTTTGAGCTGATAAATCATTACAGTGATGCTCAGAAGTTCTGTAAAATGATCAAATACAGACAGTAACATTAAAAAACTAGCATATATTTAAAAAATTGTTTTTTAAAAAAAATAATGTTTTAACAATTATACCACAATGAAGCCTTCAGTAATCCTTGTGATAAGGTTACTGAAATTTGACATGAGTGTGATTTTACAGCTTCACAAGGAATCAGTGGACCGATGGCTCCAAACCAGACACACACACACACACACACACACACACCCCAAATCGCACTGTGTTTCTTACTCACCACACTGGGTCCATTGTAAGCCTGTTTTCTTCCTCTGCGAACACAGAAAAAAAAAAAAAAAAAAAAGACATTAAAATAACTGGCGAACACAGGACGCTCCCTTTCCCCGCTAATCCAATCACCTGCTCAGAGTTTTGGCCATTTCCTCCATATCCACTAACGAGCTTTCAGAGGAGTTCCTGCTCCCTCGCCGCTCGATGGACAAGCTCCTGCCTCTGCTGCCGGAGCGAGCCGCCAGAGGATAAGCCTCTCTGGAGCGCGAGCGGCCCCTCTCAGGGACGATCGGGGACGTCAGCAGGTCCCGCCGCACCTTCCTCTGCCTGACACCGAAGAACAGCGAGGAGACGTTGGTCTAGTTACTGACATCCGCACTGAAGCCACCCAAAGCAAAAAAAAAGTGAAACCAACTTCTTGAGTTCAGCCTCTTTCTGTCTGCGCTGTCGGTCCTGGATGTACGCAGTTGGGTCAAACCGTGGCCCCCGCGACCCTGTAAGACAGTGTGAATCGATGCAGGGATGTTACATTACAAGTGGGGTTGAAGGGCGATCGACCGTCTGAAACGGAGAGCAGTACCGGTGGGGGAAGGCGACGGCCGGGGTACGCGAGCTCGCGGTCCTGACGAGTCTGCCCGTCTTCCTCTTTCCATTGACCTTTGCCCCCGATCCTCGGTCCGCTCCCTCGACCCCGAGCGAGCTCTGACTGTCCCGTATCCGGACCTCCTCTCACGCGACAGAGAGCGAAAGATTTCCCCGTCAACTCTGGAGCCGATGTGACCGGAGACCGGAGTCACTCTTCTGCAGGCGCACAGGGGAGACACGTGCTCAGCGGCGAGGCTGGGATCAAACGCTCTGTCCAATATCAGTTTAAGTGAATGGAAAAAGAAAGAAAGTAAAGATATAGTACACGCTTAGATTGTCTAACCCTCTCCGCAGTATCGCTAACTCGTTGGTGAGACTCTTGACACGAACACGGAGAGCACATTCTGATGCTCTCAGCTCCTCCAACTGAAACAGGAAGCAAAGATTCAAACCTTCTGAAAAAAGATACAAAGAGATACGAGAAACTGTCTCCAGAAGAGTCTAACCTGCTCGATGAGGAGTCGCTGCTCCAGGCACCTCTTGCTCGTGGAGCGTTGGTTTTTGGCCCGCTCTTTGACGAGCTGCTCCTCCAGCGTCCTCACCATGTCCCTGATCCTCCACTCGTCTCGCCCCAGCGCGGAGCCACCTCCAGCCATCTGCAGCTGCTCCAGAACCTTCGACATGGCCTGCTTCTCCTCCTTCACCAGAGCCAGCCTTAAAACACCGGCGGAGATGTCCAAGATATAACACATCCGCCCAAAGTGAGGAAAATCTGCATGAATAAATGTAGCTTACTCGGCTCGGAGCTGCTGCAGCTCTCGGTCTGCAGACTTGCTCGCTCCGTGGGAGGTGAGACTGCTGAGTTCGGCTCGGAGGGCTCTGATCTCCTTCTGCAGGGCTGCCGGGTCAGGCTTGCCCAAGTACGGCAGAGGTAAGGGATAGTGTATCCTACATAAAACAAATACAGCCGTTACACAAGCTGAAGAATGAGTGCAAAACCCAATATAATGCTCACGAACCTGTCAAACTCCACAGTGTATATGAGGATGAGGTATCGTTTGGCGGTGAAGGCAGATGATTGTTGATTCCCACGAGGACGGCTGACCACTCCTGCTTTCCTGTTACGGAGCAGCTCCAGGTCGGCGTAGGTCAGGAGGTCAAGTGTGACTGAATCACTCGTCTAGAGAGAAAGCTCCAGTGTATTATGCAGTAGACTTTTTTCCCTACATGATCAGCTTCAAAATGTCTTATTCTGTACACAAAATATACAACAATGATCTGCGTTCTGATTCAACAAGACGTATGTAGCTTACGGTACATGTTCTTTGTTTACATGTTTTTGGTCCACATGTTACTTCTTATTTATTTATTTTCTAGACAATTTTAATCATAAACAGCAGTGACATTTTTAAATCCATCATTCAAAAGCCAATCTCCTATTGTCCTTGGCAGACTCTCTCCCTGTGGATAAAGTTACTATACAGTCATTAAAAGGAGAAGCAGAGAAAAGTAACTGGGTATAACTGCATATTTTTCACTCCAGTGGAAACACAGAATCGGAATAAGTGAGACTCTTCCTCAGCTCACATGCACCCTCAGGCGAATCTGTCTCTTCAGATCTTTCTACTGACTTTTGCTACATTTGTGCAAACTCCAAGATTGATTTTAATTTAATCTTACCTTTCTGACAGCTGACTCCAACATGCTGCAGAATATTGGAAACTGCTTGAAGTTGCCAGTTTTGCGAGTGAGGTCTTCAATGTCTGAGAAGTGGAAAGTAAAGAGAGTGAGAAAACTTTTACCTGCGATCATATACACACACACACACTCTGATAAACGTGGACCACTTACACGCAGGATCAAATTCACCCCTCCACTGATCCGCTGTCACCGAGTCCGAGATTTCGACTATCAGCAGGCCTCTGTCCACCTCTATCTTCACAGAAAACTCCACTCCTCGAAACACGATGTCCTCCATCACACCAGAGTCCTCTTCCATCACTCTGGGTCTGTGTGAGGAAAAAAAAATAGCACATCAGATACCCAAACCCCTCTAAAAATACAAGGATTGAGACTGAAGAATCCAGATGATATAATAGTGTTGTTGACGCTGTGAGAAAAGGTGTTATTACGTTGTTGTGCAGGTGAGTCCAGGCTCACCTGGCGCCACTCAGCCTGTCGTTACACAAACACACCGCGGGGAGCGGTACCGAGCACGGTGCCTTTCTAAAGGTGTCATCAATTTTATTGAAACAAAAAGTTGTGTTGGAGGGCTCGTTTAGTGCGACAGAGAACCAGCGATCATCGATGATCGGGTTTCGGGAGGTAAGCTTTAAAAAAAACGAGCCTCTTTCTGTTCAGTCATCCGCTTGACTTCACTTGGAATCTGTGCTGCACAGAAAATAGAAATCGACAAAGAGACACTTTTTGCTTAGCTGGTCAACAACAGCGACATTATGCTTGAGTCTTGCAACAGCTGCACGGGCTGGCTGGTTGGTGGAATTTAACTACCACTTAACTAGCAGGTCAGCTAGCGACAGTAAACATCTTCCACCAGTATTAGCTAGCGTTAGCTAGCGCGGACTCTTTCGCTATTTAACGCAGTTTTCCTTTTCTTATTTAAACTGACTCGCAGCTTGTTAACCAGGCAGTCTGTTTAACGAGGCGCTCGATGCTACCGAGTGTAAAATGAAGATGAGACGGAGCCAGGTTAACGTTACCTTCCGGTGAATCGGCGGCGGTCCTCCTCCTCCTCGCCGTGCCGCTGGTCGACATGTAGCTTGGCGGCTCCGCGGAACCGAGGCGAAGTGGACGATCCGCCCGCCGACCGCCCGCCGCTGCCTTCAGGCTCCCTTTACAGCCCGTGAGGCGGCGGCACCCTGGAGACGGGAGCGGTTCGAGAACCGGGAACCGTTAAATTCTTCTTCTTCCCTCCGCTCTGCCTGCGCCGCTTCTTCTTCGCTGCGGAGGCTCCATGGCGCCGCGGCGTGTCGCCGCCCTCCATCGGCCCCGAGCGGACACTGAGCCGCTGCCGCTTTAAAGCGACAAAGACAGGGGCGGCAACATTTTCATTATGCCGAATAAATACCGCGTTACACATAAATACACAGCTCTAAAACGAAGCATACATTTTAAAAACTTTTCTGTATTGTGGTACAGCGTATGCTCGATTAAAAAAGTCAATATTTTCACTAAAACTAAATGCTATCAGAAATGACTACCATCTCTGCCTAAAGTCAATTTAATGATACCCTCTGATGAAGTGTCCCCCAAACACGATCCACAGTCCAAAAATCAACGTTTTCATTGAAGCTTTTACAATTTGCTTGGCGCTTTACAAGGCACCTCTTGGAACCTCCTGTGGGCCGGTTTTGGGCCACTGGCCTTATGTTTGACACCCCTGACATATTAAACAGGTAAATAAAATTGCACATTGTATACCAAGACTTACCAGCAAAAACGTTTTTTTCTTCAGTTTTTGATAATAGTCTTTCATGCTTCTTCTAAATCAAATCATGTCACTTCTTGCTGATCTGAGCTGATTATGGGCAATATTTTAAGAGCACACATTGGTTTTGGTAAGAATTCTCTTTTTCTCATGTTATTTTCACATAAGTTGAAATGACATTGTGTGAGTAGTGAGAAATTAAGTTAACATGGGAAAATGTGAAAAAGACAGATCAAGACCTTGAACTTTGATTTTGACTTTGTATGTCCATATACATTGAACACGAAATTGCTGTTTCACAGTGGAAAAAAAAAGGTTAATGAAAAGATATAGTTTTTATTTACTTCTTTTTCTGAACTTTTGTGAGAAATTAAGAAAAATGTAATCATAATTAATTGACAAAGAGGACGAAAGACTGAAAGAAACTGATGTAGAGCAACAGTAGCTCTTAAAAAAATGGTGTAAAAAAATCCTTCTTTTCTTGGTTGTTTACCTGAAAGAAGCATCACTGTGACATTCTCACTTGATGTGGCTTCATATTATATTTGAACTGTGCACTTTGTTGTTGAGGTAAGACATGAAAGACCAATAACGTTTTGAACATGGGGCACTGAATCAACGTGTGTCCAGTCTTCCTCTAATGGTTATTAAGAGCTCTCAGTAGAAACCCAAAGCTTCCTGTAAATGTTTGATCAGCCTGACCTCTGCTTGCCTTCACTCGGACTCGGGGACAAGTCGTTTCCAGGGAGACGTTTCTCTCCCCTGCTGACTGACTGAGTCTGAAGTCTGAGCTTCTTGCTGCTGATCTGAAAAGACTTTTCATAAACAGAAGCAGTGCTGGAGTGTGTCCTGGTGTCCGCCTGTTAAAGAATGACTGATTAAGGTGTTTTTTTGTTGTTTTTTTTTTTTGGGCTCTCCCTGAACAGAATGGAATAAACCAGAAACTGAGCGACTTCATATCCTTTCCCCATGACTCCCAAGAAACCTCAACAGTGGCTGCAAGTGGTGGGACATGCAGGTTTGTTTTATCCAGTCTTCTTCAGTTAAGGTTTTGAAGTGTAGTCCTGGTTAAAACGTACTCAGATTTTCCAGACAGTGTGTATTTTATTTCTTTGATCTGTTCTGACTGTCTCCACAGGGAGCTTTCATGTCGGAGAATATGGCACACTCTTGAAGAGGTTTTGTGAAGGAGAGCAGCAATGCTACCTGAGGCTGATGGAGGACTCTTTGAGGCCTTTTGTCCCAGGATACTATGGTGTGGTGCAGCATGGCGAGCACGATTACAACATGATGGATAACCTGTTGATGAATTTTAATGCGCCGGCCATCATGGACTGCAAGATGGGAAGCCGGTAAGTTCTAATGTCGTGGTTTCTTTCTTTGAAGTTGCTTTTCGTGCAGATTTAATCGTGCGGGACTTGATGAGACTCTGTCGTTGCGTGAGGCACAGCACATACTTGGAGGAAGAGCTGCTTCTGGCCCGGGAGCGACCTCAGCCTCGTCACGACATGTATGAAAAGATGGTGGCCGTGGATCCGGACGCCCCGACGGTCCAAGAGAGAGCCCAACAGGCGGTGCTGAAGACCAGGTACATGCAGTGGAGGGAGACGCTGAGCTCCACGACAACTCTGGGCTTTCGGATCGAAGGATTTCGGGTAAGCAACCAAACCTGCTTCTTGAGGCCTTGTCTGTATTCAGTTATCTAACTGCTACGAGTGTGGCATTGGAACGATGCTGACATGACTTTCTTCTGCAGAAATCAAATGGAGAATGTCACACAAACTTTAAAAGGACTAAAAGCAGGGAACAGGTGGTGGAAGCATTTTATGACTTTGTGGAGTCCAACACACACATTGTGGTGAGTGTCAGCCTCACTTTAAGTTTTATTTTTGAAAAACTTTCCCTTCTCTAAACCATGATTGTCTCCCTTCAGTGGGGCTATCTGACCAGGCTCAAACAGCTGCGGCAAGTCTTGGAAGAATCAGAGTTCTTCAGGACACACGAGGTCGGCTTGTGTGATTTAATCATTTCAGCTGCACACGCTGTATTTTTGTTTTTCTAACAGCTCTGTCTCCACAGGTTGTGGGAAGCTCCTTACTGTTTGTGCACGACTACACAGGAAAAACCGGAGTCTGGATGATTGACTTCGGGAAGACCGTGACGTTGCCGCTGCACCTTACCTTGGACCACCGGACCCCATGGGCGGAGGGTAATCGGGAAGATGGCTACCTGTGGGGTCTGGACAACCTAATCAATATACTAGCCAACATGTTGCCTCTGACGTGACTCTCTTCTGAAAACACAGGCGGAAGTTTACCCTCAGCCCTTAATTCACCGCTTACAATGAATGACTGCGCTTAAACTGGCTTATGAAATCGAGGGAACGAATCAGGATGCAGTATTGATCGAAATCGTCTGTGTTTTGGAGTGGAAAGAATGTGGTTACCAGCAATTTCTGGAAGGGTGAAATAATAGCTAGATTTGACATTATATAGCAAATCCAGGGTTTTACTGATTAGGTCTAAGCTACACTGTGGCGGAGCCGTGAATTAAGTCAGGGTCTCGCCTCAGATGGAGACGTGTGACCCCAGCTGTCGACTGAGGACCTGCTCACATGGCTCCACCAATTAGAAATGAAAAATGTCACCGCCACCCCGGCCTGTGATGATCCACTGAAATGTCACGCTGTGTCATTAAAACGGTGCTCAGACTTCAGTTTTAGCTTTTCGTTATACTTTATTTGTTTTCCCTTTGATCACTGTCCCTACCTGGAAGGAGAGGAATGTCACGGTGATTCAACATGCCGGCTTATAAATCAACATATTTGTGAACATGTGTTTGCATGGGTTTTCTCCAAGCTACTCCTTCTTCCTCCTACAGTTAACTTGAGGTTAGTAGGTGACTGAAAGGTGTGGATGCGAGTGTGTGTGTGGCTGCCTGTCTCTCTGTGTTTTGATAAACCAGTACAGAGAATGGATGGATGGATAGTTTAAAAATATTACAGCTTGATACTAAAATTCCACTGGTTTTCACTGGTTAAAACAAAGTGACAAGTGTGGAATTACCAATAAGACATTGTCTAACATCATGTAGTGACTCATATCCTCAGGCAGGAAGCAACATTTTTGCATGATACATAACTTTATTTTGTTTTAGATCATTTCGATCCTCACTAGTACCTTCAAGAATATTGTAACTATCTTTTTTTTTTTTTATCTTTTTGCATGACAAGGCAGAAGTGCTGTGTGCCTGACACACCTGCCTGCTGCTGTAATTCAGCCATCAGGCAGAGGGAACCCCTGCCCTTACCTGCAGCATCAGACAAGATTAAAGGGATGAACAGACAGAGCTACTGATAGCAGTGCTCAACAAATCCTCCCACACAGTCTGCAGCAAACAACAAAAAGCCTTCTCAGAGGGTCTGGAAGCTGTACCTCACTGGTCAAAAAAAAAAAAAAAACACAGACAGAGGCTGATATTTATCTACTCAGATCTATTCAAGTGACTTGTCGCTTTGCATCACTTCAGCGGTGAAGCACTCCACTGCTAAACCTGAATCTACATAATGGTATAGGTAGTCTGAAAGAACTCTGTCGGTAGAGCTACATGATCGAAACCAGTTAATTATGATTCTCATTATGTAAAGAAAAGGCTTGGTCAGGTGTCCTGTGGTGGCAGAAGCCGGTCTTTATGGTAAAGTTCATTTAAGGTGTGTAAAAGGCTCGGAGAGGAGGACCATGCTGTGAAGTGGCTGCACCAATCAGGGCGCAGCTCAGAAGAGGAGGGGGTGGGGATGAACATGATGTCAGTGTATGATAGATGAAACATCTGACAGACTCCCAGTTTGCAATGGAGGGAAGAGTGAGGAAACCAGTCCTCAGAGAGTGAACGCTGACCAGGTACTATGGCTTCATCTACTTCACGTATTCACTTTTTCTTTCTGTATTTGACATCAGCTGAATTACATATCATTTATTGTTCATTGGTAAATTATTTTTGAATGTACTCTTTTCCATTTGCAAGATGTTTAAGTGAGGGAAGATATGTGTACAGTGTTGCAGACACATAATTAATATGGATTTCTTTGTTTTCTCTCCATATAGGTGTTTTTTCAGCAGTGTGGTCAGAGCAGCCTTGTCTTCTCAGAGATGTCCATCAATTCTGTAATCACTGTAGAGCCTCAACATCACTTTGGTTGTACCAGAAGTTTGACGTGTGTGTGTTTTGCACAGTGGGCGAGGTCTTCTTCACATGAGGAGCGTGTGTGACGGTTGCAGTGCTGGCCGAGGCAGTGCATGTGGTTGCGGCGGCGCGTCTCTGCTACTGCTGTGCTCATGGCTCAGAGGAGGGCTACAGGTGGCTGCTGCTGCCCGAGAGCTCCCCTGAACGAAGACAACGCCCGCTTCTTCCTGCTGGCCGGCCTCATCCTCCTGTACTTGCTGTGCGGGGCGGCCATCTTCTCAGCCCTGGAGCATCCCTTTGAGCTTCGCGCACGTCTTCTCTGGAACCAGCAGTTGGAGAATTTCACCCGGCGATACAAGGTGAACCTGGGCGCCCTGCACACTCTGCTGCGGCAGTACGAGGAGGCGAACGGAGCTGGGATCAGAGTGGACGCGCTCAGGCCACGATGGGACTTTTCTGGAGCATTTTACTTTGTGGGCACAGTGGTCTCCACTATTGGTAAGTGTTCACCTAGAAATTCGTTTTTCTCCAATTCTTCCGAATTTATACATCGCTCATGAGTTGAAATCTGAGTAAATAACCATCAGAGCATGAGACTCAACCTTTTGTTTTATGTGTTGCCCTCTCCAGGTTTTGGCATGACGACCCCAGCGACAATAGCAGGGAAAATATTCCTGATCTTTTACGGTCTGATTGGCTGTGCCGCCACCATCCTCTTCTTTAACCTTTTCCTGGAGAGGATCATTACGATGTTGGCGTACATCATGCGCTGGTGTCACGAGCGTCGGCTGAGATGTGCCGGAGTCCAGGTGGTGTCGAGCCGAGAGGGGTCGCCCGGCGAGGAGGACAGCCTGGAAGGCTGGAAGCCGTCGGTCTATTACGTGATGTTGATCCTGGGACTGGCGTCTGTTTTGATCGCGTGCAGCGCCTCCACCCTGTACAGCTCCATGGAGAACTGGAGCTACGTGGACTCCCTCTACTTTTGCTTCGTAGCTTTTAGCACCATCGGCTTTGGTGACCTGGTGAGCAGTCAGAGACAGCAGTACGAGTCCCAGGAAGCCTACCGCCTTGGAAACTGCCTCTTCATTTTAATGGGAGTATGTTGCATCTACTCGCTTTTCAATGTCATTTCCATCATCATCAAGCAAACTCTCAACTGGATTTTAGGTAAACTGGTCTGCTCGGGCCAGCATAAGCTTTGTTCCTGCTCTACGTGTAGCTGCTGGTGGCTTTGCTGCCCCTGCCTGCAGAGGAAAAGCCACAACCAAAGACGCCTGCCCGCTCGCCTCAGGCCGAAACGCACGAAACGCAACGCGGTGCAGCCCGTCTCCTCACAGCGCCCCGCGGGCCGACACCACTGCAGAGACGGCTCGGTGGACACAGTGTGTGACAGCGAGACGGACGCCGGGACGGTGGCTGAAGTGTGCGTAGGGCGACGTCTGTCGGGAGAGATGATCTCCGTCAACGAGTTCATGGTCTCCAACAAAGTGTCCCTGGCGCTGCTGCAAAAGCAGCTGAGCGAAACGGCACACCAGGGCCCCCGGCAAAGCTACAGCCACCAAAATGGATTCTCTGGTGGCGTGGGGGCCTTGGGAATCATGAACAACCGCTTACAGGAAACGAGCGTGGATAGATAGCTTCAGAGCCGTAGTCGTCCCTGTGCTGTGTACATCGCTTTGGATTCTGTAGACTGAATCTCTTTTTAAAGCTGCTCTTTAGGAAGTGATCAAACAAAAGCAATAATGATTGTCAGCGTCAATACGAGTGAACAAAATCCTGATCTTGGAAAGGTGTTTGGTCCAAACCATATCAGACGATGGTGAACTTCCAGCAGATTTTCTCCTCATAGCGTGAGGAGAAAAAGACGATTAAAAGAATTCAGCATCAGCTTGAAGAGGGGTCTGATGTCTTGAAGTGATTGACTCATACCAAAGCAATCACAGGAAACAAGCAGTGAAGGATCACTTGAAAAGGACTGCTGATTTAAGAGTCTCACACATGTCCCCTCAGCTACTCAACCCATATGGCTGTATGTGAGGCGGTCGTCTGTATTAGTGAGCACACAGACACAGTAGCTACAGTGTCCACTAAGATAAGTAGCTGCATGTAGGAAACATATAAATCAGGATTTGTGCGTGAGCAGCTTCTCCAGAACGTCGCAGGAGCAAGAAAGATGTTTTAATTTGTTGATTGCTCCCGAGATTCTCATCCTGCTTCACCATTCCATGTCATTGAAATTCATTATCGTCATCATGAAAGAGATCCAGGGTTTTCGAAAGAGAACATCTAATCAAACGTGGCTCGTCGAGGACGCACTTCAGCCAACAAGTGCTTTGCAAATATTCGAAGGATCACATCAACAGAGTGTGGAGAAGGATTTAGGCCTCCCATGGCTAGACAAGACTCTTTACTATGCAAGAAACTCGTTTGAATCCATTTTGTGTATTTCTGTGTCATTTGTGTGAGAAGACTGTATTAGAAAAGCTTCCTGACTAGAGATCTTCCAAAGTGCTCACCCATTTTCATCTGCAATTATGTTTTAATGATTTCAAAACAGATCATTCATCAATCAAATATTCTTTATTTGTTTGAAACAATCATTTTTCTTATACACACAAAATGTCTCACTGAAATAATGTAACGACGCAGATAAAAGAATCTATTGAGAAACTGACCCGTTCTGACGCTTTGTTTTTACACCTATATAAAATATTTATAAGGCAGCACAGTACATAATACCCAGTTCATGGAAAAAATACATTTCACAGACACAAAATGATGTACGAATATAGAACCTAATTATATAAGATCAGATTCATTGTTTTTTGTTTTTTTTGGGTACTTCTTGATTTCCTTTTCACACTCAAACAATACTCCCACTAAGGAGTTCTTATCTAAAGAATGCTTAAAAATATGCAAAGAGGAAACACTTCTTCAAAGAGATCTTTAATTGTTGTATCTAATAGTGAAATGTATTTTTTTCTTGATGCGTTTAGAAATAAATCTTGAATCGTGTGTTTGTCCGTCACTTCCAAGCAATGAGGAAGGAAGGTAAATTTGTGTGTTCCCATTAAAAACTGCAAGGTTATTCACACTGAGACAGCTGGATATATGTTAGCTGCATGCTAGCTTTTGGCTGGCAAAAACAATGTTTCAACACATTTTTTTCCTTCCCAAAGAAGAAAAGGCAAACATAAATTCCTTAAATAATTACTTCTTTATATCTATTCTTAAAACGTTACTCCTAAAATACAACTCTACGTGTACTAATGGTTTATCCAACAAAAAATGTACAGTTTCACAGTTGGTTGTTATTCAGTTTTACAGGCCGACACTTGAATCTGTACTTTCTGTTCACTGAATAAGAGGCAGAGGTTTGTTGCTGGGTCTGAGTCTCTGAGTAGGCTTTGTTTTGTTTTTTTCCTTTTTTACAAAATATCCTTCTTGTACAAATATAAAGTATCAGGTATTATTAGATCTATTTTTGCATTGCATTTGTTACGACAAGTTGCTGCTTTTTAATACGATGTAAACAAACACTTCTGCCTGTTTGTCATCTCCCTTTTTGTTGATTGAGGAAATATTCACATTGATTTCAGTTCCTCCCTGGATCCCTGGACACGGGGTTCGTTTGGGCCTCTAGGAGCCTCCCAAATCCTGGACACACACACACAATATATAAAACATCACTGAATGTACGGTAATTTGCATTGGTGATAGTTTAGTATGTGGTTGTTTACTCACATCTGGTACTGTGGGCATGTGAATCTCTCGTTGTTGGTAGTAAGCAGAAATAATACAGTTTCTCCTGTTGTCACACAGAAGCAACGTGGTGTCATTTAACAACACACTCGCCGTACATACACAGACTGTTACACACACAGCGAGTCACACAGGAAGAGTCATTTCTGGTCACTTACTTGCTCTGTATGCCTCCGCCCGGAGGCAAACCCGGGATGACAGTGGATGCGAGGACTGTGAGGACAGAGAGCAGGTCAGGCTCCTCTCCTCTGGCACACAGCTCTTCAAAAATCTCTGTTAGACGGCGGAAAGAATAGACAATGGGGGGAGAGAATGCCATATTTCATAAAGAACTATGTGGTAGTTCTTACATGCACGTCATCTTGACTCGCTCACCTGCTACTTTGGACTCCAGCAGGTCCTCCAGCTCGGCCTCCTGGTGCAGTGCCTCTGCAGACAGCTGGGGGGCTCCAGGGAAGCACAGCAGGATGATGCTGATGTTGTCCAAGCTGCCCTGTGGAGCGAGGCGGCGTCAGCAAGGGTGAGTAATGATGGCTGACCTTACAAATGTCAACATATGAAACATTATTTAATCCCGTGTGCCTGGTTTTGGAGAGAGATCATTTTCACCTCAAGGTTTGCCTCCCAATGTCACGCTGGCGCAGTGGAGCTTGAAAACGTTAAATGGAGTGTGGAAGGAGCCCTGACATTTTGAGGTCATTGTGCACATCCGAGCTGGATCTCAGTTACATAACTGAGTGGCACTATCGAGCGTGCACATGTTTGTATTGATGTGCTATTAAAGAAAACACAAAATAGATCATGGGCTGGAGGTCCTGTGAGTTACAATACTAAACTATGTTGGGGTTAATTCGTGGGGATTCTTTGACTACATTTTAGTAATGACTGAAAAACACAAGCATTGGTTACAGTCCTTTCCATATTATCCAATGTACAGTGAAAATGTCCAGAATTCTGTATTTTAACCATTCTCTATACTGGTTTCCAAGTAGGAACCCAGAATAATTCCATGTATCTCATCCTGACATCTCAGCAGTCTATTTTAAGGTGATCTGTCACATTGTGCCCCGAACAGCTGCAGCAGCAGCAGCAGCCAGAGTCTAAACAAGGCAGAAGAAGCTTTAGTTGAAGAAAAAAACCTAAAAGCATGTTTTTTTTAAAGTTTGGTACTCCATTAATCTCTGCATTGCACAAGACCGCAAGAGCTAAGAAAGTCACTTAAATCCTAGTCCAAGCATGACCAGCTGTATCGTGTAATAACTTGCTAGCATTTTTTTCAACTGTCTAAACATATAGGGTTAATTTGTTTAGCTAATTAATTTGTGTGCTCTTTCCACAATTTGCAATGATTAATTCCTAGAGCCATCTGCATCGTTATCAGCGTCACTCCCTCCTGTTGATTGCTCTGAATCATCTTCATTTCTGTGTAGTTTTCAGTGATAGATACCAATTTATATACACAAAAAACAGCTCTTGTTGATTTGATTATCCATCATTGGTGTATTCTTTATAAAAGTAAAATAGCTCATAAAAAACATATCTTAAGATATCATAGGTAAGGTTAAAACATGAGAATGAATGAGGTCGATTACGTGTTTCTATGACGTCTTTTAAAAACCGGCACTTATTTTATATATAGTCTGAAACGCTGGCTGTTTCAGATCAAGCGTGAAAGCACATTCAAAATTATGTAACTCGGTTCCACCCTGGAAATGTGTTTTGTGTTCAGTTAAAAGGACTTGTTGTACAGACTACTGCAGAATCTTGTTTTTGGCTCGAATCAGCTGCTTCTGACCTTGTAGAGACAGAGGTCAATGACTTGGTTGCAGACGTCTCTCAGGTCGGTGCAGACTTGCAGCCGGTTGTGGATGAAGGCGCACAGATCTTCGTTGCTGATGGTGTCCCACACCCCGTCGCAGGCCAGCACCAGAAACTCATCCGCCGGCGAGCGCTCCACCACGAACACTTCCGGCTCCGGAGACACCATCTGCTGGCTCGGGCTGCGGTTCTCCGCCCCCTTGTAGCTGAAGTCGCCCAGGGCGCGGGACACCGCCAGGGAGCCGTTGATCCGTTGGAGGGACACGGTGCCGCCTGCGCTCTCGATCCGCTCCTTCTCCAGAGGGCTGTAGGGTTTGTGGTCCTCGGTGGAGAAGCAGACCTGGCCGGAGCGGCACAGCATGGCCCTGGAGTCGCCGCAGTTGGCGAAGTAGATGTAATACGGCGAGATGAGGGTGGCCACCACCGTGGTGCCGCCCCTCTCCCAGCCCTCTCGGCGAGCCACGGAGTGCAGGTGCTTGTCGGTCTGGAAGAAACCTTCCGTGATGGCTCCTTTCACCTTCCCGGGGTCGTCCTCGGGTCCCATTCCACCTGCGAGCACAAAGTTGAAGCACAGTCGTTTATTGAAACAGGTGCTGCAAAGAGTTGAAGCTTGATGTATTAAATTATCTGTCACGGTTAGGGTTAAACACAGTTGTTCATCAATGGACAATCAGTTTCATACATTCAATTTACAATTGATCTGAAGTCACCTGTAGCCAGGATGTGACCCAGGAGGTGCTGGGAGCAGTACTGTGCCACGGTGCTGCCTGCGTGTCCGTCAAACACGGCGAAGAAGCTCCAGTCGGCCAGCTCTCCGCCCAGCTGTGGCACGCAGTTGTGGAAGTCCTCCATGTTGGCCCTCCATCCCTGCATACTCCCCAGGGCGTAGGTGAGGCCCCAGCGGGCGCAGCCCTCCTCCGTCAGCTTGTCCAGCACCGGCCGGTCCAGGTAGGGGCTGGGGATGACCTCCTCCTTCTCCCCCCTCCCCGGTGTCTCCCCCTCTGCCGCTCCCCCACGCCCCCCCTTGAAGAAAGAGCTGACCCTCTTCTCCGTTTCCTTC
Organism: Salarias fasciatus; assembly: GCF_902148845.1. Lineage (NCBI taxonomy): Eukaryota > Metazoa > Chordata > Actinopteri > Blenniiformes > Blenniidae > Salarias > Salarias fasciatus. The sequence goes on from NC_043754.1 coordinate 9,699,962, forward strand.
ACCAGCTGCCGGACGAACGCGGGCATCTCCACGCTCCCCTTCCGGGCCGTCCTCATGGCTCTGACGTGCGGCTGACACTTGGAGAATCTTCCTTTGTCCCTGGCCTGGTGTTTGCGGCTGGGACGGAGGTGTGAGGCGCAGGCCTGGTGATGGGCCCGTGCAGCGTCTGCGTAGCCCTGCCGCTCCAGGGCTCAGAGCATGGCTGCCTGAGCTGATGGATGTTCTCTGCGCTGGCTGCCTTCCCCCCTCTCCCTGCTCATCTCCCTCCTCTCCTCGGCTCTCCCTCTCTGGAGACTTCACTGATCGGCGTTCCCTCCTCCGCTCATTCTTCCTCTTCCTCCCTCGTCTAGTCTTCTCCTCTGTGCTGCTGTGATTTCACCTTCTCCCTCGCTTTTTCATAGCTCTTCCCTCTTTCTCCAGCTCTCCTTTTCGCCTTGTTATTTTCCCTGCATCTGCTGTGATTGGCCGGCTATTTGTGTGCACCAATCCCGGGCCTGCGAGCGTTGTCACTGTCACGTCTGAGCTCAGCCTCCCTCACTGTCCGCCTATCTGCAGCCCTGCCCCTCCCACGCCGTCAGTAATCTCAACCTTTGATCGGCTTGGATTATGGGTTTGTGGATTACACGAGTGTCGGCCATTTAGCAGAAAGTGTGTGACAGCAGAAGACAGCGAGAAGACGGTTTATGATTATCCCTTTATACTGATATTTTTCAGATTATTTTTATATTAAGCATAATGGTAGTGCCTTAATGTATCTCAGTAATAATAATGATAATATTGATGATAATAATAATAATAATAGTGATAATTTAGTTTTTTTAGTAGTAAATAGGAAATAAAACTGCATGTTTTTGATTTATTATATTCCCTCTTGAATGCTTTTTTTCTCTCTTTTTTTTCATTTTGCACGATTATGCACCACAACATGGTTTACAGCTGTTGTGTTTGGCATCATTCCTCCTGAATCCCAGCTTAGCTGTGTGCAGTCAGCCCTGCAGACATGACCACTCTGTAATTCTCCACGCACTTTGATTTAGGTGCCGGCCGAGGTGCTCTGTGACCACACAGGGAAGGATGGAGAACGGAGCTCTGATTTGCAATAACTCACAATACTGTCCCACACAAACGTGCACGCTGAGACGAAAGCATCGTGAGTCTGAGACCTGCAAATATCTCAGGAAATAATGAGGAAATAATCCATCTTTGTGGTGCTTTCAGAGAGCCCCTAATGAAGCACTTGTACTTTTACTGTTGGTCTATGTAGCCATAATGAAGCGTCATTAGGAATGTATTAGTGTGTTATAATTACTGCAGTGAGCAGCAGGTGCAGAGAGGCACGCTCTGACGCGATTGAACTTCTTATGGTGCTTAATTGGTGATAAGTTTGACAGATAGAGCTGTTCCTCGCTAGCCTGTTTGTGTGTGAAGGTCTGTGTGTGCAGGTTCACTGCCAGCTGCTGGAGGAGGCCTGAGAGTCTCTGAAGGCCGGGGGACATGAACATGCTGATGTCTCGGGTTCCCTATTTGAGTGTCTGTGAGCCTGTGTGTGTGTGTGTGTGAATTCAAGCAGGGTGTATCCAATACAGGATAAAATTAGGCCAGGCAGGCCTTATACTGCTGACGGAGCTGGGGTGGCCAAAAAAAGCCCGGAGTGCGGGCCAACGGTGGGAGCGCGAGGAAGAGAGGGGAGCAAGCAGGATTGCCGCAGAAATGGCCAACAAACGTAAGGAAACAAATAGTGGCAGCTTTAAGTAAACAGAAGGAGCCGGGCAGAGTTCATCTGTCAGCTGGAGGAGAAGCAGAGAGTGTGTTTTCCCCCCGCCTCCAGTGGGCTGCTGGGAATCCTGACAGGATGGCGAGTCAAATCCTGAGTCCAGCAGATCTTTCATTGGGGGGACAGATGGACAGACTCAGCCAAACGAGGAGCCTTTGCTGATTGACTGTTGTTTTTTTGTTTGTGTGTGAGTCTTGGTGAAAAGTGTTTTCTTGTCAGACTTATTCTATTTGCGGTTATTCAAAATCCACTTTGGTTATTTTGGATTAGCTTAAGCGTGGAGTTATGAGTAAGACATTCTTGGGAGATTACTCGAGTAAAAGCGTCAGTGTGATTTGTGATTCTCTTTGTGATTCATCCTGTGTTCACTTCAGTAAACTCTGCTTGTTGAATTAGTTATTCTGTTGTATTTACAGAGTAGATGTCAACAAGATAGTTTTTGTGTGTGTGTGTGTGTGTGTGTGTGTGTGTAGTCTGTTGTTGTTAAGGTATAAACTAGCTGTTCTATTGTCTTCTATAAGTGTTATAAAGTCACAACTATTTGTTTATTGCCTTAAAGTTAAATCCTGAAATCTGTTAGTTCATGAAAGGCTGTTAAAGACTTTATACTGAATAAAAGATCCATGTTTTTTTATTCAGTTAGTATATGTGCTCTTTACATCGAAAGTAACTGCTGAAGGACACATGATCTAACCATACCAATATGAGAAAAAGTAATTATTCAGAATTATTTTGTTGCTTCCTTCTCATAATCTACATCAAATTCTTAGTTTTTAATCTTGTCTCCCTGCTATCCCTCCTCCAGCCTCTATCATGTCTCTGAAACTCCACCAGCATCATGATATATATCAACGATGGGGGAAGTAACTAATAACTAATGATAACTAAACTCTTTAGCTGATCTACAGAATAGCCCTAACTAACTTACATCATTGGATTGTTTGCCACACTTTCATTAAATTATATGAAACGTATTTGAAATTTTTTTTTTTCAAAATTTGCACAGAGACCCTGCATTCAAACTTATGCATTCTTATTATAAGGCAAAAACACTGAGACAGCGCGGTTCAGTCATTACAGTTGAGTATCTCTTGTTGTCCGTAAATGTTTGAGTTGATTTTAAAGCTGAAAGTAACAATTTTCACACGGTTCTGCGTTGCAGCAGCTCTGCTCTTGGAACCTTTTAATCTTCACCTGTGACGATAAAGATCATCATACATGATTTCTCGTTGGACTGGTTCTAGTTTTTCTTGTGTTTTTCATAAACCGCACAGACGGAAGCTCTAGAGTGATTAAAAATAGATTTTCCTGTGATATAATAGACTCCTCTCACCTTATAGCGTCTTTCAGTTTCATCTCAACTGCAAATTTGATCAACATCGATCCTTCTTCTGCTTCTCAACAAGGAGTTATTAAGAGGTGACAGCGTAAAACACAGTGTCACCAACAAGTAATGCAATATCGAAAAAATAAATAAACAACTGAAAGTGCTTGCCTTGTCCCTGATAAAAGCGTGGCCTGTTTTGCAGTCGTGGAGCTTGTGTACTGGCGGAACGTGAAGAAGACTGCCGTGGTGTTCACGGGCCTGGTGGTCGGCCTGGCCAGCCTGTTTCAGCTCAGTGCCATCACGGTGCTCTCCCACATCTGCCTCGGGGTCATGTGTGTCACCTTCACCCTTCGCCTGTACTACAAGCTGCTGGAGCTGCTGCGCTGGAACCCGGGCGTCCACCCCTTCCAGTGAGTCCTCACATCCCGTCTGTGTATCGCTCATGTCTCACACGGCTCGTACCATTAAAGTTCTGTGTGTGTGTGTGACGTTGCCCTCAGGTCCTATCTGGATTATGACAACTCTCTGACTGATAAGGAGACGGTGGTGCTGGTGGAGGAGGTGGTGCTGCTCGTCGCGTTCGCCGTCACAGAGTTCAAACGCCTCCTCTTCATTGACAGCATGATGGACTCGATAAAGGTCTGAGAGGAACTGAAGGCTCATTAGATTTGGGGAAATATGTATCAGTGAAGTGATTATTTAAAAAAAAAAAGATTGTTTTTGAAAGAGCAGTTAAACAAGAAGTCCCTCCACCCTGGGGAAGGTGTTCCCCTCCATCCTTCTCCATGAGAGAACCACAGACTCAGATTTGGAGCTTTGTCCAGACTGAACTCTGAAAGTCCTCTGAGAGGATATCATATAAATAATTGATCCTGTTTATTGTTCTGGTGACATTGTTCAGAGCAGCGTTCCCCTGCCTTGGCTCTGAAACCTCCTGGTCGGAGGCTAGAGTGATCGTAGGAAGCTCAAATTAGATTTAAACATGTCAGGTAAAGTGTAGTGTCACCGTTACTGAACTCTCTAATCTCCACTCTATCTGATGGCGATGATAAAAAAGGACATTTAACCGTTAGAAATAATACCAAGTGTACTACGTGTTTATTTTAGCAGCTTCTTATAGCTTCATCTGTGAACCACAAAGAGATTTATGGTTATTCATTAACAGTTTGATTCATGTTTGTCCTTGTTCTTTCAGTTTGCTTTACTTCTGTATCTACTGAGCTATGTCGGCGTCCTAACTACCGGACTGACTCTGGTGATTACTGGTGAGTTATGCCTGCTCCTCCTCGCACTTCAGCGCCAAGCTCATTTTCTCTTCCCTGCATTTTCTGACTCACAAACAACGGCAGAGGACGCGGGGCTGCCAGCGCCTACCGTCGTGACTCCTTCCCAAAAAAAGAATCCATGAATCTTTCATGCAGTGCCATCTCAGGGGTGAAACCCAGATTAAGGATCACGCAACAAAAAAAAAAACAATAGTGCATCACGGGCGTTTGTTTAGAGCAGATCCTTCTTCAAGTTTGGAAAGCACAGCTTTAACAGACCTTAAAAACCCCACGCTTCAGTTTGATAGATAGTTTGTTTGTTCGGCATGCTGTTTAAAGGACGACTGTGTTTCACAAAGAGTTGGTGGTGAAACGCCATCCATCATTTTCATTTCCTGTGCTTCACAGCTGTGATTGCCGTTTTCTCCCTTCCTCTGTTGTACAAGAAGCAGCAGGTGAGTTTCGTTCTAATTTCTGATCGTTCAAGCTTTTAGCCGTGATTCCTTAACGTGCTGCTGGAGAGCGTGACTCAGACTCTTCAGGAAAGCGGCCTGGAGCACCTCTCTGAGTGCAGCGGCTGCTCTTTTTAACCCTGACAGGTGCGGATAAGGAGGCTCGTACGAGCGGTCAGAGCTTTCGTAAGAAAGATCAGGAACATGTGAGTCACTCCCTCTTCATTTGACACCCCTCTCTCTCTCTGTGAGTGTGTTCTGATCCTCTTGTTTTCTTTACAGGTGCAAGAATCTGTATGAGTCTGTGAGACCCCCGCCGGCCCCCGCCCCGGCCCCAAAGCCTGCAGCTGTAGCCGCTCCTGCCCCGAAAGCGAAAGCCAAGTCAAAGTAACTGCGCTGGCTGTCGAGTGAAGGCGCCCAGGAATGAGGGATCTGGAAACTGTTGGAATGGGGCATCCTCTGCGGGGCCGCCGGAGGGGCAGCTCTTTTCCATGTCTCCGCCGTGATGCTTGTTTATGGGAGCAAGATTTAATTGATCCTGACAGCTGAAACAAAGCTGCCATTCACTCAAAGAGAAGTTGGGGGGGGGGGGAAGACATCAGAGGAGGGGAATTTTATTTACCGAGTTGCTCCCTGTGAGCAGTGATTAATACAATCAGTTCACACTGCTGGAACGCCATCGAGTATTACTGCTTTTTATTTATTTATTTTTTTTTTTTTGGTAACAAGTCTATTTTTACTTGAGAGCACTGTGTTCCCGTTCACCTGCAGAATTATTCATAACTACACGCCGAAGCATTATCGCTGCTTCCATTATTTAGCATCACTCATTGTTGGCTGTACAGAATAAAAACAACATGCAAATCACTTAACGTTCATCAGCATTAACAGCGCCGCATCTGCTCTGTTGACATATTAGAAAAAAAAAGAAGCTTTCTGAGCAGCAACTTTTCAACTTTTGTGAGAGTTCTGCTCTGCTTCCATCACTTTTTTTTTTATCAGGCATAAACAAAACCCTCTTAAAGCTATTTAACGGTACGAGAATCTGCACTCTCATCAGAAAGTTCAAGTACATTTTGAGTAATTATTACAGAAAAACAACACTTTTAATTCAGGAATGAGAAACTGCATTATCCACTGTGGTGTTTACAGTAATTGCCTCATCCATTTGTTCAACCGTGATGCCTTAATCTATTTTATCAAGAGCATCTTTCTGCTTCATAACTTTGAGAGCCAGAAACAAAATACTGTGTATACATCAGTGACTGTGCCTTTATCATATGTAAAATATTTATTGCTGTTTTCAGATACTTCATATGAAAGTTACTGTTTGTGACTTAAAAAAAAACTAACCTTATGAATGAGATACTACTTGCTTGTGAGGAAAGTTAAGAAGCATAAATGAGCCAAGAAGATATTAATCATCCATTTAAATACACAAGAACAAGCTTCAGGAAGCCGCTCATCTTCATGCCGAAAGTATTCCACCTTCAAAGTCATTTGGAGAGTCCCATAAACATTTACTGCTGTCGTAAAAAAACAGACAAGATCACTGTCATATCATACTGCGTGTTTCTGTGCAGTGTAAGAATTTACTGCCTGTGAGCTCAGCTCCATTATGAAGCGGTCAGTGTGTTTACGGACGCGGTCATGCATGTTGTTTTAAAAAAAAACATCTTCATAACATCACACTGCACACCTCATAAAGTAAAGTAAGTTATATTTTATTGGAATGTTTTTAGATCTTCCAAACAAATAACTTTTCCAATTAATTACATATTACCATTTTTGAATTGTGCTTCACAAGTTAACTGGACTTGGTTTACAGAGGAATTCTTTCACTTTGCTGCCAAACCTGAGCCACTTCATTGGAAGCAGTTCTTTAAATGCAGCTGTTTTTAACCTGAGTTCAGGTGAACCTGCACTCATAATGTCTTAATATAGAGGTATAAATGCTGTTTATTTTGTCACAAATGTTTTGTAGGTTGTTTGGAGATCACGCTGCTCCAGACTACCGTCCATTCACCTGCACTGACATAACACTATAACTTTCACTAGCTTTCACGACGCACACTTCGTGGTAAAATCAAAGAAGTAACATTAAATGGAGTCTAAAATCATTTTTATTTTCTTCACCTCTAAATGTTGATCATTTGTCATGGCCAATAAAAAAAGGAAAATGTCTGAATTTAGGCATCATTTGTAATAGTTGTCATTTTGGTCTTTTGTTTTAGATTTACTCATCTTTCTGTTGGTATTTCTATATTTTTTTAAATTGTTCTTTCCTGTTGTAATTTAGCTCCCCAATAAAGTTATTTACTACACATGATGAGGAGACCGTTGTGCACTCTGTAACTCCAAACTGCTTCCTAATCATGTTTCTGTGTTACAGGCGTTAACTCTGATGTGGAAGGAGTTATCATCTTTCTTTTTTTACAGTTGTAATTTCAATTTATCTTATTGTTATGTAATAACAGGAGGACAGTGAGTGCTGCTGGAACTGAATTATCTATTTAAACTTGACTTTATTATTATTACTACACTTCTTTCAGTTTAGCTTGTCAAAATAACTGATGAAAAACTGATTTGGCCTATTCTCTGCAATGAAAAGTGGTCGCTAAAACATTAGAAAATCATTGAAAAGTCACTTGTTACACAAATTATTTTCACACTCAGATGAATGAAAAAAGTTTAAAGAGGAAAAAACACTTTGGGAAATAACTACAATTTAAACTGCATTATTGATCTTCATGACTTGTAAACTAACATTATAAAGAATAAAAACACAATAAGACATAGAACATTTTAAGTGATGAATCTCATATGTATGGAAGTCTCACAGTCTGAAATAAAAAGAGGGAATAAAAAGGACTTTTCCAAAGTTTTTTTTTCTTTTTTTTTTAGATACAGACACGCAATCCAGCAGACTGCACTGCCACGTGTGACCACGAGGTGCTGCTCTTGGACAGCGCCTCCCCCCCCTCCATTCAAAGAGCCAGAGAGACCCTGAGCACTGACTGAAATGAACAAATCAAAGATTTCTGTCTTAACACTGACACCATCGCTGCAGCGTGAGCTCGGGCTTTTCAGACACGCACGCCGTGTCGTCTCCACTCAGTGTGCTCGAATAAAAAAAACCTCTTTTCACTTAGTTGTGGGGAATCGTGGTGAATGCAATGTGACTGTGACCTTGAGAGGGTTTCTTCCTTTCTTCATAACACACCAAGGCGTGCATCAATTCAGACTCCCTCTCATACACTCGAGGACCTTCTCGTTTTGTTTCCCAACAAAAGTGAGTCAGAGCTTCCATTTCTCACAGCGTTTACTTTAAAAAGGTCACTGAACACCCGCATGCACCGTAGAGCCGTCCGACTTCACATAGCACTTCACAGGAGCCTTTCATTTAAGGCTCTTCTTTATGTTGTTGTGTGTTTGCTTCCGACTCAGACCACGACTCACAACATAATGCACTTTAATTCATATATCCAATGAGAAAAAGACTCACCTCGTCACACTGGAGGAAGGTGAACGCGACAGAAAACCCAAAATGTCAATATGGCACTTGAACGGTTAGTTTTCATCTTTACAGGAAACTTCACTAAAATACATTTTACAGGCATGTTAACTGTATTCCCGGAGTTCTCAACGTGCGGGAGGATGAACCACTCCTCACACAACTTAAACTACACAACAGCACCCCAACCTCTCACGCTGATAAGTAAACTGTGGCTGAATGCAGGGTTTATTAAGAAGACACGCCGTGTTAACTTCAGCCAGTGGCATTAAAAAGCAATTCTTCTTGTGGTAATTACAGACACTCAAGCTTATTTCAGAATAAGTCTTAGAACAAATGCAGAAATGTAAATTTGTTAGTATTAAATAATTATTGGATTGAATTTCCAACTATTCTCTTTTTCACCATGATTTTTTTTATGACAAATTAAAAAGAAATAACCCCCAGAGTTCCCCTGCTTCTGCGGCCCCCTTGAAGCTGTCTGTCGCCATGTGAGAGGCGCCTGCCGCACACTTTGAGAACCCCTGGTGAAATCCATCTGAACAAAGCTGAAAGGGAAAACGTGATCTTTCTTTGCACAGTATTTATGAAAACTGTATTAAAGACGCCTCGCGGTTTAGTACAAGGTTACGACTCTACGCGGCTACAGATGGAGACGTTCTGCTGCAGAACGAGGACAGAACTACCTTAATAAATCCATCTATGTCTGTGAGCTGCCTCTTTGTTTGCAGTAATCTCACTGGACCCAGGAAGTCTGACTGAGAACAGATTCACTGATCTTTACACTGATATGAGAGTGTATGGATTTTGGTGAGTCACTGAGCTTTACACTGAGAAAAAACAAAACAAAACAGGTGCTTTAAAAAAAAAAAAGGCTTTTAAAAAGGAAAATAAAAACAAACTGGGTGCACAACTGAGATAATTTTTGGTAGACGATTAATTTGATATAACACTGTATCACAGCACAAGTAATAAACTGACGTAAAGTTGGTTTATTTCCTGTTTAAAATATGTCGAATTCTAGTGAGCATGCATTTGTGGGATGAGTAGCGGAGCTGAGAGGCCAATTCCTCCCTGCTGTTGTCAAACAGCCCCTGTTGACTCTGGATTTTTGAGCTTCTCGTACCCAAAACCTTCCAGCAGTGCTGAACTAGTGAGATTGGCTTGAACAGAGACCGACAAAGTGAGCAGCAACCTGCTGTTAATCCCACAAATGCACGTCCACTCGCCATCGTCGCCAAGAAACATTGTTACAACAAAGAAGTCATCTACCAAACTGACATGTTCTAACTGTTTTTGATTAGATGATAATATCTAAATCAAAGCGAGGATTTTTAGAATGATGGCGAGTTGATGAGTCCCACTTCCCTGGATCTGCGGTGGAGCGTTCCTCTGGGAACGTGGGAGGTTTTGTACAGCGGCCACAAGCGGCTCTGACACCATTCTGCATGGCAGCGGCTGTTAGCGGAGGTTGTTGTTGAATGTACCGACTCTGCACTCATATTTATCACCTTCCTGTTACCGTATATAAATGACAACGCTCCACTTCTAACTGCTTATAATTATGGATCTCGGCAGCAAAGGATCAACCGTCATAGTTGTGTTAAAGGCAGAATGAGGATCGTCTGACGGATAGTGGTGAAGATGTGTGAAAACTGCTCACAAATAAATAGTCCTTCGTCTAAAGCTGCCACCTGTTTCCTCCTCTGGATTGATGGCTCAGTGAAGCGGCGGAGGTCCCGTGTGCTCGGCGCCGCCGGGGCGGGCCGGCTGCCAGTGTGATCGGTGGACTGTGTTTAGGACCGTGCGTCACACGTAGTGTTCGCGGTGGTTGATGTACACCCTGTCCGTCCCGCTCTGGTGACACACCCACTCCAGGCGGGAGGCCTGCTGGGGGCCGCCGCCGTGCGGTCCCGACCTCGCGGCGGGGGGATCCGGCCTGTCGCCGAGCTCGTACCGCCGCTCGGCTCTGCGGGTCTGCAAAGACAGGAATCCTTCAAACTGTGATCCAGAAGCTGCTTTTTTTTTTTTAACCCTTGAGGCTGAAACACCGGCATGCTTATGAAAGCTTCAGCTGAGAACAATAATTAAAAATTAAACTATCTTACATGTTAAGTGATTACTACCATTAAAGCCTTCTGCTCCATAAAATCCGATGAAGGTAGTCAGCAGGTTGTTCTAGCCGCCTGCTGTGACTCATCATTAGCGAACAAAGCGGCCATGTAGTTTGGTGTAAAGGCAGGATGGCTCGCATACATAATGACTTCAAACCAGCTGTTAGGAAAGAAGAAGAGGAAGAAGAAGAAAAAAAAAGCATGAGAATAAAGAGAGGGGGGTTCACCTGACACAGCCAGGCCACTTGCGATGCGTGGACTCCCAGAGGAACCGCAGGAGCTCTCTCCGAGTAGGGAGGGGGCGGCTTGTGTGTCGGAGGAAGGTCAATGCTTCAGAGGAAAGAGGAAAATGCAATGAAGAGAGGTTCTCAAGAGCAGGCGGACGCCGAACGGAGGAGTCAGAGCCACAGTTTATCGAGGGTGCAGAGTCAACAGTCTGAGTCAGCTGCCCGAAGACACACCACGGGAAATGGTCAGGTTGAGACATTTGGAGACGTCAGAATATCGTCTCGTCTGTGTTTTCAGCGGAAGCAGCAGGTAAAAAGTGGAATATGGTGAATGAAAACATTTAGACTGCACAGTGACTCCCCATCTGTGATTTACCTCCAAAATCACACACAGCATTCATCTGGTGTCACACTAAAAAGCTCAACAATGAAAGTTTTATAAAATCTGTTGTGATTCTGGACAATAAAAGGAATCGTTCCTGTGCTCATTTGAAATTTCTGAAAGAGGATTTTACATTTCCATTACATTCAGATTGATAAAGTGACACCAGGTCCCTCCACAAATCACATCCTGCTCTGAAACAAAGATCATTTTTTAGTCTTTCTGACAATAATCGTCCCTCAAATTCTCAAAATGTTTAAACTTTGTAAAAATAAAGCAGATTGTAATTCATTTTGAGCTGAATTTAAAGCTGTAAAAAAGACTTGTGCATTCTTGTGGTGGAGGTCCTCCTGTTTAGAACAATGTGTCACGACACATTTTCTCTCACATGAGCGGGTCCTTGTTGCGATGCAGTTTGTAGCAGAGCTTTAACCCCGTTTTAAAAGGGAAGACAAAGATGTAAACAGTATGCAAGTGGTGTTCTGTCGGGGCTGGAGATGTGAAGACCGGCTGTAGCTGTTCAAATGAACAGAGAGCGTCAAAAGATGGACAGTAGGATCAAATGTTTTGGTAACCGGAGGAACTCCACTGATCAGTTCTGAGTCGTATTTGTAAAACAGTCATTTTTCCGAGTTCATCTTTTGCAAGTTTTATGGATATACAATCCTCAAGTGTCCCTTTTAAGCAGAGAGCTGAGTGATCCTAATGGCATAACGCCTAAATCAATAGAGTTTCAGATATCCAACAACACAGGAATAAAAGTGACGGACTTTCATTCATGGTAGTAAATCAGACGGTTTCCGACAGCTGCTCCTCTAAAGCCTGTAAAACGCTGAGTCATTTCCACGTGTATTGAAGTCCCTGTCCACTACTAAACCAAAGCCCGCTGTCGACCTTGGCCATTCATAAAAAGACGTCATGAAGGGCATTGATTTTCCAACGCCACGTGTCACTTGATGCTGCTCTCCTCTTTCATATTTTTGGGCTGGCAAGCGGCGAGAGGTTGCGACGTTGCCGCCCTACGCTCAGGCGCGATGAAGGTAGGGCACGAGGTACCGCGCCGGCTCGCTCCCCTCCCCCTCCAACGCCTTCCCCCGCGGCCCGCTGGGACTTCCAGCCACGGTCACGCTTAAGATGCTAAGTTTGTCGTGGCATTGACCGGACAGGCGCGCGGTGAGATGGAGTGTCCTGTAGTGTCAGGGCGGTGATGCAGGGCCACACTCAGTCACAGCGGGCGTCCGCTCGTAAATCTAACGCCGACGGCCGCCTGGTACAGTGTAGGCAGCGGGATCTTTGAAACACAACTCTGAGGCAGGCACGGCAAATATTTACAATGGAGGATTATTTCTCTCTGGAGTGGTTGATTAGAGTTTTTCAATAATGAGCCTCAAAGCGAGGCCTGCAGAGGTTTTACCAAGGAGCTTTCGGCAGGATTACTTTCTAACCTTATTTTACTGCAAAAAATTCAAATCTTCACATTATTTTTTGCTCATTTAAGCAAATGATAACATTTACATCATGTACTTGTGTATTTTTTGAACAGGATTCTGTAATATGTTACGGTTTTCCACTAAATGAACAAAGCGCTGTGTGCTCAGCACTGCCCCCTATTGTGAGGCAGAGTAATTAGCATTTTCCTCACTGCTATTTTTGCAAAGCCATCCAGCCAGAATTTTACGATAACAAGAGATTTTTTTTTAAAACTGTTTTACATCTTCCTATGGATTTTTTTTTTATTACATACAAAATTTGTTATTCAAGACTTAATTTAAAACATCACGAAATCAGAAACAGTAAATATCCCTTCTATAAAATAGAACACACGAGGTACTTTTTTTGAGGCGATAAGTGAGTCTATTTTTTTTTTTTTTTTTTTTGAACATCTCCTATTTGCGGTTGACAAGGTGATTTTACCAGGCATGTTCTGACTTCTGGATGTGTTACATCCTCATCTCTGCTGGATGCCTTTCTGGAGACATCCTTGAGGTGAGCGTGACGAGCGTGCTGACAGGGATGGATGAGCAGCTCAATCTGCAACCTTGCAAATATGGCTCAGGCTCACCGATGATTGTTATGTAAGAGGCAGAGGGCCCATCATTTCCTATTGACACCAAAAGTGCACCTTTGCAAGTGTGAACTTTTTAACATGAAGCAGAGATTAAAAAAAAAAAAAAAAAAAAAAAAAAAACGAGCAGGTTTGTGCTTTTGCGCACAGGAACACGTAAAATCTGCATTCAGCAGATGTCAATTACTTAGAACAGATGCAGCAACAAACAGCGTTTAACGTCAGTCATGGGACTCCGGCGGAGGAGCGACGCAGCTCTTTTCTAAATAATTTAACCTCTGAGTTATTCTTCTTTGATCTAACATTAACATGGGCATGGGTGCACTATGTGAACAGACTGAACAAAATAGGGACAAGGGCTCGCTGCCAAGACAGCAATTATCTGCCTCCCCTCAACCTTGTCCTGCAGGCCTCCCGGCTCCGGGGCGCGATCCGCCGCCGCTCTCTCCACAGGAGGAAGGAGCGGCTCCCTGAACCCACCGGTGGGGCCTCGGTCACCTCTCCGGCTATCGTGTCATTAATTAACCGGCCGAGTGTGTTCCGCCGCATGAATTATTTGCCCGACTTACACTTTGTCGGTGAAGGCCGTCGGCGGGGTCTTGCGAGCGGTGAGGACGATGATGGTGAAGACGGTGATGAGGAAGAGGGCGAGGACGGCGCCCATCACGGCTCCCGCCACGGTGATGGAGTTGGACCTCTCGGCTCGAGACTGGTCTGGAAGGGAGCGGAGAGAAACACATCCAGCAGACAGACTGACATCAGGAAGGGAATTCAACCAGAGAGTTCGTTGGTTAGACTCATCAAAGCTCACGTTTAGTTCAGGCTCGCGTCGAGTCAAAAGACTTCAACCCAAACCCGACCGGAAACATCCCTAATAATGGTGTCGGCCATCAGTAAAGCTTGGTGATGTTCATATCTGAACCGCGTCCCAGCAGCACGAGGTCAGCTGCTGTCGTTTCTCACACCAAAAATCATGTTTTTGAGAGAGTGTGACTATTTTTGAGATTCTTTGCAACTTTTTTTTTTTGCTTACTCAGAGCACATTGTGTTCTGAAGAGTACAAGTTCTTCTCTGAAAGTCATCACGAACACCGTGTGCTCAAGGACGATCCTTCAGATTACTGGAAAATGGAAGAAAAAAGGAGCGTGGAGAATGCTTGAGAGTCTCGAAATGTGCTCTAAAGTTAAAATGTATCATATTGAATATTGCCAAAGAGGGAAAAAAGGAAGGAAGATGAAAGCACTGCAGTGTTTAAAGGACCATATTAGATGCTATTTAACTAAATCAAGCATTTTGTTGTGAACAGAATACAGTTTCCAACACTGACTGGCAAGTTTGTAGAAATTATTGTTTTGATGACGAAAAAAAAAATTCACAAATGAAAAATGAACACCAGTTAAAAGAAATGAGAGAAATAACTTTGTCATGAATAGTAGAGGCAGATTAAAACAGGTGACTTTACCAAATTACTCTAAATCATAAGTCTACCTCTTCTTAAGGAGATATTTGTATTTCAACAATTACATGAAAAAGAAATAAAAGAAAGCGGTGAATACATTTCAAAATGACAGATCTGGACGAATGATGTGAGAAAGAAGCCCTTCCTCTGCTAATATGAAACATGTTTCTCTTTTCTTTCAGGACAGTTATTCAGAGGTTTGGCTCTGTTTACCAAACCACTCTCTTCTTTCACTGCTCATCAGTATTGATGTATTGGTATTTTAATAGTCTCCCCCCAACCGAATCTGTCTAACCAGCGCTGGTTGTCCTGTATTTTGCATTTTTTTTTAATGGTGGAAAACAAAAAGTCAGAAAATTAAGCCAAAAATGTCTTGATTTGACAAAAAGCATGTGTGGAATCAAGAGGTCAGGAAGGTGTGAAGCACTGGGACGTTGGTCAAACAGCTGCTCTGTGCATTTAAAAAGTCAAAGAAAATATTTCCCTCCGTAACTCTGAACAGTGAATTTAACTGACAGACTGAAAAAAACCAAAACAATTACAGAAAGAGTAAAGTGTGTAATGGCGTTGCTATAGCAAAGTTTGTAGGTTTATGGCAGATTATTAATAGCAAAGACAAGAAGTGGCTTCATGGTTCAAGAACAGAAAAGTTTCCTTGCAATTCTCTGGAAATCTAATTTATGCCTTTTTTTACATCTTAAAGTTAATTCTCCTGTTGCTCTGTTTTCGGTCTATAACAGTGAGTAGTTCAGAAGATCTTCATTATTCACTCCACATCCTAATCTCTCTCCATCCAAGACTCCACATCATTGTTCCTTTTGTCTTTGTGCATATTATTGCAGAGTGTGCTAAATTAGCTTTGTTGGGCCATATGCTTGCAAAGGCTTCATGCCGTCCACTGAGGGGATTAGGATTAATCGTGATTAAGATGTATTAAACTCACAGAGCAGCGAGCTTTGGCCAATCAGCAGAAATGTGGGAAAAAAAAAAAAACTGAAATGTGGGGCACTGAAGGAACCGGAGGACAAAAGGTGACAGCGGAGGCAAAGTGTGCAGTGGTCAATTTCGTTTGATTCAGCCGTTGAGGTCGGGGGGAGTAAAAAAAAAAAAAAAAAAGAAAATCAATAAAGAGCCTAGATGAGAATTGTAAATAACAGTTCAATTATGATGCAGATTGAACAGGCTGGGATTTCCAAGCTCGACCCTGAAAGCAACCACTTTATCCTCTTTTCCTTTGCCCCTCCCCCTCCCCTCGCTATTCACGCAGCGAGCAACCATTCGATTACATTTGTTGGCTGATGAGTTATGACAAGGGCCTCTCGTTAATCAAAATACCTTCAGAAACGCCGTTGATCAGGCAAGCTGCTTTAATGTCCGACGACTGATGTTTTCACAGAGTTTCATCCTGTCACAAGAGACTCAAAAACTGCTTCAAATCAATGATTTATGGAGAAAATTTAACTTTAGGCCTTAACAGAAAAATTAGAAGAGTATGGTAACCAGCATGTTTAGAGAGTGAATTCAGTTAAAGATTTAGGACAGTTGTGAATTTTCTGTTTGAGCATTTCTCTCCCACATGGACGCGTCTTTGTTTCAAATGGCATCTTTTCTGGAGGGAGTGTGTAGGATTACGAGTGTTAGTGTTGGATCAAAACTCTCCACATTGGGATTTCACTCCAGGCTTTTTCTGTCCCCCTTTTTTTTTTTTTTTTTTGCTTCTTTTCTACTTTGGTACTTCATCTTGCAGCGCTGCGAAGACGGGGTAAGTGCATGCGGGTGCTCAGCGAGGTCAACCTCCCAGACACTTATTATGAATTAAACAGAGCACATTTCTTGGCCTGAGCACGAGTGAAGGAGCAAGACAAGCCTCCACCCCCATCTCCGCTCATCCTTAAAGCTCGGGGGTCGTGCTACTGCCCAGACTATCCGAGCCCACGGGGAGCGGAAGCCGGTGTAATAGCGGCGGGGGGAAGGAAGCTTTGCAAAGATTGTGACAGTTTGATCCCACTTCTGCTGCGGAGATAATATAAAAACCTCTCATATACACACAGTCGCTGCTTCCCTGTGCGCCTCCTCAGACGTTTGCTCAGTCCTTTGTGTGTTGTGAAAAGCATCCTTGGAAACTGTTAAGTTGCAAGAATAAACACGGCAAAACCCGATCTCCGCTGAAAGTGTTTCAAACAACAATTCAATTCATTCTTTGCCGACTGACGGCGTCACGGGCACCGAACTGATCTGCTGCGTCAAACCGAACGCTCAAGGTCGGAACGGCGGCGGCTGCGACCACGATAAGATCAGCAGAGGATGGAGGTCAGCTGAGCGGAGACTTCTAGAGGGGAACTGGAGAGCAAGCCCGGCGATGTCAAGGTCACGCCGATGCGCCGCGGCCTCGTATCCAGAGGAGCTCTCCGCCGGCGCGCCGGGCTACGAGCGGGCCGTTCACAGTTCCAGCGGCTAATTCTCGCCTTCACAGCGGCACGGTTAACCTCCCCCCCCGCCCCACATCCGCCCCCCCCCCCACATCCGCCCCGTCCCCCTGCCTCCTTTCTGCGGCCAGGTAGAGCCGGTGTAGGAAGACAGCCTCCATCAGCAGCTCCAGATGAGCTTGTTGCCATGGGGACAGTCAATGGGCTGGAGAGTGGGGACTTTGGGCCAGTCAGAAACACTCAGCGTTTAATTTTACCAGCTGGTAGACAGTGGGAGAAAGACACGGGGGTGGGGAGGGCGGCGGACTCACAAAGACGAGGGGGGCTGTGGAGGGAGGGCGAGGGCCTTTCTGTCCTCAAACAAAGCGGAGCAGTGAGGAGCTCAGGAGGTGCCGGGTCTCCCCCCTGTCCGCGGAAATACCAGCCGAGACAAACAGCTCAGTGTTGCAGTCAAACAAACAAGCGGCGAAAAAGCTGTACAGTAATGAGGGAGATAACATTTTGTTACTCAAGGAAAAAAAGGATTTAAAAAAAAAAGAAAAGTGAGGAAAAATGATTTTGGATTACATCATGCCTGGAGTCCCACATACACGTACGAGTTTGTGTGTGTGTGTGTGTGCGTGTGCGTGGAGGGAGTTATGCAGCATTACGCGTTGGGGAGCTAAAGATGATGTCATTTATGGATGAACAAAGAGGCAGAGACTGAGCAGTCGGTACCGGCAAGCTGGAAAAAAAAGGAAAAAACCCTCCAGAGAAAATAACTCACAGGTGCTAAGGTGCTTTATTGAGCTAAAGTATCTCAAAAAGATTGACAAAATAATGCTCCACTGCTGTCACCATCATGTTTTTTTTTTCCCCCCTTCCTCCAGAAACTTACATTTTGTTCTGTATATACAAACACAAACATGACCACAAGGTGCTTTTCATTGACAATGTGAGACTAGAGATAATTCCTCTAGTCTTTCATACAACATTGACTCTACAGAGAGGAAAAAAAACAAAAAAACAAAAACTGACATACCCGTGAAGTAGAGAAGATGTAACACATATTACATCCAAAAAAAAAATTCATTCAAGCTTTGCCTTGTGTGTTTTGATGCCGTTAGGTTTGCAAATTACTGGGAGTGCAGGGAAGAGGAGTGGATATGGCACCAAGAATTCCTCCTGACACAGTGGGAATTAAAATAAAAACAGACTCTCACACAGAGCAACATACCAGGCCGTTACATGTCATCCATCGGTAAACAATAAGGAAACGCAGACATTTATTCTAGGTATCTAAGGCACTAGTTGTACGCACATCTCAACCCAAATTGAAGAAACATTTCTTAAAGGTGAGGATATTGATGACTCTTCTCTATACACAATATCACAGTACAAAGAATTTCATTAATCCGGGCGCGGGGCGGCAAACTGATGAGCCAAGCAAAAAATAACGTATCGATTCGAGCAATTTCCGTCTTAGTGCATAGAGGCAAACACAAGGAGGGTTCAGGCTGCCGTGCTTCCTGTTGTGTGCTGCGTTCACGTGGGGGAGACCAGAAAAGGCAGAACAAGAGACGTCGACGGCACTCTGAACCCCAAAATCAATACTTTCAGTCAATAAGTCAAAATCAGGCTGCTAAAGAAATAACCGCATGCACGTTTTATTTGAATGGAATATTGACACAGAAACTGAGAAGCGAGATCAAGAAAAACTGTGCCCAACCTGCTTCGGAGAAAACTTTTTGGACCGAGTAGAAGCAGCAGGAGAGAAGGTCCCGGTGGGTCAGATGCTTCGTGCACCACAAAACTAACCTTTTACCACCGACAGGACGCTTCTCAGACGCCACAACTTGGGTACGTTAAGTTTAGGTGAGACTATAAACTCTCGCCGTAGCTTGAAGTTGTTGAAATGTTGCATCTTCGGTCTATGGAGACAAGTTACTGCTACTGTACGGCAAGTGTGACGAACACAGACTTCAGTTCAGGCCTCAAGCTGCTGCGGCTCGTTATCAAGTTTCACAATGTACAGCGCAGCCTATCCAACGCACACAGCTCACACCCTTACTTGTAGTCGGTGGGGGAGCCATAAAAAATAGAAATTAATTCCCATTCAAACTGTTAATGTAATATTAAAGCACCTTTTCACTTCTATTTCAGGCTACAAGACCCTGTATACAACAGTGATATGTTAGTCATTTATATTAAGCTAAATGATTGTTTGTTACCTAGTCAGGAATACAGATGTGAAACACTGTCATCTTTTTTTTTTCCTTCTTTTTTTTTTCTTCTTTTAAATACATACAAGTTAAACAAATATTTGGCATCTGGCATCAAATATCATATAGGTGATCATACGACTAAACTGGGCATGTATTCACAACTAGTGTACATGAAAGAAGCGGTTGGTTCTCCTCCATGCAGTCTGGTAAACAGGTGCATGTGCCAAAAAAAAAAATCCACCATCAGAAATGTGTTTGTGTAGGTCTCGCTCGTGAAACGCTGTGGTTTCACAGACACGAGCATCCGCGCAGCTCACAGTACTTGGTATGGCGTGCCGCGTTGGCAATGAAACGGGACGATCAGCGAATGAAACGGATTCAACCGCAAGTCTAGCATCAAAAGTCTTTCAGAAAAAGAAAAAAAAAAAAAAAAATCATACTGAGGCTTTAAAGCTCACTAAAAGAGGCTAAAAAAAGAGTGCAACCAAACACTGCCTGTCCCTGTACTGCCAATGAAGAACTGAGTCAAAGTGCTGAAAATCACAGGCAGGATTGAGGAAATTTCACTAGAAAGTGCTCAGACTACCGAACGCATGCTTCGCCGTTAATACCGATTAAAAAAGGAAAGGGGTGAACGCCAGAGGATGCAGCAACATCATGTTGATCGACCAATGACATGAAGCCTGCCGACGCCTTGGACTGGGTCAGGCCGGTGAAATCAGACCATCGGTAGACCCGACCGGCTCCTCAGAGTGATTTCTCTGTGCAACTAAAGGCTTTGTAACCAGGAGGCCAGCGTATGACGGCCAGCGAACCCCGGCCTGCTCAGAGCACTCCCGAATGCGGAGGAGATCCAACTTCCATTAACGGACAGAAAAGAATGACACAAACTGAAGCAGATGATAAACCTGGAACACTTTCTGTAACTCACACAAATGATGGAGAGTCGAAAAGAAGAACCCTAACCCTTCTTATTTTAGCTTGGGATTTTTTTGTATCATTATTCTATATCAAGGCTTGACCTGTGAGATAAACCCAGTCTGCTGTTGACCTGCCCCCATTCACCTCCTGCTCTCTCTCCCTCTCCTTCTCATGAGTATAAGAGACAAAAAGAAAGGAATGGAAGAGAAAAGCCCCGAAGGTTAACACCTCGCTGAGATACGTAGTGGTCAAAGTCCCCAAGCTCACAATTCAGATTTAAATAATAGTAGTCATTTCAGTAGAACAAAAAAATGAGTCAACCTTCACTTAGAAAGTCCTGCAAATGGCAGTGCAATACATTTTAGGATCTCGAGTGTGCGGAGGTCATTAGTCACAAAGGAATCCTGATTTGTTAGCAAGACAAATCCCCTTTTAAATAAATTAGTCTATTATGGCTCGGCTGTGTCTTACTGCGCTTAAGGAAACAGACTGATGACCCTCTGAATTACATGGTTTTTATCTTCAGCCAAGCGCTCTGTCCCAGTCGAGAATGTCAGCTAATACTGAATGGTTGAAGCGATGTCGACATGCTAGAGTCTAAATTAGAGTCAAGCGATGCTGATCTGTCAAAAAACAAAACAAAAAAACAAAAACCTCTTGTAGTACTCACACGTGATCTTGAAGCCCCCAGGGCCTTCACTCAAAAACAACAAAAAAAACATAACGCTAAAGTATCTGTGGCAGTTCAAGTTGTAAGGCAGAGACAATACATACATCATATCTTCCATTACTCTGGACAGACGCTTCAGGACGCAGGTGTTAACCGTCCCACTGTACAGTTCCAAGTCTGTCCACGCCAGAAAGTCCGGAACTCAAGTGTCTACCAGGACGCTTGAACAATACAAGAGATCTACAGCATAGATTAGAAGTAGTGTGTGTGTGTGTGTGTGTGTGTGTGTACAGACAGAAAAAAAAAGTGTTTCTTCCTAATTTAATAAACACGACCTTCCGATTCCTTCTGTCGTTCTGCCGCTGCAGACCCGGGTAGCTGGTCAAACATACCACTCCCTACGCGAGATGACCGAGCCGTCGGTGTGGGACACGTAGTCGCCCTCGGGCCCGCTATCGTAGCAGTCGTCCGCCATGTAGGGGGTGCTGTTTGCCCGGGGCCGGGGCGAGTGAGGGTACCGGGCGCGTCTGGCCTGCTGCGGACTGGAATACTGTGCGTGTTCGTGGTGGTGGTGGTTCTGCTGGTGGCGGCCGCTCTCCCTCATCGCTCTCGTGTACCCGTTGACGGGGTACTCCTCCCCGTTATAGTCGCTATGGTTACGGCGGTCGCGCTCCTGCTTGAGCTGACGGTCGCCCCACTCCTCTCGGTCGTGGTCGCGGCGGTGGGAGCTGGAGCCCGCCTTGGTGGGGTGGAGCTCGTGCTGCGCGGGCGCCTTCTGCAGGTCGTTGGGGCCCAGGTACTGCTTGGTGTAGTAGTTCCCGTGGAACGTCTGCTGCTTCCGCAGGTAGCACACGCCAACCAGAGACAGCAGCAGCAGCAGGAACAGGGCCCCGCCCACGGCCCCGCCCACAATGGAACCCAGATTACTTTCGGGTAGGGCTTCGAGGGTGGGGGAGCTCAGAAGGACAAGGCCCTTCTCGTCAACAAAGGTGGAGGAGGAAGAGCCAGGAAGGACAGGAGCGGTAATGGTGGAAGGCATGGTGGGAGGATCTAATGGAGGGAGGGAGGGAGGGAGGGAGGGAGGGAGGGCGAGAGGGGAGCACAGGGCGAAAGGGAGAGATGGACAGACAGAAGCAGAGAATGTCAATGCCAACTACATCAGCATTTCACTAAGAAGGGACAGGCTGGCTAAAACGTCGACTAAACTATGGCGTCCGCAGTCAAAGCAGCAGTTTCTGGAGAACTTCTGCGATACAAGGACGAGCAAGTGAAACGTGAGATGTAGACTTTGATACTGGGAGCATAAACCATGTATACACTGGATTTTTGCAGAAGGGTTTGAGCAATATTTCCAGAAGAAAAAGAACATTATGTTGATAAGATCCCACAGATGAACTGATCACTACAACAACTTGCAATATACTCTCTCACAATGAAAGCAACAGGTCCGTGTAATTACACACGACGTTTTGACCCCCTTTCTTATTGAATAACAATAAGTATTTACTGCCTCGTTAAATTTTTAATAACGTTTTATGCGTTCTGTAACCTTGGTCAAAGCAGTGTGTTGTCATTAAAATTACCAGCTCTAAAAAAAAATAAATAGCAATCACCTGCTTGACTGATGAATGATTAATTAACAACTGCTCTGATGATCAGTTAATTGGGTTGAGTGTGTTATTTTGAAGTTTAAATTGTCTGAATCCAGCTCTTTAATATGCAACGTGTCTATTCACTCGTTTTCCTTCCTGAGACCAGTGTAGAACAAAAATAAGCTCCTAAAGCTACACTGAATTTAGGGAAAGGAATGTGAATTCTGACTTTAGGAAAATATGACTGAACACTCCGTCCTCTTCATCTTGCCACTGTTGCTCCAGCAGGTCAGATTTTCAAGTAATACTGAGTTAAACAATTCAAATAAAGGCCAAAAAGCTATTGTAAAAAGTTACTGGATTTATAATAAGTTTTTTTTGCCAGCGGGGATCTAACTCATTAGAGCATAATAAATTGATAAAATATGAGTTTCAGATTTTTAGTTAGTTTTATTTTTCCGGTCACTGTACATTCAAAATACACTTTTTATATATTTATATATACCGTATACCGAATATAGATTCATCCGTTTTAAAAGGTTTCAACCAGATTGTAGTAAGAATATCCATTTAAGATCTTATTTTGAAAGTATGTTAGTCATGTCCTTAAAATGAAATAAAATAATCGTTATGGCCACAGACGGAAAAACCTAAGGCGTTAAACTTAGGCTAATGTAATGGAAACAATCTCAAAACTTCAAAATGCTGCTGGAAAAAATGAGCTGTGCCACTTTTATCCTGCTGCAAAGCCAGATGTGACGCAAAGGATTCAGGTCTGAGAGATCAGAAACTCGAACTCCAGAGGTTTGCAGCTCCCAAGTATGAAAGTGAACAACTCTACACACACACACAAACGCAACTGACACGAACACACACACACACACACACAAAGCACAACAAAAAGAGTACACTGACATGCGTAGGCTAGTGCACACACCCATACAGGTCCTCTCAAAGGAAAATGAAATATGGATGATAAATAATAAATAGCAGTTGAAAAGAACTAGTTAATGTTTTATGAATCTGGGACATCATCTCACAGTCAGGCTGCAGGCTTTTGCTCCTTACTGCATGACACATGCAGAAATAAAAGGAACATAGAAAGACGAGGAGAGCGAGATGAAAAAGAAATGCACATCATAATCAGAACTTCATTCAGGGAGCGCGCTTCCACAGACAAGACGGATTTTTGTGAGAAACCAGAGGAACATGCTCATCATACACAGAGGGACACGGCGTACTCGGAGGCCAAGCCAGCAGGACAGAGCAGAGGCAGTGCACTTTGGTCTGAAGAGGCTCTAACTATTTGCAGCTGTTTGGCACAGGAACCCCCCAGCCTTTCTAAGCACGGGGAGATCAAGTGTTGATCTGGGCTAATCAGCATGCAATTAGGACCGAATCTAACGCTGTGCACCGTGGGGCGATTGTTTGATAGGCTGTCAGGACGTGCAGAATCGGTGCGAGTGATCCAGTGTCACATTTCAGCTTGAAGGACATTGTCACAGGCAGTGATACCCTCTATGACGCGCATGCATGCAGGCACAGTGCTTCCTGAGGGACGGCGGTGGGAGTCAGCGGTGTTTCAGGCGCGCACGCTCCGCTCACCTTGTATGAGGATGCGCACGTCTCGGCTGCGGAGGTTGATGTCGTTGGCGACCTCGCACCTGTAAACTCCCGAGTCATTCCGCTGGAGGGGCCGCAGGAAGAGCAGAGTGCTGTTTATGATTTCCACCCCCTCCGGCATTTCGCTGTCCAGCCTGCGAAACGCAAACGTTAAGACGCATTAGTGCTCTGCTGCGGGTTTTTTTGAGGGAGATTTCCCCAAGTTGCTGCAGTCACAGGCACAGGTTTTCCCGTTGCCGTTCCAGTCACAGACCTGATCCATCTGAAGTGATGAGCCGGGGGGTTTGCGTTGGCTTTGCACGTCATTTGTACGTTTTCCCGGCCCACGTACCAGTCGCCGTCGTACCCCACCACGGTGATATCGGGAGCAACTACGGGAAGAAAAGAAATACAAACGATTCAACAGATATGACAAAAAAACTAGCCAGAGGGAAAACAACTCAGAGAAATTGTGCATAATTCGAGCCACAGCAAAACCCTATTTCACTTAATCTATCACACTGTACACGAGTTTTCACAATTCAAAATCAAATCGTCAGCCGATGGAGCCGTCTGTTAAAGTCTCACTCCTCTTGTCGGTCTGCATTAGTTTCATTTGAAACTACATAAACTGCACAGTCTAGGGCTTTGTCTTAAGAAAAAAAAAAAGTTTTCTGTACATTTATTCCCCTGATGATCCATTTATTGGAGAACTAGAACATCTTTTGTTGCTTCACATCTCTCTCAAAACAGCAAGTCAGCCAAAAGCAAACACTTCTTGTCAAAACAAAAAAACACTTTCAAAGTGTTTAATTTCTCTCCTTCATGAGTCTGTTTGCTGCTGCTCCGCAGTGCTCGGTGGAAAGAAAACATTTCTACTTTTGACAGTTTAGGAGTGCAGGGATAAGAAATGACAAATAAAACATGATTATTAGCAGCGAGGAGCCTGTGAGAAAGGCAGCGGGAGGAAAAGTCTGCTGGTCATGACGATGCCTTTTTAGAGAAACATTATTAATCACTATTCAAACAACTGAACTGCATTTATTCTCAGTATAATCGAGGTCATTGAAAGTGATAACAGTTTAAAACAACATGCGGATGGGTTTTAAGAGACCCTGGGGTGGGGCGGGGGTGGACTCTACTTCCACATTTTTTTGGAAAATAAATGTCAAACTGCTGCAGCAAGTAAAATACTTCTGAAAACTATCAACTAGCACTTTCTGAATTTAGAGTTTAAATATTTTAAGAGCTGTCACGTGAGGACGAAAGTGCAGAATAGGCTGCAAATGGTCTGATCTTAGACCTTAAAAATCTAACGCATTATATACTGTACAAACTTCTCTTCTCGATTTAAGGCACTAGGTATTTTCTGGCCTGGCATGTATTTCACTTTTTTACATTATTTGGCATGTTTAACCGAAATGAAAAAGACGAAACAAAGTTGAAGTGTAAATTGTAAAAGAGGGACCCACATTGCACATTGAGCCTGTACGGGATCCTGAAGTCGTTCTGCAGGGCCGGGTGTCGGACCACACAGGTCAGCGCGTGGCCCTGGACGTGGCGCGTGGGCTGCCAGATGTAGCGGACCTGCGTGCTGGTCGTGCCGTTGGCCTCGTCGAACAGCTGCACTTCCGACTGGCCGAAGAGGTTGGACTCCCAGGACACCTCCGCCGGAGGCCGGGCTCGCTCGGCGATGCAGGTGGCCACCACCGTTTCATTGCCGCCATCGATCAGGGCCGTGGAGCCGGCCGACACGTACACCTTGGGCTCCACTGTGATTTAAGAGGGTGAGGGAGAAACGGAAAGAGAGGAATAACGGCGTGCCACGTTAGAAACCGGCCGGGTTCTGAGGTTGTAGCTGCAGTGTGGGAAACTGTTGATACTGTGTTTGTCTTCCGTGCGTCGTTAACTGCAACTTCTCCAGCGCTTTCATTCCACTACAACTCAGTCCAACCCGTCATTAGCTGCTCTAGCCACCCTTGTGATGTGAAAACAGACTGAGTGAACACACACAAGCTGTTCGCGAACCGGCAGCGACAACCTGCGATCCAAAAGAAAACTAAAAGACTAACCTTTCTAGAACAGCTTTATGGGAAGACTTGTGAAAAACACTGACTTGATTTGTGTTTTTCAGCCTACATGAATCATTTTTTTCCACTGATTTGTGACCATCAAGAAATCAGAGGTGAGGAATTGAAGTGAATGGTTTGCTGCAAACTTACCGAGCACGTTGACCGTGGTCGAGGCTTGAGTGTTTCCCAAAGGAAACGTCGCCACCTTGCAGGTATAGAGGCCGACGTCGGCGAAGCCCACGTTCTCCAGAATGATGGTGGCGTCGTGAGAGGAGGGGGCGCGGAAATGCAGGCGCTGGACGTATTCCGGGGGGATGGAGGTGCCCAGCTCCGGGTTGTAGACGGCCACCGTGACGGAGCCCGTGGGCAGCCGGCGCTCCCAGGAGCTCTGAGTGAGCGTGAGGTTTGTGCCGACCTCCACCCGGCACTCTAACGTCATGTTCTTCCCCAGCACGGCGCTCACCCTCTGAGGCACCACCACCTGACTGCCCCACACACCTGCCAAACACACACACACACACAGCGTCGTCACCAAGGCCAGTCGCCAACAGGCCACAGAAAGTATTAATAATCTGGAGACCTAAATGACGTAAAACAGAATTTCCTGTAAGAGTATAAACCTGCAGAGTAGAAAGACTCAACACATACATAAAATTAAAAGTGATGATTTCTCTGGCTTTTGGATCTCGATAGTCGTTAATAATGGCATCCAATAATGTGAAAAACATCGACAAGTCTGGCACGCAACCAGAAATTACTACTCGGCGTGAGACAAAGCGTGAGAGTTGGAGGTGGCGGGCTGCTGCGTGGAGCAATGTGGTTCAAGTTCCAGCGACGGGGGTCCTTCATCCTCACAACGCTTTGAAAACCACTTACTTGGAGGATCATTTACTTGATGCTGAGGAATGAGGGAACCACTCTTTGCGAGTGAAAAGGACATTAATACAGAGGCTTTGTAAGGAGACGAGAGCATGAATTTTAATATGCGGGGACATTTGAGCTCAAACAATTAAGATAGAGGAATGCAATCAGTAAAAAGAAAATAAATGATGACTAACGTGTCTGACTGAGCGAAACGGCCACAGACACTTTGGTTCAAGTTATGACTGCAATTACCAAGGTTTTCATTGTAGGAAAATACCGCAAATTATAATTCAGGTGATGCGACTCAGTTTTAGTTCACACCAGCTTTAATCAATCAAGGATGGGAGAAACACACTGGTTTTCTATAAAGCTACACTGCTGGGCAGGAATTTATTCAAAGCATATATTCAATGTAAAAGCTGCCAGTAATTATTTCAGACCGTTGGTTTTGGCTTTTGCTGCAGAACCAGTGTTAACAATTTTATGCTAATTTTGTAATTACAAAACAAAACGATATTCTCTGATAGATAAAAAAAAAAAAAAATAGAGTCTCAACAGAGGAATTTGTGATCTTATGACATTTTGTTTTAGAAATGTAATACCGAAGCGGAGCTATCCGAGAAGAAGACACTGCTGCAGCTCTTAATGATGACACGAGATGAACCGCTGGGGTTGAAAGAGAATACATTTCTTTAGTCGACTCGGTGGGAAAGAGGCTGTGCTGCACGTTACATTGTCTGACAGGACTATCAAAGTCATCTATCCGATACGGAGTGAGAAATCGAGAATACTCTGACAGCATCCGTGAAAGAAGGGTATTTCTGGAGTTACCAGTGACGTCAGTGCTTAAAATCTATTTCATATCCGTCCAAGTCTGGTACCATCTGACATCTGTGGGTATTAAACTGTAATCAAAACTTGATACCAGCACAGCAGGCACTGGGCTCCTCAACAAATAGCATAAAGCGAGTGCTATGACTCAGTGTTCTCATTGATGAATTTGCTTTATCTCTGTAGCCTTCCTTCTCCTGACCTGAATTCAGGACTTAAAAGCAGCCCGCCCGTATGTCTTTTGTCCAAATATAACTAACCCATGCACCCTGTCACCTGCACTTGTCAGTGATGTGGCATGTCTTGAAAGCAAAGAGCTCAATGTCACTCTGAGGAAGGTCAAAGAGAAGCGAACAGAACAGACTGCGAGCCACCGACCGACCGGCGGAGGAGGAGAGGAAAAGGAAGGGGGGAAAAAAAAAAAGAAAAAGAAAGGAAGGGAAGAGATATGCTAAGATGATGGTGACATCATCGCTGAGAGAAGAAAAGAAGGCTGGGAGTGAGGAGAGGCGAGAGTCACGTCTGAAGCGCGGCGGCGGCGGTGGCAGTGGCGGAGGGAAATGTTTCTCCAGGATCCCGGCGCGCAGAGAACCCAGGAATATCATTACTGATTTGAAAACAAAATACAACGCCGCTCAGGCTGCAAAAAGCCTGCGACTAGATCACTAATTGCAACAAGCCGCCAGCAGGAAGACATCATCATAAATCAAAACCTGCTGCGCTGCTTGGCAACTGACTCCAAATATTCTATTGTTGTTTGGCCAAAAACAGCTCTGTCTCTGACCAATCTCCGACAAAAAAAGAAAAAAAAAAAATGCCGTGTCCTCAAATACTGGCAGTGCTGAAGGAAATTTCCCAGTTCCCAAAAGTATTAAGTACAAATGTCTCATTTTTCTCATAACTGTCACCAGAAGAAAATTTGAGTTTGGGAGAAAGATGGATTTCCGTTGCATTGTGAGAAGTTTTCTGTTGCATTGTGAGGAGTTTTCTGTAATGTTGATGTGAGTTTGTACGCCATCAAAATGACAAATAGGCAGTATTGTTCCAACAGGTATGTCAATTTAAAAGAGTGCTTTTGAAGTTTGGCCAGAACTGTAATATAAATACATACAAGTTTGCCTGGAAGAATAACAAATTATATTGATTTAGATTTTGCATGAATTTAGGATTACCATTAAAACACTAATCTTGGACTAAATAAGCAATAACACACATGGGGGAGAGTACTGAATAATAATAAGAAAACTGCCCAAAATAATTACAACTGAACAACAGCCGTGTTTCTCTTCTTTCAAACATGGACATTCATACACATCTTTTTATACCATGTCCAAACTGAAAACACCCATGTCATTAGCATCATGGTAGTGAACCAGAGATAACTATTATTAGCATCAAGGACAGTGAGAAGAGCTGCGGGGCAGAAGAGAGATATGTGTGAATTGTCCCTGTCTGTCCAGTCAGTCTTTTGTCTGAACTGTCTGGGTAGACGCGTTGGTGTGGCTGATACATGGGAGAAAGGCCATTAGATGTAGTTTTGTCAGTGTAGATTAATCAAAATTGTTAAAATTAGTGGGGAGATGTCAATACTCAGAACTACAGAGCATCTCTGCTATGGCCTCGCTGAGAATGAACTTCAGATGAACCTTGAAACTGATTTCCACGCAGCGTTTGAGGATTTCCTCCGTTTGAAACACGTCAGGACAGGATCTCTTGAAGGCCAGCCAGACAGGAGGAATGATTACAGCAACCAACAACTGTTTCAGATTTAGCTCTAAAAACACAAATACAATCTGAGCAGGATGGATTTATGCAGGCGGACATATGGACTCAGATTTATCCCGTGTTGAGTGTAACCCACAGTTCACAGGCGTAGAGATCTGCTCTGAACAGAGAGGGAAGCCCCAAGCTTGTATTCGCTGTTGGTTCAGTTGCTCAAGTTGATTAGTAAGTCACCCCCGGACGCTCAAAGCAGAAGATTGAGTCAGGTGAAACAAGAAGGAAGAAAAAAAAAAAAAGACAGAGAGAAAGAGAGAGAGAACACACTGAAATAAAAAGGCGCCTGATTGCAAATGCGCTGTGTGTCACCACTAATGCCCCAGGGCAAGGTTACAGAGGGCAACAGGGAACAAATACTTTTGATTAAATGGAAAAAAAAAAAAAAAAAAAAAAAACTATAAACAAAGTACAACTGGCTTGGATTTCCACATAAATGGAAACACAGATGCAGCAGATGACGTATATTATCCGAGTGTAAACGTAAGAGACGTTATCCAACCTTTTACTCAGCTATGGTTTTGTATGAAAACTGTGAAATGCCACATCTGAATCAGCCACTGCCGTACGCCAAGCTTTTCCTGGAGTACGGAGCCCACTCTTTCACTTCCTGAGTGATGGGACTGGATTGGTGGGAGTCGCCGCATAGTGAGAGAGGAAAAAAGCAGCGTTTTCCTTGAGCTGAATATGTAATGGGAGAGGTATAGCGACTATATTAAATTTTTATTGGCGACATGACGACAACCTTACATAAGCGCGCCCTCGTTTTCTCCAACTCGGAATAAAAAAAAAAAAAAAAAAGTGATGAGAATAGGGGCAAAGTCTTTCTGATCTTATGTTACAGCCTATCTTGACATAGCAATAGCAACTCCTTCATGCTCCCGCTCGTACTCTCAGAAACACAGAAAAAAAGAAAATGCTCTTTTAAGTTCTTTGCGATCCTTATATCCTCAAAAAAAAAGAGAGAGAGAGAGAGAGCGAGGGAGGGAGAGAGAGAAAGACAGAGAGAGAGCGGCTTCTGTAGACGCTCTCAGTTTGCTTTGCAAATTCAACACAATGTGTCTCACTGACAGAGTAGAAAACAGATGAGATATCCTGGCATCAAGGACACGCTGCTCTCTGGGGACACTGCTGCTCCTTCTCACTTTAGTCAATATTACCTTCACATGCGCCACTTATGTGGCAGTAAGTGTATTAATATGTGTATCTTGCTTAGAGGGCAGCGTGTCTTGTTAAAAGTGGAAATCAGAAGAACAGTGGTGATGATTTTAAGGTGAAAGTGGCAGAAACACATTTAGAGGCCCGTTTTAACCAACCTTTTCTATCTCCAATAACTAAAAATACAATCTTAAACCTTGAGCTGGGTAAACTTAACTATCTGTGACAGGAAAGTCCATTCAGGAGGCACCACTTTGATTCACTTTTTAATAAAATAGGTAGTTGCTGAGCAAACTTGTCACTGTGGAATGTTCTCATGAAGTCTGAGGAGTAGCTGTTTGTTGCCAAACTGCTTAATTTGCTTCTTACATGAGTGAGAACATTTACATTTTAAGGGCAAATGTATGTAGCTGCACTGTTGCTTCAGAGAGAGAGAGGAAAAAAAAAACGACAAACAAGACAGACAAAGACATAAGACAGGTCACATTTTTCTCCAAGTAGTCCTGATAAATAAAAAGTTGAAATAAAACTTTAAAAGAACATTGAAAATAACCAAATTTCGTTGGCTGCGTCAGGAATAGTTACACCATGTCCAAAAAACACACCTACGTATGCCTCCTCAACACAGGCTGCCGTTCCATAACAAAAGCTTCCCATCAGAGAAAGAACAGGAAGTCCTCCCTATGAAGGAGCTCCAACAGTGTGATTAGATATTCAAAAGTCGAGCTTTAAGTTAGTTATTTGTAACACATTTTGTTATTGGGCTGGTGGTCCGTGTGTCTGCGGTAAGTTTCCCACTGCATATTCAGCTCACGCTCACTCTCACTGGCGTTGAGTGTTTCATTTTCTGAGTTTTATCTAGACCAGATTACAGTGGGCTGCAATTTGTTCCCACACAGACTGATTTTGGACAAACTCTTTGGCACACACGCAACAATTTTTCAGTGGAAAGACGGGCGAAGTCTTTTTCTTTGTTTCTCAGTACAGACTTGCGGTCAACCGATGTTTCTTTGTCCTCCTCTCCTCACTAAACCATTGTTCTCTCCAACCTCTCCACGGCCACTCAATACGGGGGATACCCAGTGTTCACTGGGGCTTTATCACGTAGTGCTAATGGCGTCAGACTGAATGAATTGTGCATGCAAATAAAATCACTTTAATTCATTATGATAACAAAGGCTGTCTTTCAATGTTTCATTCCAATTGATTAGTAGAAAGATAAAGTGAGTGGTACCACAACCGCAGAATGCTCACAATTAATACCAAACATATGGTTCCAGACAGACTATGTTGACGCATAATGAGCAGCAATCAGCCAAATAAAGACGTAGGATTTTAATTCACAGCAAAAATAGCGTTGTATTCCATATTGAGATCCAGATTCATGACCTGATTTGGGGTTTTGGTGTTCTTAATAACCCTCTACACTACATCGTCAAACTAACACAAAATTCATACAGAACTGTTTTAAAACACAAACTTCTGCAAACTAGTTGCAAAGGGTACTTTACGTTGATGAAATTGTCTTCATATTCCAGCCATCTCCCTAATCTGTGCTATTTTCTACACCACAGAAAGACCATTAACATTTCATGCAAAAGGGCTGTCTCGCAAAAGTCCTACTTACTGCAGCTTAAAGAAAATGCGGCATTCGGCTACAAACACTTAAGTTGAGATAAACATTTTCCCTCTTTAAAAAGCCTACACATCATTATCTTTAAGCATGTGTGAAACTGTTTTGCATTCAAAAAATGCACAAGGTCGAACCCCTCATTGAGATGTAAAGCAGACTTAAATTGGAACGTTAACCTGCCGATCCTCTTTAATTTAGCCCCCACTGTTAAAGAAGAAACTTCGGGATCTTGGTAATGACCGCAAAGGACAACGTTATGTCACCGTTCTGAAGTGCCAAATTAAGTTTAAACCCAATATTTAAATATTTATGAAATAATTTACCAATCAGAATTATTAAAGTATTTTGATTCTGATGAACGTGACTTTCTCGAGTATGGTGTCAAAAGGGGAAAACACAATAAGGTTCATACTATTGTGTGAAGTAGATATGTTGCCATTCAACCACTTAAAAAAATAAAGAATCAAAAAGATCCAGCACTAACTAAACTACCCCAAATATGGGAGCTGGCCAATAAAGTGTTCATCAAAAGAGTTGAGGAAAAGTCATGAGCCCATGAGGATCTTCCTGGCCACCGGTCCATGTGGTTCATTACAAGAGCGGTCCCTCACAATGGTGGGTGGATTGGTGGAGGCTGGTGTAGGCTTCATTAGTCAAATAAACTACTAATGTGACACTTTTGCTTTGACTGTGTTACACAGAAAGCTGTTCAGTCAACACATTTTTACTTTCAGACATGGAATGTGGAAACTGCACTGGATGGAGAGACATCCAGGGCTCAGAACAGCAGTCCATCACAGAGAAGCACACACAGACACACAGAAAATTTAGAGTCGGCAATGATTAAATACAGTGTGTGGAAACCGGAATACCTGCAGAAAATCAACTCACACAGGAAGACTGCACACAGGAGGGTTCCCAGGCCTCGATCTGAAACAGGGAATTCTATGTGTAGCCACTAGAAGCAAAGCGTCTCACCTCATTCACTCCAGCACTATAAGGGTTAAGCTCAGCTGTGAAGGCATGCCTTTCCATTACAAGAAGATAAAATGTTTTATTCCACATGTTAAAGTGGCTTTGTGTCACAAACAGGCCGGCATACATGTAAACTACAATCAATATTTAATTCTCAGTGTTTGATCTGATTGATAATTAGATTCTGACTTTTTTTTTTAAGGGAGCTTCCTGTGAACATCATATCCCCTGAATAAATTAACTTTTATTTTTGCTTGTTGAGAGCAGAGAAGACAGTATAGAGGTGGAGTTGGAGATAACTTGATTTAACAGGAGAAATACATCACTGGGCACAAAGTTGGGCTGGTTGAAGGTGGAGCTGTCTGACTGAACCACATTGAGCTCCTCCTGTATGGAGGACGGCGGGCTCATGGTGGATGACCCTCATCCCGACCTGGGAGCCACACTACCACGGTCTGCCATGAGGAGCCAAGTTCCCCTAACATTTCAAAAAAACAGTCACTCACTGTATCAGCGTGTTAATCCGACATGATATGTCTTCTGGAGATAATAGAGGGTTACCAGTGAATTTGCACTGACCCCAGTGTGGGCAGCACACCGGTGTAGAACTAAGTGCATACTATCCCTGGCTGTGCTATAAAGACAGTTTCTATGGCAGCCTCGGGTCTACCGTCATCTGCGGCGGCGGACAGGGATCGCTCCGAGGCGGGGAAGTCAACTTGCAAGCAAGTTTTTTTTGGCATTTCAAAAAGGTCATTCAATAAACTTGCAACTTCGGAATCGTCCCCCACGCAAAGCGCACGGAGGCGGCCGGTTCGTCCGAGCGGCTCGCTCAGATTCCTGCGGGATGCGCGCGGAGGACACCCGGCTGCTGCCTCTCAAAACTTCTGCGTGCGGCAAGAACCGCCGGAACTACCGTGCAAAAGGATTCGAGACTCACCTGGAATGAGGCACAGGATGTGGAACAGCGCGACCCGGCTCTGCGGCCCGAGCTCACTCCGGTGGGAAAGCGGTAACATTTTGAAAAGCGGTGCAGCCTCCTGCTCCAGGACCAAAGCGTAGGACGCATGCCAATTTAACGGTATGTGGCGAACAGTGGAAGCTCCTCAGCAACAACTCTGAACTGCATGTGGACTGTACCATCAGCACCGGCGGAGCGGGGGGAGGCGGGGCTCACCTGGCAGTGCCGCCGAACGGCCATCAATCGTGGCTCCATTAGAACCTCCCCCCGGAGGAAGAGCCTATTCCTATACACATTACGTCATCTCTGTTGATAACCCGACAAGTATTGATTCCTCAAATCACTTTTTTTTAAATCCCGGCATTCCCAATCATCACGTTTATTCTGCCTCTTGTCAAAAACTGCAGTTTTTCAATCTATTCTGTCTGTTTTTCTCACACCCGGTTTTTAAAATCACTAAACATTAATCAATGCAATTTGTGGGAAAGTTAGACCTGTGAATCGTGTAGAATAATTGAGGGCCTCATTATGAACATGCAACCTAATGCAACCTCATAATATTAGGATGCTGTTTATGACAAACCTTTAGTGTTTTTGGGAATGCCCAAATACAAACTTGACATATTTGTCATGCAAACTGGCTTAAATCATTTGTACAAAAAGGCTTCAGCTTTTAAAATAGCTCCTCTAAACTCAGCCTGTTAGGTCAGGTGCGGAAGATAATAGATGTTTGGATGGCTGGGTAGAATGAATGGAGGAATGAAATCCTATTAAATTATGGTATGTGGCCTGTAGGTGGCATGTACACTCCTGAATGAATAGTTTTGTCTTCATCCAGTTCAGCTTTGCCAGTTCTGTGATCCTCTTTAAAAGTATTCCATATCCACTGTCTACTGTAACACATAATCCACACAGGATCTCTAATGCTAACTGCATTTTTATTTTTCCAACATTGACAAATGAAAATGTCTCTATTTTAGTATGGTAAACATTCATTGATTGGTGAAAAAAAATCCTTTAAATAAGTGATATTTATCATCATTATTTAACAAACATGGGTGCTCTCGCTGGCAATGTATAGTGCAAATGATAACTGAGGGTTTTGTGGGGTTATTACTCATTGCTGTGTGCATGCCTGTGTGTCTTAATTGAAGCTTCAGAGAGTCATGTCAAGAGTAGATGGAGTGAGGAGCCACACAGTGCAGACCTCAGTCATGGAGGTTCTCTGTGTATCTGACCATCACCAGTTGATCAGGATAACATGAGTTTTCCCATGAATGATCTTTTAAAAAAAATACATTATGGTCTTCAATTCAAATCAAGGACTAAACACCACAGATTTGAAAAGCCGATATAAATGTCAGGAGATGCTGCTTTCATTAGAATTGGAGTTAATAGTGGTAATCTTTGCAAAATGAATGTGGGTGGGATGAACTGAAAGTTGGAAGAGAAGCGCACAACTCCCCCCTCCATCCTTCCTGGTGACAGATAGCTAACCGGGTCAGTGCTTTAATTTGAGTCACAGGGGATACAATTACTCTCTCACCATCCCATTCATCTGTTACATTACAGTGCAATTGTTGGTGCACATCCATGTGCGTGTGAGCATAACAGGAGCTTTTTGAATCTAAAATATGAAGAACATTCTCATCATTCCTAAGTGAATGCACTGCCAGTCGGGCACAAACATGAAAGCTTTATTTTTTTGAAGAAATGAAAATGCCGAAAAACAGCATAGTTCCATCATGGGCTTCTTCTTTATATGAATTTTGGCATCATGAAGTTCCTCCTTGAAACTTGTTTCATAATGAGAAACACACTTTCCCTTCAATTATTCAACTCTTCGTCACACATCTTTATATGCTTATGTTTTGATATGTTGCTTTATGTCTTGATAATTTCCTACAAATAACTTCAGAAGTTGCAAAACTTGCAACTTCTGAAGTTATTTTGAATAGCTTTATTTAATGAAAAGTATGCAGATAAACTAAAAGCTCAAAGTGAATCAAACCTTTGTGAGCAACTGAAAATCCATCCTCTCTTGCACAGAAATAAGTTTTCTATCTGTTTATTTCTTTTCTGGAAGTGTGAAAACACCACAGCAGTCTAAAAAGGTCGACCTGTTCCTTTTGTGCAGGAAAAAGGGGTCCATAAGAACGTATCTGCATTTAACAAAGCAAAGCAACCAAATCAGTTTCCTGGTGGAGGATGTGAAGCGATTCTGTGATGTGTTTTGTGATCATGATAGCCGCCCGTCCCTCCTGCCCTCGCTCTCGGCTAAAGCCCCTCTCCGTCACCAGGTACTCTCCAGCTCTGGAATGTTTTTCAGCCCTTTAAGTGGTCTTTCATGAAGGCCGGAGAGGTACTGAGAGGGCTTCAAGACTGTGCTGGAGTAAAGATCGCTTAAATTAGTCCACCTCCCGCTCACATGCTCCTTTTATTCTGGAGGTCACCACCTCCTTTCTTGTTTACCCACATAAATTGTTCCCTCTCCCTGCACACTGTTTTATTTCTGCCATCCACACAAGTGCCCATCTGCTCTGTGGGAAAAAAAAAAAGTGGTGCTGGGGAATTTGTTGATGATGGCAGCTGTTGCTGTTTAAGAAATTAGCTTAAACCAATTTTCACAAAATATCATAAACATGTTGGCCATGTCTACATTTATGAGCTTGAAATAGAAACACAGACTTTAAACTATTAGGCTTCAGGTTGAGGCTCACTTTGTCAAACCATTTTCAAACCAAAGGTGACATCTGCTGGCCACAGGGATATATTCCTTATCCAGAGTCCAAATTAATCCAATTCTCACTGTAACCCAATTACTTTTTGCACATTTATCATGACACATGTCACACTGAAGAGCATTTACCAAAAACTGACAAAACTACTAGATATAATTTTTGCATTATTGAGCTAGCATCAAAACTTTGTTAGCTTGTCTTGCATCATTGAATTTTGCTACCGAGAGAATATTTTTATGACATTTTCAGAATATTCAGCAACAGTTGATTGTTTAAGCACATGTGCTCCAGCATTTGTATTTCCAAATGCAACAGTAAATACACAATAACACAATTTGCTAACCATCCTACACCATTCACCAATCATGTATTCCTACCTGGACTAAATGTAGGGGACGATGTAGTTTGATGTCACACTTTTAACTTTAATTTCAATAATTTAAAAACAGGCTGTTGAACTGATTTTATTTCAATTTGAGGTGGAAAGCCAAAGTATTGTAGATTTTCAAGATACTGAACATCAGATCCACCTAGAGCAAAATGTGAAAGCCATCATGAGGTTGGTTGTCCCTGTGTTTTTTTCAATAGAGAAAGGTAAAATAAGAAAAGAGAAAAACAAGAACACTGAAAACTTTCATTTGGGATCATCTCGACATGACATCAGTGCAGTTTAAGACCATCCATCTGAAGAAAATATTAATTTAAAACACTCTCCCCTTAAAATCTAATGTCTTACAGCTGAACTGTGCATCTGACCTTGATTTGAGCATTTGACCTTCGTACTGGTTTCTAGTGGATGATATAACATGAACACGACAATTAACAATACACTTAGAAAAACACAATCACTTTTTGATCATTTAGTCATCAGTGAACCTCCTGAATTTCTCCTGAACACATTTTAATCAAATTATAATTGATCATTATAAACACTTTTTCTTTCCAGAGGTATATTTTTAACACATTTATAGCCTGTTTAGTTTACAAATGTTAAAAAGTTGGCATCATCCTCTCATCATATCAACATGAATTGTAAATTATATCATTAATAGAAAATGAACTTAGATTTGATGTTTTTCCTGCTGGAATAATTATTATTATAATAGTTATTGGAAAACTCAAATATAGCCTCAGAATAAAAAAACAAGATTTTTATTTCACACAAATCAAATCAGTCAAACATATACTTCTCTAAAAGTCATGAAAGAATGATTGAAAGTCTCCGACTTTGTGTTTTATTACAGAAAATAGTTCATTCATACAAACCTTTTCCTTTGCCAATTCATATTTCAAGTCATGATTTTCTGAAAAACATCTTTATATTTACAAGCTTAATTGGAAGTTAGTTTCACGCATAAGGTTCATCATTTAATTACAGAAATTTAAGAGAACAATTCATCATTGGTTGAGCGTTCATTATTAGATTTCTGTGAGTATAGTTTTTTTTGTTAAAAATGTTTGGCTGGGAGCGACATGTAATGTTTAATAACCACCTGCTCTGCTGTCTGTAAATGCAGCTTCAAATGTAAGTTTCTCTTTAATCAAAGAGAGAAACAGGATAATATCGAAAACAGAGCTTCCAGAAAAAGTACCTTTTTTTAAAGTCAAATCTCATTTCAACAGCTTTTGGTGAAAATTAGACACTGTCTGCTCTGCAATCATCTGACAGCACAAAATCAAACCAGCATTAGTTCAGATTTCATTTTTTCATAATATAAGAATATAATAAGACACAACACCACCTTGATTCACACAGAGGAATTTCATTCACATTATTGTTCAGGTACATAACAGCCTAGAGTTATTCCACAATCACCGTATTTAAGACATCAGGCTTAGAAAAGGGTCTGATGGTGGTTTTAATGCCGAAGGTGAAATAGTACTTGAACACGTGGCTGAAGGTCTGATCTCTGAGCCCGTATATGAGAGGACTCAGGAACTTTGGAAAAACGAGCAGGCCTAAAAAGAGGAGGTACTGAACGTGATGGGCCACAGCCTGGCGGGAGTCGGCCCGGTTGCCGGAGTTGATCATGCCGAACAGGGTGGAGGTCAGACACAGACACAGCTGAAACAGATGCAGCAGCACCGTCTTGTGCGCTTTAGTGTTACGGACAGCGGAGGAGGCCGACCTCACCGTAACTAAAACTGCAATATAAGTATAGATGATGATAACGCTCACCGATACAAAATACAGAATGGTGAAAGCCCTGCTTAAAGTCAGGTATATCTGTAAACGGAAAACACTGGGTTTGCTGCAGACTGTCAAGAAAACAGAATCTGAGTTCTCCAAACTAATGAACAGGAAAAGCTGTGTGACTGAGTCCAAGGAGGCCAGCACCCACATCACCGTGATGGCTACGCTCGTGGCCCGCGGCGTGGCGATGCTGGAATGCCTCAACGGAAAACAAATGGCGACGTATCTCTCCAAAGACATGAGGGCAAGGATGAGGGGCGACATCTGAAGAAAGACGGTCCCCATCAGGAAGACGGCGATGCACACAGAGCTGATCATTCTGACCATGGTCAAAGCGAAGATGTACAGCGTCATGGTCACCGCCAGCTGTAGGGAGTCGGTCAGGAGCAGGTGGCCGAACAGGATGTACCGGGACGACTCCAGTAAGAGAGGCTTCCTCAGCAAGGCGAACATCATGACGGCATTCACATAGAGAAAGAACAAGCAGGGCAGCAGGGACAGCACGGCTTTGACGGTGTCCTGAGGTATTAACTGCTGTGTTTCTGTTGACACATTCATGACTGGAGTCCCTGGAAGAGACGTAACACACACACACACACACACACTGATTTCACAGCAAACTCATAAACAGTCCTGCTGTGAGGACTGGACAGAGTTCAGTCAAATATCTGAAAGAAAAGAAAGAAAAGAAATTCGATGCTCAAGTCCAGACATCAGAACACATCCACTACTCACGAGTCACTGGTTCAGCTCGGCTTCATTTGACAGATGAAGCTTCAACAAAGCAGTCTGTGGAGAGAATTAACCTCCAGCCCATCACGTCCTTTTATAAGCCATCTTCGTCTTGACATCATCTTTCATTTCAGTGGCCGACCAGTCAAAACTCTGCACCGGCCGCCTTCTTCCCTTTCTCGCTCTCTCTTTTTCTTTTTTGTTTTTTTTTAAGGAAACAATTGTTGAGTCAAACTGTAAAAGTTAGAGTACTTTGATAGCACTCTGAGAAGTTTTATCCATCCATCCATCCTGTACACAGGTTCATCTAACTCAGAGTCAGCGGGGCCTCCAGCCGATCGCAGCTCATTAGGAGGGAAGGCGGAGTTGAGGCTGGACAGGTCAGCAGGCCATCACAGGGCAAACACAGACACACACATTCACACCTACAGGCAATTTAAAGCCCACAATTATCCACAGACACATCCTGCTGGACTGATGGTGGAAGGAAATGGGATTATTTTGAAAATGAGTGTTTTTTGGGGGTAAACATGCAATTCGCCACAGAACGGCACTGTGCTGCACCTTTTAGCTAATAGTTAGTGTTGCTTATTGACCTTAAAGTGTGTGATAAACATTTCATGGCAAATGCTAAAAGATCAGTCAGATTGAGGTTATTCAAAGGTTCACTGTGCTCAGGTTCAGACACAGGCCTTATTTGTGGCTTATATTTCTGTATTTTTACTTCTCCCACTACACTTGTGCCACATCTGTGTGAAAAGTTCCTTTAAAAATAAAGCACATGCATGCATGCATGCACACAAACGCGCCCACATCTTTAATGTTTTCATCGTGTATCAGGAGTGTTGTGTAACTTTGTTGGAAGGAACAACAATGAAGTGTTTCGCACTGGTTTGAAGACGGCGGCTGTCTGTCTGGAATCTTCATGTTCTTCCAAGGGTAAAAGTGTTTTTTTTTTCTCCTGATACTCTGATCTGCTCACACTGTTCAAAACATGTATTGAGGTTAATCGGTGACTGTAAAATTGCTGTAGGTGTGACTGTGATGGGCTGTTGTTCCTGGAAATACTAAGGTGGATAAAGTTACAGAAAGTGGCAGAATGAAGGGGAAAATAAAGGACAAGGAAGGCAGCCCACCAATCGTAATCAAGATCAACTATAAATGGGGTGAGATAAATACAGTGAAGTAAGTCGATCCCCAACGGGACCATCAAAGTGTCTTTGTTTCATTCTTTAAGGTTTTCAAAAAGTTGCAAACAAATTTACTGTATTTATGAGTCATGTCCCCTCTACAGGGATGATACTATTACCCGCCATCTTTGGCATTTGAGTTTTACAGTCTGCTTTTAATGTTGCCCAGTCTTGTTTATAGAAACTGAAGCTTGTCTTGGTTCCCTCCTTCTGATGTTCTCGTCTCGAGAGAACCAAGAGCCGCTACTTCTCAGGTTCCAGTGACATTTTTCAGTTGGATGTTCTTCGCGTTCGGACTGAACTGAGAAAGTGCGCTCTTTAGTTTCTCGGCCCGCTCTGCCTGAACGGCCTCCAAATAGAAACTGAAATGTCTGAACTGCCCTCGCCGAATAAATTCCGTTCATTTTTATGAATAAAAGAGAATCACCACTTCAGCGGTTGCACCAGTGGTGACGCATCTGTCCTTCATGGTTAAAAAAAAAAAAAAAATCTTTGGACAATTTTTAACGTGTCTTTTTAAGGTAAGACTGAGCGCTGTGAATTGGCTGCCTGGGCGTCTTTAAACCCCAGTAATTTCGTTGCAACTTGTTGTAACGACAATAAATAGCATTCCATTCTATTTTTGACTTTTTTATTTTGTTTTGTTTTAGAGGTTTGGATGGACTTTGTCACATATTTCAGCCTTGATTTTTGGTCATGAGGCCTGACGGTGACAGTGAGGAGGGGGGAGCTGCACTTATTCCCACCAACACCGCTCAACCCTGCCCACCTGCAGATGACAGTTATTCAGGCTGGATTTATGTGAATCGGAGCCACTGAATGGGAAACAATTCAAGGAAAGAAAATTTAGTTTAGCAACCAGTCATTGTTTCCTCTTTGGTACATTGAGCCCATGGATACAAAAAAAAAAAACAGATATAAGTCTCTTCTGGAGTATTTCTGTTACAATCAAAGGATCTGGCACTTTCAGGCCTTGTTGAGAGTGTGTAAAAGGAAAGAAAAAGTTTTTACCAGTAAAGATGGTATTAAAACTCCTTCTCATGACACATCATTGTTTACCGACACATCGCAGGATCATCTCAGAGGTTTCAGTCCTTCAGGACAGCAATTACACTTCATTAATAATTGACCTGTTTACAGGACGCATCTTTTCTATGAGCTCCTGAGAGTGTTAATCCATGGAGGGACAATTAAAACCCATGAATGTATTAATCCTCTGAGCACATGCAGAAAAGTGTGACAACTTTGTGATAAAGTTTCAGGAACTGCTCGTTTGGCTGGATAGATCATCATACACAGATTTATCATGCTGAAAAAAAGACTTC
The DNA here is from genome assembly GCF_902148845.1 of Salarias fasciatus. Lineage (NCBI taxonomy): Eukaryota > Metazoa > Chordata > Actinopteri > Blenniiformes > Blenniidae > Salarias > Salarias fasciatus. The sequence continues at coordinate 9,742,408 of NC_043754.1, forward strand.
CAAATAAAAAATGTGATATTTTCAGTTGCGGTTTAAAGCCACAAGGCAAATAAACCTGAATTATAGCCGCGGTATAAAATAAATGGAGACTTTTTCTGTGACGCATGTTCCAAAAAATTTATTACCATTACTTTAGAATGAAAATAAAACAAACATAAATTTCCACATTTATTCCCCACAGCATATCCCCTCATTTAACACAAGCCAACAAATTGTCATTTTTAGAGAACTTCTGTCATCTTAAGGACACGAAACAGCTTGGAGATCGTTATTGGCGGCATCCATCTTTAATTATCATTGGAATTCAAACATTGAAAACACTCAGTAACATTGATGCAATCACTCAAAAAAATATTTAAATACGAAAAGAATTACTTTATCGGCTCTTAAAAAAAGAAGATAACTGTAAAGAAAAAAAAATATGGATGAATCCCATCAAAAGTAAGGCAAAGCTAAAGGCAAATATCTACATACCAAAAAGCAACAGAAAAAAAAAAGTAACAATAATAATAATAATAACTTGTTAAATTTGACAATGATGATGAATCTTGAAAGATTTTTCTTCTACAGCTGCTGGCTTTATTCTGAAAGGGAATTAACTGCAGGGGAAAGAAAAAAGCTTCCTGTTAACCCTCAAGAATTCCAGAAGTACAGTTATTTATACTGGATTAAGTCAAATAAAATCAATAAATGTGACTGAGGTTAAGGCCGCTTACCACAGGTATCCCTCTTTAAACTCAGTGAATTTGTGCCGGACCATAAACGTTGCTAGAGCGTCTGCTACCTGCAGATCACACACGACCAGATTAAAAACAGACGAACACCTCCTCTCACAGGCTTTAGGATTGCAGAAAGCGTCGCAGAGTGACTTTAAAAAATACGTGAAGGCCAGCGCGCACTGGGATGAGATCTTACTTTATCAGGAGCGTCCTCGTGAACGGCGTGACCACACTGAGGGAGCACCTGCATCTGAAACTTCCCTGTGCACAAAAACAAACGTCTTTCTAAGATTACAATTTCCAAACAGGTTGAGGAAGTTTTGTAAAAATACACGAGACATCACATATTCAGAATCTTGCATTGTACCTGATCTCTGTTTTGATAAAGATAACTTTAATTAATCTGTGCGTGTAAAGAAAAATTGAAGACGCTCACAGAGCGTCTAGATTTCGAGAGCCGCCTCATTTCAGACCTTCATGGTGCTATTTTGTTTCCTGTTTTGAAACAGATCAAATGAAGGCTAAATGTTCACTTGCTGCTGATATCTGCTACACCAACGAGTACCAAAGAAAAGAGGTGATCAGCATTATTTTCTTCATGTGCCGATGGTCAAACAGATCTCTGCACATTTTGGTTTCAGAATATCTGATCCTATGAGGATGTGCATACCGGTACTTCAATATGAACATTTTCCAGGAAATTGAATTTTTTTGTCTCAAGTTTTCTCTTTCAACATGTGATGCTGTTTATGTTCAATGGCGAACAAATCATCAAACAAAATACCATGACTTCAAACATCATCCAACCTTTTTTTTTTGGCTTGACTCACCTTGCATCTGTCCAATAGTGAGGTCTTTGTCAAGCCGGTCCACCCCTGTACATGAAACAGTCACAGGTGAAATGGTTCAGAAAATGTTAATCAACACTAGTAGAACTGCCATGAATTCACAATTCAAACTGTAATGGAACTCCAGAAAAGCCAATGAAGACTCATTTTGAGAAACTTTGAGGTCAAACCTGCGAGCAGGAGCAGTTTTGGCGCAGGGCAGGTGAGGAAGAGGGCAGACAGTCCTCTGAACCAACCCTCCCAGTATTTTTCCGTCTTTGACAGCTCCACCCGCCAGGTGAACACGCTCTCTTTTTTCATCTGAATGAGAGACATGAGAAGATTAGAATGAGAGTTCAGTCTCTACGCAGAGACATCAGGACAGATGAGGGATTCAAGTTCTGAGAGAGAATAGACCTCTTGGTCATCTTCCTTCATTCTTTTCTTATTAGATTCTTCCTCTGCCTCTTCATCCTCCTCTTCTTCAATAATACCTTCGATGCTATTGGAGACACCCGAGCTGGTGGTGGACTCCTCACATCTGTGAAGGTCAGGACAGAAGAATGACAGACACTTATTAAAAGACTCAAACACACACACAGTATTTAAATGAAGGACAAGACACTTTGCAGCCAGCCGTACTTTTTCACCTGACCGCCCATTGACACTCGGGCAGACTCGATGTTTCGGATCTGCCCACTTTTGACACTGAAAATAAAGAAAAGAAGTCTTAGGATAATGTGTTCAAAAAGATACTAAATGGAGTGTGAAAATCACAACTCCATGAAGGGAGACAGAGTAAAGACACTCCCTTTCAATGTTATCAGTTTCCCACGTGATGCTCACCTCCACTCGATGGCGTTCTCCAGAGATTTAAACGTCTTTGGCCGACTTCTGAGGAAATTCTGCATACTGTTCAAAGCATCCATTGCTGTACCTGAATGATATTAGCAAAAGTTCTTAGCCACTGTTATGGAATTCAACCACATGTGCCTTTGCTTCAGAACGTACCCTCAACGACGTCGATGACGCAGAGGCCGAGCAGGGACGGTATATGATTCGCTGCGGCTGTGTGAACGGCAATGGCGCCACCCATGCTGTGTCCAATAATCATGATCGGAGGAGGGTTCTCGCCATAGAGAGCTTCCACCACTTTACCAATATCCCTTATAAAAGAGAGAGTGAAGATAACCATTACGCTGGCACAATTTTCTAAGTTCAGGTTGATAATCCAGTCAGAAATGCATGAGGAGAACAACTTACTTTGCCATCGTGTCTGCAGAGAGATCTTCAGGATTTTTCACTTTGGTGTCGCCTGTAGGTGAGAAAAGAGGACACTAATTTGCTGAAATTATGTTTAAAATAGATGAACGTGTGTAAAATCTATAGCCAAATACAATTTAGGTAGCAATTTAATACAAACATGCATATCTCTATATTTACCGTGAGCTCGAAGGTCCATCGCCACGACCCTGCAGTTGATCCTGTTGTAAATAACCCCCTTCAAAAACACACACGGAAGCCATGTAAATGGGTCTGCAGGAAATCCTTTGCAATAAAAGAAGAGTATTCCACACGATGCGAATGAGTAGATGAGCTACAGGAAAGGTCCTAATTATAATGCTTACAGTAAACACTGCCCAGGAAAGTGCAGAGTGACCTCCTCCATGAAGCAGGAGCAGCACAGGACCATGGGAGCCGCTGCAGTAGATTCTGAAAATGTTCAAAGTAGTCAAAGAAAACCGAATCGAAGACAAACACTGCAAAGTATAAACAGTAACTCTTGACACTGGTTCCGTAATGCTGAATTTAAAACCTTACAGATTAAATTATTGGCCAATCATCAAAAAATCTACAAGAATGTAAAGTAAAACATGTATTTCTTTCATTAATTTTGGTTGTACATGTATTTGGTTGTATATGTAAAAAAACAACACTGAAGGATATATCTTTGCCATTTTCATTTTCCACTTCTACATCTTCCATTGTTTCAAAATACTGACTCCAGGGCAGGGGCGAGAAATCTCTCTTCCGTCCAGGTCTGTGTGAAACAAAAGACAAAATGTAAACTATTAATTTCCAGTGTGATTCTGTCAGAAGATGGGAAAAATTGTGTAATTGACAGAAAAACGTTTATAATCAAATATTCTGAAAATCTGCTGATTAAATTCAGTAAAATCCACATTTTCAAAAATGAAAACTGAATGACAGGAGTTGTACTCCCATGACAGAAGCAGGATACTTACCTGTATTGCTCCTAAGGCATTCATACTTTTCTGACACTATCCTCTGCTGTGTTGTTTTTACCCCTGTCGTACTTCACAGATGAACTTGTGAGCGATGTTTTTTTTCTAAGTTACTTGCTTTACAAGCAACTACTTTAACATGGTTGTGCCAACAGATCTCGGTGAGGCAAAGTCTCCAATATAAACACTGTGCAGACGCAAACTGAGATGAGACAAACCCCGCAGCAATGACAGCTATATAGAGATTTATTATCTTAAAATACAGTAAATTAAAATGATTTTTTTAACAGATGTGATCAGGTGAAACAGTGTTGCGTAGAACTGATGGGCCAAACTATGAGCAGCTAACGTAGCCTGGCTATCGCATCCTGTGGAGTCACGATCTCGCTTTCTGGAGCATTATATCCATTCTCATTCGACTAGACGTAAACAGATACGATGCCTGAAAAGTCCCTGCAGATGTTAGATTGCCGGCGAGGTGCTAACTTACCCCATTTTCATTTTGGAGCCGGATTGAAATCCACCTGCCATGGGAGGTCTGGAGGCTAACAGGTTCAAATGCAGCTGCTTCTCCATGTTGTCAGAACTCGGCTCGGTTTAACACCCCGGTCTCTCTGCTTCCCAGCATATGATTTATTCCACCCCTGCGCGGATATTAGACAGACATTTGGGGGAATTGCGTTTGGCTAACAAGCTAATGGCTAGCGGTCTTCTTCTGCTGTTGTGTTAGCGGCTGCGATTAGAGTCGCTCCATTTCTTCTTCGACGGTTCTCTGGGATAGTGTGTCCGCCAAGTCATGTTAAAATATTGCTGCCACCTACTGACCACAATTATTTACGACAGGGGGACGAACCCAAGGCTCACTATGAATGATGATAAATATTCACACGAGAGGAGAGGCTCACACAGTTATTGACAATAATAATGTAACATGATAGGAAATATAAATGGAAACATTGTTTGTTCCTGTACACCCCAATTTGCATATTAATAAGCATTTTAGTGGCATTTCGTTCAAAATCATACATGCCCTGTCTTGTTTTTGTAAAAGATTAATTTTCTGACATTTTTAGAAAATAAATAAACCCTGACCAGTGTTTTTGAACATGTCCCATACCATGGAGACTCCACCTGTTTCCAAACAATTCTATTCAATGTGGGTGCTGATTAAGAGGAAAAAATGATATGATGTAATTCCCAAAGAACCTGTTTAGTGAACAGAAGGGTTATGAATTTGACAGTTTCAGCCAGAATATCTCGACTCCTGTAACAACAAAGTCATTTTCACAAACCTTACAGTTAAAACCTAAGATATTTGATCAACAACTGGAATAAGTTATATCCTCAGAGAGACACAAGAGATAAGATTTGACTTTGAGAAGCAAAGAATTCAAGAAATTAAAGTGACACAGATCGTCTATATCTCAAAATAAGTCTCTTAGATATTTCATTTCTGCTTTGGTTGACATGTTTCAGCTTGTTTCAGATCAGTGGCTCACTATACAGGTGTAAAACACAAGATGGCAGCAGCTTGTTCTTTACACATGCAGATGAGACCGATCACTGCCAACAGTCACACACATGAAGTTCACTTTGTTCATCCAATATTGAAATTCAATCTATCGAGTCATAGGGTCCTGAGGTCAATCTCGGTTGAGTATGGGGGGGAATCAGCAGACACCTTGGACAGGTTCACCAGTCAGTCACAGAAACACACTCCAAACAAGCACTGACTCAAGCCTCAAATGTCCCGCTATGAGGCGAGTGTGCTAACCACTACTGTGCAGCTCAGAAGTTAACTCGTCATGATTAATGCCAGAACGATCAACCATAGTAATTAGTTATGTGTAAACTATAAATTTATAACCTGCACAGAGCACATGGACCAGCTACTTGAAAACAAGAAGTCTTTTAACAGTTTTTTTTGTCATTTATCAGGCAAAGAGAGGCCACCAAAAGTTACAATATCATTTCAAAGAGCAAAAATGATTACATCAGTGTTTCACGCCACAGGAAATGGAATCAATCTCAGTGGATAATAATTCCACCCTGGACAGGTCGATAGTCTATCATGGATATCAATTAAGAAACACCAAATCATCTCATGACTTTTTTTTAATTCAAATTGAGGAGGAAACAGGCATATCTGGAGAAAACACATTCATGGGAACTGTTCACAGCATGTGGATGCCTCAAATATTCAATGTCTTACATCTTTCTAAGCAATTATTGACATTATGATGATCACAGTTCTATATTATATTATATTATATTATATTATATTATATTATATTATATTATATTATATTATATTATATTATATTATATTATATTATATTATATTATATTATATTATAATTTTGTATTTACACATTGGAAGTCCCTTGTTGTTGGATCAGTCTCGCCTTCCTGTCCCATTGCCATAAAAAACCCCAACATGTAGGGCCTTGCACTCTGCTCCAATAACCTTTTGGTGACGCAGAGACGGACTCTATTTATAGTGCAAGCGTTTTTTTCTTTTAATGAATAGTGTAATGGAGATGATCTGCTTCACGGCGCTGTTTCACGAGGGCGCTGCAGTGTGAGGAGCCACACTTTGCCAGCTCAGTGTCATTTTCAGGAGGTGCCTGGGGGCGATCGGTGCCAGCTGGTTGAGGCTGGTCCAGTGAGTTGTTTACGCGTCTGACTGAGTGCTAAAAGGTTACTGACGCAATGTTCTCAGGGAACAATCTTTAGAGCAGAGCAGGTGGTAAGAGAGGCTCCTACTTCTGCACAGCACCTTGACAGGTAAATAAAAGGAAATGTGAGGAAAATCAGGTTGGAAAAGATATAGAAAAACAAGTGTTTTGATAAGAAAATGCATTACAAGTCCATACATACACAATAACTGCTGTGCACATTTTTAAAAAGCAGTAACAGAAGGTTTATTCAAAAAGTTGTTTTTAGCCGCACTCTGACGGATAACAGCAGGTAAAATAAGAAGGTGTTTTTGCACAGTCAACTGTGTGACTCACCAAAGGCCTTCTTGGGGCCATGACCCGGAGCTGCATGTGGAAAATCACATGCTTGGAGAGGCATGTTGCAGAGGAGCCCAACACTTCATACGCACTGCGTCCCCCCTCTCAAACATTTTCCATTCGGCTGCCAGCCCCCCACCGGTTGGACAGGCAGCCTTGAGCGATTGTGCACCCTCCCACCACATTCAATGTATGGATTGGCTGAGAAGCACGGCGGTTCCTGAGAACACGCTGTTACTTTTATGACGTGCAGGGAAGGAGGGGCGAGGGGATTCCTCAAACTGTTCAGTCCAGATATGCGGTAAGAAAGGGATGTTGTGCTAATGTTACCCAACAGAGGGACTCCTTTGAGGAAGTTGAATGCCCCACATAAACATGCAGAGAATCCAGACAGGCCTCTTAGTGTGATTGGCTGCGTTTATCAGCCAATGAGGAGACGCTCTGCAATGTCACTGCAGAGAGCCCAGCTGGAATCTGAACACGTTGAAGCAGGAAATTTTACATAAACACCAGGTTATGGTTTAAAAAAAAAAAAAAAAAAAAAAAAAAAGAGTTCATGATGATGTTTTCAACAAATAAATCCATTAAAAAAAACACTGTTAAGCTGGTAGAAATATTAAGAATGGTGTAAGTCTTTGTACATCCCACACCCTGCAGTCATAATAACAGCAGATGAAGCAGATCAACAAGTGCTCAAATATCTGGCTGTACATCAGAGCTGGTAAACATGGGATTCGCATAACAGGTGTGCCAGACTTGTTAGGCTGCCCTGCAGCCATGTGCACGAGAGAGTATATATTCAGCGGCTTCTCCGCGAGTCAGACAGTAAGAAAACAGCATGCGACAAGGACGCTAAAAGGACTAACCACTCAAAGGATTTTATTAAACCTTTCTTTGGATTATAATTTATTTTTGGGGAGGAAAGGTAAATTCATATTTCAACATGATGGAAACTTTTTTACAAATTATTAACATTTTTCTTTCAGTGTCATTTTTATATCCTAATTCACATAAGAAAGATTACAATGTAAAAAAAATACAGATTAACTGTTTTCTAAAGAATCTTCTGTTGTACACGTCAAAACAAAGTGTTGCTTGCTCACAATAAGAGAGAGACACACACTCACACTCATCAGCAGAAGAAGTAAAATAAATATGCTTGTTTTCCCAGAGAGCATTTGCACACTTGCTGATCAGTTTACGGCCCGCAGCATTTCCACGACAGCACTTCTTCTGAAGAACAGTTTACTTTCTGAGGAAAACTTTGCCACTGCACTGACAGGTATGCACAGCATTTGACACACTTTAAATATCCAGCCTGCGTGCTTTCTATGACTTTTACACCAAGGCTTGACCGTGGTCAAAGGTCATTCAGAGTGTCTGTCTTAAGCTGAGAAATCATGTGTGATGTGTTTGGGCTGTCCAGAGCCTGAGCAAATTGCATTTCTTTCCATTTATGTCATCAGTCCAATCATAGAAATGGTTGGCATGAAACCCAAAGACGTCGTGCCCTCTGCCGCGGTTAAATTCTTCGGGGCCGGCACCGCCGCCTGTATCGCTGATCTCATCACCTTCCCACTGGACACGGCAAAAGTCAGACTTCAGGTGAGTGTTGGAAACTTTTATTTGCATTTAAAAGTCAGATTTCCTCCAGATAATATTATCCAGCTGCTAAAATTCTTTATGTGCTCTTTTCCAGATTCAAGGAGAGTCACAGAAAGCTGAAGGAGGAAATGCAGTCAAGTATCGGGGAGTGTTTGGGACCATCACCACCATGGTGCGCACAGAGGGGCCCCGGAGCCTCTACAACGGGCTGGTGGCGGGACTCCAGAGGCAGATGAGCTTTGCCTCGGTCCGTATCGGTCTCTACGACTCCATGAAGCAGTTCTACACTCGAGGCACTGAGAGTGAGTTTCCTGTCCCTCGCGCTGACTGAACGGCGATATCAAACTTCTTCGCCGCGGCTAACCGACGTGCCGCGCAGGTGCCGGGATCGTCACTCGACTCATGGCGGGCTGCACGACCGGGGCAATGGCCGTCGCTTTCGCGCAGCCGACGGACGTGGTGAAGGTGCGCTTCCAGGCCGAGGTGCGGCCCTCCGATGGCGGACGGAGGTACAGCAGCACTTTGGACGCCTACAAGACGATCGCTCGAGACGAGGGCGTTCGAGGCCTCTGGAAAGGTGCGTGCGTGACGCCTTCTGCTTTTGGCAAATTCTGATTGCATGAACGTGTACTGTTCTCATTTTGAAATCTTCTGCTCTCTTCCAGGCTGCATGCCAAATATCACACGCAATGCAATCGTGAACTGTGCAGAGCTGGTGACCTACGACACCATTAAAGAACTCATCCTAAAGTATGACTTGATGACAGGTGAGATAAAGAAGCAGACATTAAAATGATCAAACTAGGAAATAGAATTTACTTTAGCCAGATCGGAGCTGACTCCCGCTTCCCCCCCCCCCACAGATAACCTGCCGTGCCACTTCACGGCCGCGTTCGGCGCTGGCTTCTGCACCACGGTGGTGGCTTCTCCTGTGGACGTAGTTAAAACGCGGTTCATGAATTCAGGAAGCGGTCAGTACAGCAGCGCTCTCAACTGTGCTTTCACCATGCTGAGAAACGAGGGACCCACTGCGTTCTATAAAGGGTGATTACCCACAATGCACACACATCTACACAACGATTCAAATACCTTCAAACACATGTCCAACGTTCTCTCTCTCTCTCTGAATCCCTCTCAGGTTCATGCCTTCTTTTCTGCGACTGGGATCCTGGAACATTGTCATGTTTGTCACTTACGAACAGATTAAAAGAGGGATGACAAGAGCTCAACAGTATTGGGAGTCACCATTTTGACAGCAGGACGTCGGGATCACACAGATCAACAGCCTGACCAGCACCACAGTGGTGTGATGGGAAATCCATGTGTCTTGAGGACATCTGCAAGAGGAGACCCTACAGAGAGCCTGAAATCGTCGAGGTGCCCGGGGTCACAAAGCTAACATTTCACAGGGGAGGTCTCTGTGAGGTCTTTCAGATAATACAAGTGTCATGAAGATTTGTAGCAACATCAGGATGGAGAATCGAGAAATGTAACGAGCTCCTTCAGGTGGAAGAGATGGACGTTGAATGTTGAGTTACAAAGGTTAAAGTTTGCCTCTTAATGAAAAACTTTACAATGATGAAGTGAAAACAATATGTGAATGGAATTCAGGTGTAAGTGCTACTTTCTACAAGAGGAAAAATCAGTCATGTACATTACTTTATATTTGATATTATCAGCGAGAACAAGTTTTCCTGCTTCCCTGGTTTCCTCCCACAGTCCAGAGACAAGTGTGACTGTCAATCCTGAACTGGAAACAGCAGTAACAAAGATGAATGGATGGATGGATGGATGGATGGATGGATGAATGGATGGATGGATGGATGGATGGATGGATGAATGGATGAATGGATGGATGGATGGATGGATGGATGGATGGATGGATGGATGGATGGATGGATGAATGGATGAATGGATGGATGGATGGATGGATGGATGGATGGATGATGTCCTTATATGTGAATGTCAGTGTCTGTCCATTGTTTACACTGTTTGAGTTTTGCACAGTGGCAAGAGATGTAAAGTTTAAGGTAACAGTATGATTTATTGCTGGCCAATGAGTCATGATTGTGTTTTTTTGTTTTATTTAATAAATGAAAGCCCTTCCTTATTCTCAGCGTTCATTTCCTTTGTTTTTATTTTGGTTGATTAGCTTGGCTATAAGATCTAATCGGAATAACCTGGACTCACTGAGAAAAACAGGTATATTCACTTCCATTCTAGTCACATGGAGTCGTGTGACGTACCCAAGCTTCACATATTGCATTTGATGATGAGGGTAAAGAAATAAACAAAGCGACAATCACAGTTATGCTTTGACAGCCTCTCAGTATTTGAAGCAACACTGGCTCCAGTGGCTGTAGTTTAACAATGGGGCTCTAAAAGGTGCCATATACAGGCACAGCACCGCATGTAGGACAACATGTACTCATGAACTTTGACATAGTATTGTTCATTCCAATAAATAAACATTATCTTATATAATACACCTACTTTTATTTCACGTTTGACCAAAGATTTCTTTTCATTTTCACTTTGATCGTTTCGGTCCGGCGCACCTCTCTCAGAAACACGGAGCAGGTCTTCACAGAACGCTGCGGTGAGGTGATTACTGGTCCCAACATGTGGCTCTAATTTGGCGCGCTGCGAACGGCTTGTTCTTATGTTTTCATCATGACTCAGCACTCTCTGTGAAAACCCAACACTCAACAGAATCAAACACAAACGACTTTGGGCTACTTAAGAAATTCAATTTTAAAAATCCTTCAAATGAAAAATTAAAAAAAAAAAAAGATGTAAATGTTTTGCATTTTCATGCCTAAATAAACAATATAAAAAAGAAACTTAAATATTAAGACAGGAAAATTAAAGGACACCTGAAATAGATTTGCCCATGACACAACAGACAAGTACAATAACAGGTTGCTTGTGGCTCGGGCAGATTTCCAGTTGGCCCGTTTGACCAACCGGCGGGCGCAGAGATATGGTTGGGGTGCTGCCCCTCCAGGAACACATGTGCAGTGATGTAACAGCATCATGGCAGTATTTAAAACGCCGCCCCTCCTCTCCTCTCCACTGCATCCCCCTCATTCATCTCCTAAGCCTGGACCATTCATTTGAGACTTTGCTGCTTGGAGAGCGCTTTCACCCAGAATTCAACTTCATCTTTAACAAATTACCTTTTGGTACAGCATACTGTCTCAAATTATTTGAGTTTTTGGACTGTCTGTAATAATTTTAAAGTATTGTTAAATTGCAATATTAAGTAAAATTATCTCTGGTTTGCAGGATTTGGAGTATGCTCGTGAGGCTCAACACTTTTAAAAAATATTCTATGGAAAAACAAGGAAAGCTGTTTATAGCTGGGGCAAAGTTCAGTCAGAGAGACGCCTTTAGAGAATCCTGATCTCTGATTGCTACAATAAAGGTAAGCTTTTTACTTCTCTGTAAACGTTGACATGCCTAATTAAATTTTCCAGCGGTGAAAATGAAATAGTAAAGCTTGCCTAACAAGTGTGATGGTACAGAATGTACTGAACGATAGTCCTCCTTCTAGAGTCATTAAACTTCTCAAGCAATGAGAACAACTTATATAAACAGACAACACACACCGGCTGGAGGCTCCAATGATATAGTGTGAAGTAAATTAAAGTTTTTAGATAGAGTGACTGACTTTTTTTCTTTTTTTGTCTTTCTTTTTCTCAGATTCCAAAGGATCTCCTAGCCCTGTCCAAACAAAACAAGCCTTTTGATTTCTTGCATTGATCTTTAAAGAGTTTTGGAAAATGGTTGGATTTGGACCAGCAGACGTGCCTCCATCTGCAGCTGTGAAGTTTGTGGGTGCAGGAACTGCAGCCTGCATAGCCGATCTGCTCACGTTCCCTCTGGACACGGCCAAAGTGCGGCTGCAGGTAAGAACACAAAAGCTTTGTGCAGTTATAAATGTTTATCAAATGCAGAGTATTTTAATTGAATACTAAGCATATTCCATGTGATCGAATGTAAAAATGCTGATTAAGATATATAGAATGTACAAAAAGTTAAATTCTTTGTACTTTAGAGAGTTTTAAAATGTGGGAAGATGAGCCTCTCCGTTGATTTACATTCTAAACAGATCCAAGGAGAAGCCAGAGGTCCGGCAGCGACAGGAAGAAGCCCTGCAGTGAAGTACCGCGGCGTCTTCGGCACCATCTCCACCATGGTGCGCACAGAGGGACCCCGGAGTCTGTACAGCGGGCTGGTGGCAGGACTCCAGAGGCAGATGAGCTTTGCTTCTGTCCGCATTGGTCTCTACGACTCTGTGAAGCAGTTCTACACTAAAGGCTCCGACCGTGAGTATCCGCCGCCCTCCGTCCGTCCTCCACTCTCCGTCGGTCCTGCCTGGCGTTCGACCCCTCACTCTTCCAGACGCTGGCATCGGCAGCCGGCTGCTCGCTGGAGGAACCACTGGGGCCATGGCCGTCGCTGTTGCTCAGCCCACGGATGTGGTGAAAGTCCGTTTCCAGGCACAGACCAGATCTCCCGGCCTCTCCAGACGCTACTGCAGCACCATTGATGCTTACAAGACCATTGCGAAGGAAGAAGGTGTCCGAGGACTCTGGAAAGGTAGCTTGAGCTTAACATCTGGTTGATGGTCTCGTTTCTTTACAAGGAGTCTGATATGAGCCTGTCGCGCAGGTACAGCTCCAAACATCACACGCAACGCCATCGTCAACTGCACAGAGCTGGTGACGTACGACTTTATTAAGGACATGCTGATCATGTCCACTCCTCTAACAGGTGAGTGGATCCAGTTCCGTTTGGTTCAGGGCTGTGAAACGGCGGTGTTTGAACCGTCACCCTCTCATTCACAGACAACCTGCCTTGCCACTTCGTATCGGCTTTCGGCGCAGGGCTATGCACAACCATAATCGCCTCTCCTGTCGACGTCGTCAAGACGAGATACATGAACTCTGCCAGCGGACAGTACGGCAGCGTCCTGAACTGTGCCGCTGCCATGATGGCCAAAGAGGGTCCGCGGGCCTTTTATAAGGGGTACACCGTGATCAGTGCAAAAATACCTGACAATATATTATAAAAGACTATAAAATCAGCTTCCAATCAATATTCAAGCCTGATATTCCTCTGTCTTCTCTCTCTTCAGATTCATGCCTTCTTTTCTGCGCCTGGGCTCCTGGAACGTTGTGATGTTTGTAACATATGAGCAGCTCAAACGAGCCATGATGGCAGCGACTCACACTTACACAACATCAGCGTAGTTAGTCCTTACTGTCGCTCACAAGGATATGCAACTTACTTTTTCTTGCCTTCTGATGTATATTTAAATTCAAGGCATTACGGTTTGTGTCAGTGTCTGTCTTTCGCTCTCATGGTAGAGTTGCAGGCGTCAGAGATCAGATTGAGATTTATTTTTATAATGTGATCATTACTTGAATGACAACGCTTCCTTGATCAGTTGTTTCTTCTCAGCGGAGAGCTTCTCTGGAAACTGGACGTCAAAAGAAATGATGAGGTTTCCTCTCTGGGAAGGATCTTCGAACAGCGGCATTCCCTCTCCAGTCAGCACTTTTTCATATGTGGGGCTGATAAGATTAAAAAAAAAAAAAAAAAAAAAAAAAAAAAACTGCCTTCATTTCTTTTCATCACATTTTTTCTTCTCTGATAATTTGAGATGAATGATACATTAAAAGCATTATAAAAGGACACAAGTACGTATGCTTTTTGAGTGGAATACTTGTCTGAACTTAAAACTCACTTACTGCACAATGTCATTGATGGGAACACAGAGAAGCCTGCCATCTAGTGTCTGCACGTCCACAGAGAAGCCAGTCAAAGCCTGTTGGAAAGGAAATCACTGTGAAACTAAACACCATTTCTATAAACGTGACGAGTTTATGAATAAATCTGTGACTAACCATCTCCAGAGAGATCTTCAATGTGTAGATCAGGTCGTTGTGTTTTCTTTTAAACATGGGATGACTTTTCTCTCGGACTATAAACACAATATCTGCGGGGATTCTGTTTGGTCCCTGCAGGCAAAAACAAACGGAAATATCACCTTTGTTCAAATATTTCCTCTTTGATAGGAGCGTTGGAGCATATCACATTTTACAGTAATTAGCCTTTAATTGCAAATTTGAATTTAGGCGAATACAGTTTCAAATATGTTTTCTCTTTACTGTTGATTCCAAAAAAAAAGACAAAATAAAGAGCGTTCATGAACTCATGTTCCATTATTCAAGTTATAAAGAAGCCCTGAAAGCTAGCAGTACTGTCTTTTCATGAACTCTCAGAAATCAGCTGTCTGAGAGCAGCGTGAGTTGAATCAGCACCAGGGACAGCTCTACAGGCCTGGACTGGCCACGACACACATTAACTGACAAACAATGGGAGACAATAAAGTTGTATTATTCAAACGTTGCTGAAATAGTTCACTTACCTGATCTCCCTCCTTGAAGAAAACCACTTGTGTGCCTTCCCTCCATCCAGGCTTCACGTCTATGGACAGGATTTTGTCTTTGATACTCGACGTGTGTCCGTCTTCATTCATAACCTGACAAACACAATCAGCAGTTGTATCAACATTTATTGGATGCAATAACACTGAAAGAGAACATAACATAGGAATGATACAGCCAGTCAAACATGAGAATCACATGCAGGAGCTCTTACCCTGCGACATATCTTGATTTTCTTGGTGCACCCATGAAATAGATCATCCAGGGACAGGTGAAGGTCTCTCTCTATGGGTGGGTCCTGTGTTTTCACCACTCCTGGCTGCAGCCCACCAAACTGCAGCGGTGCATCATTAGTGTAGAAGTCTAGAGAAGAAATGGTGATTAATGGAGCCAGTGGGATCTGAGGAGTCAGGGTCAGTCTGCAGTCCGACCGTGTTCTCTTACCAGCAAACGGGTTGTCGCCTCCGAAAAACTGCCTGAAGGTTTTCTCTGGTTTTCCATGGTAAACATATTTGGATGACCAAGCCCCACCGCTGCCGTGCTCCAGCGGGATGCCGCCCTTCAGACCCTCCTCACCAAACTTATCATAGGTCGCCTTTTTCCGAGCTGTCATGAACAAAGATTATGTTCTAGACTAGAGACATACCACCAGGAAATACTGCTAAAATACAGAAGAACAGGAATTTTAATTAAGAATGAATCACTTTGCAGATCCAGTTTAATTGGCTAAAGGTTGTTTTGAAGAAGAAAACAACATTTTATGACAGCATTAAGTGTTTGCATGCAGGTCAGTTTTGAAGTTACGGTAATTTAATAGAATTTTCTGCTTTCAAGACTTGGAGGAGTTGTGTCACTGCTAATACATGTTTGTGTTGTTCAATTTACTTCTAATTCTTCAGACAAAATACCCCAAAAATTTGCAGCATATTTAAAAACAATGAAATCAGCAAAAAGTTTAATTTTGGGGGCAATAATCTATCTTAACTTTGACCTTGGACAGGCATTGATAATATAGCAATTGACTGAAGGCCACAGTTCTAAATACTATCCAGCCCTTTTTTTGACTTTAATTGCCCCGGATGGTTTTTTTTTTCAAGCTTCCTATTATCAAGCTTCTACAAATTCATACAATCAGCTCGTTTTTTCTTCATTCGTTTCCTCTTCCTTATATCCCTGCTACAAATTTTAGATACCAAACCACATATCCAGACCCCCAGTAACCATACAAAGAAGAAAAAGAAGAGTGACAGGATATTATGCCAAAATAACACACATTCTAAACCAAATAAATGAAAAAAATAATTTAAACTGATTGGAAATCATTTTCGGAAATATTTCTTTAAGAGATAAGAGAGCGAGATTAAGAGATGTTGGATTTTCAATCATATTTTGGCTAAAATGTCTCATTCTCTCTCCCTTCGGGCACACTATAGAAAGTAAAATAATATCTACCCCTTAGAGTTTACTGCCACAACACTAGTATTACTTTGTACTTACGATCGCTCAGAACCTCGTAGGCCTCCCCGAGCTGGGAGAACTTCTCTGAGCTTCCAGGCTCCCTGTTTTTGCTCGGGTGAAACTTCAAGGCGAGGCGTCGGTATCTTTGAGGAGAACCGAGCGGCCGGTTACAACGAGCACAAAACACACAAACAGCTGCTTCACCAGAACCCGAACCCCGAACCCGAACCCGAACAACTTACGCCTTTTTTATGTCGGCATCCGTTGCGTGTCTGTTTATTTCCAGGGTCTTGTAGTAATCGCTGGCCATTATTGAACACTCAGCACGCCGGGAGCAGCAAAGTTTACATTTGTTTCCATGGTAATGGATGATTGGAAACTCTCGCGAGATTTTGTACAAAATCACTGCAAATAAAACGAACTTTATTTCTACATTCAAAAAGAATAAATTGTAAGGTTTGAAGCATTAAAAAAAATTTAATAACTGTGGCGCTCATATTGTGATGTGATTTATTTTTAATGTTTGACTAAAACCATATTAAAACTCTAAAAGACTGGAAATTCTTTAGTTTATATAGAATACGTATCTTTGCTCATGTCATTGTTTCATCAAATGTTACCCTTTTTATGTGCAATCATATTTCGATGTGCAATATCATGTTTTAATGTCAGAGAAGAAAACCAAATAGAAAACTTGATTATGTTGTCCCTTTTTTAGACAAACAAAATCTAGAGTTTACGCCATTAAATAATTAAAAAAAAAAAAAAAAAAAACAGAAGCAAAGCTATTTCAGCGCAGCTATATTAAAACATGCAATATCAAGTTTTGTATCCAGTTCACATGAACATGCTATTTTACCAAGTTAACGACTGATACTTTTTTCATATTGAATTTTTTTGTCAAGAATTATGACTGAATTTCTGTTTGTGAGTAGGCTACATAAAGTCACCTAATTATTTTTTTTTTCCATTTAACTCAGCGTGATCACTGTTTGATCTTAGAAGACAAAAGAGAAAAAAAGATCTTAGATTACCAAAAAAAAAAAAAAGTTTTGTTGGGTCACATTAAAAAAAAGAAACTTGCAGGTTGTGATAACTGACCCTGAAAGCTAGAGGCAGCAGTACTGTATGCCTTACCTAGGGCTGAACAATATATCGTTATCATATTGATATCGCGATATGAACATTCAGGACATTAGTTTCTCAAAATCAACGATATCAAGATTTCCCCTGTTTGCCCTGCATGTCAGCTCGCTCATGCACAGGTAAGGCCAGGCAACCACAAACCTCGTTTACTGGTTGACAGCTGATGGCAGAGGGCGGCTGCAGAATCTGCACAAACAAGTTTGGTGGTAGTGGCAGTGAGTTCTCATAAATAAAACTGCATTTTTTTACATCCTTTAGTATTATGTTTTTATTTTTCTGAAAAATGCTTAACTTTCACTGAATCCATTGTAATATATCGTATCGATATCGAGATATCTGGCATGGATATCGAGATATGAAATTTTGCCCATATCGTTCAGCCCTAGCCTTACCTATTCAGTATGCATGCAATCAGCAATGAAGATGAATGCAGAGTACCTGATGATTGGGATGAGTTTCTGTGCAGTTCCTCTGTATTTTGCATGAGATTTGAGGGCAATAATGAATGCAACAGCAGTATTATGAAAAAAAAAAAAAAAAATTTCAATTTTTCCAACACAGTAACTGCAGACTTCCAGGCAGAATGACATGTTGGATTGGTGTTCAAGGACCAGGTTATGTTTTGGAGCTGGGATTGGCTACATCCAGTATAACAACATACTGAACTTACTGTTCACTTGTTCAACTTCTCAGCTTTCAAAAACATTTTGGTCGTTTCAAGCAGCGGTGACAAATGTACTTTTATTCTTCCATTTTAAAACCATTCCAGACAGAAACGTTAAGGACTACTATGCTATACATGTCAGACTCTCCTCAATAAGTTCACACAGAAATTGCACAATATTATCAATATGATCAAACTCCCACTGAGAGGAAACAGCAGACACACTCTACTGATTCTGTTAAAGGTGGTCCAGATGGATGCATATATTCATTAGCGATTCAAAACTCCATACCGAGTGCGATGATATTAACAGCCATAAAAAAGAAACATGAATCCAAAAGAAATAAATATTACAAGTCATTGTGGATTAAATACACATGTAGAATGATCACTAACAAAAGATCAATGCCAAAAATAAAAACAAAGAAAAAAAAAATCTTTAATCTCGTTTATAAAGATGATCGCAAACTTAACTAGATAAACCCAAAACCAAGGAAGCCCTCTACATACAATTTACCCTCCAAAGGTATGTATCGCCTTATCTAATGTTTCTGATGGGTTTCATGTAAAAATCCTCCTCAAATACTACCATCAAATAGTTGTAATCTATGATATCTGCAGTCCATAAGGAAAAATAATTAAAGATCTAGTCAAATAAAAAAAATAAAGAGAGAGTAGAAAATGGAAGCCAAGGTAAAAATAAAACCATCTCTAAAAAGACTTGGGGAAGATGGAGGACGGTGATGTGGACAGTGCAGCCGTGTGGTGTGTGTGTGTGGTGCTGGTTTGGTATCGTGCGGTTGCTGCGTCCTGCGGGACGATGGTGACTGCTGGTACAGGCACCTCAACCCTCAACATGAGTTTACCACGAACACTTCGGGGGTGTAAACGAGTCAAGACGAGTGTTTGCTGATAACCTTTGACACAACTTTTCGCCACCAGATATTCAAAAATAATAATAAAAAAAAAACAATTTAAAAACAGACCACTTTTAACACAGCTTGTCGTGAATCCTTCCCTATCACTTGGAAATGCGGCACAAATTAAGTTGACTGATAAATGCATACGAGAGCCACGTTGTGCTTATTAAGCTTAAAGCAATACAGGAGTTTCCAAAAGATATTGACACTCTTAAAACACACACATCATTCAGTTTGGTTGATAAATCTGGTATCGTCTGATACCAACTACCCCAAAGTGACTCATCACTCTTGTACCACCGTCTAGATGCCGGAAACAAACGACTAGAGAGCTCAACAGACGGCCGAGCTGTAAATACTCGCTGCGTATGTGTGTTACAGTGCAAATATTCAATTAAAGTGATTTATGACTATCAGAGCAGTTTTTTCCCACAATGACAAGAATAAAATGGATGTAGTGTTCTCTGGCAGACCCGGGAACTGAAGCTTGGGGGGGGGGGGGGGCAGTGAGGGGGAATATACAGGAAAGCCAAAACGGATTTCAGAAGCAGCCGTGACAAGGCCGGGACATTAGCAGGAACAGGCTCCTTCACTGGTGGGCTGCTCTGGCGGCTTCTCCAGCTTAATGTCGATCACTGAGGAGGAGGAGGAGTTAAGGAACTTCACAGAGAGACAGAGGACAGGCTGTGATTCTTCAAAACATTCATATCAACCACAAAATTTCACTAGCTGGTTGCGTCTGATTAGACAATTTCACAATTTCACTCACAACATGAGTGAGCCACTGTGGCAACAGATTTATAAAAAAGGGCCGTGATGTGAGGAAGCAGGATCTCCTGGTTCATTCCTGACGTGCACACAAAGGATACTGTCCTCTCTACTCTTGTCCTGTGTGGTGTCCATGCCGGGGAGGGCGGCCGCCACGCGGCGGAAGAGCTGCAGGGAAAGAGAGGCCAGACGCATTCTGTCAGAAGCGGAGTCGACTCGGAGCACGATGACAGAGTGAGACCGAGCCGGCGTGCTGGATATAATCCTATTGGATGATTTAGCATAAGGTCCACTTGAAGCTTAACGCAGAGAAATAGGCCTATCACAGCTTCTCCGGGGTATCGCATCAAGCAGCTTGTGTTGAAGCTGCAGCAAGGTCATATTTCTGTGCTTTGCAAGTGGCTTGAGAAGAGGATGTAGCTGTGATTTACTATCTGACGATGACAGAGCTCAGAGGATTTTGAGTGGTTGATGAATCTTCATGGGATTTCAAGAAAGATGACGATGCTGAATATGTTCACTTCCCATTAAACAGCATCTGATTGGGCTAGACGTGCAAATTTCAAGGCTGTAATAATGCTAATTTTGTGGTAATTAGTGCAATGTAGGTTGTTTTCAAACTCTGACCCCCCTCAATAAAGCTTTGTTAAAAAAAAAAAAAACAAAAAAACAAACACATGGGCCAATGTGAATCTGAACGGGTGGGAAAGAGTTTGTAAAACAAATGCATTCATGACCAGAGGAAGGTGACGTTTAGAGCACACCTCTATGCACGCATGCGTGTGTGAAATAGAAACCAATCAGAAGATAGCATGAGCACTATGAACGCGCACACACACACACACACACACACACGGAGGTGCACACGCTCTACCTGTTTCACATTGTAGCCTGTCTTTGCACTTGTTTCAATAAACAGAACATTCATCTCTTTCGCTCTTTGCTCTCCCTCCTCTGTGGTTATCTGTCTGTGATGAGCCAAAAGTCACCGCGAACAACACAGAACACAACCACCGGGACAAACACAAGCACACACACACGTATACAGACACCGCCACAGACATAAAGACAAGGGGGAAAAACAAACAAAAAAAAAAAAGAGACTGATTATATTGAAGTGTTTTTGCAAGTCGTGCCCCTTCCTGTTGCTGCTGCCACCGGTGCTCAACACCAAAAGCCTCCCGTCCCTCTTTGAGACTGATCAATTCAATTCCGGTCGCAAACTAAAAACATCATGATTTCGGGAAACAAAACTTTCTGGCTGCAAAAGAAAAACAGAGCAGCTGCATGAAGCAGCCTCTTCCAGCCCAGTAAGTTAATTATAATTATTACACTCAAACTTACTGAGTGTTTGATGAAGGAAATACTGCCACAGCTGCTTCTCGTGTTGTTTGTTGTCCATTTTAATGAATCAAAAACTCCAGCCTCTGTTTTCGGAGGGGGACTTTTGGAGCTGGAGCTCGGGCGGCAGCATCTGCAGCAGGACCGCGGAGCACGACTCTCACACACTCTTACCTGCTTCACGTTGTAGCCCGCTTTTGCACTAGTCTCAATAAACATAACATTTAGTTCTTTGGCTTTCCGCTCACCCTCTTCAATAGATACTTGCCTGTGGTAGATAAGGGGAGTTACAAAGGGAAGGTGCACAGCGAGAAACAAAACAAGTCCATGTGAGAGGTGACGAAAATGCATCAAACAGCAGAAAATCCAGATGAAACGGTCAGAGGTATCGACTGCTTCAGGAAGTGTGGAGGAACTTTGCACCGACTGACCAGCGGTAACAATCAATGACTTCATTGGCAAGTTCTCAATACAGAGCCTCCTTCAGGAAGGCAGGGAGGCGGACGACTGGCGACAGTTTACCTTTTGTCAGCAAGGTCCGTCTTGTTTCCCACCAGCATGATAATGACGTCGCTCCCTCGTTCCGTTCTCACATCGTCGATCCACTTTGTGGTTTGCTGGAAAGAGTTGACGTCTGGAGGAGACACAAAGGGAAAGACGGGAGGAAAGCGTCAGTATTCAGGAGATGAGAAGCTTCAGCTGAGAGAACGGTTTGTGAATCCTGCTTTCTGAATCAAAGAGTGTATTAACTTTTCTCATTTTTTTCTTCTAAACATCCAGAAACACGGATCACATGTCGGTGAAGGGAAACGTCCCGGCGGGGCCGTTATCCACCTACTTGTGATGTCGTACACGACGACAGCAGCGGCAGAGTCTCTGATGTAACTTGGGATGAGGCTACGAAATCGCTCCTGCCCCGCCGTGTCCCACAGCTGCAACCTGATCTGCGGGGCGGGAAGGGGGACGGGGATGATAGAAAGAATAAAAGGAAAAAACAGGAGAAAAAAAAAATAAAAAACAAACAGAAGGGATGTAAATAAATCGAGAAAAAAAAAAAAGACAAATGAGGTAAGTCAAAGTGACAAAACGTCAACTGAAAAGGAAACTAAATAAAGTCAAGACTAATGAGAGAGAGGAGAGAGAGTCGTGCATGCAGGTAGTGAATGATCTCCAGAGAGAGCAAAGCTGTCTGGGCCTGGGGGGGAAAGAAATAATCACCCTTCACTTGTCATCAACCATCCTCTTGATCAAGTAAGGTGTTTCATTTCAAAAGAGTGATGAGAGAGTAGATGGAGGGGCAGGAGAGAGAGGAAGAAAACTGGTGTTGTGAGGGAGGAAACAAACAGAGAAAGGGAGGACTGTCCACGTGGACACAGCGTCCTGATTATGGCTCGAGGCAGTATAAAAGCCGTGTGTTCAGAAACAGCGGAACTCGGGCGTTGAAAGGAACAAAGACACGATCCTGTCAGAAGTTAGTCCTCCTTCAACCGTCTGAAAGAGTTTAAGACAGGAGCAACAAACAGGGCTGATTTACTGCTGGTGATAAAAACAAACTTACTGTTCTGTCTTCAAGGTACATGGTTTTTGACAGGAAATCTATTCCTATTGTGGCCTGCAAATGGAAAACAATCAGTCAAACATTCACATCTTCAGAAAGCACGAATGAATATAGCGGAATGATGATGAATTAACAGGAGCCTCACTTGGTAAGTATTGTCGAAGCTGTCATACATGAACCTGGTGATCAGCGAAGTCTTTCCCACTGAAACACACAAAGAGCAACAATTACACTTTCGCCACAGTTTTGGAGGTTTGTAAGAATAATGTGACTTTGAAGAGGGCTGAAACTAAGAAGTCACTAATTTATTGATGAACTTCCAAATTCTATCCTGCATTATTTAACGTTTTCAATCATTCCGGTCTGTAAACTTGAATCCGCAGAGGTGACTTGTCATTCTGGCTCATTTGCTATCCAAAACGCAGATTTAAATTCATATGTCACATTTAAAAAAAAAACAAACAAAAAGAAAAATCCCAGCATTTTCATGCTCATGAACATGTAGCCAGGAGCTGTTTGACCTTCTGTCTTTATAAACAACTTCACAGAGTTCTGAAATTATGAATACAGTCAATTAATTTTAATTTGTTCGGCGAAGTGGCTAATAAACCAACACATTTACCACAAAATGCAAACACCATGGGATAAATAAGATGACAAAAGATTGGCAAATACAGATTACTCAAACAGATTTGTCTCAGCTTCCTGTGATGAAATGCGTGTCGTGTTGGATGACCTTTGAACCTCACAAGCTGTCACACTTACAGATGAGTCATCGATGATGCCAAGATGCTTACACACAAACCGGCCTGACTACTGAATACTTGTTTATGGGGAAATCATGTTTTTATACAACATAACAAGATACATTACTGTCTCTGTGTCTGACAAACCAACACCAAGCGAAATCTAAACTGTTCAAAAGCCACAGATTGGCGGAAATTGAGAAACAACTGGTGCTGGAAACCAACTTCCTCATTCTTTTTCTTGAGGTTGTTGATTTGATTTAGTCTTGAACTGACTTGCTTTGGGGATTTTTTGCGCTCGAGTGTTCTGAAAATGAATAGTATTTATCAAACAATACTGGAGTCTTTGCAAAAAGTAGCTCAGAAATTGTAAGAAATGTTCTTTTAGTTATGCGCATATGTAATAGTATAATATTTGTTTATCACGAGTGCACAGAACGACTCTCCTACTCGCTCTGAGCACTCACAAAGTTCTCACTGCCTCAGACTGTTTTTTCCAGCTCGAGTTACATTATCAGTTACAACGTACATCCAGGAGTGGTGACTCCGCTGAAGCCAACACTGCTGTTTACAAGACTACAGGAAGCCACAGCTGATCCCACAAACACAAAGTCTGTCTTATCTATTCGAGGATACACCACCTGAATAAATTTGCTCATTTTGAGACATTTCTTTTGCTCTCCTTTTACTCAGACTAAACACAAACACAATCAACAAAAACAGAATTGTGACTGTTTTTGATGGTTCTTTCAGAATTGAAGATATGGCTCCATACTAAAAAGAGCAGTTAATTTATTGCTCACTACTTCAAAGAGTCATCTTATGTTACAATATAAAAAAAAAAAAATCCTTGGATCTATGAGATTAGGTTCATAGATTTGATGTTTTCATTTCGGTGACTTCAGAGTTCCTATTGTTCAAGACTTCCACAATACCATCAAGCACCATCACACAACCATGAATAAAACAATGTGCTGCGTATGAGGATTCTTTCATAACCTGTCATCACTGGAGTTTTTGTTAAAAGTTTGACAGTGTTGTCGTATCGATGTAATATGGGCGACTAAATTCCTTTGTTATACAATATATCAGTAGCAACAATAGGTGTGATGTGCATACCAATGATACCACAAAGACAGTGTGGGCTTGGCAGATACATCAAATACCAACATCACGCTAGAAACCGGTCTCTCCCATCTAACAGCATTCAAGGAGAAAAAAATATGCAAATACTAATTGTGCATGATATTTCAGACTCATCTCTGACTCTATTTTAGAGCGCAGAACAACTAAATGCTATTGTGAATCACTCTACACCTTCACTTTCAAGCCACACAAATTACTGTTAGCTCCAGGCCTTCACTTGACAGACCGCCCGGCCTCCTTCCATCCGAGAGCACCCTGTGATTGCAATGAGGCTGTAAAGTTAAAACAAGCATTGAGATTGTAGGAATGCTGCTCGGTAACTTCAGGTAGCTGCGAATTGCCGGGATAGAAACACTGATTCATGTCTAAGGTTTGAGGTATCAATGTCCTGCGCACAGCATTAAATTCGACACATTCATATGAAACCAAACGCATCGTCTATTGGTAGCTGCAGCCTGTATAAAGAAATCACCACAGCCACTGACACAAAAGGTAAATTAGTCTGGCTCTTCAATGATTAACACTCAGTTAACTGTATATTAGCGATCTTATTTCAGCCCTGTGGTTTTTATGCTACACCGGTAAGCTAAGAATAGACGCCCAACGTTCAAAGCCCATGAAAAAATAAATCATACTTGTGTGTATCCAGTGCGGATATGAAGCTGGTGAACAAGTTACGTGTCGCAATGCTAACTACTCCTGAGCCAAGTTTAACGATATGCGGCTAGCGTTAGCTAGCTACGAGCTTCACGACGGATATCACTTCTCAAGTCACCAAACTCCCGTCTTAGCTTCAAATCAGACTCAGTAGCTTAGAGATTGTTAGTGTGCGACTTACCACTCTGTTCCCCGAGAAAGACCAGCTTGAATTTCCTCAGAGGGTTCCCGAAGTCTCCGGCCGCAGACATGACGATACTTTGAGGGAGCTCCCAGCTAATGCCAGCTAACCAGCCGGGATCCGTAACGTTTCACCGGTGTGTAGGACCCTCTCTCGCAGGCCGCCCCTGGTATGATGTGCTCGACAGCTGCTACTCTAAGCCTCGAGGTACCTTGGAATAACTCTTTCTAACTACTGGTTACAAGTTAGCATCGCCCTCAGTTCTGTGACATGTCCAACAGAGAGCCACCCGGGCTGCTTCTTCGTGGGAGTAAACAGTGCTGGTCAGGGCGGGTTTACCTGTAATGTCGCCCCCTACCGGCGGAGAAAATAACCGGCTATAAACAATAGCAGCTGCGAGGCAGAAACACACATGGATACGTTTAAGACTGCTTTGATTTCTGTTCAGCTTTCACCTAAACATTATCATTAAACAGAAAGCTGCAGAGGAAAACAAACGAGACCGGTGGTTTAAAAGGAATGATGTGTTTTAAAAGTCCTCAAGGGGGCGCACTCACATTACAACCAATGCTTTACACACTCGGTTTTTTTTAGAAGAGAATAGAAAAACTTGATTAATCCGAGGGAAATTATTTTACAGTGTTTCTTCTTACATATTAAATAGAACATAAAATTCAAATATCAAATATGATGGGATAAAAATAAACAAGTAATATTAGTCATTAATATGTGAAAGGCATAAAGGTGATGAATATGGTGGACCTGCACAGTAAGTAATATAAGCATGGAAAGAATGAAAATGATAAAAACACACACAAAAAAATGCTTTTTGCAACGAGGATTTATAGTCTTGAGGCCTCAGGAAGGAAGGATTTCCTGTGGCGCTTTGTAGAAAACATCATGGACAGGCTGAGACAAATTGCTCTGGATGTACCTCAGTTTAGACCATATCATCCTCTTTTATGAAATTCCAGCTGTCATAAGTCTTAACTGTTTTAGAACGTTTCTGCCAAATGGTTGAAGAAATCATTATTGTTTTAATTGCGTTTGCATCCATCAAACCCACAAGTGTATTTTCTAACATTTTGGAGACACACATGTTCTGCTCAGATCCATCTCTTGTTGTTTGCTTCAATTCAGTGCTTTAAAATTTATGTGTGTTGGAGACCACCTTTGGCTCCTCGTTTTTGCATAACACCTGGAACATTTTTCAAATGACCCTCCCACCCCAACCTAAAAAATAAATAAAAATTTCCAGTCAGTTTTGGACTGAAGAGGTCAGGTTTTGTTTTGCTGCAGGCTTCAGATAGACTTTGTTGTTCAGGGAGGAGCACTGTGAGGCATCACCCCAACGTTCACACATGCAAGCACATAGTTGCTATTTATATACTGTGTTTCACAGACAATTGTTCAACACAGAGCCAGCTGGCAAAGCTTGTTTTTGTGAACAAATAGAAATCACAGTTGTGGGTAGCAGCCTATAGGCGTGAACGTGGAAGTCGAACTAGTTCGCTTTAATATGACACACTCTAAAAATGGGATTATGCCACGATGTTTACAAGAGGCACTGCTGCTCATGTTGATGGCTCGTGACCTCCAGATCTTTGAACAGCTGCTGTCTTGAGCGCCTCAGCCCTCAGGCACCACACAAGGTGACTTATTCACTTACCCATCCAGAGACAGATGTACAACCGTTTTTTTAAATTAATGTTTTCCACTCAATACTGACTTGATGATTTGGACAAATTCTGTAAAAATCAATCATCTTACAATTTTCAAGCCAGTTTTGTAACACAAAAGCTAACCATGCGGTATTAACTGTTCAAAACATTCAAGCAGTTGCTGAAAGTAAATGTATAGATTTGTTTGCTTCATGTACTAGTTCTATTTTTAAAAAATTACATAGGAATGTAACTGAAGGTATAATAAAGAAGGTATGAGAGGATCTTCTTCCTCATATCCTTTCAGAAAAGGACAGGAAATGAGGAAATGGGTATAAGGACCTCGAGAGGAATGAAGCTTTGACCTGGGAAATGATGTCCTGCTTTTCTTTATGTGAAGGCTACTGTTTGTTCGTGTGTGAAAATGTCCACCGGGCATTTGTGATTACAAAAATGTTTATGGATAATTTCATGTAGCTACCCCTCAAAAACTGCATGCATTGAAAAACGACAGAATATAGAGATTGTAATGAAAAGTACACAGAAATAATTTTGTGTCCAGCTCGAAGGTAAACCCTGTACTGAGTCTGTGGAATGCACATAGACTGTGTTTAAAGGATTTGCAGATAGACCTTTGAAGCTCCAAAATCAACAAGGACCTTTTCTGTCGTCTTTCTTAGAGGCAAACGGGCTTAGAGAGAAAAATATTGAGAGCACTGGGACATACAGTGTTTATGCACAAGAAACCTCCAACTGAGCTACTTTCAAACCTTGAAGCTTCTTTTTCTACGCGCATACATTTGAATATCAAACTCATCCTAATAATACTCTCATTTATTAATAATTATATCATATTTGCACATTTTATCAAGTGTCTATATTGTTGGAACAGTTTTACTGTTACATAACTCAAATGAAAATTGCATTAGCTTAAGTACTATCTCCACGAGATGTCTGTAGTGTCAAATTAAGGTCATTTGTCATTTTTGTTGAAATAAGCATCTTTATTGGATTAAACATAATTCAATTTACACAACATGAGCACGCTAGATTTTATCCATTTTTTTAACACATTTATTTTCTTTGTACTGCAGATGAAGCACATCTGCTTCGTTTTCCCTTGGAAAAAACCAGATGTGGCGGGACAAGAGCCACAATACTTTCACTAATACGATTCACATTTGTATTATCAGTGATGTAAGTAAACGGTGGTTCATTCTGCATGTGCGAGTACAGTATGTGTGTTTATGCTTGTTTAAACTCGCTGTTCTAGGTCACTGAAGAAAAAGGCACACCTGCGCCCCCCTTTTCTCATTCATGTGCCATTCATGCTCCCGAAGTCTGTTCACGGAGCGCCGGCCGGCTGATGCCAGCGCTTCAGCTGCTCTGTTTGCGATCGCAGCCTTGCTAAAGTGAAGCCATCTCACTCACCCCCGCATACCCCCTCCCCGCTCGACAGCGCTCGTACACCATATGTCCTTGGTGAGGGAAAGACCCCAAGTCCCCCCGCTGAAGATGCTGAACAAACAGAAAAACCGCGCTCTCTGTCTCTCCTGCTATCGCCTCCTCTTTTCCTCCCACCTGCACAGAGAGAAACATTTCACATCTGTGCATGCCTGCATAATAGCTACATCGGTGTGTGGTGCGGTGTAGAGATTGTGTTTGCTGTACAAAATGTAAAGGTGGTATCAAATTTTCTAAAAGCAGGCTGACAGGCATGCACCTTATTCTGCAACAAATGAGCCGTCAAATGGAAAAAGATGTCATCCAAAATCAAAGGAGCGTAACTAACAGGAAGCTCGGCACAAATGAATTGAACTTGTCACCTCGAGCTATGACTTCACTCTGGTGTGCTGGTCTCATGTCATGCCACTGCATCATTTACGTCTCCGCTACTTGACTCAGTCTTCTAGATGGGGAAACCTCACTATGACTCACTTTGTGGAAAAAAAAACCCCTGCAGTTTGACATTTTCAAGGTTTTAAATATGTTTTATTTTTATTTTTTTGAGACAAAGTTGCACTGTGTATTTGTCTACTAAGTAGGTATAGTGGTTTGTTCCATACATCACATACATCCGGCTGTGTCTATTGGCATAATGCAGGGAGATCATCACATTTTCACTTCACCTTAATATAAATCTAATGAATGCAGCTTTCAATGTCACGGCAAAGTACAATACGGTGCTCGTCTCTCCTGAGAGGGGGAGAGAGAGCATGGGGCTGTAACGGCGGAGGAGTGGACGGATGGACAGAATGAGGAACAGGAAAAAAAAGATGAAGAGAGGAAATACAGAAAGGCCATGAGGGGTTGGGTCAGGGTAAACTAGGTGTGTTGTCATCCCCAATACAGTATGATGGAGAAAGGGAGGAGATAGATGGGGGATGGGGTGGAGCCCCACGACCGTTCTCCTGTAAATCCTCCTCCTGGAAACACAGGCTAGATGATGTGTGTCACAGTGAGGAAAAAAAAAAAAAAAAGAGGAAGGAAGCATTTGAAGTGTATGGGGAAACACAGCCGGGGCTTCCAGACTGGAACAAAGGATCGCAGGGAAGACAGAGGCAGGAGGCACAGTTAGATCTGGAATCTGCCTTTTCTGTGCAACATCAGGCAGGAACAGACACAGCAGTACGGTGGGAGGCATTCTTGCAAGCATAAGTGAAGCAGCGATCAGGGTAGCAATCCAAGCACATTTACCAGAGGAGGCAGCAAAGAAGGGAAGGAGGGTGGGAGAGAGATGAGAGAGAGCAGATCTATGAGAGGAGGAGGAGGGGTGTTGCATGCTCACAGAGTGTGACAGAGAGAGCGATGAACGAGCGAGAGACACAGAGACGGAGAGGAGAGCAGAGAGCAGAGATGGGGACTGTGCACTGAGACAGAGGTGCCTGGCAGGACTGAGATCTGAACACAAACAAGAAAGAAAAAGAGGGGAAGGAGGAAGAAGGTGGAGGTTGGAGGAGAGCAGGAGGAGAGGAGGGTGAGAGAGGGAGATGCAAGATGATGGAGCCCAGAAATAGGCTTCCCAGGACAGCTTTTCAACCCAGCTTTCTGCGGCAGACATGACTCTGGGCATTGGACTGTGCTGAAATTAGCCAGGGGGACAACACAGGACAGCAGGTCTGCAGCACACTGCCTCGGTTCAGCCTCACTGGATGCAGCAAGGCAGCTGATTTATTACTGAGGGGCTGGGTGGCAGCGTGTTTGCATGTGAGTGTGTGCGTGTGTGTGTGTGTGTGTGTGTGTGTGTGTATGCAGGCTTTTATGGGTCCTTGTAGCGCTCGGAGCTGAGGGAGCGACCATTCCTCCAGTCATGAAATGACATTCAGCAGGCAGAAGCTTTGTGTGCTGGTGTGGATCTGCAGTCCTCAGTAGGAAGTGGGAGAGTGGGATCCGGAGCTCTCATCGAGCGCAAGTGCGTGTGTGTGTGTGTGTGTATGTGTGTGTGTTTACAGTGCTGTTTGCTGAGGTGAACCAAGAAGGATAAGCTATGTGGTGTGTGCGTGTTTAGGTTAGAGCAGCAAGGGTGCAGCAAAGGCAAAGATCCTACACAATGCAAGGACGAGCACAGAGCGGCACCGATGGCACGGAGTGCAGCTGAAGTACAAGGAGTGCCCTGGGGATAGGGTGGAGGACGAAGACGGGGACAGAGGGGGAAGAGGCGAAGAAAGCAAGGGGGGACGAAAGAGGCGAGTGGAAAAGAAAGGGTGATCATGGCTGTCATGCAGTGAGCTATAGCATATGCTGTAGCGCAGAGTGGAGTTGTGCGGCAGGAGAGGAGGACAAGCATCACCGCACAGGAGAGGGGGGGACGGAGGGAGAGAGGAGGGGGGGGAAAGCAATCAGCTCAGCACCTCTCCTCCAGCAGGAGGGGAAGAAGCACAGCGGGACGGGCCCAACAAAATACACTCTCATACAACAGGGACACAGTTGAGGAGAGCCCGGGTCAACGTGTAGAGGTCAAAAGGGAGACGGAGGGTGGTCGGGGGCATCCCTGCTGGTCCAGGGAGGAGGAAGAAGAAGGAACCCGCTGCAGAAAGAGGAGTCTGCTCCTCGAAACCCGTTCCTTCTGACCGCTCTGCCACCTTTCCATCACCATGGGAGAATGGACCATTTTGGAGAGGCTGCTGGAAGCGGCTGTCCAGCAGCACTCTACCATGATTGGGAGGTAAGACACTTTTGTTTTGTGACCAATGTTTTTTTTTTTTTTTCACTTCTAGTTTTGTGCCAGGATTTCTGTTAATCCCAATGTCTGTGTGTGTCTATATGCACATTCCTTATTGTTTTTGTGTGTGGAGTAGTTGATAGCATCCCTTCAGAGAGACACCGTCCTCCACCTCCTCCTCCTTAAGGCTTGTCCCAGTGCTCTCCTCTGTTCTCCAATCCCCCACAGTCTCTTCACTGCCTCCTCTGTCCTTTTCCTTTCCCCTGCTCTCCTCACTCTTATCAGCCATGCTCAAAA
The DNA here is from genome assembly GCF_902148845.1 of Salarias fasciatus. Lineage (NCBI taxonomy): Eukaryota > Metazoa > Chordata > Actinopteri > Blenniiformes > Blenniidae > Salarias > Salarias fasciatus. Next base: position 9,773,985 of record NC_043754.1, read on the forward strand.
TTAGTTAAGGGATGAACTAATTGCACATAATCAATCTCAGAGTTTACTTAGTATTGTGGGTAATTCAGAGAGGTTCCTGGGTTGATACCACCTAATAGCTTTGCTATTGATAGATTACACTTGATGCTGTTGGCCACAGACCAATAGGACAGAAGGAGGAGAGGGGAGTAGGAGTGAGAGGAGAGCAGAGGTGCGGAAGATGAAAGGATGGCAAACAAGCAGGTGTAGAAGGTAGAATCAAAGGGAACTGATCTATGAAAGAGTGATATGAAGACGTCAGTTCAACTTGCTGCCATTGACAGACAACGAGGGACGAAAGTTTTCTGAGATGCGTACATTCCCCTATTTAGCGTGAGAATGAGGTGGAGAGTTGAACAGATGAGCTTTTAGTTTGATCAGCAGTGGAGACATGCCATGGAGACATGCTGTAAAATCTGTGTGAATTATGAGCTCCACATCATCTCTGTGTGATTAATTAAATGCAAAAGTGGGATTTTCCAGTCACTGAACACAATCCGAATGTCACGTCAGGGTGCTGGTGCTGAAAAAGAGGAGTCAACATGCTTTGGCCTTTGAGACACGGACGTATGGCCGTCTAATATCAAAATTGCTTTTCAGGAAGAAGAAACATGAAGACAGTGAATGTGATTGCACTGCTATGCTCATTAACCCAAATGACAGGTAGCCTGAAACAAGGGCACAACCTACGACCTTGTGTATGCCCCAGTGGCTTTTTATGAATGTGTGTGTGTGTGTGTGTGTGTGTGTGTGTGTGTGTGTGTGTGTGTGTGTGTGTGTGTGTGTGTGTGTGTGTGTGTGTGTGTGTGTGTGTGTACTTACTGCCCCGCGTTTAAGTTGGACGGAAAATTGGCTCAAACATTTACTGCCTGCTGCAAGGCAGTACTCACCAAATCAGCAGTGCTGCAGAGATACAGAGATGATGTGAGCCGCATTACACCCAAACCTCTGTTGATCAGGATTCTGAAACCATGTGTGATGGAGATTTTCCTTCCAACCAAATACTACACCATGTCATTTCAGACAGTTCATTCCCAGTGGTTGAAAACACATATAACAGTGAAATCACCTGGTCTAGTTCTCAGGTGGAATGAAAACCTGCATGTTGACTTGATTTAAAGATGCATTAAGCAATATTTTTGGATGACTGACTCCCTTCCTTCTATGGGATTGGTAGCATCGTTACTACCATTGAGAATCAACATCCCACCTTGAAGCTCTACACAGCTTTCGGAAATTTTTAGCTTGTTTTGGTTTTCCGAGTGACGAAACCAGAATGGGTGTTGGCCCTTATATGAATGCGGGCGGCTGCTCCCAGCACAGAGGCCAAAACAGCCCACCTGTTCGCTACCTGTCCGGCGCTTAATTTCAACAAGCCCAAGGAACCAGCGAAGATGGTCGGACGTTTAGTAAGCTATACAGTGCCAGGTATTTTCTCATGAGCTGGAAGACCAAACAAGGGCTAAAACGCCAGTGAATATTGGAATTACATTCAACAGGTGGCCAGAAAAAGGAGACCAAAGGGATGTCCGTGTTGCTCTGTTTCTGCTGGATATGTGAGTAGGCAACTGTTTGCTAACGTGTTAGCCATAACGACTTGATAAGCTAGATGCTAACTGTTGTGAACGTGGTTTGGAGTCTTTCCGCCCCCTAGTGGTCAAAAAATTACTTAATGCAGCTTTAAAACCCAGTCCTGGCAGCTGAATCAGTGACACCCTGTGGGTACAGGGCACAAAGATATGCTGAAAATCAATCTCTGTATGATTCAAGACACCTACAGTTTCTCAAGAGGCACAGAAGCAACTCTCAATTTGTCTGCTACCTCTTTCAGAAGTCCTAATGCATACCCTGATGATTTGATGCTTTCTTCTGATCTGCTTAATTTGAACCATTTGTTGATCATGCAATTCACTGGCTGAACATTAAAAAGGTGTTCCTGGGATATCTAAGATGTGCTAAGTAAAATGTTCCTTTGGATCAATGTAGAATAGCCCATTATGCATCAGTTTTTTGTTTATCTCTGTCATTTAGTCTGGTAGATTAAAAACCACTGTGTCAAGCCCTTTAAAATGACACGACACCAGACTGTCTTATGAGAGTGTGAATTAGTAAAATCAAAAATCTGTGATGCAGGAAATAGTTCCCACAAAAATCCACAGCTAGGCGAAAGTGTGTTGAGATCATTGGAATGCTTTGTAAACGATCCCTTTGTGTTTGGCTTTCCTCAGACTGTGTTTGTCCTACAAGCCACTGTAGCTGACCCTAGAGTATTAGCTGTAACATTAGCCGCTTTCCAATGGGGTTCCCTCCTTCCTCTCTGCTTGCCCATGCTATCTATGTAAGCCAAGAAACACTGTGTCTGGAATCACTGTGTACAGTATTTGTGAGTATTTTGGTGGTAGGTCCTTGAGTCTCTTTTAACCCTCTGCAGTCTGATTCAACCCCCTTTTAGGGTAGCTTGATCGCAAAGTCTAACGCAGAATTATAAAGCAGTTTGGACAATGATACTTTGGGTTAGCCTCTAGCACTATATCATTAAGTGGTGGTCTGGATCATGGTTATTTACCTACAGACAGGCATTTTCAGTCATTAGACATTTCAAAGTAATAGCTACTAAAGATAACAACATGATTCCTAATCCTAAGCATGTGTCTGCATGGTCAGGAAATCAGTGACACTTAACATCTAAATGATAAGAATGATGTTTCTGGATGTACCAGCAAGTTGGAGAATTGTTCACCACTGGCACAGTTTTGTGCCTCAAAGGTGCCTCGTAGATTGTTAATGAGCAACTCCGCACTAAATTATGTCTGGAGTCAAAATTGTTGCACTGACCTCTACGGGTTGAAAGGTTCGAGTCTGTTGCCACACTGACCACACCCAACAACACCGTTGGGTGTGGTCAGGTGTGGTCCATTGCCCTTGTGAACACAACCAACTGTGATGTAGTGTTGCACTATTGTGCATTGTGAAGTCCTGCACTTCACAAGGTGAAGCCCAGAGCATGCAGCACCTGCTAGATGGCATCACGAGTAGGATGTTCAGCCTGTGTGTCGTTCCCTTTCCAAGAGTTTTGCATGTGTGCGCTTGCAGTTTAAAGGATGCAGTTCCAAAGTACAGAACAGTGATGTCTCCCCATGGCTGAAGTCTCCCCTGCATCAAAACTTTGGAACATGGTTGCATGTCAGTCATCTTTTTGAGTGTCATCATGAGGACTTAGTTTCGCCACGAGACACTGTCGGTGTTACCGGATGTCTAGACTGTCTTATCCAGCTACAATTAAGCTGTTCCTTAATTGTAGGCTTTAAGCTAACCTATGTCCTGGCATAGGGAAGATAATCAACCCAGGAATACAGAGCAGTGGTAAAAATAGAGACGGACCAGCTCTACACAGTGGCATAGGTTAGCTTAATTATGGTATTTGAGAAAGACAGACAAGTTGAGAGTTGCTTCTGTGCCTCTGACTAACCACAGGTGCCTTGCGTATTGTGACTCATTCACAGATTAATTTTTTTTTTGTATTGTGATTTCATAAGCTTGACTTATAACTGTGCAATGTACATTGTGTGCATGGATAACCAATGACTTGTAATTTTGATCACACATTACAAAAAAAAAAAAAAAAAAAAAATCATTGTCAAGGCTGCATTAACCTCTTTTCTTTTTCACCCAAACTAAATTGACAGTAAATCGACGGCCCGGGGGCTTTCAGCAGTAGATATGGCAGTTTGGTATGGCCTATTAAGTATGTCAATCTGTCTCACTAAATCTGTTAATTAAATAAATAATAGCATTTTAGTTTTTGAGGGGCAGAGGTAGCGTCTAACAAACCATGAAAAAAACTCCACTAATTTCATTTTTAACAGTAATCATCAGGGAACATTTAAACTGTGTGTACACATGTATTTCTTCACAGATCAATATATCTGATAAGTATTGTAAAAATAAAATGTTTACCTGTACACATGGTATAGCTGGATTTGTATAAAACACGCCATCAGCAGCCTTGACAATGTTTATAGTTGTTTTATTGTATAATTGCTCACATGAAGTCTATCTGTACTTCTGACTATAAATTACTGAATGCAGTTTTGAAATTAATAAAAATTATCTACATGTATGCAGCTGATATGAAACTTAGGCCATGTTATCATGTACAAATACTTTTCACAACTTAAAAAAAAAAGTGTTTTTCATTTATTTTTTGTTTTTCTCCTTTTACATGTGACAATCGAACACCTCCACAATAGACCACCTAATGCAAAGGCACTGTTTATTCTAGTGAGACACAGCACCGCCGCTATGTGCTGATCTGCCAAAGCTCAGATTTGTTCATGTAACACTGCAAACAAGTCAAGGGCACCTCGCTGCAGCCAGTGTCATCTATTATTATTGCTCATCTGTGAAATCCAGTGTTTAGGTGGTTAAAACCATTTAAATATCATGCTACCAGTAACGAAAATATCTAACATATCCACATCCATCCACACATGACAGATTCCAACATAATTTTTCTTGCTCACATGTGGCGCTCTGATGTTTTTGTGGACCACAGGTGTGCATTTGTAAGGAAAAAAAAAACATGCATTCTACCATGAGGAGATTTTTGCCTTTGGGTTTGTGCTACCTCGCAGGTAGGAAAGAGGAGAGAAAGGAAGCGTAGTGATGCATCTTACTTTAGACTGCAATGCTGTAGTGAGGACAGTGCCAAAGACAAGTGGAGCAAAAAAAAAAAAAAAAAAAAAGAGGCTGCGATAATGGAGGCCCGGAGTGATCTCAGGACAGTAAAATAATAAAGGTTGTCGGATGGGAAGAGATGAGATGATGTGAACTGCGGAGGCAGAACAGAGAGGGTACAAAGGGGAGGGGGAGCAGAGGAAGGAGGAAAAGTTTTCCCACTGCAGAGGTGTAGTACCGAGAATCTGTGTCAGAGCTCCTTCCTCTGGAGCCGCTGGGTGACCTGCTGCTGAGGAAACGGCCTGCGCCCGGCTCGATAGGCGTCCTCCGTATTGATGAGACGTGCTAAAAATACACCCGAGACTTTACATTCATTCTTTTAGCTTGGTATTTATTTGAAAGTAATAATGTCGCCCTTGTACAAGATGAATATGAAGCCATTCTGAGTTCAATTACATGCAAAATTTACCATCTCTGCAAACACGGCAACACAGCTTTGGCTGAATAAACACAACATTTAATAAGAGGCTGCAGCGCTCAGTTGTTGCAGCAAATACACTCAGTGCATTTTTATCTTTCATATTTTATATTAAACACCTTCATGAGAGTTTACAAAACTGAGCATTGCTGTTATTTTATTGATGTGTGTTTATCGACCGATTCGTTGTTTTACCAAAGCTAAATTATTCATCATCTATCACTCACTTCATGAGTATAAAATCTTAATAAATGCTATGTGACTGTTGTTGCAAGTTTTGACTGATGTCAAGTCCTTTATTAAAAATGCATGGAGAGTTGACCACCTTTCTATGAACGGATGTATAAAATGCCGTATTGCTCCTTGCTGCAATCTGTATTTTGAAGAGAGGAAAAAAGCTGCAGTTCGACAGGCTGCAGTGAGAGGTTTGACGAAGCTCTTACTTGCTTGTCTAGCGTAGACACATATGCTTCTCTGCCCGAAGTTGTTCACTTGTTTTCATGGACTCACTCTCCCTACTTCCCTCTAAATGGGTCAGGATATCCACAGGACGACAGTATCCTACTTTGGGAAGGGCATCCTAGTTCCTCTGAAATAATTCAAGATGTAAGAATGATCCACTTCAGTTGAGACCATGATTTCAACTAATAGTAGATTCCAATATACTCCATGTATCGTTAGTCGTCATCTTCCTGGATAAAATCGATACAGCTAGAGAAGATTGTGTTGCAAAGCCAAACAATGGCGGCGATATCTCACCCTTTGAGAGGATTAGTAATCCATCATCCTGCAGCAAGGAGCGAGATTGTCTCCGAAATTAAACCGTTTTTCTGCACATCTAGACTTGTCATTAGTTTATTTGTGCAGCAGTCCCTGATGTTGAATGCTATTGATTATAGTATTTGACAGCGGGATTTTGCCAGTAAAGCTGAGCTCAGCGTTCACCCACCACAGGACATTAATCATTCCAACAACACATCAGTGGTGTGTGGAGGAGCCTCAGCGGGCAAGTAACATTTTCCTGCGATAAGCTTAAATTTCCACGACTTCACTCACGGGGCGAAATTAAATCAGCGTACAAAAACAATCACTGAAAGGTGACAGCATTTGAAAATGGGAAAATAAAGAAAAGCAGTGATTTTTTTTAAAGTGTGGGAGGATGACGGAGAGCTTAAGTGAAGGTACACAGGAAAGAAAAATCTGGCTGTTAGGGTGAGCATAGTTTTATTTTTACTTTTTAAGTGAAATAGAGATCAATGAAGATGATAAAGTAGGTTTTTGTAGATAGTTCAAACACTATGTATTGAGACTTTGACATTACTAATTGAAATTATTTACCTGGCAGAGGAAGCATTTTTTAAATTGGACTTGAAAACCTGTGGACAATAATGTGACAAATTTGTGCAAATCAATCATAGTAAGAGAGAACAATAACACTGAATTAAAAATCATATTTTAAACCAACTAATGGTGATACATAAAGAAAAAAACAAAATGGTTTACAAGCTACTCAGAGTCCCGAAAAAACAAGAAAAGCAATCAAGCTCAGCAAAGCCCACAGATGGACATAATCAGAGAGCCGGTGTCACTGCTTGTGGGGTGGGATAAGAAATCCCCGCATAGCGCTGCATTATCTCATTATATAAGGCTCTGCAGAAACATCTAACCGCTCCACCTCAGTCATCTCAGCATTTACAAACACAAATCCACAACTAATCCGCACAGCGAGGGGCTGCAACCAAATCAATTATCATATATCATTTAATATATCTTACTGAAACATGCATTACGATCACGATGTATACAGACTGTTAATTAGGATAAACAAAAATAATAATTTTGCAACCAAGAATAAACTATGAGTAAAGAAATCTGAATGTTGCTGTTCTGTTTTTTCTGAAATTTTCAGTCACCTTTGTTAAAAGAAGGTGTCCATTTATAAATAATAAGAACTGAATCCATAATAGAAGGAAATGGATATTAAAAATGAAATACACGAACAATGACATGAGCAAATACAAATGTGTATAAGGTTTCAGAAATGTATTATATATAGAAAATTAAATAATTAAATACACCATTGGAAAAAAAGCATCAGCATGATCTGCAGATATGGGTTAAAGAGAGAGGAGTGACTTAGGGAGAAAAAGCTAGAGATTAAATGCACAACACACCAGTGCACATCTAACAAATACTAAATGTAAAACGTCAAAAATATACATTTGCAAAGATCAGGTTATCTATTCCAAAAAGAATTAATGTGGATATTGTGCTTGAAAATGCAGTTTTTCCAGACTTTTAGCACCACAGCTTCAAACATGTCTGTTTTAATTCATCTGCTCTCATGGATCATAATTCCCAGATGCCGGCATCAAACACTTCCTGCTCTGTGATACACTCAGCAGCTAGCCTGCGAACATGATTAGCAATTAGCTTTGAAAAAGTCAAACAGAGCTAAGAGGTGATGAAATACTGCAATTATGTTTGCATGCAGAAAAGGTTTTGTTTACTAACCTCAATTACAGGCTCGGCTGTAGCAGCAGTGGAGCCGCTGAATTAGGCAGCCTTTACAGACAAAAGTAATTTAATGCGTCTTACGCACTACACAGGACATTAGTGAAATGATCCTGTAATAAAAATCAAAAACACTGCAAAGTTGTTCGAGTGATCATCTTTGTACTGCCGTCCTTTAATCATATGTCAGGATTAATAATGGACTATAAAGCGCGATCCTTGAAGACCCTGATCTTTGATTCTGCTGATGAAGAGCCGGCCAAGTGGGGCGATGCCTGGCCAGCCCAGTGACTGAGGAGGTGAAGCCATGTCAGTCCTTCCAGTCCCTCTGAATATATTAAAAAAAATGTGAAAAATTACTACAGTGATTTACATAATCTATCCATTGATTTATTTAGATGTATATCCTCAAGGATCGGACGTAATTTTCTGCAGATTCAGAACATGTCCTCAGCGGAGCAGAGTGCGCTGCAGCCACAAGCCGCAGATCAATTATTCTGCAGCTCCACCTAAACAAAAGGCCCCTGCGGTACGTTGCAATGCATTAACGGGGATGGGAACTTTCTAAAACAAAGTGGGAGTATAAACTAAACAAGGCTGAGCAAAATAATTAAAATCACTTCAGTTCCCTCTGCAGAGCGACTGATTTATGCAAAACGAGGCTCACCCGTGTCCTTCCCCACAAACGTCTGCCTTGCTGAGCAAATAAAATTGCATAAAACATAAAAACAGAAAAGTAATGAATTGATGGCAGTTCAGAATAATACTAACTCTATATATGATTTCATCTGTGTGGAAGTTGATCATTATTAAAAGCTAAGTGCACTTCAAACACAATGTTAATGCAGTGATTGAAGGTTTGTTTTTTTTTTTTTTTCTGGTGGCGTATTGCACTCTGAATAAAACCCATCACTGGATTTTATTTCTATGAAGTCAATATATTTATTTTGCAGAACTTAACATTCCTCCAAATACTTGAAAGCCTGAATGTGATATTTTGATGCAGTCAGCAGAATGTGCTGTGTGGTGTTCAAAATGAAGTGCTGATATCATTCATTTCAGCTTTTTTAGCTTTCAAGTAAGCTCAGATAGAAACACGTCTGCATAATGAGCACCTTCCTTATCTTGAATTGAGATGAAAGGGTAATTTCAGATGACGTAAAGACAAATGGGACCGGAGAGAGTCTGCATCTGCGATGCTGCGCAGCTTCGCCCTGCATGGTTACACTGTGTCGTGACTTTACAGAGAAGTGGTTCCTCCCTCGGCTTTGACTTTCTGCAGTATTGTAAGATTCAGCACAAAAAATATGCTTCTGGAAAGAAATGTCTCACAAGCAACAAAATTAATTTTCATTGCCCATTCCTATGCAAAGACATTATTGACGTCTGTCAGCTTAGGATGTAATCAGAACTAATACCTGCAGAGTCGCCTCCAATTAACGTCCTCTGTTTCCTCCTCTTATCTTGGAAACAGCTGGAGGCCATTTTCCTCTGAGATGTCGAATGATCGTGTGGTATAATTATATTTTAACATGTGGTGACACTGTGCTGTGGCACCAACGTTGAAGAAAAGCCCTCAAGATAAAATCACACACAGTATTTTCAAATAATTTACATTCCACATATTCCTTATATCGAGAAGCCTGTCTGGTCTGTGCAGAGGTGGGACACGTATGGAAAATTTAAACTTAATTATTGTTACAATAAATGCAATTTAATCACTTAGAAGATGTTTAAAAACAAAATCACAAATTTTTCTCAAAAACTACTCAGTATTTGTTGCTGGTTTTGACTACATTTTCAATGGCAAGCAATGGAGTCCATTTACCTAGATAGAATATGCACAAACATTTGTAAACACATGCAGATCTAAAGCAGCAATTCAAATGTAAAATAAACTTATTGCAAACACAAATTCAGCTCAAATGGTTTACTAATTAATTCAGATTGTGGGCGGAGGACTCAGTAGTGACTTATGAGTAGTGTGAAACGTGATTAAAAATGACACACTTTAAAAACACTTACACAGTACAACTCCCCAAAAATACAACTTAATCATGTGATTGTGATTATTTATCAGTCACTTCCATTCCTGAGTGCACGATGCACTTCGAGTAAAGGCACACAACAGAGACGCAACTTGGTCTCATGTTAATGCATTCGTCACACTAACTCTTGGTGGCACCTCAGGCAGTCATGCATGTCTGCCTCGTATGTGGGCAAGAACTTCGGCTATTAAAGCAGCCCGAGAGGAGAGAGGCGATGAGGGGCGCGAGAAAAGAAATGTCTGCACTCTGATGATTAAGCCGCCTAATTTCTTAGCCTGCTAAGGTCTTTATTCATTATGTACTGCCATCAGCAATCAGTGGAGCTTATTATTGCGAGCATATGGGCGGGCAGAATATTTTTATCCAGAGTCTCTTCGCAGATAATTCTGCACTCATCCAGTCCTTCAGAAACCTGCGTGCACACCTAAATCTGCAGAAAGAGAGCCTCATGTGTTGGCTACACTTGACTCGTATGAAGTATCACAAGATTTTTCAAATTCATGATCTGTGCGTGTGAGTATGTGTGCGTGTGTGAGTGTGTGTGTGTGTGTGTGTGTCCTGATGCATCTGCTCTTGTGCTCCGAGCCACTTCTCTCCCCGGAGGCTGGCGGCAGCAGCTGCTGTATGAATGAACGTATGCATGTGTGTTTGTGTGTGTGAAGGCCTTTGGGAGAGACGGAGCTTGCATGTCCAGCCGACACACCAGTTGAAGAGCAGCTCTGTGACACACAATCTCACAGGTCAATCTGCTCCCTACAGATCATATTGAAGGGTTCCGCCGCAGCGGAGCGCCACTTTCTTATCTTTACTCGCTCCCTTCATTGTCCCTGCAGACTCAAATGTCAGCGTGTCCTTGAGGTGCAAGTGGTCTTTTGCTCTTTATGTAAATGCCAGATGTCCTTAATCCGGCGCAGGAATATGAAAACTGAGAAAGAAGTTTCAAGCGTGAACCAAATCAAGGGACACAGATGGATTACTTTTCTTCAAAATCTCATTAAATCACTTGGAAAAAAAAAAAAAAAAGAAATCTCAGGAATTTGGAAGGTCTCCCAAATATAATGATTATTTTCAGCTTGAAGCATTTCCTGTGGGAAGCACACAGCTAAATGAGCTGATGAATGGCGGACCGAGGCGAGAGATAATTTAGCAGCAATTTAAGGCGAAGGGGATTTTTTTGAATGTGACATAAAGCCCAAACCTTCACGATGTTTTCTTTTTGAAGTAACCGCACAAGTGGACCTATTCATATATTCTCCCCCCTTTGGGTTTGATACACAAAAAATTAAATATATGTTATTAATCATTTATGACTGTTATTGAATATTCTGCAGGTTCGGCCCTCTGGGCTGAATCTGCTCGGACTTACAGTTTCGGCCAGTTACTCTGCAGGACTCAAAACACTGATGTTTGCAGATAACCTCCGTGCGCTGCGTTCTGCTAATGCAGCAATCTGCACCGTGCTGATTATCCTGTTATCCAGCGGCGGCGTACACACATACGCCCGCGTGCACGGACACGTACGGCACAGTCCTCGATACAGGCAACGTCTTGGGATGTTTTTTAATGACAACAAAGTATTGACTGAATAAACAAACACCAAAGTACTGTTCAAGCGAAAGTCCATAAGTACGCCTGGAAGTCCTCACTGTTGAGGTCAACAGCGCTGCGCCCAGATAACTGCAATCACGAAAATCCTTTGCAGCACTGTGCAGCGCCGAGAAACCTTTGTGCCCTCATCAGCTGTTTTTGTTGGATTCCGTCTGCTCAGAGTGGCTCAGTCGGTCACAGAATGAGCTCCTCGGCTTCATTTTCAGGTTTGCTCCGTTTACCGGATAATTATGAAATTAATCTAAGCAACGTGTGTTGAAGTTGTAAAGTAAGCCAGTCGCATTATGCTTCACATAAGACGTGGAAATGGGACTGACACAAATCTGCTCAAAGCTTGAGATTAGGAGTTACAGGTCCAGAAACGTGGAATTCAGATTTACATTTGTTTTCTTGTATGATGAGATAAATCTGCAGTAATTCAGTAATGAATGTCTAACTTATTACAGAGGAACTGATTCCACCAAAATGGCAGAAAGGTGCAGTTTTATTTTTATTGCCTATTTATTCAGAAGTCAATATATAAAGCATATCTTTAAAATGGATGAAATGTTAAGCAATTACTCAAATAATCATTTATGATATTTTGTGTAAAACAGAAGACTGGGAAAAAAGCTGTGGGGTGAACATATGAATTACCTTTACTTAGGATTACTTTGAGTAATTCTATTTTGGACACTGGTAATGAAAGTTATCATTATTGTCTCATGATGCCGTATTTTATATCATAGCTTCTTATGCTGATGAAATGCTCACTTTAACTTTGCAATATTAAAATTCTAAATTTTACAATTTGAAAATTGAAGATAAAGAGGAAAACTGGACTGTATAAGGACAGTGTGCATAAACTGGAGGCTTATTTGAACAACTCTATCAATGTCAGCTTCTTATCAGGGAAGATTTGTACATTATTTAAACAATTTTAGTCATTTTGAATTTTTTGGCAGCTCAGGGTTTCGTTGGATTGATGCAGTCTGTCAGTTTGTGTAGAAATGAATGTCACAGTGTGTGCAGTGTAAGGACAATTTACACAGAGATAAACACAATAAACGAAACTCAGTCTGCAGAAGCAAGCAAGATAAAAACTGACTTTAGCGCCCAGAACGGTTTGTTGATTTAATCAAGGAACAGAGTTGGTTCACAGTCACATGTCTCCACAACACATCTCACATGGAGAAAACATCCTAGTTACACAAAGGAACTTGAAAACATTAAATCAATGAACACAACAGAAACACTCCCGTGGAATCTATGTGCTCCTGTCACTTTAAAGATCTGTGGACTGCAGTCAGACTTGGTGACATTTCATTTGAATGTGGTGTTTAGTTTGGGATGACATCGAGCCTTGATTAGAAGAACAGAGTCGATGCAGTCATGATGTATGCAGCAACCAGCAATGCAGATTGTCCGAGCCACTGATACTTCTTATATTATTTAAACAAATATTTGCATATAAATGAGCAGTGTCAGGCACAGATTTCCATGTGAGTGAGCAGGATGCGTCAAATGACTCCTTGTACGGCAGAGAACGATCAATATGGACCTTTGCTGTCAAATCAGCAATAGAGGCAGATGCACATCGGGCTCGCTGCAACGCATCACGTAGTGACTAAATGTCTTTATGTAAATTACACACATAATTTGGGAGTCTAAAGGTACAGAGATCCACTCCGCTGTAATTTCTAACGCGCTGAAAGTCAGTGTAGCGTACACACTCGCAGCTGCTCCGAGCACAGGCGGCTGGACATGTTTGCCATTTTGCACAAGTCACACACATGGCTGACTCTCCCCCTTTTGTCTCCGAGTCCTCATGCCTGTCTTTCTCACACAAAAAGCACACAGGGCCATGCATTCGCAGGTGGGGCTAGAGACAGTCCCGCAGCAGCGCGCTGCTCTATTTAAAGTCGGTTTCACGCAAACACATGTTCCTCCGCTACAGCGTTTTACCTCCACCCACCCTCCGCTCTGTTCAAACAAGCTGTCTTCTCCATTCCCCGAGGATACGCAAGTTTAACCAACCAGGCTATTCTCAAAACGTGAGGCAAAGTTAACCTTTATGGGTGTCTTCATATATCTTCCACATCCCCGCACTTGTTTGCAGATCCTCACCTTTCACTAAATTGCAGGTTGCTGGGGTAACAGGCCACACAAGGCTGGTGTGGTTATTTTGAGTTCTCATTAAAAGATAAACTACCGAGCTCCCTGTGATATAAGGGCGAAAACAACAGAAATTTTGTGTGCTTGTTAAAAATGCAAGGGAGCCATTTTACCTCGAATAACCCTCTTGTCCTACGTATCTGTCTTTCACCTCGCTTATTTTAACCGTCCTTGGAGCAGTTCCCACCTATTTCCTGCACCTCTTGGCTGCCGTACCTCAGTCTCTTGTGCATAGAAAGAACGGTATCCCAGGTAATTGACTCCTCCACTGAGGGATCATGCACATCCACTGCATTGAGGCATAAATACCAGGGAGCCCCATGATATGCAGGCTTTCCTCATTCATTAGAAAGAGCTGACAATGCAGCCCAAAAGCCCCAGTCCTCCTCCGCAGGGCCCGTGCTGGATCGACACCAGGAGATAACGGGACGGCACGCCAGTCTCGCAGACACTTTGAAAAGCAACTGCACTGCTCTCCAGATCCATCGGTCCTTGGACACAGCTTTCTGTAACTGCAGTGGTGAACTAATGATGCTCAGTGGGAGGTTCTCCCAGTTTTAGAAGGAAAAAAAAAAAAAAAAACACGCCCGCACCGCCTGGCAAGTTTGGGATAATTACCTCTTCTTGAGACTGGAAATCTAGAGATATTTAATTTAAAAATCCCTGACTTGTCTATCATATCAACTCATCAAATAAAAGGGCTTTCAACAGAAAAATGAAACAGAATGAATGTATTAAATGACAAAAAATAACAACAGCAATCGTTAAGTATCTATTTGAGAGCCAGGAGTGAAAATGAGCTTAAAACCACCTTTTTCTTATGACAGCCCCCTCCCCCCCCCCACCCCCCCCCCCCCCACCCCCCCCCACCTCCCTGTTGGTCTTTTATGATTAGTGACCTGATGTGTGCATGTTACCCAGTGCACAGCTACACCTTCCCACAGTATTGTTTGTCAAGGCGTCTCTGTGATAGCACATACAAACATCCATAAACACACACACACACACACACACGATTCATATACACACACATCTGATGCAGTCTCGAGTGAATATATTTGAATATATTGTCATTTCATTGTTTGTCTTTTTTTTCTTTTTGTTTCTTTCACAAAAGCTAATAAAAACCAGACATAAAACAAATCGCTATTAGATTACACAAAACAAAACAAAGGGCCGTATCCTCAACTTCCCTCAATCACTGTGCATTTGCGCCTCATTAACTCAAGTTTTTCTTTCTCCTTTTCCCTTCCAACCCTCTTCCTGTCCTCCTTTCTCTCTGCAGGATCCTGCTGACAGTGGTGGTGATTTTTCGTATCCTGATAGTTGGCATAGTGGGCGAGAAGGTGTATGAAGACGAACAAATCATGTTCATCTGTAACACCATGCAGCCCGGCTGCAACCAGGCCTGTTATGACAAGGCCTTTCCGATCTCACACATCCGCTACTGGGTGTTTCAGATCATCTTGGTATGCACGCCCAGCCTGTGCTTCATCACATATTCCGTTCACCAGTCTGCGAAGGCTCGCGACAGAAGCTACTCGCTCCTGCATCCCTACATGGATCACCACGGGCACGGCCACCACGGCCGCCATCACGACCATCACGCCCGCAAGCTCCACTCCCGCAACATCAACGGCATCCTGGTGCATCCCGACAGCAGCAAGGAAGACCACGACTGCCTGGAAGTCAAGGAGATCCCCAACGGACCCCGAGGACTCCCTCCAACACACAAGAGTTCTAAAGTCCGGCGGCAAGAGGGCATCTCCCGTTTTTATGTCATCCAGGTCGTGTTCCGCAACGCCCTGGAGATTGGCTTCTTGGCCGGCCAGTACTTTCTGTACGGCTTCAATGTGCCGGGGATGTTTGAGTGCGATCGCTACCCGTGTGTGAAGGAGGTGGAGTGTTACGTGTCCCGTCCCACAGAGAAGACTGTGTTTCTGGTCTTTATGTTTGCGGTGAGCGGCATTTGTGTGCTGCTCAACCTGGCTGAGCTCAACCACCTTGGCTGGAGGAAAATAAAGACGGCCATCCGAGGCGTGCAGGCCAGAAGGAAGTCCATCTGCGAGGTGCGCAAGAAGGACGTTTCACACCTGTCCCAGGCCCCGAACCTGGGCAGGACCCAGTCCAGTGAGTCAGCCTACGTCTGACAGAGGCTTCTCTGCCTGGGGGCTCGAGGACCTTTCAAATTTTGGAGGAGAGCTTTTCCCTGGCCTAGGACCCCCGATCAGTAGGGCACAAACTCACCACTGCATTATTATTCAGGAGCACAGACACACTCTGTGCAGTCACGACAAAGCATTCATTCACCAAGTAGAGTTTTTGACACTTGAAGAGAGGAGATTCACCTTTCTACATGATGCCACCTCGTTGCTGTAAACTGAGAACTGAAGCGTACATGACGGGAGTTCTGCTCTGCCTAGTGAACTCTAGGTGCCTTTATAGAACCCCACGGAAGTGTGCAATTACAAACGACATGATGAAAATACTGTAAAGATATCTGAGGTTGAATAATCTGACGGTCTTAATTATTTGCCTTTTGCTGTAGGTCAGAGATAATCCCTTGTTTTCCAATTTTGTGTGCATATGCAAGTGCTTATGCGTGTGCATGCATACGCATGTGTGTGTGTGTGTGTGTGTGGGTGTGGGTGTGCGTGTGTGTGAGGGGGGAAAAAAAAAGCCAGTCTGACTCCAGTCAGAAAATTGAATGCTTAACTAATCTGAGCTACTGAGAGAAAGATAAAAATGTTATTTGTCACTGTCCATAGTGTTTTAGCAAAGTCACTTAGTGGACAAACAAGCACCTTTTTAAGCATATACAAAGACAAACACAAAAAGCGATCGGCACTACAATGATCAGCATAAAACGTAAAGCAGTATTTCTTGTCTGACTTTTTTTTCCCAAAAAGAAAAAAAAAAAAAAAAATCCTCACTCATCTTTACAGTCTTCATTGCATTAGATGTTTATCAAAATAAAGGACTGACATCGCCCAGGAAGCTTTTCTCCAAGTGTGACAAAAGGTGCTTTAAAGACGACGTATATATTTTCCAACACTGTGCTGATGCACCACGATGCTCCCCATGCCTGCAGACGAGAGCTGCTCACTTTCAGAGCGGTTCTAAAAAAAAAAAAAAAAAAAAAAAAAAGCCTGCCAGTCTTTCCACTTTGGCTTGGAAAACAACCTGATCGCAGTGGAGAGTTTATGAATGAAAATACTGACTTTATCAGTTGAACTGGAAAAACAGTATTGTAGCCACTGATATTTTACGTGTAACCTCAAGCTTTTTTTCACAAGCAGACCTGGTGCCATATTTCAAAGTTACTGTACATAGATGAAATGTAATAATTACAACTTAGCCTTTTCCTTACGCGGTATAGGTAGGCTTTACATGGGTGGGAGGACAAGCGGGTTTGGGTGGTTACGAAGATTAATCATAGATTGCCAGCTTTAAAAATATATATTATTAATGTGCTCTTTGTTATGCCTACACCCTCTAATGGAGACTATATGTTCCGAGAAGTGTTTTCCCCTTCATGGACTTTGAAAAAGGCATGTTACTGAAACATACATAGAATGGATAGACTATGACATGTAACTTTAAGAAGAGACAGTTTTATTTATTTGCATCCTGCTCCTGTGAAATGTAATACTCAGCATGCATGAAGATGAAAAATATGAAGAGATATGAACATAGAATCTCATTATGGGAATACTGGAGGCGAATAAATGAAAGGCGCCACAATTGCAGCAATAATTATATAAATATATAGTATGTGAAAGAAAATATGTGAATAAATTATATGCAGTGATTTTTTTTGGCTGTGTTGTATTTCACAAAGATGTGGTCATGACAATGAACTGTTGCCATTTTACTTTTGTGCAGATGTCAGGAGGTAAGTGTTAAATTACACAAATGATAGAAACTCTGCAACACTGTGTTGCGCACATCAGAATCCCAGAACACCATCCCAAGGAAAGCGCACATCTCTTTTCCCACTGAGTTTATTTCTCATTGCAAAATGGATAAAATTCATCTCCCTTTCCAGCAGACTGGATCACACACACGCACATCAAATTCATGTATTTTAAAATTCAAGCGAGGCAGGGGACCGCTCGCTCTCACACACCTCACAAGAGAGCAGGGAGTGAAATGCTCTTAACTAAGATTACACGCCACATACTTTTATCTCATGCCGCGAAGCAAATCTCGGTCGATGCTGCACTTCCTAGGGAATTTCTCATAAAGGTAATCAGTTGTTAATGGCAGTCGGGATCCATAGGGAGCAACAAGCATTATCAGAAGTGGGCGAGTCAGTCTTTTTTGAAAGTAAGTGGGGTAGAAGTCAGGTGGATAGGCCTGCAATTCCAGTTACAATTATAATTGTTCACTGCAGTGTATCATATCATACAGATTTGTATTCATTACCTTTAAACTGCATTCAATTATGTTGTCTTTTATTAAAACGAATGTAGCTTAATGGAATGTAATAAAACTTAAGTTCAAAGATCTTAAAAATTTACCTGACAGACACATATTTATGGTTCACTGCAAGTGGTGCACACATTTAAGAGGTGTTAGAGTAAAATGAGAGCTGTAGAATCCATCCAAACTGTGAATCCATCATAGAGGACATGCCGAGTACAATGCAGAACTTCCAGCTGCACAGATTCAAAACCTGCTTTAACATTTATGATTCAGCACTGAGAAATGATACATCTCCGAGAGATACATCAGCACGCTCTCTGGGCTCCTGACGATAAATTATAGATTGTTAATCTGTTCACTTCCATGATATAAGACTCCTGAGAAAAGTACATGGACCACAAAACAAGAGAGAAGTTCCCGGCGTTGTGAGTGCCTCGATGTTTCCAAGGGAAGAATATCCATGCTATTGTTTCTCGTGCTCCTTGTGACTCATAGCGGCTAAGTTATTAGATTGAACCTGATAATTTCAGTAATGAGGAAGGTTACTGAGGGAGAGGAGAGAGAGGTGTGGGGGTGGTGAACCTTTTAGTGTTATTAAACCTCCAGTCGGTGCAGGCGGCATGTGGCCACGTCCTGGGAAATACTGAAAGCCTGGTCGGACCAGAGGAAGAGGGACAAGGGTAATGGAGAGGAGTGTTAATAAAGTTGATTGTCTGATAGGATGTAGAATATTGAATGTGGTGGTTATTCATTCACTTAAGGGCCGCGCCGTGTTCTTACCGACATGCGGTTTGCTGTGATTGACTCCCGGCTGTGTGATATACATTCAGATAAACAAGAGACAAACATTAACACGCACATACGCACACACACACACACACACACACGCACACCTGCAGACGCATGCAGAGCCGATAAACGCCTAAACAAAAGCTTTCCTGAGGATGTAGCCAGGACGGTTGCTGTGGCGACAGGAGGGCAGTAATGATGTTAAGCACCACAGAGACTCCAGCAGTAAAGGGCAGAAGCAGCACTGCACCATATCTACTGTGGCTCCGCACAAGCAGGACCTGCAGAAAACACTCAAGTTCACACTCATCTATGGAAAAAGTTAGAAAGACGCTGCGCCGTGCTTATTTCTTCAGCGCTCCAGTCGCAGCTGCATACAGATCAGGTAAGCAGTGCAGGTAACTGTAAAGATATGTTTAGTTCTGAGAACACCAAATCATGAAGAACGTATTTCCTCATTTCATACAGTAAAACACTGTAATGCTCAGAGCTAGTCTTTGTGACTGTCAGCAATTCATTTTTTTTTTTTTTTATCATCCAGAAGTATCACATAATCACATAATGTTACTAAAACCGAGTTCAAACCAGTCAAGAAAGAAAAATACACGACTCACTGAGGCTGAGAATAAGTATCATTCCATACCAGGTTGCTGTGGTGATGCCAGAGTATTTTACAAGGTAAAGCAGTGACTCTGATTCATCATAAAGCGGCTTAACGGCTCTCATTTACTCTCCACACCGCTGCCCCGCAGTATTGTGAGTCAGAATCAGTAGATCCTTCTCCTGCGCGTTCCATAAACCGGCCTCAATGTGCTGCTTGGCTGACTTTACTTTTTCCTCCTCTGATTAGGGAGCTCTGGCTGAGCTTTTTAGATGCATGCTCTTTTTTTCTGTCTTTAGTCTTTTTTTTTTTTTTTTTTAATAATTCATGGTTGGAGAACAGGGGAAGAATGGGAGTTTGTGTTTTGTTATTTCTGAGTCTGTTTTTTGTAGCCACATGGATGCATCTTTGCAAACCCCAACAGGTGCAGCACTATAAGGTGGGCTTGGCACAGTAAGTCTGAGGCTTTATGTGACCTTCAATCTTCTGAACAGACATGTCATTTAGAAACATGCATGATCTCCCTCCCCGTCGGTTATCAATGTGAGCACAGTCATAATTACATGATCTGCGACCGACTCTCCCCAGCTGAATCACCATCATCCCAGTGATAAAACAGCATTAGGGGTGGCATCATTTCATTATTTCTGCCCTGTTCCTTCTATTTCTCCCTCTCTGCCTTGTCACTCATTCATGGAGATGGAATTAGAGTTGGTGCTTTTGGAGGCCGCTCCACTTCTTGTCTCCTAATGTCTCAGGCCATCAATTTGTGTCAGTCTCTATTCTGATCTCTGCAAGTCTCTCTTTCTCCTTCGGCGATATCCCTGCTTGGCACAGACGCTCTGGTCCTCCTCTCTCTCTCTCGCTCTCTCTCTCTCTCTCTCTCTCGGTCTCCATCTGGTCCTCTCCTCCTCCACCTGACTCGGCCGTCTTTCTTTCCACTGCTTCCTCCACCTCCACATTTCTCTCTGCCCTCCTGCCTTCGTCTGACCTTCTCCGTCCTCACCCGGAGACAGGCACAGCCTCGTCCACCTGAATCTTACCAGAAATCAACATTTATTCCAGTTATTCCTTTTATGCTTCAGTATTCCTTTTTTATTTATTTGTTTGCATCTGTCAAAGTTACCAAGGATGAAATTTCATACTGCGAAAAAACCCTTTTCTTATTCTTTCTACTGTCTTTGACTCAGACTTTTCCCTTTTCTCTCACCATGAAGGATATTTTTTTTTCTCAGAAAGACTGCTGACAAAAAATTTATTCTCCCCAGAGTTCTCCAGCTTCTGCTTCCTCTTTTTAGAAGCCTGTCATCACTAGCTTGACATCTCAACTCGCCTCTCTCTCCCAGCTGATAATCCTGGAAACATCATATCCAGGGAGCACACAGAAGTCAGTCTTTGTCAGATTAGAATATTTGAGGCAGGAAAGCTATTTGTCTTCACCCATCTCGACCCAATCATGACAGTTCTGGCATCTTAACGGATTAACAAACTGTGTGAAGGACAGATTTGGGGTATGTCTCAAAAATAGCTCCTCAACCATTTCTGCAGTATGTCTGAATTAGACTTTATTCTGGAAAGTAAAAATGTTTTACTAATTTTATGACACTGAAAAACAACTGATTATTAGTTAATTTAGGGAGTTGCACTGTTGAAAGAAAATAAAACTAGTGCCAAGAAGAGTTAACAATAAGGCTTTCATCCACGGAACAACCCAGAGATATAATTTCTCCCACATGCCCTGCTCCCTGCTGCGGCCTCCTATGAGCATAATCTACCTGAGGAAAGCCGTCTGTGGGTCTGCGTGAAAGAGAGAGAACACAGGAAAGTGGATAACACTTTGAGATTTCCAAATTTGCATTCCCAAATGCACAGACCACCAGCCTTAAGGTGACTGCACCGTGCGATTCAAGTATATCTGTGGTCAATGCTTAAAATCTGTAGCCTTATATATAAATAGAGCGCCTCATGGAAGCGAGCACAGACAGTCTGAGATAATCCTCCGACAGTGACAGAAATTTCACGAACTGCCAACTTACCTCACCGGGCTGCTGCAATCTGCAGCGACTGACAACCGGCAGAAAATACTGTGATCATCAAAACAACAGCGAGCACATTCCAAAAGAGCCAAAATGCACAAACAGATCGTTGTTCTCTGTTTACTTCCATAACGAGATTTTCTCACACACACACACATTAATGCCATCAGAACAACAGCATGACTCTGTGATGTGTTCATTTATTTGTAATTATGTTGTTATTCTTGCGCATGTCATGTGGATGTCACCTTCAATTCATTCGAGAGAGACAGTCAAACTTATTGTTGTAGAAATCCACTTGGCACAGTGTCGCAGGTAATAAACTTATAAAAAAGCTCTGTAAAGATTATATTCATGCCCTCAGAGACCTTTCTGGAAGGATCATATCCCTCCAGACTATATCTGTCCGATATGGACCTCGGGCGTCGTCCTAGATGACTGTACCTACCAACCACAGCACAACTGGCTGTTTACATTACATGTGTGTATACAAAATAACACGATACCACTGAAAAGTAGTGCAACTCGACCGCTTGTCACCTAAACAAGTGACATTTTCTCTCCAGAGTCACAAAGGAAAACCATTTTCTAGCAGCTGTAGATGAACAGGTGAAAATCCTTCACATATATTATCTTTACAAAGCCTGCCGAGGCTCCCCTCATCCTTCAATGGGACCCAAATTAGCCACTGCAGTCATAAATTCACACACATTGAGCTGCGTTTGTCAACTCTGTTGTCCTCGAAGCATCAACATGACATCTATTATTAGTGTTTGTGAAAAGGTTGTAAACAAGTTGTGGTTTGACTACAATTCGAAATTTATATTGGTTAGACTATGAAGTCTGTTTTCAAAATTAAACATTAAAGCAATATAGTAATGATCCACAAGCTTCTCATAATGCAGTATTGTTTCAATCAATCTGAAAATAGAATTTCTGTGTGAGATTTGCATGTTCTCTCTGTGAATTGGTGGGCTTCCTCCAGGTGTTCCAGTTTCCTGTCGCATTCCAAAAAACATGTGTTTCAGGATAAAATGGTTCGTAGGTGAGACTGTGAGCGGCAGCTTGTCCGGGTCCGACCCCGTCATTCACCCAGTGTCAACTTTGATCAACTCAAAAAGGCCCTGCGACCCCAAATTGGATGAAATGGTATAAAAGATGGATGCCTTTTATCATATTTGATCTCCAGAGTTAATTATTCACACCAATGCACAACAATGATTTACCATAACTCGCTACATCATAAATTCCAATATCAAATGATTGATAAGGCCAGCATATATAGACTCTCACTACGCTTCATCTGTGCTCAGCGATGGCTTACAATCTGAACAACAACAACATCAAGAAGGAGCATTCATTTTAGAGGTTTAATTAAAGCAGACTTCGCTTGCCATCGGTACCTATCTGAAAAATGTGGCTTTATTTTATTGGGATATGATGCAAAAATTCTCTCATTTGCCACTCAGCTCACCTTGGACTGATGGGAATATGAACTATGAATAGAAGTAACTTCATAAAGAAAATGGAGAGGTCCTTTTATTTTTCACACTGGTGCAAAGTTTGATGCAGTGAGCCGTGCACACGTATGTCTGATGATCCAACAGCCGGCAGGACCGCTGAGGCCTGCGTTTGCCTCATGACAACACTGAAGACCATTTGCACACTCAGGGCTGCTCATGAACCTTTTGTCGGCAATTTCTCCCCCCCCGACAACCCCCACTTAAGCACCTCTGCCTCTACCATCTGGATCAATAAACAGAGGTCACATGAATTAAGTCTGGGTCTAATCTTATTTTGCAATTGCACCACGACAGCATGCAGTTGCCATCCATCAGTGGCCTGCAACGCAGTCAGAAAGTCAGAATACAAAATAATCAAAGTGCAGACTAGATTTTTCTTTGATGCATGACAATTTGCAAGCGCGTACAGGAATGCAGGTAAATGTTCAGGAAGAGAGGGTGCAATCATCTGATTTTAATGTAAACAAGGGATTTCAGCTGTGGCAAACGAACACACCACAGCTCCACCTTGAACGTGTCTATTGCAGGGCCATTATTTTCTGCACAACTGGTTCCCGTCTCACAGCATTATTACAGGGAGGAGGTGGGGAGTCAAAGATTTATATGGACATTTAGGGGTCACAGTTCACAGAGAGTGTCAGCAGAGTGAATATGTGCAACGGTTAAGATCACACAGCACCTCCAAGAGGGCCAGATTATACACTGCAACTCCTGTATATGATAAACATGTAATTCTTTAGTGTCAGTAGGAAATAATGGAGTCATCAAGCACGTTAACAGTGTTTCTGCCATATGTAGGGGGTCAGAGTGGTTAAATATTATTCATACCATTGATGAAATGGCACAGTATTTAAAGCGGCTCCTGTAGTGTGGTCACCTGGCTCTGCATCACAGACTGAATCTGTACTGACTGTAATTTAAACAAATGCTCCCTGCTGCCTAACTGGTGTTTTGTCCTCGAGGATCAGGCACTGCCGGACCACCTGCAGTCCTAATCTGCTCTTCCTTATTCAGCCTCATAATTTCAAATCACACCTCCCGTGGCTCCGCGGATAAAATGACTTGATAAAAAGATCTTGCACACTCGCTTCGAGCATTTTCTGTTCATTAATATTACAGTGCATGTAATTGTGAGCTTAACATGCTGGGCAAGGTCATTCAGCCTGATGGATACTTTTTCATCTCTTGTCCCTCCAGATAAAAAACCACACGGCTCTATTTGGCACATAAAATATCCTCACAATAAGTTTTCCTTGTTCTTCTTCTTTTTCTTAAAGAAACATAAATAATTACACTTGTCCTTGACCTCAGCTTGCAGAGACTTATTTCTGAGGAGATCAAGAGCACACATCACGTTAAGCATTAGCTTCAAGCTGGCATTTAGCCACAGAAGCCATTACAGAAATATGCAAACATAACGAAGGTCCAATACAATGAGTGGTGCTAAAACATTACCAAAGGTTAAAAGAACATACGGCGTCTTTGGATTGCATCCAAAAATGAAATTTTTCACCCTGAAAATGTGTTTTCTGGCAGTCTTTTGTCACACTCTACGCTTTTGCTCATTTAAAACAGTATCGATCAGAGGAAACATACTCCTCATGGCGCATTACTGCGGTCACATGGTTTTACACATTCCATTTGTTCTGGTATAATATGAAACTTATGAGTCCTTAACCGCATTGGATACTGTCTATCAATGCACGCTGGCTTCAAGAAGAATGTTATCATCTGTGCTCACAACAACAGTCATCTCAATTTAGTATGTTTGAACATGATGGTGGAAATGTCAGGAGCTTTCCTCAAACTGGGGCAAATATCAAAGCATGAGCTAAAAAACCTAAACTGTGACACTTATTTATTATTCATCTATTCAGCAATTGCGTCACACAACTCTCAAACATCAATTGTTGGTCAAAATGCAGGTTTTTTTTTTTGCCTAAATTATTTCGACCTAAGACTGAAGAGAACAGAAACCTGGGTGTGCCACTTTTCACTGATGCTCAGCTATTTATTTGAGTATAACTGCTGCAGTTTTTACACCTGGAAGACATCTCGGTGTTGGGTCCGCCGGGCAGCTTTTTTCAATTAGCAGCTCTCAGCATGATTTTCAACACCCAGCAGTGGGTTCATCTACATGCAATTAAATACAATTAAGCTTGTCCTCAGTACAAGGTCAACCACGGAGAGCACAATTTATCAAATTTCTCTCATTTAAAAAAAAAAAGTGAAAATGTGTTCGCTTGTTTTGAGCTTTCTGTGCCCTTGCAAAAGAAGATGTTGCTTACTCTCTGCCACCAGATGTTGCTGTAGTGCAGAAACAGCCTGCAGAGACACAAACAGGGGTGTAACAAGCATGAATAAACAGCAAGAACATCAGGTATGCAGGAAACATTTCAGTACTTCAACAAGAAGTGTTAGGACTGACATGATATCATCATAACAGCTCCACCACCGCTGCTATATTCAACCCACAGTGTGAAAATGCAGCGAATAAAAACAGCACAACATGAGTTGTTACCATGGTGGTGAAAAGAAGTCGCTGAGTGTGTTTGCTCAGAGCTCACCTGTGTGTGGAATTTTTCATATTTGTGCATTTTCTCTATTTATAGATTTGTTGGATGATGCTCTCATACGGTTTTGTGTCATTCAACCATTCAAGCACCTTTAAAATGGGCAAAAATCCACACATTCATCAAGTGCCAATGCTTGAGAGTGTAACTTTCTGTAAATATTTTTTTTAGAAGGATTTTTGTTTTTTGAACTTGGTCCTAAATCAGGCTCTGGATGACTGTACTTGTCAATATGCTGTGTTTCACTATGTATTCATGGACAGGATCATATTTTGGAGGATGGCTTTACAATTAATTTACAGCTAACCCCTCACCCCTCTGTCACAGATGAAGCACAGCTATGTTATATGAAACCTTCAACACCGGAAAAAGAAAAAAAAGGTCAGAACTCTCAGTTCCCACTTTTGTTTACGGATTAAAAAAACTCAGCAGATTAAACCTTCATTACAGGAGACTGTTTCTCTTCACTTGGTGTTCTGAAACGGGTCCATTTGCTTGTCATGAAGGTTAAGTCAAACTCAAATAAAGAGTGAAAGTCATGATAGCTGAAGTACATTTGGCAGGAGTTTAACTTTTTCTCCAGGTCAGTGAAAACATTTTTGTTCCCAACAAAACCTATTTGAGGTTCTGCCTTTGTTTCCGAAGTGTCAGTGTGCCATTGAGGTGTGACTGAAAATCAATCATAAGAAATGACAGACAACTTTGATATAAACCTGTTCCAGCATTTCCTAACGCCTACATGCAGTACATACACGGGATGTGTTTGGTCGCATACTGCCAGCTTGTCACAGTGTTATCACATGTGATTGGCCTGTCAGGCTCAGACTTGCTGCCCTCGACGGGCCTGACGAGGCTGGAATGTCTGGGAGGAAATGTTCCTTCTTGTCGTACGAACTGCTTGCAGCCCCTCTGTCTCGTCCATGGACGGGGGACAAAGAGCTGGTTTCAGCTGTGAGGATTTGCATTTTGGCCTCTCAGGGGAGAAAAATGCAGTGATATGTAACCTCTTGCCTCTGTTTCCTCTTTCTGGAGTCCTGAACTCAACAGAGAGGAGGGGATTCACATTCCACAGCTGCCTGCTGTCTCTTTCGGTTTCATCTGAACACCACTCAAACGCCACTAGTTTGAATAAAGCCATAAAATATTCTCCTGCGTTTGCTTCGCTGCTCACTAATTACTTTAACTGCCTTCCTGTGCTCTATTAAACCCAACTATTCTCCAGGATTTTATCATCCATACCTCCCCCTCTTTCCCTCCTAATCCCGTCCTGTTCTGCAGCGGTGGAGGGAGAAATTTGGAGAATTCTTTTCAGTGACCACACCAAACTCTCGAGTCACATGTCCTGTTTTTCCTTCCCGTCCTTCTCCTAAATAAGGAATTACAGTTTGAGTAGGGAAAAGGAGAACGGGCGTATGGGCGGGACGTAGAGTGAAATAAGAGGCCCCGGAGGCAGGTCTCTCTCTTGCTCCCTCTTTCTGTTGAATGTGGTGGAGTCACTTACTCGAGACCAGGCTGCCTGCCGTATTTATTCTGGCAGTCCAGTGCTGTGCACTCTACACCGAGTAGTGGAGGAGGAAGAAGAGCGGACCACTGCGACGCAAGCCAAAGTGTTTCACCTGTTTCACGTGAAAGCTACCACTCAGCGTAAGCAAACCTTCCAGTTCTCTCTTTGTTCCTTTCCTCTGTTACTATTTGTTTTGTCATCAATCTCAGTCTGGCTGGCAGGCCAAAGATTTCTTTGTTTCTTTGTGGAACTTGTGGTTATATCTGCACAGGAAACAGGAAAATACATTAGATATACTACACCCCACCCTTGCTCTTTCTCTCTATCCCTTGTGCACATTCTTGTTCATACACACACTCGGTCTGAATCCGGAGTTAATGATTAAACTTTTGACTTGTGAAGTAGATGTCTCTAGAATGAGCTTGTCCTTATCAGGTCTCCTCTCACCGCTACCTGCATGTGTTCACGGCATGTGAGGCAAAGGAGAGTCAAGGTTGTAAAGAGGTTGAGCGTCTGATAACCCTCTCATCATTACAGTGTGAGAATTATATAACATTCTTGTTAAATGTAACTTACAATTGTTCATGAACAACAGGTCTCCGATTCAGGAATAAGCAGTAAAACTCGCTGCCTTTGTCTGTCACATGTTTTTAGGGTCGTTCCACAGTTTATTAGGGTGACTGTCAGTCTTAGTATTGTTCACTATCTGCAGAGATAACACACATGTATGCAGAGCACTAACTTAGAAAGGACAAATGACAATGTGAGACTTTTTTTTTAAGCTGTTCTGTGGTCACAGCACAGGTTTCACAAGTGAGCTGCTGAATGCTCTGTTGTAAGAAGGCTGCAAAATATCTTGAAGCGGATGACTGCAAGTCATCGTGATATGAAAGTTCAAGACACTGCGCAGGCGAGGGGAAGAATGATGAATGCAAAAGTCAAACTCCAGTTTCGCTGGGGTCAAACATCGAACAATCTAGTGACACACGGGAGCAGCTCGGAAATCAAAGTGGAGGGAAGGCTTGTTCAGAATTAATATCAGCCACTGGGCAAAGATTTTGAATGAACAAGAACTGAGCAAACAAAACAGAAGATTTTGTGCGATTTTATACTTTCATAGACTTGTATTACAATGAACTTGTATATTACAGGTTTGACGAGAATTTTGCTGTGGCATTTGGCCACAAATATGTTAACAAGATGTGATAATAGCAATAAAGTTCTGGCAGAATTCTTGAGTCACAGCAATGATGAGAGACACATGGCTACACAGTCACATTACTGAAGCTAATCTGATCATTTAGAGGCATTGGACACACCAACTATATTTAAATGAAACTCACATGTAGCTTCAAAACCTGGCAATAAGCATAACTGTATTACTAAATATACCACGTAACTTTATGATCCTCATTTGCCTTATTTACTGATCTCCTCAGTAACCTCATCAATACACAGCAGGGTGGAGGTGGGAGTGGGAGACTTGTACTTATGTCTGTGATTACAAGCTGTTCGTTGTAACCACTGGGCCGCTCCCAATCTTTTTTTTTTTTTTTTTTTTTGTAAAGTGTACAGTGCTCCATAATCTCCCAAGACACTCAATCACACACCTGTACACACACAGACACACACACACACACTGCTTGAACAGCCTGTACTTGTTTGCGTTCACAATCACACTTTTGTCTGAGAATTTTAGAGGCAAATGCGAAAAGGTGCAGAATAAGAGCGGCCTGACGTAATGTCAGGACGTTTAATTAGCGGTTTACATTTGTGGTTTTTGACTGAAAGTGCTGGTTCGACAAAGAAAGCAATCTGCGTGACAGGGCCGGTCCGCATCGGTTGCTAAGATAAGCCCTGATATCTTCAGCAGCTGGATGTTCTCTGGGCATGCCAGGACAACACCGACGGAGCTCCTCTGATTGAGACACACATCATACTCTAACATGTTTGCACAAATGGCAAAATAATAAACATGTTGGAGGAGAGGGAAGACATCCTCCACATGCTTCAAAAACCATTAAACCTCTAAGAATGGACAGAGGCAATCTGTTGAAGCGACACTGCAGTACTGCTGTGCTAAATGTTAGTTTATTTTACTGTTACAGAACTGGCTTGTCTCTATTTCACAAGAGACAAATAAAATTTATGGTGCATCAGTTGGCCCCGAAGTGAAAAAGTTAGCGTCTATCAGCTCTGAACATCTCCACATGTTATCTGAGTGACATCAGAAATGGCAGTCTTATGCAACGTATTTGCTCGGGTCTATAAAAGCATTGAGTTAATGTGTACGCTGATGGTTTCATGATTTAATTGGCTTAATGCGGGGAGTGTGTTTGTTAAAGTCTGTTGCCATGGTGAGAAAACATTGTGCTGTTGTGTTTCGATTCTTTTGTACACATAGTTACTTTTGTCAGGAAACGGGGAAGGAAGTGACAGTTGAATGAGCAAACAGGATGCAGGGAGCGGGGCGGTCCTCTCCAAGCCTACAGGAAGCTCATACTACATTAATAAGCGAAACAGGGCGACCATAATTGCTTGCAGAGAACAGCAGGGTTGCAATTCTCCAATGCATTTAACAGTTCATAAAGTGTGTTTGGTAAATAACTGCAGCTGTGAGGTCTGGATAAAGGAAGTATCAGCATCACTCTGTGCTCGGGTTGAATGTTAGATTACAATGAATGCAGTAGATGACTGATGATCGAATGCAAGGGCTTCAAGATTACTGAAAAGCAGGTATGCATGATCAGACTACTTCCCAATGACTTTCTTAATCCTTAAAATATCAGTTAAAACGTATGACTCCACAGTTTTTCTATTCCTTTTGCACTATTATCTTTTCAATAAAACTTAATCTCACGGTTATTATTTCTCTCTTCAGGTTTTTTTTTTTTGGTTATATTCAGCTGGAAAAATAATCAAAGGAGGTCCATAAATCTTGATTTCTGAATACTGAAAACCCTTTTTGTTCTAACAGCCAGTCCAGAGCGTGGGTGTGAGCAGGGCAGGGATTAGGATGTGAACATTGTTGTTTCCAGTCAATATTCATACATAAAAGGGCAGAATACACTGTGTGGGAGTGAAGTTTGCTGAGCTGCCGGTCTAACCCTGACTTGTCCTTTGGGCAGGATCAACATGGCAAACAAAGGTCCGACATACGGTATGAGCCGTGAACTTCAGAGCAAAATGGATAAGAAATATGACCCGGAACTGGAGCAGAGGCTTGTGGAGTGGATCATCGCGCAGTGTGGCCCCGGAGTCGGTCAGCCTTCAACACCGGACAAGACGGGCTTCCAGCAGTGGCTCAAGGACGGATGTGTGAGTGTTGATTCGAGCAAGGGTAAAAATTTACCATTGCAGCTCACGCTCTGACACGCACAGTGTATCAAAGAGGACCTGCTCATTGTGTTCAATGTCTAGGTGCTGTGTGAGCTCATCAACAGTCTACATGGAGCCAACAAGCCCATCAAGACGATCAAGTCTTCCGGCATGGCGTTCAAGCAGATGGAGCAGATTGCCGTCTTTCTCACAGCCGCTGAACGCTACGGAGTCACCAAAACCGACATGTTCCAGACAGTGGACCTCTTCGAATGTAAGACCTCCTGCATATTGTACCAGGAATATAGCTAGAGCATGTGTCTTTGTGTCATCTGCTCATGGTGAACATCTGCATGTCTACAGCCAAAGACCTGTCTGCCGTCCAAAGGACTCTGATGGCTCTTGGTAACTTGGCTGTCACAAAGGATGATGGGCATTACAAAGGAGACCCGAACTGGTTCCACAAGTGAGTCTGAGCAGGGTAAAGACGGAGAATGAACACAGTATAAGTGGGAGCGATACTGAGAGATATTCTGTTTGTCTGCTTGCAGAAAAGCACAGGAGAATCGGAGGGAATTCACCGATGAGCAACTGAACGAAGGGAAAAGCATCATCGGTCTGCAGATGGGCACAAATAAAGGTGCATCTCAGGCTGGCATGACAGGCTACGGACAGGGCAGGCAGATCATCAACAACAACCCCTGAACCCGCCCAGCCCCCGCCGAAACCCTCCTCCCTCCGGCGGTGGCAAACGCCGAGCAGCCAGGAGGGAGAAAGTCGGACTCTGACCTTGGCGATGAGGAAAAATGTGACCTACGTGTTTTCAGGACTAAACTGGATCAAAATAGGGACCAAAGAGAAGATGTGCACTAACCCAACACACACACACACACACATTTTATGTTGAGCACATACAGAAATTGAAATTTAAAAAAGAGTTATCTTTACAAATAAAACATTTGAAAATGCATTTTGCTGATGGATCATTAAAAATATTTTGTTTGTTTGAACCAACATTGAACCTAAAATACTGTAAAGAATAATCCAGGAAATGCAGTTGCTGGGAAGATTAAAATATATCTAAAATGATATTGCAGAGATTCGACGCTTGCATGAAGAGAATTAATCCATCACTTAATAATCACTTATAACTTAAGTCTTTGGCGAGTTGTTTTTTTTTTTTCATATAAATTCTTGACATCACTGTGGCGTGAGTCTGCAGTCAAGAGTTTGTTTCAAATGTCGACCTCTTGGTACATTCATAGACACATCGAGCTTTGACAGATACAGTCATCACATTATTTATTTCACACTGTCTTTGTTGGCTATTTGTTCAAATGCATATGTTACCTCTCCAACAGTGATAACCTGATCTTGTGAGTCTTACTGAATGGTTACTTATCTCATGCAAGTGTTCGGTCTCAGTTGTTGTGTTGGGTACTGGATTTAAAACTAATGCTAAACTACATCCATCAATTTTAAGTAAATTCATCGAAAGGTTGAAAAATCATGAAATACAGGTTTGTGTGTTTTACCTGCGCCATAAAATAATCCGCAGTTAGAGGAGTACTTTCTAACCAAAACGTCGGACCACCTTTATTGCAACTATTAGATCACATATAATCATAACGAATTTCAAATAAAGTTTGACTTTACTTAAAGAATGGCTTCCTGTGTGATGAATAGAGTGCCTGAGACAGTAGAATGTTTTCTTGGTGTCCAATGACGATACTGCTAATCTCACTCTGCTTTGAAATCCTTCATCAATAAGTGTTACAAGGCTGAGGCATCACAGCGGCACTGTGCATGGTGTGAAGACTTGTGGCAGAAAAAAAATCACCGTATGAAACTGAACTGACAATCACTTCCTATAGCTCAGCTCTCAGTGGCACACCCACACAATCGGTGGAGTCACACCCCTGGGCCATCAGCCAATCACCAGATTAAAATACAAAACACAAAGATTCAATCACAAAAGAACAATCAATGAAAGCAACTTCACAAAAATTCAGCTTATGGTCTCCAAACCTGAGCTGGACATTATCCATAACAATGAAGCTGACCCTGAAAGGTCTGAAAACAAGGAAATGGGGGATAATTGAAGATGTGTTGATGAACCTAAGCTGGCAGAAAAAGAAAAAACAAAGGGTGCAGACAGCTATCGCTTCCTAGTCCCAAGGTTTTGTTTACTTTTCTTTCAGTGCCATCTAGACTGTTCAGTCTGAATCAACTCAAACGAAGGTGAAGCAGAAAGCGTTTAAGGAGTGAAAAAGGAAAGCCAAGGTTCACAAGTGATACTGTAACAACAGTGCTTCTTTAAAAAAAAACAAAAAAACAGGAGATTAAACAGACTGAAGTTAGAAAGAGCACAGGTCAAGACAAGTTTGAAGAGCTACAAAAATTCATCATTTAAAAAAAAAAAATGTATATATAGGTGAACTGTTGTGCTTTTGTGAGCGAGATCTGGACCTGCAGACACAAACGTCTCTCCAAGTGAATCTCGAAGGTTTATGAACACAACATGCAAGTTTTTGTGATCCTGCAACACATTTCTGAGGTTTAATTTTCATCGTTTGACATCATGGCACACAGAACCAAAAGCAAATTGCACATTTAACCGGTTTGCACAAGGATTTCATTGAATGCGATTCAAACGATGGCTGCCTTTTTAAAGGGACGTTTCCTTCCAGCTGTCTGGTGAAACAAAGGGTGCGACTGACTAGATGACTCAGTACGTCATCTGTAACAGAGTTCATGAGAAAGTTACTGTGTAACCGTCACACCTTGGACAGCAGCAACGGGTTTATAACAAACTTGGTTTCAGGAATACGTTGTGCCCATGTTAACAAATGATGACAAAACTGTTTTTTAATTTTACACCCCGGCTTCAATGTCTGAATTTACATCAGACTCATTGACTTCACAGCAGATACTCCATCTCTGCTTTCAAACAAAATCATTTTGGCTGAGTATTTCCAGAACAAACACTTCATAAACACGAGGAACACTATTTGAATTGCTTCCTAAACAAAGGATATATTCTGTTCCACGATGCATATTTTAAACTGTCATCTATCTCTGAGAACATTAAAGTTGTTTCTTTATTAATAAATGTTTGAGGAAGCACCTCCGTAATGGCTCCTTTATCTATTATTTATCAGCTTACTACACTAACAACCTTTAAATAATTTACTTCATGACTTTGTGATCTTATTAATCGTTCCTTGTTAAGTCATGGATCATTGAAACTGGTCATTTTTAATGATCAATTTACCGCATATTGGATTTTTAAAATAACCTGCATATAAATTTACTTTAGAATAATTGACTCTGTTAAGTGCCGTGCTGTTAATGTGAGCAGAATCCTGGTCGGGCAATAGAAACTGATACCGAGAGTGATTTGTAACCAGATCTGAGCAAATAAATTCTACAGTTCCTGTTTATATTATGTTTGTGCAGTGTGCATGAATCACATGGAGAGAGACATATTGGCTTGTGAACGTATTTTAGCGCAGAGATTTTTGACATTTGACTTCATTTTCAAGTAAAAATGTTATTAAAAAAAAAACACATGTGGCCTCACATGTTAGCATGAGAGGCCACTGAAATATCTTAAAATGACTAAATCCTTTTCTTACATTTAGATTAACACGCTCAAAACTACATCGTTTTTTTACAGGAGTCTTTTTGGCTCAGGAGTCACTTCCTCTTATTTTTATCAAGGCTTAATGAAAGTGCAGAAACAGCAGCACATCACCGGCCTCGGCGCAGAAGAATGTGCTCTGTTGCCATACTGGGACATAACAAGGCCCGCGGTAGCTTTGAGGTTGAAGAAGTGACCTTTTTGACTGGACGGATGCCAGTTTGAATCCTTAGACCGCCTGGGAAAATGTGCATTGGGAAAGCCGAACACTTTCTCCCCTTTATCTGTCACCACCGAGCTGCCGAGCAAGGCACATAAAGCTCCGGCGTGGAAATCGCCGCTGCTCCATCACCCGCAGGGTGGAGCCAGATATAGTTTCATTTGAGTCTCAAGAGGAAAGGCATGACAATACACGCAGATATCATGAAGCGGCATAAAGAGACAATGGCACGGAGCCTGAAGACCCACTTTTGAACCGTTAAGACTGAATAATGTCACCGTCTCCAAACTTCAGGGACCAAGTCACTGAAAGGACTGTTCAGTCTGATTATCAGGGTGGAACTAATGCCTCAGCGAGGACAGTCGGTAAGGTGCGACGCCGAGTGACTCAGTGGAAAAAAGGTTGTTGCAGAGTCCTTAAAACCCTGACAGAAGGACATGTGGCCCGGCTAAAACGGGTATTAAGATAATGAGATATTTCAGCGCTGACTACTTTTGTCTGCTGTGTCTCTGATCTCCTCATGCCGACAGACTTATTTGCAGAACTGTGTAAAACAGCCACACTACAACAATGACAAACCAAGATCTGTATTTTGTGTAATCCATCAGTTCACACTGTCTAAAGTTTGCCATAAAATGTTTAGCAACAGCATAAATTAAAGGAGAAACAGACTGTAGCGTTCTCTGCAGGCACGTCTGGTTTGGTTTGCAAACAATAGCAGGAAAGGCTGAGAGGGGTTAAAGGTGTGCCCCCCTTTTTCAAAACTCAACAATGGTTGCACAAAGATTGCAAAAACAAAAGAGGGCAACAATTGGAAGAAGTTGTGGAATAAAGGAAAAAACAAGACTGTAGCAATTTGCATCCGCTGGAAAAGGATCGACTTGAGTGTGAGTGTGGAGAAATGGCAAAAAGTAGAATTCACGCTGTTGAGAATTTGACCATAATCAGTATTTAACTGATCAGATCAGAAGTAGTACTGGGCTGCTTGGCATTGCGCTCAGCAGGCTGATGTCAGTCCGAGGTTATTAGGTGAATCCGCAAAAAGCTGCAGACAAGAAATGATGGGAGTGGGTGAAAAGGCTGAGGAAGTAAATAGGACGGCCTGACCCTGACCAAAGACCTGCTGAACTGGCTTCTCGGTCCAAGACAATTATTGATGCAGTGCAGAAATCGATGAGAATAAATGAATTTGGATGACCAGCCGACGGAGTGGAGCAAAACCCCGTGAAAGTTTTCAGTTGGTGGCGTTACGTCAGTGTTAACGCAGGTCAAACAGCTCTTTTAATGCTCCTCTAACGGGTGAATTACGAGCCAGAGGGGCGACATTTTCTGCAGCGCCAGCACGAGGGTCCAAACGGTTCATCACAAACGTCTCATCCGATGTGATAAATGTAGCAGCACGGCTGAGAGCAACCTGGATGGCGAAAATGTGGATGAGAGCGAGAGAGAGAGAGAGAGAGCAGGCGGGAGTGAAGCTGATCAGTGCGGAGCAGTGACTGTGTGTGACATCAGGCTCTGTTGGCACTGAACGATAAGAGAGTGAAAAAGGTAGGTCACAGGAGTATCAGGTGGAAACGGTGAGTAATGCGAGTCGGGAAGCAGGTGTTTCCCCTCCGGTGGCTTTACGGGCAAATATTGAAGCCTGAAATGGTGGATCAACATTTCAAACCCCGCAGGGGAAATGCGAGGCGCTCGAAAGCAGAGGGACAAATCAAAACCGGCAGCGTCCGCAGTGAAACCTGGATATTAATCCTGAAGACGGCCACTTGTTCCGCAGAGACATCTTTTTTTTAAACTACAGATTTTTCAGTAAAACTAAAATCTGATGTTCAACATTTTGAAAAGATGCAGGTTTAATCAGCACATCGTGACACTGAAGGCCTCCCTGAACAATAGGAGGCTCCCTGTTGAAACGTGTGTGGCTCTTTGTGTGCACTTTGGAATCAATGTTCATTGTTCTGGAAACTGAGGTCATGAGGGCCCTCCCCTGGCCGAAGCAGGTTATTACCTCCATGTGAAGCTTTAGGAATACACAGTGAAAATATTACAGCAACTATAGATTTTGACATAGCAATCCATAAAAACAACATTTAGCTGATCACTAACTCTTCTACACTCCTGCATTTATCACGTCAAGAACTTCTGTTTCATTTCTTCTGAAATTATGTAATTCCTGTTTTTTTTTTTAAGGTTAGGAGAGCGGCTGACTGTAACTTTCAAAAGAGAAATGCAGGTTCACAATAAGCATGTGACTCTCTAGAAACGGCGACATGTGAGAAGCCATCACACTGCGCCGTGACTCACACTGGAAGATGAAAGAAGCGGCACCAATGCGTGGGTAATTTAGTCTGGAAACAATGCCCCTTATCTTCTGGGAAGCTAATTTTACTGATGGTATTATTTTAGGCCCACAATCATCTTTCATTTGTCTGCTTAAAAAAAAAAATAAATAAAATAAAAAATCCCGTGTTAAAAGGGAAGCACATCAACTTGAAGGACTCTCTCAGTGTACATATATATTTACTGAATATAGTTTAACTTGTTTCTGTATGCTGCAAGTCCTTGAGAGGTTCCAGTAACAGCTCAGGAGGCAGGAACAACACACAAGGCCAGAGGGAGATTTTATCAGGGTGTAGCTGACTTTCAGCCTGTTATTGTTTGTTGGAATTAGAAAGTTATCATTTCCCACTTTTAAACAGCATGCTGATAGAGGGAATGGTTAAATATTTATGTACAGTCTACGGGGCCATTTTAACGCTTAGAACAACATCGGGGGGATATTTACATTTTCGGGCGTGAGGAAACGTGTTTATTTTCATTCCCCTTTGTTTAACTCTTCGTCATTAAGAAAGCTGTCCACAAAAACATGTAAAACAAAGCTCACACGACCATAAAGGTGGATAGAAGTTGGACGATGGAGGGAAAAGTGTTGAATCACATGTGAAATTAACTATTTTAGAACTTGGCTGACATATACTGGAGCACACTAAACAGTTTAACACCAGTCCACAACATCTGTTTACAAGTGCTGTGGAATTAATATAACAAGCCATAAACATGGTGGAAGTGAAGTAACTGAGCAATAAAATAGAGGAAGAGAAGAAGAAGAAGCAGTGCTGATTTTTTTTTTCTACCACTGTGATAAAATACTTCCCTCTGTTGGTGAAAATGAACAGTCCAAGGGAAATTAACAAAGACCTGTTCAACTTTACTTAAATCAAGTTATCTTAGTGAAAAAGAGTTGGGCCTTTTCATCATAATTTTCAAAAAAAAAAGACAATTTCATTAAGTATTACTGTCCAAATTTTCATGCTAGATATTTCAAAATTTGCAAACTTTTCTGCAGCAAAGCATTGTGGACATTTTGAAACTCTCATACTATGCTTTTTTTTCTCTTTTAGCTTAAAGTTACTTTCGCGTTCAATCATTATCATTGTGATCAATAAAGAAATAGATCACTAGTCACAAGCGTGGGTCCTTCCAGCGTTCACACAGTAAAAGCTGATGGCGGACCGTTGTGAGCCCTGGTTAAGACGAGGGGAATCAGACCGTCATCCCAGGGGATGAGACATCATCTTATTTAAGTTAGATGATAAAACACAAATGAATATTTTTACTAAAAACAATACTTACCAACACAATGAATTGATAAATGCTTCATCAATGCCAATTTGGAGTCATTCAGTCAAATCATCTGGAAGCTATTGAGCTGAAATGATATATTTTTCATAAGAATATTAATATAAAGCCAAGATGGACACAAAAAAAAACAATATTAATATAAACCATTAGGTATTTTAGCTCAATAGCTTTATGATTAGATCATTTTTCTCTCAGGTGTTTGGGGCAAAATGTAATGGTTTGTTTTGTCTGAGTTCAGGAGCAGAAAAATCGCAGCTCCTTGAGACTTCAACGTCTTTAAGACAAGCTTCTTCAACTGTTTCCTTCTAAATTATCTAAATGAATTGCATTAACTGCAATTAATTAATGTAGGGCTGCCAAAAAAAATTTGTTTTTCAATCATGCACACAGAAATAAGATTGGGGCTTTTTTTCAATTTGAAAACTGTATTTGATGTAGACATTGTATATGGTTGGTCTACATGGCACTTTATTTTGAAAGAAAATCCAAAAAGGTCAAAAAAGAACTTCTTTCTTTGTGTTCATTTGATTACTAAGACACTCTGATGAGAAATCAGTCCAACAGGAAGTTGCAATACCACAATTTCAACAATTCATTTAAATTGAACCAATCTATGTGAATTCTGAGCAACCTTGCAACTTTGTCAAGTTGCAGTGAAGTACAAGGTTGAACAGATCTCTCAGAGATTGGTTATACTGTGGAGCAATTTGGACACAAGATGGAGAAATATGTGTTCTAGACTACTTGGCCATGTCAGCAGAGGTGTGGGGTATAGCATCAGATCATGAAACATATAAATCATATATTTGTACCATCAATATTAGGTTATTGACAACTAAACAATGCAGCATTAAATAGTTGAAACATTCAGACAGGAGTTGGAAGAGTGAGAATTTTACAGTCATGCCTGAGCATCAAACGTTTTGCTTCCTCTTTATATAAATATATACTTGAGTTTGACGCCCTTAACACCACACAAGCAAAGAAATTACTACACATTTATAGTAATGCATCTCGTCATTTTATCTTAAAGTCATATTTCTTTGGTAACAGACCAGGGAATAAGAAAGAATAATTATTTCTCCTCTTAACTGAAACCTAGGAGGAAATGTTTCCATTCTGAGATATGTTTTGCCTTAAATAATAAAAACGTGTATATTTAATCAGAATTTAAAAAGTAGCATAAACAAAGCGATGCTGTTGAAAATAACAATACAGGAGCAAAGTTTTCTGCAGAGGAAGCTGCAGACTTTAGCGACAAGTTACGATTATGTTCAAAGGTTTTTGTTTTTGTTTTGAATATACGCACCTTCTCCAGTGAAGTTTGTTTCTTGACTTTCGTGTTCGGTGACTTGTTCATTTGCACGTTCCTCACCTCAAACATGCTGATTCCCTCCGGACGCTGATTGGTCGATGTGGCCTGTCAATCATCATTACTTCGAGGAGAGGCGGGACGTGTGAAGTGACTATTGCACGCGTTGATTCAGGGTTTTATGTGCATGTTTGGCTAAAACCAAGACATTCTCCCACCACAAGAAATAGAAAAACATGCAGTTTGATCCTATTTTTTTTTTATTATTATTATCATTATTATTATTGGAATGCTTTACCTCAATAACATGACAATGAGCCAAAACAGTGCAAATACTGTATCACAGCAAACACAGACTCCCACAATCTGAACATCCTTCAAC
Organism: Salarias fasciatus; assembly: GCF_902148845.1. NCBI lineage: Eukaryota > Metazoa > Chordata > Actinopteri > Blenniiformes > Blenniidae > Salarias > Salarias fasciatus. The sequence goes on from NC_043754.1 coordinate 9,813,453, forward strand.
AACAGCATTTTCTCACATTTTTTTCCCTCATCTTATGTACAACTGGGATCATTTCTAGTCACTCGCATGTCCAACTTGCACAATTCCAGGACCACACACACTGTACACAACCGTCCTCGTCAACACTTAAGGCACACGCACATACAATATTTATATATAACACATCACGCAAATGTGCAGCGCTTTAAGACAGCAGTAACGTTTGATAAGTCATAACTTGATAAGAGGCTCTCGGCCAGGACCCGACCGGAGCTGAGCCATGAACAAACAGCTAGTAAAAAGCCCACAGACGACCGGTTTTCTTTACATAACCTGTGATTTGCTCTCTAACATTTAGCGTGAGTAAGTCCAGTGTAGCTGTGTTCAGTATAGCTTAATAGTGTGGCTATCTCTAAAAAAATATTCAGTCAAGAGAGCGCAGAGGGGCGGGGCCGGGCGAGCGTCGACGACAAATACGACAAGGTCAGAGATCCGGGAGCAGAGAAAGCCGAATAAAAACGGAAATTACAGGATATGCGCGTATAAAATGAGAGGGAGAGAGAGCCAAGTTTAAGAGCCTGACAATGATTATTAAAATGTATCAGACAGAGAGGTGGGATGAAGGTGCAGCATGTCATGTTAGTGATGAGAAGTAGCAGTGTTGTGGAGGGAACGCAGCTCAGTGTTTCCCAAAAATCTGTAACAGACTCACTTCAAGTGTCACTGAGTAATTTGGATGCAGCTTCCACAAACATAAATGCCTGGCTTTGGAAGTATGTTTGGAAGGCCTACATAGGCAGATTCAGCAGCGTGCCATCATTTATGGATATGTACAAATACATGACATCGACAGACAGAGTGCCGTTTTCATACAGACGCAAACAGGAGCTCCAGGTGTTAAAACCTCGCTTATTCTAGGTAACCATTTAAAAAACAAAAGCTACACAAAGTGTACATGAATTACACTCAGCGCTCTTTGCTGGGCTGCGTTCATCAAACAGTACACAGACAAAATTATAATCAGAAATGTCTGCCAATTATTTCTATATACTGGCTTCCAAAGCAACGTTAAGCTCGAAGCAAAATAGTAAGAAAGTTGTTTTTTATATACCGTCTATATATATATATATTATCTATATCATCAGTGTAACAGCGGCAACAGGGTTTTGCAGACTCCTGAAAGCTGTGTCGCGTTTATGAAACAGTTTGAGTGTTTAATAGAAGAAGCAGTGTGTAGTTTCATGTCTGAAAAAAATTAATCTGTGGTGTTTCGGCCACCGAGTCTGAAACCACGTCTTGGATCTGCATACAGTGAGAAGAGAACGCTCCACACAGCTTTCTGTTTACATCGCAAGGATTAGGAAACTGGATGTTTTTGTCTGTGGCACAGGTGAAAGAAGGAAACACTCTTTTCATCCACAATATAATAATATTGTGTATGGGTGTATGGATGTGTGTGTGTGAGATTGTTATCCCACATGAACATTATGCTTCTGTGTTTCCGGACAGTCTGAACATGTTGGGTCCTTATCAGCTCTGCGTCCACGTCCACTGTGTGTCTCTCTCTCCCTCGTCAGCACCTGATCACTCCGCTCACAAATCAAATCAAGTGGGATCGCCCTGGCGAGCGAACCACCTCCCCCCCGGGGCCGCGAGCCTCTACTCCTTCAGGTACCGGGGGCATGTCCCCCCCCTCACTCCTCCTCCACTGCAGGTGAGACATGCCTCCGGGTCAGTGTGCTTTGTGGCCACGGCGTTCAGACCAGCGACGCCCGTCTCTCCTCCGGCGTCTCCTCCAGTATCTGAAGCAGCAGGTCACTGAGCGGCTTGGCCATGGTGCGGTAACCCGACGCCGTCAGGTGGAGGAAGTCAAACATGTCCCTTGGGTTGATGGTCCCGTCGGAGTGGACGTACTCCCTGCTGACGTCCAGAAACTGAGCCTGGCCCAACCGCGGCAGCCAGGAGCGCAGGAACCCGTTCACCGCGGTGTTCTTCTCCCTCAGCGCGTTGGGACGCTCCCCCCGGGGCAACAAACCCTGAGAACCACAGAGAGATTTACATCACAACATCCTGACACGGCACAATAAACAAACAATTCCTTTAAAAACGACGGAAGAAGTGGTAATGAGAAAGACCGAGTGTCTGACGTGTGTCACAAGCCTTTATTGTCATCACACATCAGACTCTGTTGACGTGTGAAGAAAGAAAAACATCAGATAACCATGAGAATACTGAATGGGCTTTTTCTTTTTTTTTTACATTCAGCCTTCCAAATATAGTCTGGGGTGATGATGCCTTCATTTACCAAAATAAAAGAGGCAGACATTTGCAAAACATTGACAATAATTAAATGTGAAATGTGAAATAAAGCAGGAGAGACGTCAATAAACTCACCAGTACTACTATCTTTGCTTTGGGGAGACGTGAAATGAGCTCTTGTCCAATTGCAACGATCCCTCCCGCCACCTGCTCTGCTGTGTGTTCATAGTTGTTGGTTCCTACCCACAGCACCACCACCTGGACAAGAGTACACAAGCACACTTAAATCAGCTCCACTGAACACGGTCCAGCCCGCAGGACTGATATCAAACCAAACGAGGCAGAGGACGGACACCTTATTAGCTGTTCCGAGCAAATAACAATTCATGGATCAGTTTCAAGGTATAAATAAACCCATTAAGCTCAGAGTGATAAAACAGGCTGTTAACACCACAATATTTTCCTCAAACACTAAAATGAAATTACATGGCCACCGAGGGTCACAAAACACCATCTGCTGCTGAAATTCAGATAAGACAGTTAGCAACAGCGCCATGTGTGTTTTTTTCAAGGACAAGTAGTGCATGTGTAAAGTCTCTCTGGGTCAAAGGGTGCGACACAGTCTGCGTGGAAGGCGCATTGTATCCAAACGTGTGCGAGACGTGCTTCCGTTTTTTAAGTGTTCTCGACGATCATGAAGATGTCGGCTCGTCACCTTGGGACGGATGTTCTCCAGCTCTCCGTTCTGCAGCCTCCACAGCACGTTACACGTGGTGTCTCCACCGATGCCAAAGTTGAGTGCGTGAAGAGGAGAGAAGAACTCTCTCCAGATCTGTTGGCAAAACCGTCAGTCGGAATTTTTACTTCACATCAAACGTCACAAGTAATAAAACCCCCATGAAAGTTTTATGTGATCAAGAAAACTAATGGTTGGACAAAATTATCTGTACCTGGGAATTATATTAATGATAATGTTATATAGGTGAATAAATCTGCATGGTATCAGTTAAACATGTAATATACAGTAATACTGTCAAGCGAAGTGATCGCTGTCATTTTGCACGAATAAACAGACATAAATAATTAATTCATATCTTTGTACTTATCTGCACTCACATGCTCTTGGATCATTCCCATTTGAGGTGTTTCAGAACAAATCTTTGGCTGACTTTTTTTTCAGTCATTTTTTTCTCGATGTTAGTCCCATCGACTGCGAGCAGTGAAATAGGTCTTCCTTTCAACACAATTAAGGGTCATTTAGCTTAATGCGATCAACCAAAGGGGTTTTACGTTCAAAGAATTTCCCCTTTTGTTTGGAATGTCAGAAGAAGAGCAATGCATCTGTAATCTTGTCTGGAATATCACTTTGGTAATATCTGTGCATTGGCAAACAACAATCTGAAGAAAAAACATTATCAATATCTCAGGCGATGCATCAAATTTATTCTGGATGGAAAATAGTTCATTTTAGAGAAATATGCTGCTGCAGTGTGAGCATAGATGTAGAAAAAGGAACCGTCTTTTCTCACCTCATACTGCTGCATTAGCTGTACCATAGAATCCCCAACAAACAGCACATCTGGTTCAGCATCTTTGCATTCTTGTACAAATCTTATGTGCTGCAGGAAAAGAAGAAAAAACAGCAAATGATGTCATCAATAAATGCAACATAGAGGATCAATTAAGGTCTAATTACAAGTGATTCAATCTATTTTGTCTTTCAGACTGCGGTAATGCCTTTGAGGTGTGGGCTTTTTAAGCAGCGGGATAATAGTTGTTAGATAAAATCCTGTGAGCTCATCACAGTCGAGGCACGTCTGGTGACCCTTCTAATGCAGAGCTCTGTGTAAAGCCGCCTGTCTCAGTTCAATTAGCTTTGGAGGATTAACCTCTTACAGACCAACCAAGAGGTGCAACTAAACAAAGCCAAAGGAAATACAGCACAACAAAATCACAAATCTCTCACATCTTGGTCACAATTTTTTTTTTTTAAGATGGTTTGTTTAGAGACTCAAATGGTGTAAAGATTGATTGCTATCACAGTTGTGCATATATTATTCCAATAACTTAGCATATCAAAACAAGTAAGACTTTGACATTTGTGTTAAGCATTCTTGTTTGTGGATCTCTTGCCCTGCATGTTTGAGAGTTTTATTTGTTACATGACACAAGTAAGAGTGGCAGAAATCTGTTGATGATCCATTCATTGGATGAGATGTGTTACTGCTGAAGGACGCCTACATTAAAATCAGAGTATTTTGAGATTTTGTGGTACACCATCTGCCTATTTAGTCTTCATAAAGTAGTATACAAATAATTAGTACCCATAAAACAATACTGAAACCAAGGTGGTTTAAGAATAAAGAGTTCAGAATTACATGACTAACCACTGACTGTCCATAGTGCGTTTACCAAACCAATAATGAACTTCTTCAATGAGGCGATCTTCATATATGTATAGAAACACATGACTGAATTCATTCACGGATAATTCTGAGGACATGTCCCTATAGATTTGTACAAGAACTTTGAAAGCCCTTTGACAATGTATGCAAAGTGTAGTTAGTAAAATGCATGCAATTCTTAAATATGATCAATCTCACGGCTACAGATCGGAAGTGTATGATCTGCAGCAAAAACATTCATACTTGTGACATCCACCGTCCATCTCCCTGAACATCCTCGACTGGCTTAGCCACTGCAGCAGGGTTCAGCTCGTCCCCGTTCATCCTGGAGGAGAAAAACAGCGCATTTCTCGACATAAACACAACCACTCGCAGCAACGAGGCTCTCTTGATATGATAAAACAGCACTGCACACAAGTGGGGAAGGGTTAAGGATGGAGAAAGAGCACCTAGAGGAGAGCATCAACACCAGCTAGCAGGAACCATTGCTGTGATGCAGCAGCTTATGGTTTCATGAGCAGACAGACCGGCCTAATACGGATGTAGGCCACTTTCGCTACTCTGGCGGGTGTTTATAGATCAGAGCAGATCGCATTAACTCAGCTGGTTGTCTGACGTTAGCTGGTTTGCCGCTTGCTTGCTAGCTAGCTAGCGAGCTAGCTAGCTGATAACATGATTCCTGGCAGCATCACTGACACTTTCGATACAAGTCCGTTATCATAAAACACCGCGAAAAATGCGTCTTCTTTTCCAAAAGGAAAAAAAAAAAACTCACCTGGCAGAGTGTCAGGTCTTCCCTGCCTCGGCTGGCTCTCTGGCGCCGGTTTCGCTTCACCGGGTGGCGGTTAGTCGAAGCGGGTGATGCTCGCGAGCAACTGTTAGCTGCCTCCAGCTAGACGAGACAACAAAAGGTGTGTCAAGAAGGCAACGCGCAGAGACGGTGTGAGGGGGAGAGCGGCGCAGCCCGCTGACACCACCAGTCGTAACCCCGCAAGGCAGACGCTGTCCAGAGTGATGCTGTCACTGTCAGCGAGCCGTTCGAGCGGCCCGAGCCAGGTTTAATCTCACCTTAGCTGACAGTCTGGAGCATAAATTCCAACTGCACTTGTGTTTGTAGTTTATAGCGCGCTTATCCACCAGAGAGCTGTTAAGTTGGAAGGATGTGACTGCAGGGCAACGATACAGCTGGCTTCGCAATGAATCATGGGTAAAGTGAGCATTGTGGTGATAGCTCCACAGGCTAAAACTGGAGAACATCCACATGATACTTGTGTTTTTAATTTCATTTTATTTTCTGATCTGGCTAACGAAAGCCTTATTTTACTTGCATGCCCCCCCCCCCCTTTTTTTTTATTGTAACCCATCACTGATCCTCATTCCCAAACCTACCAGCTGGTTGCAATGCATCATGGTCAGTACTCTGGTTAAATGCTACATCCGACCTAGCACCTTCACAGAGGGAATTGCAGCTTGTTTTATCTAATCACACCTGTAGGAGAGAGAAAAAAGGACATGATTACCAATATAACTATCATATTGTATTATGGTTGGCAATGTTAAATTTAATACATTTTATTTTATTTGAACAAAATCACATTGGTTGATTTACATGCATTTATAATTCAAATGCTGGAGACTACAATTTTTTGGAGGCCTTTCTTCGTGTGGGTTGCATGGTCCCCCTGTGCATGCTCTTGGTAGTGTAGTTTTCTCAAACAGTTCTCAAATGTGTGAGGTTAAGTGGTGCCTCTAATTTGCTCTAATGGTGGAAATGTACATGTGGTTATCTGTGTCTGTGTCCTAAGATGGAGGAGTGATGACCCATCCCGGGTTTACCCTGAATATGAAATGTCAGCTAGTATTCACTGAACATCCCCAGAATAACCTGATATAAAAAATGGATGGAATCTCAGGAGGAGAAATCAGCTCTTCATATTACACTTAACTGATAACATCCTCTTTATTTGACTCAATGTCATATAAAATTCAGTCTGAATAGATCACATTGATTAATCAATTTATTCAGATCAGTGTGTCAGTTGTTATCTCAGTCAACTTAAGTCTCTTTTGTACCTGGAAAGCACTGCACCAGCCATCAAATCTGAGTAAAAATCCTCCTTTCAAATCAAACTTGTTTACTTTACATTATAGTGATATGCATTATTTGTTTTTCTCTTATCTTTGTTTCTCCTGATTAAGTTTTTTCAATCTTCTGACACAGAAAACAAATAGAAACACAGCAGCTTACCAAATCAAGAGCACAAGGGCATGTATAACTCCTCCAAAACAACATCCAAAAGTTTTTCTTCAACAGGTTCAGACAGGCCCTGAATAACAAGTTCTGAAGCAAAGTCACTGAAGCGTCGACACTGCTCCACCCATCAAGACCTGCAAAACATTTTCAGCACCAGCATACTGTACCGCTACCCCAGAGGGCAATTAAAAGCTGCCAAGATACTTTGTTTAATTGATTCACATTCAGTTATAACTCCTGTGCAATTAGATCATTGCAATGTTTCTGAGGATTATACTTTTCACGCTTCTGGGAGGACTTTTGGAGTTTGGTAAGTTTCAAATAGTATCACTTTCCATTTTTAATGGAAGAACAACACATAGGTGAACATACATACATACATACATACATACACACATACATACATACATGCATACATACATACATACATACATACATACATACATGCATACATACATAAGATGAACAGTTTTGCATTGCATCAGTCAATCAGAGGACGCTAACACTTTTGTTTTTGTCTCTAGGGCTGCAGCAAGTCAGTGGGGTTTTCATCTACACTGCAGCCGAGGTGGAAGCAGTCAATGGGACGGATGTGAAGCTGAAGTGCAAATTCAGCTCCATGTACCCCGTGTCACTGGAGTCTGTCTCTGCAAACTGGATCTTTAGACCCCGGCGTCACAAACGTGAGACGATGGTATGTTGTACATGATGTTTTAAGATGTGGTTGAGATTAATTTCAAACTATTTACCAAGGCATGCTCTGATAACTTCAGTGAATCAGAGTGTGAAATTGAATGTGTTTTTGTGTTTCAGTTGATGTATTACCATAAGAAACCCTACCCTATACTCAATGGTCGTTTTAAGAAACGTGTGGAGTGGTCGGGGGACGTTCTGGAAAAAGATGCCTCCATCACCCTGAAGCGAGTCACCCCTAAATTCAGAGGTACCTACGTCTGCCAGGTGCGCAATCTGCCAGACATTAGAGGCAGGGATGGAGAGGTTGTCCTCAGAGTTGTCAACAAGACTTCCAGTAAGTAATTTCCTTTAAATCCCTTTAATGTTTTCATATAAACATAAGTATCAATGTTAAAAAACGAGTTTCATGTGAGGTAGTTAAACACAATTGTCATCTCAATAACCTCATTTCTTTAGAAGAAGACGAGGATAACTCCTAAAATGACTGCTTCTGTCTTTTGCCTTGCAGATTTTGACCCACTTGACTTGTTCACAGCTTTGCTCGACATGATTTGATTGGGCTCTCGCTCCTATTTTGTCAGTGCATTTATTAAAGCCACAAACTTACATTTATAGCTTTCGTATATGCCAGATTGAGCTGGAAACATAACATTTACATGAAGTAGTGCTATAGAAGATGATGTCGCCTAGATTACTGTTTAAAAAGTACCGGAACAAGACATTTAAACAAATAATCAGAACTCAATGCCACCGAAGAGGGCAATGCTCGCCTATCTTCAGTGGAAAGAAGAACAAGGAATCCTACAGAAAAGGTGCTGCACAGTCCTGATCTCATCACCAAGGAGTCAGTCGGGGCCTCAAGGGGAAGAAAATCACAAGAAGATTAAGGAAGATGAATTTGCAGGTGAATCGTGTCTGATATGGAATATTTTGACTTCAAGATACCGTGTGGAGGTCAGACTGCCTTGATTTAGAGGAGCCGGTGAACTTTAATCCGAGAAACAAAAGATAATATTCTCGTGACTATTGTCTATTTAACTCGGGTTGACTGAAATTAAGGGGGAGTCACGTTGGGTTCCATTCAGAGCAGCAGTTTTGCTCTCAATCAGCTGATTCATGTCTGTATCGTTTGCAATCCTCAATAATCCTCCTTATGCAGCGTCGAGAGATTGACTCCTCATATTTGGCTCGGTCTCTCAAAATTCCACAACAGTGACTACGCCTCCAAATGTTTGGAAAGATGAATTTGAAATAAATATGTTTGTTGCATTAAAAATCTGTGAGGTCTGTTTTGAATAACTCACCCTCACTCCTTTTCTTCCCAAAGAGGATACATCTATAGAAAAATAAATGTAATCTCACTTTCACTACCATTGTAAAAGTTATTTCACTTGATTGTCAATACTTACACTTAAGTATTACTTATAATCTTCTTGGCTACTGTTGAAATCATATTGCAGACAACACCCACTATTTGATGTAACATTCAGACTGCTATTTAGTTGCAAACAACTTGGATTATTTTAACAGATAAATGTCCAAAGATGTAAGATCTTTTTTTTCCAAAGCAAATGATTCTGTATTCTTTGTTATTTGTATGAGAAATGTACTTAAAATGTAGATATTTTACACAAGTCAATTGAAATAAACACGTGAAAATGCAATCGAGTAATTGTGTCACATCATGAGTATTGTTTGTTTCAGCATGTTTTTGTTTTGTTTTGTCGGAGACAAACAACAAGCTTGTTTTTGTGTCATCTGTTCTGGCCACAAGATGGTACCAGTCAGCAGACAACCTGCAGTAAATCTTCTTTCTTTCTTTCTCCCTGTTTGGTGAGTCGTCTGCCAGTATGATAAAAACCCTAAACTGACACGTGAAGGCTGCTTGAGGTGAGACGCCTCGCGCGCGTCGCCCCGGTGGGTGAACAGGTTATGCAAGTAACACGTCATCAAGCCCCGCCCACCAGGTGTGTGCGGAGGAGGAAACCCATTCTCTGCTCCGGAGCTTTTTCCCTTTCGACGTGGAGTCGCCGCGTCCATGACCTCCTTTTAAATCAACCTGCACGAAGGGAACAGTTCTCCTCCTGCAGAGGAACTGACTTCTTTAATGTGTGCTCCCATGTCTCGGATATGGCCTCTGCTTCTGCTGGGAGGACTGCTGCTGCCAGGTGAGTGAGAGCAGAGGAGAGCCAGCTCCTCCACTTCCTGGACGAGAGCTCACCAGGCCGAGCGTGTGTGTCAAATACCTGTAGAGTGCAAGTCTTTTAAGGTCTGTCTTCGGAGGAGATCAACATTATAAACGTACTGTGTAGTAGTTTTAATCTCGTGGATTATATTCAATACTTTCTCTGTGTAACATACATACATACCAGTGCATAGATGAAAAGTTACTGAACTTTTAAACTACTCTTACATTGTTTAAATTGTACTTTTTTTTTCCTTCTGCACGCTATTCTCAAAAATAACTACATTAATCGAGATGGATAAAATTGTCAGTAGTAGGCATTCATGTGGATTTACCTGTAGATAATATCATAACATTTCTCAGAGGGGAAAAAAGTCAAAATATACGCTATGATACATAAATGTGGGTATAAAGCAGGAATTTTCTTCTAAAAGAAAATACAACTTCAAGTTATTAATGTAGTCAGAAGTGACATGCTGTAATCTGTGAGATAAATTACATTCCAGGAAAAAAAAAAAAAGAAACTGTAAGTGATCCAAAAAAGTACTTTGATTACAGTTTTTTGGAATTTATTACCTACTACCTTTGGAAATACTTGGCATACGGCACCAAATTCTGATAAATGTTTGAGATAACTTAATTCAAGGGAATTTTCTTCTTGGAAAAGCCAGTGAGATATGTCAGAAGCAGTTGAGAAAAGAGAGTAATGCTCTTTTTAAATCACATTGCATGCCAATAATATACCAACCATGAAAATCATCAAGAACTCTGATGCCTCACTAATTAAACTTTTCTCAATCAAACAGACATTTGGAGAATACATTCATGCACGCAACTTTTGTTTTAGGTGTCAGCCATGTGGGAAACATGGCTACAAATTAATGGGAAAAACAATGCTTGAAATGCATCTATGTTTGGTTTTAAAACTGTGCTTGGGGCTGAGGTAAAGGACGTTATGATTTCAGTCACTGGCAGGGCATTGGCCATGAGAGTGTTTTGGTTGATTTTTGAATGCAGAGTGACTTTTATGGCTGCGTGGCTGATAAGCAGCCTCATGTTGTCACAGTCAGGAGATAGTGCGGAGCATGCTTTGTATTACAAGTCATCGCTTGTGATGTTCCCAGGCTTTTTCCAGTGGGGGAGAAAACCACTGAAATGAACTGAATCCCAACGTGTTTGTGTTTGTCGTGGATCAACAGTGCACACCTGCAAAGTCAATGAAAGCATTTGGAAACTGTTTTTTTTTTTTTTTTTTTACTCGGCTTCAGCTGGAGGATGAGATTAAACGGGGAATGGTTCAGCTTCAGTTCTCATGAAAAGATTTTAATGATGCATTTCACTTCCACTTTTAAAGCTGCTAGTTCATCATTTTTTTATGCCGACTTCATGTTGGTGTTTAAGGGTTTGTCAGTTTTACTGCTGAACTTGTGGAAGACAAACTGTGTATTCACCATTACTGAATACCACAGTTATATATGATCTCTCTCTCTCTCTCTCTCTCTCTCTCTCTCTCTCTCTCTCTCTGTCTCTCTCTCTCTCTGTCTCTCTCTCTCTGTCTCTCTCTCTCTCTCTCTCTCTCTCTTTTGCAATATCTTGTGTGATTGCTTTGACTTACATCGATTCCCTCTGTATAAAGGAATTATTTAATGATTTAGATCTATTGACATAAACATAAGAGGTTGAACTTCATCTCTTCAACAAAGATTAGTAATCTGAGTTTCTTTAAATGAGTCATAATCTTTGCACTTTCTTCACACAGACTCAGATGGGGTGTGTGTTTTTCCATTAAAGTCATGTGTTTCATTTCATGGGCCTCTGTTTGGGATTACTGAACAGTGTTGGCTTCTCCAGCTCTTACTACAAGGAATGTTTTAATCCACAGCAGGATGAGTCCAAAAGTCTGATCTCTGCTGTCATGCAGATTAAATTTAACTGTTTACTTCACTTTAGGGAGAACAACAGTCGACATGTCAAAGAGCTGACCACAATTTCAAAGAAGTAGCATAGTTTTTGTCAGTGTTAATGTCCAGAAATATAAAGAGAATAGAAAAGTTGTGATTATCTTCAGTGTATGTTATTTTAAGGCGCTTGCTGGAGCGGTATCTATCCAGCTGACCTCCTGGACTTCAGTGCAAATCATTAACCCACAGAGGGTGCAGCCGCTGGGGAAGTATTTTAATTATTTGGAGTTTCTTGTGAAGTGTGCAGTTGCAGAGTAGAAAATCAGGTCTGAAGAAATGGCTGCAGTGTGGACTGCAGCAGCAGCTATCATCACAAGAAACCGACAAACTCACAGTGGATAGCTAAAAGCCGTAAACACCAGCGATGAGCAGCATGTGACGTTTTGCTGCTGTGTGAAATGATCTCTCAATCGAGGCATTTTTCTGTCCTTTCATCGCTGTTTGATACGAATATTTCTACTTTGTTGGATTGTTTCCATGAATAGTGAATGAAGAAATGCTTTTAAATGGTTCGCTTGAAGCACAGATTTGTCTTTTTGTAAACACAGCAGTGGGTGTTTGTCAGGGAGGTTAAAGTTTCATGAGTTATCATTCTCACGTCTCATTTCATCTCATCTCAGGGGTGCTACATGTCGGCGCGATCGAGATTCATACTGTGAGCGAGCTGGAGGCGGTCAATGGGACGAACGTGAAGCTGAAGTGCACCTTCACCTCCACTCACGCAGTGTCGGCTCAGTCCGTCACTGTGTCGTGGAACTTCAGACCCCTTAATTCAGGAGCCGACGAGTCGGTGAGTAAAAGCTTGGTGTTAAAAAAACCTTTAAAATGATAATATTTCAAAGCATTGGAACCAGTGCTGTATTTGCCTTATTTTACTTGAGGAACTATGCGGACCAGTGTGTTTCTGTTTGCATTCTTTCTTTTTCCTCCTCTGTCAGGTGTTCTACTACCAGGAGGTACCGTACCCTCCTCAGCACGGACGCTTTAAAGGCCACGCAGTGTGGTCGGGAGACATCGCGAGAGGAGATGCGTCCATCACCCTGCACGAAGTGCCGCCGACCTTCAACGGTACCTTCATCTGCCAGGTGCGCAACCGTCCAGACGTGCACGGCAGAAATGGAGAGATCGTCCTGAGAGTCGTGGACAAAGGTGAGACAGCATCACACATTCAAACCTGTTTGTCGTTCATCAAGTGGATCAAAATGACAGAAGTTGGAGTGATTTGACTTTTTTAACTGTTTCGATTGTGAAGCATCATGAAGTGAGATTTCAGTGTTTTTAAGCACCTGGAAAACGGTTTTGTCTGCCTTTTTTTCTCGCCCCCGTTGCTTCTAGTATCGCTGTCTGAGATTGGCCTCCTGGGTATCGCGGTTGCAGTCTCCTGTGCAGTAATCCTGGTCATCTTTGGTATTTTCGTGGCGGTAAGGTTCTACAGGAGGAGGCGCATGGAAAATGACATTGAACTGGGGCCGCGGGAGCAGGAGTGGAAGGACCCGACAGTGTGGTGAGGGCCAGAGAACCGGAGCGCCTCTGCTCCTCTTCTTCTTGGGACTGGTGCAGAATCTGATGTACTGCTTGGGCCTGTTCTCCTGGAAGAGAGATTTGTAACACATCTTTTTCTTTCCATGTTTGCTTCTCCAGTGTGAACCGTTTATTTATATAAATGTTCTTGTAGTTCTTTTTGACTACTTCAGCATTAGAGATTGTGAGTGTCATGCTTCCAATTTGTTGTAAAAGCCAAACATTTTGATCTTTATAGGCTTTACCAAAAGCTGCCAGTGATTGCAACAAAGTGAAACTTCAAACTGTAGACTAGGGGATGTAAATATGGATTTTCTGTTTTCCTTAAAAATTTGCTCATTAACATAAAATCACTGCAGCAGTGCTGACTACAACAAGCGATGCTATTTTGCATTTATTTGTATTGATTGACTCTACAACCATGGAGTGACTGTTAAGAGTGTATTTTTTTTTTTTTTTTTTTTAAAGCTGAATCATCTTTGCACCGCAAAGTAATGGTAATAAGGCTGGCAGAAAATAACAGCGCTTCATACATGACACTGCTGCAGTGAAATGAGTCTTGGCTGCTTGCTGTTAAGGGGTTCAGTTTGTGAGCTGTGGCAGTTAAAAGCAGATTTTTCTGGGCAAAAACTTTCCCCTCTCACTGTGAGCAGCAGCTGCATTCACAACTGATGCTTCACAGTACGTTCCGCTCTGATTTGTCGATACAGGTGAAGAATTTATCAGAGCTCACGCAGAAGACTGAGCTGGTCTTACTGGAAAAGTGCTGAACTCCTACTGTGGTCGTTATTCTGTGGGCTGGGTTTATTTCAAGCTGAGGATTCTGGGTATCTCCCCTTTTTGGTTATTTTGGCAGTGGATGGTTGGCTGAGGTAAACCAGTGCCTTTTTATTTATCGGCTACAATTCCGGTGCGCTCAGTTTTTCCACGAGCGGACCGTCTCACTGTTTGCATGTCTTTGTGGATTTGTTGGGCGGGGGCTGCGTCAGTGCACCCGAAGAGGCAGTTCACCTGAAAGTTGTGCAGAAGGAGAAAGAAGCCGAAAGCTCAGACGATGAGGAGTCTGAGGACAGCAGCGGAGGTGATGATGATGAGGAGGAAGGCGAAGAGGAGGATGATGATGACGATGACGACGACGATGATGACGATGGTGACGATGATGACGACGATGGAGGGGGTGACGATTAAATAGGCACGCTTGACTGTCTAGAATCGTCTGTTATTCAGGAACAAAAGAGTCACGTTGGAATGATATACATATAATTTATTGTGGATTTTTCATCTTTTTGTGTATCCCACTCAATGAATTGCAGTAATTTTGTCTTAAAGACAGTTTACAATTGCATATTTAACCTTGTTGGGATAGAAATACCTACGAAAAGAAGACCTTTTAGTCAATAGAAAAAAATGGATGATTTTTTAACTGGGGAGATCGCCTTTTTCCATTCATCACAGCGTCTCTGTCGGAATGTGCCGCCTACTTCAGATTCGGTGCAATTCAGTGCCTCAAACAGAAAAAAAAGTGCACTATGGAGTTCTTCCCTGCTTATTTCTTTATGACTCTTTATCACATTTTTCTTTGTATCACTAACACGCAGTTCCTACTGCATGAACAAAGACTCTATGCACATTGTATGTTTTTCACATATAAAGTCGTATTCCTCGTCACCTCCCGGTGGATTCTGATACGTAAATCTGACGGTGTCCCACCTTTATTTTTTTATTTCTTTTAATGTCTGAGTTTTATTTCATGTACTTTAACCAACTGCTGCCTTCAAACACCCTCGTGCCGGTTTGAGTGGGTTTCCACTGAACAAATGGAAAAGTACTGCCCACCATCAGTGCTCTGAAAACTCATGAATTTTCATGCTTCACAAATGGACTATAGATTTTTAAAAGGTTTCGATAAATTTGGTTCATTAACGGCAGACGGTGTTTGTGTCTGTGCAGCATTCCTCCTGCTCACTTTCTAAAGGCATCAGGTGAAAGTTGTCAGAGTTTTATTGAGAAATGTTTTTTTATCCGTGCTTTGAGGCACTTTTTTTTATTGAGGACTTTTGCAGATATAAACAGCAGAATTGGTGCTGTCATGTATATTTAACTTCCACATAGTTTACAAGGGGGTTAAATGAATTGAAAAAGAAAGTTATATTTACTTGAGTGACAAAAAATGGTTTTATATTGTGATTTTGTATATAGTGTAAAATAAGCAGAACATTTTACTTTTTTTAAGATCAAGTCCTGGAAATATGTCCCAGTGCATGTATCGATCTGTTGAGGAACTTTTAAAATAAACTGTCATTTACAAATCAAATCAAGCTCGTGGCATCATATGTTGGCTGCTGCCTATTGCCAGAGATTCTTGCAGTGAACAGATAGGGTGGGAGTGTTTGACATACCAGTGCCAGCCACTCCTGTATGTGTCACACATGACGATAGGTCCTGTACACTCACACTTTCCTGAGAAAGCAGGATGAAGATGACGGTTCCTCTAACCGATCTTATTAATTCACTTTTTCTCAGTTTGTGGTAGAAATAAGCTAAAATGCTCTCACTGAACCTCAGCTACTGATCCGAGCCCACGCTGGAAAGACTGGGAGTGTCTTCCCTTCAGATTCAAGGAAATACAATGCTGTGTTACATTCGAGTGGAATGCTTTTTTCTGTTGAGGTTAATTGCGTAACATAACAGATGCTTTCATTTCTGAATGAAAGGATAACACTGAGTGTGTTGTTTAAGTTCAAATTGAAGAGAAGTGGAGGTGGGTTTTTACCTCTGACATGTAGGAACCTATCTGGAACCATGCAAACTTCCCATTACCACTGCCAGATTTTCAAGGTTTGAATGCAGAGACATGCAGGTTGTTTCCTGGAAAGACTGTCGGGCCTTGTTCCGATTTCCTGTTTTTCGGGTCTCGATCCCACAGTGAGTGTGTCAGTGACCACATACAGCCGAGTTTAACACAAAACAAAGCCTGAGTTCTGCTCTATTGTGTTTTACAGTAAAATTCAATTGTCTGAAAATTATCCTTAAATAGGATCGTTTTTCCAAATGTACTTAAGTGAGATTTAACACCCAGACATTTTTTTTCATGTGAGTTTTCTTCCGGTGTTGTATTCATGTAAAAGGGGGTAGTGTAGCTTTAAGTCAGCAGTGCATAGTGGGTGCAGAAATGTGTCCCTGTCTGTTGTTGGGGGCTGCACACTGCTGCAGTGAAGCCGGATGACACCTATTAAAAGCCAAGGGTGCACCTGCATGGCTGCTGCGAATAAAAACATGGACACACAGCAATGAACACAGCATCTGTACAAAGCAAAGCATGCTTGCATGATTCTTTCACTCCGGCATACTTTGAGTCATCCTACACAGGTCTGCAGCAGTCCTCTATCTTTCTGCAGCAAAATGCCCCCCCCCCCCCCCATTGCAGTTCTGGAAGAATTCCCACCACTGCTGCATTGATACTCCAGTGGAGGGGCCTGGAGAGGAGTGGCGAGCCCACAGCCTGGACGCATATCTCTCCCCTCACAGGAAGTCCACACCCGGGAAAGCCAACCTCCACTCTGCCCACTGTCACCTTGGAAAGAATTTGAACCCCCACCCCCGCCAACCTGCATCCCGGTGTCCCAAACAGGAGAAGTGCTTTACATAAGTGCCATTGTTAACACATGTGAGTACTTCTCTTCCTGTTTTTTAAAACCCTTTTGGATCTCCGCTGTTTTTTTTTCTCTCAGCACATTAAACTCAGTAGCAGGATCTCTGGCCGTTCAATATCCTGTAAGTCATATTAGATTTCAATACAGACAGACTTTCCGGTGTGATGTTTCACTGGTTCTGCTGAGTCAGAATCATATCAGCCTTATTAGATCAAGCTTGCATTACAAGGAAAAAAGGAAATATTAATGAGAGCTTAAAAATCAGGAATTTCACATGATTAACCCTTCAATATGGCACACATTGAAATACGAGGGAGAACCGGCAAATAACCGGACACTGGTTATAACTTTTCATTTGTTTTATTTTAACAATTATTCAAAGCTGTCACCTTCAAAGTAATCCCCGCTGGTTTGAATACATCACTAAACATCACTAAACTCTTTAAATATGGTCATAAAAGTTTGAAACAAAGCACCCAAGCTGAGCATCTGTGAGGAGGAACAAAAGAACAATATTCACTATTACTCAACCTAATACCAGTAAATAATTACAATGGCAAGTGTCAGCAAAGTAAAATACAGGATAAGCTTTCATGCCGTTAAGTCTCCATACGAATTTTGGTCTTGAGATTTTTCCTCGGAGATAAATCATTCTCCTTCTGTTCTCCAATGCGTGACTGATTGTATTATCCGAGGAACATACAGAGGATGCTGCTTCCTAAAGGATGTACATTTGTCCTTGACTTCTCCGTTGGTGTAACTCTACCTCGACCCATTTGATGAGCTCTGTCACATGGTCCCAGCTGCAACCGAATTACGGCAGAATCCGAAGCAAATCTCTCAGCAGCGTTTTTTATTTTTAATTACATACCTTTGAGCATCTGAAATTGACTGTATTTGATAGACTTTGGTGTGCAGCGTCAGTCAGGTCTTAAACAGAATAATTAAATCTAAAACCCCCCAAGCTAAGCACTTCCTCAATCATATCACTCCCTGAAGAATGCACACACGAGGCTATGCTATGCTGCTGGTGACTGATGGTTTATACATTTATGGAAAGAAGCTGTCCTGCTGTAAAAAATGACTCATATCTTAATGCTCATGCATATAAAAGGTAGTTTGACCTTGTCTGCATGGTATGAGGCATGCGCTCCTCATATGTACAGTAGCTGTAAATGCTGATTATCCTGAGCTGAGGAAATGTGAGTCGAAAGGAGAGGAGGAAAAAAAAAAGTAGAACAAAGACACTTTTTTAAAAAAGTAATTACACTTCCGGTGCTGCAGTCGTCTGATGGTAAGAAAGATGACGCTAACATCTGTGTCTGACTGGAGTATTTTTTTATATGGGATTGTGCGTCCGGCCGGCTGCTGCGGGGCTGCATTACACAACCTCCTCCCCAACCTGCACTGCAGAACTTTTCTCTGATCTTAACAGTCTCTCTGACAAAAGTGCCTGAGTCTGCATACACGCCCCGAGTCAGGAGATGGGAGGAGGGTGCAGAGCAGAGAGGAGGAGTGACTGGGGGTGTTAGAGGGAGGGAGGGAATGAAATGGATGTTGGGGCAGGTGAGGGAGGTGAAATAGAGAGAGGAGAGAGAGAGAGAGGTGGCACGTGGCCAGAACAGAGGACAGAGGAAAAAGTTGTGAGATAGCTGGAGGGACGAGCAGGGAGGGGGGGCTTTCTCTTTTACTGGGACTGTGCTGAAGAGGAGCAGGAAAACTGGCATCTGACAGGTCTGTCTCTGTCTTTGTCTCCCCCCCCCCGCCACCTTCACTCTGAGTGTGCCTCGTCCCGTCCGGCACTGCAATGTGGCTGTATCTGCACTGAAACTGCCGCCTGGCTCGTTCTCCTTGAGTGAACCCTGACTATGCGCAGCGACTGTGTGCCGTTCAGCTTCCGTCCCATCCACACTGACTCAGCTGTGCGGGCAGCCGGCCGGCCCCTGAGTGTGCAGCAGCTGCAGCAGGAGGTAGGCATGACAACACTTCACCTGTACCTTTCCATCAAATCTTGTGTCCTTTAATGGAACGGTCATGTTCAGGCGTACAGCCATGTTGTGTATATGAGTAATACTTCTCACTGTGTATGATGTTTAATTGTAAAGTCTTTGGTGATTAGCGTTTGTCTTGTGTCTCGCTTCCTCTCACCTTCTTCCTCCTCGCCCCCCTTCTCCCCCTCCTCCTTCTCTGCCTCCTCCTCCGCCACTTCCTCCTCTGTCCTCTGTCTCACCTACAGTTCCATCTATAGGATTGCTTACAGGCAGACACTCATCCCTCACAGCATCAGCTGGGATTCAGACATCCAGACGAATTTAATCCATCACACCAGAGAGGCTGCGATAAACTAAAGGATACCCTACCTGCGCTGGGGCCGGATCCAGCAGAACCGTTTGTTTTGGAGCAGATCTGGCTGCCATGGACGTCCGGTGGATTGAGATCCAACCCCCAAAGCTGGGCCCACGTTTCTCCGTCCTCAGTCTGATCTCCACCGTGCTGCTGGGTAATGTTGAGCTCTGTTTTTTTTTTAATTCATTTTGTCATTCCACTTGTTTGCTCTGCGCTCTTTGTGCCACCACTGAAAAACTTCATGGGTTGCTTCAGACGGAATTAGTGTTACTTAGTGAAGCACTGACACTGTTCTACTGTTCTTCATCTCTGGAATACGCACAGTAAATTTGAGGTCTAAAGGTTGGCATATCAAACATTCATTTGATTGCTTTTCTTGCCATGTTGTTGCATTTTATCCTTTGATGAACATATTTTGCTGGTCTAGCTTGGAAGCAGAGAAAAGATAAGATTATTTTTTTCTGGTGTGTTTTTTTTTAGATCATAACCTTGCCATTAAAGTGTTACATGTTTTCACTTATTCCTGTTGTTTTGCATCGGAAACGCAAGTCAACAAGAGAAAATGTCAGCCGAATCAATTGACCCTGAACAGGAACGCTGCATCAGGCAGCCGCTCGCAGCGTGTTGTGCCGGTCCAGATGAATATCTGCAGCTACAGAGCAGTGGAACTGCAGGGGCAGGTTTCCAAACCTGCATATGGGTTGGGAGCATCACTGCAGCAACAATGCAGCAAACATGCACTAAAAGTTAGAGCTCTGCGGTTTGTGCAAAAGGCTGACAGCTCCAAAGTCAGATCAAGAGTACCTTGTGAATAATTCACAGAGAATCTGAAATATTGATTTCTCTAATACAAAACTTCCTGTTGATACGCATTTTCACACAAGAAGAGAGTTGTTAGTATTATATGTACTGAATGGATAATTTTTTTAATGTTCTTTAGTTAGATCAAACATGAAATATCTTGGTATCTATTATGAAAACTGCACACTGATGCAGGTGGGACAACCAGCCCAGCTAAAGGTGCACTTTTGCAAAACAGCAAGGCGTCAGCATATACTGTTGTTTTCCACTGGGAAATGAAGAGAGGATGCATTTTACAGAGCAGTGAACGCATCTTTCAGCTGTTTTGCCAACGTGCATTAAGGAAGCATCAAAGTTACTTTTCATGCGTTCACTGAGGTTTTTGCTGTTGCAGCATATTTTTATTAAAACATTGTTGCTTTTTTATTCTTGGATTCACTGAAGAAAAAAAACAAAAAAACAAAAAAAAGTACTGTTTTGAAGTTGACATTTGTAGGCCAGAAAGTGGAACACCGCTGTTCTACTTTCATGTGACGCATCAAGAAGCACAACACAAGTTTTAATGAACCTTTGGGTGAGACATGAAAAAAAACAAAAAAACAAAAAGAGAAAACGTGAATCCTTTGAATGTGTTGGAGGTAAACCAGAGGGAAGATAAAGGTGACGCAAAAAGAAATGAGGCAAGATGATCGCAGTCCTTCGTTTACTGTCAGCAGCTTCATTATCTGCGCTGACACAAACAAGGTATTGTAAAAAAAAACAAAGCCTTTCGCAAAATATATATACATAAATCCTGCACGAACGAGACAGCTGAGTGAGGCTGTCTCTCACACGTCACTGTTCATCTCGCCGGTTTTTGCAAGCTCACTGTGCTGCATTGAAGCAACCGAGGAAAAGATGAGAGGGAGAGGGGAGTTTTTCAGATATCAAGACTGAGAGAAGAATGAATCAATACTATTCCCACTTACAGTTCACTCGTCTTCACTCCTTATTGCTTCTCAGATGTTTGAAGGAAGGCGGATACAAAGGCAGGAGTGTGTGAGAAACAGCGCAGGACATGATCCTTGCTGTGACCTTGACGTATGAGAATAAAACTGATGTAAACTGACCAGTGCAATAATTATCTGCTTTAAGTTCAGAAGCAAGGAAATAAAACAAATGAGCCAAAGATAAAGAGTTTTATATCCAGTGTTCAGTGGGGAAAGTTCAAATGTGATAGCGGGAACTTCCTGACGCTGTCTGTGCTGGTTGGTCCCTGGTGTACAGTTACAGCTTTCACGTTTTCACCCTCTCTCTTATTTACAGGAATGTCACAACATGGTCGCTGCAGTGTTGTGTTCCTGGGGACACAAACTTTCAAATACCAAAGATAGATTTACGATGCATGTGCTGGTCTCTTCATGTTATTTACAAATGTGATTGTTAATTGTTCAAACTATTTTGGTTCAAATATTCTGACTGTAAAAACGCATGTTGACGTGCAGTTTTCTGATCTTCTGCCTCCTCAGGGGCCTGGTCTACTCAGGCTCTGGAAATGATCGTCGGGAAGACCCCCTCCCTGGTAGCAGTGAATGGCAGTACGGTCATGCTGCCTTGCAAATACGAGAGCTGCGTCGGTATCGATAGGCTGTATTTCAACTGGCAGTTCAACAACAACGGCACCATGCAGAAGGTAAAATCCCATAAAAACATTTAGTCTCAGGTTTTTCTCGTCCTGGAGAGCCGTTGTGGGTGATCGACGTCTCCCCGACTTTTCCAGGTGTGTGAGTCAGTGATCGCATCCGCGGAGGTGGAGCCAGATGTGAAGATCTTCCGAGACCGGGTGGAGTTCATTGGAAAGAACGTTAAAGGAAACGTCTCCATCCTGCTGTGGAACATCACCTTCGAGGACGGGGGCCTGTACACATGTTTTGGGCGCAATCCCAAAGAGCACTACAAGAACCACAGCGCCATCTTCGAACTCTTGGTGGTGGAAGAGTGTAAGTTCTCAAGGTCGCTCAAGGTGAAAATCATAGTTAAGTTCAGCTTGAGTTTCAATTCATTAACATAATTATGTTAAAAAGGCTTATTGTTAAACCCAGCTGAACTTAAACCTTGTCGTGAAAGATTTAACAAATTTGTAATGTTTAAGCTCCTTTCACTTTGCCAATGTAGCAGATGTATAACCAGGCTTACAGTGAATTAAGCAAAAATTATCTTTGTGTGTGTGTGTGTGTCCACAGTGAAGGTGGTGGACAAAACGGTGACCATCATCATAGCTTCGGCAGTGGGAGGAGCCATCGCGCTGCTGATGGGCTTCATGTTGCTCAAGAACTTCACCCTCTTTGTTCTTTCCAAGCTTGAGGAGAAAAAGTGAGTTCCCACAGCTTCTCGTGTGTGTTTCACGGTGTTTCATCACTGTGTTCATTCAGCCGGTGTAGATTTCAGAACTGGAAGTTCGCAATGTGTCTGCGAGCTTCATTTCTGATTCTGTCTCCTTCTCTTTCTCTTTATTTGAACCCCTCTGCAGTAAAGAGTGCCTTGTTACTTCATCAGGGATCGACAACACAGAAAATGGCCTCTCAGGATCCAAAGCGGATTCCAAACCAACACCAAAAAAGAAATGAGACGATGCACGGCCACGCAACATGAGTGCTTATATTTCTATTTGCATATTTTTGTATATGCATATGTGTTTGCACACACTCATTACATTCAGGTTGGCGTCTGAAGAGCTCTGGCTGTGGCTTTCAAATATCAGATTATTTTATTTCTGAAGCAATTGGACCAAATAAAGTCGTACTTTCAAATAATTTCATTATAATAAGATCAATTTCCATGGCACTTTACGTTCAAATGAAATACAGAAATACAAAATTCAAATGAAATACAGTAGAAAATGCAATAATCCCACTCATATAAACAGGGCCGGCAGTGGCAAAACAATTAAATCCTCATTTAACAGGAAGAAGCTTCCTGCTGAACCAGACTCAGTCATACAGCAGTTATTAAACATTTGCCAGTGTCATTGATGTCTTTTACTCATGGCCTTATTCAGCCCTCAGAGCAGATGTGCTGATTGGTTCAACTGAGGAACTTGTTCGGCTCAAATATTCATTTTCCTCATGATTTGACATTTTATGTTCTGATTTACTCCTGAAGTTGCAGCAACTATTAAACTTTAGTAGATTCGTGTTTTTTTTTTTAAATCAGTATGTTAATGACAATGATAGCTTTTAATACAATTTAATTCAATTTATTTAATTAATTTAATTTAAGTAGTTGACACATTAAAATGTTATTTAAAAAAAAATGAATATTTTTTTTTGTTCATGTTCCTGTTTATACTTGTGTGATGACCACTGCAGTTAGAAAACGGAGGGATATGCTTACCCTGAAATGCACGTGAGGCCAAAACAGAGTTTGTTCACGCCCAGGTATAACTAAACACAGGAGTGAGTGTGTACGCTTAGAATTGATATTCTTGTATCAGAACCTTTAACAATTTTTATGATAAGAAGCTTCAAAAACATTTTTTATTCAGTAAACACTGTTTTTTTTTCTCAGATTTAGTTCAACAAAGAGGTAAGATCTTTGTCGCAGACAATGGAAGAAATTGATATTAGAAATGCATTTTTTGCCATTTATATCAGTATATATTTGTTGCCACAGCCAGAGTAGAATAATGATCTTTGACTGTTTCTCACTTAAAGTCAAAACAAAACACTTGAAATAACAAAAAAAAAAAAAAAAAGCAGTGTAAAATTACAGCTGGGCTGAATCCTTCTTTAACTAACATCAAGCTCACTTACAACAATAATGCCCTTCAGCTCATTGATGTATTTGCATTCACTTTTTACATCGCACCTTGTACAATATCTGATCCAAACAACTCTGATAGACGCTCACACTGACAGCATTTTGCAGGATTCAGCCCAGTTTTTCATCCTGTACTACTTCTTTGCTTGAAAACACCGGTGCCTGTTAGTGCTTCTATGCTCCTGTCAGTTCAGACATCCTGCAAAGCAATTTATACAAGTCTGCAAACAGTGATGACACAACAAGCATCTGAACTGAGATGATAGACAATCCCCTGAAACGACGCCCCCTACCCCCTAGAGAAATGAATGACCCTCAGATAATGCTGCTTCGAAGATAAATAACCAATGCATTTTAAGCATGTGCTTAAAATTTTAGACGTAATGCTTGAGAACAGGCATCTTTTTTCGAAATCCGCATTTTAATATACTAACAACAGTAGTGTCATTAAATCCAATTTGATGCCATGCTAGTGTCATTATGCTAACCCACCCCAGACACTGTATACCTGGATCAGACTTTATTCTCTTTGCATACGATGGGCGCCATCATGGAAATGGCCGTTCCCCCCTCAGTACTGATTCATTTCTACTGTATTCTTTGCAATAAATAATTCTCCGCTGCTGCATTGCAGTGGAAAAGATGAACCTGGTTCCACTGCACATGGCCACCATGAACCATAGATTATAGCTTGAATGACGATGGGATCTGATCTTAGAGAGGAGCCTGAGTCCGGGGGGCCACGGGTTTAGTTGCTCTGCTCAGTTAAAGTGCCGTTCCTGTTGCTGCAGACGGACTGTGTCAAACAGGGATGAGTTCTACTGAGCACCACGCGAGGAGATGAATGTAACTGCTTCAAACTCAGTGAAACTGTAAAATGCCAATTTAAGCTGCACTTACAGTGCATGTGTTGCACATCTGAGACGTTGAATGTGTGGCTTTAAAAAAAGAAATACCTCTGGAGACTGCGACATATATGTGTGTGTGTGTGTGTGTGGATGAATACGTTCATACATCTCAGTGGGTGTGGGATGAATTTCTCACCGCTTTGTTGATAATGTGCCTCCTGTCTCTAATCGCTGACTTGAAGCAATATGTTGCGAAAAAGGTGTGTTGGGTACTTTAAAAAGATGTATATTTTTGTGTCTGTCTTGTCTGAAACGATGTTTGTTTGCGACTCTCGTCAGAGTGAGATCAGGGAAGAACAAACAGCATACACCAACATGAATAAGATCCATTGAAAAGCTTTGATAATTGTGATCTGACCTTGTGGGAAGTGCATTAAATCACGTTCTGGCTGTGAGATAAATGTGGAGACTGAAACTTCCCTCTATTGTTAAATGAGAACTGATGTAATTTATTTTTAAATGTCATCCACACGAATACCAAAGGACAAGTGCTTTTGTGCACCAATGTTACTTTTGATGGTGAGCAGTGCAGAGATTCTGCATGGTATGAACAAATCTGATTATAATGAGGTTATTTGTCAGACTTTCGGAATACCTTTGTGTTTTTAATTCATGCTCTGAAGCAGGAAGACGTTGAAAACATGCAGAACTAGGAGCGTCCACCTCTGTTCTGCTGTTTCCACGAACAAACACAGTGGCAGCCACAATCCAAAAATTGAACAAACAGCACGGAAGATTTTATTTATACAGTCACAGGGACTGATTGTTCAAACTTTTGCAGGGAGCAATCATTTCTCCGGCTTCCTGTTACCAAATCGTCTTGTGACAGCAGCTTTATAGAGTCAGAATCAGACTTCTCTTCTAACTTCTCACAAGAGAGCAAACAAACAGATACTCTATTTTATGTTTGAGGAAACTATTCAGAGTACATAAAGAGCAAGTAATGTCTTGGGTCTGCACAGTATTGCTGTTTAGCTCTCAGAGGAAACCCAGCCTTGTACTAGAACTGTAGATTGTAATGTCAATAACACACAACGTTGTAACTCTGTCATGTAATCACACTGTTTATGTTCAAATGTAGAAGAGTGGGGTTTGTCGAGTCGCTTTCCGTCAGTTGTTTTTGGTTTTAACAATGCCATCTGTTTAAATTATTGTGTCAGTGAATCCTCTAACTGAGAAAAACAAAGCTTTATGTGAATGCTGAGATTGTGACTCTTCATGAAGACAAACAACTCTATGCAAATCACGGCAGATGATGAACCTTTCGACGGTCTGTCACGCTGTCCTGTGAGCAATACAGAACTGGGGAGTTGTGGTGACGGGGAGAGTGAACGGGGAGCATTCAGAGAGGAGCATGGAGTTTACTGCGGCCCCACCGAGCCTAAAGATTCACCCTGTCATCGTCCACAGCGGCCCTCTGCCCACAGATATACAGCTACATGCTCTGGCTCGCCTCCGACGATCTCCCTATCTTCAGCCTGTCCGTGCATATCAGATCTGCGTCTCTTTATTAAAGAAACATAAAATCCAATAAAATTTTGAATAGAATTGGTTGTGTGTAGTTTTATTTAAAGGTACAACATTAAACCAGAGGTGTGACAGATCTGCCTCCTTTTTGGGCCGGAAATCAAATAACAAAGTTACGAAATTTTTATTTGAGATTAAGTTTGAGTGTTTGAGCTTTGACGTGAAACAGAGTAAGAGTGGATGATTATTTATTCACAACCACTCACAACCATATGAAGTGTCCAATTTAAAACTGTAATGTAACGTTGATTTTCCAGTATTAAACAGTGGAAGATGGATCATTTGTAGTATTGTAATTTTGTTTCTGTCGATAACACTGAACCAGTCCTGCTGCATTTGAGCTGATGGAGTTTGATTTCTGTAAATTTTTTTTGAAATAATACGATTACAATAAAATATTGTCTTCCATACAAAATTATTTATTGTTAGAAAATGTTGAATAACCAACTGGACCAATCAAAATATCACACACCAGTCTCAACTCAGTGGCTACATGATGATGCTATTGATCATACATGTTAAAGCTACACACCTTTCTCTTTAGATTAAACTCCGGAAGACTTCAGCTGCTTCATTTTTACAGCAGTTTTATTAACATGGCAGTTTGAATAACCCATAACACATCAGTAATGTTCTGATCCTAAAATAGAACAACCTATGCTTTCTTTTTTGGTATTTGTTCCACTTAAATGTACTTCTCTTCTCAAAATAAAATGTCTGCAGTTCTGGTATTGTCCAGTAGATGGCGCCCCAGGCTGGGTGAAAGCCGGGTATACGTTGGTTAGATCACCAGTTCATGAAGGGACAGAACTGACTTCAGTTCAGAGTAAAAACATCACCGTGTCTTCGCATCTATATCGTCTCTCTCCTCCACAGTGTATTTTTCTGGTTTCGCTGCAGCCTCAACGCCACAGTTGTTTTCTCTCTTCTTGGAAGTTGCTGCAGTTGATGACCTTCTGTAATGGTTCTCGATCTTCATCCTTTTGATCCACCTTAGTTCGATAGCTGTACGTTTTGTAGTACTACGGTAGTACTATAGTACTACTAGTACTTTTTAACACTTAAATGGGAAATTGATGGCATTTATTTAACACTTTTCACTCTGCTTGAGCAGAGCCCAAAGCGCTTTACACTGCTTTATCATGTTCACCCATTCACACACACACATTCACACACCAGTGGAGGCGGCTGCCATGCGAGGTGCTCAATCCATCTACTGGGAGTTCAGTGCCTTGCTCTAGGACACTTCTGCATATGGACAGAGAGGTGGGGAATCAACAACCAGTCACCTGACTAAAATAACTCTAGTCATGAAATGCGGTCAAAGGTCAACGATGGTCACCACCTGTAGAGGAGCCAGAGTGGGGGCAAGGGGGCGGGCGCCCCAGGGCCCACAAGGTCATAGGGCCCCGTTTCATGTGATGTGTTCACATTTAATCGAAAATAAATTATTATAATAAAATGTGCAGTGTGTGCGAGAAGGTATACGCATATGAGTGTGGGCCCCAATTTGCCAATTCTTACATTACGACTGTCCATGAACGCATCAGAGCTGTGAGCCAGCGCTGATTGGCTGTGCGGCATGAGCAAGTTTTTTCTTTTGCACTTGATCTGAACTCTTTGGAGGGAAGTTAAACAGTATGCTAAACACTATGCTAGCCGCTAGCGGTTCTACCCAAAACCTAACATCGGAGCCACTGGTGAGTCAGTGAAACCTTCAACAATATTATCTTTATCAGAATGCCGTGGTCTTAAACACCCGGATATTTGAATGTGCCTTGTGTTGCTTTCAACTACAAGAGAGCACCGAGTCTATTTTTTTCTAGTATACGTGAATTCTAAAAGATATAGACGTTTCTATATCTATCTGGATAGATTGTGTAATTTTAGACCAGCTGTGTTCATTTTATATTTAAGCTGTGTCAAAGATGGTACAGATGTAGCCCGTGACTTTTTAATCTGAGCTTTCAGCACCATGGACAGCGGGCGCTCTGAGACTGACGCCTGTCAGGCTGCGTGTGTGTGCGTGCGTGCGTGTGCGTGTGTGTGCGTGCATATGTGTATTTGTTCTTCAGAACAAGTTTGTGAACTGGTTTGTGACTTTATTCTGCTTTCTGAGGCATAGAGGTTTGCTTGGCTCAATAAAAGTGAGCATCAGTGTGTTGTTTGATGGTAGCATGAGGGATTGTTTAGATGGTAAAATTACTATCATAAAGGCCCATCGAGAATGCTCCGCCCCCTCTGTACTGAGACCCACGCTCTGCCTCTGGTCACCACTGTCCTTTAGCAAAGTCTGTAGGGCAAGTAATACATTCACGCCCAGCTTTTCCTTGTTTTTTTTTGTTTTTGTTTTTGTTTTTTTTAACTAACCATTATAAAGTCAACAATTACAAATAAATTTTGTTTTATACTATAGTACCACCTGCTACATCCATCTTCTGTGCTGTTTTATCCTGGGCAGGATGCTGGAGGGCAGGACGCACCCTGAACAGGTCACCAGTTCAGTTCACACCAAGGGGCAATTTAGGGTCTGAAATTAACCTCACATGCATGTTTTTGGACTGTGGATGGAAACTGGAGTACCTGGAGGAAGCCCACAAACGCACACACACACACGCACACACACACACACACACACACACACACACACAGTCTTGTATTTCTATCCTTGTGGGGACCGTCCATTGACTCCCATTCATGTCTAGCCCCTAACCCTGACCCTTACCCTAACCCTAACCCACACCACAACAAAGCCTAACCCTAAAGAAATGTTTTTGCACTTTTACTTTTTTCAGTAACAACAACATGGTCAAGAAAACACTGTTTCTCCTACTTAGGACCGGAAAAAGGTCCCCACAAGGCACGTCGTTCCACGTTTTGCTATCCTTGTGGGGACATTTGGCCCCGACAAGGATAGAAATACAAGAACACACACACACACACACACACACACACACACACACACACACACACACACAACACACACAGGGAGAACATGAAAACTCAGGTCCATGACCTTTTCAGTGTGAGACGAGGTACTTAAGCACTGCTCCCCCATGTAGCCCAATACCACATGTTAAAAAACTTTTGAAGATATGCAGGGACAATTGTATCCTATCCAGAGAATTTTGTTAAATATGAAACACAACGTCATTATGTCCATTTTTACTATTGCATTACCATCCCTTGCATATTGACCGATGTGAAGTGTGAGCAGCAGGTGTCAGTGTTGGCCTGCTTGTCAGGAGCCTTTCCACCGTCTCGGGTCAGATCAGACCAGCAGCCTCTGCGCTCAGCAGGATCACAAAAGACACGAGTGCTGCTGACCTTATCTTCAAGTTTGTCCTGTTCAAGTAGTGTCAAAGTATAAAAGAGTGGCCTCTTTCCCCTGATCATGACCAAGTCTGCACAGCTTTATGATTCTGGCACTTCTAATGTATTGACTTGGTCCTACATGCTGTAAGATGTGAACATTTTTGTCTCAAAACTGTTATTTCACTTGTTGGATACGTTGCTTGTCAAAACATATCTTTAAAAGTGCTCTTAATTGTCATGCCAGTGTTATTCTGTTTCATGTTTTCCTCCAATTAAAGGCAAGTCAAGTCTTAATAATAGTGATAGTCTGAAAGAAAATGTCTCACTGTGAATTAAGTGATTAATCTTTCACTTTCTTAGGGCCTGCAGACTCAAGAGAGGGAGAGAGATTGTATTTTTTTGAAGCTGGTGATTGTGCAACAAAATGCAGAAGCTACCTAATAGATGCAGTCTCTGAAAGAATCTAATCAAAGAGCCTCGTCTTTAATAAGTCGCTTTTCTCTTTCCACTGTTGAATCACCTCATTCTGGCTGTTCTCCTGTTGGGTTTCGGTGTGTGTTTGATGGGAAGCGGCCGTTGCGGCAGGGGGATCACGTTTCAGATTTACCACCAGCATCCACAGTGACTTTAAATATTCGATGAACTGGGAGGGTCCTGCAACTTGCCTCTCTCGACGCGTTCTGCAGCGCAGCTCTGCACACCAGGCGCGACAGAGACCAGGGCGAAACCAGCTGTTTAGAAAGTTGCTCACTCGTCCTAAAAGCTTGAAGGCAACATTTCATTGCAGGTTTAATTTACCTGCAGTTGTTTTTTTTTTTGTTTTTAACCTGCTGTGTGGAAGTGCCATGCCCCACACCCCACCACCACCCTCTCTCCTCCTCTCTAACTGCAGTGCATTTTTTTGTGCGCAAATGTCTTCGCACGTTGCATGGCTCCGAAAGACAAAGAAAAAAAAACTGTTGTAGCTTTTTCTCTCTCTGTGTGTCTGTATCTCCAGCTCCGCGGCCCTGCAATTAAAAACCTTACATATATGAACCCATGTATACGGTCTTGGGGTGCAGTCTGAGAGGCTTTTTGTAAATCCACATTGCGCAAAGAAACGCGGTCATCAGGGGCGCACAGGTGGGTGCGCTCTCCAAGGTGCCGACGGATCAGTCCGCCCAGCTCCGGCGCGCACACCCGGTGGGGCAACCTCGGCCACAAGCGGACCAAAACGCACAGTTCAACTCAAATCAACCCCTCGGCTCTGCGGTGATCCGCGCGTTCCGCGGTGTTTGATTAGTGTATGGAGGATGGATTTGTATGCGCGGTAGTCTTGGGAGGAGAGGAGGGGACATGGGCGGGGCGGAGGCGCCTCTCATTTCCCCTCCACGCTTAGCGGGGCAGCAGGGCTGGAGAGACCTCCGGGGAGCACAGTCGCCAGTCCAGCTCGGAGACCCGCCTGGCCAAAAAAACGCGCCTCACACTTGCCAGGATTGCCAAACATTCCTGAAAAATATACCTGCTATTTATGGCATGTGGCTTGTAACTTTACTCCTGCTGTACTCTCTCCAAGAAGGTAAGAGAAAAAGAAATGCTGGAGACATTTGGCACCGTGCGCACTGAGCGCTGGACTGTCACTGCGTGCGTTTTTTTTTTTTTGGTTAAGTTGATTGAAAAGTGACAGTGGAAAGCTGCGCTCAATTACAAGCTGTGGACGCTGTGTGGTTTGTGCTTTGATGTATCATCGAGTGGATTGTGAAGGGAGACGGCTTGAAAAATCATTTATATTCAATCAAATTGTATAAAGCTGCTGCGTCCGAGCAAGTGGAAATTTAGTAAAAAGTAACGATTTAAAGTGTGTTTTCCCCTCCTGGATGCGTTGTGGCTTCGTGCAGCGGACCACGGAGCCTCAGATGGTGCTGATAGCACGGATTGTTTTCGCATTACCAACTCCAGTTATGAATATGTAAAATGGCTGAATAGGGAGAATGAGGTGCAAATACAGAGGGAGGGTGAGACAGGGATGAAAACATGCGGCGGCCCGCAATTATATCAACTGATTGACGATTATAAAGCAAATGCGTTTGGAAATGGTGCACTCTTGTGAAGTTTGAATGTGGATGTCAGTGATTTTGGACATCTTGAGGCTTTCATTGTGTAGCCTTTGCTAATTGCAGCTGTTTTGATGGGCTGGATTTTGACACAAGCGCGGCGATGCTCTTATTATTAGGATGAGATTTTAAATGGAATTTAATGTTTTCTTTCTAGTTAATGATAAATTATTGCCATTTTAATTGGGACACATTTGGAAAAAAAAGGCCCCTTTCTCCTCACAACGGCCTTATTAGTTTAATAGGTCTACACCCTCATGAAGGCCATAATTAGTGTATTCAGATTTGTCCTCCTTTTCTTTAAAGGCACTTGAGCTTTAGAACATTTCCCGTTTTTAATGTTTTCTTCAAAACGGCCCTGCGTTTGCTTTTTTTTTTTTTTTTTTTTAATGGATTTACTTTTTTCTTGTCTTGTTCAGTGTATGCAGCAAATCCCTGACCCTACTGCAAAGTTGATCTTGTGCTATTACAGTGCATTATAATAATCCTGAACAAATCTGCGTCGAAAATAACAGAAACTCAACACCATCTCCACGTGAGGCCTTTCTGCGGTCTGCTGGTGTGGAAACATGTTTGCA
The DNA here is from genome assembly GCF_902148845.1 of Salarias fasciatus. Lineage (NCBI taxonomy): Eukaryota > Metazoa > Chordata > Actinopteri > Blenniiformes > Blenniidae > Salarias > Salarias fasciatus. Next base: position 9,845,732 of record NC_043754.1, read on the forward strand.
TGTTGCTTTTATTGTTTTTGTTTGTTTTTTTTTTCTTGGTTGGAAAACGCTTAAATGAAGGCAAACATTTATTGCAAGAAGGAAAAAAAAAAGTGTGATCTAATGAATTGGCTGGAAGGAGGAATATGGCGGTTCTCAGCGCGAGCGACTCAAAATAGGCCATTAGGTCCATTTGCAATTTGAGTTTCTGATATTTTATCACATTTGAATATTATGATTGCTCTAATTAATTATGGTGATTATAAAATTGCATGAGGTCCAATATGCGGTGTTTTTTACGCGCGCGCTCCCTTTATTCAGCTGTAGAGATGTGCCGTCAGAGTCTCGCGGGGAGACTGTGGGATCATATTAATGTGCGCAAATTTATTTTCACCAAATGAGAAACTCCAGGGGCGTGGGTGCAGATTAGAGACCTGCCCGGTCATGGTCCTCAGTAATAGCCCACCTGGACCCCGCGGACGTGTTCGCGCGTGTCAGCGCGTGCGCCGGGGCGACGTGTTTGTGTTGACGGGCGCGTGGCTGAGGGCAAGTGGCGGGGACGCCCCTCCTGGTTTTGTTGTCAAATGTTTGGAGGGTTATTTCTGCACGATTTAAACTAGAGGTTCCCTCTGTTTTTTTTTTTTTTTTTTTTTTTTTTTTTTAAATCTTTCGCAACATCATTTTTCCACACAGAAAGCACACAGAAACAGGACATTTTTAGAGAAAATTTGGAATTAAAAATGCATCAACTTTTTGTCATACATTGAAATTTAGGATGGAGCATATGTAGAAATATTTTATAAATGTTCATTAATTACAGAACAGTCCATAGATTTAAACACAGTTATATTGTACAGTTATAAAGAAAGGATTTTTTTTTTTTTAATTCAGTGGTTTGCATTTCATGATCTTATTTTCATTTTAATACACTTTAAAAATTTTATTTTTTTAACCACCTGTGCATGATTTACCTCTGAATGAAATCAAGACAACATCACTAGGCCTCCTGTATTTTTTTCTTAAATCAAAAATCAAATCAGTATTTTAAAAAAAAAATCAAATTTTACATGTTGAGATCTAATTAGAGATGTTCAAAGCTGTGAGGTGAACCCTCTCCCTGTGGTCTTCTCTGCACATCCACCAAATGAAAATATGCAAAAGTCCCCCCTTTTCCCTCCCCAGTCCAATTCTCTGCTTCCTTTGCAAGGCTGCACAATTAAAGCTCCAATCTGAGCCTCATGCACCACTCAGTGACAGAGCGGTGTGGTCTGCAGGGGTGCCAATCATTACTCAGGGAGGACACAGTGATCCATTTTTTTTTTACCCACTCAAACCTGAAATTATTCAAGTTTGCATTCAATACTACACAAACATCCATCTTCAAAATGGATAAAGGACAAATTAAAACATCCCCGGGGGATTTTGGGGTGAAATTTGTTCCTTTCTAGGGGCAAAATCACATGATTCGTCCAGATTCTTTATATTAAAGACTGAAACACTGCTAAATTAAAAAAAAAAACAAATCTTATTTTTAAAAACAAAAACATTTCAGTCTTATGATTGATTTTCCATACTGCTGATCATTAAGCTCTTATAAATATAATGTGATGGCACAAATACCAGCCCTTATTCAAAGTAAAATCTGCATATATTTGTGGTGTAATTAGTGGCCAGATTGTGGGTTAAGTGTGCTGTTGATTGGATTCAGCAGCAAAAAAAGGGGCCTATTGCACTTCCCACTTCAAGAACAAGACGTCACAGCTCTGTCACTGGCTTTCCTGCGTTCCCATTCGCAGTTAAATCTGTTATAAAACCAAATCAAGTGACAAGAAATGAAATAATCAATTAAAAGCACTGTAAAAAAAAATGCAAACGACCACCATCAAGGGTAAGAGATTTTTTTTTCTCCCAGTGAGAACTCTGTGTAACACCATGCTGATGCTAAATTGAGACAGACCTCCTCCAAATTTTATTGGATGCTGGAGCTGCACATTTTCAGAAGGAGGGAGTGTTCAGCAAATGTCAAATCTCTGAAGCAAGTAGTTGTTTTTGTTGGATCTCCCTCTCTCTCTCTCTCTCTCTCTCTCTCTCTCTCTCTCTCTCTCTCTCCATCCCTCCCTCCCTCCCTCTCACCGTCGCTTCCTCTCGCAGTAACTCCCCTCCCTCTCTCTCCCTCATCACTAGGCAGAATTAAAGGCTGGGGGAGGGGCAGTTTATGCAGACTGTGCTGGGACTTGTGATCCACAGATTTGATATTCACATTAAGAGAGAAACTGGCTGCTTTGATGTGAGGGGGAGCAGGTCTCGGGGGACTGCTGAAGTAGCACACTTTTTTTTTTTTTTTTTTTTACTGACACAGCACAGTCCGGGAGGGGGGGGGGGGTGGGAGGGGGGGGAGCAGATTGTTGGGGACAGGGTGTACAGAAAGACAGTGGGTGGGGAACAGTGATACCCCTACGTTGATTAGATGTAACCCCAACAACCTTCCCCCCTTCTTCTTCTCCACCCACAACCACCTACTTACACCAGACCCCTTGAGGATTATCTATAAGCTTACACCTATCTGAATCCACGCCCCCCCCCCCCCCCCCCTTTTTCCACCAATATTCAATTCACACCCCTCCTTACAGCTCGTCTCCTCCCAGTTCTTCCTGTGCAGCTTCATGTTTCGACACACAAATGTGTCTCCTTACCAAAAACACAACTTTTAGTCCTGAAGGCTGAGTGCTGGAGGTGGCCGGTCAGCGCATGGGTTTGGTTGGAAATTAAGTTTTTTTTTGACAGATTACACAGATGATATTGCAAGTCTTGTGTGTGTCTGGTTTTGACCTTTCCTGAGTGTGTTTCACATCCCCAAAAGTGAACTTTTTGTGAAAAGGATTTTGCGGTGAGAGAAGAAGAGCAGCCTGGGAAGGTTTCTGTCTGTGCGTTGGGCTCAGGGACATCTGGATGTGAGGATGTGTGAATGTGAAACGTTGTGTGTGTGTGTGTGGGGGGGGGGTTCTGGAGTGTGTTTACCTCCTCACCACCATACTGTTTTGAACGTGGAGTGTGCATGTGCACAGACGCGCCTGTTTGTGGGGCGTGCGTGCGTGCGGGTGTGCGTGCACGCCGGTGCACGCTCACATCCTGGAGAGGCGTAGATCAGCTGCATTATGCATGATGAAACCTTGCATAGGTTATGACTTCTGCCTCTCTGACATACATATTCATGCGTGGCTCTCTGGCAGGATGTATAAAATAGTGGCTGCGACTCTGACAGCCTGAGGTTTAGCTCCAGCGGTGCCATCAGCGCTCCAACACCTTCCAGAGAGCGCTGGTTTTCTCTGGTGCTGAGTCTGAAAGAGGTTGATGAAGCCTCCTGGGTGCAGGTGAACAGAAACAGCAACACCACTGAAACCCCACAGCTTTGGGGCGTGCTGTCTGTCCACTGACTGTCATTGAAATGAACCAGACCTGTGATTTATGTTCTGTCTAAGAGTTGATTTTGCACTTACAGGGGTTTCTCAACTTTCCCTTTTTTTGTTAGACAGAATCATTATGATGAAATGAGTAATCAGTTTATGGGTAAAACTAAAATAGGTGTAACTGGTATGACACCTGCCAGCTACATAAAAAGACCGACTGGATTGGTCACATTAAAATACTCGAACTAGCAGGAGAAAAGTTCTGCTTTGTAAATCTTATGGATTCAAACAGCTCCTAGCAGTAATATATTTTAAAGTAAAAAAACAAAAAAACACAAAGAAGGCCAGCATTAAACCAAGAATTACTGCTTCGTCTACAACAAAGCATGCATCTGGTGACAGTGGGGGGGTTCAAGCTCATCGAGGGGGGCTCATCCTTCCATATTTCAAAATCTTCTGCCCTAGATTAGTGTGACCTGATAAACGTCTCGTCTCGTATGAGGAGGAGATGAAATTCAACATTACCTTTGAGAATTTTCCATGAACAATAAGAGCCGAAGAGCTGACAACAGTCTCTTTTAATTATGTAATGTAATCAATAAAGTTCTGGCAGCATTCTGGTTTGTCAGGATGATTTCACGATGCTTTTCAGGTCCTAATGACAAAAATGTTAGTCGAAATATATAATAACTCACAGTTTGAAAAGAAAACCGTCAAAACTCCTCCAAAGTCGAAGAAATAGTGGGAATTAACAACTATTAAACTCAATGGATTGTTGTCAGAATCATCACAGCATCATTACATTTTGTAACATAACTTTTAAAATGTGGATTTTCTTGTTAATTGGGTGTAATTTGTGTTTTGGTGAAGTCGTCCATATTTAGGATAATTTGAATTGCCATCAAATAATTCTTTAGACTGGTCATAGTGTCCCTCGTTCCAGCCCATCCTGTATGTCACAATTTCCACAAAATGTTTTAATAATTAACTTGATTGATTAGAACATCTAGCCTGGGCCTCTGAATGAAGTCAGACCCCAGTGGGTGGTTTCTCACAGTGGTTGCGGCATCTCTTTGGCTGTGACAGTGAATCAGCTGAGGAACACACCAGCAGTGGTGACGCTGAGACGACACACACATACAGCAGGTCTGGCACTATTAACATGTTTCACACTTGTGAATGGATGGCGTGTGACTGGCCGCGCCTAATTCCCCTCAAAGAGACATGGTTTCGTTTGGACACAGGAAGGAAGATACAGTTATGCCTACAATGGAGCCTTTGTCGTTTTCTTCGCAGTCGCTACGCTGTTGGTGTTTTGTTTTCATGTCACACAAGCTATCTGTACCGGTTGGCACAGGTGGGAAACAATGCTCGGTGTGGATTTAAATGGAGTGGAAGGTCTGCCGGTCTGGGACAAGCCAACATTGTGCCGGTTGATCTTGGGAGTGCACCTGGTGTGAAGTGATGAGGACGCTCCGTTTCACACGCCTGACGAAATATCTGTTTTGGATGAATCTAACACTGTTCCTTACTCTTTCAAACTGCTTTTGCGTGCACTATCTGTGAATTTCACTCACTTTTCAACAATAATTTGAAAAACATTTCGAAGAATGTGAATATTCTGGTTCTAGTCGCTTTGCCTCACACCAAGAACGTCCCCAAATCTGACGTTTGCCTGTTTTCGCTGCGTACGTGTGTGTTTCTCTGAGTGGTCTGGTTCACTTCCAAGCCAGAAACATGCAGCTCGGGTCAGTTGGTGATCCTAAATTGCCCGTAGGTGTGAATGTGGGTGTGTCCTGAGTGGGACCCTGAGTTGGATGAAGCAGCACAGAAAATGGATAAATGGACGGATTTTTAAAGTGACGGGATTTGAAGAGTTCCCAGTTCTAAAATTAGATTGTTCGTTGGGTCAGTGTTGTTAGGATAAAGTGTTTTATTTTTTTCATTCAGTCACAGATTTCAAGTGCCAAGTGCCACCATGGCAACCCACTTTGTCTCCTCCCAGTACGACTGAGTGCTGTGTATGTGTGTGTGTGTGTGTGTGTGTGTGTGTGTGTGTGTGTGTGTGTGTGTGTGTGTGTGTGTGTGTGTGTGTGTGTGTGTGTGTCCACTGAGTACATGTGGTTCGCCTGGTTTTGACAGGCTCTGAGTGGTGGGAGTTTGCTCTGATCTCCTTTCTATTCCACTTCCCGCTCCATCAGTCCCAGTGCTCCCCGACCCCCCCCCCCCCCCCCACCCCCCCCCACCCCAGTGCCCAGGCCCCCAGGCCATATAATCTACTGTAAGAGAGGTGCTCCTGCTGCCCAGCCCCCCTGAGCTCTCAGGGTGACCCCCTCACTCCACTACTTTAGTGCTGTCCCCCCATTGGGAGATTATAGATATTGCAATCTTTAATATGGGCTTTATGCTCAGGGGCCATTATCAGTAATCTGCAGAGGGGAGGGAGTCTGACCTGGTTTTTGCAGCCCACCACCGGACTGCCAGACACATTTTCATATACCATCTGTAACATGCTGCCCAGTTTTATCAATCCCTCGACCACAGAAAGTATTTCTTTCTTGAATCATTGACTACTCAGCCGTCCCAGACATGGATAAGAGAGTCGTCTTGGGTGTTTTGAACTCAGTGCCAGCTCACTGACACGGTTGATGCTGATGATTTATTCTGCCAGGATTTATTTTCTAATGTTTGTCCGTCCACATCACCCACAGTTCGTCTTCATCTGTGATACGGCTTAAACAAATTCTGACTGTTTTGATGAGGCAGCGACAGAAATGCGTCACACAATGAAGCAAAATATTTGTTCTCACTTCTGATTTCTCGATCTTTTTATGGAGGTCTCGTTAATAATCTCTTTGTTTTCACCGTCATCTGATCTCCAACTTCACGCTCACTGTTCACACAAATGGTTTTTATTGTCTGAACTATTTTGGTTGTTTTGCTGCGAGCTCCTATGAAGTTATTAAATATGAACAACGGGGATGTCGTTCCATTATCCTTTTTCCTCAGTATTACAGCATGATTACCGGATTATTCAAAAATAATGTCATGTTAAGACTTTTATTTGTGTGGCACAGGATAACTGTCCCAATGAAAAGGCATTCCGTGAAAAAAAAAAACAATGAATTGAGTTTAGAAAGTTTTATCTCTCATCATTGAACCTGCGAACAGTTAGTCACGATGAAGTTTGACACTTTCTTACAATATCTCACCTTTTGCTGAACCAGTCGTTCAACTACACAAATACACTTAAAAAAGCCGATCTGGCAGCAGATAAGATTACTTTTGTGTGTGTGTGTTCCTCTTTATTTTTGAATGAAAAAGTTAATTTATCCATATTTTTTGTCATCCTGGATTTATTGTTTAATGGACTGAGTAAGAAATTCAGGATCTTTTGGTGGGAACCATAGAGAAGTTCCAAAGTAAGAAAGTAACTAAAACTTATTGTATAGCACCTTTCACCTTTTTTATTTATTGAAATTTAATTATTTAGTTTTTGGTCAAGGTCTTCAGAACATTATTCATTCATTCATTCATTCATTCATTCATTCATTCATTCATTGAATCATTCATTTATAAATAATAAAACATTTTTTCCTATCTAGCATAAACTGCTCAGCTACCATAGGCTGATTTCGAAAATTTCAGAGATGAGATAACAATAAAGATATACACTTTGAATTTAAATCAAACTATTGAATCTTTAAATCAGAAAATGCAAACGAAAAGGCACGTTGCTTTGCAACATCAGTAAAAGAAACTCATATTTGAAAAGACATTTCAACCAGTGAACATCGCAGATTCTATCATCCAACATTGGCCTTTATAGATCCTTATCTCTAATACATATTTTTCTCATCAGTTGTGAAAAAGTACTTTTGAAGCCTTTTGGAAAGAATAAAATTGGAGTTATGGCTCTCTCAAAAAACTCAGAAAGTTCTAATTTCATCCTATTTGCATCAAAACTCGTGATCTTTCAGGGCGTTTTAGCGTCTCTAGTGATGTTTTAAAGTTCTTTTTTCTGTGCTGCTCTCAGCTTTAAGTGGGTGACCATGTGGTGGATGGTGTGTATTATTAGATGAGAGAAGTGAGACTCAGCAGTGACTGACATCCACATCTGTCCATCAGCAGCGTCGCCCCCCATTAATTTTTTTCCTCTAATCTTTCCAATAATGACCCCAAATTTGAGTCCAACATCCTCTTTCCTCTCATCACTCTCCTTCCTCTGCTGGAGGTGTGTGTTTAATCTGAGTGCCAATGAATATCGTTCCTGAGTGTGCGCTCGTATTGTGTGTGTGTGTGTGCGTGTGCGTGTGTGCGTGTGTGTATGTGTGTGTATGTGTTAAATATGTAAGGAGATTAAATGGACTTAAATCTCTGCGTCTGGCATAGAAATTCCAATCACATAACCTATCAGCGTGTCCGGTCTCTCTCTCTCTCTTTCTCTCTCTCTCTCTCTCTCTCTCTCTCTCTCTCTCTCTCTCTCTCTCTCTCTCTCTCTCTCTCTCTCTCTCTCTCTCTCTGTTTATCTTTGTGTATGTGCACACTGTACGGAGGTATCAGGCTCCTCCCCACTCCGATCCACCTAAACCATGGACGGCTTTAGCCCAAATCCCTGGCTTTCCACATCACATGACTGATGTTTGCAGCTGGACATTTGACATACATTTGTTATGATTATTCCACTACACATTTGAAGGACATGCCCACTCAACTTCTGCCCGTCCCCGAGATGCTTTAAATTGTCCACTTTGCTGACGTTGATGGTGCTGTTTGGCCTCCATCTTGCTAAGCGACTGTGTGTTGTGTGCTTCCCCCTGCAGTACACAGTGAGGATGTGGGCTCTACCAGGCTGTACTTTGTGAATGCCTCCCTGCAGAGGGTAACCTACTCCAGCTCGGTGGGGGTGTCCCTGCCCTGTCCAGCAGGGGGCACCCCCAGTGCCATTCTCCGCTGGTACCTGGCCACCGGCGACGACATCTACGACGTGCCCCACATCCGGCACGTGCACGCCAATGGCACCTTGCAGCTGTACCCCTTCTCGCCCTCCGCCTATAACAGCTACATCCACGACAATGACTACTTCTGCACCGCCGAGAACCAGGCCGGCAAGATCCGCAGCCCCAACATCCGCATCAAAGCCGGTGAGTCGGTGGAACGAATCAGACATCCGAACGGCGGAGAATACAAAACAAGCGGGGGGTTACGGTGCGAAAGGTCAAAGTGAGACACGACAGGATGAGGAAGGGAGCTAAAAGAGACAGTTGTGAGAGCATAAAGTAGAGCAGACATGATTGGCAGCTGCAAAAAGCCCAACCCACACACAGAATCACCTGCCCTAAAATAGCCCGTCTCAACCTGAACACAGATTGACCTAGAACACGGTCTGCAGAGAGAACATCTGCATCACATACTACATCAGGACTCGGCCTTTGCTCGCACCTAAATGCCTGAGCTGGTGATGAACCGCTGCACTTTATACTGACATAACCCCGTCGGCTTCATCGACGGCACGGCACCATCTGGGAGAATGAAATCCAAACACAAACCTTTCAGTACTCAGAGCTGAAATATCAACTCTGCTGTTTTGAAACTACCACATCGGGCAAGGAGGAAAATGGTGACGATTAGTTTATATATCGCGGATAGTTCATCTTTGCTGACAGTCTTTCATTTTAATAAAGGTCAGTACAACAAAGGGCGTCAGGATCTTGACAGTAATTTCTCTCAAGCAGGGCTTTTTTAAAGGTTTTCAAGGTGAGAAAAGCAATCTGCTGCAAGGAAATGTGATGATATGACCTCAAGTATCAATGATTTTATCACCAATTTTATATATCCTGCTATTAATAAACACAATTTTATACCAAAAGGAAAAAACTGCTGCTATACAGAAAACTATCTCAGGCCTGTTAACGTAACCAAGTGTCTTTATTCCGTTTAGAGTTAATGTGTCACACAGTCAATCATTTTCCATGAGCCGACAGCAGACGGTTTGTGACTACAGGCGGCCTCCGTTTGAAATCATATTCTCTTTTCTGTCCTCCTTCTCCTCCCTGCTTCCTCGTTCTTCAAAGTGTCCTCTTGTGCCAGACTAAATATAGCCACAGCACCCTTCTTTAATTATCTCTCATTAACAAACCTAATTGGTGCTTTCCATTGATTAGACCGTGCGAGGCTGCTTTAATAGGCGAGACCTCATCTACAGTAAAATAGTACATCTGGGGGTTTTGGGCTCTTCCAGTTCAACAATGAGAAGAGAAGAAAGTGAAACGTATCCAGTGAGCAGATTCTTCATACCACAGCTGGATTAGAGTTCCACTGCCTCCATTGTCCCGCCCTCCCCCTTTTCCCATCATCCATTCAAGCCAGTCGGTCCCTCCCCCTTCCCTCCTGCCATCAACATCTGTTTTCATATTCTGCCTCCCAACACCGACCTGAACTAATACTCATATTCATTCTAATACTAATACTAGTGCCAAGTTGAGGATTTGAGCCAGGACCCTGAGCTGCATGCCAGCCGGTTGCTGCCTTCATTCCCACATGACCCAAAAGCCCGGCCTCAGGAGCCGAGGGATTAGCACGAACCAAACATCCTCCAGCCAGCGGCCTCTGTCAGAAGCGGGAGGCTTCGGCGCGCAGGTTACCGTCAGGCCGGACGCGGTTGCGTTGTTTCGGGTTGCCTGGCCACAGTCTGGTGCCTGCATGACGAGCACCGGCGGGTCACCAGCGAATCAACAACAACACTGCCACATCAGATCAGATTCCTTCTCTTCTTCTATTTAAACAAGATGTAAATTTCCGTGCGCTTGCATGCATTTCCCTCCTGCAGCAGGAATGTATGCGTGCTGTCATCGTGTCTGTTACCAGGGAAGGGATTCCAAACCAGTTTCTTAGCAACCTTCAGATACCTCCTAGCTTTCATGTGATTTTGCTAATGAGCCCCTGCTCATTCAACAGAGCGTAAAATATTGCATGAACCTGCATAAACCAAAGCAGCAATAACCCTTCAGTCGTGCAGCTCATGCTGTTGCATCCTTACGAAAGTTGTGTGCAGAAACGGTGCATCAGTGTTTTACGATGATGTTATCTCAACGCTGGAAAATTATTTTCATGATTATCCTGCTTAATGGCGGCTTGTGCCATTTGTGGTGAAAGCAGAGGCAGGATTAGAAGAGTTCAAACAATGCACAAGAGCAGTCCAGTAATTTCCAATGAATGCATGTGGAGTGCTGTGGTAATTGATGAAAGGGTGTTTTGCTCTGGAGTGTTAATGTGTTGTTTTTGATGATGTAAATGCAGGTGGATTATTATTATTTTTGTCCTCTGAAGAGGCCCAGTACTGCCACACTGATGTGATGATGATGTCCGTACTCTGTCAACATGGCTTTCCGATCAAACACTTTTGGAATATCGGCATCGAAAATCTGTCAGATATTGAAAGTATATTTTATAGAAATCATTTGGCTGCTTGATGGCAGCAGTAAGCACTCATACATGTTTACCTCTGTACATAAAATTGCACAGAGAAGAGGAAACATAGCTACAATTTTGGGACAGATATTCAATAATTCTTAGTTGACATAGAAAAGGAGCTTCATTTATTTAGCATATGTTACCTTATTTCAACTTACATGATCAGTCACATTCTCACAGACATGCAGAAACAGGCTCGTCTTCACACACAGAATCTGCCATTCAAGACTCTCTCCCACCACTGGGTCAAACTTTAGAGCCAGACTCTCAATGTATGAAATGTTATCAATTGTGATCACATGTTTGGATGTATACAAACTGGTAATCATTGTAAATGGTTTTCTATTAACCTTTTCACCTTTTCACTAACCTGTTCTATCCTGCTTGGGACTGGTTTGTAAAAATCACAGGAAAAATGTCAGATGGTTCTCTTACAAAGCCTGTCATTAACACACATTGTGTGTCTGTGTAGTTTTCAGGGAGCCCTACACCGTTCGGGTGGCGGACCAGCGCTCGATGCGGGGCAACGTAGCTGTGTTCAAGTGCCTCATCCCCACTGCAGTGCAGGAGTACGTCAGTGTTGTGTCCTGGGAAAGAGACACTGTTTCCATCGTCCCAGGTAGGAAACCACATGGATGGATTCTGAACATCTCGTGGCGTCCAAGTCCGACTGATTTGGCGTTTTTTGGAATTTTTTTTTGCCGCGTCTCCATCTTCCACTGTGTGTGATTCTGTTTGTGTGTGAGAGAGCGGTCGATGCACCGCTGCACTCTATGTTTGACCGAACTCTTAACTCGTGTCTTCTGTCTGCTCACTGTTCTGGATCACTGATCTGGTCCCACTCCTCCTCCTCCTCCTCCTCCTCCTCCTCCTCCTCCTCCTCCTCCTCCCCTTCTTCCCTATCACCAGCTATCTCCTCTCTCTGTTTCCTCCTCATTACTGCTCTTTTCTAATGATGATTACATGTTTATCTCTCTGCTGTCACTGCCTTTGTCGTCATGCTCAATTCTCCCTAACCGGTATCAGTTTCCGCCCTTTATTGTACGAAACGCCAAAGCAATAACACAAGACAGAATCTTTCACTGTTCCATTATCTCTCCTGATCAGATCTATTTCCGTCCACTTCCTGAATGTCTTGCTACTTTGTCCTTGAAGTGCGCGGACACAATTAGAGACACAGGATGTCAATTGGACTGTGCCCCCACATACATCTTCATTAACCTCATTTGTGCGAGAGAGAGTGTGTGCAAGAAACACAGAGAGAGAAATGATGATGAGTTTAGTCTTTATGTGTCATTCTCACGCTTCTTGGTAATGCACTTAAATATACTTGATGTTTCTTTTAATGTTGGTGCAATTATTTTCCGCAATTAAGACCCTCACAATGGCAACATGGTGGGAGGGGTACGAGACAGAAAAGAACAACAAACCAAAGGATGAGAAGCAAGGAGGGTAGTAGGGCAAGAATGGCCTCAGGTCCTGGCAGATGGCGTTTTATATTATATGTATGCAAAAAACACAGACACTGTGTCGCACACATATACGCGCACTGATGTAGCAGGAGTTTGCTGTTTTTGAGACATTTTACTGTACTTTTCCAATTTAGTTTCATGTTTTTATTGTATTTTTCTATTACTTTTCATACTTAATTTATTCAATTAGCAATGACTTGGACTCACATGCACTGGTGGAGAGATCAAAACACATATATCCCCTCTAAAACTGCAAATCTCTGATTATTATCTTACCATTCATGTAACCTTCAGCTTTCACGACTAACACTTATTAAAAAAGCCATTTTTACTCAGTCCAGTACTTAAAAAATGCTATTTTAAGGTTTAGTTATTTGTTGTTTTTGACAGATCTGCTGGTCTTTTATGGATTTTTCATTCTGATTTGTTGTTATCATCTAATTTGACCTTTCCTCTGTTCGGCTCAGTCACTCTGTGTCACAGTGACGGTGTAAGATTCCATAATGCCTGGATGCAAAATCAGATCTGGATGTGCAAAGTGTGTTTATTTACAGTTTCTACGTATGGGGCATTTGTGTGTGTGTACCGTGATGAGGCTTCTGTGTGTAATTAGGGGTATATAGGTCAGCTGATGAGCAGTGAGTGTGAGGATCAGATGCTGAACATGATGAGCTGCTCACTGAACTCAGTATTCGTTTCCCTGTGACACACACACACACACACACCACACACACACAAACACACACACACACACGGCTGTGTTCAACCTTGACCTGCTAATCAAAGTGTGTCCTCATCGTGCTCACAGCCAATCAGGACAGAGTGTGGAAGAAGATCATGATCTAAATATTGTTGTTGCACTCTCACATGGATACACAGAATATTTGCAAACATGCACATGCACACGTCCAGCGAACATCAATTTACCCATTTACACACGTGGCTTTACTCTGGTAAACCCTCTGAAAGGCCTTGACTTGACCAGTGAGGGACCGTCTGGATAGATCTGATGAAGATGTGAAAATTAAAATTGATTTTGTGACTGAAAGCTCACTGCATGCAGGTGACTGTGTGATTGCCTGTCTCTCTCATCACAACCCATTGAGCTCGGCGGCGGAGACTTGATTTAGAACGAGTAAATCCGCCGTGTAAAAGTGCACGCTGTTTTACCCCCCCCCCCCATGCTTTTTAATACGAACACATCCATTCCCTGCTTTTCCTCATTTCTCAGTGCAAAATACTGAAAGCAGGGAACAGAGAGTTATCTTTTTCCACTTGGTTAAACTGTGATAAACAATCATATTCAGAGCTGGAGTTAGACAATGCATTACTTCATCACAATTTGAACGTCTCCATTGCAAACTATTCAAAAATGTCTTAGCGCAAGATAAATATCACATTTGTCTTTATTTTCTTTGCCAATTCTGTAAATGACCCTTCTTATAAATCCATCACTAAAATGAAAGGGTTCAAAAATAAACATAATGTGGCACTTCCCTCCGCACCACAGTAATTCCAGTCATCATTGAATTATTAATTCTATGTAAATAAATATTTGTGAGAAAGAAAGATTTGAGCTGCATTGACTCAGTCTGTGTTTGAAAGTGAAACAGTGGCTTTAAAACGATTATTTTTTAATCAAAAGAAACCTCATCCAGTATGTTTAATTTAACATTTTATTTCACATTCATACAAATGAAACAGATGGATTTAATGAGAATATTTCTTGGGCCAAACAGTTTGTGTTGTGACTGTGACTGGAGGGTTGACATGTGACCTTTCTGCCTCATTTTTCTTTTATACATTCATTTTAAATATGTTGGTGAGATGCATTTTGTCCCCTGATGGTAGAAATACTGTAACTGATTTAACTTTACATCCTACAGCTTATTAGAATATCATCATATTCACCTCTTTTATTTCAACTTTTTATTCTTTGAAAGGCACAAATATGTTTCAAACTCAAGAGTTGCAGCTGCCAGGTTATAAATTACATTTTTTTTTAAAGTTTATTGCTGCATTTCTTTGTAAATATCACAGGATAGAAGTGTGGTAATGTTAATGTTTTGCCCAGTGTCATTCAGTCACACATCTTATTGGTGAATGGCACAAGTGTGTGTTCAGATCCATGGCAGCACACACTGTGCCCAGAAAGTTTTCTGCTAGTGTTGTATTGATGAAGAGGGCCATTGTCTGCTGAAATCCACTGCAAAAAAGCACGTCCAATCATTCGACCATCGTTGAACTCTTTGAATTAAATCTTTCAAACAATCTTTTGTTAAAATGTTGGCCTTGACTCACTCGTCGCTTGGCTGTAACTCAAACGGGGAGAGAAAAAAAAAAAGCTGTTTTCTAGCAATTCAACGCAGGAATCTCTGTCCAAAGCTGACCTCAACTGTCCTCTAGCTTCAATACCTACGACAGCATATACATTGATTTTTTTTTTCTCCATTTAATTGGATTTTCTTTCTTTAAGACAACGTTGGTTTCACTGCTGACAAGTGATTGAATCTTAACTCTCCCTTGATGTTTCCCATCACTTGTATGCAAAGACATTTTTGATAAAGCCAATCTGAATCAGCGTTTTTTTTTTTTTTCCCCCCCTTTTTTATACCTGTGCACAGAGGGTTCATTCATGATGTTGCGGAGACTCATCAGTAGCGCGGTCACATCCTGGTCTGAAGGTTGACTTGATGACATAACACAACACAGCTTTGCCCTTTGAACCCCAACAGGTTCCATTTTGTCAAACACACATGTTCCCCATCTGGAGTATTGTGTGTGAGTGTGTGTGTGTGTGTATGCATATATGTGTGTGTATGTGTGTGTCTGTGTCCCCTCGCCTGTCCCACTTTCCCGTCCGGCCAGGACAGTGTGGGGGTTTAAGAGGGGAGGGGTGCAGGCAGACTGACCTATTTCCCTCTCTCTTCCCTGTCCCGCTCCGTCTCTGTAGTTAAGCTTTGAATATTTGTGGGTACACCTTCTGTTTGCGTGTGTTTGCACGCGTGCCTGTGCATGTGTGTGTGTGTGTGTGTGTGAGACCCTCGTGAGACAACGGAGGCTCACCAGTCTGAGCGGTGATCTGAAGGAGCAGAGCTGGAGCAGAGACAGAGAGATGGAGGGTTTGTGGACAGGAATGAAAACAACAGTGGGAAACAGAGAGGGGTTTAGCTTGCAGATCGAGGCCGTCAGTCCAACCAGCAGAAAGCTAATGAGTGGCTCCGATGAATAGAGACTGGACCAGCAGATGGCTGCAGCCACATGGTGGTCCGCAGAAGATGCCCAACCATGCTCCAGCTCTTCCACCTGCCACACAGTTTGGTCTTGTTTGTGTATTTGCACAGTAGTTTCGCACACATGGCTGTGACCCTCTGAGCGGAAAAGCAGGAATTTAAGGCTAAAATGTCCAATAAGAGTGAATAAAAAAACCCATCTTTTTAGGTTAGTTTAGACTGTTGGTGAAGCGGTGAGTACTTCAGCTCTCAGTTTGCTCTATCAGAGCATAAATGCTGAGTTATCAGAGCTCAGCTCAGGCTCGGATCCTAATGGGAGCCACCAGGTGGTGAGGTCAGTTACAGGCTACATTACCGATCAATCCAGCGCTCCCCCGGGCCCCTGCAGCATGTCAGGCGGTTCAACTGGCACAGCAACACAAAGGCAAATCTATAGTTTAACAGTGATTAGATTAGCAGTTTTTGCTTTGTTTTTTTTAAAAAAAATCTGAATTATTTATTATAAAGTGAGATAAATAACAAATCTAATGCTTATTAAAAGTTTCTGCTCGAGTGGATATTTGCAGGAATATGGTTTATGGTCTGTAACAGACAATGGATGGTGAATATCCCAGAAGTATTTATAGTCGCTTTCTATTCCCAAGTGTACACACTCCGGTTTTTCCTCTGTGTAATTAAAAAGTTAGTGTCATGAGGCTCCACACAGGTGCAAGCAAGAGGTGACAAAAGCAGCGGGACCTCATGGAGAGCAGCAGTGTGTTAGGACACAATGTCTGTTTGTAAATCTGTGCCTGTGCACTCAGAGCAGGAATACATTAATAGATACACTTGTCTGGGACGCCGCATACTCTTGTAAACACCAGGTCTGACACACACACACTCGCTTCTAGTAAGTACAACTGTGCAAATGCTCCAACACGCCCTTCAAGACGAACACAATAAAGCCATTTTCAGATTTTGCCTGAACCAGCCTGAATACGGAGTGCTCATTAAACATTAACTCGGGATACATTAAAGCGGCGGCGCTGCGCCGTGCTGTGTGTGTGTATGTGTGTGTGTGTGTGTGTGTGTGTGTGTGTGTGTGTGTGTGTGTGTGTGTGTGTGTGTGTGGCACGGCTGGTCCGTTGTTGTGTTGGCTGCATCAGGACGTCGTGTGACGGAGGGGGACGGGGAGGGGAGCACGTGGCATCCCCAGGGCTCTGCGAACACAACCCCATCGACTGGCGCCCTCCACCCCCCCCCACCCACCCATGGATCCCACATCATCCCGCTCGCACCTCTCCCTCGTCTGCCTCTGTCCCATGTGGCACACAGCAGGCCACTGGGCGGGGGCGAGAGGGGCCACTAAATCATGCAGATGAAGTCGCTCCTATTATGTAGATTTACACGGAAACACACAACGAGCAACTTCCTCCGAAACGCTCTTCCAGGAAAACGCCACATCATGGGATGTTCTTTGAATCCACCTGGTCGGTGCGACTTGTTCACTTGTTCATCCCTTCTTTCACTTTCCCCGGACAATATCGCCCCTTTCATATTTACCCGGGCGGAGCTGAGAGCGACTGGGAGCGGGGCAGGAACAGATGGGGTGCTGGCAGCCATCTTTTACTCAGCTAGGTTGAGTAGGCACGTGGGTGGGTGTGTTAATTAGCACAAACAAGTGTGTGCGTGCATGCATGTGTGTGTGTGTCTGTGTGTGTGTGTGTGTGTGTGTGTGTGTGTGTGTGTGTGTGTGTGTGTGTGTGTGTGTGTGTGTGTGTGTGTGGCACAATAGACAATTATCTCGGCTTGAGAGGCCCAGTTGTGGGGGGAGCGTGTGTGTGAGGGTGGGGGTGGCATGGAGAGGCGGAGTTCAACAATGGCCCAACCACAGGCTTTGTGTGTACAGAGCAGAGGGCTGACAAGTGTCGGCTATTATTGACTATTTACACACTACTACGCACGCCTGCTCACGTGCACTTAACACAGAAACACACACTCTTATCGCCGCTGATGTTTCGCCGCTCGGCTTTTTTTTTTTTTTTCTTTTTTTTTTCCCTTCCCCTCTTTGTGTCGCTGTCAAACACACACAGACTCACACACATATGTGCAGTGCGGGCATGTTTACAGTGCATCAGTGTATCAGTGTCACTCAGTGTAACAGGGAAGGATGGGAAAGCCCCTGCGAGCACATCACTCTGACAGAAATCTGGCCACTCTCTCACCCTTGGAGCCGGGCTGTGTGAGACCACAGCAACCAGAGAGTGAAGCAGACTCACTTCTATTTTCAAATCAAGACGCTTCAAATAATCAAAGTTTTCTTGAACAGCAGTGCTGTTTGCGACCTCAGGTCAGGTTATGATATTCGGCGACTGCTTGCTTCGTGACATGAACGAATGCGTTTACATGTCCGCAGCAGCTCTGCAAATGATAGCCGTTAATCTGCATTTCTAACCACATCCAGCGTCATTAAGGAAAGTGAAAGCAGGAAGGCTTGTGTCAAGGCTTAGAGTAAAAGAGTTGGAGGGTTTATGTGGCCCGGATTGGGTTAAGAAATAGGATTTAAGTAAAGAGGTTTTACCCCTTTTCTGCTTTCTTCAACTCTTTTGTTTAGGCTAGCGAAAGAGGGATTAGCGCGAGGAGATTACAGCAGGCTCTACTAAGAAATTGTATTTAAGGAAATGCTTAGTCAATCGCTTAAACTTTTTTTCTTCTTCTGATATTCCTTCGCAATCTTCATTTATGTTTAAATCTCCTACAAAAACAAGATTTTCTATATGATAATTATATTTTGAAATCCTTAAAGCATTTCTAAACCATATCATTACTAAAATATTTGTCATCATTAACAGGATTATGACAAAGTGTGTGTAACACTGAATTGATCTTTACATAACAAAAGCTGTACTACCCACTGGAAGCAGTTACAAACATCAGATATTGTTAATTAAGTCAGAAATAGACAGGTCTATTGTGTTTTAATCTGATACAGCGCGATAAAGGTCACACTTTAGTAACCGTGATGGAGAGATCTCTCTTTTTTTTTTTTTTTTTATGAAGCTTCTGTGAATGCAGCTGCTCATTCAGAGACATGATGGAGGATCAAATGGGATCCCTGGTGGCTATCCAAATGCCATGTTCCTACATGACCTCTCAATCAGACCTATTGATCCGCTGCACTATTAGCTGTCCAAACCTGCATAAAGGCCAGAACAACATAGCAGGTCACTATTGACCGGAGTGTGTGTGAAGGATGGACGGAGGAGTGAGCTGCTGTGGGGTCAGGGTGGTAGAAACGGCCGAGGACGAGCGGCGTGACGTCCCTCAGCTGCTGTTTGTGGATTATCGTGTGCATGGGAAAATGCTGCCTGTAAGCATGTCGATAAGTCAATGTTTTAACCGCACGAGATGTTTGGTCCTTCTGTTTCCATTCACGGTTAAACCCTTCAAAGATTTTAACGTTTTTGTTTTGTTTTTTTCACCTCAGGGAGAAATAACATAGCTGTCAATATTTCCATTGGATCAGTCTGAGTTGAGACAGTTTCACTCCGAAATAGGATACCAGAATGATGTAATGAAAGTCATGTTGAAGTTTCTGGCATCATCGTTGTTTGTCAGAGTTCAGCAAGTTACTGAACATTAAAATGCAGTTACTCGTTAATACAGTACAAACACAAACAGCACAACTAATCACATGTAAAAGTGTCTCCATTATCAATCGTCGTTAGAATTAGATCAGTGGAGGTGAAATCTTGTTATTTTGGTCTTTCTGTCTTCATCAGTATCTATTAAAAGTCAGTGCATCACCTTTTATTAAATGAGAGAAATTAATGAATGCATGACGACAAGATGAGGCAGCAACAAAAGGGAAGAAATAAACTTAGTTAACTTTACCAAAGGTAACAAATACATTAACTGGCTCAGAGAGAGACAGCAGCTCTGCAACAACATGAGGAACTCGTTTAAAATTCAGTTAATTGGTCAGTTATCACTTTGATAAAATAAATAAACTGGTGCTCACTAAGCAACAAAATTTTATTTCGCTTTCACGTTATATTGTATTGTCAAGCATTTTTCATTTCACAGTACTTCTTTGAAATTGAAAATCTGTTCAAGTCTCGTGTGTGGTGGACCGTTAGAATCTCAGTTCTAGCGGGACGATGTTAAAAACAGAATCTAGCCAAGTGACGGTGCATGTTGCAATGACTTACTCTGGGAACTCCAGTAAAGATGGAGCTTAAGGAGATTTTATTCTTATTTTTACTTTGGCCAATAATACATAGAAGCGTAACACAATCATGAGTGTCCCTCTTTTCAAGAAGTGAAGGCCACCAAATGAATATTGGAACAGGAACTACAGGAAATAGATTTTTGATACTTGAGATCAGTGATTTATGCATCTTTTAGGTTTCAGAGTGTATTTAAGATGGTTTGACACGCTGGCATCAGATTTATTTCTCCTTTGTGATAAATAAGTCTCTCCCTCTCTCTCTCTCTCTCTCTCTCTCTCTCTCTCTCTCTCTCTCTCTCTCTCTCTCTCTCTCCCTCCCTGCTGGGCAGTGACACTCCTCTGCCACCAGCACTCTAATAGGGAGGGACCAGGCGGCTCGCTCAGTGCTGCTAATGCAGCTCACTGCCCCAGGCCATGGACTAAACTAGAGGACACTGCATCACATATACATGCACACACACACACACACACACACACACACACACACACACACACACACACACACACACACACACACACACACACACACACACACACACACACACGCGCACACACACATGCATATGACGGGAGACACAGACCATATATCCAACTCGGTCTCTTATCCTCGTTTAAATCAAAACGGGGTGGAGGTTTTCTCCTGGTGGATCTTTACTCACACTCAGAGACATTTTTGTCCAGTTTTTTTTTTTTTTTTTGGAGGGCTGAGCAGCTTCAGTGTTTTTAGGCTTTACTGCTCGGACTATTAGCAGCTCAATAACGCCCAGTTAAGGGCAGTTGTTTGGACCGCGGCGGCACGTCTCTGCTCGGTCTCGGGATGCGTGTGCACGCGGTTCCTCTCTCCCGGGACTCTCATTATCACTGCTGTCCCAGATGTCACCAAGCACATGAAACACACGTCATGAATAATGGAGTCCTATTTCTACATCTCTCCCCGTTTCTCTCACATCCGCCCACCCTCTCTCCCCTCCATCCTTCGTTTCTTCTGATGCTCCTACTGATGGTTAATCTCCTCGGCGCTGCCTCCATCTGAGATGGTCCATTTAGCTTTATGCGGCATCGTCGGCCTTGTCTGGTTAGGATGGCTTTATGGGGGGGAACACGGCGCCTCCGCAGCGTTGCGTTGAGTTATATCTATACAAACGACGTCTTTTGCATATGATCGGTTTTATGTCTGTTCCCGGCGGTCCATTCAGCCTCTCGATAGCCCCCCCCCCCCCCCCCCCCCCCCCCCCACCGCGCCGTCCCCTCCCCCAGTGTTTACTGTTTAAAGTCACACAGGGCAAATTGGGACAGAGCAAGTCAGCGGAGCAGAAGAGACGCGGTCCCATCGCAGTGGAAACTGGACTCTGCTCTCCGTCCTTGTTTCTCTGTCCCGGTCCTCCACGGCCCCTCCTCACTTCTGCCCCCTCCCTCAACTTTCTTACGTGCCCTTTCCTCGCCCCGAGTCGAGCCACAACATGATACGGTGGCGGAGGGCAGGGCAGGAGGGGAGCGTGATTGAAAGATGAGGTAAGCAGTCAGAATTGGTTAGGAAAGAGGACAGCAGTCAGGATTAGACAGTGAAGCGTGGCTTTTTAATGAAAACATGACAGAGCCGCGGCTTCTTCGCCGTCCTGCAACCCGACCCCCCCCCCCCTTTCCAGAAAATGAACAAGTGACAAAGAAGCGAGCGGAAAAAAAGAGAGAGAATTGAAAGCCGAGATTCGGATATTGCTCATGTGGCATTACTCTTCACTGGCAGATTGACTCATGCTCCGTCTGAACACTTCGGTCGCGTTAACAAAGTCTCTTTTATGGCGAAGACGCAGAGGGGTGGGCTCCCGTCGCACGATTAGTTGTTACACATCAGTTGTGCCAATAAAACCTGCTTTGAATGTGAATTGAAAGGAGTTAAGAGGACGCCATTCATAGATGTTAAGTAAGTGCGCAGCAGAATAAAAGCCAGGAAAGTGTATATATTTAATTGGCTGACACCTGCTTCTGCTCGGCCTTTTAATGTACATGGTGGAGAGAGGAGAGAGAGGGAGCAATGGGAGGGTGGAGTGGGCTCTCGCTTTGAATACAGATGTAACACCCCTCCTTTGCATAAAGGTTTGAAAGGAGTGGAGAACAGACCAGGACTGTTATCTCCTCAGTTTACCTTCCATTGTCCCTAGCTTTTTTCTTTCTTTCTTCTCATTCCTTCCCTGTTAATATCAAGTCATTTGCGCCCATCTCCTGCTTCAACACGTCCCTCCACTGCAAAACTGGACCGCTGCCGCTCACCGACTCCATGCTGCTAATTTTAACGCATAGTCTACTTATTTATCTCTTTATTTGTGCCAGAAGGGGAATATTTGTTGTCCTATTTTAAGCTTAGTAGGTGCTTCTGTTTCTCTGTGTGTGTGTGTGTGTGTGTTTCTGTATTTGTGAGGCACATTCCTGCACTGCAGAGAATATCTCCAGAATACGCCACGTTTTTTTCCCCCCCCCCCTTTCGTCTCCTTTCTGTGACAGTCACAAGTCTTTGATCCAGTCCTCCTCCCCTCTGTCTTCTCACCTTGTTTCAAATTCCTCTCCGCAACTTGAGCAGCGGCATAAGGCGCAAATACAGAAAGTGTTTTTAGCGTCAAACTCTGGATATTATCTTTATTTTGCAAAAAAATAAAATAAGTTCAGAGGAATGGAGAATAACTTTTAGAAGTACATTTGATGTTCATTTACTGTATTTGGAATCATATTTGTGGTTGTTTTGAAAAATATATGGTGAATGCCGTCGTTTTAGCAGCGCACAGTATCCATTCGATAACGTCAGTCACATTCCGTTTTTTAAATGTACAAGCAGCATACCTTATTACCTGTAGGTTTTGGCAGATCTTATAACTTCATGACAAAAATAATGAAGAACCAGATGGGGGGGTGGGGGGGTGGATCCCTCCAGTCACTCAAACCTGTAAAATAAATCCATCCGACGCAAACACACTCTTTGTGCTACATGGTGTTTTAATCAAGACGATGTTAAAGCCTCAGGCCTTTTTTTTTTTTTTTCTTTTTTCAGTATGAAATATACTTTTGAAGTATAAATGTACAGGTAGCCGTTCCAAATCAATATCACTTCATATCACATTGGCTTAATGAATGAACACGTTGTGCTGTCGGCGTCTCTCCGGCGGCTTCTGGTTGTTGTTCAGATTGTGGAGGAGTAAAAAAAACCTCTGACCCCTCTGTTGCTTCGGCGCGTTTTTCTTTTTCCGCTGCGCTTTCGTCACTGTAATGAGAACAAACCTTCATTTAAGTGGGGAAAGCCCTTCAAGTCAAGGAACCTCTGCCTTTGACCATCAGCAGTGTTGAGTAAGATGAAGACTCCGGGGATCAGACTGTAGAGATCCGCCAGAAGGAAAACAGGGGTGTGAGTTCGATAGCTCATTAGCCCTTTCCAAACTGATTAGATACGGGGTCCATACACGGAAGTCCCACAGGAGCATCAGTGTTTTTACTCAGAGCTGTCAGTGCTGCATGTTATCTGTTCTGCTTGTTCAAGCTGTTGCAGGTTTGTGTCATAAAATGATTATAAATAAATAAATTAATGGCTTGTGTGGAAATGTGTCCTTCTAGAAACAGGTAGGGAAGCTGGGATGGGAGAGATCGATCCATCCTCCAGTGAGTCAGCACATCCCCCTTCTGTTAAGTTTTTATATATATATATAAAATGTTTTGTTCTAATTGGAATTCATAGGCAACAGAATCTATTTTCCAATGCGTGCCAAATCCAGGAATGTCCTTATATGCAGGCCGGCCACCTGTTATTATCACTGTAGTTTGCTATGTTTTTTCTCGATTTATCATGATTTTAACCACAAAATGGAATTCAAATGTCTGCAAAATGAGGAAATTTTACATTTAGATGAGCAAAAAAATAGCAGGAAGTCTACTATCTTGTAAGTTAAGAGAAAAATATTTGATTGGATACAGCAGTCTGGAAAGCTATATTTAGCAACTTCATGCAAATCTGTTTTTTTTCTTCTTTTTTTTTTCCAAATCAGTTAAACTCACTTGTGCAGCCAGTTTGCCACAACAGTTTCTGCATCCGCGCAACACTGAGGATTTCACAGCGTCCTCCTTGATGACTGTAAACACAAACGTGCTTTAATAATTTCTGGGAAGTGCGCAGAAATCGTAACAGGATGGCAGTGAGAAGACCCTAGCAACAGGGAGAGGAGTAAGGAAGCATGCGAGTGGGAGGGAGGGGGGGAAAGATGCAGAACATCAATAAATAATGGCTCCGCTGAGGAGGTGGAAATATGGGCCTCGTTATCTTTGCGCCGACGCCTTCATTTGCATGTGAGAAAATGAGGCTGCTGCTAACTCGCTCACACAGTGCACGCACACACACACACACACACACACACACACACACACACACACACGCACACACACGCACAAACCCACATGGATTACTGTATATATCCTATTTATAGATTATTTTGTGTTTTTTTTCTCTCTTTTCGCGTGCACATTAATATTTTCTTTATTTTGCGTTTCTGTCGTCCTCGTTGGACTCTGTCGTCGTAGCAGGTTTGGTGTGAATGTGAGGCTGCTGGCATTTTGTTCGGCTAAAAAAAACTTAGGCGAAAGCAAACAATTTTTACATAAGAGAGGTTTTCTGGGGACATTAATCTGTGTGATTTTTTTTTTTTTTATTTTGAGAAGCACTAGAGTGTTCTTTGTGTTTTATATCTATAGTATCTTTAAGACAGGTAAATTTCTTATTGAATAGGCTGAGAGCCTCAGATTTTATTGAGCATGTTCAGCCCTGGTTAAGATCAAGATATCTGATCATAGAGTTTTCAATTTTATCAAAAACAAATGTCAACAAACACTAAAATTGGAAATTAAGTTTTGTTTGACTGAAAGAATAGAATAAATGAAATCTCAGAGGTCGTAAACCTAGCGCTATCACTATCCTGATTTATTTAACTATGCTGTGACATTTTTACATATTAGACATAACATGAGACACTCTTCAAAAGTTTGGCTTCTATTTAGATTTTTACTTCTCCAAAAGCGAAATTCTTCCCTGTAATCCAGCTGCAGATGAAAATAGTTTCCCTGCGGACTCTGCCTCCATCTGGGAATCACGACCAATTTCACACAGTTTTTTTTCCATGAATGCATCTCATTGAGACTGGCCAAACATGCAAGATCCTACAATGTCCCTTTCCTCAAGGCGATGCAGCTTCTTTCAAAGACCCTCTTTTCTGGTCAAAGGATTCTTCAGAGTCATTTACACTCTTTACAAAAATGCTTGAAATAGCTCCTGGCACCAATCTGTGTATCCCTCCGTACGTGTTCCATACTAAATATACATCTGCACTTTAATATATTACATTCATTAATCAATGTCAGATCATACAGAAAAGTTGAGGTGGCTCTCAATTGAGATTTTATTTTTTTAGATAGTTTACTAGGATAAAATGAATTTATAAGTTGCCGACAAAAGAGTCCACACCTCCTCACTTTGCGCTGTCACACATCTTCCCTCGCGTGTTCTCTATTTCATAGTTAAGCTGAGGACAAATGACAGGTATCTGTAAAAATATCGACTATTCTATAGGCACTCCTGGGAAAAATTGCGTAACACCAACAACTGTTTTTGCCAAAACATGCATTTCTGCATGTCTCGCTGCAACTATGTGTGTGTGTGTGTGTGTGTGTACCCGTGAATGTGTGTGCACGTGCGTGTGCGTGTGCATGATGCACATTGGCTCCATTTCATGCCATCAAGTCAAGTCAGCATGAATAAAAGCTGAGAGAGCACAGTGATTTAGAATTAAGTAATTAATATTTTACCGTCTGCCACTCTGCTTAGAGACTGAGAGGAGCGAGAGACAGAGAGGAAGAGAAAGCGAGGAAAAAGGGTGACACGAATGATTAAAGAGGGTTCACAAAATAGAATAAAGAGAGGTGACTGATGATTGACTGATTTTATGAACAAATCTTTCACTTAAGATGGACGGACGGGGAGAGGAAAATTGGCTATTGTGTAATCAGGGTCGTTTCAGAGGCTCCAGATGGGGTGAATTCAGTCTTCTGCTGAAGACAGCAACAGAAAATGTGATCCAGCTGACTCTCTCTCTCTCTCTCTCTCTCTCTCTCTCTCTCTCTCTCTCTCTCTCTCTCTCTGCCTATGTCAGAGTGTTGTGACAGGCAAGTCGTCGGTGTTGTGGGAGTAGCAGTCTTAAAGTGCTCATTATCCTGTAAGGCGTCATTCTGGGGGGCAAACAAAGGCTGCCGCGAAATTGCAGCCTGTGCCTCCTCTCGGGTCATACAGCATAGTCGATGCACACACACACACACACACGCGCGCGCGCATAGTCTATAACTGCTACCTTCTGCGCGTCTCTTTAACCCCTCTGAACGACAGTCTGGTACAAACAAAACGGTCTGACACCAGAAATCTTACAGGTAAAATATTGTTGCTGATAAAAAAGGGGTTAGATTTAGCTGCTGGCCTGTGGTCTAAATACTTCAAATCTTAGCTGATAATCTGAGTTTGCAAACCTGAAATGACCCCATTAGCCTCCGGAAAGTGGCTGAGTAGAAGCAGACAAATACCATAAAGATTAATTAAAAACAATCCCCAAGAAATGCAGTGCATCTAAACATATGTCGGTGGTTTTGGTGGAAGAATCTCCAGCATAGCGATACATTCATTTCTATACTGGTGTATAGAGCCAAACCCGTCCAGCAATGGGCCGTCAGTTAGCCTTGTATACTTGTGGAAAGAGAAACGAAAGTGAGCAGAACAGGCACAGAACGGCCACGCGGAGACCACAACACGAAAACTTCCACCACAAAGCTTGTTGTTGCACAAAGCAAAGGACAGTGAGAGAACTCCAATTTGATCTTTCAACCTTTCATTTTGTTGATCCTCTTGAGCGGTGGAACATTTAGATAGTTTGCTGATGGAGAGCGTGGCACATAAGAGTTATGCATTGTGTGTAAAGGGAGACTGTAAATCTGTTGGCGCGTGGTGCGGATGACCGCTGCGTGTCCTCCAGGTCTTGAAAGAGTGCCAGCTTTTGAGAAGCGGCGTTATTAGGCAGGTAGGGCCAACTGTTCAGACAGCTGTTTGTTCTCAGAACAATACGGTTTGACAATAAGCACTGTAGAGCCGTATTAGTGTGATCATTTTAAAGAAAGCGCGAACAGTGACACAGCGAAGGTGGAAAGTTTTTTTTTTTCTTCTTTTTTTGACTTCATCAGGTGGCTTGCCGAACGAGCCTGTCTAACTGCTGATCTCTGTGTCTCCCTCAGGTAACAGGTTCTCGCTCACCTCCTTCGGGGCTCTCTACATCTCTGATGTTCAGAAGGAGGATGCCCTCTCCACATACCGCTGCATCACCAAGCATAAGTACAGCGGGGAGACCCGGCAAAGCAATGGAGCAAGGCTCTCTGTGATGGGTGAGAAGCTCAGTGGACAGCTCATTCTTGGATTTCTTTCTTAGTTTTTTTCTTGACAGAAACTAAACCCTGTCGCCGTCTTTCAGACCCCAACGAGTCCTCACCGACCATCCTGGACAGTTTCCAAGCAGGGGAGGTCTACGCAGGCCAGAGTATCGAGCTCCCCTGCATAGCAGGAGGCTACCCGAGTCCCACTGTGCGCTGGCTGAAAGACGGCCGCCCGCTGCCCTCGGACGCCCGCTGGACACGGCGTTTGACGGGGCTGACCATCAGCGACCTGCGGCAGGAGGACAGTGGCAGCTACGCCTGCGAGGTCACCAACAGCTTTGGCTCCAAGGAGGTGTCTGGCCAACTTCACGTTATAGGTGTGTCAGTGCGACTACACACACACACAGACACACACAGACGTTGGCAGACAACCCGACAGACTCCCACGCTGTCTTTTCCATGAATCATCCTGGCAGACGGACACGTTTATAAACTCCGCGCCTCTTGGTTCGAGGCGCACATGGAAGTCGCACCTCGTGTGGGTCTGTATCAGACGTGTGTGCGAGCCGTACGATGCCCCTTCGCATCAGACCTCAAAAAGAGAGACGGGGCGGTAATTTGCCGAGGCTGATTCCGTAACACAGCTGCCAGCGCCGCTCACCATCAGAGAGAAGGAGGGTGAGCAAGACAGAGATAAAGACAGGGGGGGGTCACGCCAGGGACCATCAGACATCCAGACACTGCCGGAATGACATTATCTGCAATGTAATAACAAGATAATAAGAAAGGCTGAGATAAATGGGCGTTGTGTAAAGTATGCAATGAAACAAAGGGAGAGCGGCGAGACGGAGGGAGAGAATAGAGCGGCGGTGGGCTTTGCCAGTGGGCACATCATGGCAGCACACTCTGTGACTCTGACAGGGGGGGGGGGGGGGGGGGGGGGGGGTTGGGAGGCACAGCGATGCCCCCCAGCATACACCACCAGCTGCCTTATTGCTCACTGACATTTGCACACGCACGCACACATACACACACGCTCCCCTTCACATACACACTGACACACTCGCGCACACAAGTGGACAGAGATGTGAAGAGATATCTCCAGCTGCTTTTTTAATGAGTGCGTCAAGCTGATTGAGTCACCATGGCTGCGAGTGCTCTCTCTCTCTCTCTCTCTCTTTCACCTCGTCTCCATGAATGTAGGCGCCGACTGTATCCGTGAATCCATGTGTCATGGTTTTCAGGAAAGGTGCACAAATTTAGGATTCTGTTTGAAATGTAAGAATATAATACCTGGATGTACCAATCCAAGAAATTCTGGTGATTGAAATTATAATCCAATCATTTCAGTTTTATTAACCATTAATTTTCTTATTAAAATTAATAAATGTCGTGGTTGTTGTTTTTTTTTTTATCTGGCGAAAGTAATATGAAGCATCCTCAATAATTCAGATTTGCGCTAATATTAAATATTTCTTTTGATTCAAGCAATCTCTGAAATGTGCTTCCCGGTCTCATTCATCCTCTTCAGATCCACTCAGAGTGACGTTGTCCCCCAAGAACCTGAAAACGGGCATCAGCAGTACGCTGTTCTTCACCTGCACTGTGGAGGGCTCACCAGAGTACGTCATCACCTGGTACAGAAACACGGAGCCCATCGTCCCCGACCAGCACATCTCCATCCAGGGGCAACACAACGACACGCTGCAGATCACTGCGGCACAGAAGTTTCACTCTGGAGCATACCAGTGCTTTGCATCCCGAAAGGGTCACACCGCTCAGGACTTTTCCATTATTCTGCTCGAGGGTATGTATTTCAAGATGCTCCGAGAGCCAAAGTGAGATTCTCGGTTCCACAGATCAAATAGACAATCTTAGTTTGCTTTGCAAATTCGCTGGTTTCCTTCGTCGTGTTGATCGTTTTCTCTCTCGTCTCCTCCCAGATGGTACTCCTCGTATCGTGTCTTCCTTCAGCGAGCGGGTGGTGAACCCCGGCGAGCCTTTCTCCCTCATGTGTGGCGCCAAAGGAGCCCCGCCGCCCTCCATCACCTGGACGCTGGACGACGAGCCCGTGGTGCGCGACTCCACCTACAAGACCAGCCAGTACACCCTGTCGGACGGCCTGACCGTGTCCCACGTCAACGTCAGCAGCCCGCTCATTCGAGATGGAGGAGTGTATCGTTGCGTCGCACGCAACTCGGCCGGTAGCGCCGAGTACCAAGCGCGCATAAACGTAAGAGGTGCCTGTCTGCTTTTCAATATAAATGCACTCTACACCCAATATTTACAAACATACAGAGTTTAAGGACTAAGTATAGCTCAGTTTCTATTTGACAGGTCTGCTCCTCTATCTATCTATCTATCTATCTATCTATCTATCTATCTATCTATCTATCTATCTATCTATCTATCTATCTATCTATCTATCTATCTATCTAGAAGAATATGCTCAGGCACTTAGATGTATGATTAGACTAAAATCAGGAGACATTATTCAGAAATTAGAAAATGGGGCTTAACTAACCTCCCTCTTCACCTGTCAACTTGCCCCAATCACTCTATCCCTCGACCTTTATCTTTTCACCCCCTGTCTCCGTGGCTGCCACCTTGCTCTGCCATGACCTCCGTCACCTCATCTGCCCCTTTCTCCGACCTCTGTGTCTGTCTCTCTCCGTCTGCCTCCTCCCCTCCAT
Organism: Salarias fasciatus; assembly: GCF_902148845.1. Classification (NCBI taxonomy): domain Eukaryota; kingdom Metazoa; phylum Chordata; class Actinopteri; order Blenniiformes; family Blenniidae; genus Salarias; species Salarias fasciatus. The sequence goes on from NC_043754.1 coordinate 9,875,633, forward strand.
CCCCTCCCTCTCTTCCCTGTGTCTCCAGGTCCGCCTCGAATTAGACCCATGCGAGACATCACCGCAGTTGCGGGCAGGAACACCTACATAACATGCCGCGTGATCGGGTACCCGTATTACTCCATCAAGTGGCTGAAGGACGGCATGCAGCTGCCCGATAATCATCGTCAAGTGGTGTTTGAGAATGGCACCCTGAGGCTCACGGACGTGCAGAAGGGCGCGGACGAGGGGACCTACTTGTGTAGCGTTTTGATCCAGCCCCAGGTGTCAATCAACCAGACTGTACATGTCACTGTCAAAGGTGAGCGTGCGGATATAAACAGATTGAATGGATGGATTGTTGGCGCTTCACGTGGTCGTTTCGCTGACCTATACCTATATCTGAAGTGGGTAAGCTGCAAGAAATGAGTAATACCTACTTATCAGGCTGAGGCGTGGGGGGGGCTTCATAAGTGGCTGATCCCAGCGGAACCCAAACAGAGAGCATCATTTATAACTGTTGGTTCATTCATGTTTCATTAAAGAAAATAGGAAAAAAAAAAAATGTCACGATACAGAAATACTGAGTCACTGCCATTTGTGCATAAACTTTTTAATCATGACTTCATAGCAGCATTTCCAGATGCAGAGTATGCTTTAAGGGCAGCTTTTTGCATGTTTCTGTGTTTTGTTTGGTCTGTGAGCGGGGTAACGATGGCAGCGGGCAGCTGCAGAGGTGTTTAAGGGTGTGTGCATGTGCCTGCGTGTGAGTGTGTCTCTGATTTAATTAGATGAATAATAATGAAGCCTAGATTAAATCCCCCAGATGTCTCAGCTGTAGTACCCCCACCTCAACCTCCGTTACCATGGCAACGGAATGACTTCCCCCTGCCAATTGGACTCTAACCAGAGCAGCTATTATGGGCTGCAGGAGATGGGGGTACTGCGGGAGGGGGGCGGCGACTGCGAAGAGGGTCCCACTGGCCAATGACCTTCTCTCTCTCTCTCAGCATTGCTCCAGATGGCCACACTGCCACTCTGAAACATCTATTGCTCCATTTATTCCACTGACTTTCTGCTCCCTCCGTCTTTCGTCTACCCTCAGTGCCGCCGCTCATTCAGCCCTTCGATATCCCCTCTACCTCAGTCGGGAAGCTCATGTACATCGCCTGCGTGGTGTCATCTGGGGACATGCCCATACGCATCACCTGGCACAAAGACGGCCAGCTCATCGTGCCAGGCTCCGCCTCTGGCGTTGCAATAGAGACCAAAGAGTTCATGAGCTCCCTGCAAATCTCCAAGGTGACACTGAAGCACAATGGAAACTACACTTGCATCGCAAGCAATGCTGCTGCTACTGTCAGCTGGGAAAGACAGCTGATTGTAACTGGTGAGGACAGGCAGAACAAACCGCGCTTCAACCATAACTCTACAACTTATCGGTTCTCTAATAGTTCCCGCATTTCGATTGATCGCATTTGTTGTGTTTGTCAGTGCCGCCCCGTTTCGTGGTGCAGCCCAACAACCAGGATTGTATATATGGAAAAGCCGGCGTTCTCAACTGCTCTGTGGAAGGCTACCCGCCTCCGAAAGTCATGTGGAAACATGCCAAAGGTAAAGTCAACCCGTCAGCCTCGCAAAATTTGGGGAACATCACATGAGCTGGGAAGGAAACGTCGACAGTGACACGGCGTTAATGTTTGTTGTGTCCTTCAGGTGTTGGAAACCCTCAGCAGTACCATCCTGTCCCACTAACTGGCCGAATCCAGATCATGTCAAACGGCTCCCTGCTCATCCGACATGTTCTGGAGGACGACCGAGGCTACTACCTCTGTCAGGCCTCCAATGGAGTGGGCTCAGACATCAGTAAAAGCATGATCCTTACTGTCAAGAGTAAGTGTCAATCAGTTTCTCTTCCATGTGAGCCCACTTCCTTTCATAACCACCTCTCCTGGATTGTACAGAGAATAGTTTGAGATTTTTAGACAGGCCCTTCAGCCCTTCTAAGATGCACTTTTGCCCCAGGCTAGTGCGGCCTGCGCTGAACATGGCGAAAAACCCTGTTTTTGTCCCACACATCCTTCATTGGAGGGGGGGGTGTTATTGATTAATATGTTCGGGCTGTCTGTTTGTGTGCTTCTGAATGTTTGGAGAGGAAAAAGGTTGATGAATTAGTGATGAAAACAAAACCACAGGAATTCCTTGAATCAATAATATTATGTCTGAGGAACAGAGAAGGAAGGGAGGCAAAAGTATGAGAAGAATAGCAGTAGAGGAGGCAGTGGTTAGGAGGGCCAGTGGGGCTTGAGGCGTGAAATGAAAATGGTAAATGAAGGGCAGAAATAGAGATGTCTATACATGTGTAAAAAATCGTCACTTTTCAATACCATACTCCCATTTCCTAGTTTCATTATTCCATATCATTTGATTCCCGTCACTGACACGTATCTGTGATTCTGCTCAGTTCCTGCCATGATCACCAGCCACCCAAACACCACCATGGCGAGGAAAGGCCAGACCAAGGAGCTGAACTGCACAGCACGGGGCGAGCAGCCCATCATTATCCGCTGGGAGAGAGGGGACACGGTCATCGACGCCGAGAGAAATCCCCGTTACTCCATCGCTATCAACAAGAAGGGAGATGAAGTCATCTCAACACTAAAGGTCAGACACGGAAAACTATCAGACCCTGAAATCAGCCTCATGTCTCCATATCAAAACTGAGAGCGATCAATTGACACTGGAAAGAGCTTCAGAATTCACTCAGTATCTGTTAACTAATCAAGATGGGTTGTTTTATTGTTCATTAGAGCTTAGAGGTGCTGACAGTCAGAGTTTGCTCCCCTTTGGACAGAGAAGAGCTTGACCTTTTGCCCTGTTAACAGTCTGTCTAAGCTAAGTGACAGAAAATAATACCTGTTTGAAAAGCATTTTAAATAGAATGCAAATAAAAAAAGTCAAATTATCTGAATGGTAAAAGCTTTGATTTTTCTAGCGCAGCACTGATTTACATGGGGAAGGCTGTGTGACCTGTGCTGTGATCCGTGCTCTGTCTGTTTGCACATTGTAACCTTTCCTTGTTTGGGCTGATGCTCACAGCTGAACCCAGCCGAGCGAGGAGACTCCGTCTTCTTCTCCTGCCACGCCATCAACTCCTATGGAGAGGGTCGGGGGCTCATCCAGCTCACCGTGCAAGGTGACGTTCACTGGAAGCTCAGGGAGCATCGAGACCTGAGGCTCCACCATTAATTAAAGAGCCTGATCTTTTGAGATTACAGAATGAAATCTCTAATATTGATGACTGTGATGCTCTCTGCTCATACAGAGCCACCAGATCCCCCTGAGCTGGAAGTCAGGGAGGTAAAAGACAGGAGCATGAATCTTCGCTGGATCCAAAGGTTTGATGGCAACAGTATCATCACCAGCTACGACATCGAATACAAAAACAAGTCAGGTGGGGAACTAAAACGTGAAGAGTTCTCATGTTACATCGCATAGAATATGCATTACTGACCACAAAATCTGCACCTGTTTGACAGACTCCTGGGATCATATGTACACCACAAGGAATATTTCGCCAACCAACAATCAGGCGAACATAGTGGAATTACACCCTGCCTGCGTTTACAGCATCCGCATGTACTCGTACAACAAGATTGGACGCAGCCTTCCGAGCAAAGAGCTCACGATCAGCACCGAAGAAGCACGTAAGTGGCTGTCTCCCCTGCAAATATCACACTTCTCTGTTTTTATGTCTGCCTTTATCTTTTGTGTGTGTGTGTGTGTGTATAGGGCACAGCTATGAATATTAACAGTCGCACTTTACTTGACATTAACAGCACCTGATGGGCCGCCGATGGAAGTGGTTCTGCAGCCAATGACATCGCAGAGCATCCGAGTTACATGGAGGGTAAAATCTGCGCTTTGTTTTTTATAACGTAGTTCTCTTTGACAATGCAATCTCGGCACACATCAAAAAAAACAAACAAACAAACAAAAAAAAACACTGTCTAGGTAATGGTTAAATATAATATAAAATCACTAACCACAGCTCTGCAGCTATGCTCTGGAAAACTAGATATATTTGGAATGTGTGTAAGATACACCTAAATGTTTGAGTTTTGCATGTTATTTCACACTTTTCTTAATATAATATAAAGCATGTCAGTATGCAACTGCACATTTTAGACTATTATATTACACATTTTGCAATAAAAGTTTTTTTTTTTTTTTCCTTTAAAGGCTCCAAAGAAGGAGCTGCAGAACGGTGTGATCAGAGGCTATCAGATCGGGTACAGAGAAAACGGTCCCGGCAGCAACGGCCAGTACAGCATCGTGGAGATGAAAGCTACTGGGGACAGTGAAGTTTACACATTGGACAACCTGAAGAAGTTTGCCCAGTACGGTGTGGTGGTCCAGGCTTTCAACAGAGCCGGGACAGGCCCATCCAGTACTGAGATCAACGCCACCACGCTGGAAGATGGTAGGAACCTGCTGCTTGATGGGAAAAAAAAAAAGACTGAATTGGATGTCTGATAGAGAGTTAGATAAAAGGAGGGAGGGACATGGCGAGGAATCTCTGTACGTACATAGACAGAGACATTTTTAAAGTGATACAGACCATTATAACAGCAGAATGGAAATCACATACATGAATGCAGATAATGTCCACAAAGACATGTAGACATACAAGCCCAAACAAAATGGCAGAAATGAATTTGCAGCACATCCCCCATTATTCTTTCTACTTTAATTAGCACCCTCATTAGGCTGGTAGAGAGCGAGAGATGAACGAGGAACACCATTACTCTCCAAATGTCTGCCCACTCCTCCACCTATTTTTTCCCTCTCCTCTCTGTCTTCCTCTTCTGCCAGTTGTTTCCCTTCTCATCCCTGTCATAACTCTGTCTATTCAGTGTGTTTTTATTTCCCGTACTCTACCGCGGACCCCTTCCTGTCTAAGTGGAGAGTAATGAATGACACCCTGAGTGATGGTAATTGCCCGAGCAGGTAGTCTGAAGCTGCCCCTACAACTGCAATTAGCTTGAAGATGAACATCGACTTCCTCCAGATTTTATCCTCCATACTGTATCTCCCCTCGCCCTCCTTCTCTGCGTTTTAACTCCTTCGGCGTAGTTGTTTCACCGTTTACACTTTGCCCCCCTCAAAAACACCAACCCCCTTTGTTAATCTTCTCCTCTCTAAAAGCAAGGAGCAATTCACAGCTAATTTGGGGCTTGTTTGAGTGGTTTATTCAAACACGGACTTCCTGCAGTTATTGGTGTTAAGTTATCATTTACTAACAGCTGCAGTGCTGGATCAGCCAAGTCTTTTTTTTCCCCCCCTCCTTCAACAATAGACATTGAAACAGTTCCACAGTGTATACTAATTCCCACCGTTTGCCTTTTTTTTTTTTTTTTTACCCAGTTCCCAGCGAGCCCCCGCAGAACGTGCGGGCGATCTCCGTGACGTCGGACGAGGCGGTGATCACCTGGGCAGAGCCTCCACGGCTGACGCTGCACGGTGTGCTGAAAGGCTACCGGGTTGTGTTCTGGTCCCTCTTCCCCGACGGAGGTGGGTGCTGTGGGGGCCAGGCCCAGTGGCCAATGCAGAGTAATTATCACCTATCTCATTCTAAAATTCACCGACCCACTCACCTACCTTTCTCTGTCAGTGTTGTGAGTCACCGTGCGGTAATGTGCGTCCACGCCTTTCTCATAAAGCACTTTTTGTACCTCTTTGAATATATCTGTGTTTGTCCTCGTTTCTCTGTGCAGTTTAAAAAGAAAAAAGAAATCAGTGGTGATTGTCAGTGCGGTGACAGTGAGGCTGAATGTCAGTGTGTCTTGTTCTATTGTCTGTGCAACCCTGTCTCCTAACTACATTTTGAATACAGTTTATGAGGATTGGCTGAGTATGTTTTTCTTCACCAGTAAAAATAATCATGCATATTATTTTGTGATAGTGCAAGTTATTTGTTTTTTCATTTTGTCTGCAGCAAATAATTAAATAAACTGAAGAAACATCATTAATAATAATTTTCTGTCCTGTTTACAGTTTATTTAGAAGTACAATCCAGCCACCCTAGTTGCATGCATATGTATTTTGAAGGAGACAGCTGTTCTGTGTTGACTGTCCACAGGTTTTCTCTTGAGCAATCACTTCTTCCCTGTGCTCCCTCAGAATGGGGAGAGATGCAGAATATCACAACCACCCGTGAACAGGTGGAGCTGCGAGGCCTCGAGAAGTTCACCAACTACAGCGTCCAGGTGCTGGCCTACACACAAGCCGGAGACGGAGTCCGGAGCAACGTCCTCTACATCCAAACCCGCGAGGACCGTGAGTGTTTAAACAGGCTATATTCATGCGCGTTACAGTGTCTACGTTCCGTGTCAGAGCTGTGGGTGAAAGGGGTGAGAGAGGGAGGAAGGTGGTTGGAAAAAAAGGGGGTGCTGTGTTGTATCTCAGACCGGCGACAAAAGCTCATTTATGCTGGGAAGCTCCATTAGCAGTGCTAATGAGAATTAAGAGGCTTTGGGCCCACAGCTCGCGGCTGCTGAAGCAGGAGACGGAGGAAAAGGGGGGGTGCTCTCTGAGAGCATATAGCATCCAGGAGTCAGCCATCAGCCAAGGCCGTCTGCGTCTTTTCCACCAGCCCTTTAGCCATAGGCAAAGGGATTAACTCCACTTGGATTAGAGAGAATTAATTTTGTGCTTACACCAATGGAGGCGGGATTACAGCGAGATCCATGTCTCTTCATAGAGGAGGAGGTGGGGCCCGAGGGTTGAAGATGGAAAGATAGGAAGGTGATCACACACTCTGGCCTCGGTCGAGGACAAATGATGAATAAAATCACAGTAATCAGATAGAATTTGATAGAATTCAAATAGCTATATTTTTTCCTTAAATGCTACATTTGGATTTGAATTCATTGTTAGTTTGCTGTGACATATTCGCCTGATTTGGCACAAAAATGCATAATGCATTTATGTAGAAGAGGCAATTCGCGCAGCACCATTCTTCTCATCATCACTTGTGTTGTTGTGGCTTTGCAGCAGACTGTCGGTCTGTCTGTCTGTCTGTCTGGAGTCTCGGGCAGATTTTGGGCACCAGATGGGACTTAACACCCCCTTTCTCACTGCCACTCCTACTTTGACATGCAGGTCCAGTTATGATAATGATGTGTGCCTCCTTAGCGCCTCCCCGATGCTGCCACCACCACCGTCATCAATCCCAAAAGATCTGTAGCACCTTCCTCACCTTTCTTTCACCCTTTCTACCTCTATTGTTTTTTAAAGCTTCCTCACCACCTTTCTGAGTTTGTGTTGTTTCCATCCCTGATCATGTCATGCACTGGATGAAGGGGTCTGAGGGTAAAATCTGGCTGAATGAGTGGATCAGGGGGCCTCACAGAGTAGAAAAAGAAGAACAGGGGGAAGGATTTACTGGGCTGGGTCTTACACTGCACTAACCTCCCTCTGCAGACCCCAGATGAGGCCCGCTGTCAGGCTCGGGTTGTATTTATGGCAGGGGCTGAATGGGCTTGATGGTGTGAAGCGTACACTATAAGACCAATGTGACTAAAGGATTATTCTCACATTTCATTGTATCCCGTGTCCTGATTTCTTTTTTTGTAAACTCTGCGTCTTTAGAAAAAGAAAAAAAAAAACAACCTTGTAAACAGCGTATTAAGAGGTGTCCAGCGCCGATTTGAAGTGGCTAGCAGAGGATCAGACACTGATGTCTAATCTGTTTGTGGGTTTGAGAGTTAAGAGAATGCTGGGTGTCACAGAGTCAGAACTGCTGACCAATGTCTGAATGAACATATGTCACGGCCGTCCACCCAAAGGGACTTCTTCCAAGTCCTCCCAGAGCGGCTTAGTGCAGGATAAGACTACCAATCTGCAAACAAGCCTGCTCACTTTAATAGGCATCCAACGCCCAGCGTGTGTATGCACCAACACAAAACACACACACACACACACACACACACACACAGATGCATATGCATCCCCACCATCCTGATGTTGCTGTGTGTTTCTTCTAGTGCCTGGTCCACCAGCTGGCATCAAGGCGGTGCCCTCCTCTCCCAGTAGCGTGGTCGTGTCCTGGTTGCCCCCCCACAAACCGAATGGTGTTATCCGCAAGTACACCATCTACTGCTCCAGTCCAGGATCCGGGCAGCCAGTAAGTCAGTCCTTTTGTGGGTGCCACTCCTGAAGGGGCCAACAGGAAATGTGTTTAAAGGGATTTAGAAGCAGGGAACCTGATAAAAATCTGTCACAGGAAACAATTAATTTGCAACCACTATTATTAATTTATCGTGTGTGCGTGTGCGTGTGTGTGTGTGTGTGTCTTTGCGCGTGTCTCTCTTTCACTGTGTTTGCACCATCGCTTTATTTCCTGCCCTCCCAGATGAACAGATGAGGTTGTCTTGGCAACGTGATGAGACGTAGATATGCAAATGAAGCAGAGAACAAGCTCACACATGCACACTGCCGCATCAGACACACACACACATTCACACACACACACACACTGAGACACATCACATTTCAACATTTTCTATTTATACACATACGTGCAGCGTTTCAGTTGTGGTTAGATCATGTGCACACAAACACCAGCACACGGCGAAGTCTGATATCGGGCTCGAATCTCACTTTCTTATTATTCACAAATACTCCTCCTTCTCTGTGCATGAGTGCCATGTAAATGAGCACGGGCAGGGAGGAGAAACAGGGGGGGGGGGGGGAGAAAAGGAGGTTGAGAGAGGAAAAGAGACACACCATTAGAGGTATGGAGAGACTGAGGGGAAATGAGGGAAAAAGAGAGGGATGGGGAGGGAGGGAGAGACAGGCGGGGTGGACGGGAGGTGCAGGAGGAGGGTATCAGTCACATTGAGATGAGAGTGCTTTTGTCCGTCTTTTCATTATCTCCCTGTATCACTCCCTGGATCACCACAACACAGCCGCGATGCTGGAGGAATGTTCGAACCCCCTACACACACGCAGACACACACACACACACACACACACACACACACACACGCACACACACATGCACGCGCACAAACACACATTTCCCCTCCTCCTCCCCCTCCGTCTCTCCATCCTCTCCTCTTCAGCGAGCGAGACAGAGAGGGATGGAGGGAGTGAGTGAGGGGAAAGCAGGAAAAGCAAATGTTGAAGGAATTGAAGATGAACACTGAGAGATGAACAGATTAAAGAGATAGAGCTGAGGATCATCTTGAGAGACAACAGTGTTTCTGTGGGCACTGGCATGTGTGTCTCTGTGTGCTTGCAGGTGCGTGTGTTCCTACTCAAAGAAGGATTGTATATTCATTTGACTATATGTGTTTTTATCCATAGTACATTCACAGGAACAAAAATAATATTTTAATCCAGAAAGGAGATTTAAAGTACATTGTTCTAGTTTGAAGCATAGTAATTTTTGTGGACTACTGAAAGGGTCTCTGCTGTCTCATTACCAGTTATGAACAATAACACGCTCATTGATTAGAAAAAAATAAGTATTAAATTACACCCTTTTCAAATTTCCTTTTAATTTCCAAATTGATTGCAACTAATAAAATAATTTCAACTCCTTGTTCTGACGTTAACAAAAACATCAATTCAATTTGAATATTTCAATAAGTGTTTATGAAGCGATATATGCGTATGGCTTGACCTGTTCTAGCAATAATGTCCTGACTGTGTAGACTGGCTGTGCTGCAACACAAGTCAATCTGTATGAACACCGATGTAAACAGGAAACAAAAATCTGCAACATTCTAAAACGATGTACTGCCCGAATGTGTAAAATGTACAGTTTCATGATTTATCAGGCGTGAACATGGGTCTTAGTGTCACATTCACAAGTGTTTGGATGTTAACGTTGATTCACCTGTGAGATGCACGTGTTCTGCATAATTTCTGCTGTTCACACTGCAGAAGTGTGCTGATTGTGTTGATCTAGATGAAATGAGATTACATTGATTACATTTGTTTGGGTATTTACTGCATGTCTGGATTAGGGAAATAAACCCTGTTGTTCCCAGATATTGACATGTCTCTGGACCATGGCTAAGATGAGAACGCTGTTCTTTTTTTTTCACAGAGGAGATTTTTAAATGTCAACTGTACCTGATAAAATGAATGATTTCCCTGCTTTATTCCGGTGCTACAGTTTCAGAATACGCCATTGTACATTTTGTGTGAATCACTTTTAAGAACAGAGCAAATATCAGTTTTTTTCCCAGACACACCAGTTTGCTCTCTGTGCTTCAGAACTTCTAAACTGTATTTTTTCTGTTGAGTTCAGTTCTTTAACATGACATCGTCTTCCTTTTTGTCAGGCGCCCAGCGAGTACGAAGCCAACCCCGAGATGCTCTTCTACCGCATCACGCACCTCAGCCGAGGGAAGCAGTACCACATCTGGGCCGCGGCTGTGACGACGGCCGGCCGAGGCAACATCAGCTCAAAGGTCACGGTGGAGCCTGCTGGCAAAGGTGGGTCCTCCAGTGTAGCAGAGGAGAAGGGTAAAGAGATTTGTGTAAAGGTTACGAGGGAGAACGGTCTAAAGATGGCTATGAGCCGGCAACATGACCTCCTCCGCACAAATCCCTTTCATGGCTCGCTCAGCCGCTCTCTTCTGTCTGCGCTCTCTGCTATTGATTGACAGCCGTAGTATTGATTGAGTCGTGGCTGTGTTGCGAGAAACGCTGTTGTTAATTATGTGGTGATGAACAGGGCCTATCCAGTAAAATGACCCTTGGGGAGAGAGGTAGAGAGTGGGAATCAATAGAGGGGAGGATCTATGGAAAAAAGATAGAGTGGAATTTAGATATGAGGAGGGGCTACAGTAAAATAGCTTTTTGAGGTGAAGTAAAGGTCTTGGTTTCACCTGCTCACCAGTCAGCGTAGTCCAAGTATTACAACTTAGTTTTTCTTTTAAGTGTTGATGCATCTGATTATAATATATCTGAACTGTGAGAACAGGATTAATTGCAGCCTTTTTTTTTTCTCTTTTTTTTAATCCGCAGTCCCTGCAAAGATCCTGTCGTTTGGCGGCACTGTGACCACACCCTGGATGAAGGAAGTGCGTCTGCCCTGCAGCTCAGTGGGAGAGCCCGCCCCTACCATTAAATGGACCAAAGACAGGTCTGGCTCATCATATACTATTTATAAATCTGAATTATCACCCACACATACAGATAATGCTGGCTGCAAAGAAATAACAGACACAGTGCAGTGTATGCAAAAGTAGCTACACCCGAAAATACAGTTGATGCTTAATGAAACTGTGCTTTATGATAAGAGTGGCCTTGTTGTGTTTTTTTTTTCTGCTTTATTTGCTTAATTTGTTCGTGTTGAAAAATGAAACATTTACATTAACTTGAAATTATATTACCACACAAGAAAGTCTCTCTTCCCGATTTTAAATGTGTCAGTTTCAGGTGGGGCGTCTTTCACTTAAACATCTGACATTTAGACTTTCTTCTTCCCCTTTAAAAGTGTTTTGTCACATTAAGAAGAACCTTCTCGATTTTAGTGTGTCTTCAGAAGACAGGATCCATTTCTGATCCTTTTGAATCTGTCAAATCGCTCAATCTGAGGTCCAGTGTTTGTAGCTCAGTTACTTGTGTTCAGGACCTGCTGTCTTAGTAAAAAAATACTCCAAGGTGAGAGCATTTAATGCAAAACATTATCTATCAACCCAAAAATTAAATTCCATGAAATGATGCAGTTATCTTTTATCACCAAGTGTGTGTCCACAGTCAGAATTAGATTACACCAGTGTGACTGGCAAATACATGATACAAAATAAGACACAAATTTCTTAAGTTGTCCTGTTTGTAGTTGACCTGTTGAGCCCAAAGACAAGGCTTTTAACCGTCCACCTCTTCTTCTTCAGTGAGGACTCTGCCAGTCCTGTGACTGCTGACAGTCAGCGCCAAATCCTTTCCAATGGCACGCTGGTGCTTCGTTCCGTCAAAGCAGAGGATTCTGGGTACTACACCTGCACAGCCACAAACACCCTGGGCTTCGACACCATCATCGTCAATCTCGTGGTGCAAGGTGAGCAGAAACTGTCGAGTTCTTCAGGTGGAACTTACTAGAGGAGAGTGTGTGTCACTGAGTCGCTGTGTTTGCATTGTGTGTTTTTCCTCTAGTACCTCCTGACCAGCCCCGTCTGACTGTTTCCACCACCTCCACCTCCTCCATCACCCTGGCTTGGATTCCTGGGGACAATGGAGGAAGCTCCATCAGAGGTATGCTCTTCAGCACCCTTCCTATGAACAGAGGAATTTGAGCACGCTGTTCAGTTTGTATAAAAAAAAGAAAAACAGTTGACCCATTTTATCTTCTTTCTTGTGTTTACACCTTTTGCTCTCTCATGCATTTATTTTTGCAGATGCAAGACAAACTTATATTTTAGGGGATTTAAAAAGAAAAGTAAAACCAAACCTAACTGCTGTTAATTGTAACTGAATGTTGCCCCCTGGCGTCCAATAGATATAACTACAGCAAATACTTTTTTTTGTTGTTTGAACTGAAGGAATTGTGTTTGACATAAAGCCGTGTTGGTGCAGGATTCGTGCTGCAGTATTCTGTGGACAACACAGAGGAATGGAGGGATGTTTTTATCAGCTCGAGCGAGAGATCCTTCAGATTGGACAATCTTCGCTGTGGTACCTGGTACAAGGTCAAGTTGGCTGCCAAGAACAGCGTGGGCTCAGGGCGCATCAGTGAGATTATTGAGGCCAAGACGCATGGAAGAGGTGAGAGGACTGCTTCTGCTTGTAACCATTAGAATCTGGCTTATTTGTCTTTCCAGACAATAATGATTTTTAAATGTTCTTTCCGTCTTCTGCAGAGCCCGTGTTCAACAAGGAGCAGCCGCTGCTCACCCACATCAACTCCACTCATGCGGGGCTCAACCTGCAGGGCTGGACCAGCGGGGGCTGCCCCATCACAGACCTGATGCTGGACTTCAGGCCGAAGGGCACCTGGGCTTGGCAGAGCCTCAAGGCCAACTCCACCACCCAGCTCTTCCTCAGCGAGCTGCGCGAGGCCACGTGGTACGAACTCAAAATGAAGGCCTGCAACAGCGCCGGGTGCGGAAACCAGAGCTCCCAGTTTGCTACGACTGACTATGACGGCAGTAAGTGAACTCCACATTTTATCTGTCGGCAACTTTTTGACAGAACCTATAAAATTAAGGTTTTTTTTTTTTAAATTATCATTTCATTAGGTACAATCCCTCCTATTAAATCAGCCCGTGGAGAGGGTGACGACGTAAAGAAGCTGTTCTCCATCGGCTCTCCTGTCATCCTGGTTACTCTGGGCGTCGCTTTGCTCTTCATCATCCGCAAGAAGCGCAAGGAGAAGAGACTCAAGCGACTTCGAGGTGAGGGAAAGCCACAGAAAGTTGACAGATGAATCATGTTGTAATAAATGGATTACATGATGTAGAGTGACAAGTTGAAACGATTATCGACTGTAATCTCATTTAGTTACCGTCTTCTTACAGATGCAAAGAGCCTTGCTGAGATGCTTATCAGGTAAGAGGCAACTGGGGTTAGTTTTAATGATCACTGTGAAGAAGACTGATTCATATTCTATGTATTTTAACCTCATAAACAGGTGGAATAAGTTAATAAGGAATTGTGAATGCTCACATTGATGCAATTAGGTAGTATTGTGAGTAATTGTACTCTTACATAAGTAGAACTACTTTTTGAATCATAAGGCTCTAAGAATTCCACACAAACACTATTTCTAATAATATTCACGCCATTTCATCTGCTTTTCTGTCACCAGGAATTCTATTTTTATAACAGAAAATAAAATTCTGTTTCATACTAACATTTGTTAGAAAAGAAAATCCTGTTGCATATTTTTTTATTGAGGTGTTTCTTTTCTAAGAAATTAACATTAACAGTATACATTTTGAACAGGTGTATTAAATGCAGTGCTTTCAATTAACAATGCAAATCATTGGAGATATAAAGTTACTTTTAAAAAGTTAATTTTATTTGTGTAGATTGTAAGAAAAGTACTTGAGGTTTCATTTTTAAAAGCAGTTCAACCTTGAATAATGGTTAACACTTAATCAATGCTCATGAACTGAGACATATTTTTCTCTCTCTTTATTCACACTAGTCATATTTTGTCATTTCTGTTTGTGTGTGTGTTTGCTGTGTGTGTGTGTGTGTGTGTGTGTGTGTGTAGCAAGAACAATCGCAGCATCGACACTCCTGTGAAAGGCCCTCCTCAAGGACCGAGGCTCCATATTGACATCCCTCGTGTTCAGCTGCTCATCGAAGATAAAGAAGGCATCAAACAAATAGGCATGTAGCCACATATCAACTAATGTCACTGCTGCAGTTTGCTTGACTATTTCTGGCCTTTGAGTCTAACGCTCCCTCATATCTTATGGGTGACAGGAGAGGACAAAGCCGCGGTGCCAGTGACAGATACTGAATTCAGCCAGTCGGTGAATCCGCAGAACTTCTGCACGGGCGTCTCACTGCATCACCAAGCTCTCATCCAGAATTCAGGACCTCTGATTGACATGTCAGACATCCGACCCGGCACAAGTGGGTTTTCTCTTTACGTCCACATTCATTTTGCTGCATATAGATGAACAGCCTCTGCGATGCTGAACCATTTTCGATCCCTGCTCCTCCTCAGACCCAGTGTCCAGGAAGAGCATCAAGTCGGCTCACAGCTCCAGGAACAGATACTCCAGCCAGTGGACGCTGAGCCGGCCGAGTCAGAGCCAGTCCACCGCCTCGGCGCGAACCCTCACTTCGGACTGGAGGACGATGGGCTCCCATGGCATCACGGCCACAGAGAGCGACAGCTACAGCGCCAGCCTCTCACAAGACACCGGTGGGTCGAAGCTGGAGATCTGAGTCCTGCATATATTTTTTTCATATTGAACAAAGTCTGTTTGCGCTCTGAATAAACAGCTGCTCGCGCAAAGTGTTGACACAACTCCGTGTCTCTTTCCAGATAAAGGTCGTAACAGCATGGTGTCAACAGAGAGCGCCTCGTCCACCTACGAGGAGCTGGCCAGAGCCTACGAGCACGCCAAGCTGGAGGAGCACCTGCAGCACGCCAAGTTCACCATCACAGAGTGCTTCATCTCCGACAGCTCGTCTGACCAAATGACCACGGGTACCAACGACCCGGCGGACAGCATGACGTCCCTCAGCACGCCGTCTGAACCGGGCATCTGCCGCTTCACCGCCTCGCCGCCCAAACCGCAGGACTACGACCGCGGCAAAAATGTGGCTGTGCCCATCCCCCACCGCGCCAACAAAAGTGAGTGGAAAGGATGAGGGACGGGGCGAAATGTTTGGAGGCTGGATTTAGTAGTTTTAGTAGTATTTGTTGTGTATTTACAACATTTAAAGCTGAACGGTGTGATTTTGACTAACATTTTAATGCCCCATTAGCAAGAACAACACACACGCATTACATTTTAAACCAAAAGGAGGAATTTTATCAAGATTTATAATGCATATAACAAACAGTATGCGAATATGAGTGCATACGAATACACAAATATAAACATCCATATAAACACATGGGAGCAAATAAACTCGATCTCATTTAAAGCATCTAGTACAGATCTGTTCATTGTTCAGCCACATGTAGCCCGTTCACACCCCTGACTGGCTCGATGAGCAAGTATAAATCAGAGAGACAATCATGTGAGTATTCATGATACAATACAACTGCTTGAAAGTCGCAGTTTGCAGTCCTTGTTCTTTTGGACAAACCTTTACTTGAAATGATATTCTTCATATCACCAAAAATTCAAGAAGTTGAGAGTTGTAGAGTCTGAAGGGTCTCTTGTCATAAATCATTTAACATGCAGCTTTTTAATAAGCAATATAGAGCAGTACTTATGACTCAGCCCAGTATTAGTTTTTTATGTGAACTCCTTTAGAAATTCAGTGGTATGATTGAGGGAAATTTCTAGTTGATAAATGTCACTTGGAAAAAATGGTGAAATCTTTTAATTATATCTATCTATTCCACCTCACACAAAGAGTTGAAACCAACACATGTATGCCGTGTTTTTTTTTTATTTTACAAACTTTAAGTTCCTCTGTAAAAGTGACTCTCAGTCATTTTCATTTCAAATTCACAAAGTCTCCTCATTGATTGTCTTTCCTAGGTGAATTCTGCAATCTACCCCTCTACATGAAAACAGACCCATTCTTCCGCAAGCAAGGGGAGCTGCATGACCCCTGTCCAGCCGTGCCGCCGCGGGAAGCCTCGATCCGCAGCCTGACGCAGCGGGCGTACCACACCCAGGGCCGCCACAAGACTCTAGACCCGGCCAAGCAGCAGGCCCTGACGCTGGGCCACTCCGGGCTGGGCAGCTTGGGCGCGAGCTCGGGCACCGCCACCCTGCCCCAGAGGACTCTCACCATGCCCAGCTCCAACAATGCAGCCACGGCCTCCACCTCCAGCACGAGCAGCAACCCCACCAGCAGTAACAAGGTGGGGGGCTCCAGAGACTCACTGCTGGAGAGCAGCTCCTCCGCGCTGGGGAGGCTGCAGAAACAGAGCGTGGGGGCCTACTCCAAATCGTACACGCTGGTGTAGCCCGCTCGCCCGCACAGACTTGCACTGCTGCCCCGCCCCGGCGCTCTTCGGCCCCGGGGCCAGAACCGGCAGCGCCGCCATCTCTCTTTAAACCCCCACTAATGGTGAACTGCCCGGCACCCCGTCTAATTTTCCCTGGGAAGGGCGTCCTCCCAGACAGAGACCCAGCTAACCCTCCTTTTCATGTCCGCGCGGGACTCTATAAACAAACTACTAACTCTAACTAACAGTTCCAGCCGGCTGGTGCTCGGCGCCGCGCAGTCCTCGCAGGAGTTGCTCAGCAGAAACAACAGGAAGTGATTTCTGTGAGTCATTTGGATATATATTGACTAAAACTGAGGAGCGGAATGCTCTGTGTTTATGATGATGAAGACTACAATAGCCAGTATGAAGCTGTGTGGCCATCCTGTCTTTCATACGCACACACATAGTTTGAGTACCATTGTCAATTTGCAAGACTTCCAGTTAGGTTCCCTATTCTTACTGTATCTTTTCACCCTCTTTGTGTCTTTCAAAGTCCCAAATAGTGATTGGCAGAGTCTCTTTTAATAGTAAGTCCAAAAAAGAAAAATAGAACAAAGAAAGATTCAGGTTCACTTCCAAGAAGAATAAAATCTCTATCACATTAATGTTCTCCACACATCACTCTACAGCTGAACACTTTCCAACTTCTTAAAGGAATCATGACAACCCAAATGAACCAGCTATAATTTCTCACATTACAAATAGAGAATATTTGGTATTATAAAGAATTTACATATATATTTCTATGTAGGTATATTACTAACATTTAAGTGAAATTATGACAAAGTATGAATTGTATGTACAGAAATGGTATGTACTACAATTTAATGTTCATGTCAAATTTTAAGAATGAGACAATCGCTCAATCATGAAATTTTAAAAAAAGAGAAATTTAACAACAAGGTTGGACTAGAGAAAGAAAATGTTTAGTATATATAAGGGATTATCTGTGTGTTACTGTATGTCGGCCGGCTGACGGGAGAGAGGAGAGCCGCTTCTCGAGCCGCGGGTCCAGTCGGGAGAAGCGGGACAGAACAAAAAACGTCCCTGGGTCACGACGGCTGGTTGGCTGTTTGTGTTCGGTGAAAACAATCCTGACGCAAATCTTGTGAGATTTTCTGTAATTTTATTTAAGTCATCTTATGAGGATATAGGCTCTTTTATTAAGACATTTTTTATTAAGGCTGTCGTGAGCCTGAGAGGTTGGTAAATACAATAACATTCAGAAACCAAATCAGTGTCTCAGAGGATCCCCCAAAATGAGTTTTGTGCTGGGAGAAGGTTTGCTGCAGAAGTGGTTCTAGACTTCAGTTGCTTTATGGCATCAGAGCTTCTGTTTGTGGAGCAAAAAGGCCGAGATCTGACAGCGACACGCAGAAGGAATCATCCCAGCGACTTCTCAGCCGGCTGTGCCACTGAGCCAATCACTGCTCTTCAGAGAAACAAAGCAAAGTAGCTGAAGGAAACCCAGTCATGATGTGAATGAAATCAAATACTTTAATGTTGAGAGATGTTATATGTCAGGGAGTTCGGTTTAAAAAAAAAAATTATATAATGTTGACTTGACTGATATCTTTGTTGTTGTTCTGTCTGAAGTACTGTAAATGTCCCACTTTCTTTCCGCCCGTCCCCGTCCATCCACAGTCACTCAACAACCGAACGGAATGTCTTTTTCGAGCCATCTCCACGACAGTGTTTGTGGTTTATGTTTATTTATCCATTTGATTTCTTTGCTCGTTCATTTGTTTGGGGAGGAGAATCTGTCGGTCTTTTGATTTTGATTTGTAAAATACATCTGAATTTCTTTCCGGGGGGGGGAGGTGGCGGGGTCGTCAAAATCTTTTGGTTCCGGAGGCCAAACTGTACTAAGCTATGTGGCCTGTGGCTAAAACTAGTTCAGCCAAGCGAAATCAGGGACTCGTAGCTCTTTTGGCCAAACAAACCGCTATTGTATTTTATATATATATATATATATATATATATATATATATATATATATATATATATATATATATATATATATATATATATATATATATATATACACATACATACATATATATATATACTGGACTGGAGTCGGTCTGTAAACCTGAATCATTCAGGCTCCTGTCATTTCCCCCCATTCAGATGAATCAAAGTGAAAAAAAATCACCACCCTATTCATACTAGATCCATCATCTCTACCTTTGTCAGTGTTGTTTATAGATTAAGTCTTGTACATAAAACACAGTTTTGTATGAAGAGCTATTTTCGTCAGAATAAATCAGGGGACACATCAGGGTTGAATGCCCCAGTTTCAAAATTGAAATAGTATCAAAATAAGAATATTTTACTTCTGAAATGGGCAAAAACATTTTCTTTCCCTTTATGTTTTTGATACTAATTTGTTGAATTTTTATTCTTTTTTAAAAGTCTTTTGATGTTGTCATTTGTCCTATTTACTTTTTTTAATCATTATTTTGTATTTTGTTCAACCTCAAAAAAGTCATTGCATGCTTGCTAAAAGGGAAAAACTGAAGGAAAAAAATGTATGAAAATTAAAAAACAAAACAAAAAAAAAAAATGTTGAGGGTATCCCAAACATTTGTTTGAGTTGCTTGTTATAGCAATTGCTTGTGTTCAAAGGTACATTTTCTATGAAAAGAAAGCAAAAACTAAAAAGATCATTCTAACACCTTGTGCAATAAAGCTATCTTTCATACGTCATGGCTTCTGTCATTATCAACCGGTTTGTGAAACTTGGGAAAACTGCTCAGTTGGTGGCGATTTTACACATGACTTCACTTAAACCAATAAATATAGGGTGGCGCAAGGGATGGATATAGACAGAGAGATGGGGTGGATCCCTTTATATCCTTCAAATCCCCACTGAAGCTCTGCTCCTGCTAATAGAGACTGACTTTTATTAAATTGGATCCTGGAGATTAAGCCTCCAAACAAAAGGACACTCCAGCCCTGTCAATGCAGCGCTCTGCTCTTCCACTTCACTTTGTAACACAGCCTCTACTCAAGTCACTGAATGAAGTTACACGACTAGATATGTGCTCTCTGCAATCCATCCATCTTCTTTTTCTGTTTTATTCAAGGTTTGCTGGAGCTGATGGCTGTGGGAGAAGCGGGGACAGTTCTCCAGTCCATTATAGGGTAGAGAGAGATGGACATTCACACACTCGCTCACACTTACCTGTTATCAGACTGTGGGCGGAAAACAGACTCTGAATGATTCACCCGAATTTAAGAAAACAGGGGCGGAAAAGGTATCACACTTACTGTTGAGTGCTAAATCATAAGTCATATCTGAATTTTCCTCATGATACAACTCTAAAAGAAAGCAATCAGTCACATAGTTTTAATAAGCTACTCTTCCGATTTCCGTAAATGAAATCATTCCTAATTATAACAATCTTCATGCACCCATTTTTACATTTGACTTCAGTAAATACATACTAGTTGTAAACTGGATATAGCTTTTTTCTTCTTTTTTTACAATAGCTATGTATATCTAAAACAGATTAGTTGACTCCGATAGCCATCACAGAAGTAAATACAATTAAATATTAAAAACACTATACAGTGTTTTTAATTATATTCACTGTTCACAGACCAAACATTGCCCGCCCCTGACCAAAACCCAGAATATTTCCAGTAAGCCTGCCAGAGCTTCCACGCTGTGACAACAAGCTGCCGCTAGGTGTCAGCAGAGCTTAACGGAACCGACCCAGCCCCACGCAGGTTAACGGATACTGTGAGGAAAGTCTTCTGCCAAAAGAGTGCAGTCACTCATGACGGATGTGCTGTGAATAATTGATGTTTTTCAGAGTCACATGCCCCAGTGCTTAAACAGTATAGCCCCTAGTTAATAGAGTGGAGGTATTTCTCTATGCATGTTGTGTACAATTGTTAAGCTGATAATAATAATAATAATAATAATAATAATAATAATAATAATAATAATAATAATGCAATTGTAGATTTGTTAAAATGAATTCCTTACTGAGTATCATTCATATCTCCATGCCTTGCTGTGCTTGTTTACTAAGCTGTCAGTCACTAATAACAGGAACCCACACTCCGCTGCTGCACTGTTACAACTTCACTGGCTAATAACAGCCTCATATGTTGTCAGATGGCGGCAGTGTGTAGAATAATAATTCAGAATCTGCCCTCCTCTTCGTATTCGCACAACAGTGACACTTTTTCACCAACAAAACGGGACGCTTGATGTTAATTCTTGGGTTTTGACTGCTGTGACAGTATTCATCCTTCTGACTGCGGCTGTGACTCTGCACATTGTCAAAATAATCAAAAGGGAGCAATTTCAACAATGATGCTCCACTCTCATTTCAGACCTGCAACATTTATGAAAAGAGATGGGAAAATGGCAAAAAAAAAATTGATCACTTGAAGACACAAACATGCATGACAAGAAGGCTGAGGACAATTTTACAAGATTTAATTTATTAACTATTATACAGTTCACATAAGGCCTTCATCTTCAAACACTATTCTCAGTCAGACCAATTCAATGGTTTGCTCCTGGCACACAGTACATAAACTTTCACTTTTCAGCTATTTCACTTTAGCATTGGATTTTATTCTCATATACTAATTTCATGTTTTAAAACAGGAGGAGACGTTCATCCTTCTCCGTGGTGTGGTTTTATTTTTTTTTCTTCTTTTTCTTTTAAATCATGCACTAAACTTAAGTGGCCTTGAACCATTCACAAAAATTGTAAAAATGGACTTTCAATCATTGAAATACACACTAGAAATGTTTTCTACCATTGACTAAAGGGTGGAGTTCTCCAACATACAAATAAACAACCATTATAGAGTAGTATGCACTCACTTTTTGCTCATTGAGCGGCAGGTTTGCCAAGGTGGTGTCAGAAGTCAAGTGGCGTGGTAACATTATATACTCCCAGGAATTGTGTTATAATGGGGGCCAGTTACTTGGTTGGTTCTGTGCCAGTTTTAATGTTTTACAGCTTCAAATGTCGAGCGGGTTGAGAGGAGCCCTTATATCAGCCTGATCGACACATAAGATGACTGACTCCCAACGGCGTCGCAATTTCAAAAGTACCGGTAATCGAATATCCCAAATACAACCGACGAGTTGCCTATTCTCTTCCATTTTTGCATTCGAGAGCAACGACAAGAGCCACGATCCCCCAGAACTTCTTCATTGAATGGTCCCGTGCTTTCCTCTCTAAAGTCCCATGGTTGAAGTTATCAGGCCTTCAACACCAGTGCGATCACTGAAAAATGTGCTGCATGTTTTCAATGAAAAAGAGAGGACAAGATGGCAGCACTAAACTAATCAACTAGAGCAGGTTAGCGGGCACCGGTGTCTCCTGAATGTGTCCCATCCACAAATGTTTCACTTCTACTGGTTCATTGTAATGTATAAGCAGGACTAGCGGCAACAGTGCATTGAGAATACTAAACCTTCTGAGTTAAAGGTCCTTAATATTACATGAATACAAAGAGCTTGGTTTGATAGACAGCCACAGCAACACATCCAGCAACCTATCATGTTTCAAGCGTTTGGTTTCCATGGACACCAGATGATCATGTAAATTTGTTGTTATGGTGTGAACTAGGTTACACATTCAAAATGGCAACATTTCTCCTTCACTTGACTGATAACAGGCAAAGTCTCCTCTGATGTGAGTGGCCTAATAAAATCAAACATCCCTAAACATCCATCGGGATCAAACAATAGCTAGAAAGAAGACAAATAAAACTATTCTTCACATGGCTGGATGAATGAGGAAAAAGAGTGGATCCAAATTTCCCACCAACCTCAAATGAGACCCCTAAATCCACTTGAAAGACTAAGTTTTTACAAAAAAGGGTCTTGTCACACAAGCCTGCACTGATGCCACACTCAACCACTAAACAAACAATATGGACAAATAATCAATGTGGCATTTCTTCTTCATATTTAACACTACACTATCAAAAAGTGCTTCAGATACGTTTGTGGATACAAAACAAGTTTGATGTAAACAAAGTTTGATCTGCCAGAGCTCTGAAGAGGCAATGGATATGGCTGTTTGAGCTGTGAAATTAAAAACACACAAGAAAATAAAATAGCCCCCCCCCAAAAGAAATCCTTTTGAGGGAAAAACAAAACAAAACAAACCCAACAGTGATCAATAAAGTGCATCCCTGGATGTGTTACCCCGGTCCTCTTCCATTCCTTCCCCATGCTGAGCCCTCAAGTAGAGCCAATGAGTGAAACCCAAAAGGCAGACAAAGGAACCTCTGCAATGCCGAGCACGCTGCTGCCCAAAGGACCTACAGAGGACCAGTCCATAAATCCAGTGGCAGTACTTTCAAAACAAAACCAAAAAAAAAAAAGAGTTTTACACACGATAAAAACATGGTGGCCACAAATTTCTTCCAGCTTGACGTAGAGGTTTCTATTTCTTAGTAGCGTAGGATTAAGTGGTTGCTGTTAACAGACGAGAGGCTTGCTGTGACAGTGACCCCTGTCCTCCACTTCTGACCTGACATCCAATTCCAGGCGATCAGAGGCTTGGAGGGCAGAGAGAGCTTCACTGATAATGATATCCTGCCCTGACGCACACGACGACGAACACAAACAGCAGGTTGGTTTCCGAGACACTTCCTATATTCTGTCTTCATAACCTAGGTTGTCCATGATCAAAAATGTAGTGTGCGAGTGCACCTGTCTTGCGTGTGTGTGTGTGTGTGTGTGTGTGTGTGTGTGTGTGTGTGTGTGTGTGTGTCTGTGTGTGTGCATGTGTGTGTGTGTTGGCGATAAGGTCCAGCATCATCATGGGCACACATGGTTTCATTGTCTCTCACAGTGTCTCTTGTTCAGCGGGGGAATGGTGGGAGTGGGGGTGCTGGTGGAGGGGAGGGAGCAGAGACTGCAGGGGGGACTGCGGGGTGGTGGGCGGGGACTGCTGCAGGGGGCTGAAATGCGGGGTGGTGTGTGGGGGGGAGGAGCGGTAGCAAGAGTAGGCAGAGCTCCCGCTGAGGGTGGTGGTGGGTGAGGCAGGCAGGCCCGCCAGGCCCGTGGGGGAGTCGAGGAGGGGCTGGTTGTAGAAGAAGAATGCACACTGGTGGATGAAGGTCTCAATGATTGTCTGGTAGGTGCGAGTGGCAGTCAGGGCATCCATGGTGGAGAAGTCTGGCCTCATGAGGGTGGGCCAGAAACAGATGGACAGATTTTCACTGGTCATCAAGTTCAACCTGCTCAGCTGGCTCACCCTGGGAAACACACAAAGGCAATTCATTCAAAACGGGGGGGCGGAAAGAGAGAGGACTAACACATGTAGATTTGTTCACAGTAGCAGATGAGTGAAAGTGATATAAATAGTAGATAGAGAGCGTACTTGTGTAAGTGGCTCACTACATATTTGAAGACATCATAGTTCTCTCGGGGGAACCTCCGCAGGACATCCTTCATGGTATACAGCCTCTGTTCTCTGTCACTGATTTCTGCACACACAGTTTTTGAAGATTAAAGCAATACCTTTCCACCGCATGGCAATTCAAATTTAAAAGTTGTCTCTAAGCGATCACAAAATAAAACAGGCAAGAAAAGAGCAGAACCGTTAAAACTTCCCCTCCCCTCCAAAAGAAATAATCTTTCCATGTTATAAGACCCTCCCAGCCCAGCGGTGTTTGCTTACTGAAAGCATCCAATAGGTCCACCTGCAGAGCACAAGGCACCAGGGGCTCAGGCAGCTCAGAGAAGAAGCTTTTGAGGGCTCCAGCCACAGTGTTTATGGAGAAGTCTTTCTCCACGAGGTCTAATCCATGGTCTATGCAAGAAGAATGACAGAGTTCTCGAGATCAGTGGAGAATATGTGTTCATCAGTAGCAGCTGTCATGAGGACTGAACAATCAGGAACATGTCACTTTCCTTTAGTAACTCTCTGTTTATGTTTTGATTACGCAGTCACATAATTACACGTCAAACAGCTGGTTCAAACGAATGAGCTAAGCAACTCACCCTGCTCAAATTGCCTCTGCATGCTTTCCATCTCCGACTTGTTGCCACTTACACGGTACAAACCCTCTGTATTCAGCCCTGAGGGAAAACAAGTGCAGTAGACAAAAGGGGGAAGGAGTAGATGGGGTGTCACAGTGGGAAACAAGCAAAGTATAAACAGTTCATTAGCCTCTTTACAAACAGACATGACAACACAGACACTGGTAGTCAGTGAAGAAGTAGCTAACAGATTTTTGACTTAAAATATTCAAACATTGGAAACATATTTAAATTTCTTGCAAAATGAAAGAATTTTCAAAATTAATCCAGAAAAATAATTCTTTGAATATAGATCTAATCTTCAAACACAAATCACCATGAACATTTAAAAAACAATGAAAAAAATAAAGACTTGCCTGTTGTCTCAATGAAGCGGACACATTTCTCAATGAAGAGCGGGATTGGTCTGTCTGGAGATACAACATTAACCAAGGGGACCCCGAAGTAATTGCTCTCGACGGGCTTGGGAATAGCTGGACGGTGCTTTGGTCTTGTTTTCTGTGAAAAAGAAAGACATTAGATTCCTGAGGAACTGAGAGTTTCACTGACATTAAGTTGTACCCCAGAACTACTGATTACAATAGGGCGACATTAGAGAGGAATTTTTCACAATACAAACCTTGGCTGTCCGTCGAAGACTCTTCAGAATATTTCTCTTCTTTGGATCCTCGCTTTCCTCATTGACAAGACTTTCTCCTTTCAGGGTTCCAAAGTCATCCTCTTTGGACTTTTGAAGAGCTCCCATTTCATCATCACTGCCTATGAAACTTGTGCGAAAGCTGCTGAACTTTCCGAGCCTCTTGGAGCGGTCACGGTAAAGGCGAGGCTTCACTCCCACTGCAGAGAATTTCCTCCTCCGCTCCAGAGAGCTGCTGTCGGCTTCGCTGTCTGAACCGTTTCCATTGGAGTGCATCCTGTTCGAGTTGCGAATGGTAATGATCTTGCCTTGTGTGCTGTCGTGTGGCACGGAGTAGATGATCTCTTCATTGCTGGGACGGGGTTTTGAAACAGCATCGATGGGTTCAGCGTAGTCTGAAGGGTCGTAGCCCACATCTCCACCAGGAACCCAGGTAACGGCAGAGGGCAAGGAGCGACGATGACCAAGAGTGTCAATATATGGGTTTCGGCTCACCTTCCGGAAGTCAAACGTGACACCCGGCTTGACTCTCACTTGGGGAGGTATTTTGTTATTGAGTTTGTTCTCAAAGTCTCTGATGTCAGATATAACAGAAATGTCACTGGAGTCTAAGTCAGGCAGGTTGAAGCCCCCACTGTGAGATGTGAGTGTGCCGTCATAGTATGGCGGTGATGGCTCAACATCATCCTCTGAATCCAGGAACATGGTGACAGGACTGGGAGAACTGCAGCGTGGGGAGTACACATTTTCATTTGTGCACGCTTCAGCAACATTATCGTACATGTGTGTGGCCTCCACAATGTTGCGCTTCTCTACCACCTCCATCAGAAAAGAATGGAACATTTCTATCCTGTGAAGGCCTCCCACCACTCCCCCGGATCCACAAACCACACTATTAAAACGACCCTCAATCTCATGGGCTAGTTCCTCCCCTTGGATCAGCTGTTCGCAGGCATAATCACTGTCAGTGAGCTCAGCCTGGCTATCTCCGACTGCCAACAGTTGAATTGGGATGATGTCTTGAACCTCACACAAGAATGCGCACAGAGTCTCGAGAGAGGCTTTTCGGGAGACTGAGTACACGGCTATGTAGCCGTGCACTAACCTGGTCTTCCTCAAAGTGAAGGAGGCGTGGTATGAGAGCAGAGAGAGCTCTATAGCCAGCTTGTGTCCGCCAACTGTCTGCTCCAGCAGCACAGAGGTTCCACTATTAGACATGGGTCTGCAGTGCTGATGCATTAGGAAAGGGGAAAGGAGCTGCTCAATGTCATACGAGTCTCCGCACATTAAGCACATGACAATGCGAAGGTCAGCCTCTGGGACTGGTTGATGAGGAGAATCTCGGAGGCCAGGAGGTTCAGGGAGGAGAGGTGGCGAGCTGCTACTGAAAGATGTGCTTCTCCTAATGTCAAGGAGGCTCCTCAGCACCTGGTTGATTTGGGTTTCATTCACATTGTGGCCGTAGCCCACGCCAGGGGAGGCAGGGTCTAAAAAGCTACACTGCAGTCTTCTTGCTACCTGCTGTCCCTGCGTTATTAAGTTTAAGGCGGTGTCTCCACCAATATCAACATATGATCCTACACCTCTTTTAGTGACTAAAAGCAGTGATGTTGGCAGCTGTGCCAACTGGCTGTCCCTTCGACCTAGAGTTGATTCCCGAAGTCGCTCAAGGCTTTCGATCACATAGGAAAGTGACTCCTTTGAGTTATACAGACACAGACAGCCATGAGGGGTGAATGTAGGTGTGTGGAAGGAATTTACTGGAAGACGTACGTTTCCCTCAATAGGCCGCAGCGTCAGTTCATACATCTTCCCATCTAACACATACCAGTCGTCATTTGTGCAGAGAGCCCTAATCTCATTGGCAAATTCTCTGGCCAGTCCATCTTTCCCCAGTATGACCAGATTGATTCTGTCAGCTTTAGTGTCCCCGAAATGAGCCTTCACATCGAAAAAAGGGTAACATGTGGGGAAACGAGAAACTAAGAGTTGTTCGATCTTAGAGTCGCCACAGTGAGGACTGCTGGGACAGGTCTCTTTAGTGGGGTGATAGACAAAATGGATATGCTTCAGTACCAGTGCATCTCTTTCAGCAGGAAGCTTTTGCAGTGCCTTGAACCTCTGTTCCTCTCCCAAAACCTCCTGAATTGCCCCCATTTTCTCTTTACTGGGCTTGGCATCCACTTCAAGCTCATAAAAAAGCTCAGAGTACTCCAGTAGCAACTCCTGGAAGTCTTCTTTAGCACGATCAATGATCTCCTTCTGATGGCGATTGTACAGGTCCAAGTACTCTGGCTCCTCTAGCCACTGGTAGAACTCTTCATTCATGATGAAGCTGCGCGCCTCCTCCCAAGGTTTACCAGGTGTGACAAATGGCGAAGACGCTAACTTATGCTTGAACTCCTGCCTCAACTCTGCTCGTCTGCACTCATTACGCAGATGTTCCAGATGGGCATTGAAAATGTCCTCTGCCTCATCAGTCTCCAACAAGTCAGAGGGGATTCGCTCATCTTCCATGTTATCAATATGAGATGTATCCTCCCATGGTGAGTCCTCCAGAACCACAAACCAGTGTGCAAAGTGCTGTTTTGACTCCAGGACTTTTTGCACTCCAGACCAACTCAGCTGATCGATCTCATCCAGGTCAGGCACCAAAGAGCTAAGTGCTAAAGGGAGAGTGCTCAAGTATATTTTGCGACGCCTCTCAATGTGCTCCTGCTTCAAACGGTAGACATGCTGCTGAAAAAGCTTCTTGCATTTTGCAGTTCCCTCCAAGAAGACATATTCTTTGTACTCTGGCGAGGTGTTCATGCGCCGACTGGTGTTTAGCCAGGTTTCATTGTGATTCTTTACGATACGGTTGATTAACCATTCATAGCGATCCTTGGCAGAGGCAATCTGCTGACTCTGAAGCTTTAGAGCTTCAAAATAAGGAATGATCTTAGGTTTGCCTCTGCCTTTGTCAATAAGCTGAACCAAAGTCAGGAAGGCAAGATCCACATTTATGTTTGAGCGAGCAGATGTCTCAACCACAGGCAGACTCTTTTTTGTGATAGCAAACGTATGTGCGTCTTTGATGTAGCGCTCAACTCCTTCATCACATTTGGTGAGAACCAAAACAATGGGCTTTTTAGTCTTGCTGAGCTGACCGTACAAGTTTGTGACAAATTTCAGCTGGTCATCAAAGTTGCGGTTCATGCCGCGACTCACATCAACACAAAGCAGGAACCCATCCACCTGCAGTTTGCCCTCTGGCATTTGTTTTTGCTCAAAATCTTGCTCCAGTCCCAGCTGATCTGTACAGAAGTACATGAGCTTTTCTGCTGAGGCCAGCTTCGTTGCAGCTGCTCGTTTGATATAGGGCTGCATAGCAGTGCTACGATGTGGCTGAAATGTCTGGTCATCAATGAACTCGGTTTGCTCCACAACATGCATCCTGCACTCAGGCCCCTCCTCCAGAACCCGTGCCACCTCGCCCCAAAATAGAAAGTGGTCATTGTTAACCACACGACCCCCAAAGTCACTGGTGCTTAAAACGGATGTGTGATCCAGGTAGAAGTCATCTGCACTCGGTCGCACGAATCTATTACACAAGCAGGACTTGCCAACTCCACACTGCCCCTTCTCTTTCTCTGTTCCGGACAAACCCACCACAATGAGGTTGTAAATGGGCGATCGTGCATCTTGCTTTTTCGCCATCATAGCCTGCTGCCACTCATCCTGCCATAAACAGGCACTATAGAAAGGAGTTCACAAGAATGTCTGTCCATAAAGTTGCTGATCCACAGGCAAGATCAGATATCGTATCCGTCTGATGAACTTCAGTAATGATAAATAACAGTGCAGTGAGTTTAGCGGGGGGTTCATTCATTCATTCCTGGTATGAATCAGATCCTGTTGAAAAAAAAAGGAAAGAAAGAAAAGAAATTAGACAAACCACAATTATTTTTAACTAATGACATTAACATTTAAAAAGGAATGTTATGGCAAATAACTGATCCTAATGCCAAATTATATTAGGGGAATATGAGAATTCTTTTTTGATCACTGTAGAAATTGCTAAATTAGTTATACATAGATATGCTAATCAGCACTGTATGTGGCATTCAATTTACTTATCCTATTAATAATTGAAACATCTCCAATAATAATAATGGAATATGAGAATGGTGCCATCAAAACCTAATCTTCCTAATATATTTTCTCCCATTATCTATTAAATTACAAAAAAGAATCAACTCTCCAAACCTCAACAACAACCAATATGTACTGAGTGATTCTGAGTATGTGAACTTCATTGTGTATTGACGTTTGTGTAAGACATGCACTTGAGTGGCATCACAGCATGAGTAATATTACACATTATTAATATCACACAACGAGTTGTTGTCAAACAGAGTTGTATCTTTTGGCATCCGATCTAGTGACAAGCAAAGCATATTGAACTCAGAGTTGCAAGTACAGCAAAACCAACTTGTCATTTTGTCCTGGCAGACTTGTTATAACAGTCAGAATGGAGAGAACACTGATTCAAATCAGGTAACAAGAAGATAAATAAAAATAAATCCGAGCTCTTGAATTTCGAACCATTAGCACCCTTTTTCAGAACTGTTAAAACTCAGCCAGGTCTTTGTAACATTTTGTGCACTTAGGTTCAGTATTGATCGTCAAAAATGCCTTAAAATATGCATTTATTTACATTTATCTCTATTACAGCTAAGATTCAAAACATTATCCCTGAGTGGAACATGGGAGTGGTGCTCTTTCAAAGACAGTGTCAGCTGATCACTGAGTGAAGTGACAAGCATTATTAAAATGTTGTAAGCTCCTCGGTCTCCATTTTCATCCTAAGTGAACACCTTTTCTTCCTCAGTGAAGCAGCAGCTATCGTCTACATCTCTATTGAGAGAATGAACGGAGAACCTATTAACAGAGTCCACCACATGTACAATCAATGCCAAATTAAGGGACACTGAACCTGATCACCCTGTTAAGACACCTAATGTTACACTTCCATTCAAACAGCCCTGATTAATGCTTCCATTATCACAGCACTGATGCAATTTTGATATGACAGTCGGCTCATAATTTCAATTCAAGTGCAAAATCGACACAATGCAGATTTACACCTATGCATAATAGGATTCCCAGGAGTGATATCCTGCCAAAAAAATATGAATCATGGGGTTATAATGAAATTACTAACCTATCACATGAAGTGAGTATATATATATTACAAGCAAACAGCTCTGGCAGGGTCAAAAGCAGCAATGGGCAGTGCACCCAGCTCAGCTGAGAAAGGCCTGATCCCCAAAACGAAGAGACAAGTTCTCTGCAAAATATAAAAACAACCCAACTCTGCGAATCTAGCGCCATCAAAACAGTTCGCCAGCGAGCACACTGGATCTCTCCGGGTCCACACAGCCCGCATACTTGGGCAAAGATTGTGTATGTTGTGCAGGAGGATTACCAGTGAGCAACATGGGCTTTAAGGGTGCACAGAGAGGGGCTGACCACGCCAGGCCTGCTGTCTACATAATGAAATTGCAGCGCCGAGGTCTGGGTAGCCTTACCTTCTGCACACCGACACGTTTAAAGGGAATGCATTTACCCGGCTCGTCCGGGGTGTAGAGCCAGACAGTTTCATGAGGAAATAGCCCATAAAGAGGGCGGAGGATATATAGAGAGAGGAGCATACATACCATCGCAGTTCTCCCTTTCTCCTCCTGCATCTGTCAGGCCAGCCCTTGCCGCAGCCCTCGCCGCCTGATGTGCAGAAGCAAAAGCCGCAGAATAAACCACGGCTCGCAGATACTCGCAGATAAACGCCGATATCACGGCAGCATGTGCGCCGAGGTCATTTCTATTAAATATCCACCACCCATGTCTGGATTCCCGTGTTTTGCATGTCTGTGGCTCGCTGCAATTTAAACACGTTCATGGGGGAGAAATAAATATCCCCAACAACAGAACAATCCGATTTTTTACCCCCTTCTTTTGCTCCCGCAACGCTTTTCCTCCTGCGAGACTCAGGCGTGTGTATATATCTATCTATATACACATGAAAGAGAATCCGCTAAGTCGTCCGCTTCTGGCTTCACCACGTTGCTTTTTCAATAATTATTCTAGTCCATTGTTGTGCCCACATAACGCTGGGCCGGCCGCGCACACGAGACAACGGAGAGTTCGCCGCGATCGACGCTGCTGTTCGGTCAGAAATCCGCTCCCAGCGCCACACCGACCGAACATGTCCCGGTCAATTTACGAGCGGGACTGCGTGTGTGAAAGTGGTATTTCTGTCAGCTTTCCGATAATGGCGGCGGCCCTCCTCCCCGGACCTAGTTCTCCTCTTCTTTTCTTTGGGAAAAGGGAGCTGTGGAGACAGGAGCGGCGGAGAGAGGGACTCACCCAGCGGCGCCCTCACACAACTGCAGCAGGTCGGCTCTCTGTTGATAGTCAGCGCCTTCTGCGCAGCCCGTTACTCCAAAGTAATCCATTTTTCCAAGCGGTATTTCTAAAGTATCCGCGCAATTCCTGTTAAAACTTAAACGGGTTTTGTGTCAAAAATCCTCCCTGAAGTCACTCATTTTACTTAACTCTCTGGATTCACTGCAATATGCTACTTATGTGTGTCCAGTGGTTTGACATTACTGCAGTATAAAAAATCAGAATCCATCAAAATACTCACTTTAAAGCAACTTTTTAGTCGTCAAGGCATTTCAAGACTTTTATAACTTGACATTTTATGATTTTTTTTTTTCTGCCATGCAGTTAAATAAATATTTCATCACAGTAGACATCCATTTATTATCATGGTTCAGGATCACAACAAAGTTTGAGTGTCTCTTTCTAATGACAGAAAGAAATAATAAACAATAACAACAATAAAACAGTATTATTATGGTGGCACAGGTTAGTACTCTCACCTCATAGTGAGAAGGGCCAGTCATCCTTTCATCTTCAATGCTGCTTCATCCTGTGCAGGGTTGCAGCATGCCGGAGGAAAACTCCTGGACAGGTCAACCACACACACATTGACACCTGGGAATTAGGGTCCGCACTCAACCTCACAAACAAGTCTTTGGACCACTCGAGAAAATCCATATAAGTACAGGGAGAACATGCAAACTCCATACATAATGACTCAGGCAGCATTTGAACCCTTGACATTCTCCCTGTGAGGTGAGAGTGCTAACCACTGCTCCACCATTCACAAGAAGGTCATGGGTGCAAATACTAGCTGGCCTTGTGGAGTTTGCATGTTCTTCTTCTGTGTGTGGGTTTTCTATGGGTAGCTACTCCAGTTTCCTCCCACCGTGCAAAAAAACATAACAAAACATGCATTAGAAGGTAACTAGATAGATGGATGACAAAGGAAGTAATATGCAAACATGTGTGTATACATATATAAGATGTAGATCAAATTCATTATTAGTTTCGAAGCGATTCCATATCAGTATGTGCAGGGGCAGTTTAAAGTGTGGGTTGATGAAAGTATCCCTCAATCTTGTGCTTTTTGCGCTGGATGCTCTGTAACATTTACCAGATAGCAGCTGTTCAAAATATCAATAAAGTGGCCGAGTGGGAACTTTTTAAAAGGATTTCACTTTCCTGG
Organism: Salarias fasciatus; assembly: GCF_902148845.1. NCBI lineage: Eukaryota > Metazoa > Chordata > Actinopteri > Blenniiformes > Blenniidae > Salarias > Salarias fasciatus. The sequence continues at coordinate 9,908,556 of NC_043754.1, forward strand.
GGCAACAAATATAGAAGATGTCCTCCAGTTTCAGACACAGTAGGTCAGCTTTAGTTTAGCTACTGATAGGTCAAAATATCCCAGGTTACACATTTAGAAAAGTCACAGTCACAAAAGTTTTCAAGCTTACAAAAAACTGAAACTCACCATACCTATTCTGACATAAAAAAAAACCCATCAATGACCTTTGATGCTTTCATAAGATGTTTTTGGGTCTTACAACAGAGACTTTCAGCCAGATAACTGACTTATTGCCCCCACTTGTCCCCCACATCCCACTTTCTTCCCACTGGTCCAGTGTCCCCCTCCTTTATTTTCCCCTTTCATAATGTTATTCTTCCTCCCCACTTAACAAATTTGACACATCCTATGTGAAGAATGTGTCAAATCACAATAACCCACATTTCCCACTTTTCTTCTGAATTCCAACTTTCACACAGCAGTTCCCTCTTTCTGCTCATTCCACAAATGTTCCGTCTTCTCACCAAATTTCCCACATTTTCCCTGCTTCCTAAATTTCCCACTTTCCAATCAATGTCTTTCAGTCCAAATGTCCGTCTTCCTTTTCGACATATTGCCTCCCCAGATTCACTGCTTTCAGACCAAATTCCCCACTTTCTGCTATCAGGCAAGGGTCACAGTCGCATGCCTGCAGGGGTCAGTCTGTCAGTCTTCTCTCAGTTCTCGCTCTGGTTCCCTCTTTCCCACTTCCTGCCATTGGCCTTCACACATGATGCAATATTCAGGCTGAATAAGGGTGTCTCTGTAGTTCACTGTCTCAGACCACTGACTGTGGTCCTTCAGCAGCTGTGTGCAGGACAAGGCTCAATCCCCGTCCAACCATACAAGTGGAGGATTTTATATTTGGCCCAAGTGCCCATTAGATATTAGAACAAATAAATATTTAAATGAATGAAATGTCCCAGAATTAAATTCTCAGGCAGGAGCTAAATCGCACATTAAGGTAAAGGTCCATGTGTTCATGTCCTTTGGTTAGTTTGCTCCTGATAGTTTGGTTTCCTTCCAAAGTACAAATATTTTTGATCTGTTAGTGCATCTAAAGTAACAGTATAGTATGGTTTTCTGTTTTTCTGTGTTTTCCTGTCATGAAGTGGTCACCTGTAGGAGGACTTAGCCAGACTTTTGCCATGTGAGCTCAGCTGAGATCAAATTCATCCCCTGCAGCCCTTGGTTGATGATATGATATAAAAGATGAATCGATTGATCAATATACAATGACTAGAGGTATGAGTGCTACTAAATCAAAAGCTTGTCTTGTTATTATTCATTCATGGTAAATGGTGGAGCATAACCAGTTGGTTCTCAATAATGAGTGGATTGAATTTGATGCAATTCCACTTTACACCAGGAAAGTTAAAGCATTGAAACTAAATTCTTTAAATGGTTTTCATTAAGGCTACGACATTTACTGTACATTGGTGACATTAAGATCAGTTTCAGTGGACTTGATACATTTTTTAAAACATAAATCTTTCAAAGCCATGGAGGAATACAGGTTCTCCCACTTAGTCTTATAATATCACTGCTGCAAATATTAATATTCTATAGTTGATATATATTTGATCGAGTTTATCAAAGTGCATTTATTCCCCAGATGGCAGTTGCAGAATAAACATTTCTGCATTAAAGATTAATTTTGTGCGCGCAGATATTGTGGCCACACAGCTTGGTCTCAGGTTTATGCTTTACTGATGGGTGCTGAGCTGGTTCGGACCAACATAACTAATCAAACTATAAATCTCTCATTTGTAATTTCACACCGTCATGTTCCTGAACTGTTTTTCTGGGAAGTGTGAGTATGTCAACTTTGTTTTACCGAACTGAGCTCCTCCTGTCTTTCAATCTAACTGACTGCAAAGGCCTGAAGCAAGTCAAAGTCATTTAACCTCTGCTGTGCAGCACTGTGGAGTTTAGGGGGTTTTAAATTTACATTTATGTTCCGATTTTCTCTCTCAGCTTGTGGAAACTGGAAATTTGAAACTGCAGTGTTTTACACTTGCAGATGTTTTGACACAATGACTCATACAATGATAGCCATTCTTTAAAAATATAAACTCTTTACATGGAGCTCATGGTTGAAACTAACATGGTAACATTCTTTAATACGCATCAATGGTTCATCAATGTAAATGAGCAATAGTTCCATCTATACCCTTTGTTGACTGAGTTAGATGAAGTCCTTCTAGGTGTTGTATTGTAGTCTTTTCATACCTCAGTTAGTATCTTGTAATTGTGCTTCCTCCTCCAGTCTCAGTGAAATCAAACATGTGGACCACAGGTTCGACAAGAGACTCCAATCCAGCCGGGGATGAGTGTTCAAAATGTAGAAATTCAAATAGACAAGCAAATTTTTAAAAAAAACAACATTTTGAATTTTTAAAACTATTACCATTGTTTCTGGTTAAATCACTACTTGTGTAGGAGTTGCATGCATAATGAAGAAAGTGCTCTTTTTGCTAACAAAACAGTAATATAACAACATAAAGAGAAATAGTTTTGCAGAGGGGATTTCAGAACTTTATGCAGCTATGCACAGCCAACCAAGAACAATGCAGAGTCAATTTTTGCATTTTTAGTTTCAACCAAATTTCAAATGAAAATATGTAAAGCAAGTATGAATGTTTTTATTATTGGCATTTCATTGTATTTTGCACAGGGACGCATCATTAAAATGGGATTATGCTGAAAGTGCATTTTGTAGATTTTTGGCAGATATTGTAATAAGGTTTGCAGTTAAATTTTCTAATCCTTCTTTGCACCAAACCAAAATGGAAACATTTAGAAATTGTGGTCGCTTGTTATATTGTAGATTGCTATATAATAATAATAATAATAACATTAATAGTGTACTTTATATTGATCCAGCTCACCTAAGATCAAACCCAGCTGTATGAAGCCCTTGAAATGATGAAAAATGATGGGAAACTTAAAGCTTTTCCTTGTTTGAAAGAATACTGCTATAAGTTTGGCAGCTCTTTTCCAGATTTGCCCCAGCAGATTATGTGATCTGCATGTTTGATTTGGCATAAGTCTTGTGCCGGAAGCCCTTCGTGACCAAGCCTGAGCAGTTGTGGGTTAAGGGGATTCAACCCAGTGAACGTGCGGTTTAAGGCATACCTCCCTTACCTCTTAGAAAGCCCTCTTGAAGTTATCAATAATAATAAGAATTAAGTAGACCACACAATGGTTATAAATATATAAAAATAACATAATCAGGCATGATTGAGGCCCTGGAGGTTCTTGAATCATAGCGACATGCATCACACAACAAGCAGACCGATGCAATAATGTTCCTGTTGGTAAATCTGGATTAAAATAACATGAACATGGGGACAGGTATGCTATTCATTTATGAATAAATCAATAAATTGTGAAAATGTAAAAACAGATGAAGTGTGGTCCTGCTAGTATGTGCTACCTACTCAAAAATCCCAAACCAAACAACATGGGAGGGAATGTAAGCTAAATAGAGATATATGTACTCATAAAGTGTTCTGTACAGGTTCACAGAACAACTCTCCTCCCTTTGTCAGATCCTGGCATCACTCATCAACATCATATCTGATTACTTTTGGCACACTATTAACTTCAGCATTGCCGCCTCCTAGTGGATTTATAGACCGTGAAGCGACTCACATTTTTTTTCTATGACTTGTACATAGAAAGGTTCATGCTCATATTTTCCCCCCTCCATATAGATTCCAAGGTTGTTTTCTTTTTTCCTTCACCACCTTTGCAGTGCTGTATCCCTTTGTGATTCAAGGCTCGGGCTGCAGGGGAAAGTTTGCAGGCCCGTGATGGACCGCAAAGTCTGCAGCTTTCACCTGCAGCTGCACAGGTAAGCCAAGGTGTGCACACTGCTGCTGGAGGACGACATGGGAGAGAGAGCTCACTGTGCACGCCGACTACCAGGTGAGTCTGTCTGGATGTGCTTCCACGTGTTTCTGTTAGATTTGTGATAGGCGTCTGGTTTGGTTTGTATTTTAATTTGAAAAATTTTGGACCCTCCTTGTGTGATATACAAAATAACTTGAGATTAGTCTCATTGAAATGGAGCAAAAATTTCAACAGTTTGTTTCTCCTCTTGAAAAATCAAACGTTCATCATAAATTCCTCAGTCTTTTTGTTTCTGGTATTTTTTCAATCCACCCATTTTGCAGAAGTGGAACAGGCGCCAATTCAGTGCAATTGATATACTTACCACTAGGCTGAGCCCTAAGCCTTTCTTTAATCCAGAACATCCAGAGAAGCTGATATTGCTGATAAGATCATGTTTGCTATTGTCCCAGTGATCGAGCCAGGGAAGTTACATTACCAAGCTCAACTTCTGTCCTCATGCAGCCTTTTCTTGTTCACACCAGGACTGCAGCTTATTCTGCTCTCAGTTTCAAATTGTGCCATTTTTCCCCTGCATTTTCTTTCTTCTAAGTTTTAATTTGTTGCCTCAGTTTGTTGCCTCACAGGGTTTTGCTTTCCACCTTGTTCATTTTATAAAGTAGCCCTTGTGGTGTAACAGGGATCTGGGGGATGAGAGGCAGTAGAGGTGAGGACGGGGTGAAAGGGACAGCAGATGGGTGCTGAAGGAGCTCGGCACAGATGGACAATTGATGACTTTACCAAGGGAATAATGAACTGTTGGCAAAGTCAGGTCAGTTATGGTGCAGTGCAGACGGGCTGGAACTGTACAAAGGATGTGCTCATATATTAGCAGGAGTGAATGAAGGGAAACAACGTTCCCTTTATATACCGTTCATGATGAATTCTTACAATATACCAGGAAATGCAAAATAGGGTGAAAAAGCTTGTATGCTCACACAAGATGGAGGTTTGTTACTCCAACTTTATGGAGGGCTGTTTGGATTTGTTCCACAACATGTCAGATGCTCAGAATTAGCTTTCAGTTTATAATGAGATTATCTGAAATTGAAGTCAGGCAGAGGGTGTTTGCAGAAAGTAAGGAGAGGAGATGCTTGATTTGATTTTTAGATACTCGGCTACTGTTATTAGATGACGGCCATTTAAAATGTTATGTCTATAATGTCTACAGGTTGAGCTGAAGCTTAAAATGAATCCAGTCAAACATACGTCGCCTGTGTCAGGCCCAATGTAATTGTACTGCTTTCCCATTCATTAATGATGGAGTTTCCTCTATCTAAAATAGAAAATACACACATAAAGAGGATAGCACACAATTCGGAAAGGTGTCATTTGGTTGAGTCTGAAACACAAAACCGAATGCTCATGAAGGAAGAACCTGAACATCAGGAAACAATGAGGAAGGAAATCTGCTTTACAGGAACCTGAAGACAAAGATAGGAACAGTGATTGGAAAAACAAGTCAGCTGAGAATACTGCATTTTAAATGATGAGGATAGACTACAGGGCTTTTCCAAGTGTGTTAGGACAAGAATACCTCTTCTCCTGAATCACAGATGCTTTGTTTGAAATATCCAGTAAGTTTTTATTCAATCTTTCACTGTTTTCACTCTTATTCTTTGAGCATTAAAACAAAAGAATTGATGGTTTAACTCCACCCATCTTTCTTCTTATTAAATGGTTTAAAAAATGTTGGGAAAGCGTCGCCCCGACCCCTCAGATTCAGCCTGCAGCTCGTCCGTCTGAAACTCCACGGGCCTCTCCATATGCTGAAAACCACTGCTGTAAATTGTGGCTAGTTATCCTTAGTATCATTTTAATGTGCTGGCACTAAACTTGGTGCCAGACGCTGGTTTGTTTACTGCGTGCGAGGCAGAAAAAGCTGTCCCGTTTTCCATGTGCTCGTGGCCTTGTTTGTCAGTGTAAATGCTACCAGCAGTCTGCCTGCTGTATATTCAGTCACTGTTAGAATCTCAAAGATAAGAAAACACTGGAGAGACGCAAACAGCTGTCAGCCTCCGCCTCGCATATCGGCGGGACAATCGGTGTTTTTTTCAGACAAATTCAGGCAACTTTAGCCTGTTCCAGATGGAAGCGTCGAATAAGGACAAGGCTGAAATGAGGAAGGAAACCAGGGTCTGCAGCCTCACCTGTAAAACAACAGCAGCCTCATAACATGCTCACCTCTGATTTGACCCAACAATAGGTGTACATTTTCTTTAAGTTTTCAAGGTCAAGGCTAAGAAACCCCATCTCCAAAATATTTCCTCAGCGCTCCTGCTTTGATCCAGAGACACAACAATACCTCGCATTCTTCTGCAGTCAACATCTCTGTTCCAGATGAATGAGCGGCCATCAGCTCATTGTACAAGCCCCTTTTGATTTTTGCACTCCGCATCGACTGATGCAAGTCGACAGGACACAATCAATCGAGGTTGACTGCATGGAGAGAAAGAGAGCGAGAGCGAGGAGAGCACAAAGGGGGCACAAAGAATTTATTTTCCTGTCAGAAAAGTTGTGAGGGAACAAAAGAAAACACCTGGTATTGATTGCTTTCCAAGTATAATACACAGCAGGGCACCAGATGAGGCTTTGCAGGACACTCGCAGGTATGAAATGCTTTGAATATTTCAATGATTTCAATCCGTGCACACTTCATACTGGATCAAGAGGAGCGGTGAGGAGGGTGCAGTCTAACTTTTTTTTTTCTCCTCCTCCCTTTAACCACTTCTCAGACAGCCAAAGAGCAAAGGGAAAAAAAAAAAAGTGTTTCTCCATCTGGGTAGCATTATTCAGATTCCTCAGCGCTGGATATTTGATGATGCTGGCAAAGGAAAGCGAGCGGGGCGTGGAGACGCTACGGGGAAAAAGGGAGGCAGGAGGAGAGCTGAGGAGAGAGAAACCAGAGGAGGGTGCTGTTCTCTCACCAGGGCGTCATGTCCTCAACAGCACTTTACTAAAATGCCAAGAATGGAAGGGAACAAATTAATGATGAGAGAAAAGTGATAATGAATAAGAACTGCACATGTCGTGTTACTCCTGTGTTTAAACTTTGACTCGTTGCTTTAGACTGTAGAATTGTTGCAATTGAAAACTAAGCAGAGGGTGAATATCGCAGCTCTGGCCAGTGATGTTATCTACATACTGATATCTGAATGGAGTCATTTTGTCAACAGCCCAAAAGAGACATGCAGTCTCGCTGGTGAGGCGCTTCCAGAACTCTCATCCCATGTGAATATGTCTCAGCTTGTGGGAGAAAAGGGAGGGAACAAACTAAACAAGGAGGGAAGGAACGAAAGAAAGAATGTACTGAGATCTCATGTGATTTTTTTTTCCCTCTGCTTTTTTGGCTTTTTTTTTTTTTATAGCTGCACAGTGATTACATGTTTGTAGTTTGGGGATCTTAGCAACGTTTTCCAAACTCTCTCCGCTCACTGTTTCTCTCTGGCTCTTTTTTTCATTATCCTACAGCATACTTTCCCCCTGGCTCATTTTTTTTTCTCTCTCTGAGTGTGACGTGTGAGTAGAGTTCCTGCCCTTGTTTCGTGCAGTGTCGTTTCGAAGGAAGGAGAAGGACTCATGGAGACGCGGTCATTTACTCTGACCTGTCATGGGCAGGATGAATCGAAGGTATAAACAGGAGGAGCCATGAGTGTTTGGGTGTGAGTGTGTGTGTGTGTTTGTTCCTCACAGGAGGAGTTAAGCAAGAGGGAGGAAAAACGTGAAGAAGGAGACCGAGACTGGGTGAAAGTGGCTCTGGAGGGGAGACGTTAAGTTGCCTAATTGTGTTGCCCATGGGCGAATGTGGATGAGAAGCTGCCGCTGAGACGTCTGACACAGGAGGAGGAGGTGCAGCCTGAGGAGGAACCACCAGTCGAGCCTTCTGCCAGCAACAGCAGGACAGGATGAGGTACCAGGGCAGGGTAAGATCCATGCCATGATGCTCTTTGTTTTGTTTTCATGTTCAGCGTTGCCCACCGGCGACTCGTCTGCGGCCCAGATTGAGAATTTTCTTAACCTGAACAATAAAGTAGAAGATCCGATAAACCACTTTTTCAGCCATAGAGACAGCAGAGAGGGAAAAGCAAAACACAACAATGAGTCACTTGGAGATTTTTCTTTCCTCTTCATGAGTCAGAGCATATTTTGCTTTTTGGAGGAGTTTGATCTCAAACTGTACCAAGAGGGCAGATTGGTGTTTTTCTACCATATGCATTGCTGGCATATGAGTGTTAGGGAGCCAGCTGTGGTACCAGAGCAGTTTGCCCTGGGACGGAGTGGTGGGGCATGCCTTATAAGGAAGACAATCTGAATGTACTCAGCCTAGCAGAGCTTAGTCATGAGGCCTAAAGCCAAGTCCCACTGTTAAAATGCTCTCTGGTTCTTAGTGCTGCTGCATTTAAAAGCCTGCTGGTTTCACAGAAGCTCCTCAAAACTTAAAGTCAAAGGCCCCAGAACAGTGTCAGTGAGATCAGGCCTCAGGTGGGCTCACCAGAAATAAGCCTGCAGGGGTTATAATGGATTCTCATCCCTTCTCCATTCCAGACCTGTATCCTCAAGTGAACCTTAGTCACAACTCCTATTGTTGTTTTGAAATCTTTTCCATTTTCCTTTAACCCAGTGTGGAAAGACCTCCCCTGAGGCCAATGCTGACTTTGTTAAAAGTGTGACAGGAATATAAATAAATCTTAAAAGAAAGAAAAAAAAAAAGATTCAAACAGCTTCACTGCAAACCCACAAAGCCATCATAAAAGTTGATGACGACATAGTTTTCAGATTTCTCTGACCAGCACAAAAACAGTTTTGCATTTTATTGCCTCGAAACTATACCATCTATCAACGACAATCGTGTAAATGAAAAACCTTCAGAAATCCTCCTTTCGCCCATTTACCCCGCGTGCGTGTGCGTGCGTGCTGTTAAAGGTGGGGTTGGGTCAGTCCAAGCAGTTGTGAGCCATGTTTGTGTACTTTGGAGGCAAATGGTTTTAATAGTTTCTGGATAAAAAATCATGACTGCTTGGAGAGAAACTCCAAAAACAATGTTTTCTCTGTGTTTGAGCTGTCACACAAAGAGGTGTTTTGTTGGTGCAGTATGTGTCACTGCAGCAGATATTTGGACAACTTTAACAGCTATTGGCACATTAATGGCACCGAGACCCTCTGACTCCACTGTTGGCACCACTGATGCGTCAAAAGACATGATATCAAAAATATAAAGTCTGTTAAAGTTCAGACGAGGGCGACGCTGATCGCCACTATCCACTGTGAAAGGCTGATGTGTTTGCTGAACACACTGACCTGTTCTCCCAAAACTTTTTAAAAGACCACTGTTTAAGATCAGCTGCAAACCGTTCAAGAGCTCATATTGAAGTCACGAATAATGTAAAGATAAGGCAAAGAAATCTTTTGCACATCGCTAACATGTGGGATTGTTTGTTGCACAATCAAACTAGGTGTGCTTCATTTCTTTTTCTTTTTTTTTTTTCTTTTTCTGATGGCATGCGGTGAATGCCTGCCCGAAACCCGACCTTGAAATTCCTTACACGTATCCTTTGGAAACTCTGACTTGTGAACTGTAATTGCTATCTGTGGGACTCCCACCTGCAAATGGGAGAACAATGCTGTAAGGTGAAGCAGCGAGGAGGGGTAGGAGCGGAGGCGTCCAGCAGCTTTCCTTTGCTCTCACTTCTTGGCCATCTTCCACTGTTGTCCTCTTGTTTTTTCAAGGGTTTTCCTGCATCATGTGCTGAGAGATAATGACCTTTTAGCGGCATTAAGCAGCCAAATGAGACCCTTGAGAGGTTCTTGCATTCAAGAAAAACAGAAATCCTGTGGAAGTCCATCCCCTTTGTTCCATTTTTTACATGCTTTTATGAATGTGGACCAGAAGGAATTCTCTCACAAATAAGTGTTTGATAATAAGGACTCAGTGCTGTGAGTTTAACTGGGGCCTTGTGGTCCGATTCCACTTTAAAACCTCGGTCTGGATATTCATCAACAGTAAGTATGGACCGCTGACATTTTTATCGCTTTGAATAGGTCTGTGCAAGTCGTCGTGTGTGTAAAACCTTACTTCAGGGCATATCTGACTAATTCTCTACGCTGACAGCTAATTCCTTCCTGCACTATGATGTTTGTCCTCACGGTGCAGGTTGACATATACACACTCTTTCCCACAGCACAGGTCAAATCCCGTCTGCTGATGCAGAGCTGTGTATACTGTACATACATCAGAGGATTCTATCTCACTATCACATCGTAGAGAAGTCTGCTGCTTGTTTATCATTGGGATTCTTTAAATGTCTTCATTGTTTAATCTCGGCAAAACTTGGTGGCGCCCTCCTACTTTGTTTACGAAGAGCTATTTTGAAGAAATGATCAGGGAACGTCAGATTATTTGCCTTTAGTATTTTTGAAATGTTCCTGATGGTTTATTCTTTGTGATTTGTTAGGTGAGGATGACTCCAATATTTAATATCATATGTTCATCTGTTTAAAACAATGTCAGAGCAGCAGACTTCAGACTAAAAGGGAATGGGCCTTTAGCGCCCCCTGCTGGCTATCAATGTGTAATTACAGCAACTGAAAAATTACCATCCATGCATCTTCTCCATCTATCTTCCACTGAAATAGTGTTGTAGGGTGCTGGAGCTGAATTCCTTCCGTTTTTAAAAAGAAAGAAGCAACTTATGAAGACAAAGAACTTTCAACCATTTACCAGTTACCATATAAGTAGACTGATTTCTGGAAGTTTATTGAAGTTCTGTCTTCTTTCTGTTGTTGCAGGAAGTGGATATTGACGGGAGAGTGAGATTGGTGATGGAGAGCGCCCTCACAGCGCGGGACAGGGTCGGAGTGCAGGACTTTGTCTTGCTGGAAAACTACAACAGCGAGGCCGCGTTTATTGAGAACCTGCGGCGGAGATTCAGGGAAAACCTCATCTACGTAATAAAGCTTTTTTTTTCCGTCAACACATCGTAAAAGTATTCACCCAGTGTGTTGAATCCTAATTAAAATGTCGTGTTTTTGGCTTAGACATACATTGGCTCAGTGCTGGTGTCTATGAACCCCTACAAAGAGCTTGAGATCTACTCCAAGCCACAGATGGAGCGCTACAGAGGGGTCAGCTTCTACGAAATATCACCTCACATGTGAGTGATTATCTTCACACTTTTGAAAATCAGTGTCTTGATGTGTTAAATGTTTATTGTGCAGAAACCATAACATTCTGATGCATGCAAACACAGCTATCAGTCTGAAACTTAAAGTATCAGTCATTCAAGATAATTACAGAAAAACAACAATATTTCCACATTTGTTTGCATCGTTGTTATTGTTGTAAATTGGCCTATAATTGAAGCTGCTCCTGCATTTTCCCCGCAGCTACGCCCTGTCAGACAACACGTACCGAGCCATGCGGACAGAGAGGAAGGACCAATGTATTCTTATATCTGGTGAGAGCGGAGCAGGTAAAACTGAGGCCTCCAAAAAGATCCTCTTGTACTACGCCGTCACCTGCCCCACTAATGACCACATGGCCGCCCTCGGGGAACGTCTGCTGCAGTCCAACCCTGTTCTGGAGGTATTAAACTTCAGGTTTTTAAGTCTGAACATTCAATAATCACAGTATTCATTAAAGCTTGAAGCAGTTTTAAGCATGTTGGTACTGAGTGATCATAAAATTACACTTTTTGTCCCACGTTCCCTCCCTCCCTCTAAACTTCTTATCTCTTTTCTTGTGCTTAGGCATTTGGAAATGCCAAAACACTGAGAAACGACAACTCCAGCCGCTTTGGGAAATACATGGATGTCCAGTTTGACTTTAGGGTGAGTGCTCCTTCATTGTTTCTGGAGATTAGTCAGTGCTTACTATACACAGACTGCAGTGGTTGGTCATTAGTATTCTGGCTTTGGGACCTCTGTGTGTGAAGTTTGCATTTTCTCTCTGGGTCTCATAGTCTGACAATATCAGCTGTACTGGGATCTCTGAATTGATCATATGTGTAAAAATTAGTGTGTTTGTGGCTGTTTGACTCACTGTGTTTGCCCCCATAGTGAACTTTGACCTGTTTTTACCCTTTTTGTCAGCCTCCTGACCCCCCTGTCAGATAAAATGTTCAAAAAAAGATGGCTGGATCTCAAGAACATCCCATTTAATTATGTAACTGTGTGTGATTGAGTTAAAGAGACTGGAGCGATATCATAGTTTTAGGGAGTTTTGTTACTTGTGACATTTTAATCAATTTTCTGCAAAGTTATGTAAACAGCATGATTAAGCTGCTTTTGCTCAAGAGTTGAGTGTCCTCCTTGGAATGCGATGGAAACATGGGCCTGATTCTGTTAGAAGAAAAAAAAATGTTGAGCAACCCGAGGGATGGCTGCGATCTCATGCTTTGAAACCTCCTGATAAATATCATTCATCTCTAAGGGGGCGCCAGTGGGAGGACACATCCTGAACTACCTGCTGGAGAAATCCCGCGTGGTGCACCAAAACCACGGCGAGAGAAACTTCCACATCTTTTATCAGCTCCTGGAGGGGGGGGACAACGAGCTCCTCAACACACTCGACCTGGAGAGGAATCCTCAGAGCTACCCCTATCTGGTGAAGGTATGCATGAAGCAATATTGCACTTCACTTGTTTGATTGGTGTAATTTAACGTGACCGTCTCGCCCAGGGGAACTGTCCCAGAGTCAGCTCCATCAGTGACAAGAATAATTGGAAAGTTGTGATGAAGGCCTTGCCTGTTATTGGCTTCACTGAGGAAGAAATACAGGTCAGTACCAACCTCATGCACAGCTCACTCCTGTTCTGTTTTATAATATTAAAGCTTTCAAAAACTCTAAACAGAAATCTCTCCAGCAAACATGCACATTTGGATGCTGCTAAGCAACCAGTCAAGGTAGTTTCCATGTACTAAAACCATGTCGTCCACCATGGTTCATCAACCGGCTGGTGCTCCGCCACTTATACCACGCACAAGCTGTACAACAAATACTATACTGACTTTGAAATATGTGTGTGTGTGTGTGTGTGTGTGTGTGTGTGTGTGTGTGTGTGTGTGCGCTTTGCCTCACCATTTGTTTTTAAACCTGTTTACATGGAGTTGGTAGGATAAATCTGAAAACAGAAATGTTCTGACACCTTGAATTTTGCATCCAGTGTTTTCAATTTGTAATTTTTTTGGAGCTTTGATTTACAACATTCAAATATCACATTACATTTGAAGAACAAATGTTTTAACAGCTGGGATTTCTTTTTCATGTGTGTGTGTGTGTCTGATCTCAGGAATTGCTGAATATCATCGCTGGAGTTCTCCATCTGGGAAACACTCAGTTTGGAGAAGGAGAGGAAGGAGAAACTTATGTCACCACAGAGAACCAGATATCAACTCTTGCAAGGGTCAGAAGAATCCCGGCGGCATTACTGGATGCTTAAATATGCACAAACACTCAATTCAGTGCTGAGAACACATGTGTTGTTTTGCAGCTGCTGGGTGTTGATGGCTCAGCCCTCGAGGAGGCACTCACACACAGGAAACTCACCGCCAAAGGGGAAGAGGTGGTTGTCTTGTTGTCCACCAGTGTTCCCACTGTGATTACGTAACTGAATCTCACGCTTGTCTGTGCGTTACAGATGATCAGCCCGCTGACCTTTGAGCAAGCGGTGTCGGCCCGCGACGCCTTGGCCAAGACTGTGTATGGTCGGACCTTCACTTGGTTGGTGGAGAAGATCAACCAGTCGCTGGCTCTGAAGGTGCAGAAACAGCTCGAAGTGCAGCTCATTGTATGTAGTCATTAACGTCACGATGTGGATTGCATGCATGGTCTGTGTCTCGTGTTGTTCAGGATGAAATCTACCACAACAGCAAAGGATCCTCAGTCATCGGGCTTCTCGATATCTATGGGTTTGAGGTCCTGCAGCACAACAGGTCTGAGTCATTTCGCTCCTCTCTCTGCTTCATTTGTATTAGCATGTTTTCCACAGTTGTCCCTGTTTGCTCCTGTTTTGTAAACGACACACTGTAACTTACTCATTTGGACTAATTCCCAGTTTTGAGCAGTTCTGCATCAACTACTGCAATGAGAAGCTCCAGCAGCTGTTCATCGAGCTCACCCTCAGATCTGAGCAAGAAGAGTATGAAACGGAAGGCATTGAAGTGAGTTCACTTGTTGGTTGACTTGCAAATGTGTTTTTCTTGTATACTTTACATTTGGAAAATGTCATATTCTCAAGAGAAGATCCTTTCCATGCTAACATGACTTTGTGTCCGTTGAATGCAGTGGGAGACCGTGCAATATTTTGACAACAAGATCATTTGCGACCTGATTGAGGAGAAGCACAAAGGCATCATCTCCATTCTGGTGTGTGTCGCAGCAGTGTGTGTGTATGTGTGTGTGTGTTTTTACCATCTGTGATTGTTAAAGTGGAATAACTATTTCAGGATGAGGAGTGTCTGAGACCTGGGGAGACCTGTGACGTCTCTTTTCTTGAGAAGCTGGAGGACAAAGTGGGCGGCCATCCCCATTTTATTACGTAAGCCTCATCCTGGATCAAAACTATGCCAGACCCGTGTGTATTTATCAAACTTAATTTAACTGGCTTTCAGGCACAAGCTGGCCAATGGCAAAACCCGCAGAGTGATGAGTCGGGAGGAGTTCAGACTGCTGCACTATGCTGGAGAGGTCAACTACAATGTGAACGGTAAGTCTCCCGACTATTTTTATTTATTTTTGGCACAGTAGTGGTGAAACAGACCATGACCCACAAATCATTGATTCCTTGACAAAAAGTTTTTTTTTTTTTTTTACTCTTCAGGTTTTCTTGATAAGAACAATGACTCCCTGAACAGGAACCTGAAAGAGGTGAGCGATGAAAGTGGAAGAGTTAGCACCCCACCACAGCCTTGAAAAACTGCAATCTCATTCCCGAGTTTCAGTGTAGAGGAGGAGAAGGTGTGTCACCCTGACATGTGGTTGTGTGGCTTGGTCTCTGTTCAGGTCATGTGCCAGTCAGACAACCAGATCCTAAGTCACTGCTTCCGCAGAGAGGAAGTGATAGACCAGAAACGCCCCGAGATGGTGAGAATTTCCCTCTCTCTCTCTCTCTCTCTCTCTCTGTCTCACTCTCTCTGTCGTGCTGTCTGTCTCGTGCTTTCTCTCTCTCTCTCTGTCTCACTCTCTCCTCTGCTCTCTATGTTTCTCACACCTTATAACATCAAGTTATCAATATTTTCTCATTTTCCTCTTGTAGTCTCCATAGATCAAAAATATTGATAATACATTTATTTATACGGGATTTCTCTTCATCTCCTCATGTATTTCTCTTTTAAAAGTCAACACACAAGCATGCACGCATCTACACACACACACACATGCACTGATGTTCAAAGGAGTCTAAATACGGTGCTTCTGGATCTGCCCTTTAGGCTGCCACTCAGTTCAAAAACAGTCTGATGAAACTTATGGAGATCCTCATGTCTAAAGAGCCGTCCTATGTGCGCTGCATAAAACCCAACGAGGCCAAGCAGCCAGGTACATGTTGACATTTTTCCATATGATTTGCCATAGAAAAGCTGTTGTTCAGATAATGGTTGCAAATGAAACTAAAATGAATTCAAAGTGGAGCTTAAATAATAGATAAAGATCAAGTAATGAGGTGGTTTACATTATGATCGCACTACAGGAAGATTTGATGAAGTCCTGATCAGACACCAGGTGAAGTACCTGGGCCTGATGGAGAACCTGAGGGTCCGCAGAGCTGGCTTTGCCTATCGTCGTCGCTTTGAGGCCTTCCTGCAGAGGTGATTGTTTTGTCAGTGGTTCAGAGCAATGACCGTCCCTACTGTCATGCCGAATAAACTAGCGCCAATGCTCTCAGGTACAAGCCGCTGTGTCCTGAAACGTGGCCCAACTGGCATGGCCCACTGGTGGATGGAGTCGCAACACTGGTTGACCACCTGGGCTACAAACCAGAGGAGTACAAACTGGGGAGGTAATTTACTGTTCTCTGAACACCAATATTGATTATGAGCTAAAACCCATTATTCATTGCTGATAATTTGCTTCCTCCAGATCGAAAATCTTCATTCGTTTCCCCAAAACTCTTTTCATGACCGAGGATGCTCTTGAAGCCAAGAAGCCTGAGATAGGTGAGTCGATCTCAGGGGAAAAAGCAAGTAAATGCTGCTGTTAAAATACAAACTTTTTGGGTAATACTTCCAGTTAGTGCATCAGAGACATGATGTTTTAGGTTTTCTGGTGATGTACTGTAATAAAACATCTTTTCACTGCAGCTATTACAAAGAGTACAGTTCTCACTAAACAATCACATATGAAGTATGAGAGGTATTCAGCTCTGTGCAGTGGAAGGAACACAGGTGTGACGAATCCAACACTGAACTGTAAATCAGATCCCGTGACAGAAATATCAGCGGCTGGACTCCATGGAAAAGTCGAGTACAGCTTCACGTTCCTGTCTTTTTTGTTCCAGCGCTGACCCTCCAGACGTCATGGAGAGGCTACAGGGAGAGAGCCAAGTACCAACGCATCCGCCGAGCAGGTCAGAGCGCCTGGAGTCTGGTCAGCTCTCACTGAACTTCACATCATGATTAGTTTTGTACATTTTTATTGTTTTTTTTTTTTTTAGATTGTTTTGTGCTCTTTTGAATCTTTTTAGCTTCTTAGAAATACAGATTTTGACTTTCTTCCATGTCTTTTTGAGACTATCTATGACTATGATGCACAGGTGCATCAAAACGCTTTGGATGAAGATCAGACATTTGCAGACTTGCCTTTCAGAACACACTCTCACATCATGCACACTCCAGCTGATTTTATTTTTCCATGCCATGTTTCTAATTTGTCCCTTTTCCATAAAACTTCTCTATTTTTAAGTATTTTCTCTTGCAGAGTGTTCAGGTAATCCTCTTGATAATGTGTGCATGTGCCTATATCTACAGTGATCGTGATCCAGTCTGCGTGGCGAGGGATGAAAGGACGCAGGAAAGCGAAAAAACGTCGTCAGGCCGCTGATTTGATACGGAGGTGCTTAGCTGCTGCCTGGTCACAGTTTGTTCCTGTATCTAGTTTTGCTGCAGCGCTCGTCATGCAACTTAATTTTTCTTTCAGATTCATAAAGGGCTTCATTTACCGTAATGAGGAATACTGCTCTGACAATGACTATTTCCTCGATCACATGCGATGCTCCTTCCTCAAGAATCTGCGTAGCAACCTGCCCAAGAACGTTCTGGACAAAAGCTGGCCGACTCCTCCGTCTCTGCTCACTGAGGTACAAAGCAGAGGCAGATAAGATCCCCCTGCTGTCTTAACGCTCGCGTGCAAATAGAAGAGGAACCTGTGGTTTCACTCATAACTTTCTGCCGTCAATCCCAATTTCCAGGCCTCAGGCCACTTGCAAAGGCTAAACATGCGCAACATGGTCATCAAGTACTGCAGCAGGGTCCAGCCTGAGTGGAAGAAGCAGGTGTGGAGACTAGTGTGAACGTCATTATCCCTGTTTGTTGCAAATCCATAGATCTCATATACTTTTGAATTTGTATTTTCTGTAGATGACGCAGAAAGTTTTCGCCAGTGAGATCTTCAAAGATCAGAAGGACAGCTACCCTCAAAGTGTGGGACGACTGTTTTTGGACTCCAGACTCGGTACACGCTCATACAAAGACCAGAAAAGAGGATGATTGCATGCATGCACCCCAGCAAATAGCACCCTGCATGTGATCATTACCTCTGATTTCTCTTCATACCTCTCGTTGTTTCACACAGAGCGTGAGCAAATCAGTCTGAAAGTGATCCAGACTCTCGGCAGTGACAAAGTGCAGGTGGGGGGTTAGATTCTGGCGTTTTGAGAGGTCGGTGACAACGATGCATGTTTCCCTGCAGTGATGCGTTGCCTTGTGCTTCTCAGTACGCCGTTCAAGTGGTGAAATACGACAGGAGGGGATTCAAGCCTCGCGTCCGCCAGCTGCTCCTCACCAACTCCTTCGCCGTGCTGGTGGACCGGACCAAGATCAAACAAAGGATCGACTACGCCGCTCTGAGAGGTAAACTCTGACCCCGACTATAGAAAAGAGGGTATTGACTTGAATTTGAGAATTATTTGGAATTCATTCTTATTGCTGCATCTTATTATCCCCCTTTTCTATACACAGGCATCTCAGTGAGCTCTCTCAGTGATGGGATGTTTGTTCTGCACATGCCAACTGAAGATAATAAACAAAAGGTACTATAGGACACAGCTGTCATGTCTGTTTAGAGGTGTATAGCCATGGATCCTCTCTGAAACCTGCAGTTTCTTCCTCAGGGCGACGCTGTGCTGCACAGCCACCATGTGATCGAGGTGGTGACTAAGCTGGCCATGATGGCCAGCAAGATCAACTACGTCAATATCTGCCCGGGCAGGTGAGCTCCCTGTCCGGTCCCTCCGCTTCTCCTCTTTAACCAACACAATTGTCCAACTTATTGTTTTCTTCGCTTGTAACTCCTCATGCAGCATTCGGTTCTCTGTGGCTCGTGGCAAGGAGGGAATAATCGATTTTGTGAGGGGCTCGGAGTTAAAGGTAGCCAAAGGCAAGCGGGGACATCTGCTCGTGGTGAGTCAGAGGCTGTTGTGGTGTCATGTGAGGAGTCTCCCTCCGGGGAGGGAGGGATGTTTTGATATCAGAACCATTTCAGCCAGCTGACTCTTCGATCTGATTTGATTCTTCAGACCGCCCCCCGGATCAACGACACATGAAGAAGCGGACGGCCGGATAAACAGTAATCCTGTTAGCTGACTGGAGGATTGCCAGGCAGAAGTGTTTGTTCATTTGCAGCTGACACCATGAAACTTGCATGCACTGCATACTCAACGGAAAGAAGGTCCCTTGCTGAGTCACATGCTGTGCGTCTTAAGTGTAACACAAATGTCTTCAGTGCTGCACTAACTAGTAATATGAGTTGTTTTTTTTTTTCTTTTTTTGAGAATCATAACATGAAGTCACCACTGTTTTCAATGCTTCATCTCTTTATTGTCACACCCAACAATATTTATCAAATATAAAGAAAAACCTCCTGTAAAATGTTGTATTCATATCTTGCAAAAGAGCTTAATCAAATTAATCTGAAAATAAATAACATGTCAATAAATATGTCAATAAATAGCAAATATGTCTTTGGAAAGTCCAGTCTTTAAAAGGCGTGGGAGGAGAAAAACAGGATGCTGGAAGTGATGTCTCGTTTCTAGCAGCTTATTTGTAACTTACAGTTAGAGGTAAGACAGAAACTGGGGGAAATACCCGAGTAAGCCCCTAAATATACAGTAGTAACACATCGGAAAAACAAGAAAAAAGGAGTAACTCCATGTAAACAATGAACAACACCAGTAAGACACTGATTAAAGCTGTCGCAACCATAATTCCAGTTTTCTCAAAGGTCTTAAAGGTCAGTTAAACTAGTTTCTCCTTTTTCTATGTTTGTGTCATTTCCTCTCCGGGTTGTGTCATGAGCGGGTTCCCGAAGCCAAGAGCAGGAAATCTCTTGCCAGCTTGGTGAGGTAAAGGTCCAGGTCCCTCAGGATGACGTAGCCCTCCACCCGGCTGTCCCACACTGTTTGGGAGCTGCTGTCTGGCTCCGACGGCGAACGTGGTGGAACAGAGGTGGGAATCGTCCCGGAGCGTCTCATGTGACTGAGCTGAGGAAGACGGGAGAGCATTTCTTAGAATCACTCTTGTTTATAAAAAAGACAAGAAAACAGGCCGGTTTTGACTAGACGGTTTTTGACTGAAGTCTGCACAAAATGCAACCTTTTGCCTTAAAAGAAATTAATAAAGTGGTCCAGCTTAGACATTTAGCCTTAGCAATTATCGGACTTGACATGTTTTTATAGCCTAATGTAGGCTAAGAATTAACTTTAGCGTTCTCCACTTGACATTTTAATGTGTCTTAGGAACCTTTTCAGTTAAGCCCACTTGTTACAATCTAGTCTTCATGTGGAGAGAAAACAAATCATTTCATTGCTGTGGATACCTGAGTGCTGACTTGGTTCATCAGGTCTCTTAAGTCCAGCTGAATGTGCTTGATCCTCTGAGGTAAAGTGGTTCTGGCTGCCTGCACCCCCATCTGCTGGTTCTCCTCCTTCTCCAGCTGTTTTCTCTTCCACTCCAGCTTACTCCAGTAGGCTTGCATGTCCCGGAAAGCAGCGTGCAGCCTGTCCAAGTCCTGAGCAGACAGCAAGAAGCAACCACATGATTACATAACGTAAATGTTGCACAACCACCCCGTCTCGGTGCCTGAAGATCTAAAAGGGGAATTTCACACAAACTTTTGTAGCTTTTATGAGCTGCAAGATCGGATATTTTGACACTGATGTTGTCTCTATTTTTAGCTGAAATCGGGACGGGGAAACACGACAGAATTTCTCGGAGAATACAAAATGTAAATAGAAAATGAGATTCTTGTGAGAAAGACTTGTAAGACTCATACTAACCGTCAGGTTCAGCCACCTGGAGTAGTCTGTGGAAAGTGACGGCAGGTCACTCAACTGCCTGCTCCTGTCCTCAAAGTCTTTATTCCCCAACTGCTGCTCCTTCTATCAAATTAAACAGAACAAGGAAAACAGTTTTGGTACTTCAAGGAAAAATCGGAACCAGAATGTGCACAAGGACTAAGTAACACTTGCGACTCACATATTTGCTCAGCAGCTGCTGCACACGAGTTCTGGTGGACCTTGTCAGGCGAAAGGAGTTGTTGTATTTATTCCTCTGGAGGACAGGAGGCGGAGCAGAGGCCTCCATACAGCTTAGCACACTACAGCAGAGGATGAGGGCATGCAACCAAACGGCCATCTGGTGGACAGAGAACCAGCCGGTTATCGATCATCTCTTGTTTCTGGTATTGCATATGTGTCAAGGTAAGGTCACAGTTCATGCAGGCGAGACGAGAGGCCATTGATACTCTTCATTCACCACTGTCACAAATAATCCCCTCAGATACTTTCTCTCCAATAAAATGGATTCATTGGAGAAATGCAGCAGGAGTGAAATATAAAGTTTCATCATTTAACAATTTATAAGGCTGGTCAGTAAAAATCCTACGTGAATGTCCTGAAACCCAAACATGTCGCCCCAGATTACAGGATTTCCCCCAAAAGCACATCAAGTTCAGTCAATAGGTCTCCTACTTTATTCAGCATTTCTTAATTGAAAAACTGAACAATTCCTCAATTACTGGTTATTTAAATAATGACAAGTGTGTGTGTCTATGTGTGTGTGTCTGCAACAGAGTCTTCTCAATGAATCAATCTGCCTCCAATTCATTCCCAAGTTGACAGTATACCTCCTTCATTACTTAATAACAAGAATTAAACTATATATTTATAGTGATCATGGATGGTCTTACCTTGAGGCTTTGAGAGAGCTGTGACTGCCACTCCAGCAAGATACATTGATGCACTAGTGGGGCGGACAAAGAATATATATACATATTTGCTCATGAGTTCACTTTCAGTTTCAAACTAATCTGGACTTTTTTCATCTTTTCCTCTCTGTCTCTCTCTCACTTTTCTCTCTCTCTCTCTGTGTTACAGCGTTTCGGCATCTTGTGGTTAGGGTTATGATTCATGAGAAGTGAATCATATTGGCACTTATTCTCCTTAAAGAGAATATTTTTTGAACAGTTTAAAATGATCTGGTATCAGGGTGATTGCTCAGATTATGAGAGTCTACCTTTGTGGTTGTGTTATTTCCATCATATGATCCCAATTTCACAAGCATGTTTAAGCACAATGCCCCACCACCCCACTCCGCCCCAACCCACAAAAATGGTGTAAACTCTTTGTCACATATATTTGATTTATCATAAGTTAACAATAATCATGACTGATTTATCCAAAACTATTTGAAAGTATGAATGATGTCTGTAATTTCTGCCATCTTCCATGCAGCGATGACAGCAGAGATGATCACATGGAAAATTTGTGAACGCTAGTAAATCTGGAACTTCTGAAAACTCTGCCTTGGCTTTGTCTTTTCAGGGAATATTTCATGAGTCTCATGAGGCAGAGCAGGTATGACTGAAGAAGTTTCACTGAATTTCACAAAGCAAAACAAGGCTTTAGTTTTTCTTTTCAAACAAACAAACAAACAAAAAAATCATTCTGTAGCTTGCAGTGATATAAAGGATACACACTAAAATATGTTAATTTTTGAAAATTATATATATTTAATTTACAAAAAGAAACAAAACAACAAAATCCCACATATAAACAGTAATGTTTAAATTTTTTCTTTTGCAAATGATATTAAAAAGAACCTCTCCTCGACACACACACACACACACACATTTTCACTTTAAATAGGAATGTTTCAGAAGTTGACTTGATCACAAATTCATGGCTGTATTAGTTTTCATTTGATTTAAAAAAAAAAATGTTCTGGTGTATCACTGCACTTTTACTTTCTCAACAAGAACAAAGCGTGGATTTGTTATCTTTCTAACTCACTGAATTTCTTCACTTCTTATTCACGATCGTTTGTCATCCATCTTAAACACTTTGGTAAAACTAATTGAGAGTGAGATGATTAAATATATTAGTAGTATCAGTATTATTATTAGTGTACATCTTCCTTTCTATATTGCTATGCTATTCCATATCTATACATTTCGAAATGTGACCAGTAAGCAATACCTTATTTGGTAGAATTCATCAAGTTTTTGGTTTAAAGAGAAACAGCTTTCATTATTAGTTAATTGCAGAACTAGAAGCAGGGGGCTTAAAACTGGGGGTGGGGGTGGATTCCCAACAAGGGATGAATCCTTTGCATGTGGGAAGTCATCCAACACAAGGAAGTAAAACAGGGGGATGTTCTACTATCGACTTAACCTAAGTGTCAAATCAATCAAGTTTAGATCAGCTCGTTTTAGCCAGAAAAGGAAGAAAATTTAGTTTTGTACTCTGACCACAACAAGCATGTGTTTTTCTCCTTAAACTAAAGTTACTACATCTGACAGTCTGAGGTCAGAGATACAATTATACATTTTATTATCATGGTCTTTCATTTCATAACCATAGTGTATATATTAAAAGAGCTGCCCTCATTGAAATGATGTCTTGTGACTTTATGGGTCGATTGTTACTGGGACTTAGTTTTGATAAGTTTTTAATTCAGCTTTATATAAATTTGAAACACTGGTTGTAACTTTGAGATGAATGTATGAATGAAAGTCCACAATATATGACTGACATCTGAACCAAACAAGACAAACAATATATTCAACTTTTTTAAATGAATGAATAACCATAAATAAATAGATTTAATGTCATTTTTCCAGTTGCCGTTCGGATATTATCTTGAGGCTAATTTCAGTCAGACATTTACATTTAGAGCACAGCAGATAATGAATTATGGCACCTGGAAATGTTTTCTCAAGTGAAAAACCAAGTCTGAAGTCTTTTAGGACAAGTGAAAGAATCATCAAAGACAAGATGGCATAACAAGTATTTTACAGGGTTTTTTTTTTTCATACACCAAATATTCCAGATCATCATAGTTGTTTCTGAGTATCTTTATGAAATCTTTGTGATTCCTCATCATTAGAAAAAACAACCAGCTGGAGGTTTCCACCTACCTCTTTCCTGTGGCGGTTTCACTTTGGCATAGCCATGGCCGGTTCGAAACAGGTAATGAAATCGTCTCTCTATGCCACAGTACAGCATAGAGTCTATGCTACACTGTGCTGCAGCTACAGCTGACAAGCATAGGTTATGGTAACTGTAGGTATTCATGAGGGTTCAAAGTTCATTCCATCTGCTGAAGCAAGTTGTTCTGTTTCTGATTTACAGTTTATAGCTCACAGTGTTAAAGGTGCTGTAGGCAGGATTCAGCATCTCCGCCATCTTGCTTAGGGTTACCTCAGCAAGATGGCGATTTGACCCATCTAAGATGGCGATTTGAAACCCAGCACAGCCAATCCTGTCCTGTTTTCTCTGACATCACGCCCTTACGCAAGTTAAGCCCCTCCCACAAGAACGTGCGACGAACGCCCCTCGACCAATCACGGTTAGAGCCTCATGGGCTCTTCTGATTGGTCAAAGATACCTGGAGCTGTCGAGATTCCTTTTCAGCTCAGAACAGAGACAGATGGAAACGCTGCGCCCTCGCGGTAGTGCAATTATGCTACACTCCGAAAGGATTATCAATGGATACTCTAACATTTAATCCAAAGAAAACACAGAAAAATTAGCATTGACTAGCAAAATCCTGCCTACAGCACCTTTAACTCGCTGCAACCAGCAGAACAGTCCTGAATGGGCTGCTATTGGTTGTCCGGAGGAAATATGACCTTTTTCTGTATAAAGCATTTTTGCAGAAATTAAAATTTGGTAAGAATTTTATTAAGAAACAGTTAAAAATAAAGAAATAAATAAACCTCTTTATATAACATGTCTGAGCCAGAAACATTAAGCATTGTACAAATTCTCAGCTTCAACTAAGGCAATGTTTAAGAAACAAAAATATAGGTTAATATGTTGAAGATTTAGGTAAAAAATAATTACATTTTGCCTCCTCTGTGTTTGCGACTATGCCTGTGCCAGCTGCAAGAGGAAATTTTCAGTTGTTTAACAGATCAAATTCCAATACAATAAATTTTACAGTGAAAGTGTTTTCTAGTCTTACAGCGGACTTGCAGACAAGTAAGTTGGCTGTAAAATGTATGTGGCATAATGTCTGTGGGTTGAATTGCATTGATCCCATCACAGAACCCTGAGGACCATGGTTTAATTTATAAATAACAGCTGCCATGGACAAAATGTGATCCATCAGAAACTAATAAGAAATGAAAATGCAGAAAAGCTTGTTTCTATAAACCCCATCCTCCAAAAGAGTGTGTCAAGATCACTACAAACATCAAGTGAAAAGACAAAGTCAAATCTGTAAATCTGTTTGCTGTAACTGTAGATGTGAAATAAAATGGATTTTACTGAATGTTTTGTACATTGACACACAGTCACAATCAGGATACTACACTAAGCACGTGTTGAATGGGTTTGAGAGCCACATGGGACTTTTGCCTGATGTTGTTTTGGTGAAAAGCATGATCCTGCAATAAATCTCTATAAAATATAGAATTTGTGAAATACACAGTCATCTGCATGCAAGCCTCAGGAGAAATGACAAAAGGGCAAGACAATAAAAAAAGACAAATCAGGAGATTAATGAGAGTTTGTAAACAAGCTGACTTTCTTTTTTAAAGGAAAGCTGCTGATCTGTTGTTGAATCATCACAATACGGTCAGTAAAAGCAGAAGCAGGTACAGCGAGAAGGGCTTCCCTCATTTGCTTTATCTCCCTTCTCTGTATTCCCCTCAAATGGTCGAGGCAACTCATGGTAAATTTCTGCGTCATCCAGTTGTACTTTCAAGCACCCTCAAGTTTTGTTATGCATTTCCTTCCTGTTTAAAACTTTCAAAGATAACATTTTGATAAATTGCTGAACCTTGGTTCTCCAATTTGGCTTTTGCCTTATTGTAAATGAAGCATTTTTTTTTAAAACCATGTGCTCATTGTTGGGATTTTTTTTAATATTTGGCTTCAACCAGAAACAATTAATTCAACTACATTCAGCCAGAAATCACCACATGAGATTTATACTACACCAACACCTCCTGCTACTTCTACTAACAGCAGTGGAGCATTTGATGAACAGTACTTCAATAATCCAAATTCCCAAATAAATGTTTGCGAACATATTTACAAAAATAGAAAAAATATATTCCAGTTCTATCACAAGTCGTCTTGAAAGCTCCAACACAAGAAGAGCAGTTTGGTGTCTGAGACAGCTGCACAAAGCAAAGTTTGGAGAAAGGCACATTGTGGACCTGGCTGCTGCATTTGGTCTGGTTCAAACTCCCCAGGTTCTGTTTAGCTTGGATCGCTGGAATAACAGAAAGGGTAAGAGTGGATCTTGGGTAGCAGGCCAAATTCACTGCTGACCAAGACTCTTCAGTATGTTACACAACTTAAAAATGAAGATACGACTGGGTTTGGTCTTTGGTGCTTTGCAAAGGTTATGTATTTTTTTATATGTTTTTTCAAATTTTATTTTAAATATACTCACCGAATTGAAAACGGTTCACTCTTGTTAATGTATTATTACTTTGTCTTTATTCCATTAAGATGACAGATCACTGATGACCTTTTTAAACTGTAACACTGAAGCTACTTGATCCTGGTTAAGCTTTAATGTGAAACCCATTACAGTGGACCACACAAGGATAAAAACTTTAGTGTTAGAGACCAGTCTCTTTAAAATAGATTTCTGTTACCACAGTTATTTTTGGTTGTTTTCATGATGCATGAGTTGCAAAATGCATTGTTACATACCCAAGCAAATTCTACCTGCATGTGTAGAGAATAATTTATTTATTTCACATTTGTACTGTGAAATAACTGTTTGAATTACATTCTTTGAGCAAATCCCTCTTACTAGAAAGAGGAAATTGGATCAATGCAAGATGATTGAGTTACACATTCCTAAACTTACATACATTTACATAAAAATCAGGATGTGGGTATTTGGTTTGGTTCTTCTATACGACAGACTAAGAAGTGTGTAAATGTCATCTCAGTGTTGTGCAACGGTGCGTCATCGGTTGTGCTTCCTGGCGTATACATTATGTGTACATCTGTCTGACCATCCCCCGTCTTAACTGTTGCATTGTGGCAATTCAGGAAAAAAATGCCTTTTTTATATATATATATATATATATATATATATATATATATATATATATATATATATATATATATATATATATATATATATATGTATATATATATACATATATATATACATATATATATATACTGGAATGCTAAGAATATATATACATATATATATATGTATATATATTCTTAGCATTCCAGTATAACACAGGATGTTTCAATGGAAAGTGCAGCATGTCCACTTAAAAATGCAACCAAAACATGTTGAGTTGCTGAATGGACAGAAGAGAGACAACTGTGGACAATATGACTCCAATACCAAATACAATAGTCCTGAAACCACATCACTGTATTACATGTAAAACTTTTATCACAACCACATTAGGAGAGAGTTTTGCGTGCTGTTCACCTCATATGAACCACAGGATCCTCCATTGTCTGTCTTGTTTTGGACAATCTGAGGGGTCCTTCTGAGAACATCTGCGAAATCACAAAAAAATAGCCTGAAAAAGGCAAAATCAGGTCACCTCCAGCAGGGATGAAGGCGGATGTGTTTACACAGCTTGGTGTTCAAAGTATTGGGGGTTATTAACCTGGGCCTTTTTTACGCAACAACATGATTTTTATGTGCAGCAGGTCCTATAAAAGCAGCCGAAAACTCAGAGATGACTAGATGCGCTGAAGGCTGTATTTTGCCATCTCTTCCACAAGGCTGTGACTCCCTCCGGACCAGGAAAATGTATGTAGCTGTTACGCTTTTCGTCCTCATGTGCTTGACCGCCACCACCCGTGCGGATCACCATCATCATCCTTGTCGTAAGAATTTTCTACCACATTTTTTTTCAGTTCTGGGTTTGTGATTTACCGCCACACTTCCATTTTCAGTTAGTTTCCAGAATAATGACTTCATCCACATCCTCTTATGTTTCGAGTAATTCTATTAAATATGTTACCTTTCAGATGCTCCCAACATGACAGGACATTTGAGCGTGGTGAGTCTCGTTTTTATTCAAATCGACTCTGCAGATACTTCGACGGCTCTTCAGAAACCGTCTTTTTCATTCTCTGTCAACGTGCACCTTCTTATCGAACCAGATAAACCTCAAGAGTGGTGAGACACGAGCATATGGGACGTTCACTTACGAATCAACGGCCAAGAAACTCCGGTTCAGATCAAACGAGAGCCACCCCACCAACACTTCCATAGGCCTGGATGTGCTGATGTTTTTTGAAGAGGTAACTCATCTCTGATTTTTTTTTTTTTTTTTTTTTTAAATAAAAGGTCACATTAAGTTGTTGGGTGTCTGAACCCGTGTCTGCTTTTTGCAGGGGGTTTTCTATGAGATTGACAGCAAAAATCAGAGCTGTGAGAAAAAAGCCCTGCAGTGCAGCATGCATCCGATGGATATTCCCGATGACGCCAAGTTTTATGGAGCACTAAACGTTGGAAATCCTTCAATCGAAGGGGAGGGATTAAAAGTCAGTGTATGGATAGGAGGATTACTAGGCAAAACAGGTGGGGAGGTTGTCTTCAAATCTATTATGCACATTTTTCTGTGATTCATTTTAACTCACGTGTTTGTGCATTTTCTTGTTCAGGCTCCTACTCCACCTCTGTAACCGTGGGATGTGTGCCGCTCAGCACCATGTACTTCATTGACTCCTCAACGCTTCTTTTCACGTTAGTGATTATTTTAATGTTTATGTCACTCTACCCATATTCCAGTAGTTTCTGAAGTCAATTAGTTGTACATATACAGCTTACAATGAATATCTTTAAGAATAATGATTGTGAAATTTATCTCCCACAGCGCCCTGGACATTGACAATGAGATCAAGGATCCTGATCTCCTCTTGGTGCCTTCCATTTGCCAAGGACTGCCACTGGAGGAGACACCTGAAGGGACAGTACACAGCTTCTACCACGAGTTCATTTAGAGACGGCTTCGGAAGTCAGCAGAATTAAAAACCTATCCGAGCACGACCCACCACAGCGATAGACCTTCTCTCAGCTTTTTCCTTGTGACGCTGCGCTGCATCACATCTGTATCCATCTCATTTCCTACTCAACTATGAAGACATGGCTTTGAATGGATCGCACTGTATACAAACATTCCGGTGTAAAAGATGAAGGTTCAACATGGATTATAGAATTTAGTCATAATCACGAGCAGTTGGCGGCTTTTCAAGTTGGTACTGCTTACAAAACCTGTAAAATATGATTAATGGAACAATAAAATGTCAATGCTGACTAAAGGTCTGTAGTGTTTCATTTTGGCCTATGATGACATTTTTTCTTTTTTTATTTATTTATGGTAATTATAACGAGTGCTGTGTAAGGCAGCAATGACAGCACAGTTTTTAGAAACAAATGGAAGGCTGGACTTTCCACTAAGCAAGATGCAAAACAGCCACATAATAGCTCAACCACTGGCAATGTTGCTCCATATGCTTCACCAACGAGCTTTATCCAACTCAGTGAGCAGGTTCGTCACAGGGGAAACGGAGAGAACCACATGCGCTCACATTCTCATTAATGGGCATTTCAGAGTGATGAATCAATCTCAAACGTATATTTTGTGACTGTGGGTGAAAAATAGAGCTCCTGGAGAATCCCCATGCAAGCATTGGGAGAACATCAAAACTCCACACAGAACGGAGCTCAACTCAAACCAGGGACTGGGTGACAGAGTGCAAACAACTTTGAGGGATCTACATTATAGAGACCAATTTGAATGTGATGAATGGTAGAGTAAAAGTGACCATAAAACAACAAGATGGATGGATAAACTACAAAAGATTCAGCAAGTGAAAATGACAAAATACAAAATAAATGATCAACGAATTAAGTGAAATCAAAGTAACCATTTGTCTGTGAGGGTTTTTACTGACAAAACTATTTTAAAACTGCGATTTTTGTTTTCTGGGGCTGAAGAAGTTGAAGGTGAGCTTATATTTTGTCCAGAAAACACTTGTAATATGGCAATAATATTAAGAATTTGAACTCATAAGTCTGCATGCAGCCACCTTTTAATAATTCTCAATTGGTAATGTGTCGTTATTGTGTCTCCCGGATTCAAATTGGAATCAGAGGTTAGTTTTGTTTACAATTTCATCATTCAGTGTGATCACAACATTTCTACATTCATAGCATAAACTATAAAGTTTTGAGCATTTTTAAAGTTATGAATGTGACAATGTTAGCCTGCTGGGGAAAGCCTCTGAGTTAAATAAATATCCTAATATTTTGAAGTATTTTGTATTTATTTTTCATAACGTATAAACCCAAATGATCAAGAATAAAATTTGTAAAAAGTAAAATATTTCAGTTTATGTGTAATAAATGTTGAAGATATAGTTTTACCATTTCTAATAAATACAATAAAAATTTATTATTTTATTCATAAATCTCGTGGATGTGGCTGCCTCATTCAGTGTCTTGCTCAAGGAAACTTTGATATGTGGAAATCCAGTGTGTATTGTCCGGATTTAATGGCAACCACGGCCACAACTGAGCCATGGTTTCCACTGTGTTACAGTTTCTTTCAGATGGAGCTGCTAATATTGAGGTTGTGTAAATGATCTGTTTCAGCTGGATTATGTTCTCTGTGAGTCTGGTTTATTTACTGGTGTTCGATTAATCTTCTTGTGCAAATGTGCAGCACATACTGTCACAGTTAGGAAAAAAATTGTAAAGCTGAAATTTATTAGAATCCTTCATGAATGTACCTGGAAATACAATTTTAAATAGAAGTAACTCACAAACACGTCACCCAGCACTGCAACTGCACTGACGTTTCATTTGACACTTAAATACATATGTGATTGCATTTTATGACAGATTATTTCGGAAAGTCTTACTTTTCATAGTTTTTCTGAAGATTAAACTAGATTTTCTCTCATGTAGTGATGACAGGAGAGACGAGCCTGAGACAGGATATGGCCCTGTAGCTGCAGTACCCGGAGAAGCCGACAGGTGGTGTGTGTGCGCTACATGCACAACAACGAAAACACATACATTAGCCACCAAGGAGCTTCTTAACGTTAGCTGGCAAATTAAACACTATTTTTCAGGTGTTAAAAAGTGACAGCTCGTGCAGTGAGTTGACAAACGCGCGCACTTTGCAAAGTCCGCGACGTGTGGATTATTTGTTTTCAATCCGTCTTTGAATTAAAACGAGGTAAGTTGTAAAATGGCGGATAGCTAACGTTAACGTAGATACGGCTTCGAGGGGGGAGTGTGGCAACAACAGCTGGGATCGGTTTCATCTCGTGTCACAAACACGGAAGAGATACCGTATTCATTAAATGACAAAGAATGCGATTGTCATGTTTCGTTCGTTATTTCCAGCTGTTGTTACTTATGCTAGTGTGCATAGCCAGTTGCGGCTAACAGTAATGCTACTCAAGCTAGCAGCCGAGTTGATGCCGTAAATCTTTGAAGTGCGTTTCAGCTGTTACGATCGACGCTCGCTATTGATGAATATATGAACGAGTGGCCCTCACTGTTGAGAGCTTTAATGCCTCGCTGGGGTGATATGTCAGTTGGATGAGCTCGCATTAGCCAGGGAGCTGCTTGGCACGTCAGGAGATGAGAGTGGAGAAGAGTCAGCGGCGGCGGCGGCAGCTCGGAGGCATCTCCAGTCCTGTCTGTACTTCCGAAGTATACAACTGCGCCTGTCAGAGGTGTTGTCAGATCAGCTTGTTTCAGATCCGAGCTGTTTACTACCAACTGTGATCTGACGTACCTACCCACGATAATGTCACATCGCCTGTCCGGGAGAGTCATCAGCGTTACACCCTGCGCGTCCTATATAAGGCGCCTCGAAGGCAGGCCTGCTTTAGTCTGTTTACAACCGGGCTATAATCAAGCAGTATTACATATATCAAATTAAACTGTAGGAAAACTCTTACTCAGTGCACAATTTCTTAAAAAAAAAAAAAAGTACGTTTTGGATGATCGACTTGAATGAACTTCAGCCAATGAAAGGTCTTCTACTTCTTCCATGCGTCCCACCATCTCACAAGTTAAACAAGAAGAAACACATCATAAGCTTCATATCTGTGATTGAATGAGAGATCCAACTTATTTACAGTATATTGCACATAATCATAGATGGATAAAAGTCTTTATGGATGTCATTTACGCTTCAGAGGCTTGATTTACACACAAATAAAAAACTAAACTGAATGCGGGAACGTGTGCATTTAGGAAACCTGGTGAATTACAAATCGTCATGGCTTGTATAAGTGATTTAAAAAAAAATGTTCTATACATTATTAAATGTGAAGAAACAAACTATCAGTATGTGAATCTCAGGTGGTGGTCTGTGGCCGAAGGTGTAATGTTATTCAGCAGTATTGCTGTGGATAGGAATCATTTTCTCATCCTCAATGGCAACTTATGCTTTTTATTTAATCATTTATTCTCTAAATCGTCATATGTTTGTTGTTGTACTTAGCATTTTGCTTTGGTATGCTGGGTTGCACAACGCTGTAGTGTTTTCTCATCTCATTGCAGGAAAGTCCCAGTTCAAGTCTGGGTTAGGCCCTGAGGGGGCACTTTGAATGTCCCCGAGTAGATTTTCTCTGGAAAATGTGGTTACTTCCCACAGTCCCCAAAACATGCATTTTGAGGTTAAATTGTGACCATAAATTGCGATTTTGTGTAACTGTCTTGTCTCTCTGTATTTGCCCTGTGATTTGTCCAGGGTGTAACCTGCCTTCACTCACAGTAAGCTGGGATCAGTTCCAGCTCCTTATATCTCTGACGGATAAAGTGTTATAGAAGATGGATGGATAAAGTGTGCTTTTTTTTTTTCTTACCTGTACTTGAAAAGCTAATCTGCTCTCACAGCAGCTGGATCAAACAGAGTGTGAGACATGAACCCAGAACATGACTTAATCGTACACACAGTTTAGCTTCCTATATCATAAGATCTCGTGGTGAGTAAGTGCTCATTTTTATCTCTGAACAGGATCAGTCAGAGATTTATGGTTGCTTCATAAAAGCCAGATACCAGCTGGTCTGTGAGCCACTACTATTGCGTGGATACGTGTGAAACATTTACAAATTCAAAAATGCAGATCACATGTATGATGTGCTGAGGCTCTGCTGAGCAACAAGTGTCTCTGGTGCCTTCAACTGACAGTCTGCCAGTGCAACTATTGAGGAAGAGGAACATGTGAGAAGAAAAGTTTAGTTTTTTAAAGAGCAGGAAAAGGCCAATCCAGATATCCAAGAAGTGGAATCCGACAATCCCAATTACTGGCGATTACATTTCTGTTTCCTTAGTACAACTTTTCGTCATGCTGGAAAATGTGAGGTGTTACTTAAACATTTCTTCACTTTTTCAGTAAGACATGAAAGCCCACAATTCAGTAGTCATCAGTAGAAATGTTCATTAATTACATAATGTTATCAGCCTTTCCAGAAGGTTTATTGATCTGTGAAAGTTCAGCCTTTGAGCTCTGATTCAAGGTGTGAATGCAGCTGCAGAGTGACGGTGGGACCGAGCCTATGAGTTGTGTCTACTGTTTGTGGAGGGAATAAGTTACTGACTGTCATTATTTACTCAGAAACAAGACTGTAGCCAGGCAACAGCTGAGACCCACCTCTGAGTTGTTTAATAAAATATTCAAACAATTCTTGTTTTTTGAGTTTTTTAGCATAAGCATGACCTGTGGGACTCTGTTATTGTTCCAATGACTTCTTGACCTCAGTCACAGGAAATAGCAGATTTTTGTCCTAACATGTGACTTTTATGTGAATTGTCTAATTCAATCAAATTCTCATAACAGAATTGTTTTTCTTCCCTTTTTTGGGGGATGGGGGTGGTATTGGTTGTGCATAAAATCTTATTACCTAAGCATTACATTTGTCATGTCTGGCTAACCTAATAGACAATATCAACTCAGATTGAGAAATTTCTTTGCTCACCTAACACAGTTCCAATTGGCAGAGCATACTAACGCTTGATTGAAATCCAGTGTTTGTTTTTCCTTGAGAGTTCAATCAAATCCTACCCTATTGGGATGTCAGTATATTTTGCATGCTCACGCTCACATGAATGTGTGTGCGTGTGCATTTACATGCTTCTTCACAATTATTCAGATGAGGTATCTTGATAGAGTTCTCAAGCTCTGGATGGTGTGTTCAAGTACTGTGAATTTTCTGACAGCACAAACACAAATTTCCTCTCTGCCATGAAGTGGAATGTGATTTCTCAAACAGTAATGTTAAAAAAAGAGATAATTATTACACTGTTTTAATTGAGTTTTGAATAGAATGATCAGTCATAAACGATTGTCTTGTAATTGGTATGAATCTCTTTTCCTTTGTAGGCGTTGCTGAAGACATCCCTTCCTGTTTGAAGTCCAGAACAGCCGAGGCACACAACTTCCAGCCGAGCCAGAAAATGTTCCAGAAATGATAGCAGCGCAGGATTTGCACACAGAGTTTCAGTTTCCTCCGTAAGTGATGCGTGGCAGAAATCGTGTCTTCAAATCACGTCATGGTCACCCTTTGTTTTGACGGTGGCAGTGACTTTATGCGATGTCTACAGGGAGGCAGAGTCCCAGTTGTCATCAGATACTGACCTTGAGGATCCTGATGGCAAAAATGCAAAATCAGGAAAGGGCACGGTATGTTTAGTAACATTTTCTACACCTCAATTCACTGCTGCTTTACTGCCTACATGTCATTTAATTTTTCACTAAAGAGTATTTAATTCTAGCGTATTGTTTTTATTTCAGGCTTCCAATAATCCATGTGTCCTCATGTGGTAGTTGTACTAATATATTATCTTTTTCTGTCCAACAGGCCGCCAAGAAAGGGAAGAAGGCCTTCGGAGAGAGGGCCAGAGGAGGGGGGGCCGGGAGGGTCCCTGCTTCTGGCTGGGTGAACGGCCACCATCACGAGAATGGGATGGAGAACATGACTCTGTTCGAGATGATTAAAATGGGGAAGAGTGCCACACAGGTTGGTTTACCAACTTTGGTCATGCCTTGTAGTTTACTTTCATTTCCATTCTCGCAATTTCAAACTTTGACAGTATTTTCACAGTTTTGGTACGTGTGGTTCAAATATTTTTGGGTACTTTTCAATACTTGATGGGTAAAATCTGTCATTGGTTTTAGGATAATCTGATTGTTTCTGATAATATAAATTATTGATTTAAAATAAAGGGATTATTGTTTTGATTCAGAGTTTATTGTATGAGCTCATAATGCGGTTAAAGTGTGATTATTTCTTATTCTTCAGTCTGTTGTTGATGACTGGATCGAGGCGTACAAACATGACAGGGACATTGCTCTTTTGGACTTAATCAACTTCTTCATTCAGTGCTCTGGTTGTAAAGGTAAGAGCTTCACATTGTGTGAAAGTATGTGGCATTCCGGGATCCTGAAAGCAAATTGTAAGGCTGAATATTTTTACTGCTACTCCACCTCGCAGGTGCGGTGAGTGGAGAGATGTTCAGGCATATGCAGAACTCTGAAATCATCCGCAAAATGACGGAGGAGTTCGATGAGGTAATGCACACTGGGTTTTAAAATCCATAAGTCTGTGCAGTTATCACATGAAAGCATGAGTTGTTTCTATTACTCAAACCATTAATGGTTAATAATAGCACGAATGAAACGCAATCCTAATTATCTCTGCCCTCATTCCACAGGACAGTGGCGACTATCCATTAACTCTCTCAGGACCACAGTGGAAAAAATTCAGGATAAGCTTTTGCGACTTCATCGCTGTGCTGGTGCGGCAGTGCCAGTACAGCATAATTTACGATGAGTACATGATGGACACGGTCATCTCACTACTCACGGGCCTGTCGGACTCACAGGTCCGGGCATTCAGACACACAAGCACACTGGCAGGTCAGTAGCAGCGCCTCAGTGTTCCCCTCTTTGACGTTACTGTCTGGAAGCCGCTGCTCCCTCAGGCTGTGTGTTGAACTTTTGCTTTTCTCGGTCAGCCATGAAGCTGATGACCGCCTTGGTGAATGTTGCTCTCAACCTGAGCATCAATATGGACAACACACAGAGGCAGTACGAGGCGGAGAGGAACAAAGTGGCGGCAAAAAGGGCCAACGACAGGCTGGAGCTGCTGCTGCAGAAGCGGAAAGAGGTGAGAAGAAAAGTTGGTTTACCTGAGCTATTTTTGAACCGTCTGGTTCTGGGGACTTTTCCGTGGTGAGCTGTTCTCCTAGACAGTGTTTCCCCAAAACCGAAAGTTTGTATTGCCTGTTTTGGCTTTAATCGCTGTAAAAACTCTGAAATGATATTCAGAAGAAGAGCTTGAGGACATTTTGTTGAACTGAAAATAAGTTACATCGATCCAGATTCTTGAAGACATTTTTCATATTGGCTTGTAGAACCCCAGGCAAAAGGATGTTCACTTTATCAGAGTGTACAAAATACATGCTGACACAGGTGTTCATGCAAATATCATGACTCAGTTTAATTTAAACTTGGAAGAAACGAGAGCACTGTTAATTTAACAGGTACTGAAAGGGAACCCCCAACAGAAATTTGAGAACTGAAATGCTCCATGTTCCACCAAGAGGAACTCAAACTGAAGTGATAATGGTGTCCCTCAGTGTTCTCATAACAAGCTTTCAGTTATACTCTGAGTAAGGATCTCATAGCGTATTTTATTCATCGAGCATATTTTGTAAATCTCAAAATACAGTTACAATTTTTACGTTCTTTCTTGATGAAATGGAAATATCAACAAATACTACAAAATTAGTGCTTCCTAATTTCTCTCTGAAAATTACCAAGTCAGTTTTTCAATTTTCGTCCACACCCGTGTTACTTTTATGCAGCATTGGCCCTGTTTGGTGCTGGAATTGATCCCAGATGACTTGGTGCAGGCAGGGTGGCTGTATATCACAGGACAGAGAGACAAGACAGTCACACACTTCCATTCACACAGGAAAGTCATCGATGAATCTTTTTAATCATTCTATAGTTTTTTGGAATGTGGGATTAAAGCGGGGCGCCCAGAGAAAATCCCCGCATGCACTGGGAGAACATGCAGACTCCACACAGAAAGGCCCGGATTAGAATCCACAACCTTTCACGGTATTAAACAGGAGTGTTAATCACTACATTGGCTATAGGTGGCTATAGTGATCAATAATCTCTCCAAAAGTTTATTCTTATCTTATTCGCTCATATTTGGGTTCCATTGTAAAGAAATGAAATGATGGTTGATATGATAATATTTTTTGATTTTTCTTGTTTTCACAATTTAGAACATTGCATCTTTTCTTTCAGCTTCAAGAAAATCAAGATGAAATAGAAAACATGATGAATGCCATTTTCAAAGGAGTGTTCGTCCACAGATATCGGTATGTTCATCCTTCTCTGACTCTCACACTGCATGTTGAGTGGAAGATATTCCTGTCAGGCCTGTAGTCAAACTTCAGGTTTTCCTCCAGAGGCAGGGAGCCGTCAGTATCTATTCATAGCTCTTTGGCGCCCTCTAGTGGGAAGTGTCTGTCAACAACAACATGAGTCTGGGAACTCTGTAGTGAACACCTTTTGAGAAAAAACTAAGTATCTTTCTGCAATTGTAAATGAAGTTTAATGTGAGGTATACATCCAGAGCTGTAAACAATCTTAACTTTTCAGCACACAAATAAAGGGTTGTCACTGATTGTTTAGGAAAACAGCTGGAAATTTCCATTACCGTGAACTAATCAAAATACAGTTTGAATTCAGACAAACTGTATATAATGTGCAGTGACTGATCTGAGGGAATTTCACTTCTTTGGCAGGGATGCAATCGCTGAGATCCGAGCTGTTTGCATTGAGGAGATCGGCACGTGGATGAAGCTCTACAGCGACGCCTTCCTGAACGACAGCTACTTGAAGTATGTTGGCTGGACGATGCATGACAAGGTGAGCAGATACTGCGTCCAAGAGCAGCTGAAAACAAAAGGAAATGCCTCTTTCTTGTTTCTGAGTATCCATCAATGGGGTGGTCCTATTATCTTCTCTGAATCCAGCAAGGCGAGGTGCGGCTGAAGTGCTTGACTGCCCTGCAGGGCCTCTTCTACAACCGAGAGCTCAGCACTCGACTGGAGCTCTTCACGAGTCGTTTCAAGGTGAGCCAGCAGCTGCACAGATTGATTGGATTTCTATTTGCAGCTAGGAACAACAGCAATTTCACTTTTATATTATAATGAGAAATATGACCGCATGTTTAATAGGAAATGTTTCTGAATTTACTTGTGTTTATCTTCTTTTTAATACATTTTCACAACGAGAGAGTATTGTGCTTACATTTGTAATCCTCTGGAGAATATCTGACTCCCTGCTTGATTCTCACTCACAGGATCGCATTGTCTCGATGACTCTGGATAAGGAGTACGATGTTGCAGTGCAAGCCATTAAGCTTCTCACTCTTGTTTTGCAGTACGTGACACCCCTTCTTTTTAAAGTGCTCGCTCTGTGTCTGTTATAGGTGAATCGACGTGTCTTTTGTCACTTAGCCGTTCTGTTTCTGTAACAGGAGTAGTGATGAGGTGCTGACAGCGGAGGACTGTGAGAGTGTGTATCATCTGGTTTACTCGGCACACCGACCCATCGCTGTCTCAGCAGGAGAGTTTCTGTTCAAGAAGTAAGTGTCTTCTTTCATCAAGATGTGTCACTGACCTGCCGTACTTTATGGATTTAATGGTGTAGGACTGACGGCAGCCTTGCCCAGATTATTTATCATATGAACAGACTGTTTGATTCACTTGAGTCTACCTGAGGTAGAGCTGTGTCAAGTAGAGTAGAAGTGTATAATCCATAACGTGAGTGCATTGACACTTGACCTCCCTCAGCCTCAGATTCTTCACTGTTCTCAGGTTTCCATTAAATCGATACAGAAACTTGCATCATTTGGGTAATCCTGATTCTTCTGTATTTAAAAATGTTCAGCCTCAAAGTGCCCAATTTTTGTGTTTAATTGGTGCTTTGATTGATATGATGCAAGCAGTAATTCTAAAAGACTGTATTAAATCTATGTAAATGTGTGAAATTTCATCCAGTTTTATCCGGGGGTCTGCAATGTCCCCCCCCCCCCATTTTCGCCCCTTTATTTGTAATGCTCTATTCTGCTTCTTGAAGGCTGTTCAGCCATCGAGGTCCTGAGGACGAAGGACTTCCCAGGAGAGGCAGGCAGAGCCTTAATGGTAGCCTCATCAAGACTACTGTCTTCTTCTTCTTGGAGAGTGAGGTGCTCAGACTGCTGCATGATGCTGTTTCCATTTCCATTATAATACCCATCAGGACTTCACACATGTAGTTGCTAATTCAAAAACAGCAACAACAAAAAAAAAAAAAACAATCTGAAATTTGCATTAAAATCCTCAAAGATTATTTTTTGTGTCTTGCACCTTGTATTTTGCAGCTTCATGAACATGGAGCCTACCTGGTGGACAGCCTGTGGGAGTGTGGCTCCGAGCTGCTCAAAGACTGGGAGACCATGATCAGTCTGTTGCTGGACGAGCCCGTGCCAGGAGAGGAGGGTAAGGGAAGGCCGCCGAATGTAATTACCTCCTGAGAATTTTTTTTAGACCAGTCATTTTGATAAATAACTGAATTTCTGATTTTTTTTTTTTTTTTTTTTTTTTTTTTCGCTTTTTGTTTTGTTTCTTGGTTGCGTCCGTGCCAGCCCTCACTGACAGGCAGGAGACCGCTCTGGTGGAGATCATGCTCTGTGCCGTCAGGCAGGCTTGTGAATGCCACCCTCCAGTCGGCAGAGGCTCAGGAAAGAGGGTGAGTGTCAGGAAGTCATGCTCGATATCTGGAAATGAACTTCATTCCTTGAGGGATTTCATGTTGTTGTTCTTGTGCTGCATCGAAAAGGTGCTGACTGCCAAAGAGAAGAAAACTCAGCTGGATGACCGGACACGGATCACAGAGATGTTTGCTGTGGCTCTACCTCTGTTGCTGGCGAAGGTGAGTGCGACAGCTAAAGTCACAACTTTTTGAAAAGAAGCCATTTTTTATTCCTTTTAAGAGGTTTCATCCTGAACTACCCAGCCTGATTGCTTTCTCTGTTTTGTCTCAGTACTGCGTTGACATTGATAAAGTCACCAACTTGCTACAAATCCCAAAGTACTTTGATCTCGACATCTACACAACTGGACGGTTAGAGAAGGTTTGTCCCCGTTTCAGCCCATATTCACAAAACCGCAAGGATGAGGTTAACAGTGCGGTTTCCATTTAGCATTTGGATGCCTTGCTGCGACAAATCTGGGAGGTTGTGGATAAGCACACAGACACGGAGGTCCTGGAGGCCTGCTCCACCACCTACCACTATCTCTGCAACGAGGAGTTCACCATCTTCAACCGCGTGGACATCGCTCGATCCCAGCTGCTCGACGAGCTGGTGGACAAGTTCAACAGGCTCCTGGAGGACTTCCTGCAAGAGGTAGGCGCCAGAAGATTCTGCTTTAAACCATGCTCACGTGCGGCCAGGATTTAGCAAGTCTCATCTGTTTGTCCGTCAGGGTGAAGAACCAGACGAGGACGACGCTTACCAGGTTCTGTCGACACTGAAGAAGATCAGCGCTTTCCACAAGTAAAGAACTTCAGTCTGTGCTTAACATTTCAGTCACTACTTATTAAAGAAGGTTGGATAGTTCAAAGTACAGTAACTTCAAGTATTTTCTACTTGCACTATTCTGGTAATTTTTCATGTTAGCTACAATTAATAGCACTCTCATGTTTGATATACATATTTATTTTATCACCAGCAGTAAAAGCATATTAATTTATTTTGTATTTTCTGAATATTAACTAAAATCAGAAAATAGTAAAAGTGTTTTTGGAAATGAAAATGAAGACTCCAAGCAGACGGTCTGTCTTTGCCAGCATCTTTCCCTCAACAAGTGACTTAGGAAGTCACTAAAACTGATTTAGCAATATTTTCATAAATACATATATATTATTCACTTCCAATTGGTTCTGTTTTTCTGCTTCCAGTGCACACGACCTCTCCAAGTGGGATCTCTTCACCAGCAACTACAGGCTACTCAGCACGGGGCTGCAAAACGGGGATATGCCGGAACAGGTGTGCTCATGTCGGGCTTTGGGAATGGGAAAGCCTTGAGATATTTTTTTGAAGAACATTGATCCAAATATAAGACGGCCCTCCCTCAGTACTATTGAAGGACAGGCCAGATTTTCTTAATTTTTATGTGTATTTTCAGTCGCTTAGTTCACAAACCACGTAAAGAATGTCGTTGACTGAACTAATGCAAATTCCTTCTTGTCGTTTAGTCCCACAGTTTCAGTAAGCTAACCACTGCTTGATTCTCTGGCCCTCAGATTGTGATTCACGCGATGCAGTGCACTCACTATATTATCCTGTGGCATCTTGCGAAGGTTTCAGACGGCGCTTCAGTGAAGGTACTGCTCAAATTAACTAATAAGAAAATGAAATTTAATGTGATGGAAATGCCAGTTAATGTGAAAAGTGCATTTGTCAAATGAATACAATAACATTGCTTTCCAACATTGCTTTTCAGGGTGACATGGTGACTTTAAGAAAGCAAATGAGAGCTTTCTGCTTGATGTGTCAACGTTACATCAATACTGTCAACACAGCCGTCAAAGAACAGGTGGGATTAGGATATCTCTTTTATTGCTGTTCTTCATACATGATTTTTATGCAGGTTGCTTGGTATCATCAACAATGCCGATGGGTTGTGTTTGTTGCAGGCCTTCACCATACTGTGTGATCTGCTCCTCATCTTCAGTCACCAAATCATGTCGTCGGGCCGTGAGCAGCTGGAGTCTCTGGTCTACACGCCAGACTCTTCTTTACAGGCAGAGCTGCTCAACTTCATCCTGGATCAAGTTTTCATTGATCAGGATGATGACAGCAACAGCACAGGTTTAAAAATCAATTCCCAGTCTTCACAAGCACCATTCAACAAGTCTCTAATGATTTTTTTTTTTCTTAAATGCATTTTTTGGAACGTTTTGTCTTTCAGATGGACAGCAGGACGATGAAGCCAGCAAAATTGAGGCTCTGCACAAGCGGAGGAACCTTCTTGCCGCCTACTGCAAATTAATCGTATACAATGTTGTGGAAATTGACACTGGAGCAGA
This sequence comes from Salarias fasciatus, assembly GCF_902148845.1. NCBI lineage: Eukaryota > Metazoa > Chordata > Actinopteri > Blenniiformes > Blenniidae > Salarias > Salarias fasciatus. The sequence goes on from NC_043754.1 coordinate 9,950,294, forward strand.
TATATTTAAACAGTACATGCGGGTAAGTCGAAAACCTTCACCTCAGCTGTCAAATTCAATTGGAATCGCTCATTTTGGTGAAGAAACTTTTTTTGTATTTCGAAACAGTATTACAATGATTATGGAGATATCATTAAGGAAACAATGAGTAAAACAAGACAAATCGACAAAGTGCAATGTGCAAAGACCCTCATCTTGAGCCTGCAGAAGGTAAGACGCTGTTTCCAGATGGAGACTCAGACTAGACGCTGCACATTGAGTGTTTCATTATTCATTGCTTTTATTTTAGTAATTCTAGCTATTCGTACAGTCTTGCCAATCCAGAATGAGTTAGTGTGAGAATCAGATCTTTCACATTTCGTTCTAAAAGTGACATCTTTGTGATCGTCCGTTTCAGTTATTCAATGAGATGTTGTCTGAGCTCGGCCTCAGCTTCGACCGCTCGTCGTCCGCCTTCTGTGGAATCAAGGAGCTCGCTCGACGCTTCTCGCTCACCTTCGGTTTGGATCAATTGAAAACCAGGGAGGCTATAGCCATGCTTCATAAGTAAGTAACTGTCTTGAGTGGACGTTATTGATTCCATCTTCGGATGCCTAACAGTAAGTTTCCAATTTGTGGTTCGTTGTTTGTTTCAGGGATGGGATCGAGTTTGCTTTCAAAGAGCCCAGTCCCCAAGGAGAAGGCAGTCCGCCGCTTAATCTGGCATTTTTAGACATCCTGAGCGAGTTCTCGAGCAAACTGCTTCGACAGGACAAGAGGACGGTGTAAGTTTGAGCCACAGTGTGCTATAAGAGCATGGTTGTGATAAAGAATTTGAAAGCACTCTAACACTGTGATTCTTAACTTCTCCAGTCACATGTACTTGGAGCGATTCATGACATTTCAGATGGCCCTGCAGAGAGAGGACTGCTGGCTGCCCCTCATCTCGTACAGGAATTCCCTCCAGGCTGGCGGAGATGACGACACAATGTCCGTCATCAGTGGGATCAGCAGTCGAGGGTCCTCCGTCAGGAGTAAGAAGTCCAAGCCAGCTGCTGCCAGCAAAAGAAAACTGCCCGAAGGTGAGCAGGTTTCCTTCAGAATTCTTTTGTGTAAACTGAAATGCAGCACGATTTTATCAGCACCAACACAACTGCCAAGTTAGTTTTGTTTACTGATATTTGCCTATGATGCTTAACAGGCATGTTGATGTGTGTCTGTACCTCCTCTTTTAGATTAGATTAGTTATCCTAACTGCGCTCCCTTTGAGCTATCAAATATTTGCTCGACGGTTTGTGAAAGTCGCAGGTGGCTGCCATCGTCATAACAAATAAAGAGGGGCACACACATCCATCCGTGCACTCACTGAACCCCAGCCACTGTCACAAATGTGTTCCTCAAGCAGAAGAGAACAGCTGCAGCAGCAGCGATGCGGCCTGGCTGAACCGGGAGCAGAGCGCCCAGACCCCCATGATGATGCATTCGCCGCACCTCACGTCCACCGTGCTGCGGGACCCAAAGAAGATGAGGCCCGAGGACGGCTACGCAGCCGCGCAGTTCACAATGCCCGTCGAGCAGCAGCATCAGCAACCCATGACTCCCCAGCAGCAGCAGCAGCCACACCAAGAGCACCAGGCTCCCATCGATTACAAGTACATCACTGATCCGAATGCCGAGCCTCATAATAGCAACCTGAACATGTCATGTGTTCCTTTTCTTTGTTCAGTAGCGCAGATTTTGAAATAATTCTCGCACGATCTCACGTCGCAGCACCCAGGTCACTTGGATGATAACGCAGAGACAACAAGCCGAGGCTCGGCAGCAGCAGGAGCGGGTCAGCATGCACTACGCCAAGATGAGGAGCCACATGCAGCAGGCGCTGTGAGACTGTGTTTGCTGTATGATAACGAAGGCTACTCATGTCGATTTGCTGACAGACAACTGATGCGTCGCTCTTGTGTTGTGGACAGTCGCCGAGGCTCCGGGCTCATGGAGGACGATGAGGAGCCCATCATGGAGGACGTGATGATGTCGTCTGAGGACCGGCTGGAAGACATCAACGAGGGCATGGACTTCGATACAATGGACATCGATTTGGTAAATCAGGAAATATTAATATGAATTTTTTCGTCCATAAGAAGAACCCCAAAAGTCATATTTTCAGGGCCTGCAAAAGTATTTTTTTAATTGCCCCAACAATAACACTTTATGTCGAGCCGATGATTAAAATCACAGTAAATGAATGTTTTTGCACAAACTGAAGGAGTATTATTGCTCTCTAGTGGTTTCACCAATTCCAATTTTTCACATCATTACGTTCAAATGATTATATATTATCTGATGGAACGATCAGCATATTTTTTAATGCTGAATCACAACAATCACTTTTTTATGTTACTGTTTAGTGCTATTGTTCTAACCGAGCTGCTTTTGTTTTCCAGCCAGCATCAAAGAACCGCAGGGAGCGAACTGAACTAAAGCCAGACTATTTTGATCCGTCTTCTATCATGGATGATTCGGTAGGATGATTCCACTTATGACACCTGTTGTTTGTGACAAAATATGAAGCTTTATGCAGAGGGCAGAAGTGTTTGTGTCATTGATGTAACTGTTTTGAGTGAAATATCACTGTAATCTGAAAGAAGGAGAGGGAAGGCAGCTGCAAGCTGTTTTCTAGCAGTGAAAGAAAAACGTGATTTGTTTCCGAAGAAAAAACTTAATTTCAGCCTCAATTCCTTCAAAGATTACAAACATGAGCTTCAAAGGTCAATGTTGGAGAGTTTGGTGGGGAAGTGGTTTGGTTATGCACGTAGGAGAACTGTGTAGGAAAACGATGCTGAGAGGGAGAACACGAGGGTGCAGATGATAAGAGAGACACGGGAGAACAGAAGAAAATAACCTGCTGTGTCAAATCCAAAGAGGCTGAAAGACAAAGACACTGAAATTCTTACCTCTAGTCTAGTTCTCTCTTCATCTTGGGCCTTTTCAGAAATCTCACTTGTTACTCCCTGTCTAAAAGATGTAGTTTTTTCCTAATGTTCGGAGGGAAGATGTCTAATTTTATTTTTCTTCTGTTTATCACCAGGTTCTCAATGTGTCGATGTTCTAACATGATTTGGGGAAAAGGACGATGTGGCCTCCAAACCTTCTGGAGATGACGGACTGCTTCCTGTGAAATGGACACCAACGTTTGCCTCTTTAACACTTTGTTGCAACATAGAAGGAGAGCTTGAATTAAGAGTTTTATTCTGCTATTTTGGCACGCCGGACTTTTGTCATACTGCAGGGGAAAAGTTTGTTTTGCTGGATCGGAGTCAGGATCTGTTTGCAGTGGAGCATTTTTTGGGTGTGTGAAAAGTGCCAGGATGGATGTTTTGTGGCTGTTGCATGGTGATCGGACTCTCAAGTGGCAGTAATCCAAGCCAATGTTATAAACCTTTAAACTTTTATATTTAAATCAACTGAAAATGTAAATAAGTAGTGGCCAATATAGAGGAGAAGTGAACAGAACTTTAAGATCACAGGAGGATCGAATCTACAGAGCCTGACAGAAATTCAACTTTTATGAAGCTGTTTTGTTGTTCACACCACATTGGCTCTGATCTTTGTCTCAGACGTTTTAATCTTATAGCCATACTTTTACAAGTTTGTCAGTGGATCAGATCATGGCGAGGTTTCTCAAGGCCACGTACGATTGGAAAGGTGTGAGTGATGTTGCCTTCACCTGCTGTACTAAGCTGTAGATCCTGGCATGGCATGTAGCCATATATATTAAAAAAGAAAAAAAAAACGATAAACCTGTACACAGTGGAGTATAATGTGAACCGGCGTGTCAACCTGTTCAAAGGCCTTGCCACAGATGATATACAGAATTCTGAGATTTCTTTGTGATGGTATTTTTTAGAAACATGCGTTCTGCTTTTATATCTTATAGATGACTTTGATTTATAGACATTTTGTAACGACAATCAAATGTAAATGAATGGTTTCTAATAGTGTTATTTCGCATAGATACTAAAGTAATCCTTTTTAACGGGAACAGTTATGTTACTGTAGATACGGCCAGCTCCGATGTGGTGATCGGACTAATTGATCACTGCGTCTGAAATTATTTTGTAATATCGGGAGCATTCATACGATCGTTCATGAACTCTACACGTAATCTCTCTCATATATGCTGACCAGTTCTTCCCACTGTATACTATCTAATAATATCTATTAACAAAGACATGTCATTATTACTATCTTTAGAAGAAAGGTTTGAGAAAATGGTGGAGAAAGTTGTGTGTCGTTTGTTTTTGTTTTTGTTTCTTTTGGGGGGGGCATTATCGGTTTGGTTTACCACTGTTGCGTGTATAAATATTATAGAGCTATTCTAAATTACAAAGTTTTACAGTACTTTAGTCAACCACGATACTATCAGAATTGTATATTATACAATTACAAAAGTGTAATATATTGTGCATCGGTGCTTATTTTATATCTGCAGTTTCTGGTGTGGACTTTTTGGTCATGGTTAAAGAAAAAGAATGTAACTCTTTAATCCTACTAACAGGGCATATTTGGTTTAGTAATGCATTGTTGCGATATTTCTGTTTATCTATAAGCCTGGTTGGCAAATCGAGATTTTATGGAAGGTGTGTTCATACCGTAGCTAGAAATAAATCCCTCAGATCCTCTGAATGTCACTGTAAAACTAGAGAAACAGACAGCAGCACATTCATAGCTAATCGAGCTAGGCAAATAAGAACAATACATCTTCAAATTGCCTGTATATTTACATAAATCATTTCATCTGGGATCTATTCTGTTTTGCATTGAACTGCTGAAATGTGCATACATCTGTATGTTTATATACATATTTAAATATTTGCATATATTAAATTTTGTGTTTCTATCCCATTTACAAAGTGCCGATTGCATCCTTTATTGTTTGTATTTATGTCTGGAGATGTAACATGAACAGAATAAACCATCTACAACTGTGTGATGATTCCAGTGATGTTGTTAAATCATCCTTTGTGAACAATCTTCTTTAGATGAGGCTATCAACGTTTAAACGAGATGCTCCATTTGACAATAATTACCCTACAGTGTAGTGTCAGAACACTTTGTACTCACACATTATAACACATTTCCTCCACACACTGCTGGTGTTTGGGTGAACTAAAACTAGGTTGAATTTACGATGATCATGATTCCACCGATTTGATTTTAACACATTTTTATATCCCTCCTAAACTCTGTTATTATTTATGTTTTAGTCATGCTGTTTCAGAAATATTTGGTTTCACTAAGATAAAAACTGTAAAAGAATGTTGTTGTTTTTTTAATTGCAAAGTGAAAGATCAAACTGATGTACCAGCACAGTTTCAGTATGAAGACAGCTTGAGACGGAGACACTTGTCTTATCTGTCCCACGCTTAGCAGAGAGCTAGCTCCACATTTGACCCTGTGTGTGCCATGATTAACTAGACATCCGGGCTGTGTGGATGGAAGATGGCGACACTTATCCTCCCTGCTGAATGGTTCAAAAACTGGGAAAAATCAGGAAAACAAGAGTTGTGAGTGCATTTTTAATCCACCCTTATGTTGAACGTTAGGGTTATTTTTCAGCTATTCGCTCATAACGTTAAGTGTGGGGATATTAAGGGGATAATATCCAAATATCAGGCCGGTCTTTCACGAGTGGTTGCGGTAGCTAACAAGCTAGCAAGCTAAAGAAAAAAACAGTTCTAAGTGGTTGGCTAACGCGAAACAAAGGTGATTGTGAATTATATAATCGGGAATATTTCATTTTTCGTAAGACGTGTGCATTATTAAATGAAATTCACACTTGCTAGTTCGCCAGCGCTAGCAGTATATTAGCCCTGCCGTTCATTTGTAAACATAATGGCTATCAAAGCTAAGCTAGTTAGCATCCATGTAGCGCCTAACGCTTTAGCGTCACGTCGTTATAATTCGCTTTCTAAGTCCAACAAATCACATAAACGACGAGCCACCAATACATTTAAACATTCGGTTGACAAGCAGTAGTGCAGAGTAGCATTTGAAGTTAGTCGTGTGAAAAAAAACAATGCGTAGTAATCATGTGGAGGGAAACGAGTCTTGACATTTTGTTAAAGCACATTAGCCGGACCGCTAGCTGCCGCGTCGCTTGGATGTTTTCTTACCAAAGCATGGACGTAGTAAGCGTTAATTATGATCATGAGCGATGTAGACTAATGTAATGCTCTTCCTCCCCAGTAAAACATGACCATGATGGGAGCTATGGTCAATAACTTCGGTGCAACTCTCCGTTTAAGTCACTGACGCTATGTAGCGATTGTTAATTTGCGTATGAAATCGGTTGTATGCAAGTGAGATTAGCTAACAAACGGTCGGAGCTTATAGCTGGTCTGCTGTTTCCACGCGTAATTATGCATTCGTGCTAGCCAGATACCCTTGATTATGAGCATCATTTTGACCCCCAACGTTAACAATGTTCCAGCCACTGTACACCAGCACCTTAGCACATCTGCAGTTTGGTCCTGATTTTTAGTGTTGAGCTGCGACCTGAGAGGGAGAACTTGCTGAGAGTGTCTGTGGTCGTTCAGGCAGAGACACAATAGGTTCAGACTGGGTACGAGCTGTGAGGCCTTCAAATTCCGAGATCGGCCTGCAGGGAGATGCTCAAACTTCAGCTCTGTTTGCCTCTGTTAGTAGCTCAGAGCTACATTCGGTTCAGAGCTACATTCAATGTAGTCCCAAGGAGTTTGGAGTCAATTTATACACTGGAGATGGCATCATGTGCAGTGTCTATCTTTTTTATCTGTCACATTGATTGGTGTCTAACTTCGTGCTAATAAGGTCTACATTATTATTACACAACCAGTGCATTTATGTTGTCACTGATGATGTCTCATTCACATAATTTGCTTTGTAAATGAACTATTTTTACTTCAGATTGTGCTAAGTTGACCTGAAAGCCTAATTATAAGCATCCCAGTCTGATTGTATTTGATTTTAACCACTCTGTCTTCTATAATTTTCCTCCATATGTTGTCATCAGGTAATATTTCAGTCTTTGATATTCCTTCAGCCTGTGTGCCTCTGATCACAAAAGAAGGAAAATGATTCAGAATATTTTTTTTTTGTTCTGAATGGGGTATAATTTCATAGGAATGAGGTTCTTCATACCATTCATTCCAAAAAAATGGCTTTTACAGGCACAGTGTTGTTTGGAGTTACAGTACATATATTAAAATAAAGTTGCAAGACTGTAACTTCAGAATTCAGTGTGTTTGCATAGTTTTGTGCCGCTGTAGAACTGTACAAACCAGTATTTCTGATGTTTATGTGTAATGATTTTGAATATCGTCTTGTTTGTAGCGTTCAACTCTGCAAAGACCTAACAGAGAAAACAGATCATGGGAGTCAAATTCGAGGTGAGTTGAGAATGACCTTACTGTTGTCTCTGTAGGTGCAGTAAAGCCTCCAGGTTCCACAAACGCATCTTTTATTTTTTCATGTTAAATATTTGCCACATTCTGGGGGAACCCCTTGATAATTGTCAGATGTTAAGTTTCTTCACTGCTGTACCGAAGTCCTTCAGCTTTGTGCTTTAGCCTTGTGTCGATTGATTTTCAGATTTTTTTTTGTTTCACAGATTATATCGATTTTAAGTCAGATGTGCATTGTTGACTTGTCTCTGCAGAGATACAGGCTGCCTTGTACGAGCTCTGCCACCAGGTTGTGCAGGGAAACCTGAAGTTGGATCTTGTCGTCGGTGTCCTTGGGGACATGATGGTAAATGAGCTTTGTATTTCGTTTGCTTTTTCCCTCCAAATTAAACGATGGCAACTATTCCAATGCGCTTAAAACCTGACACACTTTTAATTTGTTCTACAATTTTGTCACTCCATGTGATTATTTTTGATGATATTCTTGGGTTTGAGAGCTTGCTGGGATCAGACATAGGTGCAGTTAGAAGATCAGAGCTTTAGTGGTTTTGTAGCTCTTTTTGAAATATAGGAAAGCATTGGCTCTGTAATATATGTGAGGAGGGCAGAAATATCTCTATTCAGCTACTGATAGGGAGAGAATTCAGTGTTGGGATGTTCTTCTTTAAGCAACCATTCATTTTGTTTGTCCATTTTTTGCTTCCAGGACCTCAGAGACGACATGCCATCAGTTTTAGCAGATGTGTTCAGTATACTCGGTAAGTTTCAGTGTTCTCCATAAAAATATGATATGACTGTAGCTTTTCCTGTTCATTGTCAGTCTTGTACATATTATTTGTTGCCTACAGATTTAGAGACTGGTGCACTGGAAGAAAAAAACAAGCGTGACCACTATACACAATTGGTTGGAGCTTGTTTGGTAAGAATGTTGTGGTTTTTGTTTTTTGTTTTTTCCTACTAACAAAATCCATCACTCTGGTGAACCATTTACGCTATGATACAATACAAGCTGACAAGATTTTCCACATCACAATTTAGTTTGAATTAAGCATTTGTGTTTTCCCTTCAGTTTTTTGTCCCTGAGGCCATCCTAAAGGAGAGGCTGGATCCAGAAACCCTCGAGTCCCTCGGACTCATCAAACAAGCCCACCAGTTCAATCAGAAGATTGTAAAAATCAAGACAAAACTTTTGTAAGTACAGATGTGGACATCCACTGATATATATCCATGAGTTGTGCGACCTTCTTTTTATTCGATATGTAACTTTCTCTTCAGTTACAAGCAGCAGAAGTTCAACTTGCTAAGGGAAGAAAATGAGGGCTACGCTAAACTGATCACTGAGCTGGGACAAGACCTGTCAGGCAACATCACCAGCCACATCGTCTTGGAGAGCATCAAATCCCTAATAGGTAACTCATAAGTCTTTTTTTAAAGTCTAGATTTGTCAGTTAAATATTGTATGAGGTTTCATTTTCCAGGGATCTCTAGAAAAGTTAAATGTGTGGAATGTTTTTTTACTAGTTGAATTGACTCTCGTACTTAATGTCAGTATGAGGATATTCAAAAGAGCATCTTGGTATTACATAGCAGCTGATTCCATCACATCCCACGTTTCTGTTTCACTGAAACAAATGGTTGTAATTTGACAAGTCAAAGCAGAAGCTGAGATGTTCTGTTTGTTGTCAAATAACTTTTTTTTTTCCTCAATCAACTGCTCCTTTGCATAGTGATCTCAGAAGTATTGTCACTCAAAATTATGTAAATATGTTGTTTCTTTCCAGCTTTAGTTGTGTTGAATTGATTTTATTGATTTGCTTCTTTGTTGGTCCTGATTAATCATCGGTTCTGTTTGCCAACAGGATGCTTCAACCTAGACCCTAACCGTGTCTTGGACATAATCTTGGAGGTATACGAGAGTCGATCTGACCAAGATGACTTCTTCCTGTCCCTCATCAAATCCTATATGTGTGAGCCTCTCACACTTTGCCACATTTTGGGCTTCAAGTTCAAATTTTACCAGGTAAAAATATCGATGTCTCCACAGTTTGAGCATTCATAAATAGGCTAAACCAATTGATATATTTGATAATGTTTCTTAGTGATGTACTGTGTGCTTTGTAAGTTTAATCCTAACAAATGAACATTTTTACCACCTACTTTCCGTCAGGATGTAATGAATTATTTTTCTTCATTCAGGAACCCAATGAGGAAACCCCCAAGTCACTTTACCACATTGCTGCTGCTTTGCTTCACCATAACTTGATAGAGCTGGAGGATCTCTACATACATGTAAGAAACGGGTCTCCATCATAGTTCAGAATTGGAACTGTGAATCCTTAAAGTCAAAATTACAAGATACTGTTCTCACGGTGGGAATCTTTGTTGCCTTTGTGCTGTTTCCAGCTCATGCCACTAGATGCCGCTATTGTGGAGGAACACAAAAATGAGATCTCGGAGGCCAAGCAGATTGCTCGCAAGCTGGTGATGGTCGTGCTGCCTTCTGACAAGAATGAAGACAAAGAAAAGGAGAAGGACAAGGAAGAGGAAAAGAATGACAAGGTATTGAACCGCTGGTGTGTTTGGTTGCCTTTGTGGAAGTGTGTAACCTCAGTACGCATTTTATTTGCATGGCAGGAATTTCTGCAGCCGGTTTTACATTTCTGTAAAACACAGCTGTTCAGCATGTGGTTTGTTTACGTCTCTGGATCCGATGTTAAAAATGCCAGTGTGAACTGTTTCAGACCAGAGAATCACACCACACAGGTCAACATTGCTTTCCAGGAAAATTGTAAATCTAAGCTCTGTGATCACTATACTGGCACTTTTTTTTATTCCAAAATAGCAGTTACTATGGCAATATTATCAGTCTCATTTGATATGCTAGTTTTCTCACTGAATGAATGGGGATGTTTTTTTTGTTTTTTTTTTTTTAATTGAATGGCAGCTTTGTGTATTTTTCCTCATTTGCCCTTTCAATGAGTGGTGGTGAACTTTGGCATATTTCAATAGCACACAGTCATCCGGTAATTGTTGTTGTTTTGTGCCTAAAGCCACCTGATAACCAGAAGCTCGGACTCCTGGAAGCCCTGCTTAGGATTGGAGACTGGCTCCACGCCCAGAGTATTATGGACCAGATGCCTTCTTTCTACGCTACTTCGCACAAGCCCATTGCACTGGCGCTTTGCCAGCTTGTGCACCTGACTGTGGAGCCTCTCTACAGAAGGTGCTGATTTCCATGTTTCACTGACTGCCCACAATGTGTAATTAGGCCCAAAAGCATGCTCAACTACCTTTAATTTCCCAGTTTGATGTCCTATCCATCCCAACAGTTCATGCTTCAGACGAAAAAACGAGAAGGAAGTCTGACTGTAATTTACTGTCTCTTCAGGGCTGGCGTTCCGAAAGGGGCACGGGGATGTGTAATGCATCCACTGAGAAACAAGCGAGCCCCTCAGCCTGCTGAGAACTTTGAGGACTTGCGCAGGGACATATTCAGCATGCTCGGCTACCTGGGCCCTCACCTCTCCCATGACCCCATCCTTTTCGCCAAGATTGTGCGTTTAGGCAAGGCCTTTATGAAAGAGGTCGGTGAAAACTGGACACTTCATTATGACGCCATCGCTGAAATAATTTAACCTTTGCATAATGCTTTTGTTTTTTGTTTTTTGCTTCTTAGTACCAAAGTGATGGAAACTCTGAGGTCAGAGACAAGATGGTGAGTAAAAGAGTTGCTCAGCAAATCTGTGCATCATTGCTCTAAAATTATTTGTGAAACTTGAGCTTTGTCTCGGTGGTTTAATTCCCCTCAATAACCATGCGATTGTTGTGTGTTGGTTGCAGGAAACACTGTTGAGTTGTTTCCTGAGTGTTGCAGACCAGGTGCTACTACCCTCCCTCAGTCTGATGGAGTGTAATGCTTGCATGTCTGAGGAACTGTGGGGGCTCTTCAAACTCTTTCCCTACTATCACAGGTGAGACACACACACACACACACACACACACACACACACACACACACACACACACACACACGCTCCCCGTGACGCTGTGTAATTGAGTCGTCAGTTAGTAAACCCTCAGGCATCGCTCCAGGATAGTGTTTACTTGCTGGAAAGGGAAGAGAAGCACACACAATTAAACTCAAATCTTCAAACCACACTTGGTTTTGCAGAATGAATTCTGATTTTTTTTATTTTATTTTTATTTTTTTCTCCAAGACAAACCCAAATCCCAAGTGCTACGATAGTTTTATTTTTCAAACATTTGATTGGACATTTTGGCACATGCACACTTGAGTAATGACACTCTGCTTTCCCAAGTGTTGTAACTCATTTCAATTCTGGTTGTTTTGTCATTTTGTCGCAGTTAATAATACAGTTTTCAAGGCACAGAAACAGAACATAGAAACACTTTGAAGTTTAGCTCATTTTATTCCTCAGTAAACTGTGTTGACACTGTCAAGGAAAAGATCTGATGGAAAGTGGAGTCCGCTTGGGACTGAGACTCATTAATTTGTACAGTGGGTTGCTCATTAAACCAAATCCACAGATGCAGCTTGAGATTTTTTAAGAACCATTTAAAAAGTAAGCAAAGCAAATAGGGAAGTAAGTTACGCTGGCAAACATCCACACAGGTAAAGTTTTCACAAAGCCAGACTAGAACGCAGCTGTTTGACTATTCCTGTATGGCTTCGGCTTCACACCGTGACATATTTATGCAGCTTGCTGTGAGAGTTGGGATTTCTACTAACTGTGTTTTTATTTTTTATTTTTTTCCTTTTTATTTGTTCTAACCCGCTAGATTTGCCAGTGTGTAAAAGCGGTGGAAAGACAAAGCTTCAGTTTCACTGCCGTTTCTCTCTTTGTGCTCCCAAAGGTACCGGTTATATGGGCAATGGAAAAATGAGACTTACTCCAGCCATCCGCTGTTGGTTAAAGTCAAAGCTCAGACTGTGGAAAGAGCCAAATATATTATGAAGTAAGTCACTTTGCAGAGCATAATGCAGTTTAATGGTGCAGTCATGTTTTACTGTATTCTGCTGGTTTTTCTTGCTGCTCCACCCAAACACCAAGGCAACCTTTGTGTTGTTACAAGGTCTGTGCTCCCATTGTGTCCATGTGTTCTTTTCTCTCACCGTTATTTAAATTGACAAAAGCATTTCAAGTAAATCTTTCTAATAGGACAGTTTAACATGGACATCTTGAAGATTTAAAACTGAGCTTAGTTTGTTGCAGGAATTATTTCTGCCATTGTGGCAAAAAAAATGATTCTAGACGTCTCTTTTATCTTAAGCTGACAACCATAGCTGTTGTGAAGCTTACAGAAGTGATGGTCTTTGATTACAGCAAAGATTGTGTCTTCTCACGAGTTTCATCTGCTTTTTTCTGTCTTGTGCTTTTCTGTTCTCTTCCTCTCCAGGCGGTTGACCAAAGAGAATGTGAAACAATCTGGAAGGCAGATTGGCAAACTGAGCCATAGCAATCCCACCATCCTCTTTGATTATGTAAGTTTAGTTTTCACTGTGTACTTTCTTGCCACTTGAGTTAGAAACCTTAAAGCATAAGCCAGTTGTGGATTTTATCAGAAAGGACACAGCATTCAGTTTTGTTGTACAGCACTCACTTTAAGGCTGACAAGTTAAGTTTTGGCATCAACCTCATCATCATCTGAATCCCATCTTCAGATATTGTCTGTTGGAGCTGATTTGTTAAGTCTTATTTCTGCTGTTCAGGTTTGATCAGGTTCAGGATGAAGTCAGTCGCTGGTGTTGGTGATGTTTAATGCATGCCCTGTTGTTCTGTGTGTCAGATGCTCTCCCAGATCCAGTGGTACGACAACCTCATCGTTCCAGTGGTGGACTCTTTGAAATACCTCACATCTCTCAACTACGACGTGTTGGCCTGTATCCTGCTATTCTGTTTCTCATTTCATTATGAGGCCTGTGGCCTCCAGTTGCCCCCCCCCCCAAAAAAAAAAAATCCACCTTCTGTGTGTATCTGGGTTGTTCCTCTTGACTCTATCTTCAGATTGCATCATCGAAGCACTTGCCAACCCCGAGAAGGAGAAGATGAAGCATGACGACACCACCATCTCCTCATGGCTTCAGAGTATGTGGCTTCACACTCAGACACATTCATTTGCATGCAAAAGGGGGGGGAATGGCGTTTGATGTTTTAATGAGTGTCTCATGTACACCTGTTCCTCTTATGAACTCAGGCCTGGCAAGTCTGTGTGGAGCCGTGTTCAGAAAGTACCCCATTGAGCTGGCCGGCCTCCTTCAGTATGTCACCAACCAGCTCAAAGCAGGAAAGAGGTAAATAGCTGCATAACGGCTTCAGAGAAACTAAAAGACTGACGGGTTTCCGGAGTTTGTTGTCTTTGAGCATCATTTAGGATGAGTTATCTTTATGTTCTTCTGAAGTCACGCTAATTACGGTGATCATCAACAAAAGGATCTTATGTATTCTTTTTTTTAAATAAGAACAAAATACTGCCATGGAAACGTATCACTGTGAAGACACACACAGTGTGTCAACGACATTTGAAATTATGAAAACAAATGGTGCTAGTTAGACCACATGTAAAGCATGATGTATTGTGCACTTCTTTTAGCCTGTTTTCCTTTGCATCAGAATGTGTTTCTCTTCCTTCAGCTTTGACCTGCTGATCCTGAAGGAGGTGGTGCAGAAAATGGCTGGCATTGAGATTACAGATGAGATGACCTCGGAGCAACTGGAAGCGATGACGGGAGGGGAGCAGCTCAAAGCTGAGGTCTGTGCAGTGTCCTCGACCACAATTCTCACTGTCCCATCGCTCGAGTCGCTGTCATAATGAACTGAACTCGGTTCACAGGGAGGCTACTTTGGGCAGATCAGGAACACAAAAAAGTCATCGCAGCGACTGAAGGACGCTCTGCTCGACCACGAGCTCGCATTGCCACTGTGTCTCCTCATGGCTCAGCAGCGAAACGGCGTGGTGTTCTTGGAGGGAGGAGAGAAACATCTCAAACTTGTTGGCCACCTTTATGACCAGGTAATAATTCACTCAATTTATATTATTTTATCAGGTGAATGATGCCTCTGCATCTGATTTATTTATGAATTTCAAAGTGGAAACTGTTTCATCACGGAATCAGAAAGTTATCCATGCAGAAGTAATGGTTTCCCTTCTTGCAGTGTCATGACACATTGGTGCAGTTTGGTGGCTTTCTGGCCTCCAACCTCAGCACAGAGGATTATATCAAGCGGGTCCCCTCCATCGACATCCTTTGTAACCAGTTCCACACTCCACATGATGCTGCCTTCTTTCTGTCTCGGCCAATGTATGCCCATCAGATTTTGGTAAGTGTGTTCTTCTTAATTTTTTTTCTCTTTGCTGCTTTTTAAAAGCTTTAATCCAGAATAAAGGAACGCGTTAAAGTTGCCGAACAAATTCTTATGAACGATGTGAACTGTGTTTGAGATATTATTTGTATTTGATTCTTACAGCTTTAAAATCTTATAATAATCCTGAAAAGAGTAGAATTTTCAGATAAATGATCAACTGGATGCTTTCTCTCAACAGTCCAAGTACGATGAGCTGAAGAAGGCAGAAAAAGGCAATCGGCAGCAACAGAAGGCACACAAGTATGTGGCAGCCTGTGAACAGGTGATGGCGCCAGTGCACGAGGCTGTGATATCGCTCCACCCAGCCAGGGTCTGGGATGACCTCCGCCCTCAGTTCTACGCCACCTTCTGGTCGCTAACCATGTACGATTTGGCCGTGCCGCAGTCTGCCTACGACCGTGAGGTCAATAAGCTAAAGGCCCAGATCAAAGCCATCGAGGAAAACCCCGAGATAGTGAGTAGTCGGATGATCATCACCAAACACACACACACACACTCTCTCACATGCCTCCATGTAACTGGAAGGTTTTTTTTCAACTGTACGATTCTTCTAAGTCTAAGAGTGTAAAGCAGCGAGAGAATCTGTAGAAGAATTTCTGTGAGAAGGCATGTCATCACCACAGTAATAAGTGAAATATCTCAGGTCTGTAATTGTGGCGTGCCTTGTGATTTCTGTTTATTGCAGCCATTGAATAAGAAAAAGAAGGAGAAGGAACGTTGCACGGCCCTGCAGGAGAAACTCCAAGAGGAGGAGAAGAAGCAGTTGGAGCACGTACAAAGAGTTCTGCACCGGCTCAAACTGGAGAAGGACAACTGGTTGTTGGCCAGTAAGTATCAGTGTTGCCCCAGTTAAGTGTTCATGCCGCCTTTGGCATTTCTGTTTATAGTTGAAAAAAGAATAAAAGGGCTGAAATGTTTGTGACATTTTGTTTTAATACATTTGATAAGCTGAAATGCATAGTTTGGAGATGTTTGACATCATAATATTAACAACAAATACTCTACCTCGTGGTAAAGGGAGACATCTATAGAAATCTCAAGCCAGCACTGTCTAAATGCAGATCGAACGCCCTTTGTTGTTATGCTATTGTTACTAATGGAAATTTGAATGAATCTCCACAGAGTCCACGAAGAATGAGACCATTACAAAGTTCCTGCAGCTCTGTCTGTTCCCTCGCTGCATCTTCTCGTCCATCGATGCCGTGTACTGCGCCCGCTTCGTTGAGCTGGTCCACCAGCAGAAGACACCCAACTTCTGCACCCTGCTGTGCTACGACAGAGTGAGCGTTTTACGTGTTTGCTTAGACCTCACACACGAAAAACTGAAGTGGGATGCCTTATAACTGCTGACATATTCAGATGTTTTTATAAGACTCAGTCCTACAGAACAAAAGTAAATTACGGTTTTAAATTGTGTGCGTTTATTCAACTCTTTTGTTCCTTGTGATATTTACATTACATTAGGCAGTTTAACCCTAACGCTCACTCTTGTGTTGCTCGCCAGGTGTTTTCTGCGACCATTTACACCGTGGCCAGCTGTACGGAGAACGAGTCCCACAGATACGGACGCTTCCTCTGCTGCATGTTGGAGACGGTGACCCGCTGGCACAGTGATCGCGCCATCTATGAGAAGGTGTCCAGTCCTACTTGCTCGCGTTACCCAAAATATCGATTCAGTTCTAACGACTTGTGTGAAAATTACCTGCGTATGAATCTCTCTGTTAAGGATAAGGATAAGGTGCTTTATTGGTCATTATACAGTGAATGTGCAACGAAATTTGTCCTCTGCATTTAACCCATCCATCAATGCTGTTATTGTGTGTTCACAGGAGTGTGTCAATTACCCCGGCTTCCTGACCATCTTCAGAGCCACGGGCTTTGACGGAGGAAACAAAGCAGATCAGCTAGATTATGAGAACTTCAGGCATGTGGTGCATAAATGGCACTACATGCTGACTAAAGTAAGCCGCCCCCATTGTCTTTATATTTTCTTCACAGTTCCTTTTACCTAAATACAACAAAAGCACTGGAGAGTGAGTTTTCATGTTTAATAATTTTTGATTGCTGCTCCAAACAGGCTTCGGTTCACTGCCTGGAAACGGGAGATTACACCCACATCAGGAACATTCTGATTGTGCTCACCAAGATCCTGCCGTGCTACCCGAAGGTCCTGAACCTGGGCCAAGCGCTGGAGTGCCGTGTCCACAAGATCTGCCTTGAGGAGAAGGATAAGAGACCAGATCTCTATGCCTTAGCAATGGGGTAACACAGCATTGTGTGCTGTTCAGCTCTATGAGGAGCATACAGTTAACATCTTTTCTGTGACATGTGGGATTAACATGGAAATGTGGGAACAATTTAGAAAGAATAGTATCTGTTCACACTGACATAATACTTTCCTGTTTTTTTTTTTGTTTTTTTTTTCAGGAAATAGGATTGTTATCATTACACACATTTATATCAATTTGGAAGATATTTTTAGCTGTAGTGTGAATGTGGTTATTACTTAGTTTATTGCATCATGTAACAGTATTCCAACAGTACCACCATTCACAATTTCACAATGTCTGTAAAGCCAGGTAGCCAGCCTGATAGTTTCTGTATTGGAACAAAATCAGGCATTAGTCAAACAATCGCACGAGTGTCCACACTTCTGCGCCTATCAGTCAACAGGTCGGCAGCGTAGAAAGCAAACACAGCATGTTATCAGAGCTCAGTTATGTGTTTTTCTCCCTGTGAACTCTCAGACCTTTGCACTGTGTGACACTCAGAAGTTCTTTTGAGGCTTTGCCCGTGCTTCTTTGCAAACCCTTTATGCGTCTTGCAGTTATTCAGGTCGCTTGAAAAGCCAGAAGGTTCACATGGTTCCAGAGAATGAGTTTCACCACAAGGAACAGCCAGCGCGCACCACGCCTGCCAGTCAGCAGAACGGCCCCGGCAGCACCGGCAAGCCCGCCACCAGCACCAGCAAGATGGAGGAGGGGACATCGGAGGACGGCGGTGAGTGATATTACAATATTACGAACCACCCACTGTGGATAGAGCATGTTGCTTTTATTTATTTTTTAAGCCATGGACATAAAATACAAATCGAGGCCCTAAAATGAAATCGGTGTGGTTTTTAAATCCTCCTGATTGTTGTTTATGCAGACCGGGGAAAGGATAAATCTCAGGGGACTACAAAACCAGTGAACAAAGCCAACAGTGCAGCAGCCAAAGTGACCACCAGCAACGGGAATGGTGCTCTCAACAGGTGCGTTATCCCATAATTCTAACATCTGTTAGAATTATGGTCATAAAACCACTCAAGATTTATTTTTTTTTTTTTTGATGGAGGTTTTTCTAAAAGTTGCCTGCTACTTTTCAGCACCAAAACTGTTAAAGATCGGGACGACAAAGAAAAGAGTGGGAAGGAGAAAAAAGAGAAAAAGGAGAAGACACCAGGCGGCATCTCCGATACAAAGGCAGAGAACAGACGAGAGAAGCAGAGAGATGAGAGAGCAGGGAAGGAGGAGCGAATGCCGCGTGAGGGTAAGGAGAAGACCCCAAAGGCAGATCGGGAAAAGCTGAAGTCAGAGGAGAAGAGCATCAAAGACGACAAGGCCAAAGCCGGAAACGGGGAGCCAATGGAACCGTCCAGGGAGCGTGACGCCATCAAGGAGTCCAAGAGCAAGGAGAAAGGCGACAGGAATGCTATGCCGGGGTCCCTCAAGTCACCAGGCTCGAGATCCGAGTCCGCTGAATCTGAGAGGGGTGAGTCTGAGCGCCGTACGGCTCAGTAAATGCAGCTCCAACACTGAGAACTCATTTTCCCAAACGTGGATAAGTGCAGAACATCTAAATAAGTTCCCCCACTTGTCCTTGCAGATCATAAAAGACGAAAGCTCGACAGCCACTCTTCCCCGTCCCACTCCTCATCTGTAAAGGTTAGTATGGCTTGAGGAAGGCTGTGCCCGTTTCTTCTCTATCTGCCGGAGAGTTCCCTGCCGTTGCACATTCCAGCAGCCCCGAAGATCAAGAGGAGCTGTCCTACACGCAGGCATCGGCGTCTGGAAAAGCCCAACTACCCCCACGCTAGTTGGGAGGAATTCCATGGACATCAGCATATTGTTTTGCAGAATTGGGAGAAACCTCTCAAGGACTTAGCCAAGAAAATATTGTATATATTGAGTATTTTCATATTGAAATATTTACCTATTTTCATAGTAATGGAAGCAGTCAGTGTGCCTTGAGAAGAAAGTTTTTTTTTTTTTTTTTTTTTTTTTTTCCCCCCCCCCCCTTGAGCCTTTCAGTATTCCGTGTGGAGTTTTTGATTTTTTGAGAATAATCACCTGATGTAAAGTGGCTTGCCAACTCAAGAGCTCTTCAAAGGCAAAGATTTTTTTTTTCACTTTTGATTCCTCCCCCCCCCCCTCATCGGGAGCAGTTTCACCACTTGAGGTGGTGCCCAAGATTTTTTATTCCCCCCCCCCCCCCCCCCCCAGTTTTTCAAGCGACAAATATTTTCTGTTTTGAAGCGATGGAAAAGTGTTGTGCTCCTCCCTCAACGTCCCCGGATGCAGCGCAGAGATGGATGGCATCCAGCACGCCCGTCTGCAGCCGGGGCTCTCTGCTGCATCTGAGTCATTGGCGCCTCTTCTGTCCCCACCCGTTAAATCGGCCTGCACGCAGTCTCCACGTCACGCCACGCGTGTCCAGCCAACCCTCCCGGCTCGCCGCAACGCCGTCCTCACGAGCCGCCATCAGCATCTACAGTCACACCTACCTCCTGGCAAGCGTTTTGTGGGAGACCGGCGCCCGCCAGCGTTTCCAGATCGACGGAGGAAACGAATGTTGCCGCTTCCAGTCAGCCAAAAATGCAGAGGGAAAATAAGGCCTGCCCCCACAGAGAGTGAGCGAGAGAGCGGGCGGCGCCTGGATCGTCGGGAGTGTCGCCCAGAGTGTCGGGAGCTTGTGATAGGTGTATAAGTTACCCTTCCACCAGAGAGATAGGCTCCATGTGTCTTATCCATTCCTGAACTGTAAGTGACAGCAACAGTTACGTATGTAGGGCTACAGTCAAGCACATCAGATTTGTCATAAACACACACACACACACACACACACACACACACACGCAAATGCAGCAGAGACAGCACACACATAGGCACATGCATACACATCATTTACAGCACTTGCACTTTAAACATTGAAACACCAGCTGTGCTGTAGGACTTCTCTATTCTGCTGCCTGAAATTACAGACTTGTCTTTAATATTAAGACTAGCAGTTATTTCATACGAGCTCAGGACTTTTCTATTCCAGTATTGACATTCCAGATGTTGAGCCCATGAACTCTCCTCTCTGTAATAACCTTGTCAAAGCCTCAGTCCCTGAAGGTCAGAGACGAAGGGAGAAGTGCGCTGTTGGTCCGGCCAGCCTCGACAACCCCAACCCCACCCCTTCTTCCAACTCTCTACTGCTGTCTGACAACCTCCTCCCAATTCCCCACCCCCTCCCAGCTCATCTGTCATCTCCATTCATCCCTACAGGACAATAGCATCGAACCCAAGGAGTCCACATCCAAGGTTTGAACTGATTCTGCTATTCGCTCTTTTCTCTAACGCTCTTTTCTTTGTTTACGTGAAAGAAAAAAACACATGAAATACTGACTGGAAACAGCTCGCAGTCATACTTTTACAAACTGCAGGTCATTATTTCTTCTTCTTTCGATGCCAAGTTTGTTTTTCTGATTCAGAATGACGGGTTCTGCAGGGACAGGGCAGGAAGTGTTTCATGGTTTTAGCACCACAATAAATTTCAAAAGCAACTATGAAGGCAAGTCACCAAGTCTCTTAAACATTTGTCTGGAATGAGTTGTGAGAATTTGCCCCAGGGTCTCCAACTGTAAGTTAGACACTAAAACTGTCCAGAGCCCAGTGTGTTGGAGTGTTTGCCTCCATAAAAAGCAGTGAAACCTAAATCTCCTCTTCTACCTTGTAAAATGGAAAATACCTCAAATATGATTTTTTTTTTTTTTTTTTTTTTTTTTTAAAGTAAGGAATTGAGCAACAAGGTTGCCACAGTATCATCAGAGGCAATGTGCTGGCTTTAAACCTGTCAAACTTTTGTCTATTTTAGTAAATTCAGGTCAGCCGGCCTGCTTTCATGCACACTGAAAAGCTGATCGTGCGCCAACATGATCCCTTGAATTATCTTATAAGTTCAATATTTAGATCACGGAGGTGAGGACAGTTATCTAACTTAATTCTTTTACCTCTGCACAGGCACTTCTCGGGTGAAGTGGAGAGGAATTTCCTGTTAAACGAAACGGAAACTCTCAGCAGACCCGATGCTAGGACAATAACAGGAAGGCTGTTATTCCACCACTTATGTGCTCCAAAAGATTTCCAATAATAGAATAAAACATGTACAACAGTGATTTTTTTTTTTCAGTGCATGTCAATATATAAGATCCAGTTATCACAGTTTTCTTGTTATATGTGGAGGGAATATAAACAATGTGTGTGTAAATGAGTTCAGTGTGAATTGTTGCGATAGCCCCAGCTTGTAAAGGCTTTCTGTTCAGGTTATTTTAGCGGTTTAATTTTTGTATTTCCAGTGTTAAAAAATGGGACTTGTAGTGTTTTTATAAGATCAGGTGTGAAGAGTCCAGCAAAACAACCCGCTGATGCTGGGAAATGGGTTGAGTCGTGTGAAGTTCGCAGGATGTAAAACCGAAAACATATAAAAACTGCTTATTTTTCTCTACATAACAAATTCTCGCTTGCTTGCTGTCAAGGTTATTCCAGTTAATCCGCAACACGCGGTACATTCAGTAACAAAAATCCTTCACAATAATTCAGGTACAAGCTGAAACGGTATACAAGGTTTTGCGTGAACGCCGGACGGCCGTGAGCCTCGGTGAAGTTTGATCACAGCCATCAGTCACATTTCCGTGTGAAAGTCTTTTTGTTTGTTTATTTTTTTTTTTTTTCATTTGTTTTGAAAGTTCCGGGACAGATCAAAACTGATTTACAGCGAGAACAAACGGGAAAAATGTCTTCATTAGAATTCTCCAACCTTCAAGCTGTTGCCAGTTGCAGACGCCGAATGCGTCCTCTTCGCCTGCTTGTGACACATTCAGCTAAAAGTGAAACGGTCTTATTATACAGGCCCGCGGGGAAATCCTGCCTCCATCAAAAGTGTTTGAATGTTGTTAAAACTGTTTTTCAGGAGGTGTTGACTCAACCGTATCGTCACGGTGTGTCTGATACTGTTGAGGTGAATCATCTCGATCAGTACGAGGTGCATTACGGTGGATGTGTATCCTGATTTCTAGAAGGTTCTGGATGTAATTGTATTCTGTATTTTATATAAGTCATGGTTAATCAGTATAAGAGGAGAGGAAAAAAAACACTTTTCAGCATGCTTTAGTAAGATGAGAGGAAGTTTTGTACATTATCGTTGCAGAAGCATCTTTTTAAGTGGAGTGTCTGCAACGAATGAGGCGTTTACTCCGAGTGATGCTGATTACATCCCAGGATCATCACGAGTTGAACACACTTTACTCTCTTTAGTGGAAAAGGTTGATCCTGGTTCTCCTTCTTTTCTAAAAAGACCTCTAATTTTCTCTCAAACACACTTCCCTCATTAAAGTGGATTATGGCCGCATATTTTTAATAGGCCCATTTTAGACTCTTAGAGGCATAATTTGGTGAACGATAGCCGAGTTTGTGTGTAGGCTGTGGAAATGAGGAGCAGGTGACTCAGTATTTCATCCCCTTCCCTGAGACGTAGCTCTCAAACAATAGAACCTGTAGAAATTAGTCTGAAACAGATTTAGTACGACGGTGATTTATAAGCTTTTTATCACAGTGACAATTACGTGTTCAATAGAGGTGAGATTTTCAGCAGCTTTCCTTTTTTTTTATATATATATATTTTACACATTGATGCAGGAAGACAGGTGGAAGGCGTCTTGTTTAAAACTTCATCTCATCAAACTAAATGATATTAACACTGTGAGGTAAATTTGTCCGTGGCCACTTCAGTCTGTTTGGTTCCCTTTCAGAACAACCAGCCTGAGCATCTGCTAACGGAGCTCTCAGGTCTCCGCTCTCCAGAGCGGACTGGACCTCTGTAGCCGCAAATTGAAACTAAAGAACTTTGCAGTTTTTTTTTTTTTTTTTTTTTTTTTTTTTTTTTGATTGATTGTATTTTCCCCTGACCTTTCTTCATCACCTGCTCAGACGCCTCTCTATGGTTCGCATCGACGGATCACTTCAGCTCGCGCGCCAGCTCTCAATCAACTCTGAGCCACTTCTCTCTCTTTTGTGCGGGAAACAATCAACATTTAGCAGCTCCGCTTACTTGTGAAAGCTTTCAATTTGGCCAGCGAGTTAAGAGCCACTACACAGTTGTTCCTGCATCGGTGAAGATCACTCTAATACCGTGTCTCATATTTTGTGAAGTTTGAGGCAGAGTCGAGGACACACACTGCAGATCGGTACAGTTTCGTCAATGTTTTGCGCTTTTTAGATCAGTACAGTTAAACGGTTACACACGGCAGCGATATCAACCCCTGATATAACCGTTTTGCTTGTTGTTCTCTTCATATGTAATTGTCTTTGCAGCACCACATCACCTACAATTCACTCTCGCGGTCCAAGAGCAGAGAGAGGGAGCTGGACAAGAAAGACTCAGAGATCATACAAGGCCGATCCAAAGAGAAGAAGGAAGAAAAGGATCGCAAAGAGAGGAAAAGAGTCAGTACTCTGAAAGCAAGGCACTCCTGAGAATTACAGCTGTAGGATCTGAGTCTGGACAAATTTGCATTAGTCTGAATAAAAATGTTAAAACTAAAAAGACATGCCACCAGAGTTCAAGTGTATTTTTGCAATCCAGAACACGATATGATGATGCTAAGTCATGTTATCGGCATTTCAGGAACACAACATCAATGATCGAGAGACGAGCCAAGAATCCAAACGCAGGAAGGACGAGAACGGCACCAGTAAGTCCTCCGGCCTCCAGAAATCCCAAGCACTTTCCCCAGAAGGAGAAAACAAAGCTCCAGGTTAATCTTCTCCTTCCAGATTCCTCCAAAAACAGCAAGAGCACAAGTCCTTCCAGTGACTCCCCGCTGTCGGTGGAGAAGGAGAAGAGCAAACGAAAATCATCCAGCAAGGAGAAGATGGAGTCTGTGAAAGCGGAGCGAACGTCCTCCGGGGGGAAAAAGGTGAGTTTCACTCAGCGCCGCCCCAAGTCCGGCTCTTAGCAGAAATGTGAGAAATAATGGGTTCACCTTGTATTTCAGGAGTCCAGACATGACAAAGAAAAGAAAGAGAAGAGGGACAGCAGCGGCGGGAAAGAGGAGAAAAAGCAATATCCTTACATGTAGACAGAGACTGTGTCGCTCGGCGGCAGTGGTTCGCGCTCTACGGTCTGCTCACTGAATCCCATCCAAAGCGGCGGAGGACACCTGCTCTGCGCCAATCCGTCATCCTGAGTTCACTCACTAAAATTTAGTGTCGCCACTTTGTGCCGGGTGCAGCTGCTCGCCGCTCCGAGTCTGTTTTCCATTACGGGGGAAATGACTTCCATTTCTATCCATTGTGTGTCACGAAGCGCACTGGAGATCCAATAAACGCCGCGGCGGATGTCACTCCGCAGCGAGACGCCAGCCAACGGGACCTGCTTGTAAACATAATTAGCACACTAATCCTCATGGTAGAAGTGTGGGACTTGTCTGATTCGAGCATTAAACCGTCGACTCATGTCTGTCCTGGATAAAGACCCTCCCTCTGATCCGGGGAGCCGGGCTGAGGATCCTTCCAGGACAGCTGTAATGTTCCACTTTCAGACAAGTTTTCACATTCTTGTTTTTTTCACCCCCTGGTTAAATGATGCGAGATGTCGATTCGAAGTCTGTACACCAGCTTCCGTTTAATTGATTCGTCATCAGAGTCCGACTGAAGCTGCTCCCAGATGATTTTCCACGTCCTGACAGAGCGCTGGCACGTCGGCGTCTCGCTGGGGTTAATTTTAGCATTTCCCTTAACAGGCACACTCATAAATCCTCTGACAAGCACAGATAATGTGCGTTAATCAGTGAGGGTAAGACCCGTTGGGCCTCCTCAGAACCCGCTCCTGAAAGCAGCCTCGTTCAGTGTCCGACGCGTTCTCGGTCCTCTTTGATCCTCGCGTGCCGCCGCTGCCGCTGCTGCAGAACTGGAGACGCTGTGCTTTTATCTGCGAGACATCTGCACCTCCATCTGTACTCCGTTGTTAACTCCAACTCCGATTTCTTTCTGCCTGGTGTTTTTGTTTTTGTTTTTTTCGCTGTCCTGTAAACTCCCGGCCCCGGTGTTGTAGTTCACCTCACAGACTTTCAAACCTTCACTTAAACCAGCTCGGATGTTTCGGTTCTTTTTTTTTTTTTTTCTTTTTTATTACTGACTATGGACACAATGTGCAGCCATATTCACAGTGTTATTGTTTTTACTACAGAAGAGGTCACTGTATGAAATGATCTCTTGGTAGCATCTGGTCATGGATTCAATACCCCCATGCTTGGAAAATGTGGATTTTTTTTTGTTTTGTTTTGTTTTTTGTACTTGGCCCAGCTTTGCTTTTTTTGCTCATTTTATTAGAGATAACATGCTTTCCATGCTCACTTACCTCAAATCCTTCTGAGATATTTAGATACCTTTTATTTATTTATCTCCGTCTTTTAATCCGAGTCAGACCGTAGATGTAAGTGAGGAAGCGTACAAAGGACCAGTTTGTAAATTGTGTACAATAATAAAGAGTGTAACATGAAATTCACATCATGTTATTTCTGTTTTTTTGTTTTTAAATTGATGTCCCATGCTGTTCTTTTGTGAGCTTTTTTTTTTTCGTTTTGTTTTCTGTTAATCAGGTTTTTACATAATTTATAAAAAAAAAAAAAAAAGTCAATTCAATCTTGATTCAAATGCAAAATTGTAAAGAAAAAAAAATCCTGAAACAATTCTGAGCTCAGTACTCCAAATGGAACTGCTTTGGAAAATGACATTTGGAGATTTTATCTGCTGTACTCAATGAGTGTAAGCTTTTTTTTTTTCCCTTCTTTTCATTTATTTTTTAAGACGAACCCCAATAAATAGTTTTCCTAGTGTGTCACTTTGATACAGTCTCCGACTCTTGTGTGTCTCATTCTCTTCTTGAAATGAAATAAACCATCCCGAAGATGAATATAAACCTGATTTTTATTAAGGAAATGTAATAAAATCCTTTGTACATGACCTCTCCACGGAGGCTCGTCGTGTTCATACATGCAACTCTCGGGGTTGAGGTACTGTTACAAATGAATTGGGGAAAAAAAGAAAGAAACTAAACTCAAACCGGATCACCCGTCGTAACCGAACCAGGGTCCATTTCGAGTTGCAGTTGGCTCAAACTTATCACCGAGTTCACATGCACTTTATCTGGGGAGAAAAAAAGGATGAGAGAGGCTGATAATACTAAACAAATGTAGGCGCTGTAGTTTTTTTTTTTTTTTTTTTTGTTCCGTCTTCAGTTTATAAAAAAAAAAAAAAAAGTTCACCTATACAAACAGACAAATGTTTCATTCGTTGCTCTTTCCTCAATGTAAAGCTCACGTTCTGCACGATGCATAGACACAGAAAGCTCATCACAACCGAAGAAGCTATGGTGTGTTATCGATTTACCAGAAAAGAAATGTTTTTGAATCACAGCTGCAGATACTGCACTTAACATGAGAAACGGCTTCTAAGAGTGTACAAAGTGTAAACCATAAGCTCAGTTTAAACCGCTGGTTACATAAAAAGGGGGGGGGGGGGGGTCGCTGTCCTAGACTCTAGGGTATTTATAACTCTTCTGATTTCAACAATATGGCACTAAGTGATTTAAAAAGCGGACCTCATTTCAGGAGTTCAGAAAAAAGGTTTCCAAACGGTGGCAGTTGAAACCAACGCACTCTCACATGATTGGCCGAACACAAGCGTCTCAGTAAATACAGTCAGGTGTTTGAACGATGTCCGACAGGATCTGAGGTCCACCCGGTCCGACATCCACTTGTTTCTTTTTTTCTTATCTGCCCGTTTCGTTGATGCTTGTCCTAAATATTCCGACACTGAAAATAGTCTTATAATAAAACAAGAAAATGACTTTACGTCACTAAATATAACATTTACCCAACGGAAGATTTCACCACAAAAATATGTCTGTAAAGGATTCAAATGACTTAATAAGAACTTCAAGAGTCTGACTGTAAATAATGGCTTTTTTTTTTCTTCTTCTTCTTCTTCTTCAAAATAGAAAACAACTTAAATTACATCAGTTCATCTAATTGTCGTTTGAAGCGATGTCTTTGCCGACTTTTTTTATGCTCTTTTTTCTTTTTTTTTTCAAGTGAATAAAATTTCAATTGCATTGCCGTGATGCTGAAATGCTCCATAAGGCACTACGAGAGGCAAATCCCATGTTTCCAGAAGCAAAGTGTCCTGTTGCGTCATTGCCCTCTGTTAGTGTGACGGGTTCTTGGGAACCCAGCGTGAGCACTTGTTGAACTTGGAGGCTTATTGTGTCCAAGCTGACGACAAAGGAGGCTTCTGCCTCCGCGGTGCCAACCTCGGGAGTGTCGGGGTCACACGGAGTGGCGGGTTCTATCCGGACGCAGCGGCGGGTTTCAACCCTGCGGAGACATTGGCGGGACGAGATCAGTAGCTGCGCTTGAAGTTTGAACGGGTTTCTGGACGCGCGGAGGCGTACCCACCGTCTAGATCTTAACGCTCTCCGTCCCGTACACGTTGTAGCCTTCACGGTACGTGGCAAAATTCTGGGTGTTGGCGGGAGGGGCCGGCTTAAAGTTCTGGGCATTCTTTGCCAGCTTGAGTCTTTTGGTTTCTTGCCGTGACTTATAGCAGAACTCTATCAGAGCCACGGTCATAGCCAGGCCGAGCCCCCCGACCAGAATATAGAAGACTCCTGCCACGTTGCTCAGGCTTAGAGCACTTGTCTTGTCCTGGGGGAGGTAAAGACCGCCATTAAGACTTCTTTAAAGTGGCGCTTTGAGACTGAGCTCATATACACCCTCACATGTACATCCTGCTGCACTAAAACTACTCAGTAACTAAATGTGTCTACAAAAAAAAAAAAAAAAGCTCTATTATAGTTTCCTAATTTGGCCTAAAAATGATGGATAAATGAAAAATAGAAGAGCTTAAGTGTGTCTATTTGTGATCTACGGAGCTGAGAAGGTGAATGTAGAGAGACTTGCTATCTATCCTGCCCTGCGGTCTCTTTACGAGGCCGCAGTTATGAGGAAGGCGGTCGTGGTCGTACAGGTCTACAGATCAAACCCTCCATTCGCTATCATAGTTCTGCTCAAGTTAACCTAAGAAGAAACACTGCACAATCAAAGTGGCAAGCTGTGGAAGGCGAACTGAACCATTTTGCTGCTATTAAAAGCCAAACAGTAATATTGAAATTCATTTATGTGAGTTTTACCATTTGCATCCAAACCCTGAAGTTAAAAAATGTCATTTTAAAATCTAAAATACTCTGTTGAAGGTGTATATAAACAAAGCGTCTCTTACTCTGACACTCCGTGTACGAGGCCTGACTATTAAATACTTTTTGACCACTTTGTGCTCAAATGGTATTTAAAGGTCAGGTCGGGCTTTGTCAGAATAAGGAGGCCTTCTGGGAAACACAAACAATTTGACATACAAATGAATAAGACCGCCAATAAACTAAATTTCAATAGAAGATTGGGTGAGAAATAGCAGTACAATGGTTTCAATTCAATGATTCAAAAATTTTTTTTATGATGTGTGATCATGCTGCAGTTTTGGAAATTAAAAACTCTACGTACAAAATGAGTTCATGTGATGAATCGATGGCAGACTACAGTATGTGTGAAGTTAAATCTGCTTCACTTATGTGTTGTTCGGAGGGGCAAACAAAGTATCCGGATATGCTGTGTCATGAATGTATGCCTTAAAATGTTTGCATATGAACAGTTAAGTCAAAATGCATTTTGCGGTTTAGTATAAAAAGACCTGCAGCGACTGACCTTACTTCCAGAGTCCTTGGTTCCACATTCACCCTTATCGTACCACCATTTGTTTTTCAGCTTGTCTAAGATGCCTTGTTCACTGAGTTTCAATACTGCAAGGTTTACAGGAGTTCTTCACGTGGGAAATAACATAAATAACATTGTATTATGTTATTTTATGTTATTCAACTGTTCTTTTTTTTTTTTTTTTTCTTTAAAAACTACTTCATACTGTACAAAGCGATAGAGCAGGGTCCTGGCCAACAAATCACAGATAGCAAGCAACACTACAGTATGTATATCAATATGTAAATATGTGACTTTTATGATCCATGACTACCCTAGCATGCCAGACCCCACCTATATCGCTTTGAGTAATCGGCACACACTGATCACAAGAAGAAAGAAAACATTTGAACTTGCAGAGTAAAAGCAGCTGCTGCGTAGCTTTCAAAGAATGAAATAACAAACAGGCAGTAATTGCTCAAGGCACATCATTTTCGCTTTGGGCAGCCTTTTTTTTTTTTTTTTTTTTTAATCATGTTTAGCAAGGTGGATCTAACAGGAACCCTTTCCTGACTAACAAACACAGCAGTCCAATTTCATTAGCCGCCATCAAAGCTAATGTCTCACAAAGTCCCCTCTTTAAACCCGAAGCAGGCTGCGTTTGTGTGGATCAGATAGGAAAAGCAGGTGCTTCAGAAATCATTCAAAAGATGGTGCCGTCGCCCCGATTCACTGGTTTGTCAATCAATCCCTCCCGTCTGTCGCTCTGCAGCTGCACATCAGCCAGATGAAGTTGGGATTTTGGAAAGCCCCGGAGGGCAGGGGTTTGTTTTGTAAAACATTATGCTCCATTCTCTCGACTGCCAGATTCCCAGGCTTGTTTCCTTTCAGAGAATAGATCAGTGTTTGTAATTCAACATCGTCAAATATATTGTATTCACCACTGTGTGTTTTGTATCTCAAGCAAAACACAAACATCTCTCTATCTCTCTTTTTTTTTTTAAAGTTCATCCAAAATCAGATCAGTAAAGTGATGTGAGGCGCAGGTTCTCCAGGCCCAGAATCGATTCCCAGCTCACGTCTACATCAGCGATCACGCCAGTGAGATTTAAAACGTTGTTTTTTTTTTTGCAGTTTATACTTTCCTCACCGTGCAGAGAAACTGTAAAATAAACAACAATAACTCAAGTTTTCACTCAGAAATCTTAAGGAGAGACATCAGCACAGAGGAAAAACTACTTTTAAAAAAAGTAATCTGAACAAAATTATACTTAAACATACAGAGTGATCTGAGTTAGCGTAGGTTTAAAACTGACAACTGATAAAGTGATTTTAAATTAGACAGACTGGAACCTCGATGAGCCGGTTCTGGCCCGCAGGCCTTATGTTTGACCCCGCTGATTTAGCCCCTTTAAAGACAGTCTGGCGTGGTTGATTTAGAAACTGAAGGAGGACGAAGAACAAACCAAAAAAAGGTTTCAAGTGGAGCATTTTCTTCCATTTGACTAAATATTGGCAATTTGTCATAATGAAACATTTTGACAGCATCATATTCATCATAATTAAATTCTTTGATGATTATTACTAATGAGCATTTGGCGACTCGCATCTCAGTTCACACACACACACACACACACACACACACACACACACACACACACACACACACACACACTTCATCCTGTTCAGTCCTCACATAGATAAATTACAGCAGCTTTCACCCAGAGGAAGAGCGCTCTGAAAGTGAAATAATTTCAGTTTCATGCTTCTTTTTTTTCTCCTCAGAGACTAAAAATACGTATAACTGACAAAAAACTGGCTAATTATTCATTCCACCTCCACTGGGATGACCTTTAACGGGAAGTTGTGTGAACTGTTGTGTGTTTGTTGCTGCAGAGTCTGTTGTTTTTGGCCTTCTGAACGAGCTGGTGGTCAGATTAAGACCCTCCAACACACCACCAGGTGGTGACCGTGCACTTTTAATCAAATATTCATGATGTGGGATCCAGGCATCGAGAGGGGGTGAAAATAAATCCGTGTTACCAAGACTTTGTGTTAAATTCAAGATGTAATCAGGGAAGCACAAATCGTCCGGCTGTGGAGGCGAAGCGGCTGAAATTAGTCTGTCGAAGACGTAATAATTCTCTACATTCTCCACATTGTCATTTGCTGACAGACACTGTGAACTCCCTCCTAGGTGAGAGCGTTTTCCGTCTCAGACCAAACACGGAATAAAGAGCTCTCAGACTCACATTTGAAGTGGATTTCTGCGTTTCCGCAACGAACCACTTCAAACAGAAGAATGTGCAGAATGTGTCTGCTGCTCCGTGTCTGAGCCGCAGTGAGATGTGACAGCGGGAAACCAGGCACGTCGCCGCAATTAAACTCAAGTGTTTGCATAGTTAATAAAAATAAAGCAGGGGTGTCAAATATGTGACCGGTGAGCCGAAACGGGCTCTTCAGGGCTTCAGTCTGGCTAACACGACCTTGCAAAGACTACAAAAATTTATTTGAAACAAATAAATGCAGACATATTCATGATGCGGTTAGACCACTTTGCACTAAAACAAAGCAGGATTTTTAGAGTTAAAGGTTATTATCGTATTATTTCACTGCTCCGGAACACTCAAGATCAAATGTTTCCCCTTGAAGTAAAATGAGAAAAGTAAAAAAACTAAAATCAGTTTTCTTCAGTTTGTCTTTTCCCTGTTCAGAGCCAAACTTTGACTCTGAATTCTTTGGAATGGATGAAAACATAGAGGATGGTTTACTTTACCTTGAAACAAGGTATTTAAAAAAAAAAGGTATAATGAGGCAATTTAACTTATTTAAGGAAGAATTTTAAGTTTGTTTGCTGTTTCAGAATGTGGTTCAATTACTACTCTCTTTTTCTTTTAGAACTCACAAAAAAAGCTGCTGTTTAAAACCTGACTAATGTCTGAAGTGTTTTTTTTTTCTTTTCAGTAACAGTTTAAAAGAGATTCGCTTTCTTTTAGTTCAGTGTTGAAGTACAAGATGTGGACACAACATTAAAAACGTGCACGTTCTTTCACGATCCAATACACAACAGAGAGAGCCATAAATCCTTCATCTGGGAGGCTTGATAGTTCAGAGTTCAGTGTGTGTAACATGTCAGCTTTGTGTGTGTGTGTGTGTGTGTGTGTGTGTGTGTGTGTGTGTGTGTGTGTACAAACACTTAATGAATGCTCAGTATCACATTCTAATTTATGCTAATTTTGTTAAAATCAGCTTGTTGCAAGTTTTGAGTTTGCTCTAAACTTTTGTAATTCTTTGTTTTTCTTTTGTACCTTAAGGCACTTGGAATTTCAAGTGTACCTATATGTCTTATACATAAAACATACTCTTCTCAACCGCAATTTATTATACACAATGGATTTTTTTCATATCCTTTGTTCAAATGAGAGCAATGAAACAACACTCCCAGACACATTATGTGATCTAGTTACTTTTTAAAAGCTACTAGCTTCGTAAAGAAAGTTTACGGCTGTATTGGATTGGGCAGGTTCGGTGCGGGTGTCTCTCACATTGTGTCCACTCCCATCAACTTTACCGTTCAGTCTGCAGAACAGGAAGAAAAGAGAGTCTACAAAACATTCAAGATCACAAAACAAACAGCTCATGCAAAACACTGAAAACCGCATCAAATCAGCGATTTTAAACATCGTCTTTTTTCTTTTGTTTTAGTGAGCTTTTTGATGATTAACAGTTGTAGTGATTATCTGTGATATTAATTCATCGATGAAGCCAATCAGCGGGAATATATTTAAAATACAAATGTCATCTTCTCCTCAGTGGTCATTACATACAATATATTTCTTACTTATCATTAAATTACCCACAAATGCATTTCTGAAAGTGAAATAAGGACAAAGAAATGTGGCAGTCAGATACGATACTGTCGTGCCGATCGTCCACTGTGTTTCTTAACCGAGGCCTGCGGGGATCGGGGCAAACAGCCAGCGAGGAGGAGGCGGCGGCGGCGTCTTTGTGTTATCCCCGCGGTGGCGTCCGTGTCCCGCTCAGGGACGGACGACCGCGGTCAATAACAGCAAAGCCGGTGCCCGGCCTCTTCTCTCACAATGTGCCGAGCTGACTTTGAGCCATGATGCAAGCTGAAGAGCAGAGGCAGAGATGGATCCAGAGTCGAGCTCTCATTACGCTCTGGGGTCTGCAACACAACGTCAGGGGCCTCATTCATAGATCAGCGCGTACAGCGGATTTGATTGGAAAAAAATAAATCTTCCAGTTCTTCGAAAATATGAAAAAACATCAAGAAATATTACATGTTTGAGTTTTTTTTTGTTTCAGTTTGACATATAAAGTGAAACTGTGTAACTTTGGGAAGACGACATATTCAGTGAGTTCATCAACTTTTTAAAAGACATTTTAAATAGTATATTTGTGTCTTCAGCTCAGTATTCAATATTCGGATCAGAAAATAAAACATATGAGCGTCTTGAACTTTGCAATTAAAAGCTGCATCTGTGATGCAAAAGCTGCACAGTCTCACTTCCGGGTCTCAGTCACGACTTTACACCAGAAATCCTGCCCAGTGCTTCTGCGCTTCGAATCAAATCCGCCTGTACGAATGGAGCCCCTGGTCGTATCTCACACTGCTACACCTGGGGGGGGTTTCACCGGCTCAGGGTGGCCATGGAAAGACTTTGCCTGGCCTCCAGTGAAGGCCAGCCAAAGGTTACTGTCAGTCTAAAACTCCGGACTTCGGTGAGGAGATGTTGGACAAGAGCAGTTTGGACCGTTAGTGTTTCACTGTCATTAGAATTCTCACGTTTGCCTGCGATGCTTAGTCCCCTCAAGACAACGCTGTTCCCCACGCCTGCCCTAATGACACCCAGGCGGCAGATCGGAGAGTGCTTCTGTCCTTCTAACTTCCTAGACATCCACTTCTCCCTGGCACTGATTTCAAATGCTACATTTGAATAATTGTATTTTGGCCTGTAGTGATAAAAAACGGAGTAAAGAGGTGGTCTCGGTCTTTCATAGCCACGGGCCAAAAAAACTCTACTCTGTCGCGAGATAACCGCGCTGGACCTCAAACTCCTGAGTGAGCTTTGCTTTAACCCTCATCGTTGGGCGTTTTTCCTCCTCTATTAGCCAAGTAAAGGGTTCCCAGTTGATCACAGTTTCCCGATTAAACTAAGAATTGGTAACTGGTGAGGGTGGTTAGCCCCGCGGTTACAGTGAGGACAGCCTTGCCGATTACTCTGTTCTAGGATACCCGACTTTGGTGACATTGAGGCTGACCTTAGAGTCACCTCCCCCGCTGCCGCACTCTCCCTTGTCGTACCACCATTTGTTTTTCAATTTGTCCAAGAGGCCTTGCTCATTCAGTTTTAACACTGCCAGGTTAACAGCATTTCTTGAAACGATAAAACATAACTTGTAAGAAAATGAACAGGTCCGTGAGAAATCTAATATAGAATATTAGTAAAAAATAGTGATAGAGATCAATGGTTCATCATAGGGGAGCACGGGAGGGACAAATTGGTAGAGAATTTCACTGGTGTGGA
Source organism: Salarias fasciatus (assembly GCF_902148845.1). NCBI lineage: Eukaryota > Metazoa > Chordata > Actinopteri > Blenniiformes > Blenniidae > Salarias > Salarias fasciatus. Next base: position 9,984,702 of record NC_043754.1, read on the forward strand.
AGGGTAAGAAGCATTTTTACAGCAAAGAAAATGTTAAATATTAGAGAGGTGGCATGGAGGGTCACATTGCTCGTAACTGAAGTGTGCGGGATGGGGACATTCTGTCATCGCTGAGTTAGAAATAAGAACATCCAGCATGCAGCTTAACATTCATCACAACTGACAGACCAGCATAGGAACTAGCAAATTAATCAAAGAAATACTTCAGTGTTGAATTGGAGGCAATGCAAAAAAGAAAAAAAAAAAAAAAAAGAAAAAAGAAAAAGGGGGTGGGGGGGGGGGGGGGGGGGGCACCACAGAAACCAGGAGGGAGGAGAGGCTCAGGGGAGAGGAGACAAAACGCACAAGGTTGTGGGAGGTGACAGTGTACATCGACATTCAAACAGACACTGGATGTGACTGGTATACCAATAACCTTAAGAGAAAGCAGAAAACAACAGACACAGAGAGCAGATAGACAGGAGCAAAACAACAACAGAAAAAAGAAAAAAAAAATGGCTGAATGTGTCGATTCAATTCAGAGAACTCATAATACTGTTCACTCAGTGATGCACTTTGGAAAAGAAAAGAAGAATTAAGGAGTGAGGAAGAAGAGAGATGATAAAAAGGAAACATCAGGGTAGGTGGAATACTATAACAACATGGAGGATATTGTTATATTATCCCACCCACCTTAATGCAGAGCCTTTAGGTGTGGCCACGCCGTAGCCTTTAGAGTCGAGGTTGCCGCCCACTTTCATGGTGTCGCATGGCTTCCGCTGCTCTATGTACTCGTTCATAGTGGACTCGAGAAGAAAGGCAAACTTGCCCTTCGACTTTCGTACTCGGGAAACCCCGTCTGGTGTTGTCTTGGCAAACACTGAGGGCTCGGCCGATTTCATGTACGACCACATTTTCTCGTAAACTGCTATTTTGGAGCGCTGCATTCCGGGGAAGAGAGAGAAAGAAGAGACACAGTTGAGTTATGCACATCGAAACAGCCACAAAAAAAACATCAATGCAAAGCTGCATTAAAGGAAGAACCGTTAGATGTACATGGAAATATTCATACGGCTCCGTGCTTCGCTGTGGAGGCAGAGCCTGAAGGCTAACAGTGGAGCAACGAAGAGCTTTGAGATCAACAAGGAGCCTCAGGCTTAATTTTCTGGAAATGCAAGGTCCTTCCCACAGTTATTAGCATTTTAATGACCCGCTTCTTCACTTGCAATTAAATCTTCCTCCCATCTGTCCAAATGCTATTTTATGAAAGATGTAACTTTTTTTTTGGTACCAAGAGATGCTAAATGACCAATTTTAGCAGCCTAATGAGTTCAGACACAGATATCATCTTAAACCACTAACTCCAATATTCCCCCACTTCTCCTTGTTTTTGAGCATTTTAACGTTCTTTTGAATAATGAATGTTGCGTATATAAACCATATAAGACATTAAAATGACGGGACACTGTTTTAGCTGATTCATTTTGAGCGAAATGAGTCATTCATGTACTGTAACTTGTGATGGACGTCACCTATGTGATGCATTTCAGCCGTGTCGGCAGTTTCAACGTGCTTCAAACTGCAAGTCACATTCACCCATTCACACACACACACACCAATAGACGATCAGAGCTGAGCTCAATCGGGAGCAGAAGAGGTAACTAACAAAAGGATAAAGCATGCACATTGTAAAACACTCTTTATACGTTTTGCTTGTTGACTGACTTCATATTTTCAGAAAAAAAGAAAAACCTTTATGTCAGTATTTCAATCAAATTCCCAGCAAGAAGGCGAATAAGTATTCATTTCCCAAAATTAAATGAAAACCGCGGCGAATCACAGGGGAGATATCTCCTGCTGCTCCTAAAGGCTCCACATCAGCGTCCCAGCAGGCCGTCTGACTCACTAGCACACCTGCCGTGACCATCAGCTTGTGTAAACTCCCGCGTTTGCGCACAGCGGACACTGACGGCGCTCCCGTGGCCGTTAAAGCGCAGCGCATTTGCCCTTTAATGCAGACAGAAGTGGCGGGCTCTCTGCCAGCAGCCTGAAGTCTGACAACCTGGCAGCTCAGCAGAAGTAAACTGCAGGCCATGTTCGGTATCAATATTAATAGAGAGACATGACCTCGTCCTCCTGCACCTCGGTTCACACTCCCGCCAACAGGTCACAGCTGGCGTAATGATGACTGTGGTTCAATATTTATTTTATAATAGATATATATTTCACCGTGTCGCAGTTTGATTTGCCTCCTCTGTGTTTGTGTGGCTTTTAAATTTATCAAACAGCGCTTTCATAATGACCTGTTGTGCCGCCGCTTGAAGTGTGGAGTGCAGACAAGAGCGTCACATGACGCCAGCAGGTGAAAATGGGCTAATATATTCCACTGCAGGTTCACCTCATTAAAGTGTGAGGACCTCACACACACGCATGATCCGGGGGCCATTTATGGCAAAACTGGAGTAGATCTGGGATGGAGGTGTTTCCTCAAAGAAGATATAGAATAGCTGATGCTTAAAATTGATTTTTATTTATTATTTTAGAAAAGTAAATTCTATGATGAAAAATTTCAGCTTGCTGAAAACACAAGAAATTCACGGCACACAGCCAGAAATGAGAGCATGTTGAGCTGAGTTTAACTGGGTGAGTTTCAGTGTGGAAGTGTGAGCGCTGGCAGCGTCACTTCGCTTTCATTTTAGAAGACATTTCTGTGACGTGCTGATGGAGAAGCTCCATTTGCTGCTGTGGATGTGTGAAATAAATCTCACCCTCCATGGTTAAAAAAAAAAAAAAAGAAATATATCAGAATGTAGGCTATATAGACCAGAAGACGGTGCCTAACATGCATACAAAACGATGTGACCAAAGGGACACGTCAGTCCAAGGTGTGTCCACTAATTAGCCTCACAGGTGTCTACAATCCGGTAATCAGTCAGTGGCTCATATAGAGGGCGACAGGGAGTCACATGAAGTGCACCACACTCAACATGGACCAGAGGAAGCGAAGGAAAGAGCTGTCTCAGGAGATTAGGAAGAAAATTATAGACAAGTATGTTAAAGGTAAAGGCTGTAAGACCGTCTCTGAGCAGTTTCATGTTCCTGTGACTACAATTGCACATATTATTCAGAAATTTAAGATTCATGGGACTGTAGCCAACCTTCCTGGACGTGGCCGCAGGAGGAAAATATACCAGCAGTTTTGTCCACGTCTGTACGACATGAAAGCTCTACAGTTTTTTTGATGAAGAGGAGGTCAGTCTCCTCAGCTTCCTCGTATATAATGTAATATACTATATTTTATGCTGTTCAACATGTCCTTCAGTGGATTTTGGGTGTTTTATATCTGCATAAATCACACCTGCATGTAAGCAGATTTATGGCTGCGTCGGTCCTGGAAGCTAAAGGACACACACTTCAGCTCGTTCCCTGTCTGGTCTCATCTCTCATTTTTCTTTAACAATGAGCTCTGCACAGCTCTTGTTTTATACTGTATTTTTTTTTCTTTTTCCCGGATGACATGAATTCCCCCTAAACCAGTAAACTATTTTTATATATAAGTCATCAGGGATCAGACAAGTATTAATGACTGCGCGGCGTTTTCATCTATCTTCAGGGATTTGGATGATAATAAACAAACCACTGAGTGAAAGAGTTTGCTGGCTCGCTGGCTGTGGAGCTGCTTTTTGTTTTTTTTGCAACGGCAGTGTCTTTAACACATTTGACCTGCTTATGCTGAGACTGACGGCTTCACCTCTGTGGCCCACTCAGCTGCCAGCTGGAGCGGCTACAGACATCCACAGCGCAGCCCCGCTCTGACACTCAGTACGCTGCTAAAAATGGCCAGCAAGAGGCTGATCGCCGGCCACCGGGGAGCAGGAGTACACAGCTGTCTACAATAGAGGGGAAAAATAGAGAGGCTGCATTAAACTGGGCTAATGTGACCTTCTGTGTTCAGATCTGAGGATGGAGAGGGAACTTTGGCGTCGAAACTTTTCATGTTTGTACATGTGACGGACCGCAGACTACATGTTAAAGCTCTTTAATGTTATTGAGAAGGCGACACCATGTGTACGACTGCTGCACGGCGTTTGGAGTTTAAACTATCTGTTCTTGTGCCGCGGCGGCCATGTAAGCTGGTTTTATCCAGATTGTTTGTTCGGTAGCCGTGTGAGTCAGTGCAACATCACATCTGGTCGGTGAAAGTAAATAAAAACATCCGAGTGAACTGACAAACTATGTCAGCCCAACATTGTGCACAGCAGCCACATAAATAATTCACCAGAGATGTAATGGATTGTGGGCTGAGGCTAGTAAGTGAATCATTCTTGACATATGCACGATTTCAGTTCAGCGGAGTGTTCATGTAAACACTCTTAACATGACAATAATAGCTGATGACAGGCCTGACCGTGGTGTGAAAAGAGCCATTCTTTTTCTGGGTTACATGGAGATTCATGCTTGTCAGGAGCAAGCTGGTCATCTGTGTTGAAATCTGTGAAAACTCCTCGTGCTGTCAGACCGACACAGCCACTGACAAATCTCTTCACTGCAGCGGTCGTGGCTCAGCAGAGACACGTCCTTCTGCAAATATTTCTTAATTAATGGCTGGTGTAATGACTGCGAATGGGGATGTGACGAGCCGTTCGTGTCCTCTGGCCAGTGAGAAATGTGGGTTTGTTGCCTGTCATCCTTTCTGGAAATGAACTGGTTTTTCTTTCGGCGACCAGTTTTCTGTCAGCTGCTGACGGAGCCGAGAGTGATTCATGGCCCTGTGTGTGTGTGTGTGTGTGTGTGTCTGTCTGTCACGCTGTCATCTCAAAACAGAGACAACAGGCCAAACAAAGCTTCTGCTGTTTTATTTCTTTCTGGATTCAATATTTAGCGACGCGCCCGGGTAAGTATGTAATTATAACTCATTTACTGCATGCTCACCGTCAGTGGAAACATTAATAAAGCAGCTGAACATAAATATGGGTCGATTAGCACCATCGAAGTTATTAAAGCTAAACATGCTTTAATAAAGTCTGTGTGTACTTTTTCTTCCAATACATGTTTATTCACTTGAACATCACTGTATAAAAGATGAATTACTGAACTGAAACTGATTCAGATCTACATGTTGACAACTGCAGTCTGTGATAATCTGTGGTTTTATTGAAACTGCGTTAATATATTTCTGTTTTTTAAGGCTTGCAGTGCAGTATTAATGTTATGCTAAGCTAAGCTGACTTGCTGAACAAGATCAACACACAGACAGAGAAAGCCGTTTCATTTATCTGATACTGAAAACCAAAACGGACCTCATTCCCCCATTAAGGCCTGCAGCCATAGACAATTTCATTCTTCATAATTTTTAATTTCTAAAAGTCATAAAAATGCATGTAACCCACACAGTTATGCAATGAGCCTAAATATTTTCTTTAAAAGTCTGACTCTATATTATGCGATCTAAAAGGAGGTGACATGACCTAAATGAAGTGATGCCTCCGTCCGGATGATTTCAGTAAGATGTATTTGCGGCTTCTATTAATCATTAGAATTTAATCATCAGATTTCAATAACTGTTGCTGAGAAATGCTCCTCTGCACTGACATTTCCAGCTCGTAGGAAGAAAGACCCGATATTTATCTCTCACAATGAAGTCACTACACGTCTGTCAATTATCTCCTCAGGAGCACCTTTGATAAATCACATCCTGCCAAACACACATAGATTAGAGCGGCTGCAGAGGAGCTGCCTATGGAGCCGCTTTTAACGCGATGATTCACCAGGAAGCCACTAAAATATTCACATGAAAAAAAAAAAAAAAAAAAAAAAAGCACGCCCCGCTGCAGTGTCGGTTCGGTGTTATTGAGGGTGCCGGAGTGCCAATCAACTCCATTTTCATCTTTTCGCTCATTTTAATGTTTGAAAAAAAAAGTCTGGCAGCTCCTATTTCCCCTCTCACGGCACAGTAAACAATTCTTCTACTTGATGTAAATATGGAATTTGGGGGGGGTGAAAAAAGGAAACTTTGTCGGATCGTCCTGATTAACATCACATCTGTTGTCTTGTCCCTCCAGTCATAACAGCGCCGCTCAGACGAGCCTGGTTTGAGTTGTTACACAATGGGAGCAGAGCATCAGCCCAGAATATCTGTCAGCAGCGTGACTTCAGGAGCATCTATTCACCAGTATAAAGGAAATTCTCCCAGGAGTCCTGCCAGATGTGGGACCGAGTCTCTTCAGCTCCTTACACGTTGAATCTTTTCGCTCCCTGAACACGTTTTTCGTTAATTTATGTCATGTTTCAGAGCGCCGTAGAGCAGTGACCTCCTCAACACTGATCACACCAATTGCTCCATCTCACTGCTTTCAGACGTCGGCTCGGTTTGACGCGGCGGCTCCAACCATTCTGCTCGAACGCCTTCACAAATTGGTTGCAGAAACATTGCGCTCGGCCACTTCTTTGCGGAACCATTGCCTCTCAGAGACAAACGCTGGACCCTTTCACATTAGCCTAAACTTTCCACGTTTGTCTTTCATGTGTTTTATGATTTGATTTGACTGACTGTCCTAAGAAGAAAATCCTCTCCCGACAGCGGCAAATAACCAGACGTAACTGACTTTAACATGCGTTTGTGTTGTTGTTTTTTCGAATGGTAGAAGAGATTGTGAGATTTTATAACTCCCTGCGGTCTGACGCTGAGCCTGAAGCCAAAGCCGAAGTGCCTGCCTGATCACCCCCAAGCCTAAGAGAGAGGAGGGCTTGTATTTATCAAATGTCTCGGGCTCACTTGGGGCAATCACACACACACAAAAAAACCCCAGTAGGACTAAAAATAGAAACAGCTCAGAGCTGGACATTGGATGTGAATGACATTTCCATTTCCAAGGAACAGGGCGTTTTCTGAGAGATTGCAGTTTGGTGACACAGGCCAGAAAATTGGAATTATAATGATTTCTTCTTGTTCTTGGACTTTCAAACACACAAACAAGAAGTAGTCCGATAATCAGACAGGACTGTCGCTTCATTTCACGTCGCTCGTTTTAAATCACAGAGATTCAGAGGCTGAAGCAGAACCACGATCACACAGTCTCACACACAGTTACAGCGTTATTAAATGCACAACCCTAACACTACCAGGGCTAATTAAATGTGGAATTATTGGTGATTTTAGGCCTATAGCAATATCGGTTTTTGCTGCAGCACAAATACTTTCAACATGTGGGATTGATGAGAGTATTTGCACTCTTGCTCTGGCAGCAGTTTGGGGAAACTGGAGTTAGAGGTTAATCTGCATATTGGTACATTCACCGTCACTCACGGCTAATCAAAGAGTGCTCTATGTCTCTACTGAGGTCAGAGGTCATACTAGTCTCAGTTTCACAGTTAAATTTATTCTGCTGTCATGGAGCTAAAACAGTTAAACTTTTTAAGAGACAGAAAGGATTTGTAAACTTTTTAAAATTAGTATGTAAAACAAAGGCAAGGCATTCGACTCCTATTTCTTTCTTTTTTTTAATAAAGCACAGAGTAGCAGTTTCATAAATTCAAGCCAATTAATCAAAAATAGTATGCTTTGTCTGATCTCAGGTTTTCCAAAGTGCAATATCATGACAAAAATTTAGTTCTCTGTTTTGTAATTGATTATCTTTCAATTTATTTCTGGCAGGTAATAAATCAGCCCCCCGCAGCAAAGCTCCGGAGGCGCGCTCGGCTTTTTGGTCGGCATGCAGGAGATGTTGCTGTGCGGTGCACGGCGACAGACAGCGGAGACACTCACCCTAAAGAACTCCTTAGTGGAGCCTGAGTCTAACGTCCCATAGGCGATCTCTGTCTGCTTGGCCAGATCCTCAGCGCTCTCGATCGGAGAAACCATCCTCTCCACGGTGAGGAAAGCAGCCAGGTTGGCCGTGTAGGACGAGATGATGATGAGGGTGAAGAACCACCACACTCCTCCGACGATCCGCCCGGACAGAGACCTGCCAGGAGCACATTAAAAACAGCCAGACACCAGAGCGGCGAGCTCAGATTCACTCGTTTGGGGAAGGAAGAAGCGGAATATTCTCCATCATGTTTAATGCATTTGGCACCGCATCAGCCCCCAGGTTTAACTCGGACCTCTCTCTTCACGAAAGTGCCCAGTTAATACATTACGCGACGAGAACTGCAACATATTTCACATCTCAGGTGATCCAACCACATAGTTATCTAAATTAATGTAATGGAAGTATCATTAGGTCTATATAGCAGCCTATACAGCTGAGTAATTCTTTGAAAGCTATAATAAGCCTCATTAACCCAGTATACTGGTATCCACATTTAGTTTTGGAACTAATTCAGGTGAGCATTCATCCCAGATAGCCAAGAGCAGTGAGCTGAGCAGCAGCAGTCTAAATGTAGCAGCCTGCAGACGAATGAAGAATCCTGTTGGACTCATTACAGGCTTCTGCTGCGGTTTTATACCAGTTTAGCTCCTACGTTTCAGGAGTGTCTACACGGTTTTTTTCAACGTGAGAGACATTCAATAGATAGAACAATCTCTATCTAAAATTTCTATTTTTTGGAAGATAGGCATAGCCAGACCGTGAGGTCCACACACTGCATAATATGTTTGTGGGTTACACAATCACGCTGCCAACATGAGTTTTTAAAAAAATGCACTTGTTGCATTTGTTTATTTTATTTGTGCCAAAAACTATAAAACATTTTAAGATAGAGGGTCAAATGAAACCTGACCTCTGACCAGGACTGGGCCTGGGGCTGGACTTTTTACGTGTCTTATATAATCATTCAAAAGCTACAGAGCTGTCCTCCAGACATGCATTCAAATAGATTTTGGAACCAGATGGTTGAAAAGTCTGATCACTCGTTGTCAGAACAATGATCAGTCAGAAGGAAATATTCTGAAGGATTCTGTAACAAGAAATAAGTTACTGATTTCATGCAGGAAACGTGGCTGGTATAGTCGTGTATTTCTTGTGAGTCTGACATTCAGCTGCCGGCATGTTTCACTGTCAGGCAGACCTGTTAGTTTAAAGCTGCTGCCGGAGTGCGACGCTGGGCGCAGACACCTGTGAAGACCCGGTTCAAAATGATCCCACCGCAAAGCGAGGCCACAGAGGACATAACTCAGGAACAGCTCTGCTCCTGAAGTGAGCGTGACGAGCCAAACAGCCTCACATCCTCATCGTGCTCGCTGATCTCCAACGATTCCTCACTGATTTCTTCATTTCTGTGCCTCGCAGTCTAACCCCACAACTCATATTTTTTAAGAACGCGACTTATTCTTGCCCTGCCGCTGCTCCCTAACTTCCACGATCACACATGCACCAAAGGCGCTGCTCTCGCATGAACTCACTTTCCTCATTTCAAACGAGGATCCATTTCATTTGCACTGCATTGCGGATGTACTCATCTGGAGTTCTCTGGCTACAGTAGCAGGGAAATGTAAAGTGAAGCATTTAAATATGCTCCAGTTTTCTGCATGACTTGAGCATAAATTTGCAATCGAATTTGCATTGAAAACATAAGTAGACAAACACGCTGTTTATCCTAATACCGCACAAACGATGATCGTATTTCATGGCTTTATTAAACATGGCCGTTAAACATTCACAGCATTGCAGCGAAACTTAAGCGAACCTCAATTTAATAACTGGTCGAACCTCCTTAGGCAGCAATAACATCGACTAAGTGGTTTTAGTAGCTGCTGATCACAGCTGCACAACAATCAGATGTAATTTTGGCTCATTTTTCCATACAAGTGCTTCGTCGCTGCTTTATTACTGGGATGTTTGCTGTGAGCGGCGCTGTGAGCATCTCTGTTCGATCTCGGATGGATTCGGGTCTGGGCTCTGGATGGACTGCTCCAAAAGATGAATTTTATTATTTTTCCCAAAGTCATTTTGCGGTAGATTTATATCCATCTTTGGGGTCATTGTCCTGCTGCTAACTTCTGTTGAGATACAGCAGGAGCGCAGCGTCTCTCACTATCTCCTCTAGAATAACTTGAATAAATTTGGATGTGATTTTGTAGGTCAGGGGTCATTAAAGTGTGGGAGCATGAACCTCCCAACTTTTTTTACATTGTAAAATATTACTGATAAAGAGTGTTTGGGTCCACGGGCAATATCAAGAATTACACTTTAAATTAATTCAAATTAGATGCTTTCAATTTCAAGTATCTGGTGGTTTCATATATCTAGTGTGCAACTTCTACACTTATGGTTTTACAAATGACCGAAGTGATGCTCTTAGAGGATTTGTCTTCAAAACTGTTTGATAACACTCACTGACAGCACTCATGCACTTTTATTTAACTGAATAAAGGATCTTTGATTTGCTTTTGTTGTCTTGTTGTTCATCATGTGTGCGCATAATTAATCACTCGTCATCAATGACCTGGAAAATCAGCCTTAACCTGCTAAACAGCCACTTTTCCTGCATTCAATGTGTGATGCTTCTTCGATTTTATCTTTGAGCAGCTTTTCAACAACGCTCCAAAGTTGAGCAAGAAAAGACGCCAGAAGCAGGAATCCTTGGAGAAGAGGTCAAACACACCACGGCAGTGACGAGTGAGGACATGAATGAATGGACAGATGAATGAAAGGATGACTGGATGATCACTGAAACGGAAAAAAATGATCACGACACGAAGGCCATGAGATTTTTTTCAGCACAAAATGCATTATATGCGCCAAGTTGATGACCGTAAAATGGGACATGCAGCAAAAACGCGGTAGCCCTCCAAGAGTCATGAGGAACTTATGACGCTACTCTGAATCAAAATGTAATGACCCCGTGCATTTTACAGCCCTCAGCATGGTGGATATAAGTTATTTTGCGGATGCAAGGCATCACTTTCAGCATGCAGCTGCAGGAGAGACGGACGCAGAGAAGATGGAAGGCTTTTTCACTCAGAGCGAGAAATGAAAGGAGAGTGCAGTGAAGTCTGGCATGATGTCGGACGGACAGCAGCGCGAGCAGAGCTCAAAATAGCCTTATATGCACCAGTGCAGGATGAAAATGCATGGACGGGACTATAAAATGCAGAGAGAGGACATGGACATCTGAGAGGTGGTGGAGAATGAACGCAACAACCAACCTTGGTGAGATATCGCATCCTTGCTGCATGAAGGCGCCCAGGGAGAACCACAGGCTATTAAAAATCCCAAAGTCGTTTGGCGGGTCGGGGGGGCTCTGAGGGTCTTTGGCCTCATCGTTCTCGTCCAAATGCCACTCATAAGGACTGAAGCGGCTCACCAGGAAGAGCACCACACTCACGCCGATATAGGCGAAGACTATACACATCCAGATCTCATAGGCCAGAGGGTCCAGGAAGGAAAACACCCCGGGCTTGGACTTTTGAGGCTTCTTAATCATAATGGAGATGCCCAGGCTCATGAAGGGCTTCGAGAAGTCTATCACCTCTTCCCGTACCAGCGTTATAGTTAGCGGAGCCACGGCTATGTCAGCTCTCTGTGAAAATGGGAACAGGCACACAGAGAATTAGTTCCACATGAGAAACCATAAATAATCAGCCAAGCTGTTAAATGTTGATTCGATAAAGGAAATATTGATAAGCCCCCTCCAAACCAAACCAACTCTGCTTGAACTGCATTCATAGAGTAAATAGATCGGAGTTTACTGTATGTCGAATAGAAAAAAACCTGGTAATAAGCCAATATGAAGGAATTTTCCATTTTAAAAGCAGTCACTGAGAATTTGTGCTGGTTAAAGTCTGTGTCTCGATCAAAATCTCCTCTCCATGAATCAAGCAGAGAGGTGGAAGACACAGGTGGAGGAGCTTATGCAAGCAGTTCATGAAAAGTGAATCAGCCTGTTAAATTCACCGCGAGCATATCCTCTGCAATGGCCGACAGCCTCATCAATTACACTTTAGTGACAAACATTCACAGCTACTGGACTAAAAATATGAAATATTTAATGTATGATTCATAATTTAGAAGAAGTTCCTATAAGCACCTCATTCAACCCAGCAGCTCAACAATGGCTACACAAATTTAGAGTTAATATTTAGGAACAAGAAAGATTCCATGAAAGTTGTTCTGGTTGCTACAGAGAGTCATTTTCTCCCCGTTGGAGCTGAGCTGTTGTGAAAGCAGCTGCAGAAACTACAGGTATTCCTGCGCGGAGGCACAGGCTGCATGCAGATCCTTTTACATCCCAGTATGCTGTGCGAGATTTATAACATTATCCATTCAGCAGCCGAGGGCTCATAAAAGATGCAAATCATCTTGTTAAAGCCAGTTCAGCTGTGAGTGAAATCACAAGGCGCATGAAAAAAAACAGTCAGCCTGATTTTACAGTTGGAGAGGAGCTCTTCAAAACTCACTCACAGTCTACTTTGACCAAAGAAACACATTTCAATATCTCAACCTCTACGTCTAAATCTCGCTCCGAGAAACAGTGAATGGATCAGATAAAGTGGGCAATTTCACAACAACTATCATCAACTGTCATGAATCATCTTTACTTGAAGGCAGTGAGTTTTACAGGCTCTCTCTTTTTGAGGTGAAGTAGTACTCCAGTAATACTTACCCCGTAAACTAGTTCACCCACCATCCCGTTCCACGTCTTGGTTTCTGGATCTCTGGCTCCGTATTTCCCATCTGGCACTACCGAGAGCTTATACTTTATCCCCACATGTTTTGCAATTTCAGAAGCTAAATCGACACAGTAGCCTTCATATCTGTCATTCCCATCCATCTGCATATAGTTTTTCTTGTACATCACATACGGAGCTTCCTGTTAATTAGACAAAAATTTGAGTTCACAGAAAAAAAAAAACACAGAGCGTACATTCAACAGCGGCCGGACCCCAAACGGGCCCGGCCCCAAGGCCTTCTTCAGACTCGGGACGGCGGCGTGCACACATGCGGGGATGACAGTCAGACGTAGGGAGTAAACAAAGACCAACAGGGCACAGAGAGAGAATCGACGCCACTTGCACGTTACTGAGGGCGGGGGGCGGAGGGGGCGGGGGGGTGGAATCTGAGAGACTAAAGAAGCGGGCTGAGTGCGCCTACGGGAGAAGCGAAGCGTCTAACGTATATAAAGGAGCTGAAGCGGGACGTGGGGGACCCCCTCATGCTAAACTCATCCGATATCTGAAGCTGTGGAAATGGGCTTTAGGCGGGGCAGGGTGGGATGGGGAGGGAGGGGAGGGAGGGGAGGGGGGTTGCATGTATTTTGCATCAGCGTGGTACTGAGGTTGGGGGGCGGGGGAGGGGGAGGGGGAGGGGGAGCTGAATGGAGTACTTTTCCAGTTCATGAAGTAAACGTCGGTGACAACAGAGAGATTAAAGATGTCAAGACCACGGAGAATAATTTATTCATCTGACAAACACTAACGTCGAAGAGGAGCGTGAGCCACATCAGAAGAGTAGTTTCATGACGAAATAAAGTTTCGCACTGAGTCAATTTCCTTTGTTCCATCGCGGCATCGAATCGTTCACTCGTTTGCGTTGCTTTTATCGTCAGACTAACAGACATCACCTCTGTGGCAAAGAAAGTAGAGTTCAAAATGTAAAACATGTTTTGCCATTAAAGATTAACCAATATCACCTCGAAGGTTATTCAGCAACAGTGTTTCACTTCAACACATGGCACGTACATGTTTTTCAGCTTATTTTGTCTTCAGCAATATAAAAAAAAAATGTGATTCCTTGACGGTTTCACATCTTCAGAGGAGACTGTTGTTGTTTGCCGATGTGATGTTTGTACCGTATCCAACAGTTGAACTCCTTTGTTGTAAAAACTAGAGCTTCTCTTCCACTCTGCACTCATGTACGATGCTGCAAAAAGACAAAATGAAAGAGTCGCACCCCATAATAACAGGGCGGCCTTTCATTGTTTATGGCGTTTGCTTTAATGTAATGGAAAGCAATAAAAACATGAGGTTAATGAGATGACTGTGAAAAATAATAATCGTTGTTTTTAGTCAAAATCAAAAGCATGCCTGATAGACAGTAATGCAATGACACTACTCTTCTGTTTTCCCTCCCTCACTCTGAACACTGCTGTACCTTTCCTCAGTCTGTGACGACCATGAGACACTGAGATGACGATGTATGACTATTACATTCTGAATTTGCCTAACATGCAAACATAATAGGCAAAGTCAGAAGGAAGGAGAAGCCATGGCTTTAAATGTAAGATAAGGCGCACCTTATCTTACATTTAAAAATGGCTGATGACTGCTGACCTGCTTCCTGCAGCCCTGTCACTAACTCAAACCTGAGCTTGCCTCACCTGGAGCATGGGTCTCCCATCCTGATTCAAACTTTTGCACAAATTAGGAGTTAATTTGGAGGGTAAATGATTGTCGCTGTGGACTCTCTGTGCCAGATGTCACCGACTGGATTGCTTCATGAGAGGGAAACGTTTTTACTTACGTATGCACAGAATGTGAATAGGATGATGTTTATGTCTATATCGTTATCATTACCAAAGCCGTTATTGTGACGTCACTACTACAACAGCCCACTGTAATATAAAAAAACCAAAATGCTTTGGCACCCACACGGATACAGTTGAAACACTCTTTGTGAGTCGACTGTTTCAACATGTAGTGAGTGGATGGAAAGCAACTGAAAACAAAATAATTCTACCCTCCCAGGACAGATTGCAACAATGGACACCTTGACCTTGAGTGGCAGAAATCTTATGGTGAAACACTTAAAACCTGTTTGAGAGTGTACCATAATAGTAGTGACCACAATTGTTCGGTTTTCCGCAGAAGAGGACTCGTTGGTGACCTGCTGATCCATTATATAAACAAATTTTTCATACTCATTCCAGTAGCCGATCTGAAAACAACACAGAGATTCAGAGTTAATGCAAGAAGGAGGCAGACGTCTTTACAGAAGAGCTTCCAAGTTGGTGTGTGTTGGACGGCTCTATCTGCACAGCTGGAGACAGTGTTGGTTTTGCTATAAATATGAGATTTAATAGGAAGATTGAAGTGGTGCTTCTCATTTCACCTGGGCTACACTTGAGCAGAGTAGGAGTAATCTATTCCTGGATCAGCAAATGTCCACTTACATAACAAGAAAGCAGCAACAATACAGCACTGGAAGGCCGATAAAATTATGACCAGCGAGACAAAGCTAAACGTCTAAATATGCCATATCTATGAGTGCAGTCCTGTTTCATACAGATCTATCAATACTGCATAAAAAGGAGTCAGTTTAATTTAACACACGCATAAAACCGTGTCTGCTAAAAACCCGAGATGCTTCCAGTTAGCTGCATCATGTTTATTTTTGCCACGCTCAGATATAGCCTGCCATTTCTGGTAGCTCTAACCCACAGTACTCACTCTGTTGTCACTGCAGATTGCCTCACAGTGAGATTGGACGTGGGGGCCGCTCTGATGTATGTTGTGTCGTGAGCTGAGCTATGTGGACATTATGGGGCCGCTCCAGCTTTTGTGAGGATGTCGAGGTTCAAGGACCTACTGTAGCCCGGCCACGGCATTGTGGGTGTTTCATGTCAGTGCGTGTGTGCGTTAAGACGGCGTTGTTTTCGCCTTCGGCCGGCCCAATTATGCAAATCCGAACTCCAGTAGCACAGTGGTTGCATCACATGAAGGCTTAAGTATATGGTAATACACCAGTGCATGAACAGCCAACTTAAAACTGAAAAAAAACACCGGTTGCTTTTTATGACAGAAATCATTCCTATAATGATTTTTAAAAGCATTTAAATACCTTATAATTAACAAGACCTTCCAGCCCCGAGCTAAAGGACAGCTCAGAGTGTATGTTTGTGAACGGAGTTGCTCTGGTAACTGCAGCCTGCAGACTAATAAAGGCATAGACGCGTTTTGTCCTTGGTATTGAAGAAACGGTCCAAATCATTCAGCATCTAAACTAACAAACATTGACAAGTGCTTCTGCTGACAAGTTAACTAGCTAAATGGCTTTTCCAAGCGAGTGCACTTCCTCCCACCGGACGTTTGTTTGCTCGCTGTTTTAGCGAATCAAGGTCCGGGACGAGACGTGTCCACGCTCGTAGGCAAACTGGACGCACTGTGGCTGAATGTTAATGTGTGCGCCGCTGCAGCTCTGAGCAACCGGCTCGTTCCCCATGTTTGTCAAAGGCTTCAAACGCAGTGTGAAATAAAATGCTTTAACTGGCAATGTGACTAATGGGAATCACTTTTATTCTAAATAACTCAGAGAAAAGACATAGGACATTCAGCTTCACAAAGCCGGCCTTCATTTTAGCCAAGTATGCAAGACGAACCAACTTATTATCAACAAGTACTTCATTTCATTGGCTCTATAGTGAAAGTTATCTGTATAAAAGAGGAAAATAAAACAGATTCTCAACAGCACTCACCTGAAGTTGGTACCTATTGATGACTGGCTACAATGTTTTTAAGCCCAATGCTGAAAATTGAGCTGATATTTAAAGTCACATTCAGTTATCTAGTACAGTGGAACCTCTTCTGTCGCTTGATGTCAGTTGTTTTCAACATCAAACTTTAAAGCTGTAGCACCTGGCAGTACTATAATCACGTTTTGAGTCATGTCCTCATTTACATTCCCTAAATTTCAACTTCCATCTGCAGAACTTAGCTGAATCTCATCGGATACGCCACAGATCGGGATCTCAGGGGGAAGTTGAGCTCACATGATTTAGGTGGGATTTGAGAGAGGGGGCAGGGGGGCACCTTCTGTTCGAATCAGTATCAACTCTAATTCATGTTCCACCAACATGCCAAGAAAAAGATAAATCACCGTCACATAACTCCTTAAAACGTACTCATGTTTATATAACCGGTTCCACAACCGACATCATTAGTATCTATATCATTGTGTAATTTGGCTAAGAGCATCTAAATGCACAATAATTACATTGTGTGATGTGTTTGCAGAGCTCTGTGCTCACTTACCTTCCTCGGGCCTCCAGACTTCATCTCATACACATCGATGGTGTAATTAGATCGTCGACCAAATGTGTCAAACTGGATGTTTCCTGTCATACCTTGTACTTGAACCTGCCAGGCAAAAACCAGGGGGAAAAAAATAACATATGTTTCTAACATTGCAGCAAATGCGTGAACCCTGCTTGAAAACACGCAGCAAATGGTCTTGATACTCAGCACCAAATGTTCTTCCTATGCCCTCTGGCTTCCCAGGTGTGATTCCTGTTTTCAGAGATACTTTCAACAGAAAGATGTTTTTTTATGTTCACAGCAGGCTCGATATGTATCTAATGACCGAGGGTGTAGGGAGGAATTTCCCCCTCATAGAGCTTAAACCAAACTCTTCTGTCGAGGTCCATAGGTAGGAATAAGTAAGTCTCAAGCCAGTTAAACACATTTCACCTAAAGTCTGGTTTGTCTTTCTTTATAGTCTGCAAATGTTGTTGCACGTATGGCTCAAAGCTTGCATTATATTGTGAATTTTTCTCAATCCTCTACTTGGTTCTTAACTTTTATTCCTTCCAAAAACATTAAAATAAATAGCAATTCTGGGGAAAGATGCACTGGAGACCCTCACTGGTATAAAGGTGCAACATTACATCCAGTTATGCAATCAAGTCTCTTGCAAAAAGTTGCAAAACTTATGTATACAAAGAAAAACCAACTAGATATGACTTTCTATGCCTAGTGTAGTTTAAACATAAATGGTCTCATATTCAGTAGGTTCCTTCTACAGCTTAATATTAAATATTGACTAAAAGCAGTGGTTGGTTGATTGAAGGCGCAGCATTTGATGACAATGCGGAAGTTTCTAAAGGACTTTCGGTCCACCAATCAAACGAACGGGAACACAGTGAGAGCCCTCCGTCATACCATTTTCAGGGCTCTCTCGATGTCGATGCCTTGGCTCCAGGGCACGGCCGGGTTGGCCAGGCAGTCACCCGCGCTGCCCCTGCGAGACACGTCCACTCGCTGACGTCGAAGATACCGGAAGGCCTCCGCAATCACGAGGATGGCGTCGTGGGTCAGGGCCGACGTGTACTGAGACGCAAGAAACCCGACACAGCATCACACCGCCGCCAAGGCTATTATCTTCCAGGGGCAAAGGGTGCACACGGAGAACAGCGCTCCCAATGGAAAAATGTAAGAAAAACTATGTGATTGACATAAAAATTGCACAATTATGACGACTGGCTCTATTTGTGGCGAAGCAGGTGACAAGTTTCTGAGACGCGTGTCTCACTGAAGAAGATTCAGACCGACATATTTTCTGTGATTACCACTGAGTCAAGACTAAGAGGAGGCGGTGGTGGGAGAGGAGTCTTTGAAGATGTAAAACGCTGCAGCGGTATCGGCAGCTGGGCTTCACTGACCTTCAGCGGAGTGTTTTTGGCTTCTGGAAATTCTCTTTCATCTAGGCGCTCCCACCGCTGCAGGAACTGCTGGACGATGGGGCTGTCTGGGTTGATGATCTGGAAGCCTGTGATGTTGGCTCCACCAGAAAAAACCCTGTCCAGGCTCATGTTGGAAAAACCCTGAGAGCAAAGAGCACAACTCGGTGGTGGGGATCATTAGCAGCGAGGAAAAAAAAAAAAAAAAAAAAACACTTTTAAAAACTGCTTCAGCTTGTTCATCATGAGATTACTTCTTATTTGAGTTGCTACAGTCAGTTGTTTACTCTTTATAAAATGTACTAAGTGAGATATGTTGGACTATACTGAGATAAATCAAGTGTTTCCTCTCTTGGAGATACATTGCGTCACAGAGCAGAACAGTTCTGGGTTGTTTTTTTTTACTGTGTTGTGTTGAGTTGTTTAATCTTGCGCGCTCTCACCAGGTTGGCGAGGATATAGTGGTATCCTCTGCTGTTTTTTCCTGAGGTCACCACCTACAATTTGCAGGAGAAGACACAAAGTGAGTCATGCTCGCTTCTCACAACAGTGAGAACATTTAGAGCGCCGAGATTCAGAAATGACAAAGACCTCCAATTTCAGAACAGTTGCCAGGAAAGAAGAGAAAAAAGGAAGACATTTCAGAGTGACATTTGCAGGGGCAAGAGGGAGCGTGTGAGCGCATTTGTACTTTTTGTGTGTGTTTGTGTATGGCACACACACACACACACACAGACAGACAGGCACGCACGCACGCGCGCACACACACACAGAGTGGGGAGAAACTGTAATGACAGTGCTTGTTCCTTTCCATTAACTTCAACATGTAAAATAAGGTCAAGGCTCCAGCGAACCTCGCTCTCTCTCTGCAGCTGCCCGTGCTCTGCAGTCTGAATCCTCCTTCTCCGGCTGTCTCCGTCACACACTCGACTTAATTAAACCCAAAAATGTTGTACCGCACCTGTCGGAGCCATGAGACGCTGCAAGAGCTGTACTAACGCAAATTTCTTTGAACTTCTTTACCAGCGAAACCTATCTCTCTCTCTCTCTGACTCTATTCTGATTCTCCATTGTACAATATGAAGCTTCAAAAAAGATACTGTGGGGGTGGATACTTGTTTTTTTTTTTCTCCCATCTTTTCACTTTTTACACTCCTCCACAGTTTTGATAAGTATACTCAGCCGCTGAAATCATCTAAATGTTAAACGTCCAGAGTGATAATGATATCACACTGGAGATATTTTATAAAGGGCTCAAATACAGGAGGGAAATTTCACAACTGTACTGAAAAAAAAAAAGGATTCTGGCAGAGTATTTTTAGTCTTACTTTATTTGAGTCTTTATCAGGATTGATTTGAAAGCATAAAGTAATTGTCGAGTCTCCCATCAGTGTTTCTGCCTGCAGTCTGACGACTGAAGCTGTTTCCATCCACACCTGCGCACGTCTCTGTTTACTTAATGTCTCATAATGGTCTCTGGAGAGAAGGTGTCCTTGATGCTCCAAGGCCGGCCCTCTACAGTTCTTATGACTTTCAGCATTTTCCAACAATAAATCCAATTACATTGCTTGGAAATGCAAAATGATTTCATTGTGTTACACAACCTCCCCTCCTCCTCTGGTCCCACATCATGCATTTCCTTCATGAGCACAAATTCCTGGAAGCTGTTCTGCATATTGTCTCCCAAATTGTCCTGAATAGCTTCTCATTTCTCTCTTTATCCATGTAAGAGGGAGCCGCAGTGACCCGAACGCCGCCTAATGAAGCTGCCACGCCTGAAGTGACAGGCGACAACTCCTCTTTGCCACACACTCACAGGAGAGAACCTCACACTCTGGTGTGCATCCAGACGAGAGGCCCGGACATGAAGGGAGTTTAGGGATTCTTTCAGTTTAGTGAGGAGATGCATAGCCAGTAGCAGTACAGTCAAGTCTTAAAGTTGTAAAGAAAAACTGCATTTCATCCCGTCTATATCTCAAAGCGTTGTTGAGCAAAGCGCTGAACCCCCACGTTTCTTCCGGCGGTGCTGCAGCACCTTGAATGGCAGCTTGGCGGTGTGTGAGCGTGTGAATGAAGGGGTGTGTGTGACTGATTATGTAAAGCATGTGGAGACGGCTGAAGTGGTTAATAAAAGCATAAGTCAACTGCTGCGGCAACAAGAAGAGAAGCTGCATAATGACTTCAATTACAAGTGGAGCTTTCCATCACTTCAGTGAGCAGAACGACGGTCGTCCCTCACAGGGACTGGAGTCAGAGGGTGATCGCCCCTTCTGAACCCACCGCCGTCCTTTTTTACATCTGAGACGAGACAAAGCTTCAGTTTCCTCAGCAAATACACACATTTACCTTTTCAAAAAAACACATTACAGAATATTAATTACTGATTCAAACGATCTAAATCTGCAATATAACACTTGTCTCCATATTTTCAATATCATTAATCACCTTGATAACCTTCTACAAATAGAAAAGAAGAAGCACATGACTGATGAGTTGTTCCCAGTCATTCACTGAAAGAAACTCAGAGACTGTTTACAAATACAATGTTCCCCAGTCCTTATTTTTATATGTGGAAACATGAGAAGTAAAGACGTTCCGGTGAAGGATGAGTTCATTTGATCTGCTGTGGGATCTGCTGTCTCTTCGTTTGGCAGGGCTGCTCTAAAAAAGAAAAGCATCTGAGCATAACAAATATTTTTAGGATCCTGATGCTCCAGTTTCACGCTCCCCTGGGATAATCGCTTTTTGTGACTATGTAAAACCACCGGGAACCTGGAAGGGGTCAGGCACTACCGCTGCTGCGAGAACGGCACTTTTATTGTCACAGGACTCAAACCGTCCATTCTGTCAAAATCCATTTCTCACGAAAGAGCCTCTTCAAACAGCTTTGGGAGAAAGAAGACCTGAGGTCTAAAAGCAAGAAGGGACCTGCAGCACCGACTGAACGGCCTCTGAATTTTTAATACTCACTGAATGGAAAGGATATTCTATGTGCCATGGCCTCGCAATCTGTTTCCACACTTCATATTCTCTATTGGCAGGAGTCTAACTGACACATCTGAAACATTAAACACATCTTCAGACGATTTTTATGATGAGAAAACAGCCTGCATGACATGCTATAGAGATATATGCTGGAAATGAAGTGACATGGAGGAACGTTTGTTTCGTAACGGTGGGACAGTAATGAGCTATTAATGATAACTATTAGGATTAAAAAAAAAAAACAGATTGAACGATAACTTGATTTTAAAAGAAGGAAAATATTAAATCAAATAAACTGATTTCTTAGCAACATGTAAAACATTACAGGCAACAGACCAACTAGATCTACAGCAAAGAAATGCTGATTCAAAATACAACTTTAAAGATCATTTATTTTAATTAAAATTGTGTATTTTTCTCTTTGGACATGGTTTCTTCTTTGAGCTAAGCTAATGCCACCAGCTGCTACGTTTCCATAAAAATAAAAATATTACATTAGCTGATCAATGGTTAAAGGAGCAGTAAGACGCTGCCTTATCAGTACAATGTCTTCATGCTAATATGAGCAGTTTTAAACCCTGCAGCTTTGTCTTCCAACCACGGCGGAGCATCACAGTCAAATGAATCACACAAATAAGCCCAGCACACTGCCTTGTCTTAGATCCGCACATTAGTATTCACCTCTCAGTCGAGGACATATTCAGATATGTGGATCCGTCTCGTGGCTCTGTGGAGAAACCACACTGTGACTCCACAACACCGACCCAGGCACTGTGGTTGTTTCAGGTCTCAATTATATTTATTCTTCTCACCTCGGGGCTCCTCCCGTCCGCCTGTCTGCATGAGCAGGTTGGTGCTGTGCTGTGTGAGGCTGGCCCGAGCCGTGCAGGGCTGCACGGCCATCAGACTAAATATTCCCGGGGGAACCGACTCTAATTAAGCAGGCTGGAGCCACAGTCCTGTGCAGAGCTGGACGCCCGCCCAGGAGCCTTCAAGAGGATTTGACTCCCTTCCCACTAATGGAGGCATCTTTTTGTTAGTAATTTGTCATCTGCCTTCTCCGTAAGTAGAACAGGCATCCTGAATTTGATAAGTGTTCTTTCACACCAGTCAGTTAATTGTTGTTAAAGTACTCAAAATGTGACTAAAGTCAAAAATAGAAAATTAAAGATGCGACTGCAAACACGACAGCTCCAAAAACCTCCAGAAACGTTATTTTTTTCCCCTGGTGCACAAATAAATCCATATAGAAAAAATGCATCGTTCTTATCATGCATTAAATTACTTCTCTGCGATATAAACACCTAAAATAGCTCGACTTGGCAGCGTGCAGTTTGACGGTTTAAGCTGCTGGTTCCTGTTTGTAGTAGCCATCAGCGCCACAGTCCTAAACTTCACAGCCTTCTTACTGAATGCCAGCTTCGACAAAATGAAAAGCGCGTATGAAGTTGTAATGTTTCACTCTCCCTGTTGCAAGTTGCACACCTGCCAACTCTCCCACTTGGGCGCGTTTGATATTTTTCATTTGAATTTTGCTTTTAACTCAGACTTCTCCAGGGTCTCCTTTGGATGTCTGGGATGCGAACAGGCCTCTACAAAAACATCCTCTAGAACAGTCGGTTATTTTTCCTTTTTCAGAAGCCATGTTTTCTTTTTTTTTTCACTGTCAGTGGTGAGGAAAAGAAAATGTAGGCTTCGGCACACACGGCTAGCTTGCTCGTGAGGCTTATTTGTCGGCCAAATAGTTCAGCTGGGGCATCACACGCACACATTCACACAAATACTACGTCCACGCTGCTCTTTTGAAGTTTTAGCTTCCACAGTTCATACAGTAAATCTGATACATATCATCAATTTGTTTTAATTTACCCTTCTTACTAATTTTTTTTTATGTCTATCCTGCATCTAAAACTGATTCCCTCAAAAAATACAAGGAAGAAAGCCAAGAAATACTAATCTGCTCCTCCAATTAATTCCTGCTCTTCTTTTCAGCATCTAATCGTCCCTCTTCCAGCGGTAACTCCAAACATACCTTAAATTAATGTTCCCTCACAGATACAGTCCATGGGCAAAGTTGATGTTTTGAACCTATGATGTTCTTTCCATGGATTTGTTTAGACTTGTACCCCTGACATTTCCACACCACATTAATGACCAGTGTAGCAAGAGGCGCAGCTTTTTTCCGAAAATGAAACCAGTAGCCAAGAACATATGGAAATGCTAACGTTGCTGAATTGTTAAGGATGAAAGCAAACAATAAAGAATTAAATTATCTAAATTAAATTCTAATACTCTGTGGGATTGTAATGATAAATACTTGAATCTTGTGCTTCTCTTCATTTCCTCTTCTGTGAAGACAAAACCAGCAGATGTCAAGTCCAGAACTTTCTTGACTCTTGGTGCTCCTGTTTGAATAATCAATGACTTCCTGGTTGTAAACTGGAGGTGAATGGCTGCTTGTTTCTGGCGTCGTGATCTTGACTCAATTAGCATGTCTCCTGTTTGGGTCCATAAAGAGCTCGGGGACATTTCTGCATGGGGTTTGCATGTTCTCCCTGTATGTGAACATTTTCAGTGGTTACTCTGCTTCCCACCTAACATCCAAAAACAAGCATCTGAAGCTTAGCTGGTGTTTCCAAACCGATGCCAGGAGGGAACGTGGGTGTGTGTGTCCTGGTTTGTCTACACCCCGCTACGCCCCGGAGACCTGTCCAGGAGGCAGCACGCCTTCGCCAACAGTCTGCTGGGATCGGCTCCAGCACCCTGCGACCCGGAGCTATATGGAGCGATAAAAGATGGATGGACAGTTTGTGGAGGATACCACACAAGAGGATGTACTGTGCTTTGCACAACCACTTTGGCACACACGTTAGAAAAAGGGGGGGGCGGAGAAAAATTTCAGCTGTCTTCAGCTGCTTGAATATCACCCCAACAACTACATATACAGTCTGTATTTGAAGATTAAAACAAGTATAAAGTCATTTGATGGAGTTTGCAAAACCTGCATTGCTTTCTTCCCTTATTTGTGTATCACTAATCACAATGGCATCACCAGCTGACCCCCTGCAGCTTGCACAAATGTGAATCCTTCAGTGAGTACGCATCCCTCTGTGGCGTGACTGCCGAGAAAACTGCAATCCTCGGTATTATATAACATCCACACATGTAGTCGCTTCCAAATACAGTCTTGTTCCACTATCCTGCTCACTGGGTGTGGAATTCCAGTGCACCTCTGGGTGTTCAGCACTTCTCTTCTTTCCCTCTGTGGCACTCGATGGGAGACTCACTCTGCATGGCTCAATTCCCAAAAGCTGTCTGCCTTTCTACTTTTTCTACTCTGCCTTGCTCTCTCTCTCTCTCTCTCTCTCACTCTTTCTGTGACTCTTTCTCCGCCTGTCTGCCGTACAGGAGGAGGCTGGAGGTGATGGGCCCTCTCTGGGAGCGATAACAAATCCACTGTGCTTCTATTATTGATGAGGAGCCTTAAAGGTGTTTATCGCGCCGTCTTTTCTCGAGGGATGAGCAAGCTGATACTTTTTAAAGGTTGCAAGGGAGCTAGCGGGAGGCCTTAAACACCTCGCAGCGCATTTATCAACAAATAAAAGCCCTAACGACTGACGCCGCCGTGATGACTGGAGTCATTAGCACAAATTGAATGACAGACGTCTGCGTATAAACCCATTGATGAAGCACCCCCTAAATGTGATGGTCTGACTGCAGGTACTAAAGCATTTAATGATGATTTCCATGTTTACTGTCTCGCTGAGGGGCGGAAAAAAAAAAAAGAAAAAAAAAAAAAACATTATGTCCAGAATGCTTGCTTCCTGATGCCTGACTGATCTCAGTTGTGTTTGCTCACTCCTGCCTTTGTGAGAGATCTTCCCTCAGGCTAGGAGGGTAGGCTATTTATAGTAGGCTCATTGTTGTTGCTGTTATGGGACAGTGTGTCCTACTTACACTGGGAGCTGATATTACATTAAAGCAAGTGTTGATGTCACAGCTCGGATGAGGAGCCGCTCTCAGGAGACGCAGACGTGTCTTGCCGCTCGTGAGAATCAGGAGGGACACTTGTTTAACAGATGCTGCCTACGAGGCCACGTCTCACATCGAATCCGCAAACGAAAACCAGATTACGATTGGATTGGCCTGACGCGACACTGGGTGACCACCATTATCTTATTGGATAACTTGAATCCAATATGGAGGCAATTTGAGAACGCCAGTGGGAAAAAAAAAAAAAAAAAAAAAAAAAAAAAGCCCGCCTCTGTTTCAACGTGAAGGGCAGAGAAAAACAAGCTTCTCAGGATTAATGAAAACGTTCAGTGTTGTCACTAAAAATATTCCCCTGCATCAGCGGGAATGAAGACAGATCCGCAGCGAAGGTCAGAGTAAAAGTTGTGAGGCCGGTAATAATGAAGATCATTATGTAGAGGGCACAAGCGTTTATACAGAAATATCTCAGCGAGGAACAGAAGGTTAAGATGTTACACTGATGAATGCTTCAAATGACCACACACACACACACTAACAGTAACAGGAAACACACTCCACTTGTGGAATAAATGTTTTTGCAGCATGTTTCTCTGGTGCGAAAATGTAGCTGCAAAAACCCTCCAAAATTTGGATGGTGAATCAACTTCATTTTATCTTCAAGTTCTTTTTTGCCAGGTTTTTTTTTTTTTTTTTTTTTTTTTTGCATTCGCTGGTAACCATGGAAAATAATCAACACTGATTTTTAGGAACTCTTACCCCAACCAGCAATCCACCCCTGCAAACACTCAGAAATGCAAGCATATTTATTCACTTCTTTGAGTCTTGCATTTGATTTAAACGTGTCCAGCCGAAACGCTTAAGTCAGAGAAAGAATCAGGAAAGTAAAGGCTAAAAAGAAAGATCAGCGATCATCCATCATGATCACTCACCAAGAACCTTTAACTACACACGTTATACACCAACAATGTCTCTCTAGTGATGTTATTTTGTTCTATGTTTACTTTAAAAGAGTAAGAGCTAAAAAAAAAAATATCAAAACCTGCACGACTAAACATTTCTGATGTCTTTGTTTGAACGTCACACCGGTTGCAGGACACGCAGTTGAGTGACGTCCAAAACGCACATCATGTGCCAAAGGCCAGGGCGGTTTGATTTTCAAGAGAAACAGCCAAACAGAAAGGTGGTAAAACAGTTTATATCGCAGACAGTTCCAAGAAAACGAAAGGATAATAGAGACCGGTGGAGACAAACAAACAAAGACGACTCTGCTAATTCAAGCACTCAAGCTTATTTCAAACTTCATTTGCTCGACATAATGCGCTCGACATGTGCAAAGAAAGCCTCTGATCTTCCAAATGAACACTAATGATCCTCTGAGTAAGTAAGCAAATTCCCAGTTAACCTTCGTTTAATACATTTTTGATGATAAAACGTTCTCCACGGTGCAGCCGCAGCGAGCAGCGTGCATTAGCGAACACCGGCAATCTGAATCAAGACTCATGCGGGAAAACTGCAGCTGATGATCACCTAGGAAACAAGAGCGAGGAGGCTGTTTAATTCCTCCACGTGAATTAAAGCCCAGGTGACCTCAAACAACACACAGAAAAACAACAAATAATGAGACTTAATTGAATGTACCTGTCCCACCTGTTTTTATATCATCTCTAAATGAGAGTACTGATCCGAGGCAATCATGCTGCACTCAGAAGCTCAAGAAAAAAAAAAAAAAAAGGAGAGAGGCAAGTAGTGTGGAGCAGACAGTACGTTTCTTGCCTCCAAAACAAAGAAACATGCAGACTCATGTGGCCGGAGGATATATGTAAATGACATCAATAAATGAATATATTGCTCCCTGATATTCAAGGAAGCCAGTTTTGTCTCCAGTGAGTTATTTTTATCGAGCCAGGCCGGCTGAGACGGCAGAGTGTGTGTTTGTGTCGGCTCAGTACCTGCTCCAGTATGGAGTTGATCCTGTCCACCTCGCAGTCGATGAGGAAGCGTTTCTCCTGCCGTCGGTCCATCTCCTCGATGATGCGTCTGTACTCGGTGGGGTCCACGATGTTCCCCACCGAGCGAGCCGTCACCTGCCAGTTATTGGCTACAGCCGACTCCATGATGGCCTGGAGGATTGCAAAACCTGGGGGAGCAGACAGGGAAGAGCTCCATCAGACAACTGTCTTCCTGGATTCGAGAGCAGACAGGCAGGGAGGAATGTGCTCCTAATACAAACCGAAGAGACACAGGCGATAAGGTTTCTCTGGCTTTCTGCAATGCTTAGCAACCTGTTTACTGCCTCAAAAGGAAGAACGGTTCCCAAACTGACAGCGCACTGTTAACATGTTTGAACAATAAAATCCCCTCATAAGCACTGTTTGCTCTTCTGTAATGGCAAAATAAATGAAGGCAGAAAGCAGCAAGTAAACAATGCAGCGCGCCCAGTGTCGAGGTTTTCAAATAAAACAAGCCTCTACTTGGATATCATTCAAACAGGTCCTTAAAACATATTAATGATGAATTACTTTATCAACAGCTGTCATTATCAAATCTGAACCAACATGAAGAATAAGCACAGCTGAAATAATAAGGTTCAAGTTAAAACCTTTTCACAGCCATGTAAGGAATCTCCTTGCTGCTGCTTATTAATAAACCCAGCTGGCTCTGTATGTGCCACTGCGGTCAAGAACAATATTAATGACTCCTCTGAATTAAACCCGAGGATGGCTGCCAAACATTCACCACTGCCGTAAAAGAACAATGAGACAGACAAAGCATGTTTGCAGCTGAAGACATGAAAGAGAGCCAGAGTCCGCAGAGAGGTCCCACATAAGATTATGTCAAAGCCATGGCACTTGTAACAAAGATAAAGGGGTTACAGAGCATAATTAACTATTAACTGAGAAATGACTGAGGGTCCCACGCTGC
Source organism: Salarias fasciatus (assembly GCF_902148845.1). Lineage (NCBI taxonomy): Eukaryota > Metazoa > Chordata > Actinopteri > Blenniiformes > Blenniidae > Salarias > Salarias fasciatus. The sequence continues at coordinate 10,012,914 of NC_043754.1, forward strand.
CGAGGCTGTGCAACAAAGGAGGTCACTCCAGTTATCTCACGTCTGTCTGACCGAGGACTCCGAACCACACATCAGACAGAGATGACACACAACAATGAGACATGTAGCATGTGCGACAGCCGCCGCGGTGAAATGAACAGCTCAAGCTGCAAACCAGAAGGTGCAAAAAGGTCCAACTCGCCATTCGAATGAGTCAACTGACGAGGTATAAACAGCGATTAATGGCCAAAACGTAAAACAGCTGATGAAGGCTGCTTCAAAATTAGCTATGAAGAGACACTAGTGACTGACTGATGAGAAAAAACAGGTTATTTTGTTTGGATTTTTCCATCGTGAGTAAGAGACATAATGGACTCCAGTTAGCTGGGAGAGGATGGATGGATATATCCCCCACATATTACCAAAAAAAAAAACCGAAACAAATCTGGCCACAAGATCAAAATGATCCCTGAGAATGGCTAAAATAAAACCCATGTGGCTCAAAAAAAAAAAAACCCGCTTTAAGGTTTATTGGTTATATTTTGCTGTATAAACACATGTGAATATGAATGGAAAAAAGAGTGAAGGTCAAGCAGGAAATACATCAATAAAGCAAAACAGCACAACAACAAAAAAAAATGCCTCAGAGCCAGAAAATGACAGTTTAGAAATGGACAACAACATTTGCATATTCCCATTATCTGAAGAAGGATAAAGTACGCAGAGCGGTGGGGGGAACGTATGGCAGCAGAAACTCATTACGAGCTGTATTGGGTCATAACTAATGGATTGAGGGGGGGGGGGGGGAAAGGAGCTCTTTAGCACAGAGCCAACATACTACAGCTGACTGCAGCATCACATGCTGCGTTACTCATCTCTGCCTAAAACTGCTGAATCCATGAAATCACAGATATTATTATGGGCGATGAAAAGCCCGGTGTAAAAGGCGCTTATATAAAAGAGAAGTCTGCGACAGAGCTACTCCACTGAGTGCGGGTATTACACAGGCTAAATGAAAACTGGTTTTCATTCTCTATCACAGTCAAGTGATGCACAACCTCCCTGCAGCACAAACCAGACTGAGGAGCAGACTGCTTTACTGTCACGCCTACTTGAGCTCAGATCCCACTCCTGCATGTAGTTTCATTAGGTGGTATAGAAATGTGTTAATGTTGGCCTTCATAAATACTTTAGGCTGAGCTACACCGTCCCCCATGCATTATTTCTAAGGGCACGGGTGTAATATAGAATAAATAGTTGCTTCTCCGTGAGGTTCTTAGACTGCTGCAGATGACCTTCCAATATTAAGTTTCTCTATTTCTTGTATTATTGATGTGTTTTTGCCAATATGCCATAATTTCACAGGCGGTCTCCACTGAAGAATATGTTTTGCACATCATGCCACTTTGAGACTCGACCTTCAATTTGAATAGGAAGATAACTGTGCATCATTTGACACTGGAAGTCACATCTAACAAAGAAGCTAAAGTTTCTGTTTTCAACCAAAGTCTTTAATTATTAACATGATTTTGTGATTCAGATAATAAGAAAGCCGGTCATGGTCAATCTGTGAACTCATAAGGAAAGTCAGAGTCATCAACTAATCTGAAATTTACATTTCTGGATGGTGAAAGGATACATGACGAAATGCATCCCCTGAAAAAAAATCACCTACTAACACCTGGGACAAACATGCAAACTCCATACAGAAAGTTTTTTTATAACAAAATTCACTATTGTTCTCACAAGGTGACAGAGCTAACTACTGCACCGCTATTCTGCTCTCAATCATGAGAAGTGAAGCCAAGTAATCATGGTTGTAGTCTCATTAAAATCTCAGCAACAGATTGCTTGGAGGTATTTTCACACCATGCATGCACTAAAACTCAATCCAGTAATCCAAACGCCAGTCACTGCGGATAAATTCTGATGCATCTCATCAGACAACGTGGTGCGAGAGGACTGAACGTATCTGTATAGTGGGAAAGAAATTGTTAATCAGCCGTAGTTGTGGTTTTCAAAGAGGACAGGCATCCCCAGGGGTCTACAACCAGGCTCAGTAAAAGGAAGAAATTATTAGAAATTATTGTCAAAAGAAGATCAAACAGAATCAACTAAATGTAAGTTCTGGTGAGAGAAACGGTTCCAAGACTCAGTTTGGAGGATTTTACTCTTTTCCCTTAAGTTTCCAGAGATCAGAAACTAATGAACATGAACAGGCGCAGTCAAAAAAGATCTTCATGGCTTGTTTGAAACAAAACATTATGACGTTTTTCAGGAAAGAATTTAGATTCAGACAGTGTAGTACTTTGTTCTTTCTGTAGCATTATAGGGGAAACACATTTATTTCACGTAACATGAGGTTAGCCGACTTGACTTTATCTCATTAATTGCATGAGCTGTCCAGATGTGCTTTACATAATGTATTATAGTCGCATGTTACATATGACGCACGGACATGCAGGTGCTCACACACCAACACAGCTACCTTACAAAGTATTATTGTACCACTGGGAATGTATTGGTGTCATCAAACTCAAAACGAAGTCAGTTTTTTTTTATCATTTTAGAAAACGGTAAATTCTGTTCCATTGAACTTCAAACGTCATTGTAAAACTTGCAAAAATGTTTTATTTTTTTCATTTAGCACAATCAACTACAAACTAATTTATCAGAAAATGAATGAAACAAACTTCTTCATTTTATCATAAAAAGATTGCTTGTCCCACTGAAATCGTTCTTAAGTCATTAGAGATATCTTAAGTTATCTAATTAATAATTTGACATCAAATTAGACAATGTTGTGCTGCAACTCTAAATAATGCAAGCAAACAAACTATAAAAGATATATGAACAGACCCTCAGAGCAAAAATAATCTGTTCTCATTTGGATTTGCAATTTTGTAGAAAGTAGGGCTACAGAAAATAAAATAAAAAAAAAAAACGAGTAAAACTGGGTACATGAGAAACTTCTATTTTTTTTTAAATCCATCAGCTAAAAAGTTGTAGCAGAGGCACATTTGAGTTGATGGACTGGGCTTGATGTGGCGTGGCGTGGCGTGGCGTGGCGTGGCGTGGCGTGGCGTGGCGTGGCGTGGCGTGGCGTGGCGTGGCGTGGCGTGGCGTGGCGTGGCGTGGCGTGGCGTGGCGTGGCGTGGCGTTGCATGGTCTTTATGCTGAAGCTGAAAATTGAGCAGCCCGAACTGCAAATTCCAAAAACGAATGCACATGCGAGTTGGCATGAATCCAATAGTGCTTGTAAGTATTCAGATCACAGCAACTCAGTTGACATGTCCACCCCGTCCCCTCCCCCCCCCCCCCCCCCTCACCCCCCCCTCCCCTCCCCTCGCCTCCCCGGCTGGCGACCTTCAGAGTGAAGTGCTCAGCAGCCGGTACTCAGAGCAGGTATGGCCTTTCAAGACAAGTGGCTCTCGCTGGGCACCGGCACGTTCGCCACTCAGGAGTCTGAAAGAGCTGAAGGAGATCTGCGTTCGCATTTCTGACACTAGGAGAGGGCGAGGCTTTAAAAAGGGGTGTCACGTCCTGAGGCTTTGTGAAAAGTGTGATGATTGATAAGAAGCCGCTGATCTGACCTCAGCCCGGGCCTCGGCTCTGTCATCGTCTAGACTTTATCAGGCCAGACGTGCAGGAACATGTGCTTCTTTATCAGCGCGGAGATATCAAAACAGGCATCCAGGACATTTTATCACTGGAGGCAGGAGGGAAATGAAAAGGCAGAAGCACAGCGTCAGCCCCTCTCCCAGCATCCTGACACATGGCATTGAACACCCTAAGCTGGGATATGCATGACATTTTCAAACGTGTTAGTAGTTGCTTGAGAAATGGGATTTGGGGGATTTACAAATGATTCCCATGAGAGTTTTATATTCGTTCCTTTTTTTTTCACACGAAACTAAGCTGGATATTTCGGATTTAAACACTGGTTGATGTTAAGCCACTGAAGATACTTACAATTAAAGATATGCACAAATAGAAGATAAGTTCATAAGTCCTGAACTTAAGGACTGAACTGAATGTCACATTTAGAATCCTCTAACCCCAATTATCACAATCCAAACTGGAAATCTGAACGCCAGAGGACATGGTAGTCTCCCGGTGAGTGTTAACACTGGTATGATTTATCAGTCGACACGCGAATGATAGACAGAGTTTTGGTTGACTTTGTAAACAGATGGTACATTTTTACAACAGCCAGCAGGCAGGACAACCATCAAGGGCATTTTTACAGAGTCAATTATTCAGTACCGACCTGAAGAAGAATAATAAATATTCAAAATCAGGAGCATATTGTTGGCCAGCTATATATAGCACCGCCTGCCTATTTCGTCTCTCAAACACGTACAATTATTTTACAATGACAACCTTGATGACTTATCAGAAATAGGTATCTGATAAGTGTTATGTGGCGATGCTTAAATTTCAGCATTCAGATCTGCTGATATAAAAGATAACACTTGATGCAGTTCATTGTTCTAGGAATAGAAGAGGCAAAACAGTTTTCTGTAAACAAAACAGAGTTGGTGACGACATTGGCAGGTGAAGAAAGTCACACATCTCGTGTAAACACCAGCCAGGAATTCTCCTCGAAGAGACGATTAGAGACTAAATAGGCATTTTGTCAGATTTATTTATGAAATTAAACATTGAATAGATAAATAATCACAAGCTATGCAAGCCACGCAATTCATTTCATTATCAGGCTCTACTATATGTATCTCTTTCCAACAGATACATCTGTTGGAAAGAGATTCACTATTTCTGTGTTTGAGCTATAGGAAAAAATGTAAGTTTCCAGTCGATCACAACATTATATTACTGGCGCTTTATGACTGTGAAAAACTCCAATAAATTAATCTGCAAAACCGTGCAGGTGGCACTACTGCAGGGAGTACAAGCAGTTGTAAGTCAAAGAATTTCCGAAGGCCATAAAAACAGCATCAAGTCATTTTTACGAGCCTGCCAAGCTGCTCACAACCATATTAATATCTAAACTTGGACATTCAAAGTTGTCTGCGATCAAGACGGCAGATCTTTAAAACGTCCTCAAATCAACCCAGAAAATATCCCAAAATTCTGAGTTCAGAGGACAGGACTATACGAGTCTACACATTCTACGAAAATACCTGTCTAAGCTAGTGCTCTGCAAATTTGACTTGGACTGGACTCCCCTCGCAAATGTACCAACCCAAAAAAGTCGCACACAAGTTAATTGAAAAGTCAAACTTTGACTGGTCTCTTATTAATTAGAACGTCTTCATAATGTGAGCATAGATGTGACACACTGGCTGAGCTGTCGGCACTGCGTGGGTCAGTCTGATGACTGATTCACTTAATAAGTTCGGCTGAAGTTACATCAGTTAGTTAGAAGTCAAATGGTGGAGCTCGAGCACGTGTGCATGCACGCACACACAAATCCACACACCTTAATTTGGTCAGCTTGAATTAATTACTATCATTATTAAGACTGCTGCTCACCCATGACAACACAAAGATTACTAAATATCCACAAATGCACGTTATTGAGCAGTTTTGTTCCGACCCGAGCCACGCTGCCTCTCAACGTCTTAATAACACTACACATCTGTCCTGCCTGTCAATAGATGTTTGTCTCTGAAACACACAGGTCTCCTCCGGTTAAGCTCTCGGAGCTTCATAAATGGAGTCTGTACTTTGGGGACTTGAAATGCACTTTAACTGCTGCAATCACAGTTATTTTTACCACGTTCAAAAAGCTGTTGTTACCAGTAAAAAATAAAGAGACAAAGCCACTTATTTACAACGCAACTGACTACACAGACTTCATTTCAAGAAGCCAAAAAGTCAGCTATGAAGATTGCACAAATTTGTGCCGTAAATACAGAAAACCAAGATGTATCTGCTCATGAATGAACAAAAGGGAGGGAAACCTTGGAGTTTTTGCTGCAGCATATGTCTCCTCCGAAGGTTTCTCTTGTTCCTGCAGTCAAATGGACAGTAGCTCAAAAATGAAATCAGCTTTTAACAGGCTGCTATTCACAGATAAGGAGAGAAGGAAAGCAGTTCTCCTGAAGAGATTGCTGGTGACATAATTGAGGTCTGCAATATGGTTCAAATGCTTCAAAATAATGCAAATTAGCACATGATTTGTGATGCATGAAAAAAAAGAAAAGCATCGCCATCCGGTCAAGCAGCAGACAATCGGTTTGTGTAACACAAGGCGGCCTGATACTACTCCAAATCCTGCAAAAAGCAACACAAAAAAATGTGGTCCAAAAAAGAAGCTGTTACTAATGTCAGATCCTTTTAAGCTTCTGTGCCATATGTGCAGCACTGATACCATGTTCCATACTGTATTTATACCCAGGTCCACACACACAAACTGTTAAACACACTTTACTGTGAAGTTCATCCACAAAATGCACCCAGAAGAATCTCCTCAAAAAAGTCGACAGCAATTGTTTGAGCGAGCAGCACAAAGCAGAACCAGCCTCTATGTGGGATTCTCTTGAATATATAAGCTTAGTAGCCCACACATGCACCCAGGAGATCCGTATTTACTCCTCCGAAAAGCTGTTCTTTGTAGCTCACAGGACCGGTTATATAGAACAAAGCATGACTGGCCTCAACTGTGAACCAACAAAAGCTTCCAGTTCCTTATCGTCATGTAGTCGGCTACGCACGTGTGGATCTGAGCGTCTGATCTCCCTGTCTTGCCCTTTGACCTCTCCACGGTGTGACCTGCCCTCACCCACAGCTGACTGCAGCCCTCAATAAGAAGGAGCAGTTTAAAAGATTGATGGATGGATTCCAGTGAAGCCAAACGTTGGCAGACACACCCACTGGAAAAGAAGAAAATGTTTTATTCTGGTTTTTTCTTTGAATTATGCAAATCTAAATTTGACTGAGACTGTGCAGAGCCCTGGTCACCTCCAGTAATCAACCTCAAGTTGAGAACCACTGATGTCGAAGCAGCAATTCATGTCATTCCTTTGATTATTTTTGGCAATCAAATTAAAGATACAAAAAAAATCCCTAAGGCCTAGATTTTTTTTTAAACATCAGATGGTTTGGCAGATTTTTTGAGGGGAAATGACTAAATCTGAATAAATCTGGGAGAGAAAGATTGGTGCAAAGGGCCTTTCTGGCTCCTGGTTCTGTGTTTGTTCTTTCCCGTCTTGGGCAGCAGCTCACATGACGGCTGAGTGTGGTGTGCAGTCTCAACCGTGACTCAGTAGTCCCTCCCCCTTCTCCGGAGAAGGTGACCTCTTTTAAATTTTCTTGCAGGCATCCTAACAGTGCCATTGTGACGGGAAGCTCGAAGCTAAGCGCCACACCAAAGGGAACTCAGACAAAGCCGTTGAACCTGCTTCAGAGAAAGTCTCATAAAAATCCCGACACTTACATGCAGCTCCACAAAGAAGACTGTTTCCAGTGGGCAATACTAACAGAGCTAGGGAAATTAAAGATTTGAGCTGCCAAATGACAGTAAAAAGACACTTTTGAGTACAATTAGTTCAACAACGCCTACTCCAAATGTAGATAACAGCTCCCTGCTCCAAATGAGCTGAACTGCATAGAGGCCTGCACCCCCACACCTCCCACTCCTGCCAAATCACTGATCACAGCTAATCAAACAAACCATTTCTTATCTAATGGCAACTGCAAAGTTATTGACCGACTGTTGAGCATTGCTCCTCCTGTATCCCCTCATCTGATAACTCATCTTTCATTAAATAATCAATTGAATTTTCATATTAACATGAAAAATACCCTGATCATAGACGGCATTAAGATCAATCAGAAGTGAAATGAATAACTGGTCATCTTTTCATCATGGCACCTGAACATTTTGTGATTATAGATGATGTACTTGAAGCAAAATGTGCAAGGGACACGCTCATTTACAACCACCCCCCTCACTGATGCATGAGGGGCGTGAAGTAGAAGTAAATACTAGTTCTGATAGAAAGAGTAAAATAAACAGTGCATGACAGTCTGTGGCGTTTCCTGATGCATATAATACAAACACAATGCACATGAGGCACAAGCTATCGATGCCACATACGAATAAAAAAAAAAAAAAAAAAAAAAAAAAAACGGTGGCCCCAGTCCAACCAGAAGGACTGAAATCACTGCTGGCTTTTTTCTTATCTTATGAAAAAACACCAACCTGTCTCTGAAGCGCATAAAAATGGCGTTTTCTCTTGGGCAAACAAGGAAGCGCACATCACATCAATCTCTTTCATTATGCAAGAAGACCACTATAGTAATGGCCTTGCGTTATCCTGAAAGCAAGCGTCCTGAAATAGATGAGAGGCATTTGATCAACACAGAAGCACGAGTCGAGGCATAAACAGAACAGCGCCTATGAAAGCAGAGGGGCTCTCTGTTAGTCACCTGGTTTAATGTTTGGTCATGCTGAGTGCTCGGCTTAGAAGAGGACAGATATGACTCCCTGGATCTGACAGAAAAAGGGAGGAGGAGGCTCTAAATGTGATGAAGTACGAAAACATTGGATGCGTCTGACAGCATGTCTGACAGTGCTTGGCCCTCTGTGCCATGCACTGCTTTCTGACATGGGAAAAACACAAAGGCTTTGCTGACTCCTCTGTTCCTCCCCCTCTCTCTTCATCTCCATACAGTTTCATTTCCTTTTCCATTCAATTGGCTACGTGGCTATTTTGTTGTCTGTGAGCAGCTGAGACAACAGCACTGAGCTGCACAGAGCAGAAAATCTTCACTTAAGCCAAAATAAACTTCGTGCTCCTGAACTGCTCACCCCGTTTACTCCCTGAGCCGGCTGGAGTGAGCAGACAATGAGAGTGGGATAAGTGGAATCACATCTGGCTTCAGAGGTATTGATTTCTCATTTTTACTTAAGTAGTGGCATTATGAGTTGAGAAGCAGGGAGGGAAAAAGTGAGTGTCCACTGGATATTGTTATTAGTCACAAATGGAATCATTTAAGTCTGAGGTCAGTCTTGACAACATGCATCGAGGTCACATATCTTTAATAGCATGTTTGAACATTTCCAGATCCTTATTTTAAATATCTGACCCCCTCCGACCCCTCCCATCACACCTGTTTTGTTTCATCAGCTATAATCATTGTTGGTAGATATTCAGAGCCATGGGCGATAAAAAGCATAACTCCTCTCAGACTAGTTAAATGCTTTTAACTTCAAATATTTCATATATCCTTATGCAAAAAATCTGCAACTGGTACTACTTATCTTTTTTTTTTTGCATCAATGCTGATATTGTTAGTTTCATTTTAGCCATTAAACTCACAATACCCAGTTCTAATAATGCTTAAAAGAAGTAATTAATCATTTCATCCTTTAATGATTATTTTTCATCTTAATTTCCTCTTAAACATTAAAAGAGAAAATTATGCAGATAACTAAGACATGTCAAATAAACCTAAAATATTTGTAATTTTTATTCTAAAGGCAGTGAGGTAAGTATGAAGACCATTTGGTTTAATAGAGAAACATGTTTATGACAATAACATTTAAAGTTCCTACTTTACTGATACTTTGTTTGACCTATAACTTAACGCCTAAAGGTTTCCCAGTGAGGTTTCTGGCTCTTGTTGCATTCGCTGCTCCAATCGTCCCTCTGACACCGACTCTCTTCATCTTTACGCTTCAGCTCCTGCCTCCCTCCACTGACTCCATTATATTTATTGGAGTCACTTGAGGTTGGCATAGATCTTATTATTTGGCTCTAGCAGATGAAGCTGTACGACCACATAAGAATTCACATCGACCATTCACTTGGACTATTCTACTGTTGAAATCTAAATTTTGCTACTGTCCTTCAAACAACAGAGATTAACCATTTAATACAACTAGTCACAACTCCAATGCCCGAATAAACATTATGATATTGATTGTTAAAGAATTTATTAAATCAAATGAACATTTTAAAGAAGTTGAATTGAATTCTGAACTGTAGATTTATACTATTTGGCATGTTGGTTTGCTGTTGAATTAAAAAGATATTCAGGGCCACTTCTACAAAAGAGAGCCGTCATCGTCACTTGTCCTTTTCTAACTTTGATAAATGAAAGAAAGTGTTTCCTGTGAAATATGACAGACTGAGTGATTTATGGTGCTGTATGTGACAACTGATGTGTCACGCATTTTCACATTTAACCCTAAAAACCAACATAAAGAGAGACATTGAGAAAGAATGGATGACAAATGAATGAAAAGCACACAAATAGAGCGCACGACATGGAGAGCACACAGAGCTCAGAGGGAGCTGTCCGAGGTGCTGAAATAATGATCTCAACAGTGAGACAGGATGGGGTTTTTTTTTTTCTTTTTTTTTTTTATCCAGCCTTGTTACAGTGGAGTGCTGACTGCTCTAAGCAAATCACCTGAAATATGTGTGAGTGGACGTGGAGTGAAAAGGATCCAAAAATGGTCTTTTATCCACACTTCCATGTTCAGCCTTTCATGCTTGCAGAAAATGACTTTGTGCACATCCCATGGCAGGGGGAGCGTTTTATGCAGTAAATGCTTGCAGAAAACTACGCATAAGGAGATTGTGCACATTTAAGCAAATGACAAAGATTTATTAAGCTGTTTAAAGTAAGATAATGTTTTTCAAAAGGTTGCAACACTTGTGCATTCCCTGTCTTTGCAATGCAAGCCAAGAGATGTATCTTCATAGAAAGCAAGCATGTTTGTAGTGACAAAGTGAAAATAAAATTCAAAAGTCATCCATGCACAGAGGTGAAAGCCACAGATAGAAAGCATACAAATTTCCTTTGAAATATTTTGGCATTACTTACACGCAGTTTTATGGATATAATGGTCTCAGTGCTGCAGTGGCAAAGCAGAAAGTCTGCAGCTTACATGTTGTTTGATGTTGTTTTCAAGCGGCACTGCCTCTGCATGCGTGGATGTGCATGGATCAATTGGTGCCATTTTGGGCGTCTGGCAGAGTCAGGCTCCGTGCTTGATAACAGGGGAGGTTTTGGTTCATGCAGAAACACTCGGAGACAGCCAACGCCTCAGCTGTATCTTCTCAGTGAATGCACAGCGCCCTTTGAGGTTTTCACCAATGAGGTCACCACACACGCACACGCACGCACACACACACACACACACACACACACACACACACACACACACACACACACACACACTTCTGCAGCATCCAAATTGCCTTTTCAAACACACTCTGTCCCCAGTTGTAAATCTAAAGGCAATCTGATTCCCCACAGAGAAACTCAAATTTATTCTACACCCGAGTCAGACGATTCTCAGATGCATAAAGCCAAATAAATGCAGTCTCTCTCTTCTCTCTCTCCAAATAATAAAAAAAACAACAACAAGATGCAAAGAGACTTCTCTGTTTGTGCGAGTTTACAAAATTTGACATACTCCTGTCTAACCTTGGAGGTTGGTTTCATGAAGGGTACTCGTGCTTTCTCATCTGCAGCTCTTTGTTTTCCGAGTGTTTTGATATCTGTCTTACAGAGAAACACCTCTCAGTCACTACTCGGTTGTTCTGTTACATGTGTATCCCCTCTTTTGCCTTTAGTACATTCAGAACTAATAGAGTCCTTGAACAGGGGAAGAAAGCATCCCTCTGGTGTAAATCAGTTCGATTGATGAGTTTCCATCTCAGTCCTAATATTAGGGCCTGGGAGGAAAGCAGCATTGGCCCACAGGGGGGGGGGGCGGGTCAAGGCTGAGTGATATGTGTCCACCTCAAGAGTGAAGCTGCAGTGAGGTGTTCACAAAGTGGAACAGCTGCCTGATGTCGTTCACTCTCTCCCCCCCTCTCCCTCCCATTCTTTGTTAATGAGCCTGTGTGCCTGACTGCTGAGCGCGGCTCTTTAGCTGCGTGCAATTAATCAGATGTTTCCTTGCGGAGACGAAACCAAGCAGACATTCAGCAGTAGTGCAGTGTGATTACACATCAAATGCAAATTCTCCACCGATCCTACTGTCCCCATTCGTTAGAGCGGCGGGCAAACGCAGGAATCGCTGCATTTCAGGTTGTTTGATTGCACTCCTTCATCTCAAGGGCAGCAAGAAGAATTCAGGATCCACTTTGTATTATTGAAAGTTAATGAAACAGAAGGACTGCCATAGACAGTGACTCGATTACACAGTAGGTTATACATGTAGTCAAACACTGCATTTAAATACAGCTTTGAGAAACTTGTACTTTAATTTCAAGTTACTTTAGAGCTGTTTCTACTGCATAAAAATGGCTAGAAGTGATAACTAACAAATATACACTAGTAAGCTATAAAACACAATTGTTGGGCACTGATGCTTTTTTGTGTCTTTAAGTTTTAGATTTCAGACTTCAGCATAATTCATACTACTCAAATTTCAAAATCATATGGTGAGACTGAGTATGCCCATAAACTGAATTAAAATCCAAACCTTTTGATCTGCACTTTTGCAGCCGATAAGTTCTTTTTATTGAGAGACGTATCAAAGTGCTTTATATTTGTTTAGCATTGGAAAATTTTGCTTGAATTTATTATTTGTCTGAGAAACGTAATGTGACAAAACATTCAATGATTAACAAGTAACTGAAGCTTTGAGAAGAGTATTTTGTTTATTTTGACTATTGTTTTTATTATTTGTAAGAGTACCATAATGTCACAGTAGTTGCACTTCAGTTTCCATTTTCTGTGCTCTTTCCATTTCTTCACATTATAGTGGAATATCTTATACTTTTTGTTGACAACACTGAATGATGAGCTACAGTCTTTTGTTTTATCTACTAAAAGAAAGACGTTAAGACTACAACAGTTATGTTTTCATGCAACACTGAAAAGGGTCAGTATTTACAAATTTATTGCTTTAATTGCATTAAAGTATTATTAAAAAACACTGTTGTATTGGTCAAATATCCTAATGTGCATTGAGTAACAACACTGTTGTTATTGAACTTCTCGTCTTAGTGGAAACACCCCGAGGTCATCATACAGAAGACAAAGCCAAAGGTGCAAACTAATGAATGCACAACGTTACTAAAGGATCAAATGAAGAACAAACTGTGCTTCAGTTGATTTTATCTTCTGGGTTATTCATTTCCGCGAGGAAATGCATTGAGGTTTTTTTTCTCCTCTCGTTTCATGTTTCACAGCAGAAGTTGGGCCGTGTTTGCGTTGACATCTTTGTTTTCTTAGAGCCGTACTGTGAAGGTCATTAAGAAACTGCAGCTTCAGGCACTTGAGCAGTGATGCCACCACTGGATGTCGATGATTTCCTTCTTATTTAATATGGGAAACATTCACACACAATTCACTCGAGCTGCATTATTGTGATATCTATGTTTTGTTGATGTATTTTAAGAGAAAAATAACAACATGCATTTCGATTCTGCTAAAATACAGTAAATAAAGACGTATAACTTTTAGTCACTTTGTCTAAGAAATTGTTCTGCTGCAGTTTGGTTCTCTGGTAGTGAAAATGGCATTTTTTTGTGGCCCTCACAATGATCAAGGTTGTCTATTCCTGCTTTATGCTTTACAGACTAGGCAATAAACAGTTATGACATTTTGAGTGATGAAATAAAAAAAAAAGTTAAGACAGCAAGTTTGTGAAAAATAAAAAAGATGGGTAAGAATTTCCTCTTCGCATCTCGGCGGCAAAGCCCAGATGTCTCACATCCAAGAGGCCCTTTCTGCCGGCAGCCATTAGTCTATTTAATGAGAACATTTCATTGCATCGGGGATGCATAGGTGATGCAGCAGATAAACATGGATTTAATGGACCGTGTACGTTAAAGTGAAAATCCTGATTTCCTTTTTTGTCTTCTCCCGGGACTCTGTGGCTCCCTCAGTTTCTCCTTTTATATCACTATTGTTTATCAAGCAATCAATGCTCTGAGTGACACTCTGGCTGCGTAAAACAGCGAGCGACTGCTGTGAATAAGCGGCTGTAAGAAAACAGATTCCTCTCATTGTATAATAATTACCGTGAACGTGTCAGTTGGAATAGTTTAGGTCTGTGCATTCGCGCTGTCAGTGGAAGACATCTCAACATGAAAGGGAAGCTGGAGCCATTTGATGTCTAGAACATTTTAAATCTCGCAAAATTAAAAGTGAAGGTCATGCATGGCAACATTAAATAGTATCTTTGGGCATTTTATTTTCCATTAGAGTCAAAATCTGATTGCAGAGTTACAGTTTTGATGAGTGGTTGTGGCTTCAGGCTATGATAAAAAAAAATAATAAAAAAAAACTCTTTTGGTGTGTGATGAAAGGAAAGTCATGGTCCACTCCTCCAACAATCTGGAGACAGACAGCCGCATAATAACAGTTTTTTTTTCTTGTTTCAGTAATAAGATTCTTTTGCTTTTTGTGTTTTGATAAAAGACTTTGTGTTTTGTTAACAAATGAACATTAAACATATCATTGTAGAATGTCTCTGGCAGCGTATTTCTGTCCTATTGCAGTATAGCGGGGAAAAAAAGCATCCCTCAGGACGCCTCCACTGGTTCCTCTCAGGGCTGAAATGGAGCCCTCTTCCTATAATGAAGATCAAACTGACATTTGGATGAGTGGTAACTCCACTGCTCCAGAACCTTGATGGGGGGAGTGAGATGAGACTTCCAGCCAAAATAGGACGGCTAACTAGCCTCTCAGCAAACACAAGCTGTGCAGCATGTGGGAGTCCATCCTAAAGTACAGTGTTTACACTGTGTCACGCTGTGGAAATGGGACAAGAAATACAGATGGCGGCCCATCAGCCTCCACACAGCAGGTGAGGGGGGCCGTCGCGGTCAGACACAGCTCAAAAGGCCACATCAGGAGGCATTTCCGAGGAGGATGAGGGAGAGGTTATAGACTCTTTAATCATTTTTGTCTGTACCACACCAGACGACCATTATCAACTGCTGCAATCTGCCACCGAGATGCGGCGGCTGGATCAATAAAACTGAGGCTCCCCCTAAAGTGGCAGCAATAACTTCCTACTTGAGGTTGAACGTGGCCCTGAACATGCACATCAGGACTCCGAAAACGTGCTTTTTTTTACGAGCTCTCACAAACATGAATGAATGTGCATTTTTTTTATTTTGAATATGTATTTTTTTCTGAGGATCAGATTCGTTACCAAGCTCTGCATTAGGGCCCTGAAGTGGAGATGCATAAAGAGATCCAGAGGAAGTAAAAAAAATGAGTGCACTTGTCCTAGAAATGCCCTATGTCGGTTTAAAAATACTTGGAATGCATGCTTCTGAACAGCTTGGCACATTTAAGAGCGGCGGCGGCGGCAGCCAGAGAGCATCTCTGCACCATCTAACTTGCTCAAAACGCACGATCTAAAAACATGTTTGGCACGACACCGTACACTATATTCTTATTGCTACAGCAAATCTCCGACCAGCATGTGGTCCACTTCATACAAACAGATTGTTATGCCGTTTCTTAACACCTCCAGATGCTGACCCCCTGAGGACCAGAGCCTGTAAATAGCCGGCCCACAGGAGGGGAGCGCGAGGCCACAAAACACATGCAGAAGTTGGAGGATGATGTGCGCAGTCTTTACATAATCCAATTAGAGCTAAATGATAATCAGAGAGTGCCTGGGATTAGAGACTCAGGCGGCTGCAGCGGTGCTACGACAGCGGATCAGCAGCACCTGTGAATGACTCATTTCTCGGAAGCAAGGAAGTGTTGAGCGCCTCCGTAAGCAGGATTCAGCCGCATAGTGAAGCAATTTAGGATCATTACCGACTTAGATTAAAAAGTATCAAACCACTTAGAATAAGAATTGGGGATAATGGATTTACATATTAAAGGCTGATCATATACACTGTATAATATCAAGCCTGCACGAGCAGGGCTTGGCATGCCAATTACTTTCTCTCCAGAAATAAGCGATGTTGCTCCTCATTCGTTTTCTCCTGAATGTTAACTCGGAATGTTTCGCATGCCAGCAGACTCTCACACACACACGCGCTCTCTCACCTCGGTCGGTGTCGTAAAGGTAGACAAACTTCTCCCACTTATAGTGGTCCAGCAGACTGAGGACTGCCCCCCGCAACCCGGGCCTCATCTGGATGACAAACTGCACGTCGGCGTCGATGGGGAAGCTGGGCGTGATGAAGGAGGTGTGCAGCGCCCCGCAGAAGGAGGTCAGCGTGTTCATGGACTTCCTGTCGTAGAAGCCGAAGATGGCGTAAACTCCACGGGAGAACTGCGAGCAGACTGGAGACAGAAACAAAGAGAAGAATGAGTTCAAGTCAGTAAAGTTTTCCTTTTTTTTTTTTTTTTTTTTTTTTTTTTTTAACAAATCCACTCCCAATTTAAGTTGCATATTATAAGCTGAAACTCCAACGTTCCCCATTAACCAAAAACTTTCACTGAAGACTGAGATGAGACACAATTCATGATGTTATTAATCTTCCTTGTGAAGTGGTGGCTTCATGAATAAATGGGTGCCATGTGGGATCTCTGCCCCCCATGGCCATGGTCTGTTGCCTTGTCGCCCTTCACTTCTCCTTGCTGTAAATGCAACCGCTCGGGTAATCAACTAGAAATAATGGAGAAGTCAGTGGATTGGCCGCAGCTCTTAATGGACAAATACCCTGAAACATGAGCACGCAAATGTTCAGGCACTGGGCTGTGTGGCAGTATAAAAGATTTATGGCAGGCCCCATTGGCCTCCATCTGCACGCCCAGTGGAAATGAGCTGTATTAATAAACACTCAACAGATACTTGCTCTTACAAGGCAATGCCTATTCTATTTTATTTGTGCATAATAATTTCATTAAAAAACATCAAATGGGGGTGAACCAGAGATGCGACCCCCTGCCTGTGTGCGAGGTCGCAAATGTCGGGATGTCCTGATATTTTTGACGTAAATCACGACATTGCTCAAGGAGCACGTTGAGTCACAAATGTTAAATGAGGGTATGAGTGATTTGATTAAATGTGATGCTCTGAAATCCAGCTTGAAATCCATGTTTTCTTCAGAGAGACAGGACAAATCCCGAAGCATAAACCTCAGACGTGGACCGTGTGTTTCTTCCAAGAAAAAAATGACATGTTTTTGAAAATAGAGACTTTACACAAGAAAAGCTGTAACCGCTTGTTGGAAACTGACGGCAAGGTAAAGCTGTGAGACGTCTCTAAATATGCCGTCCTCTTCAACGGATATTGATTTTTCTTCTCAGTGAGCCTCTGTTTTTAGAGGCTAAAACACATTTCTTTGCTGAATGACCCGGTCCACAAAAACATCTTTGATAGCTGGTATACGTGTTTGTGCAGCTACTTGCTTCTCCAAACCGAGGACCGTGTTGAGAGCCACCTACTGCAATGATGACTACTTCACAGAAATACTTAGGATCATCTACCTGTCCACCTGTCATTCATCCCTACTTTATCTAACTGACGTAGGATAGATCCAGGACCGGTCGCTGGACAGGAGAAACACAGAGAGAACAACAACCACACGCACTGGAATGAGTGTAAACCAATAAAATACCAGGCAGCACCCGCACATCAAATAATTCAAACTATTCATATTGCCATTCAGGTGGTGTCAGACTGGAGGCTTCCTGCGCTGCATGCTTTCAAGATCTTGCTGCTCCAACACACCTGAACTGATTTAATGTGAATCAGCGAGCTGTACAGACGGTCTGCTGAAGCAGGGTGACATTAAAAACACGCAGGAAGGACCGTAGTCCTCCCGGACCGGGACTCACCGCTTCTGCTTTAAGGCCTCCGTCCAAATAAAACCCCCCCTCTATTGTTACTTGGCTGCTTATCTTTGCCTTTCAGCAGACTTATAACAGCCAGATTTTCACTTCTTTTCATCATTCATTACTCAAAATGTCAGCCTGGACAATGCCAACAACCCACTGAACAACCTCAGCAGCAACCTTAGCGACGAAGGTAAAAAGTGCAGATGGCTCTATGTGGGCATTCACAAACTATTTAATGCCATTTAGGCGAGGACATCCAGGCAACTTTGAATCTTGGTTTTTATGTATGCAACAGACAAAAAAAAAAAACTAGAGAAAAAAAGCGGAATATGTTCAAATAACGTCAAATTAAATCACCTTTCTTTCAAAGCACATCTTGTTTCTTTTTTAAAAATCAGTGATTTGTGGCTCCATTTGTTCATCAGAATTCACGCTACACAGTGAATCACCAATGACTCATGCATTACGCGTGGTTAAAGGGTGATGGATTTGACCTCCAATAGACCTATGGAGCAGCTTATATACGAGCCGTTTCTTTGTTTTGTGTGCCTCGTCACACAGACCGAGACGCACACGCATGGTGGTAACATGATACAGATTCCCGTCCCATAAACCCTGCGACCCCACCAGCGGTCTAAATCCAGCACTGCACACACGAGGGCGAAGAGGAAAGATGGAGAGGAGTCTCAAATGCTCAGGAAATGTTAAAAGCTTTTATTATTACCTTTTTTTTATTGCTAATATTTCCAGCTAGCATTTGAGAAGGAAATGTTTCACAAGCTGTGAATGGCTATGTTTTAGATAAAAGCACTTTAGATGTGAAGGATTTTTAAAAACGCGAGCGAACATTTCTGACACAATAATTTCACTGCTCTGAGATTTCTTCCTGTGTCATGTTGGAGCTCAGACATGAGTTTTTTTTTTCCTTCTTTTTTCAACATTTGCTTCTGTTCGACTTGACTTTTCCATTAAGGCGAGCGTTCAGTCACCCACATATTCTTGATGACTTGCTTCAGCCATCTCCCTCTCTCTGTTATTTTATCAGAGCTCCTTCCCTCAGCCTTTGACTTCGTTCAGCGCACACACGTCGCATCGGCTGGTGTGTGTCCTGAAAGGCCAGAGTGGCAGCCTCAAAGGCAAAACAAACACCAGCATCCACATAAATATCCGAATCTGTGTGAGGCGATGCTGTGGTCAAGAAAAGAAATGCTCCGGAGGCAAAAGACTGGTGTTTTATATTTAAAGTACATTTTTTTAAATAAAATTCAAGGACTTGTAAACATTTCAATCAAAAGCCCCTGTCACGAGGAGAAAAACACATAGAAAATGCTTCTTCTTGGATTTGATTCACACTTCCTCCTTTTCAGGCCAACATCGTTTAACTCAAAACAAATCCTCCTCAAACAACAGGGTGAGAAATTTCTTCTCAATATTCAGACCATGTAATCCACAGAAAATAGAAGGCCGTCATAAAATTAACACCTCTCAGCTCATCCGACATCATCCAATTCTATTTGCAAAATGGCAGCGATATTTTTTGTTTGTCAAGGTTAAATAGGCAGCCTGTTCTCCTAAAGGACTAATGAAACCATATATTTGGGCTCATGATGCAATAAAAACTAGCCGACTACAGTAAAATATCCCGATCACGGTCAGAAATGAAGACACGCATCATTTACTTTATTACGGGAGGGGATTAGATCTATTTTTCTGCTCTGTGAGTTTCTGTTCAGAATACTAACACGGGCTTTCTATGCATGATTAATATCTCACTGGGAGAGATATCACTTCTCTTCACTCTCTGCTGACTTCTATCTTATTCATCACCAACAAACACCCACTGCGACCTGCCATTGTTGGGAGATATCCTGCTCTATCCGTTTCTCCCTCGTCCTCAAATTCTTTGCTCTTCTTCAGCTCTCGCCGCCACATCCAGCTTAACAGGGAGCTTACAGTGGCTCCAGCAGCGCCCGACACTGTCAGTGTGTCTTTTCAGGGCTTTGTAACGTTGAGGGGCTCTGCTGCAGACAGCTGGAGACGGAGTCCATCAGAACAACCCGCTGATGGATGGATGGACCTGTAAACCTGTAGAGTTTGTGCACAACAGGAGCTGGGACTTCAAGCTGATTTTTTTTTTTTTTTTTTTTTTAAGCAGAATGGAGTTTAAAGTGGGCTGCTGTCCCAGACTGAAAAGTAAACAAATACAGTGAGGAAGTGGAACTTTATTTACAGTTCCAGAAGGACAGAGGACTCGGACTGGTGTGGAGAGATGAACTTGCTTTGAAGAGGAACTAGTTAAAGCACTGAAGTTTGACTTCAATGCTACATTTGCAAAAACCTTAGACAACAGTTTGAGTTTTTTGTGAGGAGAACAAATATCTTGTTTATGAGCACACAGCTGCCTGGCGGGCAGTGATTTATTTTTCTTTTTTTTCTACTGTCTAAGAGCCTGCAGCGATGTTAGAGGACAGCGGTAGCTGCGTTTGTTTTGTTTTTTTTAGAGGGAGAGGGGGCTTTGTTGGTCGTCGTCACATGGGGATACCTGTCGTGCTCCGTCACAAGGTCACATGGTGAATAAGTGAGGAAGGCCGAGGACACAGCACAGCAGGCAGCGGCAGCTTATAATGGATGAGGTCAAAGACAAACTGGAGACAACAAATAACTTTGCTCATGACAACACAAGTTGCTGAGTGGGCGAGCAGACAGTTTGGTTCAGACAGTGTTGGGCCTGTAATAAAAAATAAACTTGATTGCAAAAATCAGATGAGAAGTGATTTCAGCAGGAATTTTGCAAACGGGAGATCTGGAGAACATTCCATTCAAAATCAAACATCATGTCAACAGATATCATTGAAATATGGTTGTGGATTTAAAAAAAAAAATTAAAAATTTAAACCAGTGGTCTCATGTCAGACGGTGAGATTAGTTCATGGATGCAACCGCAGACAGTTTAAGATCATCTTCAGAAAGTCTGAGAAAATTCCCAGTTGCCACCTCACTACACCACACAACTCGTCGGAGCTGCAACTATTTATCAACAGAAACAAACGACGATGCAGTGACCACTTAATCAAAACAGTTTACAGAGGCCAAATGAAGGACCACATCCACAGTTACCTTCTACTTCCTTGTATAAAATGCTGGTTCAACGACATGATTAACATATTTGTTGTCTGAAAGCACCAGTGATGTACAAAGACGACGCACAAGATCACACAGTCTGTAGGAGACTTAACAAGTCGGTCTTGCACTCAGGCAGAGCCTACAGAGGTAGAGGGAGAACATGCAAACAGCACCCAGTAAGATGAGAGTGCTGACCACTTCACCAGGATGCCAGGTTATTTTCAATAATAAGGAATGTTTATATTAATAAAACTGACAAAAATTCTTTCATATCCATGAATTTATGTGGGTTGGGGAGATATAATCACACTAAATGGAAGCCATTAATTTTTATATTGGGTTTTATGTTAACTGTCTGGGCATCTGCATGAAGCAGGAAGAACCTCAAACTGTAAAGCAAGATGATTTATTTCCCTGCCGTGACATGCACACTGTCTCTAATGTGAGTCATTTCACCTGATTATGCTTTATTCTTGTCAAACCAACAATACAAATGTGTTTTATGATGTGTATAATGTTCAGCATTATACTGGAGCTGTGGGGAACGAGAAAAACAATTCACAAAAATGTTGAATCAAAGAAAAGGGGAAAAAAGACAACATCTCCAAAAGACTCAACATCCTCAATTTGTGTTCTAAAGGCAATACTCAACAGGGACAGAAATACAAGGGCTGCACAGACGATGCCAAAAACAGTGCAAATGTGCTGAGTGGCTGGCGAATCCAGTCTTTTCTCACTGAATCAAGTCGGATGATGAGCTGAAGTGCAAACAACCAACATCTTTCCTAAGTTAATGCAGGGGACACGTTTCTTTGCTTTCTGCCAGCAGCAGTGGGGATTTGCCGGCTGTACGGGATGGAGCAGGATTTCTCTGCCTTAGTGACACAGGAGGAAGGTGTTTTGAGCCAAAGTCAATAAAATCTGGAGTCATGTTTCAGCCAGAGTTCAGAAAGTTCATCAATAGCTGACTTTAACCCTCAGTAACCCTGTTCCTGCTTGATATGGAGTCAGTCCTGTATTTACTGAACACGTACAACGATAACACTCTTTAGGTATTTAGATTTAGGGTTTACTTACATATCAGAAGAATTTACAACAGTGCAAAACACATTTCACCTATTAATGTCCAAAGTGTAACAATGCACTGCTCGCTTAAAAGATGCACGATGAGGAAATATGTATGCAGAAAAAGAAAGAAAAGGCTCGACTGTCAGTGATCCTTTTGTCCTTGGAGCTGGTGGCAGGATGAAAGAAGTTATTAAATAGGCACAAATGCAGGCGCATCAAATATCCCTCATACTGGGGGTCATTTCAGTGTAAAACTGCAAGCCGACATCAGCACAGTGGGTCAGCGCGACAGAACTGCGCTCCTGACGACAGAACCACAGCTGTCTGCTTTCAAAGGACAAAATACAAGAGCATTTCATGAGACATCCTGATTAACCTCGATTAATTTCCCCACAAAGACATTACAGGGTTTGACCTTTAGAGATTCAGCAGATGGATATCTCAATCTTTCAACCTTTATTTGACAAAGACAGAACAGACAGCCAAGGATTTGTTCCAAAACATATTTGCAAATATGATTCCCAAATTACATTTTTAGTTTTCACGTGTATTGCACATTATTAGGTCGACACTGCTGGTTCACTGTAATAAACACTAGTTTGTAGCTTTACCTGTATGTAACAGGTTTAACTGTTTGATCCCACTGAAAAGGCTCAACACCTTCTAGATTGCCATGATTTTTTTCAATTCTGTCCTGATCACTTTAGTTACCACATAATGTTTCCTCTGGTGACATCAAGAAATCAATAATTGTTGTTTTTAGAGAGAATTTCTTGAAAAAATAAATTATTCTTTTTCACTGTGTTCTGCAATCCAGTATGTTACACTGAAGCGATAAAAGCATGCTGCAATACCCGCTGGTTCAAAGTTTGTAATATTCTGAATAACTGACATTTCTGGTAATAATAACTCTACTTTGACTACAAATCAAAAAAAGTCTGCAATGAAAATAAACTGCGATGAGGCAAGATATTCAAATTCAAATTCAAATATTTGTCATTTAATACCATGTTAACTGCTGATTAGAAACAGTCAAGGCAAAGCTAAAGTGGTAATCACTTAAAACATTTCACCTCTTAAATAGTTATCATGGGTATTTAGCATGCAGACCTGAGCAGTGAGGTCAATAACTAATAAACTGTGTGTTTTAATATTTTATATTGAACTGAATAATATAAAAAGCAACACATAATTCATAAAGAAATACCATAAAAAAGGATATGTAACTCTAAGAAACTAATTTTTAATAAGCAGTTTTTATTGCGATCAATCAAACTCAATACATTTACCGAATTTAAACAGTTAATTTTTTTGTTGTTGCAACTGCAAGCTACTTATTTGATGGGTAAGACACCAAATGTACAACAATCTGTCATGATTTGATCTAGGTGGGCGGAAGAAACAAAAAAAAAAACATTATAAATATAATAATAATAAAGCTTATTTCGAACATCAAATCAAGGATATACAAGAACAGAAAAACAAAAAAGGTTACATGTACAGTTGCAGTTGATCTAGTTGGGTGGAAGAAATAAAAAAACATTCTAAATATATGTATATATACCATAGGTTTGAGCTTTCTGACGGTGAATCTGGTGGTGTGGCGGTTAATGGGCTGCAATGTTCTGCAGACTTTAGAGAACCTGCGAGGTCAATTTGACCGTAAAATCACTGTAAAGGTTTGTTGTGAGATGAGAGTCTGACTAAAGGCAAAGAGCACACAGTTCAAATGATTTCTGTGTTATGACATTAAAGTGTTCGTATTTTTAGCCACATTACAGTGTGCATTGTTGCGCAATTCGTCTCAGTTGACCAACCACATAGAGAGCACAGGGCATATAGGGACTGAAGGCTGAGTAGGTGTTTCTCCCTGGGCATTGCTGTTGCATGTTGGCTGGAGTTCCCTCTTTCCTACAGATCACAGCCTTAAAAAAAAAAAAAAAAAAAAAAGAAAGAAAAAAAAAAAGAAAAGCACGCATTTTCTTCCAGCGGGTTACCCCCTGCAGATGCTCATTATGTACAAAGAACGGGGCAACGCTCACTGCTTCAGCCCTAATCTGAGGAGTACAACAGGATACGGCCCACATGCTTGAACACGACAGAGAGAAATCTACAGCAGCGATACACTAACATAGCCTGTGGCAACCCGAGTATTATACAGAGGAATACACTTGAATATTTCACTGTACCGCGGTAAAAGTGCTGTTAACACTCCACCTACACAATCTCTGTACATACTGAAAACACATCATCCAAGGACCACTATTACAGGCGGAGTGATACCACACATTCAGTTTGAAAAGGTTAGAATGCCGCAGAAGACACATCAAAAACTGCTTGCAAGAAGTGGAGAATTCTGATTTAATCCATAAAGTAAATCCATTGTATGGGACTCAGATGAACAATAAAACACAACTCTTCTCACTCTCTACAGTATTCCCTCCCTGTTCAGTGTTGTAGAAGTCCATGATAAAAATTTCAGACAAACATGAAGAACAAACTGATGAGTCTTGCACGGTTTTAGTGTTTTGCTTAGTTTTCAAAGCGCAGAAACACTATCTGCTTTATATCGCAGAACGGAGGCTCGTACGACTCTCAAATTTATGAGAGCGTCTCTTCTAAATTATGCACTGCCCCAGTGGCGTCTTTGGTTTCCCTTGCATTATTCTGAGGAGTTCGCAGCTTGCCGTCCTTGAACAATCTCAGGTAACGTTTAATGAATCACAGCAGAGGCTTCGACAGCGGCTACGCAGAAGGACGTTGTGTAAGACTGCAACAACCTACTGCAGCATCGCTGTAGCCTGTCAGGAGTGATCACCGTCGCTCCGTTACATTGCTGACATGTAAGCACATTCTGATGCACAAGATGAAACACTAACTGCACATCTCCAGTGGCCTGGCCCCGAAGCCATTCAGTACGATTCTGCCACTTCACAGCATCACGACCAGCCAGGGGTGAAACGACTCAATGAGAGGAAAACGTGAAATGAGATTCTTCCTTCTGATAGCACTGAGCTTGTTTGTCCGTGTGTGTGTATAGTTGCCTTTTTTTTTGTTTTACGTTGAACTGACAACGTATTTAACATCAGTACTCCTTGCTCAAAAAAAAAAAAAAATTGTAATGCATTTAAGCTGCATGATGGTCCATGAGTCATGTCTTGCCCCACAGCAATTGGACCCTAAAAGCCTTTTTTTTTTTTTTGCAAGCTAACATTCAAACCATCTCGTCATGTCAGTGAAAGTATTGCTTAAAAAAAAAAAAA
Source organism: Salarias fasciatus (assembly GCF_902148845.1). Lineage (NCBI taxonomy): Eukaryota > Metazoa > Chordata > Actinopteri > Blenniiformes > Blenniidae > Salarias > Salarias fasciatus. The sequence goes on from NC_043754.1 coordinate 10,038,044, forward strand.
AAACAGTACTGTGTTCACCTGAAATGACTTCTGAGCAGGATGAAATTATTCCAAAGACGTTACAAAAGCTCTCAACAATCCGCCATGCTTCCCAACGGAAACGCCGTGACAAATCTGGGGATAAGTACTTGTCAGCTTGTCGCAGGTCATCCAAACTGACAGGACTGCGGCTGCAGTAGCAGAAACTCAGTTATTTTTATCAGTGCATCGTGATAAAAGGACATGCTTTTGGGTGAGTGTCTCTTCCCGGTCAAGAGCTTCCAAATTGAGAGAGTCCATTTAAAGCTTTCAAATGCAAAAAAAAAAAAAAAAAAAAACCTTCAAACTATCCAGAAAAAACAGCCAGGCAAAGTTAGTGAATATGATTTTTCATGCAGAACAAGTTGTGATGAGTGAAGCCAAATGTTCATAATGTGACTGTGTCCTCAGTCTCACTGACCCTCCTGCTGGATTATAAACCAGCCTCAGTAAACATCCATTAATTCTATGTGAACACATTCATCACTCTGACTAGAGTATGGATTAAATGTTTTTAATCTATCCTAAACAATTCAGGGCAAACAATTCACCAACCTTGTCTCCAATGCTCATGCATCATTCATGACTTGAATGAGTTCTGGGAGTTATGGTGACTCCAAAGTTGTTTATGTTTTAGTCACACTTTTGTCAGATCCTCCTCTGTGTCTCAGTGAAGTTTGCGTCACACACCTGTTTGTTACTTGTATTTTTTTTTTTTTTGACTCCCCTCCCGCGTCTGTTTGTTCCAATCTATGTCAATGTGTCTCGTGTATAAATATCTTTTTCCCCATGCATCTTTCCAGATTGTTAATGTACTCCACATCTTTGAGATCCTGCATCTTTTTTATCCCTCCTGTTTCTCGGATTACTGAACTCTGCATTTGCTCTGACCGTCTTGGACTTGCCCTTTGGATTCCTCTGCTCTGGACTTTGTTTAATAAACTCTGCTCAACTCTGAATTTGTGTGAGTCTGCTTCTGGGTTCACCATGGCTCTGACAGCTTCAGTCTGGTTGTCTTTCAATTGTAAGTGCAGCAATAATTGTGTAAATAATGCCAAAAGCAAAAATTCCTTTTAAATATCCAACTATTTTAGAAAGCTGTGATGCTGTAAGGATCTAACTAGTAAAATCGGAAGTTTAAAGGATTTCTGAATTGACAAGGGGCAGATATTATAAGCTTTTGCTTCTTTCTGTACCTTTTCATTCATATCTGTGCTGAAGTATGCAGATGCAAGTATGTTGCATTCACTTTTTGTTTTATTTAAATGAATGAAATAAATAAATCAAATCAAATCAAAAAATCAAAAAAAATCTTACTTTTATAAGTGATCTTCTTTACTCTAGAAAACTACCAGCTTCAGGAATGAAGCTGTATGCAACATTATGCCTGATTTCAAAACACTATTATTAAAAAAAGAAATATTTTAACCAAATAAAATGTAGTTTATATGATGGATCTGAGTTTCCAATTTGCCTCAAAGAAATATCCATAATATATCTATATCTATTAATGTTAGCAAGCAAATCAAGAAGTCCCAGCACTCCCAGACCCCGACTATGACTTCAAATCACAATCTGATGACAGAAAAATAGGAAGAAACCGCAGTTGTTATATAAAAAGATGGGTAAGTCGTAATAATGACGGCTGAAGCTCTTTGCTTCTCGGTCTCTTAAAAATTGCAATGTTATCTTTGGTAATAGTAAAGCTATTCCCCTCAACAATGGAAGAATTGTTGATGGTGTATTTGTTGCTTTTGTTAAATATATTCATACTTGCGCTAGATTTGCATACAAACTATGCAAAATACTAAAATGGCCCTTATTTGGATACTTGCGATGAGCTTAAGTGTTCCCCTCATTGCCAACAATGTAAGAAGTAAAAGATGAGAAAGAAGAAGAAAAGTAAAAGGAGGAGGAGGAGGAGATCTGGCTTGGTGGACTGGTCTGATCTGCATCAGTGGGACAGTCCAGTGCCTACACAGTGAAGTGCTCTAACATTAGCCTCTGTCTAAGCAGCATCACACCAGTTGAGTCATAGCAGAGGGAGGATAGGTGGCTATAATAAACACTATAATAAGAAACGCTATGCAATACTGACATTTCATCAAATTAAAGGTTCCTTTAAAATCCATGATGTAGGCTTTCTTGGATTTTTTTTTTTTTTTTTTTTTTATATATAACGCACTGGCATAACTCACCTACATAAAAGGAGATCTCACAATTCACGCGGGGTTTCAAATGAACTGCTATGCATATGAATCGCTGTGAATAAGGCAAAGGCTAAACATGTTTTAGGTAATTATACATTAAATCAATGTTTGCCCGTCATTACAACCAGACGCCATGATGCTGCATGCACTTAGGTGAACTTGTCTCGCATTGTTCAACCGGGCTTTCAGCTCTGCCTCCGCTGTCACTTCCTGCCCCGACCTCAGCCTTAATGGATATAACCTTCCCACGTCTGCGTTTATGCACACAATCAGTTCTGGCCTGTGGCAAGGTGTCACATCAATACATCCTGCAGCTTTACTCCAGCCACAAATTGGTGAGATAATAAACACACAGCACGGTGGAGTCCTCTTCGTCAGAATCAATTCAATCAAGCGACAATGACAGAAAATTGCTGGTTGCAATATATCTCTAAGGGTGTGGATGAAGATTTGTGTCTGTCTGCGTTAACTTTCATGTTTGCAATGCAAGCATCAAAAGTGTGAATTCGCTGTCTCTGGCCAGAAGAAGTTAGGCGAAATCAGCCACATATTAGCAGAGAGGGACAGTGAAAGAGAAAATGAAAGCTTGGTGCGAATTGATTTTTCCATACTGGAGAACAAACTGGAGCCACGCGCGCGCGCACGCACACACACACACACAGTGCAGTTGGATTCTGGCCTTCCACCCATTGATCCACACTGTCGATAACACAGTCATTTGCCATCAGGGATTTGTAACAATCATTATATACTGACCCAGCTGGAGGAGAGCAGTGTTGTCCTGCTTTATTCCGGTCCAGATCCATACGACTGACACAGCAAATGAGCTCTAAGCAAAAAGTAATTACTCTGATCCATTTTTATTCTGTCAATTGTTTATTTTACACTAAAGAGGGAGTTATGCAGACAATCCCAAAGATCACAAGCAGTAAGCAGATTTAAAATCTCAGTCATCTCAACACTTGTTAATATTATCAAAATTGATGATGTGAGCTGCGGGAAAGCACAGCAATGACTAATCTGTGATCCTCGCCAGAATAGAAATGTGTCAAATCATAATCATCACATTCATTTGCTACATCAACACCTGCCAGGCAAGCATTATGCAATCCAGACTACTATAATAAGGATTGTGTAGTTCAGTTCCTTAGTCACAAACTGGCCTGGCAGGTCTGCGTGATGCTTCGCTCACTGGTGGAGAGCGGCGAGCTGAGCTTGCATCGGCTTATCTAACTGAAATTAATCCTCCTGATTATCGCGTTTTCCTCTTATCCTTTAAGAAAACCCTTAAGCTTCTTTCAGAAACAAAGGATTCAGCTTTAGTCCAAGTCGATTCTTGCTACGGACAAACACTTTACAGTTTGTGCTTTAGCCCTGATCTGGACCAGCCAAGCATGTAATATGCAGCTCTTCTTCGGCAGTGACTGCTTAAGTGCCCTTGAGCTGAGCACTGACCCCACAGCTGCTGTAGTGTAATTACTCAGCAGCCGACAGTGCAAGGTTGTAGCCGAGCTGGGCAGCATCAGTGTGTGAGCGTGTGAATGTGTGTAAACCTGCAGCCGCCTCAAACTTCCCCCCCAGGCTGCTACCAGCCAGTTGTTGGGCGAGCGCCGCTACACTTGCTAACAACTACATCACCTCGGCAGCTTTTAGCATTTTTCAGAGGGCTCGAGATGTGTGAGGTACAGTTGTGTTGAAGATCCATCCCCTTTTTTTAGCACTATTCTCACTTCATTAGGTTGCACAGCCTTCTCCACGGCAGCTGACAGAGTTTGGAGAGCCGCAGCTGATCCTCATGTGTAAAGTGTGAAGTGCAGTTGGTGGGAAGAAAGATAACAAATTAATTCTCCAGACAGAACTTGGTGCCCCGCATGGTAGAGGAGAGACCAGCAGACCAATTATGAAGACATCTCGCACTTCTCAGCCCTCCCTATCAAATCCATCATGTTAGGAAACATGACTGCTTGGATCCCCGGCATGTTGCAGCTGATACTGCGGGGTATTCATCCATCACATGCGCAGACAGAAGACACATTGCTGCAAGGAGAACCTCATGTAACAGTGACAATCATTGGCAGAGTGGCTGAAAATCAAACTGCTCAATTATTGTGTCATAGCAGTTCTTGAAAGTGCATATATACAAGAAGATGAGAGAGGACGACTGATGCACATTCAACCGGCAGCCAACACTGAAACACACTCCGCCAGTGACTTCAGTAACCTAAGTGACAGTGCAAACATTACCAGGAAGGAGAAGGGTGGATATGTCAATGCATATTTTGTGGGAATCTGTAAAAAATGTGTATTTCGAATATAATGCAGTCAAATGAATTCACTAGGATGAGTAAAAATGCGAGTCCCTGGCATTTTGGAAGTTGCAGGTTGTATCTGTTCTGAGTTTTTAGTTCCAAAGCAAAACTCTGTAACTGACCCCCAGATTCACTTCTAGGCAAGAGGCTGATCGTTTGCGCCCTGAGTCTGAGTCTGGAGTAAATTTCATTGTGAATGCATGAGAAGTGACTGCTCTGCATTATTTAAAGTTTAAAATACACGTGGTTAGTGGTTAGCGCTCCTGCCTCTCAGTGAGGACTTCCATGGTTCAAGTCTGGGCTTGAGGGCCTTTCTGTATGCAGTTTGCATGTCCTCCCTGTGCATGTCTACATTTTCTCTGGGTAAAACAGCTTTCTGTAGCATTCCAGTGACTCGGAGATTGCCTGGAGGTGTGAATCTGCATGTGTGTACGGTAATTGTTTGTGTGTCTCTGTATTCATCAGCTGGGATTGGCTCCAGCTCCCAGCAGCCTTAAGTTGGATCAGGTAGAATAGAAGATGGATGGATGAATTCATCTGATGTGTTTTGCTCCAGTCTGTTAGTGAAGCAGAATTGACTGCTATGAGGGGAGGAATAATTTTAACCCAGCAGAGATAACAAAATATTTCAGAAGGACATCTAGAGCAGAGGGTGGATGAGAGTAAAGCCCCTCTATTCCACCCAAGCAAATCACTCTCTGCATATGAAGTGGTGGTGACTGCCTCTGCTTTCTTATAATCTTCGTGAAAAGATAATGTTGCATCTATTGCTCAATTTGTGATTCTGTAAATTACTGATATTACCTCTGCAAACTGCAGCTAATTGACAAACAGCAGCTACTTTTTTAGGTTCTGCGTGTTATCCAAACAGGCCGACAATGCAACCAAGACAAAGAAAATATTTCCTCCCCTTGCAATTTGGAGTACTGTTATCATCTAAGTGCTGCTGATAATTTTCTCTGGAGTTAATGAATTACTCTGTTTACAAAGTCCCTGTGTTTGGTGAATTATAGGACATCAAGCTCCATCGGCCAGCTGGTGGATTTTGGAAACCATGACAGACTTCGACTGTCGGGCTCAACGCTTGGCAGGTGTCAGGGGCTTTTTAAAATCATGCATCTTATTTAAACACCAACTTCCACTCATAAACATCTGTGTAAATTTGGGATTAGGCTGCCAATGAGACTATTAAGGAGGGTAATGGTTTTACATCGTCAAGAGTGTGTCTGGGTGTTAGAGCCTATTTAGTTTTTGTTAGCTGATAACTTCAAACACCTCAGCATCACACTGGAGGGGTTTGGATCTGGAACAACTCATCAGCATCTTGAAAAAGCAGTTGATGCAGGGTGTAACTACTCACAGGCGTGCGTAACGGAGAAGCTGTTGGAGGACTCCAGGTTGTCAACGTTGTAATTGAGGTGGAACGGCTTCTCCGTCACATTCTGGTTGGTGTTGTACAGCTGGACAGCAAACCTGAAGGCGCTGTGCTCCTGCACGGTGGAGCGCATGAACAGTCCACCTACAGAGCAGAGAGCCAGACTCTAATTAGTCCATCCGCTGCATGCAGCAATTACAGTATACGACAATTTAGTGATGCACAGTGAGACATAAAGCCAGAGTTTTTAGTTCATTTCAGGAAGCAAGTCCAAAAATGTGTGGGAATTACACAAAGTGCGGCACTGCAGATACACTGGAACAAGCATTTGGACAATTTGGGATCAACTCTATTTTTTACCCAAACGCCCACAGAGAGACGCGCAACATCCCGCAACCTGCTGGGCTTCCAGGAGAACTAAGTTAGCGATAAATTATGCACACAAAAAAAAAAAAATTAAAAAATAAAAGCCGACCTGTGACCATCCGGGACTCGTGTCTTATACATACTGTGCGAACAAAGAAATGCGGTCGGAGTGTTCCGTTCAACTTACCAATGTTGATTTGGTTTGGAAAGCCTGCCAGCGACTCCCCCAAAAAATTCACCAGAGCCAGGACTGTCGCTGCCGCGCGGCGCCACATCTTCCTCCAAGAAGTGAAATCAACTCCTGGTCTGAGAGCAACAGAGGGACAGCAGGAAGAACCATGTACATGGGCTGGTACGGGAAGAAATCCACAAGATGCGGCTGGTCTCTCTCTCTCTCTCTCTCTCTCTCTCTCTCTCTCTCTCTCTCTCTCTCTCTCTCTCTCTCTCTCTCTCTCAGCACCCACGTTGAATTTGTGCCAGCGCAACTGCAGCGCCAGCTCTCTGCTGCTGCTGCTGCTGCTGCTGGAAGCCTTAAAGCCAGTGTTTTATCTCAAAGATGGTGGTGTTGGAGGAGAGAGACAGCAGATCCCCTCACTGTGGATAAACACCGCTGAAATGGGCCAGAGAAAGAGTAAAGGAGGGAGGGAGGGAGGGATGGAGAGAGAGGGAGAGGGAGAGAGAGAGAGAGAGAGAGAGAGAGAGAGAGAGAGAGAGAGAGAGAGAGAGAGGGAGAGAATGGGGGCGTTTATCAAACTTGGTCTGACGTTGAATTATAATAAGAGCAGCCTCCCGTCTTCCTCCTCACGTCACTGCAGAGTTGGTGTGTGAGGGGGTGCAGTCTCTGCTGGGCTGTGGTGTGTGTGTGTGTGTGTGTGTGTGTGTGTGTGTGTGTGTGTGTGTGTGTGTGTGTGTGTGTGTGTGTGTACTGCCTCTGCCTATGCACCACGCACCAACCAGCTGGCAGCCAGTGTGGACCATCACAGTCAGTATGTCATCTGCTGCATGTGCAATGTATATATATATATATATATATATATATATATGTATATATATATATATATATATATATATATATATATATTTATTTTCTCACTGTTCAGAGAGTAGGATAAAAAAGATTTACAAAATGATCGTCACTTCACACTTTGTGTTCAAAATCTAAGCTCAGTTGATGAAGAATGGCCTTTCTGTGTGGATTTAGCATGTTTTTCCCAATGTGTGGGATTTCTTTGGTTACTGCAGTTTCCTTCCACAGTCCAAAAATCTGTGTTTGAAGTTAATTGTTAACTATAAAATGGCTATTGTGTATAAGAGTGACCCGCTTCCTGACTTGATCCTGTAAAGCGGCGACCTGTATATTGTCCAGTAGACCTTCCTTCACCCATTGTCAGCTAGGATTGGCTTCAGCCCCCTTCGATCCTGAATTACATAAGGCGGTATCAGAAAATATTTTCAGGTTTTCTCAGATGTATGTTTGTAAATCATCCTCTGTATTGAATTTGCCAGCGAGATATAAAAATAGGGTGTTTTTCCCTACGAGCACAGCTGAAAAGACATATCAGCATATCGACAATGTGCAATTGACACATGCAACAAGGGCAGCTACTCTGATAAAAGATCTGAGCACAATAAAACATTTTTACAATTGTGCATTCAGCAGCCCCGTTGTGTGTCTGTCAGACTAAAGAACATGCTGTTACAGCTCCAAGGACTCTGACTCACAAGCTACAAAATGTGATAACATGCCGAATTTATGAAATGCTTGTATCTATACTTACATCTGCCTTTTAAACTGCCCGGGTTGCAAACACAGAGACGAAAATTAACAAGGAAAGGATGAGTAAAGACAGACCTTTAAGCTTGTAGAGACTTAGCGTATTTGTATTGTAACGGGGTCCGTCCAATTACAACACCATCAGCATGACAAAACAGTTATTCCCTGCCTCTGCGTCAGACTGCCTTGACAGGAATCAGGGATCAAGAACAAAGCAAAAGAGTGTCACAGATATAGCAGAGTAACATAAGACTCAACACAATCCCCTCACATGCTGATGGCCAGGGAATTTCTGTGACTTCAAACTCGATTAAGTTGATAAGCCCACTCTGAAACTTCCAAGCAGTTTTGCATACAGCTCTATTAAAGCAACCGAGATTGACTTGGATTGAAGTTTGTTGACTTGATGGTATCTATCGCTTGTTTTTATTCCCTCTCATTGAAAACCATACCTCCTTTCACTCGAGTCTGAATCAATACCGTGTCTTGTATGTAGCCTCTTTGCACCATCGGGTTTACGTTCAATAATTCCGACACAGAAAACATCTGAAAGGCAGCATGTTCAGCTTACAGGTGAATTTCATTTCCTTTGTGCGTTTTTTGCAACTTTACTGTTGAATGCAAATTATCTGCAGTGTTTCCTGCAGGGTCTGATTCCAACCCGAGAAATATTGTTATTGAATGCATGTTTTAGGGCAGCCTCTCTTCTGCCTGCCCTGCATTTATTTAATCATTTATCCATTTAGAAACACTAAAGTTAAATTACTTCATTCACTTCGATATTGCTTGCTCACTATCTGTGGCTCTTAGTACTTAGATTAGCTGAGCAATACAATACAAACTGCTGTGTAACCTGTTGGAACATGACAGCTTGCAAGTTATGTGTGTGTGTGTGTGTGTGTGTGTGTGTGTGTGTGTGTGTGTGTGTATTTGAGAAATCATTACAGCTTAGTATTTAGACTGCTGCAAAAACCAGCACAGCAAAACAGGCAGCAGAGTCAGTGCTTATCGATCTGGACTTGATTTAAAGCTCGGGCTATAACCGTAATCTTTCACAGGACACTCCAAGAACAACTGCACTATAATCAAGTTGAATTTCATGAGGCAAACGCTGGATGCCGTGACCTTTTCACAGACGGAAACTGTTCGTAGGCCATTTGTGGATCTGTGCTCCCTCCCACTTGAAAAATTACGCAATTACTCTCAGTCCACTGATTCACAAACTCAGTCTGATGAAATTAAACTGTTGTTTAAAAAAAATGCCTTTACCAGATGTGCTGGCACTTCACCAGCTGAAAAGTAAAAAAAAAAACACTTGTGCTCGCCACACACTGTGACTCACTGTGTGTTAATAAGACACTGCTTCAAATTAACAAAGGAGATGGACTAGTTTAAGGAATCACAGCAAACTCCATGAGGCTTGAATGTTTTAATCATTTGCAGAATGCATCGTCATTCCAACATGTAAAACTGATGTAACAATGTTGAACTGTTGGCCCCCCCATAAGCGGCGAAGTCTGTGACATTGAAGTAATCCCACTTTTGTGCACTGGGCACAAATTCGATTTGGGTTTTTGTTTTTTTTCACAGCTCAATCTGCTTTTCTCCTCCTGGACTGACGACAGACTCGATGCTGGATTTACAAGACTGGGCAAGCTGAGCTCAGCTATTTATCGAAACAAATTCAGTAAATATTCCCACAACGCATAAACATAAATACCATGGCGTCCTGAATATCGTTTTATTTGATGAGTTCAGTTTCGGTGCTTCACATCAGGAAACATACAACAACAGACGCAGTATAATAAAGACAATAAGAGAGGTCAACGAAAACAAGCGAAAACCGTTAAGGCACCGCTAAAAATAGACTGCCAACATATTTTCAAAAGCATCACAACAGAATAAAATCACAAGCTGAAAAATAATTGCAAGACAAGACTTAAAGCTCCAGTTCAGCATACAATGAATATTTGACTTAATGAAGTTCAGTACCAAACAGAATGCTCTCTGCTGGAGCTGTCCTGCAGTTCCCTTGGCGCTCGAATTAAATATTCAGTGCATATAATCTAAAAACAAGCTTTGGTATTATTTTTCTGTCACTAGAGACAGAAACCAAGGTCAGTTCAAATCAACAGGGCGGCCTGGGCAACATATTAGCTATATGATGGTATATTTCATGCCATTTGGATGTTGCAGCCGTTGCAGGTGTGCAGTGATTCTCCTGCTGTGCAGTCGATAGCAGCTTCCCCCAGAACCCCCAGAACGGCCCAGGCAAATATCTGAGTGCACTTCAATAAATTAAGCATTTAGGTGAGCTTCCCACTTATCATTGCACTGCCTCTGCAGTGCACCCTGGGCATGATTTCCACTTTCCTTCATAACGAATGAGATCTGTACAGGGAGCCTCTCACTCTCTGTCTGATACACAACCTCTTCAGCGAGATGTAATTGAGTGTAAATGTCAGCGGCTCTTTCCCAGAACTTCCTATGGAGTTTAAATAAAAATGGCATTTATGAGATGTCGGCCATATGGTCGGCGCAGTTAATGGCACGGGGTTGTTCTGGCTCTGTTCCAGAAGGTTAACAGGGGCAATGTCACACTAAACCGCACACTCCAGCTAGTTACTGAGAATCACCGCGCAGACAAACAGTTTGCAGCGGTTGGAGGTTTTGAAATACGATCAGTCAGCGCCAATTTGTCAGTTTCTCAATGTGACCATGTTTTATGTGTTTTTTATAAAGAGATTGACTTTCATAACCTTCACAACTGTGGACACAGAGTAAACTGGAGGGAACACACGGCAAGAAACAGTGACAAAAGTCTGGAAAACGGATGGGCCTGGAGGAGCATCTGACAACTAATGTGATTAATTGGCAAAAGGTCCTCTCAGATGGAATGGTGAACATCAATCACCCATCTGTGCTAAGCTGCATCTAAGAATTGTGGAGCAGTTTCTAAAAAAAATGTTCCCTCTTTGTAAATTCCCAAACAGTTTTGGAGACCTGAAACAGTTTAGAGAAATCTCTGAGCCAAAGATCAAACCTGGATGCTTGTTATCGTCAGACCTTTGAAGTCTTTCGATCCCTTTGTTTCATCAAAAAATATATTAATAAATAAATACTTGTGGCAGTGCAACCTGACCAAGGCAACACTGATGTGAATATAAGTAGTTTTCATAGTAATTTTCAGTTGAAAGATGGGGAGTGGTTTCTTTTTTTTTTTTTTTTTGTTGCAGCAGATTGTAAACAAAGTGAGAGTTTGTTCGTTCATTGGTCGTCAAAGATTAAAAGTTCGCATCTTTAATCTGTTCGCCTGCTGCTCTCTCGGACGCTTTGCTGATCAGACAGCAGCCCAAATTCGCGGGGGAGTTTTTACGAGTAACTAAACAATAAAAGTAATGCCTTTAAAATCCCTCTCAGATGAAATGATTATATTGTACTTTGTGTTATGGCACCCAAGGTCAGGACTGCAATAAGTGGTCTGAAGCTCCCTAGAAAGGTCAGGAGATAAAAAAGAGCTTGCTACGTGCTATAAAACTCTACGATTAAACCTTTCCTCCTCCTAATGCTGACTGTAAAACGTTGTAATTTATGGCTCGTCGTAGAGTTTTCGGCTCTCCTGAACCTAACAACATGGCATATCTTAAAACACAAGCTGCCATTTTACTGATTTCACTGGAGATCAGATCTCAGCGACTAAATGTGTTTTTCAGATTGTATTGGTTTAGAAAATCCAATAAATAAATAATAGTTAATAAATAATAAATGATTTTCATATAAATTCCAGTTCACTGTACTAAAGCTCCAGAGAAAATGCTTAACCATTGCAGCAGCATGTGTAACCTTTTGCGGCCATGTGTCAAGAGATCAATGCTAACATGCTTACAATAAAGTATTTTCTCTGCGTGAGTGTAGAGTACATTAACATTCCAATAAATTCCAATTTGCACCGAACACAAAATGACCTTGAAAGGAAAATCACAGCTGGAGGTATTGAAGTAACTATGCTAACAAATTGATATTTATGACCCAGTGGTGCTACAAGACGAAAAGCTTACCATCCTAACCCATTCATTATTATTCCTCCAGAAGGGGCACATAACGGTGTTTTGTAGATTCTCTGTCAATCTGTCCAATATACCAGTCTAGACATTTGACTCGGAGGTACAAAGGTGAGCTCCCGTGGTGATGATGAGAGGAAGAGCCGTGGGAGCACGGAGTCATCACAATTCATTTTTCATGGCTCTTGAAGATTCAAACTAAAGTTCACCGCAATCAAACACACGATCCTTGAAATATTACAGCCTGCGATGAGAGCAAGAGAGCAGCCGACATGGATTCAGACTAATCAATGAGGAAACAAGCTTTATGAGAAACAAATCATTCCAAATAAGATATTGGCCAATCTTTTATCACCAACCGTCCTCAACTTGTGGCTGAATCTCTCTGACAATGAGGATACAAACCGGCTTGTCCATCACTGGCCTGAGATGAAGAATCTCTCTCACACACACACAATTCAGAAAATTTGGAGTCTTAGGGCAAAATAGGGTATTGTGAGAAAGCTCACACATGCAGACTCCACACAAACACAGAAATCAAGTAAGAGATTCCCTTGCTGTGACATGAAAGTGCAGTCCACTGCACCAAACGCCCTGTTCACTGCAGTGCTTTAAATCCTGCAGCGCAACAGCAGATTTAGCGACACAAACAAATTCTAGGACACTCTTTAAAGGATTCGCGCAGGTTGCATAATTACCTAAATGGTGGACACACCATGTTAATCACAGTGTTTATGGGCCTAATGAAGAAACTAAAGTGTGTACATGCCACCTGGCAAATTTACTGCAGAGATAATTACCAATCTGTGCACAACTACTCACTCATAGTCATAAATTAAATATGGTAAATGATGTGTAGATGCCTTGCCTGATCTGTCCCTTCAGTCTGGTGGTCTGGCTGTTTTTTGTTTTTTTTTTGGTTTGTTTGTTTTTTTCCTCAGTGGCAAAAGGCAAAAAGATTCATAAACTCAGACTGAACTGTTTCCGATAAATCACTGTACACGCTGTGGTATTTAGGATGATACAGGCTGAAATCTCTATAGACTTTCAGGTAATTAAAAGGAATTTTAAAGTCAGTGTGAAATGGTAGGCGTGTGTCACAAGGTCAAAACAGGATAAATACATCAGCCTCAGGAGTCTTTTACAAGCGCCTGGTAGCAGAATTGTAGATGAAGAGGAGATGATTAAAGCACATCTGAATTATGTAAGTATGAAGTGCATCATAATAATCCTAACAAGATGTGACAACAGCATGAGTAAGAATGATTTTTTTTCCTTCTATTTTCTTTTAATAACCTGGCTAAAATAACCTTCTGTGAAAATCCAGGAGGAGATATTTATTCTCAAGTCAATCACAATAAGGATGTTTTACCAATTTGGGATAATCCATATTTGGACATATAATACCGTAATCTGTAATAGAGAATCAAAAAAAATGCACCTCTTTTTTTTTTCTTTTTAAATGAAATACATGAATACAAATGGAAACACAAAATAAATCAAATTATTGCAATGAAAAAGAGTAATGCCATGGAGACTAATGAGGTGATGATTCAAGGAGTGTCAACTAACTATGCATCACTGCTGAAAATGTAGAGTCTTTCAGATGTAAATATTAAGGATTTATGAGTCAACAGAATAGAATAGAAACTGATCCCAGAGAGAAATTCTTTGCAGCATTGCTCCAGGCAGGCCAGAAAACACAATAAATGAGCTAAAATATCAATAAGATAGCATTAGAACTAAATAAGTCATATTAAATATTAATATATACAAGGCTAAGCACTGATTGGTGGAAGCATAGAAGAATGCAAATAACAAATACTCTTAATAGGAGGAGTTATGAAGTGACTTTATTTGGTACTTTTGTTAAATTTCTTTACCTTTCAGCAGTGGCATATGGTTATGCAGTTATACTCACCTCTTCCAGCCTTATTCCATCCTGTCTCCTCCTCCTTCGCATCGCGTTTGTCCTCCTTTTCTCCATCCATGAACCTCCTCACTGGCCTTCCTCTTCTCCTTTTGCCTGGCAAGTCAATCATCGCCAACCTTTTCTCCATAAACTTGTACTACTGATTGAAAAACGTGCTTCGTGTGTAGGATTTCAAGAATTATAGTAAAACAGGCTACTGTGCACCTGTCTGACTCTAGCACTGATATTTGCTCTCAAGAAGAAAAAAAATAAATGTTGGACATTTTAAGGATTATTATCGTTATTTTTCACTCTAATTTTCTTAACTTTGTATCATCATTGCCAGAAAGTTTAATGTAATTTTTTACACCAATAAATGAAAAGTGTTTTAACAATCTGAAACTTTAATGTTTATGGATTTCAGCTTCCTTTATTACAAGGACAGAAAATTCATTCTTACTCTCCGATCCCTAGATTTTAGATAGGCTATTGATGCCATTAAATAAGTCTTTCATTATGGAAACCGAATGTTTGATTTAGTCACTAACTGACAGATTACTTTTACACACCGTTTTCACAGAAATTACGCCGACACTTTGAGACGATGACATCAGATTAGTATCAATTCCACTATAATTTTTTGGTCTTTTATAAATCGTCATTCATCAACACATCATAAAATCAAAGGTGCATGTTAAATTCTCAAAAATACTTCTATGATATGCATGATACACCTCCAGCAAGATGATCGAACAAAATCCCACAAGCCATATGGACAAATCTAGAAATGGATAATCTAATAAAGACGTCTGTCGGGCATTGCACTGGAAAAACTGTCTGGAATGGATTTATACTCCATCTTCTATGTCCTACTTCTTTATTAACAGCATGATAATTAGCATATCTCTGGAAAGGAGGGACACTGCAGGCCACTGCTTTCAGCAGAGGAATGAATCACAGTGCTTTCTAATCACTGGGCCAATTTTTCCCGGTCAAAAACGTAAAGATATTTATTGTTTGCAGATGGCAGTACGGCTTCAGTGAACTTCTAATTCTTTTCTTCTTGACACAATGAAAAATTGCGATAATTATAATTGAAAAGGGTCTATCTATTCCACTGGGGGGCGAAGTCCACTTGTCCATTACTATATTGAGTATGTAATTAAGCCGTCACTGGGCCATCCCCTCAAAGTGGCGTGGAAAGATAAAGCAGCAAGTGTATCAGAATGACATTTCGCAGAACAGATTGCTCACAAATAGAAAAAAAATAAAAAGAAGAAGTGATGAAAGGAAAGTCTGGAGATCTGGTAATTAGGCGTCCTTATTTGAACAGCATGTTGGTAACCAGAGGGAGCTAAGGTGCTGCAGCACAGATGAATATTGATGCAAATTTGATTAAACATGCCTGCGTCTTTAACAGAGTTCCCCACAGGCAAAGCTCTTACAGAACAAAACAAATTAGCCGGTTATATTTTAATTATCGATGTTCAGTTTTCTAAAACAATCTCTTGCCCTGATGGTGAAATCTCAACAATGAATGCAGTGAACTATGAACAAAACACATGAAGTTATGGATTATATGCTGGCAATTATCATTTAACAGTTGGTTTAGTTCTTATTCTGTTGTTGAACTTTACTGAAAATAAACATGGAGTTAGGATGAGGTTCCAGGTGTAATCCGACTCTTCATGTGCTCATTATCGAGAATTTCCCATTAGTTGCTTCTTAGAAGTAAAGGACAGATACTACTGAGCGTTTTTTAGTCGATTATAATTTGGCTGAATAATTAATAAATGGCTTCAACTAATGCTAACAGTGAGTAGCATAAGGAGAGACAGCAGCTCTGCAACTGTTTCTATATACAACAAAATCAACAAGAGTTTATTTCACGAAGACTGAGCATCCTGTTTTGGTTGGACATTTCCTCTTAGGAGCAGCATTGATTCTAATCTGCACACAAAATACCACAAGAGCGAGTTTTAAGAGAAACTGAAGAACAAGAACTTCTCATTTACTGTATGTACTGGTCTCAACATTTTGTCTTATAGGACTTATGCCAGTCCAAAGAATCAAATGTTATTACTGATTATCAGAGCTAGATTATGGTTCGGTATAATAAAGCATGTTGAATAACCTCTGAAAATCCTGAGAGAGAATGTTTTTGGTTATAGAGGGACAAATGCATGCATGGAGACATACTTGAAAGATATATTTGTCTTATTATTATTATTATTATCATTATTATTATTATCTGAGAGGGGACTTCCAGCACAGTTTATGCCTCTTGAGGCTGAGCCAAGTGTCAACATATGGTTCCACTTCAGTCTTTAACTTTTCATTTTTTGTGAAATATTTTTTCAGCACATATAAATCACATGAATCCCAGGAATTATTTTAGAGCCATATGCACTGAGGTATAACAAAGGCTGAACGGCGGCATTAACACTTCATTCACTGATGCACCTAGTAAACATCATTGACGTCTCACTGCTGAGCGCCAAATTGCACTGATCAGCTCAAAGGGGAAGAGCAATTACAGCTCCAAACAAGGAGGCTGATTGGCACAGGTGGAGGCTCGTCACACACAGATTACAGCATGTTGGCAATTTGTTCTCAACGAGTCGCCGTATGACAAATATCGCTTTTTCTATAAAGATCCGAATATGACAAGCTCTTTTTCCCATTGACCTGAAAGGTTAAAGAGAAAATGAAACTGAGTAATGTGAGGGCTGCACAGAGGCGTATGGTTCGCACACTTGCGTGAGTTCATGCATGAGATTTCTCCTGATGTTTGGGTCCTTTCCACTGTTAAAACATGCATTTGAAGGTAATTGGAGAGCCTGTAAATATGTGCACGTGTGTAATTGTCCCTCTGTGTTTGCACTATAATGGAGTCATCTGTCCACGATGTTCTCTGCCGTTGCCCATGCCACCATGTCCCTAATTTAGATAAATTAGTATAATGGTGAAAACATGGCCCAGTATGCATTATAGTGTGTGGACTTCAAAAAAGGTTTTTTGTCGTTGTTTTCTTCAAAAAAAAAAAAAAAAGTCAATAATGACTAGTAGATAGCAGTAGGCTTTCCTTGTTAGTCGTCTAGTATGATAATATCACCAATTTAGGTTTTTACTTGGAACCACGAGTGCAACATCGTCATGTTTTATGGTGAGTGCCTAAAAGGTCAGTTGTGCAGCCTGCAGCAAAGTAACACCAAAACAAAACTAATAAAATTCTGCCTCATGACAAAAAAAAAACAAAACACCAGCACAGAAAAACTGGTTCAAACCGCGCTGTATTACACAAACTGGACAGTTAAGTTCACTGCACCCTCAAACTATGCCCCACATCTACTGCATATAAATAGGGTTAACTTGGCTGCCTTTTTTTTTTTTTCGCGCTGCGGTGCCGTAGCTGCTGTTCTACCCTGTAGCGTGGCCTGCCACTGCGGCTCACGACCATCACCCCGGCCCTCGCGCAGCATCCAGCTCGGCTGCTCGACACCAATGACTTACTGGATCACATCAAGCTCAGACGCGGCCTCAAGTGTGTTCTGACCTCCGGCCTGCAAGATCCGAAGATATGGACAAGGCAAGTGGAAGATCCTGCGTCAGCCATACTGTTATTTATGAAAGCCTACAATGTGACCTCTATCAGGGAAATGCAGATGTGAAATTATTATCTTTGAATCTAAAAAGAGCTCGATGGAGGTTTTTGCACAAAGTCAAAGGCATCCCTGTATCACGGATATGTCATATTAGAATACTTCAGTAAGGATTCAGTGGTATCATTGACATGTTTCAGGGATTGTTGTAATATATTCCAGTCACCGGCTGCAGCGGAGTTGAATGAGGACTGTTCCCAGGAGGACGCCACTTTGAGGACATCTGGAAGTGTGACAGACTTCGCCGCAGTCTGAGAAACTTTTAGCAACACTTAAAACATGTGAAGCTCCAACTTTGGCTGTGGTCGGCCAGCAGCGCAGAAAATGCTCGCAATGGAGAACACCGAAACAAGGCCTGAAAACTGAAAGCTACTGAGCAAAGCCACAAGCTGTGCACTGTGCCCTATATCCGTGCCCCAAATATTAAATCAACATAATCTCACAGTGTGAGATAGGTTATCTGGACCCTGCATTTGCAGACATTTCTCAGCACGGTGAAATATTCCAGGCACCAGGATAAGCATTAGTTTCTGTATGTTGTGCCATTAATAATTGATCCGTTCAGCAATAATATCATTCATCATTTCTTGAAAATGAAGCTTTACGACTCCGTAAAAGGGCAGAACTTTCCCCTCGAGGAGGAAAGAACCTGCACATTTTTTTTTTTCTTTACTCAGACAAGAAGCGTGGGACTGAGCCGTGACAGACGCTTGATGACAGGCAGGGCCGATGACAACAGATGTTCTGATGAGACATAGTGCACTCTGACAGCACGGGATCTGCCTCAGAACCAGAGGGACCGCATCTGCTGCACAAGGACACAGCAGCGAGCTTCAGTCCATCAATAAAAACACACCTCCCATTAAAAACACCTCGACAACAGGTACACAGTCTGTGGCGTTGGGATCATTAAAATTATATGAGTTTGTATTTCTTTTGTTGTTGGGATTGCAACACTGCTAAATTATTCATCGGTTAAAACTTGTCTGTATGCTGGTCTGACTCTCTCCAAGATATATGTACACTCGGTCAGTCTGTTTATTGTAAAATGTATTTAGGTCACGTTTAAGAGACACAGAACAATTCTGCAGCTTTTTTGTTGTTGTTGGCAACATCTTTTAGAAATACATGCTATTTGTTGCCAAACTACATGATTCGCCTCCTTATCACGTTTACATTTCCACCTTCCATTAAAAATAAACTGAATTTGAAAGAGAGCAATAAACATACAGAGTGAAACTAAATAGAGAAGTCCTATGATTATTAACTATTATGTGTAAGATCCCGCATAGATGTGGCTGCATATGCTGCTCTTTCCTTTGACAATACCGCCCCCTGCTGGCTCTAAAGTGCAGCGCGTGTCTTCTCCATTTCCGCCTCATGTCTGCACTGTTCAATATTATACCTTCAGGATTTTTAGTCGTGCTTCGTGTTTGGGTTTTTACACATACACTGTTCTTATTAACACTAATAACACACTGATTAATGTTTTGAATCATTGTCCGACAGAGAATTTAACATGTCCCGATGGCTAATTTAGTTTTATTGAGATTGTTTCGATAAGAGTACTGGAAAAAAACCCCTCAAAGATCAAAAATAAATCTGATGCATTCCTCCTCTGTTTGCAGGATGAATCACCTCTCCAATAAGCGAGAGCTTCCCTGGAAATTATTAGCGGGAGTGAAAAAGTCAAGGCTTTATTAGTGTTTTCTCTCTGGCTCGTTCTCTGTGATGTGCTCTTACCTAGAGGCTTGCAAGTTTGTGTTGCTGCAAAATTTATTAGCACTCGTGACAACATGACAAATAGCACAATTATCTGGTTCATCATGGTTTTTTATCATCATCAATCCTATGACTGAAAAGTCATTTTAAAATAGACTTCTATAAGAAAGCTTCAGATAGAAAATATTGATTTTTGTTTCTAATATGAAATCTTATAGATCTTACAAGTTGTTCATATTACAGCAGAAACATTCAGCAATCACATTAATACATACTTAAATGTAATATTCTCAGCTCTTTGTATACATCTACCAAACTATCTACCACACAAACACACACAAAATTAATGTATAAAGACAATTTATTAGTGTTGCATCAAATAAATAAGTAAACAGTTGTTCCAAAGAAAGATGGTTGGATGGATGGAACTTTACCTGCTAACTATGCAAAAACCTGTCACCAGCACTAAGAGAACAAACTGACATATTGTAACAGATGAATTAAAAAATAAATTATAACCTTGCCCTGATATTTGTGGTAAGTGGATACATACTGTGCCTGTACCGGGAAGCTATAATTCTTGTTTTATATTTAGCAACATTTTGACCTGAAAGGATTTTCTTGTGTTTGTCTGAGTCTGATTGTTTCCAGTAGCTCTACTTGTTATTCCCCGGAAGCCTCAGTACTGCCCACCTTTTGTACAAATTAAAGATGTGTTGACAGGACTCAGTGACTCATCTGCAGGTATCAGCTGTGCAGACTGCCTGTGGCTGGTCCCACACTGTCACTCCGTCCCTCCTCCTCCGCAGAGTCCTCCGAGCTGTTTACCACTGCAGCACTGAGAGCGTGGAGCTCCTCCAAAACACACAGCAGTCTCTCTGACAGGATGCAGACGGGCCACTGGTCAGATCAGTTGTGTCTGTTTAGGGACTTGAGAAAAAGGAGTGTGACGCACGCAGAGCTGGGCCGTCTCTTACCGTCTGAAGCCTGGTGGTCTTTTGTTCCCGCGGAGCAACTCCTCTCTGGAGGTTTGCGTCGATATTTCCTGAAAGCGGCAAAGTTTTGTGGAGCTGCCGTGTGAGGTCTGGCGAAGTCTCGATGCAGCCCTCTCTGAGCACTCGTGACCTGGAACAGATTCGGGTCATCGAACGCAGAAGCCAAGGATACTTCCACAACCGTATTGCTATTGTACCTTGAGAAGTCTTACCAGCAGTGGATTTTTATCAATCTCTGTGTCCGCTGGGTATATGTTCGCCACGTCCCTCTTTGTGTTCTCTTTCATCTCATCCTGACTCCTTGCTGCCTCTCTCTCGAACTGCCGCAAAGTCCTAACTGTGGGAGACAACAGAGACGGGCCGAGGATCACAGCAAAACGCTGCTATATAATGTATAAACAATCACAGATGAGCAGATACGACTTTATTCCCTTCATGTGAAGCTGCAGTGGGCTGAGGCAACACGGTGCTAATCCTGCTACCTGCTTTGGTGTGCTCCCTCCTGGCTGTGTTGACTTGAACTTCCATCTCTCGCAGCTTCTCAGCACACTGGTCCTCAATCTCAGACACTCGTTCCTTCAGGGCTGAAAGAAAACAAATCCGTCCATCCTCAATACTATATCTCACACGGTGAGAAACACTGAGTCCAGTGTTGTATTTCTATTTACCTTAGGGCTAAACTGAATTTTATTGCACCTGTAAGCACATTTTCATAGAAAGCATCCCAAGCTGTAGATCAGCTAGGTGCAAGTAGCCTGAAGGTCACAGAGAGGGCATTTTTTTATTTCATTTTTAGATAATAGGTAGTGGCGAACATCTTTGTTCCAGAAAAGATAAAGAAATATACAGCAAAGCACTTTAAAATTAGACATTCAAAGAAAATGAAATCAAACTGTGTTGATATGGAGTGTAAATTCTTTAAAAAGTTATAATACATGAACATTAAGCCCAAGATTAAGAGACAATGTGATTAATCAGTTTTAGTTAATTCTCACTTCTCTCACTTTAGTTTGACTTTAGCCAAAGCAGACAGATAGTTGTCAGCAGGAAAAAAAAAAAAAAAAACTTTTCAAACCACAAACTGTATAATAAATGTCCAGCAGCACATGGCAGACGGGCAAATGCTGGCGACTCGTGAAAACAGCGACTCATTCAACAGTGACAGAGCCAGGTTTTCCCCCGGGACCAGGTGGACACAGCACATTTAAACAGAGGGTGAGCGTGAGTGTAACTGAACATAAACACGGCAACAAATGACAGCCAACAGCCATTTAGAATTCTGCAAACAAACGCTATTGTTGCTGTGTGGCTGCTCGGACGGAATGGGAACAAACATTTTCATGTAGACAAATCTATGTATGACCTCTTCCAGCAATTGATGATAAAAATCATCAAAAAAAAAAAAAAAAAAAATCACGGTAAATTCTACACTAATAGGAGGAAAGCTTGAGTAGTGGCAAAGGCAACTGATTTCATTTCAAGTATTTCGTACAGATTTGATGTAAAATCTAGTGTATGATCATTATGCCCGTAAATAAACAAGAGAAATAACTGAAATGGCAACATTCTGTGACCCTGAGAATAGGACATCAAGCCTTTTGAGGAAAAGTAAGGTGCTCGGCTTGAGGTACCCAGAGCCTCACCCTGCTTGCTGAGCGCCTGCTGGCTGAGCATCTCACAGCGGAGTTTCTCCAGGTTGACCTTGCTCTCCTCCAGCTGGTCTCGGATCTGCTGCAGGCTCTGCTCAGCGTCCTCTCGATCGGCTTCGGACTGCTGGAGCTCCAGCCGGCTCTGCTCCAGTTCCTGCTGCTGCTGCTTGACTTTGCTCTCGTCTGTGGCAGACGCGCAAAAAAAAAATCACCTGAAATTACTGGACGGCCTGACACACAGTAAATGACGGGCTGGAGCGTGATAGAAACCGTTAAAGCATCTCACATTGGTGCTTCAGTTCAGCCAGAGCTTTGTCAATGAGCTCTGGGGTTCTTTTGAGCTCCTGGCTGAGTCTGTCTCTCTCCTCACACACCAAGGTGTGCTCGATCTGGAGCTTTCTGAAGTTGGAAAGAAATAAATGTAGGATAGCAGAACAAATTGAGAAATAGAAACTCCAGCAGAGACTAAGAAAAGTCTCAATAAATAAACGAAGCATCCTAAATGTGAGTTTCTACATGCCTCTTGCAGAGTTGCCATAACTCAATATGGTTTTTGATGAAGCACAACAGTAAAATATCAGTACAAATATCCCAACATAGATTTTTTCCATACCCCATAGCCTTATTCCCAGCCTTCAAACGAATGTTACGTGAAAGTGAGGAATCCTCAAACACTACCTGTCAGCAGCCTCAGCCTCTTCTGTCTGTTTACAGGCCTGTTCCACTTTCTGCAGAGCTGCCCTCCTCATAACCAACGCTGTAAAACACACAAACATTGTAATGCCCATTAATTACGAGACATATGCGCCATAAAGCGCTCTCTGCTGTACCTTGGATTGTCTCCACGCGTCTCTGAGCAAAAGTCAGCCTCTGTGTAAAAGTGGAGAGCCTCGTTTTGGCTGCAGCCACTTCTGCCACCTTGTTTTCAAATGTCTGACTGAACCTGATGAAAGACACAGAAAACAAATGTGAGCATTTTGTTTGAATAAAGATTGATATGTTGACATGCAAATCATCAATTTACCTGTGTATTGCCTCAGTCAAAGTTTTACACTCAGCTTCAGCTTTTTGACTCTGTGACCTCAGCTGAGTATTTTCTTTGTCAACCTTAGCCAGGTCTTCTTTAAAAGTCTGGGAAGAAAAAAGAAGCACATTCATGTAGAAGAACATATTACAATATTCTGTTTTATGGAGCTTTTTTAGTGTAATGTTCAGTTTTCGGGCATCTTTTCCCAGCTGTTGTTCCTAAAATCTCGACGGCTGTTAGATCGTAGCAAAGATTTCATGCAGTCAGCATCATCTGCTGTGGTAAAAATGTGGGAGCGTTCATCACTTTCAACAGCAGACCCCAAGTTTATTGTGCATCATCAGAAATTTCAGACAGATGCGTAAATCACATCAGTGGCTCTGGTACAAACCTTCTTTTCGATTCTCTCCAGGTCCAGCTCAGCTATCCTGTCACGCAGACTGTGTTGAAGCACAGTCGAACGGTGCTGCTCCTGCTGGAGCTCCTGCTCTATAGATCTGACCTAAACACCAATCGATAGAAGAAATACCAACAAAGTTTAATAAACACACTGGATTTTATTGCCCTGTCGTAATAATGACTGGTGTAATACTTTTGAAAGAAGATCCTCTTTCTCTCTTCTTAGTTCGATGTCCTTGAAGCGAAGCTGGATGCATAACTTGAAGACTTTTTCTCTCCAGAGTTGAAGCACTTGACATCCTTCACATCCATTTTTCACATGTGGATCTGGTGATATCTAAGAAAATACAAACGAAATATCCAATGACACAAACATCCTTTGGGTTGTTTTTTTTTTTTTTTTGGTGGGGGGGCAATGAAACAGACATGAGAAAATGAATCAGCTGAAGTGAAAATAAATGACACAAGCATAAAAAGTGTTAATGATAACCATAGGTTTCACCAGATATATAAAAAATAAATAAATAAAAATCCTCTGCAGCAAAGTGTTGTAGACATCAGCCAGATCAATACACTAAATGAGGGAAAGGAGGAGATAAGACTCAGGCTGGTATAAAGGCACATTGTGCCTGAACACCTAAATAATTAGACTGTTTTAGGTTGTTTTTTCCCCGCTTAATCAGATAGTTTTCTGTATGCATGTAGAATTCTCCCACACATTGCTATGTAAAGAAAAAACATTCACCTTCTTCATCAGCTTCTCTTCTTGTAGGGCAAGTATTTCATTCAAAGAGTTGAGCCTGACTGTCAGAAGCTCTGTGGTCGTCAGGAGAGCTTCTTTTTCTTTGCTCAGCTTCTACAGAATTAACACAAAAAAAAAAAAATACCCAAACTACAATGAACTACTTTAATATATACATCAGTGGTTGATTTATTCATCATTTCCTGAACTCATTATTATTAGCTCAGAGAACAAACATTTAAAAGTCCAATGCAATTACCCTACAGCAGGCTCATTACAATCAATATGGTATGCATTTTCCCACCTCCACTGCTTTGTTTAATTGTTCCTTCTCCCCTTTCTCTGGGGCAAGCTGGCCGATGTAATTTCTAAGACTGTGCAGGGTGGCAGATTGTGTCTCAAAAGCTCGTCCCATTTGGCTGAAAAATAATCAACATCACCATCAAAAAAAACAAAAAAACCAATGCAGTGAATCTGACTACAAAGTGCTTTAGAAGCTGGAACCTCTTAAGTTTTAGATTGAATGTGGCACCTTAAATGTTCTTTCAGCCCATCTCTCTCTGCAGATACCTCCATCAGAGAGCTTTTTAGCTGCAGCACTTCTGAGGTTATTGATTGAAGTCTCTCCTGTAGTTCTGTGTTTGTTCTTGCTGCTGTATCCAATTCTGCACAATAGGACGCCTTCAACTGTTGCAACAGAAGGAGGGAGAATGAGGAGGATGTAAACAACTGAAACGTTTTAAACATATAAATTAAGACAAAACCTGATTATTCCCTTCAGTAACATTTCCTCCTCATATGCTTCACTTCGAAGGAAAGTCAAAGTGATTCGTCTGACCTTCTTCGGTGTCCCACTCAAGGATCCTTCAGCCTGCCTGCTGGGCTCGTGGATATAACACCATGAGCTTAAGGGAGGTCACCCAAATCTGCAGGGTTTATGTCAGTTTCATCTGCTCTTTGCCTACAACTTTCCCTTTTCAGCCTTCAAATCAATCTTCTGGGATTTATCTATGCTGTTATGACGTCTCTTCTCAGCTTTGCAATTTCATCACTAGTTAATCTCACCAGATGCCACAAACATAAGTAGTAAACAGAGAAACAGATTAAGAGATGAAATTTATCATGAAAACATTGTTACTTCTAAAAGTGACTAAAAGCCAGCATCAAGATTACAGAGTAATACAAAAAGAAAATACAGACTACACACTGCAGAAATGAGTTACAATACAGCAGCAACTCCCAAGTGACTGATGTCTACAGGAGTGTCAAAATGAAATGTTTTGTCAGTAAACATCATTACCTGTGAGCTTATTTTCTCCTTCTGCACACTGCTGAGACTCAGCTCCTCTCTGACTTGGCTGAGTTCAGTCTTAGTGTTAGACAGCTCTTCACACATTACCTCCATCTCATGGCTGTGTCTGTTGTACAAAGGTTACAACACTTTAAGATCACTGAAAATAATTTTCCTAACTTCTGAAATGCCAGGTTACAGACAGAAAATGAAAATAAAATGAATACATTAGTATGAGAATACACCCCACCTGATCAGGGCAGTGTCTTTGTCTCGTATCTCCTCCCTGCACCTCTCTACGGTCTCCTTCAGAGCTTCCACCTGCTCCTTCAACCGTCCAGCTTCAGCCTTACGCTTTTCTGCCTCCATCTGCCACTGTGATTCCAATCTCGACCACTGCTCACTTCTCTGTGTAGCTCTACAACTGGGGGACAAGAACAGCTGATCTGTTCATAATGCCACAAAAGTAACAATCACAGTATTCCAGATCATTTAAAAAAAACATTCTGGATATACCTTGACCTCAGCTCTGACAAGTGATCCGCAGAAGTAGCTCCTCCAAAGTGCTCTCCTTGTAGCATCAGGATCCTCTGATTTTCCTTCTTCAGCTCCAAGATTTCCTGTTGGGCCTGAGAGAGTGCGAGCCATGGATTGGCAGGACCACAATCTGCTGGGAGCACTGATGACACTTCAGGGTTGATCCAGGAGATGGGGGGTGGTGTCACAGGAACTTTAACACTTCTCTGTGCTTGTGTGGAGTGAACCCTCGATGTAAAATGTGAAGGGGGCACAAGGTCTTCAGGAATATTTCCTCCTGAATGAAACACAAAGAGTTATTTGCGTGCATTAGCTATGCTGCAGAACTCACAAGGAAGTCTGGTAATCGGGCACCACTCGATCCTCAATCCGATGATGTTGGAAATATGAGATAACAAGTAATATTTAGTCTAACTCTTGTGAATGAGATGCAGTTTAGATATGCAGCATTGTATTTTTAGAGACAGGGAAAGAAAGTCGTGCAACACTTGTATTCTGACAAAGACAAATGGCACCATGAATGAGTGTAGACATTTTGTTTCTGACAAAGAGAAGAATAGAAATGTGTTGTTGACAATCATGGGTTATCATTAAGGACATGTTTTAGCCATATATTTAGATTCTCAACATTTCAATATAACCACTAAAAAAAGAAAATACATGTAGTATACCACCTACAGGTGTCACATATAAACTGGACATAAACTAAAATACCAAATTAGTTAGCAATTAAAACTAAAAATTAAAGACCTTTAACTATTTTATTTGGAACTAATGTAATGTATATGAAACATGAAAGAATTAGGTGTGTTTAATACCTTTGTTTACTAATTTGTTTGAATTATGTTATCATGAAAACAACTGACATATGTCCATAATGTTCTCAATAGAAGTTACAAAAAATTAATTCCTTGCAATATTTGTCAAACATTACTGTATTTTTTTTAAGCCACTTCACAATATCGAGATCAACCGACAAATCCAGATAGAAGAATGGCGACAAGTAGGAACTTACTTGCTGCAGCAGACTGAGTGAAATCAGTGGGTACAACCAGCCTGGCTTTCCCAAAGTCACGTCTCTCCATGTTTAGCAGATGTCTTATTGTTTTCCACCAAACAGTGAACAGTTTAGAGTACTTCAGCAGCTGCAGTGCAGCTTTTATTCTCCCGCTACTCACGTCAACCCTCCGTTGGCTGAGTTTCGACTTACCGCGGTGACTTCCCGGAGAACTCAGTCTGAGCTAACTATGCTAACATTAGCCACGTTTTATCATATCGGTATAAAACTCGAAAACATACATAGCAGCAAGCCCGCTCAAATATCCAAATTTAAGGACTTGGGTCCATTAAACAGCTTGGTTCACGCAGATGACAACAGCGCGGTGCACCACGGGAGATTGAGGGGAAACCGAGAGAAACCTGTTTATTTTCCCTGAGTGTTGTCTTGCAGGTAGAACCACCCGCCTCCTCCCATTCCCTTTTCCCCTCTTCCTTCCCCTTGCGCCTGCCTTTACAACCCACATAAATCTGGACAGCGCGTTGCCATTCCTTTTACATTATCCAGAATGTTATTTAGAGAAAGATAAAGAATCTCGTACAGAAGTTCCGCTTTCCTGACAGACTAAACTCAGAGAAAAAAATCGTTTTCTAATGTATCCATCTGTTGGTAGAACTATGAAGTTGACTGATGAGGCGTTCTTGATCAGAGATGAGAGGACAGCAGTTCAGAACGGGATCAATGTGTATTTAACATCATCTTCTTTCTTCTGGCAACAGTTAATAGACTATGTGACCATTTTTCTCAATTACTAAGGCTGACAATCTAGTGCTGCAGGGGGCATACAGAATACTAAAACAAATCTGATATAATCATTTCAGACAAACTGGATGTTTGTTAAAATAACAATAAATAAACAAACATTGCTAATTGTGAACGAGGCTGCAAGGTGAACAGTGGTTAGCACTCTCACCTCACATTGTGAGGTCATAGGTTGATATGCTGGCGGAACCTTTCTGTGCGGAGTTTGTATGTTCTCCCTGCGTGTGCATGGATTTCCTCTGGGTACTCTGGGTACGTGTGATGTTAATTAGAGAACCCAAATTGCCTCTAGATAGGAATGTGAGTGTGTGTGGTTGTCTGTCTTGGTGATTGTCCTGTAATGTACCGGCGACTTGTTCAGGGAGTATCCTGCCATCGCCTATAGTTAGCTGGGATCGGCTCCAGCACCCTGCCCCCCTGCACAGGCTAAAGCGATATAGAAGATGGATGGATGAATTCAAAATTTCTGTCTTGGAAAGATTTGTTTTTACATACAGTGTTATTGTGATCAAGGTATTGAGACTTTATGACAGTGATAAAGAAAGTGGGGTTGAAAAAAGATGCACCTAATGATGTGATCATCTGAAACTACACCATCACATACTACTAGAACACTTGGGGTGTCTGACAACCGGTTTTTGCATAATATTGTTTCTCTGGCAGAAGGTCACACTGAGCCGGGTCAGGAGGACATGTTCATATGTTAATTGGTGATAATTAGGTTATGTAATAGAATTTTGGGGTTGTGTTGCATCTATAAATAGGCAACATTCAACTGTAAAACTATCTGCACATTTATAATTTTCACTGGATGTTCAGAAATGTTGACAGACTTTTCTTTGCTCCATTAGTCGTGATCTGGGCACTATATGCGTTCGTATAACCATGCATATAGCTTTAAATACATTTTTGTGGGTTTTTTCCTTTTCCTCTGGTATCTTCAGCAGCTATTTCTGTTTGCTCTTACCTGCAGTATATCCCGTTCTCTGCAGCTGCCATGACCCACTTTCCCCAGGGGTTCATTAAAGTTTTATTTAATCTATTCTATTTATGGTGTATTCAAGGCAACGAAAAGGCAATAATTTGGCCTGGTGACCATAAACACTGAGCTATAGATAGAGAGAAAACAAATATGAAAACAAACTTAAGCAATTCTAAAGGTATTTGCTGCACTACCAAATAACAGATGCATGTTGATACAAGATGATATTGATTTTGGATAAAAGGTGTTTGACGAGCACAGTGGGGGATTATTTGAACCTACTTGTATTATATTCTTACCACATTCCAGACATTGCAGTGGGTTCTGATGATCAAAGCAGAGTGTAAAGAGTGATCAAGAGTTGATACAAATCCAGTCAACAAAGATAGTATTATTTAAAAAAAAAAAAAATGCCCAGAATAAGAAGCAGCACTTTTTCTTTTGAGGATATTTAAAAGCTGATCGAGGAGAACATTCGCTACCTGCAGTGAATGTTCCATACCTGGAAGCTAACGAGACTATTTTGGGATAAGGTAGACAGGAAAGCGGAAATAGTCAATATAAAAAAAGTATAATGTGCAGCATCTCTTCATTATGCTTTGAGCCTGTCCAGGGGTCTCCTCACAGTTGGATGTGTCTGAAAGGCATCCGTATGAGATACACAAACAACCTGAAATGGTTAACTGCTATTTCAAAAAGCGGTGGCGAATGACACTTCTCAAATGTGTTCTCTTCCCAGGTGAACCCAGACATACTTAGAGAGAAGCTCCTTTTAAACACTCATAAGCGCAATGTTGTTGTTTCGACCGCTGCCCACTGCTTGTGACCAAGGACAGTGTCATGAATGAACTTAAAGCACTTTTTTCCACCACTCAACGATACCAGGTAAGCATTTCTCTGCCTCTTCAGAAAGAAACTCAAGGGCCCACCTTGCAGCTTTGTAGAGGCTCTTTGAGAACACCTAAGAGTCTTTATGGCCTCAATAAACTCCATCCAAACCTGTGTTTACCCTTATGAAAAATACTCATCTGCCAGCAAGCTCCTACAGGCATGGATAGGCATGTCTGATGGCCCATGGCCCTGCTCGACACAGGAAAATCAGATTAAAGTGAAATTGTGATGGATGCCTGGCAAACTGACATACATTTCTCTTACTTGCGATAACATAGCACTCTAATTAAAATCACTGATGTAGTTGTGTCAATTTCATACAGAAAGAAACATAATGAACAGATTCGTCTAATTTTAGCCAAAGGACATTGAATATCTTTGCACATTCATGACCACGGAAGCATTTTTTTTTTCAGTCCCAGTTCAGCTGAATCAGACATCACTTGGGGTTCACGTGGAGAAACTGTCCACGGCTGCAAATATGTGGACTGCATAGCTGCTCTTTAATTAAGATATAGTAGTTTTCTAATGAGCTTGTTGCAGTTTTCAGAGAAAATTCAGGGCAGAAATAAAAAGTATCATTGTAGAACCACATTGTACAAGTAAATTTGTATATTCATATCTCCCATTATCTACATGGAACTATATGGTCATTGGTTATATCTGCTTCATTAACCCACCATATCTATTAAATGGAATGCTTCACAAATGTGCACTAATTAGCAATAAATGCAAGCTATTTTTGTTGCTGGAAGAAGTAATTCTTGATAACCCAGCATGGAACACACATCTATGGTTTGCATCTTTCACAGAGAAGAGAAGAAACTATTCTTCAGCTGAGCATCACAGCTACGGCCACTGGGCATTATTAAAAAAGGATATGTGGGAAAGAAATCTCTGCTCTGTCAGCAGCTGCCTGGACTTTGCCTCATTCCTCTTGCAGCATGTTAGTGGTTTGTTGATGGGACAGACTTCGGTGTGACTTTAGTATTTTTACTTCAAGCTCAACTTTAGAGAATAAAGCAACAGAGGAACAAGCTGCAGTTTCTAAATATAATGTGCTTAAATACAACTCAAACACAGTAAGCTGCTGGGTAGAAGAAGTGACAGGAAATACAATAAGCACAATGTTGTTTTTTGCTGAAATGGGAAAGCGAATTTCACCTCTCTGTCCTGGACTAGTTTCCTGCCACCTGTGGTCATTTTGGCTCCCAGCAGGTCACCATTACTGGGACTGAATGGGGAGGTTTTCTACTTGGGTTCCAATGTGCTTGTTAGGCAACTAGACCTGATATTTCCAGGCTGTCTCATCAGGTCAGCGTATTCTTGTTGTAAAGAGATAACAGACATGTGTCAAAAATCTCTTTTGTTTATACTCTGCACTAAAAAACAGATAACAAGTTATGTTTGAGATGCATTACAAAGCCCATGTAGCAATATGTTAAAGGACATTCAGTATTTTGGAAAATAGTTGATGAAAAAATTAGTGCAGAACAGAATTACACAAACATAAACCAGGTAACAAACAAGCAAAAAACAGAGTAAATAGAATAGAATTTCAAATAACACCTGCATCTAACGGGTAAAGACAGGAAAACAGGTAAGCATCATCATGAGACCGTCACAGACCTGCAAACACCAACATAAACCTGCATGGCCCAGCGTCTGACTGACAGACCAAGATAATCCAGCACACAACTGCATGCATCAGAAAAGCCTAGCATCAGAGCAGCATAGACCAGCAACCAAACTGTGCTGTTTTTGCAGTGTTGGGCCACTGAACTGTTCTGTGTGCACGCACATCTTCTCTCCGTGCAGGCCTGCACGCTCCTTAAATTGCCT
The DNA here is from genome assembly GCF_902148845.1 of Salarias fasciatus. Lineage (NCBI taxonomy): Eukaryota > Metazoa > Chordata > Actinopteri > Blenniiformes > Blenniidae > Salarias > Salarias fasciatus. The sequence goes on from NC_043754.1 coordinate 10,069,627, forward strand.
CACTTTTTTTTTTTTTTTTTTTTTTTAATGCGGTCAAAGGTAAACGGGATTAGCCCCTGCGCCAACTATGCATCCACGGGTGCAGTCCGAGGTTAAGATGGTCACTTAATGGGTTCTAAATTGGAATTCAGTCGGTTTTTTGGATGGTGGATTTAATGCACTGGCGTATCCTGGCGGTTGCCTAGTAACGCGCTGGCAGTGGGCGCCGTAGAGAGATCTCTATGGTGGGCGCTCCATTAAAACCGTTGGCGCTCCTGACCTTGGCGTCGTGAATGCGCAAAGCACACAGACTGTGCGAAGCAGGAGATAAGAGTAGAGATCTGTGTGCTTGATACCGAAACCGGGGGGAAAAATATTCCACACACAACGCCGTTGTCTTGTAGCGTAAGTGACGGGCATGGTATGGAGGATATCTGGAGATGAAGCGCGTTTCAGCCTCTGTAAAAGCAGGTGAGTTAACCTAATGATGCTGTTTTCTCTCTCTCTCGCTCTCTCTTTTTTTTTCCATATGCAAAGGATCTTTGTTCTGATTGATCACTTAGATACGGACCGATTTTTTTTTTGTTTGTTTTATTCAAAGCGATGGTTCGGCGATATTGCACAGTGGGGCATCTCTTTGCACGACATATTTTATTCCGTTTTGTCCAATATTGCACCGTCCTAGACCCAGATTAAACAAGCTTCCAGTCACAACGTGAGGCAGCGCACACACTACAGCAGTTTGTCGATGCTACGTGGGCTGTGGCTTGGTTTTCTCCCTGGGTCTGGATCCTTGCATTAATTTATAAAGCAGTGATCATTATGTTGAGTGCTGCCTACATGTCCTCTGGAAGATGTTTTTTTTTTTTTTTTTTTTCCCCTCACCATCAATCTCTGCTCCTCTTTACTGCACTGCTAAATTAGGAGGGGTTTGGGAGATCCTCTAAAACGGGTTTGATCCACACCAGTCAAATTACAAGGGCATTTGGTGCCCTGTCCTGTCGTCTGACATACAAGACTCCTTTTGAAATGCTTTCATGTTTAGGGCCCCCAGGCTACCAGAAACACAATCGATGGGATGTTGTCCCACAGATTTTCATTAGTGTTGAATCGGTGTTGAAATGATGTAGGTGTTGGGATTGTGATGGTGGGGGTGAAACATGATTATATAGCAATCATTCTAATAGGTCTGCTACTGGGATCAAGTCAGTCAAATGGGAATTAAAGTATTTTGGTCTCAGGAAATGTGGCAGAGCCAGATATTTTCACCCAAAACCACCACTGTGATGCATAAACATCTGGCTGGAGCAAGATCGTCTATTAGTGTAAAATATTATGGCTGTAAAGCATTCTGATTTTTGGATGTATCACTTAGTTACCGGGTTCTGGGCATTTTGCCAGCCTAAATTGCCCAATAACTTGCAGTGTATCAAACTTGACTGAGTGATGTCTCTCTTTTATTACATGGCTCATTTGGTGTAAGCTATAAAGCTTTTATCCACATCTGTCCCATCCCAGACCAGAAGAAGTTGGAAAAAAGCAGTATTCGGCTGCTTTTCAGTATGTGCAGTGATGTCAGTAAAACCAAAAATGCAGTTTTTGTTAGGTGCAGCCCTCAATGTAACCACCTTTGATTTGAAATCAATTAAAGTACAAGTATGATTTGAAGTAAAAATGCAAAAAAAAAAAAACAAAACGTACCAATCGACTGGTGTTATTACCATGCATGTGTGATTTAAAGTGATGTGCCATTCATTTTAAGAATTCATATGATTCCTTTGATCTCCAGAAGCTACAGCGTTGTCTTTTTTTCCAAACCGCCAGAACTGCTTCTCAAACAAGACGCAACTAAGCAAGACTGACTGCTGATATCCACTGTATAGCCTGTTACTGCTAATTTCATAATTTGCCATGATTTCACAGCAGACTTTTTTTTTTTTTTTGAAAAGGAAAGCTTCAAATGGCTCCAAATGATTTATTATCTGTGTCACGTTCAAACCAAAAGATGTGCTCCTGAAAAAAATCAGGTTCTTTATCTTTTCCATTTTAATGTCTCGGGAGCTGTACATCATTGTCTCATAACAGATAGGGGGAGAGAACAAGCCTTGTCCTTTTTTGGCTATGGGGAACCATTCATAACTGTTAATTAATACAGACAAAGCTGCCCTGGGGCAGAGAGCTACAATATTTTCTTTTTTTTTTTTAAAGAGCACTGATAGTGTGAGAGTTGAATCAATCTAATCTGACCCATTGCTTGGAAATAGGCAAACTGTGACGATCTCCATACTGGGTAACACACCACCCCTGCGACGGGAAGAAAAGGCTCTGTTGGTGTTTATGGTGCTGTGACTGTAAACACAATATTGCAGAGAAAGGAAAAAAAAAAAAGCCGAAGCTCCACATCTGTGCTTAATTACTTTCTCATGTTGGAAGAAATCATCCCCTGTCTTACCAGATAAGTTCATCAGATTAAAAATGGAGCTATTTAGCTGTGGTCTTTGACAAAGCTCGGAGCAGTGCTCATCAATAACTCTGATTAGGTTAACAAGCTTCTTTTTGCTTTGTTCATTGACAGGTCAGTGAGAGGCTCATGTTGAGCATATTGTGCTTACTGCCTTTTGAGACTATAAGGAGCAAGTGGGGATGCAGCTTGGATTATAAATTAATCTAAATGAGAGGAAAAAGAGAGCTGGGTTTGTTGTCTGCAGGTCTCCCTGGGTGAGCTTACATTACCGTAGCTGCATGTATGATAGGGGGACGGTGTGTTTTCCTGTTCGCCAAAGCATGCATACTGATAAACCGCTAATTGTCACCTATTGCACAGAGACTCTCGTGACCGCATATGAATTAGAAAACAGATACTGTGTATGCATAGACAATTAAAGATCTTCGCATTAGGCAGTCCACAAAAAGACCAAAACATCCAAATAGGAGGTTGTAAAGTCAGCAGGATTTAATATACGACTTGGACTGTCTCATTCATAATTAGTTGTGCTTTTTTTTTTTATTGTAAAACGTCTTGTCATATGTGAGAAAATAGATGAAAAGCCGAATCATTCCAATTCTCTTTCCATAACAAGCAATTGTTTGCTCAAAGAAGTTAAAATTGTGGTGAAAATAGACTACAACAAATTGAATTCTCAATAAGAAGTGTCAAAGGATTCTTTTTTCCCCTACCTGCAAGCCTTGCTGGAGTCGTTCGGTTTAGCTTGCAATTATGCTCTCCGTGCTCCGTGAAAAGGATTTGGAGCTGGTGGTCCCCTCAGACATGTTTGTTCTGGGGATCTTCAGTGCTTCCATTATGCACCCTCATTTCAGTAGCTGGCAGGGTCGCTTCAACGTACACTGAAAGTCATGGAAAAGAAACAAACACAATCTATCCTTCATTTAGTGTTGTTTCAATAAAAATTAAAAACTGAAATGTCACAAGTTTGAAAAGTTTATTTCCCAGTGAATATGTCATCTTAGAAATTCACTACATTTAAAGATTTCTCCTTTTTTTGCTCGTTTTGTGGCTTTACAGAAGAAAAATGGGTGCCTCGCACCTTTAATGAAGTGCTTTTGCAGCATCACTCGAACATCACAGCAGATGTGTTTTTTCAGATGTGTTATTGCTTCCTCACACTGATATATAAAGATCAGTATTCAGTGATTTGTACCTGTGCGAGCAAGGTATGCAAGCTATGCTCTTTTAAGACATTTTGTCTCAGAAAGGTTACCAGGAAGCTAATATCAAAAGCTATTTCTACCTGAGACATTCCACCCTTCCATACCTGCCGTGCTTTATTGTGAGCGGGGTTGTAGAGAGCTGGAGGCTATCACAGCTGACTGTGGGCAAAAAGCAGCGTTTACCCTCGACAGGTCATCAGTCCATTTCAGGGCTGGAGCCTGAAATGTTGATAAGAGATAATACTTTTATCTGAAGATTGTCAGTTATCAAAGTCTCTCACTGTTTCGGTTTTTTTTGGATGCTTTCTGGACTAATTTCTCAAATCTTCTTCTTTTCTTTCTTTTCAGATTGGTACACACTGCAATGAAAAGTGGAAGAGGGGGCAGTTCATACCTGGCTCAAGTGTATTTGGATTTGATAACTGTCGGATCTAGCGGCGCAGTGAGTGATGTCTGTTTGACACGGTCCTTGCAAAGGGGCTAAACAGACACTACAGTGTGCATTTGTGTTGTGCAAAGGGCACTGTCTTGCCCAGACCATGTGGCTGGCTACGTTTAGAGACCATCTGTTGCCTGCACACCTGCTGCATCAGCAAGAGACTGCAACCATCACCCACTGTGCACTTCTTTGGTGGATATTATGTTCCTGCTGGTCATTGACCAAGTCTACAAGCCAGAAATTCTACCCAACTGTGACCACTCAGTTTGGGAAACTGCGAGGGCTCCGGGTTCCCGTCCCCAGTGAGGTCCTCAGGCCCGTTGATCAGTACCTCGGGGTCCCCTACGCTGCCCCCCCTGTGGGCGAGAAGCGATTCATGCCCCCTGAGCAGCCCTCCTCTTGGTCAGGTGTCAAAAATGCTACCCACTTCATGCCTGTGTGCCCTCAAAACATCCACAACACCGTGCCAGAGATCATGATGCCCATATGGTTCACCTATAACCTGGATACAGTAGCCACATACATTCAGGATCAGAGCGAGGACTGTTTGTATCTAAACATCTACGCTCCGACAGATGATGGTGAGTTGGTGTGGTAAACAGACAGCGGTGACTGTCCGTGTCCACTGATCGTTGTTCCTGTGACCCTGGTGTTGTCTTGTGATCATCATAAGTCATGTGTGTGACCACTGCTCATGACATTGCTGGCACCAAGGGCTGATTTACCATTGAACGCAGTGTCATCGTTGTCTGATATGTTCCCATCACATTGATAAGCAGGAAATTATTCGGTAGCTATGGCAACTGAAGATGTTACCCTGATGTCACTGAAGGGATCTTTTCTATGGGTACACTTGTAAAGGCATGAGGTGTGTGCCTGTGTTCCCACTTAACAGAAATTCAGTGAAATATTGCTGATAGGTGTTTTTAAAAGTCCACCTAAACCAAGCAGTCCACTGTAGCTTCAAAACGGATGAACCAAGCATATTTTTCTGTCACCATTGACCATCAGGGATAATTGCGAAGATTACTCCAAAGGTGTAGTCGAGCTACAATTGCCAGATTTTCATGTTTTTGCCATGTTTATATATTTTATATTCCTGAATCACTGCTTTGTTCAGACAGAATGTCTGTTGGGGGCCAATTAGTGAGGTACAGGAGTCAACTGCCGACCGCATACTGAATCCTTTCCTATTTTTCTAACTAATAGAACTGTGAAATGAACCAGCAAGGGAACATTTTATGAGCCTTCTGTGAATTTGTAGATTAGCGAAACAATTTAATTTCATAGTAATACTGCATGTTTTATAGATCTAGTATAGACAGACAGATTTCTTTCATTCAGATCGCTTCAAAACACCAATTAAACCTGATTCCATTGAATGTATTGCCTTTTTTCACAAGCATTTGGCATAATACAAAACATTCAGCATTCAAAGTTAAATTGTGTTCGGCTGTGTATGGAGCATACCGCTCTTTGACTTGCTCCTCTTTGGTAGCATAGCAACAACAGATAAACAGCCTGCTTGAGAGGTAGCTGTCCAAAATGGTGCAGCCCACATTTTATAAAGCCCCTCGGCCGAGTGAGGCATGCCTATAGGGCTCCTCACCTGGCACACAAACAGGTAAATTAAATTTTACATTTACATTTTTATTTCAGAGCAAAAGGTACTCCCCTTTTCTTCCATACAGTTTATTTCTGAAGACCCTGTCATTGCTTTTTTAATAAGCACCTCAGGCAGTCTGTGACTTTATTGTTTGTTTCGTTGATGCAGAACTTGTACTTGCTCGTAACACTGGGCAGGTTTTTTCTTAAATCAAAATCTCTGTTTTTTTTTTTATACCGTTTAATTTTCGCGGTTTAGTTTCCCAGTGAAAGCAGAGGCGCTTGTTTTGTTTTTGTTTGTTTTTTTCAACTCATTTAGTAATAAATCATGTTCATTTGCATAATAATTTTAAAAAGTGCCCTTCAGCAGTTCACCTGGAGATATGATGTGATGGCTCTAGAAACAAATAAAATTAGCAAAGTCAGTTTTACTAAAGCCTTCAAATTTAATGGCGTGTGTATTTGGAAATGAGTGGACATCTACTTTATTATTATCTCTTACGAATACCTAACAAGAAACAACAGTCTTCATTTCATCAAAAGAGAAATGATTTACACTTATTATTTTGGAATTTGTCATATTACAATTACATCCTCTATCCCCAAAGATTTTACTGAATGTCATTGACTTTTTCTTGGTTTTTCTCCCTTCCGTTTATACCATCATAACTCAGTAAGACATTAAACCAATCATGCTATTTTGAATTCTGTACTTCTTTTTTTTTTTTTTTTCTTATGTGAATCCCAGGGAGCCAACACAGGAAAAAGGGGGCGGCTTTCTCACATGCTGAGACTCATATATCCGAAGGTATTTTCAAGAGCTCGAAGTCTTGATGCATGGACTCTTTCAGTTTCAACATGTTGCTTTCCCAAAGAACTGCCGGGGTTCTTTCTTTTGAGTGGAATGCGGAAAAAGAAATGCTGTTATCTGATTTGTGATTGCGTGCGTTTGCTGTTACTGAATCTCATGTCTTGAAATGAGCTCCGTTGCAGTCCTTTTCAGTAAGTGCTACATCTCTATTGCCATGCACATTGATCCACAGATTGCCTTATCTACTTATCTGTCATACAGTCCCTCCTAAAGAGAGTCATTAGTCAATATAATAAATTGGCCGCAAAACATGAAATATAGATTGTCTATTTCCAAAAAAAAAAAAAAAAAGCATAAAACCGTCATGTTTTTAGCTAGAAGCGACACAAAGCGAGTGAGAGCTCAGTGTTGTGTGTTATATCACTGTGCAAATCTCCACAGTCGAATCAATACATTTTTATGCTTTCCATCTAATCCAGAAAATTTTATATGTTGCGGTACGCTTGATCAAACATATAACTGTTTATTGTATTATTATCCATACACCCTTGTCAGAATGTAATTACCATGCATTTTTTTGATTGTCATTGCAGCTTTCAGACTTCAGGCCTATCACCCCAGCTTGCTTCCAAGCACATTTTCTAAGCAGTCTTTTCCCATACCTCATACTGAACAGTTGGGACATAAAGTTTTAGTAACAGTGCATCGTTAATTCTCAATTTTGTCACAGTTACCCATACAGTTGTTTGCTCAGCATGTGTGTGTGTGTGTGTGTGTGTTGATGTTGCAGATATAAGAGACTCTGAAGCGCGACCCGTGATGGTCTACATCCACGGAGGCTCCTACATGGAGGGCACTGGGAACATGATGGACGGCAGCGTTTTGGCCAGTTACGGAAATGTTGTTGTCGTTACACTCAACTACAGAATTGGCATACTAGGTGATGACACCATCTTTGTGTCGTAACTCTGAATAGGGTATTTAGCCCTGTTACACTTGAGTAAATAAACTGTCTTAATGGTCATTAATTTCCACTTGTACAGCTGGTGTAAGCCTATAAAAGCTGTAGGAACTTCAAAAAATGTGGCAATCAACACTTAAAAACTGTAGCAAAGTGAGGCCATAGTATTCTCACAAAGCTCGATTTGCACGTACGTTTCATCACTAGATAAAAAGTGACATTAATTCTAAGCATGTCTTGTCCTTTTTATGTAAGATCTGTTTTATATCTTGTCCGAAAATGCAAATGATCCTCCCTTAGATGAATTTATCTAATCTGTACACGATTGTCATCCTCTGGTTTCCTTGAAAGTAAAATTATTTAGATACACAAAGGCATTCGGCATTCACAAGGTCAGGAACAGCGAGGTGTTTAGATGAGAGGAGACAAGGCAATAACTAATCGGATCAATTGTGAGAGAGCCGAGGACCTCGGTGTGGGTCTATAAAATCTGTTTAAAGTGGGAGGTTTGTTTATTTATGCATGTTAAATGTTATCAAGCCTCACTGTTGTCAGGGGTACTTTCAGACTTGATGAGCAGGAGCCTGGATCACTTCCTGAGGGGCTCTGATTCTTGGCGACTGTTGCAAGGAGATGACTAAAAAAAAGTGAAGCGCCGTGCGAGAGAGCAAAAGCATATTTACACCTGAGGGGGAACAATGTCAGTTCATTGAGATGCCCTGCTGGGCTACAGCTTTAGATCAAAGCTGGGACATATACCGTAGAGCTCTACTTCAGCACTGGCTCTGTTGTCTCTCTGTATATATCAGGCTTTCTCAGTACTGGGGACCAGGCAGCAAAAGGAAACTATGGGCTCCTGGACCAGATTCAAGCTCTCCGCTGGATAAGTAAAAACATTGGTTACTTTGGAGGAGATCCGGGCCGAATCACAGTTTTTGGATCTGGAATCGGTGCTTCCTGTGTCAGCCTGCTAACTCTGTCCCATCACTCTGAGGGTAAGAACCTGCGAGTCACTATTTTAAAGTTATCCTTGACTTTTACTGGCCTGCATTTAGAAAACTGTGTTGTTACCCAAAGTTCAAGTAGCAATTGATGTAATAATGCATATCTAGTGTCAGTAAGCATGGGGACCAGATATGAGGTTTGATCTTCTCAAGTAAATTAATTTGATCTTTTCAAACAGTATTTTTCAATCATTTTTGAATTTGCTTCATTGTTTCAAGTGTATATCCAAATGGTCTGGCAGGGAGATGAAGTGTTATGATATGAGAGTAGGGTAAAGGGGGTATTTGTTAAGTAAGTGATTGCTTTTGTTCCCCTCTACTCAATCTAATCAGACTAAAAGCTCTGCCTCTTAAAACGTGAGGCTCTTAAATAAGCCTACTGGCATTATAAAGTTTTCATCATGTCTTCAGATTCACCTGTGAACACTAGTTTTTACCATTCCTACTGATTTATATTTCAGTCGCTCAGCGTCAGATTTGTTTTCCTTGTTTACCTGCCTGCAGTGTCCAGAAAATATCTAAAAAAAAAAAAATACCTGTGATCGAGATGCATTTGTCTACTGTCATTGTGAAACCTTGAGGAAAAACAGTTTGGCAAAGACATGGCTGGCATGGGGATGAATCAGAACCTGAAAGCAGTTTGAATTCTTTTCTGTGAAAATTGATGTTTTTCCACAGATACGAAGGCTCTGCTGTAATTGGAAATGACATGTTTCAGATTAAATTCCTTCACAAATTAGCACTATTTACTGATCACAATATTAAAGTCCATTTAGTATCGCTCAATGTAAATTCCATTTAAATCATTTAAAGTTATCTAAAAGAGTGCGGTATCTGATACCAGCTCAAAATCAAATTAGACAAAAGTAAAACACATGTTTTCCTCAGCAAAAATGAAAGATGATGGAACTATTCTTTTGACCGTTTTACTGCCCTGGTTCGTCCGTTGCAGCCAGACAAACCCCAGCAGGGGCAGAAATTGTGAGTTTTCATCAATGCCAGCGAGGCTGCGGCAGCTGTCCTTTGTGAGATTTGTGTTGGATGTCCTATAGCTCGGCTGCAGCAAATGCACAAAGACCTCCGGCTGTCTTTGAAGTAGACTAGCTTGCTGCTGCCCTAAAAAAAAATGAAATAAATGACAGCAAAGGAGGGAGAAAGTGACACTGTCCCTGCACTCTTTTCCCAGTGACTGTTATGCCTTAACTTTGCCAGAATATTTTCTGAGTTGATCCATATCACTTGTCATTTTTAGGTGGTAGATACGAAATCCTTAGAGGCAGAGGTGATGCACTGCATATAAACAATTCAACAGAGCAGTGTGTTTACTGTATCAACATTGAGGGATCAGGGTTACTGCATATTCAGCTCTCTGCACACACCCTCCGCCGCACAGTTGGCATCAGCAGTCTATATGTGTAAGCTACACAGCTTGTTAGACACACAGTATTAACGATTCCACAATTACTGTACGTCCGTGAATAGCTGGTGCAGGGAAAAGCAGACACCTCCTCGCTGAAACAGTGCTGCAAATTGATCATTAGTTTGACGTGCACTCACTGTCATCTGCATAGGGAAACAAGTATGAGGATCAGCAGAGAAAACAAGGAACTTGGGGCATTTTTTTTTTTTTTTTTTTTGTCAGTGTTTTAAATGCAAAAGAAGCCAACTTCCTATTAGCAGTTCATTTCTTCTGCCAGCTGCTTCAATTATTAACCTCTCACCAGCTCAACGAACTGACCTGATCAGTCTTCCTGCTGTTTTGTCTCTATAACTGGCGATCGCAGAACATCGCATGTGGCCTTGCCCTCTTTTATCAACCTGAATTTTGTGTGGCAACAGGCTTTGGATTTAATTATGTACAGCAATTAACTTAAAGTGAATCACATATTTGCTTCGGGTTGCTATAAATAACAACAATGATCCCGAGGGGTTACGCACTATTCTCTGAGCCTTTGTCCTGTCTCTTTTTGTTCTGAAATTGTGTCCGAAGGTCTGTTCCACAGAGCCATCATCCAAAGTGGCTCAGCGCTATCCAGCTGGGCTGTCAACTACCAACCAGTCAAGTACACTCGCATGCTTGCTGAGAGGGTCGGCTGTAACGTGCTGGACACGGTGGACATGGTTTCCTGCCTGCAGAAGAAGAGCGCTAAAGAGCTGGTCGAGCAAGACATCCAGGCAGCTCGATACCGCGTGGCTTTTGGCCCCGTCATCGACGGAGACGTCATCCCGGACGACCCTGAGATATTGATGGAGCAGGGCGAGTTTCTTAACTACGATATAATGCTCGGCGTTAACCAGGGGGAGGGGCTGCGCTTCGTGGAGAACGTCATGGACCTGGAGGACGGCGTGTCCGGCAGCGATTTTGACTTTGCTGTGTCAGACTTTGTGGACAGTTTGTATGGCTACCCAGAAGGGAAGGACACGTTGAGGGAGACGATTAAATTCATGTACACGGACTGGGCCGACAAGGACAACCCGGAGACCAGGAGGAAGACCTTGGTGGCCCTCTTCACCGACCACCAATGGGTGGAGCCCTCGGTGGTGACGGCTGACCTGCACGCCCGCTACGGCTCGCCAACCTACTTCTACGCCTTCTACCACCACTGCCAGAGCCTGATGAAGCCGGTGTGGTCGGACTCGGCGCACGGAGACGAGGTGCCTTACGTGTTTGGCATCCCCATGGTGGGCCCCACAGATCTGTTCCCCTGCAACTTCTCCAGGAACGACATCATGCTCAGCGCGGTGGTCATGACCTACTGGACCAACTTTGCAAAAAGCGGGTGAGTAACAAATTTATGTATGATTTATGGTCATACTTTGGAGTTGCTAAGTTGAACTCAATTACAGGAAAAATGACTTCAAAAAATTATTTTATTTTATTTTTTTTAAGAAAGGATAGTTTCTCAAATAATTAATTCTTTAAATTATATTTATTTTATATCCTAAAAATCTAATCATGTCTAAGATTTGCTTCATATCTCTGTAAGTTATAGCTGGTTCAAAAAAAATTGGGCATTGTTGCATCCAAACATGAACTTGGTTGCTTCTTTCACTCCATACACGATGCCAAATGCTTGAAAACACGACAAATTTCTCATGTGGTTTTCATGCTTCGGTAAAATCACATTTTATGCACATACCAATGTTTCAGCACTCTGGGCAGATTTCCTAAAGGCGAAAAACTGCAAAGTTTCCAGCTCAAATCCCATAAAAGTTTGATAGAAACCATCACTGCATGAGGTTCTGAAGAAGAGAACATGTGATGTGAAGAGGTGGTTAAGAGATGCTCTATGACCCGAATCCACCTTTGCTTGCGAGTTATGATTTCAGGTGGGAGTGACACAGATTTCCAGTACAGAAATACGTGGAGTACACACTGTGCTCACGTTGTGCTGATCAGCAGGGTTTGTGTATAGACTGGTTAGAACTGTTTCTGGTTGCCGGTTTAATTTTTGAGCTTAAGGCTTTTCGTATGTGTGGTTTACATACGTGTTCTCCCTGGTTTCCTTCACAATTCAAAAACGTGCACGTCATCTTGACTGGTGGCTCTGTTGGTGTGTATGTAAGCTCAATAGAAAATGGCTGAATGGATGCACTGATTAGCAGATTAGCAGTGAATGTAAAACTGCCGCTCCTTCTGTCAGCTTAGTATTCCTTTCAGATTTACAGGAGAGAGTGAAAAAATAATTTATCTTCTGTGTATCTATCCCGAGATTCCCTGTGGGCACGTGTGATGTATGTATCTTCAACGACAGAAGACTTTTTCATCTTAATAAAGTTTTTTGCAGTTTTGAGCAGGAGAGTTTATTATCCAAGACAGGCTCCAGTCTGATGTTGACCTGAAATTACACTGAGACTGACTCAGCAGTGGAAAACCCTGCTGTTGAAAGTGCAACAGAGTGAAGCTCCGCAGCTCCTCTTCTGACAGCGTGTTTTGCAATTTGTCAAACAGAGGCAAAGATTTTCTGGGTGTTTTTGAAGATAGGAGACACCTAAGAGAGTTCTGTCGAGGATGTGTAATCTGTTGTTACATCGCTGCACTGTTGAATCCAGTGAATCTTGGTAGATGATGACCCTGGCAGTAGCCACAGGTCACTGTAGGCTGCTGTGTTACTGTGTAGGAATGAGGGAATGCTGAGCCCTTGAGGAAACTTGGTGATATTACATTGTTGCATTTCAAGCTCGTCGTGGTGTGGCAAATGAGAGTGGATTCACCTAAATATAACAAATACTCAAAGCTTTGAATGGTGTTTTCCATTGTGTACATCCTGGAAAAATTGACAACAGATGTGTTTTGTCATTCCGCTCGCTGTTTCTGGGTCATTCATTTGTCTGACGAAACGCGTTCATCAATAAATAAAATTGCATCATTGCAGCAGGATTGTACAGAGAGTTAAGATGTATTGAGTTGAATTGAATTAACTCCACTGCTGGCAGTGTGTGTTATGACTTGAATATTCCTTCTTTTTTTTCATAGGGATCCTAACAAACCGGTGCCACAGGACACCAAGTTCATCCACACCAAGGCCAACCGCTTCGAGGAGGTCGCCTGGTCCAAGTACGACCCTTACGACCAGCTGTACCTGCACATCGGCCTGAAGCCTCGCATCCGTGACCACTACCGCGCCACCAAGGTGGCTTTCTGGAAACACCTGGTGCCCCACCTCTATAACCTCAACGACATGTTCCACTATTCCTCCACCACCACCAAGGTCACGCCACTGGACCCCACCCAGTCCAACGGCAAGCGATCCGGCAGCACCGGCCGTCCTCCCATATCCACCGCCCACATTGACGGGGAGGGAGGCAGAGAGATGGGCCCTCTGATCATGCCTAATCCCAGAGATTACTCCACAGAGCTCAGCGTCACCATCGCCGTCGGGGCGTCGCTGCTCTTCCTCAACGTCCTGGCCTTCGCCGCTTTGTACTACCGCAAGGATAAGCGCAGTCGCCAGGACACGTCGCAGCAGCCCAGCCCCCAGCGCGAGAGCAAAGGCAACAACGCCAGCCACGCCACCACAGTGGACGAGACCCTGTCGTCCCAGCAAAGGAACCCGTGCGAGGCCCTCCACAATCCCCTTCACGTCTCACCGAGCCTGGACTACACGCTCAGCCAGCGCCGCTCCCCGGACGACATCCCTCTGATGACCCCCAATAACATCACTATGATCCCCAACTCGCTCATGGGCCTCTCCAACATGAGCCCATACAGCACCTTTCCTGCCGGCTACAGCTCTGCGGGCCTGCCCAGCACCCACTCCACCACGCGGGTATAGTCCGCCAAGTGACGCAGCTCAGAAGTGTGACGTGCTTAAAACATGGAAATGTAAAGCTGTATTTAGGATGTGTAGGTAAAATAGGATTGAATATGTTCGTTCTGTCGTTTCCAAAGGTGTACAACCACCAACATCCTGCCTTTGCTCTCTCATAATAGAAAGTCTAACTGCAGAGTCATTTTATAATAATCATTTTCAAAGGCAGACCAAAAGAAAAAGTGCATTTCATTTTCCACTTTGGCTTTTTTGGAACTTTACCTAGCAAGAACTTAGTATAATGTTTATACAGTTGGATTTGTATGGGAAGCTTTTTCTTACTCTGTGATATCTATTTTGATCTCGTGGAACTAAGTGACATTACAACTCGTGGTGGACAGAGATGAGATCTGGAAGAGCAGAAAAGCAGTATTATTATTACTCTTATCAAGCTATTTTATACATATTTCTCATGGTGCATTGCTTATTATGAAAATGTATTTTTACTGTAATTACTTTCAAATGCCTTGTACATCGCTTACATAAGGAATTACTGTGGAATCATAACTACAATGGAGCAGAACTTTACTCAGATACTGATCACACGTGGTAAACGTGTTAGTGCAAAATATAGCACCAGTGTGTGCGTGGGTCTGTGTGGGTGTGTGAGCGTGTGGTTGGGTGAAAACTGCAGTACAAAAGTGTAAATTAGGCATTGTTTGAAATTAACCATTCAGTTTTGCATATGTAGTGTTGTTGTAATTTATTGTAGTCTATTTGAGTATCCTTGCTATACTTTTGTTTAATGTGCTCCTGATTTCTTTTTCTTTCTTTTCTTCTTCTTTTTTTTTTATTTGCTTAGTACATTGCAGGGATATAACTTCTGCTTCACTATAAAAAGAGAAATGCTTAAGATGTGTTTTCCTACTCTAACCAACTCATAGTTCTTTTGGCTTGGCTTGTTTGTACAGAATAAACTTAGATCAACATTTTATTTGTTGTTTGTTTATGAATACTGTAAGGTCTTCAGAAAGACGACTGTAATTACATTGTAGTTGTATGTATACCAACTCAAATATTCACATTTTAAAAGGCGTTTGAAGAACCTTACAGAGTACTGCTCCTACCCCAAGTGGTCTGGACCCCATGCATACCGCGTTATAACCGGGGGTCGCGCTTTACTGAATGGACATGATGGACATGAGGCTCTGAGGTTTGATTCCTTCAAAGCGATCATAACATTGTTTAATCTACATGAGCCAACTATTAAAAAGATTTTTGGACCTAAAACTAAGTCTTGTGGGAAATCTTGATTTCTTCACACTGGATGAATAACAAAACAATGACAGATCAATAATTAAAAATCACACAAGCGTGAATCAAGTTTGCTGTGCATGTATCAAGTGTCCACTTTGTGTTCATGTTGGGTTCATGTGAACAGACAATAGGTTCGTGCAATTTGTCCCAAAAGTAAGAAAGAATATGTCACAATATGTTACTATAATGCATAGTTTAGTACCATTTATCACTGATATCACTGCCATTAATTTTGTACAAAATGCTAATATTTAAGTAGAAAACTGAGTTCATGGAAAGGAAAACTATTCTTGTTTATTCTTCATCTCAGTACCATATATCGTTGTGCTCGTGGTGAGTTATATTTCTGTGTCTGTGATGATCATGACTGTGAGCTCCTGCATGTGAGGGGAATTATAATTGGAACATCAGGGAAAAAATATGTTTATCTAATATCAGTTCCCACCATGTAAACTAGTATGTTCATAAAGAATTGATCCAAGAGCATACAGACATGCGATCACCAGTCCTTGTGTTGACTTGACATGAGGAGAAAGTAGTTTCATATAATCCAGTTTAAAGGTGTCGGCTCACCAGGAGAAACTGAAGATATGGACTTTGGACTGGGGAACAGCAACAGCAGGTCGCTGTAGATTCTGAATAACAAACCACGGTCCATAATGTCCCCAGGCCTGTCACAGCAATCTGTAGCTGTGGTGGTTGTCACCTCTTTTAATTACATTCTTAATTTTTATTTAATTTGAAGTAGCAAATACATAGTACCAACACAACAAACCCGTCCGAAACAAGTTCATTTCAATAAAATTAACTTAATGAAATGTAGATATAACCCGACTGTTTCAAGAGCTCAAAAATTGTTTAACCAGTTAGAATTTTGGTTTATGAAAATATTGGTCCGTCCCAGTGATTTACTTCCCTCAAGTGAAGTTTCAATCAGAACAAAAATGCTGACAATGGAGTGATATTTTACAAACTTATGCTGAGTATTTTTTGGAGGATTGGTAATTTTTTTTCCCTTGTAAATCATTCGCAATATTTACAAAAAGGATAACTCTCATAGTTGTTTCCACCTTTCACACCATGTAAAAACATGTAGAATTCTGTCAAGTCTGTCTCTATTGACTAAATAAACTGACATATTTAATCTGTAAATTGATAAGACTGATTACAAACAGAAGGAAAGCTTTGGAACCAAAGCTGTCCTGAGGTAGGAGTCCTAACAGCTACACCACCTTCACCCTGAGGCCTGATTTATTCTGGGATCTACTTTGCTTGGAGACGTGTTTAGCTGTTTTACATGTGTTATCGGGGACCTTAGCGAAGCAGCAAACGTCATGCCACAAATGAGTATTGATCGCCTGCCTCCAAGACTCCCCTCCCACAACAGAGACAGTCCTCTGAAAGTACACTGCATAGAATCTACTTAAATGTGTATATTAGAAAATATTTATGTTTTTTTTTTTTTTATTATTTGTTTAACAGAGCTTCATGGTACCAGGACAAAATAGAAATTCCACCACTTTTCCTGCTTTTCCTTCAGTACATCATAGTGAGAATGAGGATTTTAATCACTGTTTTTATTTTCACTTTCTAAATTCTAAGTTGTTTCAACATCTGTTTTGTAAAAAACCTGCCAGTAAAGAAAAGACTGAGGGATTCTGCGGGTAGGAAGCCAGAAGCCGTGATCTCCTGAAGACCAAGTCTCCTCGCATTCAGGTACTACTTTTAAATAGTATGTTTTAGTCTGTAGTCTGGGGTAATGGAGCTACTTTGAAGAAAAGACATGATTTGGTTGTCACACATATAAAATTTATTGGAAGGTTTAGTCTCCGGATTTTGCCAATACCTACGATTTTCTTCTTTGTCCTTCCATATTCCATTTTATCTAGTTCAATCACAGCCAGCAGGGTACACTGGTCCATCAAAGGGAAAACACAAGAGGACACAACCACACACACTCACACCCACAAGCAATTTAAAGTCATTAATCACATGCCTGTGTGCGGACTGTGTAAAGAAGCTGGAGTACCTGGAGAGAATATGCAAAGACCAGACAGAAAGGCCCAGTCTGGATTCAAAGCCACCATGTTCTTGAGGTGAGAGAGCTGACCAGTCAGTATTCCACCATGCAGCATTTCTCCGTCGTTTCAATAAAACAATAAATACAAATTTGTTGTTAAAGAGGAAGGTGCTCTTTGGGCGGATGTATTTCTCCCGGCGTTTGTTCTTGACTGTTACATTAAATGTTATAAACTTCCAACACAAAGAAATTTTCTTGCCATCTTCCTCTTTCCTTGATATTCACCCTGCTGTTGCCTCTCCACAGTTTATGGGTTCATCTCAACACTAAAATGCATCTGCTGCTTACTGATCCCACAGGTTTCCAGAGACAAAACCGGTGCAGTCCAATACAATCAAGAAAAAGAAAATCAAAGGAGGAAGTAAAAACAACAGGGAGAAAAAAAAAAAACAGTTGGAAAAAATCTTTATGGTGAAGTGAAACAAATAAATGAAGACTTTTACCACTGGAAGTCATTGATATTAAATGTACCTCTGTCTGAGTCTGTCCAATGTGGTTTTTCGCCCTCCAAAGTGCTTGTTTGTTCGTTCGATGGGTGTTTGTTTGCTGTGTTGCACGATAACATGGCCCACATTACGATAACAGAGGATAAGAGATGGCGCAAATATTGTTACAGGGAGTCCTCCTTCCCTGCACAAACATATGCATACGATCATGTTCGGTGCGTAAATATTGACGAGTGTATCCATCACACTGCAAACAACGGATCGTGGTGCTGTATCACATATACAAACTGCATACACAATCACTTACAATGCATTGATATACAATGCAGCAGACATGCATGGTCGCTGTCCATGGTACTGATGTAGGTAGTATTTTCCATTTGATTATGCAAAATATAGGATGATGTATGCTGCTTAACGGCATCTGCACCTCAGTTGAAAGCTTGGAGAGTTATGTATTTGCTTAAAATCAGTTCATGCAGTAACAACTGACTGTTATGGAGTCTTATTAAGTGCCAATAATTTATGATCTAAGCTACTCACATCCTGGGCTCACTATCAGCAACAGCTTTTGTGCAATGCAGTTTATTCATAAATTTCCCTTTTCATGTCACCCAAGCCAGCACGCTTGTAAAACTTGTCCTCCTACCTAATCCCTACGGTTGATTGTCGACATTATTGCTTATTTACGTCCCACCGGTAGAGCAGACAACCATTCTGCACCCTGCTTTACAGTGCACAGGTTAATTAATCCTCTCGCCTGTCACTCCTCTCTCTCTCTCTCTCTCTGTTGCACGGCTTTCGGAGTGATTTCAAAGACGTCATTCCTCTGCACGGTGTAACAAAGCCAGTGTCATTGCTCCTTTCTACATACTAATTACTACATCTGTAATTGCTCTGGGTTTAAGGAGATATAAGGCTGCAGAACAGAAACTTTAACTCAATAATTTCAGGCTCAAACAGGATTGTATTTAAGTGAAATGTTTAAGCTTTCAGGGAGATCTGTTAATTTACTGAAACTGTGCTTTTTGTGTGTTTTAAGTAACAACGGTGATTCATTTCATAGGTCTCAATAATAAAATAATTCACTGCCAGTTTGTGTTTTTGATGGCTTTAAAATGTCCAAACGTAAAAAGAGGATTCTGACTTTCTCCCAGAAAGCGGGATAGCGTGGTGTTTTCTCCAGCTCCACACTGGCTCCTTTGTAGTGAACCCAGCTTTGACATCAACTGGGTCAAACATGAGGGAGGGAGGGAAGGAGGGCAGCAGCTGGACCCGACCGTCAATATCACCCTTGTTAGTCAACTTCATCAATGTCAGTCGCTGGTGTCTCGATGTATATTTCCCTTCTTGTCTGTGCATACCACTTATCGCCGTGTGTTCCTCGACATACTGTTTGGGAGACGCTCCGGTCCACGAGCTGTGTGGGGCTGTTGTCTGACATGTGTGTGCAGACAGGCAACACATGCATGCTGACGAATAACAGATAAGCTATTGACAGCAAGTGAATGCACTTCACAAGCATATATATATGCACATACATTAAAGAATTCTTCGGAATCACAGGACACTTTAGTGAGTTATTTTTGGATGGATCATTGCTCCAGGATAACATTAGATGTTGAAGGTGTGATAGAATTAGGGTAATACTTTTTTTGTGGACTTTATAAGGTGCATATATTTGTTATTTCTTCATTTCAAATAATCTGTTTGCAAAAACTGAGACGTTCTTAATGTATCCCTATGACTGATGGTATTGCCCCAAAATTGAAAAAAACGTATTTTTCATACAGTGAAAATATCTAAAATATCTGAAATATTTGTATAGTGATGTGGGGTCCACTCTCTGTCCCCAGTCCTGAACCCTGGGCTCTATAAATAATGACTGGCAGCTGAAATGGGACTTTGTGACTTTAAGATGTGACTCGGGGAGATGTGGTCTATCTATTGTTGATGAGACAAAAGCGCGAGTCAGATTCATATAGGAGTGGCGGGGAATAACTTCTCATATCCTCATATCACAGTCACAAAGCCACCCAGCAAAACTTCAATAACCTCCCACTTCTTTCTGGACATGGGTGAGTGCAAAGGATCTTTAATAACTCTTATCATTTGTTATTAATGCGACCTTAAAAAATGTGACCTTTAATAACTTACTAATTTCACATTTATTATGTCTTCTTAGCTCTCATGTTGCCTTCATGTGCTGTTGGACAAATTTGCAGCAAATCAATTCTTCTGAGGGCTTTAAATAATTAAAAGCACTTTGCATTGACAGCTCAACTATTATTTTTTGGCACTGATTCACTGTCTGCCTTTGCTTTGGATGAATGATGCAGATTAACATGTGAGAAGGATTTCAGAAGACTGAAGTCACATGGACTCCACCAGGGTTGCTTACTCTCTTCTAACCTCATTTAACCACAATCTGGACAGGAATAGGATTGGCTGAGAGAGATGGGCAGCGATTCTCATCATGCCAGGGCTATGCCAGGTCACTCATGTGAAAGAGGTCAGATACTCCCACATGTGTCTCGGGTTGAATATTAGCAAATATTTGAAGAATTGGTGCAACGAATAATTTCGAGTGACTATTTTTCTCACTAACAAACAACTTGTGTGCAGTTTTTTACACGTTTTCTTTGTGCAATGCTGATTAATTATTTGACATTTCCTGAAAAATGCGTTAATGCTTCTTGCACTGAATAGAAAAGCGAGGCAGAGATAACACATCTCTCTATCACTATAACCACTGCAGCAGCAGCAGGGCACAGCTGAAGTGTGGGCGTCTGCAGGCACTATCATTTTTGGGATTAACAGTCTTCCTGCTGTTGCTATTTATACTTTTGTAGCAGTTTGTTTAACTCACAGCCTCTGTTCCCTGTATCTAAAAAACCTCATTGTATGCGAAAAGCTCTCAAAACAAGATGTTGCTCACATGGAAAGTTCAAGCTCCCAATAATTGCACAACACATATAGGCAAAACAGATTTTCAGTGGGGTTGCTGTTGTTGTTGTGAAGATATTCAAATTTCCTCCCCTCGCCATTATGCTGCCACCCACTCTTTGAACAGTTTGAACCCAGCCCCCATCAGCATTGACACTCAGTGCCATGGTACTAGTCTCAGCCAGCTGTGAATGGAGGATGGCCTGAGGAGTGACATTGCCAGCGGTGTTGACACCGTCCTGGTAACCCCTCCGCCACCACATACTACGTTATGTGTGTGTATTGTGTCGCTAAAGTCTTTGTTTGCTTGACCCTCGCTGCCCTTTGTTCCTCCCTGATCACGGGTAACACAATGGATATTGTATCTGCGGCCACAAAGAGATGCTCTTTCCTCGGGGCCCTGGAGCCAATGTTTCACCACCATCCCTCAGTCGCCCGGTGACGCCTGTGACCGCCGGAGAAAGAGGGTTGGACCAGATTTAGTAAGAGCTGTGCTGTGAGGTGTTGGTACAAGCAGAAGGGTTTTCACATACGGATGAAGTCAGCGCGGAGAGGCTTACTTTACAGTAGCAATACCTTGTAGGCAGCGCCGTACATTACTGCTTGGCACTGGGATCCTTCTTGTTGTGGAGTAAATTCTCAGAAGCAGCAAATGTTTCCAGTCAGGCAGCCTTGGCTTTGCAAAGCCTTAGGTGCTTTCCTCTATCCCAATTCTGGCAATGCATTTATTAACACTTTGGATATTTGCTACCCGCTTCAACAGCGCAGCTTACACTGGAAGAAGTGCATGAGATTGTTGTGAAGTCAGTGGCGGCTGCTTTTCTTTTGGACGCTTTACTGGGAATCGCTGCTTGAACTCTTGTTTTTCTGCTCACTGTTGTTTTTTTTTTGTTGTTTTTATTTTTTTTTTCCGTTGCTTTCTTGCCTGTTTGTGGGATTTTGGTGTATGCGTATGGATTTGCAAGGCCTTTTTCATAGTTCCCCCAGAGGGTGAAAGGATCCCCCACTGTGGCATAGATGTGCTGTGTGGTTATATGTGCGGTGTGTGCCGCCTGTTTGCTCATTTATTATGCCCCCTCAGGTTGTTATGATTGCTGTATCCGGTGCCTTGGGGCAGTGCCCTACCCGTCCCTGGTGGCCACCTTGCTGTGCTATGCTGGCATGGCATTATTTTGTGGCTGTGGGCATGAAGCACTGGCCCAGACCGAAGTCCTCGTCGAGACTTACTTTGCCCGCAACGTTCAGGACTATGTGGTCATGGCCTCTTTGTGAGTGACGCTCCTTTAAATTCTCTTTTGTGTTTGTGTGTGTGTGTATGTGTGCGCATGTGTGTGTTTGCTTAAGATACCACTCAGTAATTGCTTTTTATTGCTGTTTGACTGACTTCTCTCTGTGATTTTCCCAGTATCAAATACTTCCAGTACGTGATCTATGGCCTGGCATCGTTTTTCTTCCTCTATGGTATCCTGCTGCTGGCCGAGGGTTTCTACACCACAAGTGCTGTCAAGCAGACCTTCGGCGAATTCAGGAGTACCCAGTGCGGCCGCTGCCTGAGCCTGACGGTGAGAACAGGGGGAGGAGGGGGACGAGAGAGGGAGGGTGGGAGCAGAGGAAAAGGAGGGGAAATTTGACATCAGGCACCATTGTTTCGACGGTGAATGCTGGTTTGTTTCATCGCCCGATATCTGCATAAACTGCTCTTTGTTTGAGTCGTGTTTGACCAAAATCATGTATTAAAAGCTGATCTTGTAAGCACAGCGTTCGCCGAGCTGAGTGCCTATGCTACGCCTGCATGGTTTCTCAAACCAATGTTTTTTTTTCCCTTCAACAGTTCATCGTAGTGACATACATCTTGGCCTTCATCTGGCTGATTGTGTTCGCCTTCACCGCCATCCCCGTCTTCTTCCTGTTCAACATGGAGCAGACCTGCCACACCATCAACATTCTGGCTGAAACCACCCCCAGCATTAATCAGCATGGCTGGATTTGCATGGATGCCAGACAGTATGGTGTGTTGTTCTTATAATGACTGACCACGCGTCCCTCCTGATGAGAATGTTAATGTGCCCTTGAAAGTGATGAATTAATCACCGGGGAGTGGCTGTGAGGCCAATAGTTGAATTAGTTATGTAATAATAAAGATAATTACATCTTCATCTTCATTTCTTCATTGCCGTTTCGGTGATATGCTGCGTGCATGGAAGAATGTAAATGTTTCATAATGGATCATGATTCAGCAACGGTAAAATATCTGACTTACGTCATGTCTTCGTTTAAGGCCTCCTTCCCTGGAATGCAATGCCAGGCAAGTCCTGTGGAATGACCTTGGCATCGATTTGCAAAACCAGCGAAGTGAGTAGATTCATCAAATATTCCTTTTTGCACAGTTCAGTCTTAACAATCATCATAAAATGCGCTCTGAATTATTAACGGCGGTACGTGGTCATGCATGTGTGAGTGAAATCAGCATTTTTTTGTGACAGAGCGGCACCAACATATCAACGATTGATCGTTGTCCTGGAACATAACTTGTGTTTGTTGTGGTTTTTTTTACAGTTTTACGTCACCTATGACTTGTACATTGCTGCATTTGCTGGCGCTGGAGTTACTCTGCTGGCACTGGTGAGGAGCTACTCTGCCTTTTATACATTCAAGCTCAATTTAAAAAAAAAGAAAAATCAAATGAAAAGATCCAGGAACCCAGAAGCATATATTGTGTTTTTTAAGCATACGAACTATTTTAATTGGCTGGTAGAACAATTGATCTTTTGCAAAATGTTGTTAGGCTGATCAAAGTCATATTTCAACCTTTTGTAGTTGAAAAAAAAAAGGTTCTGCTGTCCCCCTTTAATATTCCCTATGCATTATTGTGTACCACTGTTGGAGCAAAGTGTTTTTCATTATTTTTATTGATGCATAATCAAGTGCACTAAATGATTATTAGATACTTAAGTTAAATCAAATCAGACAAATGATGTGTTCATGCTATTAGAAGAATAATGCTTTTCTCAATAATCAGCACAATTTTTTCTTATATTTTCGTATTTTATCCAATTCATCAGTGTTACATCTAAAGAAAACATAAAGAAGTGTACAATTCTCTTGACATGGTCACATTTGATTGACAACGCATAAAATATCTAGCTGTTAAAAAGTAACTAATAAAGTAGTCTTTCTTACTTTTATTTGAAATGATTGTAATGTTGCTCCATGTATGAATGAAAATTCAGTGCCTGCCCACCCAAGCACATGCAGCATCAGCATATCATGCATGTGCAAATTAATTTTTCACATTTTTCTTCTCTATTCTTCCATGTCTATATCATCGTCTTCCTTTGTAGTTTCTGTACATGGTTGCCACCACCTACAACTATGCAGTCCTGCGGTTCCTGGGCAGGAAAGGCATCCGCTAATTGCAGCACCTCAGCGAACCTCTGTCGTCCTGCTATGAGATGGACAGTCTTCCTGTACAACACCAGTTTCTAGTTCATCCTCTGGGAAACGGCAACTTCCACACCTGGATCACCTGCTATTATTTAGACGTGTGGAATAACAGACAAATGTTCCTCTTCACTGTTTTGCATGAACAACAGACAGAGAGATGAAGATAATTTACACCCGGCAATGAGCTCTGATCTGCCCTTCAAATCCCCCTCTCAGATGATTCTCTTAGCTTTGTTGTTCATTTTCCTTTTGCAGGTTGAGTCTCTCATTTTATCTTTCTCTGTGAGGCTTCATTGGTGCTGATTGTGATGTATGATGTTTCATGAATAATTAAGAACAATGACAGCTTGCTTTGCAAGCCATAACTGCATGCAGAGCATTCAGTGTGTCCTGATGTGCGTATTGGCTCTGAATATGATTTCTGCTGCTGCTCTTTTGCTCCCAATTGTATCAACATTTTGTGAACTAAAGCAAGAGAGGCTGAATGTACCAAAGTTTCGCTTCAAGCTTTCAACTGCATAAAATGTAGTTTGCACTGATGCTCAAGGCATTTTCTTATTAGGTTAAATATGTGGAGCAGGTGCAAACATCGGTATTTGCGTTGGCGTTTCGACTGTACAGAATAACCTGTTTTATGTCACAGAGGATGCTTTGAGATCCACTTTCCAGGTGACTTAAGTTTGCTGTGCAGGTTTGCTACTTGACCCCGTGTGTGCTTTTTGGGAATTAAAGCTAAATAAACCACTTACATCTGAGTTATTTAATTGTGGTTTTATTTTAGGCATATACAGGATGTTGCAAAGAAACCATTTATGCTGATTACAAATTAATACATGTATCTCAAATACTTATTGTTAGTAATTATGTGCTGCAAAATCTTTTCATTACACAGTTTTTAATGCTGATGATATTTTATGTGCAGCATCTCAGGAGTAGGAAACATAAAAAAAAAAAGAAAGAAAGAAAAAAGGAGTACATTTACAGCAACCGCACCAAGCCTCTGGATTAAGATTGCACATTAATCACAGTATGCTTTAGGTGTCCTTTGACAACATGTTAGGCTTCAGATCTTCAGAGGTCCTGCAGCACAGCTGCCACACTGGATCACTTGGCCACGCAAGAACATGGGTTTTAGCAGATCTCCAAGGGCCAGAGCACAAACACCACACTGCAAAAACATATTCGACTTTCAATAAGTATGCAGAGTCAAAGGCAAGTGTTGTATTTCCTAAAGAAGAAGACGCAACAAACCTTCAGACACTCGGGGTGGCATTCCACGAGGGGATCGCTGAGTGAAATCTTCACGTTTCCATCAATTTTTTGGTCACAGAATGAACAAATACCTTTGGCATATCTAAGAGAGAGAGTTTTTTTTTTTTAAATAAAAAGTTAATCTTCTTGCATTTTATGTTGACATTGTACAGTCTTCATTATAATAATAATGTCAAAATACAAAGCACATGGTGTTTAAACTAACCTGTACGTGATCTGTGTGGTTGTCGAGTTTAGTTCCTCTGCAAGTTTTTGAACCTCTTCAGATCTACAAACATTTTTTTTTTTTTTTTATTGTTATTGTTATTGTTTTATTGTTATTAATAATAATAATTCCTTGTTGCAGAAGCGTACTCACATGTTGGTTCCGTTGCTCTGCTGACTCGGTTGTGACTCTTCTGAGAGGGCCGGTTTTTGATCTTCCACTGGTTCAGGAACAGCTTGAGGTTCAGGAATTTCCACATCCAATGCATCTGTCAGTTTAATGGTTTGGTCGACTCCGTTCTCTTGAAGAGCTTCAGCATCTGAGGCATCTGCTGGTTCAAGGGAATCTTTGATGTCCAACTCCACCGCTGCTGGGCTCTCAGGTGTTGGATCAATACTTTGTTCCACAGCTGTGTTCGCAACAGACTGGACTTCACCCTCAACCACTTCAGTCGTGGCCTTTAAAACGGGTTCTGCCGGTGCGACAGACTCCACTTCACACTCTACAGACTCGACATCAGCTGCAGCATCGGGTGGAGCAGGTGGTTCGGCCGCAGCGTTGCATGGAGCAGCCTCTTCCTCTTGAGTCGAGTTAATTACAGCAACGGTTGCCGGTGATGACTCTAACACAACCTCAGCGGCAGCTTCAACAGTTCTCTCTGTAACTGGCTCTGCATGGTGTGTGTCACTGCTGTCCTCTGCAGCAGTTTCAGCATCAGGCGGAGCAGATGGTTCAGATAGTATATCAGGGACTGTTTGCACAGCATTATGTGGAGCAGCCTCTTCTTCTTGTGTAGTTTCACTTACAGCAGGCAGTGGCTCTACCGCGACTTCAGCTGCGGCAATTTCTTCTGTACCTTCTGCTTCTGTTTGACTACAGCCATCCTCTGCAGTTATTTCACTGGCAGGCTGTGAAGGTGATTCAGACACAGATTCCACGATGTCCGGCACTGACTCCACACTGGTTACCACAGAAATCTGTTCTTCTGATGGCGCACTTTTCACATCAATGGCCTCAGTTGATGGTTCCACGATAACCTCAGGTGAAGCAGCAACAATTTCTTCTATGGCCTGTTCTGCGGGAGACTCGTCACAACTTTCCCCTTCACGTTGTGCTGATGTTTCTCCTCCTACGTCCCCTAAATCTGTTTTGCTGAGAGATTCCTCTTGGGACGTGGGTGCAGCGTTGATTTCAGTGACTGCGTTGCCCTCCACTGTGCCATCCACATTTGAGATTTCTCCTGAAGGGTCATCCACATTTGCGACTGCTGTGACGTCGACCTCGCTGTGACCTGCGTTTGATGGGTCAGCTGGTGAATCAGCGTGTTCTTCAGAAGTTGCTCTGGCAAGTAGTTGCTCCGGGGACTCCGCGGGAGGCACCGCTTCTGTATTCCCCTCCACTGAAGAAACCATTTGGATAGAATCTTCCCTAGGAACATCTGCAGGGGCTTCGGCGCCCCCGTCACTGTGCTCCACAGATGACTCGTCACCTGCTGCTTCACCATTTTCTCCCCTGATTTCTACATTTCTTTCTGGATGTGCATCACCATTCAGAGTAGGCTCTTCTGTGGTTTCCTGTGGCCTGTAACAGAGTGTTACTTATTCCCAATGATGCAAAAAAAAAAAAAAAATAGCTTCACAAAAAAATGCACACACTCAGCATGATTAAATTTTAAACCTGAAGAAATAGTCGGTAAAGCGATGTTCTCATGTACTAACTTTATATCAGTCGCAGTCTCCACGGTCGACCCCTCAGGCTCAGACGCTTTGTGAGCAGGAATAATTTCACCATTTGAATGACTGGTTGAGTCACTGAAACAAAGAACCACAGACAACAATGACAATATTTATATTCACACAAAGTGATTTTTAATTATAAACATCTACATCCTAACAAGCAAAACATGATATTGATGATCCTCCCTGAGATTAATAATGTAAACCTTGAGACATGAGGATTTGCATAAAAGTAGTGAGATGCTTCTCCGGCTTGGCAGTTTATTTGGAATTAGAATTCAGCACATACATACCCTTCAGATGGAGCGACCTCTGTCTTTTGATGAGGAGGACTCACTGAAGAATCAATTGATCTGCAGGATAGAAAATTTAAAAAAAAAAAAAACACACACAGTTAGAATCTAACCTTGGCTTTTATGACCTTGCTTCTAATTGCTTCTTAAGTACAAATGAACAGTTTCGTCAGCTTTAACATACTTCATCTTCAAAATAAAATTGAAGCTTGATATTCCATATCAGAATGGTTACCCGTTTTATTTTGCAGGTTATGATGTAAGTGCACATCATAACAACACCTTCCAGCAAGATTGAAACACATATTCCTTTCTATAATGAACTGGCTGTCTATTCACATCATGCACAGAGAATATTGCACAAAAAGCCTGTCGTGCATTATAGGATGAGTTTCATGAGTCAGTGAGTTCAGTGACTGTTGGAGAAAAGCTGACAAATAAAACCTTTGAATGCCAACACCATGTTATCGACACTCTTAATTAATATCAGCGCCCCTATGAAACCTATGAAAACCTAAACCTAAAACTATGAAATATACATGACAGCAACTGACATGTAATAAATTTTGTTGTTGTTTTAGTTTTCTTTTGTATTCTGGTCATATTCTTATCTTATCTGAAACAGAAAAAAATTGCACACTGTCCGCGGGGACAACATATGTATTTGTTCCAATCTTATTTGACTCTTTTAATCGTTAACAAGGTTAAAGATCTCAAATAAAAAGGGGGAAAAAAATCTAGGAAGAAATTTTTATTTCAAGTAAATTAAGCCTATTTGGACAATTTCCCCTGTGCAAGATGTTATATTTAGTGAAATTAGTTTCATTACGCTTTAAATATTTTCATATGGAGACTGTTTTGCTTCCAAGAAAATTCAGATTTAAAAATTTATGTTGTGAAAGTTGGTATTTATTTGGACATAAAAATTTTATGAGCTTGTTGATACTGTATTTTTTTTTTTTACTTAAAGAGTTGCAAATTTGAAAAGAACATAGCTTATGTTTTTGTGCTTTATACCGTTATCCTGAATCCTGCCTCTTTGAAAGTTTAATAACTTATGACGAGCAAGTATGCACAATTATGATTAATAGCAATAATTTAGCAACAATTTACACTAACGGTGAACACTTTCAGAATGTTTTTTTTTTCAGCATTTTAGCATTTTTAGCATTTTTTAATCTGTATTCATGAGACAATGTGCTGTGGTGTTACATATCTAGCCCAGCTGAAATAAAACAGCCGTGGATATGACCCTGCAACCCAAATTAGTCGGACACCTCGATTTGCCCACTTTTATTTTGAACTCTTTTCTCAGTTTTTTTTTTTTTTCTAAATGTCCCAGAGGGTAAAAAAAAAAAAAAAAGACTACATCAGCTGGCATTCCCATTTTTAGCACCAATGCTCTGGAACAGTCTATAACAGGCCTGCGTTGTTGAACCACCATCTTATCTTACATTACATACTTCCATCTCCCATACTACTTTATCCTTTTCAGGATTGTGAGACAGTGGAGCCAATCCCAGCTGATGTGGGTCAAGACAGGGTACACCCTGGACACTTTCTCCGTCAATCACGTAGAGAAACAGACAACTACACACTCCCATTCACACCTCCGATTAACTTGACGTCATCAGTTAACCTCATGGGCTGCACAGTGGTGCAGTATTTAGTGCTCTCGCCTCACAGCGAGATTCAAATGTCAGCTAGATCTTTCTGTGTGGAGTTTTTGTGTTTAATCTGGCTGCTCTGATTCCCTTCAAAAAACATATTCCTAAAGCATGTATGTGAGGTTAACTAGCTCCTAGTGAATGTGTGAATGTGAGTGTGTGTGACTGTTTGCCATGTGATGGATCAACCTCTGACCTCACCCATAGTCTGCAGGGAATGACTCAAGTACCCTGCAGCCCTAAAAGGGCAAAAACTGCATAGAAGATGGCTGGAATTAGCCTTGCAATGCATTTTTTTAAACTATGGGAGGAAAAGTCCATGCATAATTGCTCACACTGAAAAAAAAAAACACAACCTCTTTATGGGGAAACCCCTGCAACCTCGTTTCAATTTGATGTGCTTTTTCATTAATACAGGATGTATAGCGCTTTAAAAAAAATAAAAGTATTATTTATTTATTTTTAATTGGCGCTTCAACTCTCTTATTATGAAAATACCGTCGGGTTATGAAGTATTTCCGGTTCCGGTCTCGGTGAGGAAGCGTTTTCCTGCTAGCCGCAGTCAAGCTTAAAAGTATCTTTAACTTTAAACTCTGAAATATAAAGGCTTCGTGGAGGTTATAGGACAAATACAGTGAGTTTGTTGTCGTGTTGTTGTTTCCACGGGCGGCAGCATGGACTGCGGTTCATGAACGGAAACGTTCTTATCGTGCGAGGATCTTCAGATACCTGTAAGTCTGTCAATGTATTTTATCAGTTTCAGCGATTTTACTATCAAGAGCTAAATCAAAGGTTGTCCTAATCATGAATCGTGAGTATTTCCTGAAGTAATATCAAAACTGATGATGATTTTGTCTTAGGTAAAACAGTAACTATAGCTCACTCGTAAAACCACAACTGACACATGAAGCTTAATACAAGTTGGTCAATGGGAAGCTGCAGACTTCAGCGCTGTTACAAGTGTAAACATGTTTAAATCTTTCGACTGCATAAAATGTTATCTGAACTCTGCTTGATGACCTGAAACCTGCCTAAACACTCCCCAAACGAGTCCAAATCTCAGCTGAATATTCCTCTACACACTGGACAGTCATGTTCATGTGATTGTTCCTGTGCAGTCACAGTGTCAGTCGTTCCCTTAAAACTTCATATAAACTATAAAATGATGATTATGTACAAATCCCCTGATAACGGTTTATTTCTTCTTTTTAATAAAATGATGTTAACTTGTGAGTGCGCTTAGATTTGTAACTTGTCATTTCAATCATGTGTTTAACAAAAATATGAAGACTTGCATGTTATTTTGTGTGACTATATGAACATTGGGAATGCACAACGATGTAGTGGTCAGTACTCCCCTCATCCGCAAGGATGTTTAAGGTTTGGGTTGGACTAAATTGCCCTTAACTGTGAATGTGTGCTGTTGTCTGTCTTTCTGTGTATTTGCTGTGATGGACTGGCGCCTCTGCAGGTTGTACCCTGCCCTAAGGCCACAGTTAATTGGGAGTGGAACCAAACCCAGCTCACAAGGTGAAGGCAGGACACATTGTGGAGAGGTGCCCAGTTTACCACAGAGCACTTGCAGATGGAGAATAAAACACTTCCATTAGCCAAAACAGGTCTTTAGAATGTGGGAGAAAGTGCGTGTTGTCAGGGAAAACCTGCCGTGAGGTAACTGCAATGATTGGGTTGTTTTCGGTGTATTTTGGAAGGTGGATGTTCATTAGATTGAGGTGTGTTGCAGCTGGAAAACATCTAAAACATACAGGACAATGAATCTCCAGTGCACTGCTGACCAAACCTGTTGCACGTCAATGAATTTTCAGGTTGACACAGGTTTGTTTGAGGATAATGAGCCACAGGCCTCTGCAAACAGACCATATGTATATTTTATTAACATCCATAAAAATAGTGAATGAGTTACACTTCAAGTGTGAACACTGCTTTCAGTTCATTATATCCTGTCAGTTGTGGATGATAAATACCGCAAAATTGACTATTTTCTTGTAATATACTTAAAAAAAAAACCATGAAGCTTGGTTAATAAATTCTGCGGTGCAGGTGTGTCACATCTGCATATTGACTTATTGTTACCGTATGTGGTCAGGATGGAGGTAAGGCTCATTTAAATTTAATTTAAATTCCCCTTTGAAAATCAAATGAGGACCCAGCCTCAGCCTTTCATATCAGTCCGCAGCGATAATGAATGCCGGGGCATTGGTTCAGAGAGCACACAGGGCAGAGTGGTTAGCGCCCATCGTGGGTCATTTGTAATAAGATAAAAGTGTGTGTGTTACTTTATTCATTATTTTTGTAGCGTGTATTATCTGCTATATCTGGTTCTGTGTTTTCTTGTGATGCTTAAATGTTTTTAATGTATAATTCGTGCCTGCATTTCTTTTCCAATCCCAGGAAACATGCCGTCAAGAAGTCATCTTGACAAATTTGGGAGGAAGAAGAAGAAAAAATGGACCGACGAGGCCATGGAGCGTGCACTAATAGAGGTGAAGTCAGGAAGATGCACAGTCCGACAGGCTGCTAAAGAGTTTGGAGTCCCGAAATCCTCGCTTGGAGACAGAGTCAGCGGACGGGTGGCTCCGGGGAGCCGCAGCGGCCCCGCTCAACTTATACCGTCAGCCGACGAGGAGCTGTTGGTCGAGTTCTCCCTATACATGTCCAAGCATGGTTTCCCACTCACTAAGCAGCAGCTGGTGTCCTTTGCATCATCGATTTACAAGCGTCAGCACCGCAGGGTGGCATTTTCCAAACTGGGCCAGACCTGGTGGCTCAATTTCAGGAAACGGCAAGAAAAGAATATTACCATTCAGCCGGCGGACAACGTTGTTCGTGGGAGGACAGTATGTGTAAGGAAGGAAGCAGTGGATCAGTTTTTTCACCTGCTGAGCACCATCTTGGACGGGCACGGGCTCAGAGACAAGCCTCGACAAATCTTCAACTGCAATGAGTTGGGCTTTCAGCTGGGCAGGAAGAGGGTGAGCCTCCCAAAATCTGCCAGTCTGGGCTACAAGCCAGCGCCGGGCTCCAGAGACCACATCTCCGTCCTCGCTTGCTTTAACGCAGCCGGAGAAGACATTCCCCCATTTATTATCTACTCAAACGCCTATCCAGGGGGAGTTTGCTACAAGACTCAAGGACCTCCGAGCGCCCTCTATGGGTGGTCAGACTCAGGTTGGATCAACTCGGACCTGTTCAGGAAATGGTTCCTCAAGCACTTCCTCGTGCACGCGCCGAAGGAGCGCCCGCTGCTGCTGATTTTCGACGGCCACAAATCGCCCGTGAACCTGGAGGTGGTGGAATCGGCTCGTAAGGAGGACGTCATCCTTCTCTGCCTCCCCCCTCAGTGCTCACACATCCTGCAGCCGCTGGACGTCGGCCTTTTCGTCGTCCTGAAGCAGCGCTTCGCTTCGCTCATAGGGGAGGGCTGCGCCTCCGACACGCACTTCGCGGTCAGCAAGAAGGAGTTCTCTGGGGTATTTAAAAGCACATATCAGATCGCGCAGGAGGAGGAAGGCGTCCAAATTGTGAAAGACGGCTTTAGGAAATGCGGCATCTACCCGGTGAACCACTTCACCATCAGTGAGACTCATCTGATGCCACTGCACAGCATCAGCGCCGCAGCTGGACCCGCCATGTCCACAGCGGCACCGGGGGGCCACATGGTGGGAGAGCTCACAGCTGCCGGCCCCTCCTCCTGACTCATCACCTGCCCAGGTGTCAGCACCTGTGAGGAGACACTGATTGACTGCATAATTCATGCAAGACCTGAATGAACTCACGCCAGCCCCGCCATGCGATGTAGTAAATGTGTTCACGCTGTTTGACTGCGGTGAGCTCAGTTTGTCTTCGCTCCGGAGGAAAGCATGTGCTCTCCTTAATTAATTGTCGACACTTCGCTCACATTTAGTGAACTGAGTATTATTAAAAGGCTGCACAAAAGATGGAGCTAAAAGACAGATGTTTTATTCTTCCTTGGTGTCCTTGGTTCGTTTCTTGCACGACAGCGCACGTTCAACTGTTTTGACTCGGCTCCAGAAGCACTTGTTGCCGCTGCTCAAGCACAAAGCGTTTCGAGCCATCGAGCAACCAATCCATCTTCAGCGCCGTCTTTTGTTCTTGTTTGACGCCGACTGATGCCTGTTCAGCTCCAGTTTAGTGAATCCCCTTCAGCTAGACATACAGCACAATGGTAAACACTGTGAGCTGCGCTGACACTTCATACCAGTGTGTTTATTTGAAGAAAAGGGTTGAAATTCATGCTGTTTTGGCAAAATTGCAGGAGCTCAATTTCAAGATATGGTGAGGATTGTTTTGGTTCGATCTATGATTTGTGATTTCTCATAAATAAGTTGAAGCCAGAAGTTAAAGACTCTGAGAACAAAGAGTAAATTTATATAAAACTGGCTTTTTCTTTTAAAAAATGTTGTTTGGATCATATCATTTTGCTACAAAATGAGTGTTTTTCTTGGAAAGGGTGAACCTTACTGTGTTATCTCAGGGAGAAATCTAGTATGAATCGAGTATTCAAATAACATTAACATCACAAATGTGTCTTTAGGTTGAATAATTCACATTGTGAGCTGTGACTCGGGCTGCTTTTTGTCGCGGACGTGATAAAGTCAAGTGATGTAACATCGATGCAAGAGGTACGTTGGATAACAATAGCCAGGCGATTGAGAGTAATTACAATAACCATACATTCATCAGAACATCTCCACGGTCTTTATTATGAATAAAACGTGTAATTATTTTTTTAATTGAAAAGCCACTGAGTGCTGTTGTACAGACAACTACAGAAGTGTTCCTGCCTGGATTTCTGTTTGCTCACATGAACGAGATCAGTATTTACCACAGCGTTATCAAGATCACTGGAATTTTCAAACTAGTAAAATATTTACATATACAACGCCGACTATTCATATTTTATAATGTTCATTAGCAAGTTCTTGCTCTAGTTTTTAAGGGCAAATATGCAGGTGTACCCTAAGGGTGGGAAAACTCCAGTAAGTATTCCCATTAAAGCTTGATCAAGCAGCTGAAGTCCCGGTCAGGCTGCACTGTACTGCGGGTCTTTATGAATGCAGCAGCTCTGCCCTGGGCTAAGTTAATGTTTATGTATGTTATTACCACAGATGGTAATTTGTGCCTGAAGCCTGGAATAAATTTTGTTATTATTCACTGACACAACAGTGTCAAAGGACAATTTCGGTTTGAATTGCAGAGCTGCTGCCGCCGCCGCTGCCACCTCCTTCCTCTGATCCGACTGGAATTCAGAAACCCGCAGTCAAACATCACACTTTGATAATCATGGCTAGTATGTGACATATTTTTCTTAATTATAAAAGA
This sequence comes from Salarias fasciatus, assembly GCF_902148845.1. Taxonomy (NCBI): domain Eukaryota; kingdom Metazoa; phylum Chordata; class Actinopteri; order Blenniiformes; family Blenniidae; genus Salarias; species Salarias fasciatus. Next base: position 10,104,117 of record NC_043754.1, read on the forward strand.
GCGTTTTACTCTTGGCTGTCCTCTCGTGATAATCAGTGGAGGAAGATTACAGCCCACCTCAGACGCTGGTTCTCTGAGAAATGAGTTTTTCTTGCACTCTGTTGCTCCTCTGGGGATTGCTGCTTTGTTTGGTGTCTCTTTTTGAGTTGTTACAGCACTTTGGTCAACTATATTAGTTTTTATGGCTGTACCCTCCAACAGTAGCTGGAAGCTGAAGGCAGTTTTTAAGTTCATCCTCACTTGGACTCATCTGTCACACCCTTGTAAACACAATCACCACAATGTCTCCCAGGACGGAGGTATAAAGACTTCATCACTGTACTGATGTATCTGGACTGAACTCCACTCATTTTTCTAAAGATGTTTTCTGTAACAAACACATCTACAATTTTTTACTCCTAATATTCTGAACTTGTACAGATGATGGATTGTCTGTAGAGACATCATAACACGGGGAAGGAGAGTCAGGAAACACATTTATTCAAACTATGTGAAGACCTCAAGGTTTTTACTGCAGCTTTAAAGTAGCTGAACATTTCAGGCTTTTTTATTGACAGCATAGGTAATTTATGATTCCTCGCATGTCTCAGATATTTTAGATCATTGTCTATCTTCCATAAATTTCAGTTGCAGAATTCAACTTAGCTTCATGTCCCTTAAAAGAGGCATCCTGTAGTAAGAAACAACTTTTTCCTTACTTGGTGAAGTGAGGTGGTTTAGTGTCTGCACTTCTTCCTAATGATGCCAAAAATGATTCTAATGAATTCTATTCACTATATGCACTGCATCAGTCTGGGCTGACATTAGAAGAAACTGTGACTTTGCTGTGTAGTTAGAGCTTCATTTGGATGTTAGGAACACTCACCCAAATCTCCGGGCAGCCGACAGGACGTATGATTTCTGTCGATATGGACTGCGTTTCTCCGTGTGGTCCGTCCTGCAAGAAAGACAGATGCTGCTGTGAATGTGCTGCATGTTCGTCAAACCAATCCCCTCTCAAAAAGCCATTAATTATAAGGTTGGACCTCATCTTTTTTTTTTTTTCTTTTGGTGAAGTTTGAAGAGATGCAGCAGTGTTGTAATGCCCTGCACTGTCACGCATTACCAGCACGCATGACAGCTTTAATTACTGGTTTACACAAAAAAAAAAGTTAAAAAAAAAAACTCTCCAGTTTTGAAGTTTCAGCTGAAGTGCAGTGAGTACCCTGCTTTGTCTTGTCCTTCCTCCTCATCGTTTGATTTGAGGATCCAGCTGGCATCGTTCTTCAGTGCAGTCCGCACTCTGGTGGTTCGAAACACCTGATGCCTGTCAACTTCTATACACACACACACACACACACACTCAAAATCATCCCCAAAGTATTTTCCTCACCATTTTTTTTTAATGAAAGAATGAAAACATTGTGTGACTCGCCTTTTGACATGATGCTGCTGTTTTTGCAGATGTTACACCTGTTAGAAAAAATAATAATCACATGACAAGTTAAAATGTGTTTTGTGTCTTTTCTCGCTGTCTCTCTACATTCTTGCCTGTGACTTCAGAGACCTGTTTGTAGGTCCATCATCACAACCTGTAAAACTGCATTCTGCACAGAAAAACAACCCACTTAAAATGTAAAAGTGACATTTAAAGTGTGGTAGATTCGCTGAATACGCCCACCCCGCCTCCCCACATGCTTCCCGTCGAAGCGTTGCAGGGTGTGTTCACATCGGATGTGATCGCTCTGTCAGATGCATTGATCAGATGTTCCAGTTTCAAACTGTTTGAGTGTGTGACGGATGAGCACAGCACAAACTAAATATGTCTAAAATGACCAAATGTTACAAGTATCTCAACCACCATGGCTTCTTTATTCCTGCCAGGGATTTGACTCCCACGTTTCAGAAGGGCTTTGTGACATTCAAATAAATCTCGCAGCTTGGTTAATTCGGCACACAGCCTTGTTATACAGGTGCAGCTAAAAAAAAATTAAATATCTTATGATCTCATGAGAAGCTGTGTTTTTTTTAACTCTCACTCACAAAATGAAGCTACAAATTGAAATTTAAAGGCCTTAAAATATTTCAGTTTATATTTAATCTGCACTCTATAGCTGTTTAACGAACTCAAACTTTTTCAGAAAATTAGCTTTTCTATTGCATTCTAAAACACTGGATGTTCCCATTGAAATTCAGTCACACTCAATTCTGCCTTTTGTTGACTTGTTTCAATGCAATGCTAAAAATGTACACAAACTAAGCTACCAATTTAAAATGCATTCTTTTTTTTACTGCTTTGTTTTGGTCCAAGGAAGCTTGACAAACTGCAAGTTTGAGCAGAAGCGATCCTCCTGGGAAGCAAAAAAGACCCCAACAAAGCATTTTTCTCTCAAGCTGAAGATTGGTTTCTCTGTTTTAGACGACTATAGTAGCTTCTAAGAAGGGTCCCCACTTTTTAGGAAAACTCTGAAACTTTTCCTTGTTAAATGTGATCAGCACACTCAAGATGTTCCATTTCTCCTGGTTAAAGAAAATTGGAGACACTGACTCAGACTTTTCATTATTTATTGTGTTATTAATCAGTCTGGACCAAAATTACTCTGATGAATTTGAAATCTCCGGCACTGATCTGAAGTCTCCAGCCGATGCACTCCTAAAGGATCGCCACATTTTCTTCTAAATTTAAACCTTTATGAAAATTTCATGAGTGTTATGTAATCTTGTTGTCCTACATGCAGTCCACATTCAATATCTGCTCTGCCTCTGCACATTTAAAGCCAATCTGTGTTTACAGTGTTATGTCATCTGACAATGCAAACCTCCTCTGTATTCTCTTCGAGCTCCCATTAACATCTTGACCTGCTCTTAATGCTCTAATCTCTCATGATGAATCTATCTGGAGACGTGCCAGCTCCAATTAACCAGGTCAAATTCATTATGCATAGAAAATTAAGGCAATCCTGACTTTGTAATGAGCCCGCTGACGGTGCACAGTCAGCGGGCATGAAAGCAGAAGCAGTGTGGAGTCCCGTCCTTGTGCCAGATTGTGCTCTCACCTGTTCCAGCTGTGTGTTGTTGGTGCTGTCGGGGCAGAGCGGTGTCAAGCCTCCTCCAGGTCTCTCTTCTCTCACAGGCAGGCAGGTAGTGACACTTTAACCTGAGCCCCCACCCTCTGCCGGGGCAGGTCCCACCCCCTGTGAGCCTGAAGAGCCACACCTGGATGCTGCTACACAGGCTGATCAGGTGTGTGAATGGGTTGCTTTTCATGGCAGATGAGCAGTGGATATGCAGGCACTTTTTTTTTTCTTTCTTTAAAAGGTGTTTCCTCTTTCTGCCAGTGTGATATGTCACATCCCACAAATGTTTCAGTTGGACAGTTTTACAAATAAATGCTCTTTCATGAAAACCAAATGGAATTAAAGAAAAAAAACCTCTTAGAGCTTTTGTTCTTCTTGCTTTTCTGCTCTTTGTGACATTTCAACTTTTTGTTTTATGAAAGTTCAATCACACGTTTTGTTTTTGGCCTGTTTGGCTGAAATTGTCAGCATGAAAGGCTATATTTTCAACTGCATGTGCACCGGCACCAGAAGGAACAATTCCATAAACACACGACGGCAAAAAGAGGAATTAACAAACTGATCTAAAAGGCACATTTGCAGAAAAGCACGAACTGTTGATCAAACTCCATTCATTTCATCCGAAGGTTAGAAGCTAATCTTATAATTGTAATATATTCTTATTTTACATTCTTATCAAATTATTTTCTTCCTTCCTTTTCCTTATTAGTATTGCACAGTTATTACTGCTACATATCGGATGTTATGTAAGTTTGTGTGTTCATTGAACTACCTGTGCTGCCGCAACACAACTATTTCCCACACAGGATCAATAAAGTATATCTGTCTGTCAAAAGTTGTGGGGTCACAGTTACTTTCTGTTTCCAACACAGTCGAGTATAAATATGCCTGAATTGAAACATCTCTTCCACTGAAGACGTTTATCCTTTGCGATCTGTTGGTTTTGACCCAGTTTTTGACTCATAAGAAAAACATTTCTCTGCACTCATTGTTCCAGCTCGTGGGATGTGAAGAATCAAGAGAGACCTGCTCTTAAACTGCTTGGAATTTAATCTACCACCACATCACATATTTTCCATGCGCTTTACTTTATGCTATACACTCTCACACACAGGCCTAAAACTCATGAAATTAAAAGCTAAACTTACCATTTCACTCCTGTTTTTTTTTTTTTTTTTGTCATTTTTTGTCGGTCTAGAAATATAGGAAATTTGTACTTCAGTACAATAATATGTAAATAAAAAGTACTGTTGAAAATACTCAAGTGAATGAAATAAATTAGCTTTCTCAAAAACTGCTCTTTAAGTGTTAGTCACTTTTAATGCACATATGATTGCAAAATCAATAACAGCTGGTTCACTTGTGACGGATATTAAGTTGTGTAAAATCACAATGGCCTGTTTTTCCCTTTAAGAACAAATAATGAATTATTTTGGATGTTAAAAGAATGAACTTACTAGCAACTAAAATCCAAATAAAAGTATCTGAATAGTCATTTGAATTGTGGACCAAAGAAAAAAATATTAATAAAAAAAAGGAAGATTCTGTGGTTTGAACTGTAGTGTAATTGAAATGTATACACATGTAAAAGAATTGCAGACAATAACAGATTATCTCACTGAAACATGACAACATCCTCATTCTGTGAATAGTTTAGTTATCAGGCAGACATTCAGGGTTTTATCATGTCGGCAGATCATTTGTACCTGACAGAGTTGAAATACGGCCCTTTTGAGAGGAATCCGGCAGAACCTCCTCTGTTGGTTTGGAACTTTGAACCACAGCCAATGTGTTCAGTAAGAATTCCTCATATTCCTGCAGCACAGTATCAAAACATGACAACAGGCATTAAAGTGATGAGTGACATGCGCACATAAAATGTAGACAGCCGGTACATTCTGAACTTAACTGTGTTTTTGTAACACATAAATGTGTGTCATGCACATTGAAACTGGTTCGGTGAAAAGGTATGCATAATATATGCATATTTTAATATCGAATCTGACTGTCCTGTAGCTAGTGCAGAGCTGAAAGAAAAATAGGGAAAACATGAATATGGTAATGATTGTGTTTTAATGTATTTTATGTTAGCATAACTTATGTGTGTGCGTGTGCTGTTGGGTAAATTCTGGAATACTGAACAAGTTATTCTCCACTTGAACTTATTTTCATATCACTTGAGAAAGCTGGTCATGGAAAATTGATATCGGGAGACCTCATTTTGAGATGTTTACACACTACGCTCAAACATATCATGCATCAAAAACAGGTATTTACTTTATTTGCCCTAGGCCTTTCTCATTTCTTGTGTGTGATACTCCTGCATCTGCATTACATATCCTCCACACTGTGGAGAAACACACTACACATCGTTGAACATCTGTCAGTCGGGGTTACAATCCAGCCACATGATTTATGACTTCAAATGCAACCTCTCTCTGCTCACTATCACATTGAAATGGCTCCATGGCATGCTCATATAAAAAAGCCCTGGGGGAAGGAGAGAGTCTCTCTCACAGAGAGGTCAAGACAAACTGGTACTGAAAGTACCTGCTGGAACAGTGATCTGGGAAACAGCAGAGGTTGAGCTATGTTGCACCAGCTGATACTTTGTGCCCCCTACCTTCTCCAATACAACACTGCATTCTAACAAAGAACGCGTCACGTTCGTCTTCTCCTCTGATGGATGCATTGGTCGTCTGACAAAACGGGTGAAGTTATATTTAAAAACAAAAAGCTCCAGTTACAGCTATGCAGTATTTTTTTATATATAAATATCTAAATTTCTTCTATTCAATGTTTGCGGTGGATTTTTTTTCTCCGAGTGTCATTGAACGCCTCTTTTCCACAGGCAGATTGATCCCGGATGTGACGTCAGCTGTGGACGGGCCCGTTGTGTGCTAGCTGCTCGGTAAGTGTTCACGGTTGAAAACGTGTTTATAAATTTATATGTTGTTCCGTTACTTTTTTTATCACTTTAATGTGGCTCCTCATAACACGCTGCACCGAATCTCGGTGGTGGAGAATCTGTCTTGGGATGTTTTTTCAACATTACGTCGTTGTTTGACCATGTTAGCTGCTAGCTAAATTAGCCAACAGCCTCGAGTGTGGAGCTGTTTTATGATACAGGATAATTCTAACTTCGTGTCAACATTACATCAAATACTTGATAATAAATAATCAGACGTATGTAGTGTTTATATTTGTTCTGAATTAAACTTGTTTTAAACTGCACAGTAGCATGGCTCGCTATCATCCGTGTTGTGTTACTATGCGGAAAGAAATATACAAAAAATATCTAAACTTATTTTAAGAGTGAAATGAATTTTGAGTCTTTAAGCTTTTAAAGTGCATTAATGATTTTATTACTGACTTACCAATATTGCTAAAATTGCTATTGGTACACGGCGCCACATCTCTCTCCAGGTTGCAGGTAGTTGACGGAGGACGGTAATTTCATTTTTATCCTAATGGCAATGCTCACTCACACATATGTCAGCAATTTCGCCTGATATTGAGCCAAGTCCACAGCTTGCTTCCATTTTCTAAACCATGTTGATGAAGACTTGATATTCACACCTAGTACTTATGCAAGAATTCACTGCCAGCCTTGTCACAGTGCTCTCAGTTTCTCCTACACATGTACTGGATCTTGTGCTTCAGCACACAGTTTTTCAGGGTAAATGTTTTCAAACATTGTGGCCCAGCTGAGGAGGTCTTGTCTTTCTGCACCACAGTTTCCCTCCCAGTTCTTACACAACTCTGCCATCTTCCATCGCAGCCACTCTCAGCTCTTACCCACTTAGTTTTTCTATAGCATTTACCAGCAAGTAAAAATAGGCTCAGACTCAAAATGGAGTTTCACTTATGATTGTATTGTGAACAGGGCTCAACACAGTTCATCAGGAGTTCACCTGTTTGTGGCTCCACTTTGTCCACTCTGCATGATTAAGCTTTAAGAGAATTGCTTTTTGAGTGCTGGCCAGCTGGAACTTATATTTTCCCTTCCCGTGTCTCAGCAAGGCCATCAAAGATGACTACAGCTGCAAGGCCAACGTTTGAGCCGGCAAGAGGAGGAAGGGGTAAAGGAGAAGGTGATCTGAGTGCCCTCTCCAAGCAGTACTCCAGTCGAGATCTTCCAGGTCACACAAAGATCAAGTACAGGTCAGAAGATCATATATTTGCTGAATCGATCCTACTGCATCTCCTGGGCGCTCACTTGGAAAGTGGACTCTTTCAAATGGTCATGTCTTTTTTTCATCTGCAGGCAGCCTACCCAGGATGCCCCCGAGGAGGTGCGTGCCCGTGACTTCCGCAGGGAGTTGGAGGAAAGGGAGCGTGTGGCGGCACGTGACAAGACCAGAGAGAGAGGACCAAGAGGTTGTTCTAGCTGCAGATGTCTTCTGGTCTTTGTTTCTCACCATGTTTCAAAATTTTCTTCAGGTAACACTTGTGAATGACTTTAATTTTCCAGAGCACACCACATCATCATCATCATCTTCATCATCATCTTCAAAAAGACCCAGACTGGATCAGATCCCAGCAGCCAACCTTGATGCTGATGACCCTCTCACTGATGTAAGTGCTCACACTGTGAAATATGCTGGACAATAAGTGGTGATTAACACTGATTAAGCTCTCCTGCTGATGAAGGATTTCATTTTGTTTATAGGATGATGAGGACGAGGACTCGGAAGAGGACAGCGATGACGACGACACTGCGGCTCTTCTGGCAGAACTGGAGAAGATCAAGAAAGAGCGAGCTGAAGAGCAAGAACGCAAGGTAAAGGTTTTAAAATGAGGTGCTCGCATTTCCAGGAACTGACCATCAGAAACACAAAAGCTGTAGGTTCATCTTTGAAGGAAGGCAAGCGTTACATCTGTGATTCATGTTTTTTGTTTAATTTCCAATTTCAGGAGCGCGAGCAAAAGGCAGAGGAGGAGCGAATTCGAATGGAAAACATCTTAAGTGGCAATCCACTGATTAATTTGGCTGGACAGCAGCAACAGATGGCCCAGACTCAGACTACATTCAGGGTCAAAAGAAGGTATTCTACACACAAACACTCAGAAATGTGAACACTGTTTTTATTCTTTGGGGAATATAGCTTGTTTTCACCGCTTTAATCAATTCTAATCCTTCTAGGTGGGATGATGATGTTGTGTTCAAGAACTGCGCCAAAGGCGTAGATGAGGCGCGGAAGGAGAAGCGATTCGTCAACGACACACTACGCTCAGAGTTCCACAAGAAATTTATGGAGAAATATGTAAAATAAATGGCTTCATTATCATTTTATAGGTTGTTTTTTTTTTTTTTTTATCCGATGCTTTTGGCTTCCAGGCTTTTCCCTCTGTCCCTTTCAGTGTTGTACATACAAGTTTGGTGAATTGCATTCTTTGAGTAAAGGCTGTCAAAAATGAATGGCAATATTCAATTGTTCAACATTTCTTTTTGTTTTTCAATAAACTGAATTGCTTCACATGAACTCCCCTTATTCATGCATAAATTGATTTTTATATGAACAGATTATTCCGGCCAAATAATCTGGATTTAAGTGAGCATTACAATATAATTCAACTTTATTCAGAATGAAGCTTTATTCATGTCTCGAAATAAGAAATGAAAATTGTTATCTATCTGATTCAGAGTCTTGGTTAATCCACTGCCATAGATAGCTGTTTCTGTGTATTGGAGAGCTTTTCTTTTCCTGGTAGCAGAACCTGTGACTGAGTAATCCAGAGGTCCTGAAAGTATGGTAGGATGTGCCTCCTGTCAGCCTCACAGCCTAACTGTTGAAATCCTTGTTTTCTTTATTCCATCTCATGATTGCGTTTCGTGATCTAAAATATTCTCAAACTACAGCCAAAAACAACATATCAGGAGACATGAAATGTTTTTCTCTAAAATATGATTAAAAACTGGAAATGCATTTTAGATTCATTGTGTGCAAATTGTAATATTTGAAGCTTTTTTTTTGGTTTTGATTCTGATAATCATTTATTACTTTGATAATATATTATTAATATATAGTAAGATCAGTCTGAAAAGAAAAAGAATTATCCAAAGTTGTGTCCAAAGTTTTTCTATGGATCAAATTATCATTAATCATTATGGCACTGCCATAAAGTGATTAGCAAAGTCACTGCACAGCAGGGATCGGGTTATCCATCCATTTTCTGCCGCTTTATCCCTTTCGGGGTCGCGGGTGGCTGGAGCCGATCCCAGCTGTTGTGGGCGAAGGCAGGGTACACCCTGGACAGTTCGCCAGTCTGTCGCAGGGCTGACATATATAGACAAACAACCATTCACTCACACATTCATACCTAGGGGCAATTTAGGGTGATCAGTTAACCTACCATGCATGTTTTTGGATCGTGGGAGGAAGCCGGAGTACCCGGAGAGAACCCACGCACACATGGGGAGAACATGCAAACTCCACACAGAAAGGCCCCAAGCCCCAGCCGGTATTTGAACCCAGGACCTTCTTGCTGTGAGGCAAGAGCGCTAACCACTGCGCCAGGGATCAGGTTAGTTGAGTTATATTCCTGGTTAGCTAGCATGCTTGAGAGACTTCCTGTGTAGTGCTTGCATGTGAGGTTTGCAGGATTTCTTCTGTTACTCCCTCACGATGTACAAATGTGGTTGTCAGTCTTCTTGTGTCTGACCTCTGATGGAATGATGACCTCTCCAGGGAGTAACCTGCCCTCACCTTCTGTCAAAGGGAAAGACAGATGACGACCAGTCACAATACAATTACAGCAATGTTCTACAAACTATACTGGTATTTAGCCTATAGCCTATACATAGTAAATAAACACACTGTGTATGTTTTTATGCACGTTCAAGCTGTGATTCTAACGTGGTGGGCCAGAGTTTTGTATTCTCCCCATGTGCACATGGGTTTTGTCCCACAGTCCAAAAATATGCGTGCAAGGTCAATTGGCCTTAGCTGTGATCGTGAGTGTGTGTGATTGTCCGTCTCTGAGTTTTCCCTGGGATGGACTGGCTACCTGTCCAGAGTGTATCCTGCCTATTTAGCTGGGATCGGTTCCAGGCAGCACCCTGTGACCCTGCTCAGGATTAAGCAGCGTTCAAGTTGGATGAAAGACAAAAATGTTAGTGTGCTTTGTGCTGTGAATGAAGCACACCAAAACACTCAGTGGAGATCAACTTCACTTCATGTTTGTGCATAAGAACATAGCTGAGTCTGTTATAATGATAATGCAGCTAATTCAGTATGCAGTAGTGTGTCTGCATCCTCATTTGCTCTCGTCAGTTGTTGCTTCTATCCTGCTTCAAATAAAAGTCCTACAAAATCGTTGGGCCCTGAACGCACCGCAGGAACAGCGGTGTCTCGGCACAGCCGCCAGGGGGCGCCCTCTCAACAATCCCCTCCTTGTGACGGGGATCTGGGAGGCTTCTGGGAAAAGATGGCAGCTTCCTTTTGTTTGTGGGGATTTGCGGTAGTCTGAGGGGGGATTTAGAGGCGTTCCTCCGCTGATACTCGGGTCTCCGTCTCGCAGTCGGGGTTGTCCGAGCAGTTGAGCCGGGAGAAGATGGAGAAGAGCGGCAGCGTCGACAGTCTGGGCTCGAAGCGCTCCTCGTCCCGACAGCCGAGTGTTGATTCATTGTCCAGGTAGAGAAACAAACACTCTGATCCACCAGTGTCAAAGCTACACTCTGCTACTAACATAATGTGTACCAGTATTGTTATTTAAATATTTCAGTATCAGTCCATAAGACTCTTAGTTGGATTTGTTTGGCCATGTTATTTCTACAGCAATCTACTATCTATAAGCTAAAATAACTAAAAACCTCTCATTACTGTTGTTCTTTTATGTTATTATTGCATTAAATCATTGCTCAGTGTGTTATTTATGTTCAACAATACCATAGAATATGTCCTATTTAACCACACAAATTAGTTATTAAAAAAAACTGGTTAATATTATTATATGACTCGTTAATGGACTTCTTTACAAACATATATTTTGTATCACAATGCAACAGATTTAGTAGTTCTTCAAGAACTAATTGTTGGATAATAATACAAAAATAACAGTTATGATAAAGCAGTCCATAATAATAATAATGATAAAGCGCGCACACAATGTGCAAGAGAAGAAAAGTTAACTTTTCAAAACTTAATGTCAGTGGGTTGGTTCGTGCTGTGTTTCTGATTTCCCACCTGGCTTTCATAGAAGAAAATCCGTTCACGTCACAAAAATCTGAAGAAAAAAACAAAAGACATTGTCAGTTCTTCATAAGACAAGTCGCAGATAAAACAAAGCTTGTGAAGGTATTATCAACAGATTCTGCTTCTCCACACTGTTTTTGTGGCATGCAAACTATGTACCGTAGGCTAGGAGTAGTAGGAAGTGAGGTGTGCTTATCATAAGCTCTAGTGAAGAGTTAAAATGCTGTCACATTCACTGATGTCACATGTAGAAAAGTAGTTTCCCACTTAGACGTTGTTCAGTTAATGTTTTCTCCTCCTGTTATGTGGAATCTTTTCTATCTTCCAGTTACCCATGAACCCTACATGATTAGGTCTAACGTTGAGGTTGTCACCTGTTTGATAGATTAAGCCGTTGGTATTGACAAGGACAAGGGGAAGTGGCAGTGAGATAGCCCTTATTTATGATCACTGTAAGTCTCATCATAAATCTATCTGTTATTTGGACTGAAATCAAACTGGAGCCTACAGCGATTCACTTCTGCTTTCTAAACTTTCACAGACTGTACTGTTTAATATGGTAATTCAAATGATTCTAAAGTGAAATAATTTCGTCGTCCCCTCCTCTTCATTTTCTCTGTTCTTTGTTGTATGTTTCATCAGTACCTCCACCTCTCGCTCTGACCGCTCTGCCCAGGCCAAACCCACGTCTGCCATGTCCTCTGACTCCATGTCCACCTCTGCAGAGTTTTCTCCTGAGCTCAGGGTTTGTAACCAGCTCACACTTCACTATTACAATAACTCATGATAATAAATTGATCGTTACCCTTTTGACTTTCGGCATCATTCAGGTCAAGCCCAAAGCTCCTGCAAAGGTATGCTGTGTCATGAATTTACATATTCACAAATATGCATGTTTGAAAAATACCTCTGGCTGAGACACTGCACTGCATTTTAAAGTTAATATGTTTGTGATGTTTCCAGAAGATACTCAGAGATTCAGACAAGGAGGAGCCACAACTGCTCCCAAATGAAACCGTGCAGGACAAAGGTATGAGTTTTCTTGACTTCAACTTCTCCTCCAGTCGAAACACTTGGTTAGATGTTGGTCGTCGGAGTGAAACAACGTTGTGTTCTTGTCTCTTTCAGCTGAAGACGTCACCTACTTCTGTCCTTTCACTGGAGCTCTGCGGGGAACAGTGACAGTTACCAACTACAGGCTTTTCTTCAAATGCATGGACAGGGTGTGTTCATGGGACTTTTCTGAAGGCGCTGAATGTACTTTGAGGAATCCATTTGTTTTTTCTGATGTGTCGTTGGTTTCCAGGAGCCCGTGTTTGTGCTGGACCTGCCCCTCGGGGTGGTGAGCCGAGTAGAGAAGATTGGAAGTGCCTCAAGCCGTGGCGACGTGTCATATGGACTTGTTTGCAAAGTGAGCAAGCTATAGAATAACTAACTACTTGTTTGATATTTCCAGGAAATTGGTGTTATATGATGCTTACTGTTAATACAGAGCAGTAAAAGACTCGAAATAATGCAAAGATAACAGATGCTGACCTCTTAAGTCTGACCGTGACCTGCCTCCCTGCAGGATATGCGTAATCTACGCTTTGCACACAAACTCATGGAGGACACACTGAGGAAGTCCATTTTCGAAGTGCTGATGAAATTTGCTTTTCCTGTTTCCAACGGGCTGGTGAGTACTTTTCAGCCTGACGCTGCCGCAATGAGCGGACAGCCAACCGATAACATTCCCTCCCTTTGTCCACAGCAAATCTTTGCCTTTGATTACGGCCAAGTGTTCCCTGAAAATGGATGGAAGGTGTACGACGCTGTCTCCGAGTACAAGAGACAGGTATTTCAGAGGGGACGCACTCCAGATGCTAAATGATAAAGAAAATGTGTTGGAGTGTTGACCGGTGTGCCTTTTGAAGGGAATACCAAATGAAAGCTGGAGGATCACAAAAGTCAACGATCATTTCGAGTTGTGTGACACCTACCCTTCAACGCTGGCGGTGCCTGTCAACATACCGGACGAGGAGCTGAAGAGGGTAGCTGCCTTCAGAGCGAAGGGGAGGATACCTGTGAGTGACAGCGCCTCAGCACGAGTACAGATGTTTTCACAGGACACTTGGTGTTGATGTTTTATGTTTTCCGCTGAGGACAGGTGCTGTCCTGGATCCACCCAGAGAGCCAGGCGACGGTGACTCGCTGCAGTCAGCCTATGGTCGGCGTGAACGGGAAACGCAGCAAAGAGGACGAGAAATACCTGCAGGCCATCATGGACGCCAACGCTCAGTCACACAAGCTTTTTATCTTTGATGCTCGGCCCAGTGTCAACGCCGCTGCCAACAAGGTCTGTTCTCTAAGACAGATTTCAAAAGAAATATACCAAAAAAAAAAAAATACAAACACCAATGAAATATATTTTAAAAGAGTCATAGGATCACATAAAGTCACATAAATTAATATCTCCAGTGGATGTAAACAAGTTATCTTTCACAGATGAAAGGTGGTGGATATGAGAGCGAGGATGCGTATCAAAATGCCGAGCTGGTGTTCTTGGATATTCACAACATCCACGTGATGAGGGAGTCGCTCCGCAAGCTGAAGGACGTGGTCTACCCAAACATCGAGGATTCCCACTGGCTCTCCAACCTGGAGTCCACTCATTGGCTTGAGCATATTAAGGTGAAAACAATGGGACGAGAATGAAACACTCACAGTTCAGCACAATCCCATCTGTGATCTGACGTCCTTGATCTCCTTGGCCTGGTGTTTGCAGCTGATCCTGGCCGGGGCGCTGAGGATCGCAGACAAGGTGGAGTCTGGGAAAACGTCAGTGGTGGTGCACTGCAGCGATGGCTGGGACCGCACGGCTCAGCTCACCTCTCTGTCCATGCTCATGCTGGACGGTTACTACCGCACCATTCGGGGCTTCGAGGTGCTGCTCGAGAAAGAGTGGCTGAGTTTTGGGCATCGCTTCCAGCTGGTAAATAAATTATTTATCATCTTTTATGTATTGCTTAAATCCCAGCAAAAAAATAAAAAATTGATAAGTTTTTCATTTCTGTATCTCCCTCTTTCTTCTGTTTCTGACAGCGTATCGGTCATGGCGATAAAAACCACACCGACGCGGACCGCTCACCTGTCTTCATCCAGTTCGTTGACTGTGTGTGGCAGCTGACTCGACAGGTGAGTGTCCACGGTCGTGAAATGTGAACGTTATGAAATTCTTTCGAGAACATTAATAGAATTGTTTTTCACCGCAGTTTCCCGCCGCCTTCGAGTTCAACGAGTACTTCCTGGTAACCATCCTGGATCACCTGTACAGCTGCCTGTTTGGGACTTTCTTGTGTAACAGTGAGCAGCAGAGGTTGAAAGAAGTGAGGCCATTTTTTTTTTTTTTTTATTTTAAGATTGTGGGGATTTTTTTCAGCGCTTTAATTGAACTCCATGATTGTTACGATCACTATACAGAATTGGAATCAAACCAACAATTTCAGCTCAAGTCTACTGTTTGACCCTACAGGAGATTCCCAAGAGGACAGTGTCACTGTGGTCCTACATTAACAGCCAGCTGGAGGACTTCACCAACCCTCTCTATGTCAACTACTCCAACCACGTGCTGTTCCCCGTAGTCAGCTTGCGCCACCTGGAGCTCTGGGTTGGCTACTACATCCGCTGGAACCCCCGCATGAGGCCTCAGGTATGTCACAAAGCCTGTCTTGTGGTTGTTGCTCCTCCATAGCAGTTGAACCTCATGCAGCTTCTCTCTCTCTCTCTCTCAACAGGAACCTGTTCACCAGCGCTACAAGGAGCTCTTAGCCAAGCGTGCCGAGCTGCAGAAAAGAGTGGACGACTTGCAGCGAGAGGTGACCAACCGCTCGGCCTCCTCCTCCTCCGAGCGCGCGGGCTCACCGACGCGCTCCATCACCCCGGTGCAGACCTTCGTCTGATGCCGCCTGACCCTCGCTGTGGTCACAGAGGCTGAATCTTGTTGGCGATAAAGGTGCCGTTGCAGGACCTGCGTGCCAAACCGCATCTGTTTTTTCCCACAACACTCAATGCTAATGTACTACCGCCAAAAGTCTGAAGGAAAGCTTGCCGTGTTGATCCCGAACAGGTCCGACAGAGTGTGATGACTACAGAAGAGTGTGTCTCTGACTATAGCCATATTGTACACTTTCTCCATGGGGGAGGATCTGTAACCAGAACAGCAAGAGCAGTTCAGCATATCAACCTGCCTGCAATCAGTGTTTTTCCAAGTATACAAAATGTCACTCGGGGTCAATGTTTATGCCTTAAGCTCTTCATAGGAACACTCCCTTCATTCCTTCATCTGAAAACACCACAGCTGAAGTTATTGTGCCGCAACAGCTTAGAGCTTCAGAAAACAAGCACTAAAACCGACTAAATGCTTTAGGATTTGGTAATTTTTGATATTAAAATGTAGCCAAAGGGCTTTAATGTTAGCTTCTTTTGTTTGTACACACGATTGTTCTAGAATTCATTAACAGAGTTTTGGTGTTCTTCACAGACCAATCTTTTTAGGTTTTCATGACCAAATATCTTTTTAAGAACATGTCATGTTACGGCATTCCTTTCACTGAGTGATTTGAGTTTTGTAAGTTTCATTTTTCTAACTAGTTTATTTATTGCCTTTTTTTAGTGTAGATTTGTATTTATAGCTCATGTCAGTTTAGAAATCTCTCCATTCGATATCAATAAGCCACAAAGAATATGCAACACTTCTCACCCAGTAGTTGTTAACTCTAAAAGTTTGCGAGCGTAAGCACTTTTTGCTGATTGTCTTTCAGTCGGCGGCAGAATGTGTGACACCACTGATGATTCGCTCTCTGGGTTTTATGAATCTGTGCCTTGTTCCGAGTGCTTGGGAGAATGACATAAAGATGAGCGTGAACAGTCTGTAATTGTTAACGGTAAATAGACTATTAGTCGTTAGCCTCTTTTTTTCAAAGCTTTGATGAATGCTTGCAATAAACGTGCGAGTCAGCCCGAAGGATTCAGTGTAGCTCATAAAGATGGCGAGATGTGAATGCAGCACCCTTAAGTTCGTCTCTCCAGCTCAGCTATTAGTGTTGCTAAATATAGCTGAACCCTAATGACACTAGCATTAATTGTCTCCGATTATGAGCTTGCCATTAAATGTAAGATAAAAAAAGTGCCTTTTATTAAAAATGAGCAATGTTAAAGGCATGGATTTAAAGTGCGATTGTGGAACAATCTAACTCTGTGAGGGCTCTGAGACATTAGTGCAGCCATAGTATGTCTCTTTCATGTTTAAACTGTAGCTTTAAGATGTCCTTTATTAAATGATTTGGCTTATTACTTCCACCACTTTTGTATTCAATTCATGCATATACCAGTTATATTGAAATATCCTCCCTTTAAAATAGACAGTGTAGAAAGCCACTTGGTTCAAATTAGGTTTGATGCCGTTGTTTGTCACTTATTTAAAACTTGAATTTTGAGAAGCATTTACTGCACGCTACAGTGATGTCAACTGTATTAAAAGATTTAATAAACTGAAACTGCAGTTCACCATTGAGCTTTTCAGTGTATTTTTTCAAAGAAACAAACAATGACTGTGTAGTCATGATTGATTTTAACTGTGACAACACTGGGATGTCGACTGCCATGCATCAACAAGCAGTTAACTTTAAGGACTTGCATAAACTCACAAAGAAGATACAAGAGGAAGAAAGTGATGCTATAGCCACCAGGCTTACCGAAGACAGTTTGATTCAGAGGACAGGAAATGTTTCAGGAAAAGATAAGAGGGGCGAAGCCAGGAGCCCAAAAAGACACATCGGAATCTGGGAAGACTAAAAAGCCGACTGAGGCTGATCTATATATAAATTCAGGATACACACTGGGAAGGAACACATAACTGTATAGTTTTTACAAATTCATCCGGACAGAAAATGGGGCAAATAATGATACAATGGTGTGAAACAAACACAGGAATGATTGTATAAACAATTTTTCCTATTAGATCCCGAAGGGGCTGGTTATAAAACAACAACCAGCTCCATTATTCAAAAGTTGTGAAGCGTGACACTCTCACTTTGCAACTTTAACAAGCATGCAACAGTGCTGTGCTGTTTCTTTTCGACTTCATTTAGAGGAGCTGCAACTGAAGATTTCCAAATCGCAAGAGTTTGATGGTCAGTGACTCTCAGTGTACAATGGTTTCAAGTAGCATTGAATAAAATATAAATCTTAGATGTTCTTCTCCTCCTCCTTTTGTGCTTTGAGAGGCAATCACTTTCACACCCGTCAAATCACTAATTGCTCAAGTCCTCAAATATGTGCTTTGAGGAGAAACTGGAGCCGATACATCAAAAGCCCACACAGAGGAAGAACATGCAAATTCTACACAGAAACACCCTGGGCTTGAATTAGGCACATTCGCACTAGTAAAAACAGTAACCACCCTTTTTGTTGTACAGTTTTCAGTTACCGCTTAATGTACCTGCTCTGATAAATACTGTGATTAATTGCTTTCATGATTATTATTCAAGTACGTCAAAGTACACTCTAAGTATATGTAATCTACAATTTCAGATAAATTTAAAAAATGTATAAATTTACTGAGAAAATGTCATGTTTGATGTTGTTACGAAAAGCAATAAAACAGCTTTTTCCCAAGAGTATTTGCAACAGTGGATGTAATAGTTTGATATGATTTATCAGGTGAGCAGGATTGCTTTTTAGCGTATTTATCAAATAATCCAGCCAACAATAATATATACAGAGAAATAACATTCCAAATAGAAGCAGGATTTTTAAAGATTTTTTTAAAATCCAATTAATCTTCAATGTAATATTTAATTAGTGAAAAACCCAGAAAGTTGATCCAATTTCCCTAAGAGTTCATCATGACTGACTTCTTCAAGTAATGAGTCTAATTTTTCAGTAGAGATTTAAAGAGAATTTCATCAATCATGTTAAGAGACTTATCATCAGGATGCAGAGCTAAAGCTGCACAGATAAAGTCGTGAGATTCCCTCTGAACCAGTGAAAGTTAAAGCGGCACAGGGTGAAGAGGAGCGTGCAGCAGTCATCCGGACACGTGATTGGCTCGTCGGATTTCAAACTCGTGCTCGCGCGGACGGACGTTGTGTCGCGATAGGTTTCCTTTCTTCCTCGGGAGCCGTCGGCCGCTTCCGGTTACATGACGACGGCGTTGATACGAACAGAGAAGGAAAACACAAGGAAAATACCTTTCTTGGCGACAACAGCGGAAACTTCCGAAAAAATAGCCAGATTGTTGTACGCGTAGCGCTCATGTGGCTCAATAACTAACGATTAGCCTCTAGCTAGCGTGGCTGGGTATCGCGTGAGCGGCGAGAGATCAGAGATATTTGGAGTTTATTGTTCTTAGCCTGCTCCCCTCCAGCTAAGCTATTTCTGTGTTGCCCTGCGCTACGTAGCCGAGCCAGCTAACGCTAGCTACCGCTGGATGCCAACGCGGTGTGTGTTCTCAGGGCTCAATTAGCAAGCGGCTAGAAAAAGGACGGACCCGTTAATCCGTTCGGTTTGCAGCTGGACTCCGTTATCCACCTCTAGCTCGGTGACTTTTGAGTTGGGCGAGAATGGCAACGTCGGCTCTGTACGCCTGTACGAAGTGTAACCAGCGGTACCCCTTCGAGGAGCTGTCACAGGGCCAGCAGCTGTGCAAGGTTTGGGAGTGTGTGTGTGTGTGTGTGTGTGAGAGATCGAGGATGAATGTAAACAAGACATCAGACATTCCTGAGATTAAAGAGTGAAAAAGTGCGCTGCTTGTTATTGCCGCCTGGGTGTGATGGTGCGACAACAAGCAGCAGGTTAGACAGGCTCAGATTATGTAACAAGTTGGAATATGACGGTATTAGCGAAATCATGTTTAGATCAGTCCCCCATCACAGTACTGTTTATCAAAATGCTATCTCCACCATACCACCTCGGGTTTACCTTTATAAATTTCCTTGTAATTACATTGATACGAACTGTCAACATTTCCCATACTGCAGCAACGTGTTGCTCCTGTGTACATCTGTAAATGTACTCAGTGTACAGATGGGGAGCAGAGGCAGATGTCACAATATAATCTTTTCTGACATGTCCCAATACGTTACACTTCCCTTATGATCTAGGTTCTTTCAGAATGTTTTAAGTTTCTTTAAAATATTTCAGTTTACATTAGAGAGTTTCTGCAAGATTCACACTGAAGTCCAATACAACCCTACACAGATTTCACTATGTTTAATTATTGGACTAAGCCATCTGAAATAATAATAATAATAATAATAATAATAATAATAATAAAAACACCCACACAACCGAATGAAGGCATAGTAGCTGATTCTGCTTGTACACTAAATAGTGAAGTCTTTGTCTTTCCACAGATGTTGCAATAAAGACATGTTGCAAAAGTTGTGCTGACTCCGATTAAGCCAGAAATCAAGTCTCTGACATGCCCGATCATAAAAACAGCTACATCTTTGCCAAATATTCCCTGCAGACTCTTGTGACCATGCTGACATTTTTTTGTTGTTTTGTTTGGTACGACAGGAGTGTCGCATTGCACACCCAATAGTAAAGTGCACATACTGCCGATCAGAGTTCCAGCAGGAAAGGTATGTTATACATGTCCTCGTTGAGGATTATCCTTTTTTTTTTTTTTTTTTAGTATTTAAATCACTAAAACTTCCGATTGTCTTTTACAGTAAAACTAATACAATCTGCAAGAAATGTGCCCAGAATGTCAAACAGTTTGGAACAGTGAGTACCAGCTTTGTTTATATCCTGAAGCCTTTTAGCTGCAGGTGTATTTGCTCCAGCTTATTTTTTGTGTGTTCTTCAGAGGTTGTTTTGTCTGTTTTTATAGCCCAAACCCTGCCAGTACTGTAACATTATTGCAGCGTTCATCGGGACAAAGTGCCAGCGCTGTACAAACTCAGAGAAGAAATATGGACCTCCACAGACCTGTGAACAGTGCAAACAACAGTGCGCCTTTGACCGCAAGGAAGAGGGGAGGAGGAAGGTAAAAACCTGCTTATGCACGCTGTTTAGATATACAACAAATGTGTAACAGCAAGGCGTTGAGTTGCCGTCTCTCGCCTGCGTCACAGGTGGATGGGAAACTGCTCTGCTGGCTGTGCACGCTGTCTTACCGCCGGGTCCTACAGAAGACGAAGGAGCAGAGGAAGGGCTTCGGTTCTTCCAACTCCTCATCCCTGAATGAAAAAGACCACCACTCCAGATCACACCATCATCATCATCACCACCACCACCAACACAGGCACAGCAGTTCACACCACAAGTATGTTGTGTTGGCTCTTTCTTCTTCGGGCCAGTCAGACTGTTGATTTTATGTGAATTTTAAGCATCTAATAGTGAAAAGTTCTTTTTTTTTTTTTAATGGGGCTGAGATTCATCTTAACTTGCTTGTTTTTCACAGACTAAGTGGGAGTTTGAGTCCTGAGCAGGAGCAGGGACTGTGGAAACAGAGGTAAGAACGTTATTATTTATGCTGCATGTTGCGCCTATGGGAGCATTGTTTTGGCCGAGCTCAAGGTTTAACTATTGCTTCTGTTCCATGCAGCCATAAATCATCCTCAATTCAGAAGGAGACTCCAAAGAAGAAACCAAAACTGGAGATGAAGCCATCTAACGGGGACAGGTACGCTCCATAAGTGGAGAAAATTACTTTTCATTTAGATCACATGGTAAAAGTGATTCCTTTAGCCAGCAATCTACATGCATTTTCTTGTTCATTGATTACCCTACTGAGCACGAGCACAACCTCAATCTCAACCTTTCACCCCATCAGTAGTTCCATTACCCAGTCCATGGACTCTGGAGGAACAGACAACTTTATTCTCATCAGCCAGCTGAAAGAGGAAGTGATGTCACTCAAGAGACTGCTGCAGCAGAGGGATCAGACCATTCTTGAGAAGGACCGAAAGGTAAGTTGAGCAGCTGCTGCCCGAACATCCCTCTTGCTTGTGTTGGACATATCGATTGAGTGATGGATTTCGTGTACAGCTCACAGAGCTCAAAGCAGACTTCCAGTATCAGGAATCCAACATGAGAGTGAAGATGAACCAAATGGAAAAGTCGCATAAAGAGGCTATGGAGCAACAACAGGTGAGATTTACACGTGTGCATGTTATGACTCTCAGAGACACATTACCCAGTGACATACAAATTCTCCATCACATCTACTAAATCCAATAATCTGCATTTTCCAATTGTGTAAGTGCTCAGTTAATCAATTAAATTAGACCGGCAAGAATTAATTGAATGTGTCACACATACACATTAAAAAGCATTGTATTTAATATCAACATCTGTCAGTGGTTCCTCACGATAACAGCAAAACTATTGAAATTATATTGTTAAAAAAAAATACTGGATTTTGTTTGCTAATGGATCAAGAAGAAGCTCCAGAAATTCCACTGTCGTCAATTTGGACACAGGCTTTAAATATGAAATTGTGTATCCGTAGAAATAGAAGAAGTAAAACTTAACATGGAAAAACACAGACTTTTTGTGATCTTGAATATGAAAAAATTAAACTTCACAAACTTTGTATATTTTCATATATTCTGCATCACATATGTGACTGTATGACACATGGATGACTCACTTGTTAGGGATCTATTTGCTCTCTGTTGCTATGGATACAGCTAAGCTGTGTCCTGTGTTAGAGATATTTTTCATTATCAACTTTTTTTATTTAATGAAATTAATTTTAAGCTTGACTCTGTGACTAATGGTCTCTGTATATTTGATGCATGAAGTATTTTTTCATCAGTGAATGGAGACTCATTTCTTTAATATAAATGGTGATCTTGCTGTAGTTCATATTACAGCGAGATTTAAAGTGACTTTCTGAATAAGAGAAAACATTCTTTGACTAAGATTTTACAGATTGCAAATAGTTAAATCAAAATAACCTCAGTTAAGGATTTTAAAGAATTAACTAACCTTCACATATCATGGGAGCCCCTCTTCATACCTAATGTGACTGTGCTATTTGGTCAATATTTTTCTAATTTTGTTCCCATTTTTAGTTTATTTATAGCCTTTGTTATTTATAAGGTTTGAAATGAATCAACTCATCTGATTGCTAACACAGTTTCTCCGTTGTTTCCACAGTCCAAGAACCGGGAGCTGATGAAACAAGTGGCAGCCCTGTCAAAGGGGAAAAAGTTTGACCGGACAGGAAGCTCGCTGCTGCTGCCCTAACAATAGGCCGGCAAGCGGGTAGCAACACAGAGCGGTTTCATTTTGTTAACACTGTGAAAGTCTCCCTCCTGTGTTTCCTCATTGCCATCGACTTTAACTCCTTCCTAATTGGTGAAGCCAGAGACCATGTCGTACATGGAGATCTATAGTCAAAACAAAGAAAAACCTTTTTTTCACTAAATGTCAGCATATTTTACATATTTTATGGCGACTTTTTCCACTGGATCATAGGACGCGGCTTTTGGATGGAGCCCTCATTTTTAACACTGCCGGGCCAAAACAAAAAGCATGGTGTGCATATGTGGACAGCATTTTGTTGACTCAGTGTATCCACCTAATTTTTATGGATGTCATAAATTTTATTTATTCAACTGTATTTCTTAGCCTTTTTTTATTTCCTCACAACATACTGAGAATATCCCTTATTTTTGGGGGGGTTTTCTTCAATAGCAATTAGTTATATTTTTCTAAATGGATGCGATTGTGGAAGACTAGTTCTCCTTAATGGAGACCATGTGCAACTTTACAATGTATGCAAACGTGGGGAGGGTGAGCACTGAGCTGCTGCTCAACAGTAAAGAACTCTCTCAGAAACAATTCATGAACCAACCAATGAACACTTTGTAAGGCTGTCTGACATGAAAGACGCCTCTTGGCTGCCCTCTTTCTCACTGTGTGACAGCTGTAGTGCTTTGCTGTTTCTCTTTAGTGGAACGATTGTAATACTGCATGATTTTACTGCCAGATACCGGATGGCGTTGTGGTCAAACTCCTTTTTTTTCCCCCCTTCCCCATTTTAATTAGGTCTTTTTTTCTTTTCTTTTTTTTTTTTAAGGATCACGTGTAAATGTATTACTGGGGTCAGGCATTGTATTTAAAATATTGCTTGTATCTGTTTTAGTGAGTACAGTATGTGTATGGTAAGGCCAGTTGAAATTAACATGTCTGTAGAAGATGCTTTTTAAAGGAACGCACCTATCACCCTACATTACTGGACTGGTTTCATACTGTGGTGTCCAGGATCACTTTTGTACTTTTTTCCAATCCAAGTGTTTTGAAAATATTAAAAACAAACAAAAAAACTGGCTAAACTGTTATTATATATTTGCTTTTTGACCTCTTATTTTATTTTTTTTAAGGTTTTTTCAGATATTTTAAGAAGCTTATAAGCTGAAATGGTTCTCACTTATTTAAATTTAATTATTTCTAAAATCTTACAATATTACATAAGTTCAGATGTTTTTTTTCCTCCAATTTTTTTTTAACTGCCCATGAATATCTACATTTAATATTTGGAGGAAAGCTTAAAAATTTATACAGTATGTTACTGCTGGAAATTACTGTCAATAAAATTGCATTGATTTATATAATTCCTTCTATACTTTGCTTTTGGTGATACCCATCATATTTAACATCATAGGTGAAATTTTCACTTTTAATGGTAGAATTTCAAAAACAGTTAATTTTGAAGAAAGTAAGTGATTCAAGTCATATTAGCATTTCTCCAAGGACCATTCCAAAGCAACATGTTAGGTTTTCTTTCTCGACTCTTCATAAGAGTGAAGAAAATGTTATTTTTGTTGCAGTGGTTGAAATCAGACTGAATGTACATGCACTCTATTCTCAGTGATATAAAAGTGGGAAATGTAGCACATGTCTACATGTGAGGGTGCTTTTAGCAAGTTCATTCAGTACTTTCATTCATTCATCTTCTATACTGCTTCAAGGTTGCAGCATACTACATGGGGAACTCACTGTTCTATAACAGGATAGACAGAGACAGACTGTCATATGCATTCACATAAACAAGCAATTTTGACTTGCCAAATAACTTAAAGCAGAATTTATTTTTTAATCTGGGAGGAAATCTAGGCAGGTAAATGCTGTTCAAAACAGAGATTTTCTGACTTGAATACCTGAAGTAATTTAACAGTGAGAGCTGAAATTGTTGCCTTCTGGTGATTTCACAAGTTACTTGCAAGACTTCTGAATGGAAGACAAGAAATACCCATTGGAACATGTGTTTGGAGTTCTGTAGTGGTTAGGCTGCCTTTCCTCAAAAACAAGAATGTGCCTGACAACAATCTGGACTGAATTTAAGAATCCTGTAAAACTGTGTTTTGAACAGTATTTTGTGGATAAATAACCATACCAAAATAATTCTTTCACATGGTTAAACCATTTACCTCACCGTGAGAACTGCCCTGGTTTAAATCCACTGGGAGTCATGTTCTCATTGTGCATATGAGGATTATTCTCCACAGATTTCAGTTTTTTTCATACAGATCAAAAACATGCATTAAAGATTGCATTGTGTTGATGTGAATGTGAGTGATTGGTGACCCTGTCTCTGTGTGTTTGCTCTGTGACTGATTGGTGACCTGTCCTGTCCACACTGCTGATAAGGTTATCTTCACCCATCAGCTCCTGCTCCCATCAATTTAGACAAAATAGATGAGAATGCATGAAAATGCATGACTGGACAAGATGTTTGAACAAAATATCATTGGTGCATATGAGTATTCATTACAATGATAGAACGATAACGAAAGAAAAAAATCAATATCAGCAAGGTTAACTACTCCGTTATAGCTACACAGACACAGTAGTACAATTTACCACTTTCCGCAGAGCGCCTGAACGCATCATGATGTCCTTCCGGGTCACTCGAAGCGCCTTCTCGCTTTGACTTAACATTTTCTCTGCGCGAAACAAAACAAAACAGAAAAGTAACGGAATAAACGTGGCTGGTCAGACACTACACTACGCGCAGTGTATGTTAATCTTCAATTGCACGAAGCCAATGTAGATGTAGATGTAGATATCCTCGAAGAATGTTAAACTACGTCCATTTTTAGTCACTTTGATGAGCTAGCATTAGCTAGCTTACCCGTGTTAGCATTGTGCGGTTTATCAAGCTGGCGGAAAAACAGGACAAAATCTGAAGAGGTTTCACGCAAGGTGAGTGACAGCTACCTTAAAAAATATAGGTAGTGTGTGTAGCTTGTGTGGTTGCCAATCACATTTGCTGCCTTCTTATCGTATTGCTGCTAACTTGGCTTCGTCGTTTTCTGCTGTCAAGCGGGCTACACCGACTTCTGTGCAAAATGTAAACAAAAGATGACTTATGTTGATTCAGTGGTCAGAAATAAGGGTCTGAAGTGTGGGAATATATTATCTTGTGAGGGAAGAAGCTAGAAAACAGCAGCTACAAAGTCATAACACAACTGCAGGGCACATATTCAAATACATGTTAATCTTGTTCAAGCTTGTTAAGTACCCAGCTTATTGAGCTTGTTCAGAACATAGTTCAAGTTTTCTGGATGAGCTCATACAACGTGACTATTCATTCATATGATAAATAATCAACTGTAAACCTCTTTTCAGGATGTCAGACTCAGACAGTGATGAGGACCAGGATCGCCCCTTCTCCATTGCCGGCTTCCTCTTTGGAAACATCAATGAGGATGGACAATTGGAAGATGATAGCGTTCTGGACAATGTGAGTGCTTGAAGGAATTTAAAATGGACTTGACTTTAAGGTGTGAAGTTCAAAGTTGACACGATTGTACTTTCTTTTTTAATGGTCTCATCTCTTCTGAAACTTGCCACCCTACCAGGAGTCCAAAAAGCACCTGGCTGGTTTGGGCACTCTGGGCCTGGGGTCACTCATCACAGAGATTACTTCCAATGAGGATGAAGAAAAGGAAGAAAGCAGAGATACGGCTAGTGTGGATGCTGAAGGTGAGGAAGGTTGAAGAAAGGCACTAGGCATGAATGCAACCAGGTGGAAAATGGAGTAACGTTGTGTATGTTGTCAAATACAGGTTGGGTGAAAAGCACAGACGATGCAGTTGATTACTCTGACATCAGTGAGGTGGCTGAGGATGAGACTAAAAAGTACCGCCAGGCCATGGGGAGTTTGCAGCCCAGCAGGAAAACAGGTAATATTTTTATGAATGTCTGCTGTTATATTGAATGTTTGATTGTTGAAATATTTTAGGTAAAGTGCTACTCTACAAAGTTGTAAATTGTCATAACAAGGTTATCTGTAAATAATTTCTTGGCAGTAATAATTCCTGTCCTGGCAAAGAACCCCAAAATGTTGTTTTCAAAAAGAATTTTGTTCATAGTAATTGATATTTTTAACCTGTTTATTCCTAGATGACGAGGATGATTATGATGCCGACTGTGAAGATATTGACTCAAAACTCATGCCTCCTCCACCACCTCCGAGTCTGTCTGCATCTGGCAAAAAAGATGAGCCCTCAACACAGAACACAAATGGTAGGAACATGAATGTATGAAGGGTGTGATTGTTTAAAAAAAATGATGAGTATGAAGAGATTTTTGTAAAAGCTCAGGCTACAAAAATCCGCAAATTCAAATGCACACTTTAACTGTGAGTACTGCTGCTCTGACCTGTCACTGTTCCCTCCGACAGCCGGTGAAGATGGCGATGGCATCATCCTTCCTTCAATTATTGCGCCGTCTTCAACGGCTGACAAGGTTGATTTTAGCAGCTCCTCAGATTCTGAGTCTGAGACGGACCGTCCGTGCCAAGGCTCAGGATCTGGAGGCCCCCCTGATAGGCTCAACCTCCCACTTGCCGGCATCATGCAGAAAGATGCCGCCAAAGCACTGCCAAGTGTCACAGAACTCTTCCCAGAGTTTCGGCCTGGAAAGGTAACACTTTCAATTCAGAAGTTCAATTTATCACCATATCCCAAGTTCATTAAACTTCAAGTTCATCAACTTTTTTTTTTTTTTTTTCTGTTGAAAACTTCTTGCTTTTAGGTTTTAAGATTTTTACGGCTGTTTGGTCCTGGAAAGAACATGCCATCAGTTTGGAGAAGCGCACGCAGGAAGAAGAAGCGGAAACACAGAGACCCTCAGCCTGGGACGCCTCCTCCAGAAGGAGAACCTTCAGAGCAAACTCCGGAGAAGAAGTCTGGGTGGATTTATGAGTATGCACCAGCTCCACCTCCAGAGCAATGTCTCTCTGATGACGAGGTAAATCTCCTAGTGTTATTGATATTATAATATAATATAATGATAACATCAGCTTGCAGTTAGCTGGTGATGAATCCTCATTTAACCTCTATTTTCCATGCTTTTTTCATTCAATCCAGATAACAATGATGGCCCCAGTAGAATCAAAGTTTTCACAGACTTGTGGCGATGGAGACAAGGAGGCAGAGGCTCGGCCTAAAGTAGCAGAGTGGAGATACGGACCAGCACAGCTCTGGTACGACATGCTGGGCGTCCCTGAGGATGGACGTGGTTTCAACTACGGGTTCAAACTCAAGGAAACACCATCCGACGAGCCTCAGAAAGAGGATACACCGAAAGAAACAACACAGACCAGTCAAGAGGTAATATTCTACAGATACCTTGAGTGATGATAGTTTAATAATAGAAGTGATGTTAATGTCATTCTGAATAATATGTGTGCAGGTTCAGGAGGTTGATGACGATGATAACAACAACGAAAGCATCAACAATAAAGATGACAGCGATGCAGACACAGACGGGAGGAATCTAGAGAACGAGGTCTTCTTGATGGTCACCCAGCTGCAGTGGGAGGATGATATCATTTGGAACGGAGAGGATGTAAAACACAAAGGCACCAAAACCCAGCGAGCCAGCCTTGCAGGGTGGCTGCCCTCGAGCATGACTCGCAATGCCAACGCGTACAATGCACAGCAGGGTAAGACGAGAAGGTCCAAATCGCTTTCGACAACTTCCAAAAATTGCAAATGTAGACTGATAATTTAGATATCTTAAATAAATCTAAAGATGTCTTAAATTATACAGGTTTGACAAGAAGCAATTCCCAGCTGGTGCCACCTACACCTCCACCCATGCCCAAAGTTTCTTCAATCTCTGGCTCTAAGCGGGAAAAGACTGGCCATGACAATCACTGTGAGTTTATCCTTTGGAGACAAATAGATGACAGATTCCCCAGATCTTTATGTCCTAAGCACTCTTTCTTTTCTGTGTTTCCTGTGTTTTGCTCCTTTGCAGCATCTCATGAGGATGACTGTCTTTGGTACTCCATTTTCCCCATTGACAATGAAGAGTTGGTGTACGGACGCTGGGAAGATAACATCATCTGGGATGACCAAGAGATGGATCACTTGCTCGCACCGCCAGTTCTCACGCTGGATCCAAATGATGAGAATATTATCCTAGGTATACCCGCAACTCTTTTCTCATTGAGTCGTGCGTTCACGTCTCTTCTGCTGGGTTGTTTTTTTGTTTTTGTTTTTGGAGGCTGGGTGTTTATTGCGTTGAACTGCTGTCTCTTGTAGAAATCCCAGATGAAAAGGAGGAGACGACCTCCCACTCTCCATCAAAAGAGAATAAAAAGGAAACTGCAATCAAGAAGAGTCGCATCCTGCTGGGAAAGACTGGCGTGATAAAAGATGAGCCACAGCAGGTCTGTTGTCTCATTAGTGCAAAAAGAAGCGCTTTTGGTTGTGAAATAACAGTTTATAAAAGATGCTTTCCCAGTGATTTATGCCTCCGAAAAGTAAGATCAAGTATACTGTGTACTGAACCTGACAGGCTGCTCATCTCAAATTCAGCAGCATTCTTATCATTTTGTGCCAGCATTGAATGTAACATTTTACTTTTCATTTAGAATTGAAAAAAAAATAAATAAATCACTTGTACTGACTCTTTTTCTCTTGCCTCAGAACATGTCCCAACCCGAAGTGAAGGACCCTTGGAACCTTTCCAATGACGAGTTCTACTATCCCAAGCAGCAAGGCCTGAGGGGAACCTTTGGTGGCAACATTATTCAGGTGACTTATTAAGATGAAGCTCGCGCCATCAACATGGGATTACTGTGAAATATATCTTCAGTAAACATATCACTGATGGCGAATCTGTTTATTTATTACCCTTTAACAGCACTCCATCCCGGCACTGGAGCTGAGGCAGCCATTCTTCCCCACTCACATGGGCCCCATGAAGCTTCGCCAGTTCCATCGACCGGCCCTGAAGAAGTATTCATTCGGCGCTTTGGCTCAGCCGGGCCCTCACGCCGTCCAGCCGCTGCTCAAACACATAAAGAAGAAGGCAAAGGTGAAGCACTATTCAAACTTCTAACTCCAGGAGACCCACAAAGAAATGCGTTGTGTTTTTCTAAGTTTTTTTTTTTTTTCGAACTTTAAAAGTAATGAATGCTTTATTATTTGTTGTGACAGATGAGAGAGCAGGAGCGCCAGGCGGCAGGAGGAGGAGACATGTTCTTCATGCGAACCCCGCAGGACTTGACAGGCAAAGATGGAGATCTGATCCTGGCAGAGTACAGTGAGGAATACCCTCCCCTGGTCATGCAGGTCGGCATGGCCACCAAGATCAAGAACTACTACAAAAGGGTGAGTTTAATATTAGATGTTTTAACTTGAATATAACACTTCTAATGATCAATTAATCTTTTTTTTTTTTTTTTTATCTCGAAAAGTCAACTGCAGACATAAACACTTAATCTCACATTCCCTCTGGGTTTTGTTTGACCCATTGTTTTGCAATTAATACCATGTTTCACAATTTGTTTTTCTGTGTTTCTCTAACAAAAGACAATTTGTTCTGATGTTGTTTTTTTTTTTCTCCCAAATGAATCTCATAAATGAGCCCACATGCTGTTCTTGAATATTTGTGACAGGGTTACTAGGCAGTATGTCTTTATTTGTTAGGTCATATTTGACTATGGCTCAGTCCTTAAGCCCTCTTAAAAAGCCTCTGGCTGTCTGCGCCAAAGGACAACTGCAACACGTGGAACATTTTATAGGTTTAAAACATCAGCAGATGTCAGTATTTTCAATTTTGCCTGCCTTTATTCTGTGGTTCCATCAACATTTGCCATAAAGTTAAAATAATATAGCCCTTGAACTTATAGTTACATAATAATGATATATCAGAATGGTTTCTTATCTCTCAGTATTTGGTGTGAAATTAACAAGAATTTATACACGTGTGCCAATGAGTGTTGTAGTGCAAATTTAAGCTCACTATCTAATGCACCACATGCCCTCATGTTCTTGATTGCTGGATATTATGCCTGAATTATTGCGGTTTAGAAACCTGGAAAAGATCCTGGAGCGCCCGACTGTAAATACGGAGAGACAGTTTACTGCCACACGTCGCCGTTCCTGGGTTCTCTGCATCCTGGACAGCTTCTTCAGGTCTTTACCTTCGTCAGCCAGATGCCACTTTCAGATCGTGATGATCTTTGAAACATAATACGAAAGGACTGATGTGTGCTTTTCTTGCAGGCGTTTGAAAACAACCTCTTCCGCGCCCCCATCTACCTGCACAAGATGCCCGAGACAGATTTCCTGGTTCTGCGAACGCGTCACGGCTACTACATCAGAGAGCTTGTGGACATTGTTGTTGTCGGTCAGGAGTGCCCGCTGTTTGAAGTTCCAGGGCCAAACTCTAAACGAGCCAACACCCATATCAGAGACTTCCTACAGGTCTGTCAACTTGTCTAATCCCTTCCGTATATTGGAGGTACTGCAATAAATACTGAAATGCCACATATGTATTCTGTAGGTCTTCATCTACCGCTTGTTCTGGAAGAGCAAAGACCGTCCCCGCAGAATCCGCATGGAGGATATCAAGAAAGCTTTTCCCTCCCACTCCGAGAGCAGCATCAGGAAGAGGCTTAAACTATGTGCCGACTTCAAACGCACAGGTAGAATTCTGCACTTGGCTTTGGGTCCACTGTCCAGCAGCCATTATCGAGGATTTGAGTCTGACAGCTGAGTTGTAAAAGGGAAATGTTGAGTTTAAAAAGAAAGTATGTGCTGTTTGAAACTGTGAGCTCAGTGGTGTGTGCCTCAATTGACAGACAGGAATATAAGCAGGAAAAGAGCTTTGTACACCTACGGATTTTACCCTGAAGGTAAGCTGTACTCTAAGGAAAGCACAAGGAGACAGGTTATGATTATTGAATATCACACAGTTCTGTTTATGAACAATGTTTTAAACATGGATAGAAATAGATACATTTTAATAGTATGGTTGTTCTTCACTCTGCATCCTGTGTTTAGAGAAAACATTGCTGGTGAAAAGGTTCCTAAAGTAGCTTCTTTGTGCCAGGAATGGACTCGAACTGGTGGGTGTTGAAGCCCGATTTCAGGCTGCCGACTGAAGAAGAGATCCGAGCCATGGTGTCTCCAGAGCAGTGCTGTTCCTACTACAGCATGCTGGTGGCAGAACAAAGGCTCAAGG
Organism: Salarias fasciatus; assembly: GCF_902148845.1. Taxonomy (NCBI): domain Eukaryota; kingdom Metazoa; phylum Chordata; class Actinopteri; order Blenniiformes; family Blenniidae; genus Salarias; species Salarias fasciatus. The sequence continues at coordinate 10,135,858 of NC_043754.1, forward strand.
TACTGGCTTTATCCTCTTCAAACAAATTTTAGCTACTTTACTGCCGTTTCACCTCGCGTTATTTGACCCCGTTTAGGATGCTGGGTATGGAGAGAAATCCTTCTTTGCGCCAGAGGAGGAGAATGAAGAAGACTTTCAAATGAAGATTGATGATGAGGTATTGACCCAAATGCCCACCTGTGATGCAGTTGCTGATCAGACTCGAGGCGATACGAAAACCTCTGATTCACATCGTGTTGATTTTGTGCCGTAGGTGCGGACCGCTCCGTGGAACACAACACGAGCTTTCATTTCTGCCATGAAAGGGAAGTGCCTGCTGGAGGTGACAGGTGTGGCTGATCCTACTGGCTGTGGAGAGGGATTCTCCTACGTGAAAGTTCCCAACAAGCCCACTCAGACCAAGGTCCGACTTCTTGAAGTCAAATTCTTTCACCTGAACCATATTTTTAGCAGTGGATGAAACCTTTATGTCCGCCCGGTTTTACAGGATGACAAAGAGCCTCAGCCAGTGAAGAAGACAGTGACGGGGACAGACGCTGATCTGAGAAGGCTCTCACTGAAGAATGCAAAACAGCTGCTGCGCAAGTTCGGTGTTCCTGAGGAAGAGGTAAGACCTGAGTGATGTTCTCAGCATGATTCAGGACAGAAGCAAGTTAATGGAGATGTATCTTCAAGAAAAACATTCTTTTTTTTTTTGTGTTTCACATCACAGTTGAATGCTTAAATCTTCAGTCAGGATTGATTTGCTAATGGTGACAAAATAATGTACGTTCCTTTTTTTGCCACGTCTTTCATATTAAGGCGGCTATATGTTTGTCTCTGCGGTAGATCAAGAAGCTCTCCCGTTGGGAGGTCATTGACGTGGTGAGAACCATGTCCACAGAGCAGGCGCGCTCAGGCGAGGGGCCCATGAGCAAGTTTGCCAGAGGCTCTCGCTTCTCTGTCGCTGAGCACCAGGAGCGCTACAAGGAGGAATGCCAGAGGATCTTTGATCTGCAGAACAAGTGAGGCCCTCATTCACTGTCATATATATCATTCTGAAGGTATCGCTCTCTGAGCTCTGTGAGACATTTCTTTGTGTTTTTTTTCCCCCAACACAGAGTGCTGGAATCCACCGAGGTGCTGTCCACAGACACAGACAGCAGCTCAGCAGAGGACAGTGACTTTGAGGAGATGGGGAAGAACATCGAGAACATGCTCCAGAACAAGAAGACCAGCTCCCAGTTGTCCCGAGAGAGGGAGGAGCAGGAGCGGAAGGAGCTGCAGAGGATGCTGATGGGTGAGGAGAGCGATCGGGACAACAAAGGACGCAAGGAGCGGCGCAAAGGCTTGTGTAAGTCTGACTTAATCAGGAAAATGGCTTCAATTGGAACCAGATGGTGTTTTTGAAATGTCACGAACTCTGATCTTTGCTACTTTGCTTTCACCCCTCTTGCAGCAAGTTCCCTGTCCACGGGCTCCCACAAAGACGACGACACGTCCTCCGTCACCAGCCTGAACTCCTCAGCCACCGGGCGGCGACTCAAGATCTATCGCACCTTCAGGGATGAGGACGGGAAGGAATATGTTCGCTGTGAAACGGTGCGGAAAGCATCCGTCATCGACGCCTACACCAGGATCAGAACAACCAAGGATGATGAATTCATGTGAGTTTCTGTGATTAGTCCATTTTTTATTTATTCTGCATTGATTGGACTGTTTGTTCCTCAGAATTCATAGTTTTGTGACCCCACTGTCTTCTCATTTGTTTCTTAAAAGTAAAACATCATCCCAAATGAATCTGTGGATTTAAAATTACCTCTCTTTGTGGTTGCAGCCGAAAGTTCGCCCTCTTCGATGAGCAGCACAGGGAGGAGATGAGGAAGGAGCGCCGGCGTATTCAAGAGCAGCTGAGGAGACTGAAGAGAAACCAAGAGAAGGACAAGATCAAGGGACCCCCAGAGAAGAAGGCCAAGAAGGTCAAAGAGAGACCAGACCTCAAGGTAAAAGTAAGCTTGCCCGATTTAGTACTTTTTTTTTCATTTTTTTTTCCCAAATCAGCTTTATAGTGCCCAGCTAAATGCAAAACCATCCTCCAACTTGTTTGCATTTAGTTATTGGCGTGTTCCTTAATGTTTGCCTCTTTTCCAAAGCTGAAGTGCGGCGCTTGTGGTGCCATCGGACACATGAGGACCAACAAGTTCTGCCCGCTGTACTACCAAACCAACGCACCCCCCTCCAACCCGGTGGCCATGACAGAAGAGCAGGAGGAGGAGCTGGAGAAAACCGTCATCCACAACGACAACGAGGAGCTCATCAAGGTGGAGGGCACCAAGATCGTGCTGGGAAAACAACTCATCGAAAGGTAACTTGTCTCTGCATCAAAATCTGCTGATTCTGAGAAAGGTTCAGTGAGTAGAAGGTGTTTAGAGTCATACCAACTTTCCTGCTGCAGTGCCGATGAGGTGAGAAGAAAGTCTTTGGTGCTCAAGTTCCCCAAACAGCAGCTGCCACCAAAGAAGAAGAGACGCGTCGGCAGCGCCGTCCACTGTGACTACCTGAATGTGAGAACTCTTCTACAGCTTCTTGTATCATATTGCAAAGCGAGAATCTCCCCACACGATGTTTTACACCATTTTTGTTTTAATCATGACAGAAACCACACAAGGCCATTCATCGCAGACGCACAGACCCCATGGTGACCCTGTCCTCCGTGCTGGAAAGCATCATCAATGACATGCGAGATCACCCCAATGTAAGACCCCTCAGTCACACACTCTGCCGCTGCAAATGTCTGTCTTTCCTTCTTTCCTGTGTTCCAGGCTCAATTCAACACTGTTTTATCCCCTTCTATGCAGACATACCCGTTTCACACACCGGTCAACGCCAAGGTCGTGAAGGACTACTACAAGATCATCTCCCGCCCCATGGACCTGCAGACGCTTCGGGAAAATGTCCGAAAGAGGATGTACCCATCGAGGGAGGAGTTCCGTGAAGCAGTGGAGCTGATAGTCAAAAACAGCGCCACCTACAATGGTATAACTGTCAGTTTGTTTGAGAGACCAGCAGAACTCGCGCAAGTCCTGATTCCAGGATTTGATTAACATTTCAGTCTCAACCCGCCTGCCTCTGTTTATATGTTACCAGGTGCAAAACATCCAATAACACAAGTTGCCCAGTCCATGCTGGACCTGTGTGATACTAAACTCAAAGAGGTCAGTTTTTGTCTCTTTTGATGCTTTTGTACGCTTTATTTGTTCGAATGATAAATCACAGAACGAGCTTTTCTGTCGTTGGAGCCATTAAATCTGTGTGCCTGCTTGAGCAGAAGGAGGACAGGCTGGTGAGGCTGGAGAAAGCCATAAACCCCCTGCTGGATGACGACGATCAGGTGGCGTTCTCCTTCATCCTGGACAACATTGTGACCCAGAAGATGATGATCGTTCCTGAGGTGAGTAACTCACTTATGTCGGTGAGAAAATGATCAGTGAGGACTCTGGTGTTGATCCGCTCCACATCACTCTGTCTGCTTATCCGTAGTCGTGGCCGTTTCACCATCCTGTCAACAAAAAGTTTGTGCCGGATTATTATAAGGTCATCGTGAACCCCATGGACCTGGAGACCATTCGCTCGGTGAGAAGCTGATGATAAGCTCTGGTCATGGCAATTCAATCATTCAGTTTAGCAGCATTACTAAGAAACCCGTCAAACTGGATGTGCCTTTCAACAGAACATCTCCAAACATAAATACCAGAACCGAGAGACCTTCCTGGCAGATGTCAGTGTCATCCATGCCAACAGCATCAAGTACAACGGTAAACTTTTTTTCAGTTTTTGTTCTTGTTTTTGGCTCGGTGTTACTGTGACATCTGCATTTAATGAATAAACATCCAAATCCAGAAATGTGTGATATGAACTTGCGTGTCTTTAACAGGGATAGACAGTCCTTACACCAAGACGGCCATGGAGATCATCAATGTGTGCAAGCAGACTTTAGCAGAGGTGAGCGCCATGTGGTTTTTAGCTGTCAGTTTTAAGTATTATGTGTTTATTCATCATCGTATGCAGCAGGTTTTCATTAATTATTATCCAATTAAAAAGCTTAAAATAAAGTGACATTTATTTTATAATATTTCAGTTTTGTCAAATGAAAGTTTATCGTTCCTTTTATGGACACAGTGTTTGAGTTGCGTTGGAATAGTGCAATTTCTTAAAATTGATGTAAGATGAAATAAACCAAAAAAGTTGGCAGTAATACATATTCTGGTAAAATCCATCTTCAAAGTTAGGAATTAGAAGTTTTACAGAATACTTTGACTTGTAAAGATTGATCCTGCATGCATTGTATTTGTCATTCTACAGATTCCTTTAGGTTGTATTGATTTATATCCAACATAATCATCTGATATTCTGCCTTCAAAGCAAAATTTTGATGAGCCGAGGTATTAGGTTGTTTTTCATCTTGTTTGCGTGTTTCCAGTACGACGAGCACTTGACTCAGTTGGAGAAGGACATCTCGACTGCTAAAGAAGCGGCTCTGGATGCGGCGGACCTGGAGAGTCTTGACCCAATGACACCCGGGCCTTACACACCCCAGGTAAAGAGCATCCGGGACCCCAGCATGGCCAGTTGTCCTGGAAGCCGTAGCTACCTCCTTAAATGCTTCCTCTTCATATCTCCTAGTGCCCTTTTTGGCCTTTCGTAGTTCGTCTGTTGTTCTTTGTGCTAAGCCTTCCCTTCCTGACCTTTACATTTTATCTGTCTAGTATCTTCAGTGTAGTGTCTTTTCCTTTCCAACCTGTTTCTCTCCTGCCGTCTTGTCCCGTCCGTCGCTCTGTCGGTCCAGCCTGCTGATCTGTTTGACAGCGGGCCTTCAGGGAGTCTGCCCAGAGAGCCCAGCGGCCTTTTCTCTGAGGGACCTCTAGTGGTTGCTCCAGAGAAGAGAGGGGGGCAGGTATGGAGAGAGACTGAAATGAGGCTTTCACCCACATGCCACCTCTCCTCAAACTATCCCCAGCCCATCCTGCTTCATCAGACACTCCTGTTTATAGTTAATCCCGTCAAGTTGTCTGTTGCACGAAAACACGCTTTGTTATCTTTTTACAAGTCTGATATTTTCCTCTGTTAATCAGGGACGCCACGGTCGGAGACCCGGAGAAGAGGAGTCGGATGTGGACATCGAAGGCTTTGAGGAGGAAGACGATGGCAAACCCAAGACTCCTGCTCCTGTAAGATAATCTGATTGTGTGAATATATAGGTCTGTGCTTTGCCCGCTCAGTGTGTCTTCTGTATTTATCTCCTGTTAGGAGTTCATATATCGATCATTGGGAATGATTTATTATCATTATTATTGACTCACCCCTCTCATGACCTTTTTTTTTTTCACTTCCTTTGTAATATGCTCACAGGCAGAGGATGCAGAAGATCTGGAGGACGATGATGACGAAGAGGACATGTTGCTGCCCCCTCGGAGGCGCCTGCACGAGCACGAGGAGGAGGAAGAGGATGAAGAGGAGGAGGGAGACGACGGGAGATCCAGCCGTCCAGCTCAGGCCAGCGTTCTGTATCAGGACCTGCTCATGTCCGACGGGGAGGACGATGCCAGCGAGGAGGAGGGGGACAACCCTTTCTCCTGTAAGTCTCGAAGGAGCATTTCCTGCCCGTTTTGTGTTTTTCATCACCGTCTCTTCATTTGCTGCTCTCTGTAAAATGATCATGACCCCTGCTGCGTCCCGTCCAGCCATCCAGCTGTCAGAGAGCGGCAGTGACTCTGACAGAGACATCGACGTGCGACCGCCGCCTCCACGGAGAACTCAGGAGACGGCCCGCATGGGCATGGAGCAGGACGAGAGCATGATGTCGTACGAAGGTGACGGGCCCGATGAGGTGCACATGGAGGACAGCAACGTCAGGTACAGCAAGTTTTTTTCATATTCAATAAATATTGTCTTAAGTTTTTGGATTCTTGTCTGAATTGATGTTTCCGTACTTGAAAATCGGATCGTGAACCTGTGAACTCCTGTCCCGTCTCAGCTACGGCAGCTACGAGGAGACGGAAAGCCGGAGCCAGATGCAGCCTTCCAACATGGGAAACGGGGAGGAGTACGGCATCAGCGAAGAGGAGGAGGAGGACGAAGAAGATGAAGCTCGGAGGAGAGGCCCGGCTGTGCTCTCCCAAGTTCAGCTCAGTGAAGACGAGGAGAGCGAAGAGTTCAGGTCCATCGGGGGAGACAGTGACATGGACTCCGACAATTAAATCCCTTTTTTTATTTTGAGTTTGATTCTTATTTCCTCGAGCGATCCCGCGAAAACACTGTTTTTAATCCAAGTTTTAAAACTGAGAAAAATGTGACTTTTTCCTCAGGTGAATATGTACTGTCCTCATTTTGTAAATGAACCTTAATGTTTATAGTTTTCTCTTAAAGCTCTGTTGTATGTCAGAGATAAAAAAAAGACAGCATGTTGTATATTTACATTTGCTTTTTACATGTCAAATAAATATTGATTTCCATCATGCAGCTTAACGTGGCAGTGTGTGTCTGCTTGTTTTGTAGTCCCACATTTAATTCGGGTCACAATTGCTTGAGCAGATGTATTTCTACCTACTGTCAGCTTTAAAATAAACAGTGACGTGGAACACCTTTTCTAGAAGAATGTAGTTTCAATTCTCTTTGCGTGTGTGTTTATGGTGTATGATGGAGCGACAACTGTAATTATTAATGCCTGCTCCGGTTAGGTTAAGGTATAAATCATGATAGAGAGGAGAGCATAACCTGTTGGCTTCTCAGCAAAAGCAGTGATCTGTAAGAGGTGGAGCGAGTGATTGGCCACTAAAAATAGTTTATCTTAGAACAAGTGTAAATAAATTGTGCTGGCTTAGTTATTCAGTTCATTGTGTTAATTGATATAATGACGTTTCACAGTATTTCTTTTCTGTGTAGTGTAAACTCTGCTGCTGCTGCTGTCAATAAGTGGACTCAAGATCAACCACATTAAAGCATGTGAACCGGCTGAGATCACTGTAGCTAAGTATAGTCTTCTGACAACACTTGAACGCATTTCACTGAATCTTTTTCCTCATACATGAGTATTGAACTGTGACTGCTCTATAAATGTGTTGTGGTTCATGTCACTGATCTTATTCAGATGCAGAAGGAACACAAGATCAAACAAAACAACCAAGCAACTTGTTGGTTGAATTCCACAGCCAGCAGTGTAAACTGCATTACGCCTCGTGACTGATTGCACAAGTACTGGAGATGGTTTTTGAGGGCGAATTTAGATTGTTTTTACTGCTTTGTTTAACTTTAATGAAATGGTGATGACTCAGTGGAAGGAAATAACACTTAAATGAAGCAGCAACTGCAAACATCAAACTCTGGTACCGATGGTTTCGACGTTTCCGATTGAAGTCACCAGTGCACGATGGCAAGCGAAGACTTCCTGTTATGACAATTCTGCAGGAAACTGCTGATACTGTGGAGATACAGACACCTGCACTAAAGTGAAGTTTGACGGTAGTTCCACATTTATATCAGCTGTGAAATCTTTGTGAATAAAGGCATTGTTGTGTATTAGATGACTCATGTTGAGAGCTTGGGTCATACAACTATATTGCACTGTTGAGAAGTCCAATAATGGTGGAACCTGATGGTTTGGAGATTATTATCAACAGCAAATTTGTGCAGTTGCATGAATTTGACAATGAATTTGTACCACAGCATGCATTTCAAACAGGTGAATGGGCTCTCTTGTGGTTCTGTTAGATTTCACTTACAGCACTGAAAGCCTCATTGTGTTTTTCGCCCACAAGTTACATAATTGGGAGATGACCCAGATCTCAGCATAATTAACACAAAGAACTCATACAATGCGCTAACTCGGAGAAATGTAAAGATTTTACTGCAGACACTAAAGTTAAAGCATCTTTGAACAGTTACACAGGTGCATAAACCCTATATATATATTGTTTTGATTTATTTCATCAATATCTATGTTGTGTCTCAACTTTTACTTTGCAGAATAATGAGGAAGTCTTTCATCGGTGAACAGACGGCAAATTTCGAGGCCAAGCAGCGGTGGTCACCCTCTCTGGTGAGGCGAAAACACGCCCGGGAGCAGGCAGGTACCCCTTCGCAGTGTGAGGGATCCTGCAGGGGCTGAGCGACTGAGACCTCTGCAGCCTCTTTATGGCTGCTGCACGGAGTGACGAGTCCTTCTTCAAACGCTGTGAGTTGCTGGAGATCACAGGTGGGGAAGGGATTGGCGCAGCCCAGCCATCGGAGCCCATTCTGGTAGAAGACGCACCTAGAAAACAGTGTTTTAAGTTAACTGATCTGATGCGTTTAAAGATTAACCTTGATCTTAAAAAAACACAAGAAATGCACTCAAACCTGAGGATGGAGATGTGAAGTGGGTGGCAGGGAAGCAGTCATCATTGTTGTCTAAACTTCGGCTGTTCCTGACAGCCTGCAGGGACCTGAGGCTGGTCCGCAGAGGCGATTTCCTCTCTGATGATGCTCCTGTAAAATCAGTGGCATCAGGTCAGAATACTTTGTTTCTATGTAGGATATATTCATTTAATTTAAATAGAATGTGTTTAAAAGCTTTGAACTTCTATTTCGGAGTAACAAACATGTAAGATAATCTAAAACTTGTAAAGAATATACCTGAAACTAGAGTTTTTAGAAAAAGAAAGGTATTTTTTCTATGAGACAAAGACATTCACTGAAGAAAATCTCAATATGGTTGTGGTGAAACTAAAGCAGTTTAATTTATACCCCACCCCTTGTGTACTTCATTATTTCCATACCAGTCATCAATCATAATCCTTCATTCAACATGCTGAGTGCTCTGAAGTAGGAAAAGTCAGACAATGACTGAGAACACACCTTGATTCTGGGCAAGTTTAAGCAGCTTGAATTGGGTAACTTGCTGCCGAAGTCTGGCCAGTCTGGGACTCTGACAGCCCTGTTTCAGTGGTAATGTTGGTGACTGACATGGAGAGGAGCTCAGTGATTTTAGACCGGGCTGAAAGCCAAGGGAAGAGGAAGCCCTCATTTTGTTTGCGGTGATGAAATCATCTGAATTTTCAGCTCCATTGTTAAAACAGGATGAAAACGTTGATGGGGACTCTGGCCTTCTTGTAGATGAAGCAGTGGGAGGCAAGGGAGCGTAGTCCTGTCTCAAACCTGAAAAAAATAAAGCCCAAAATGATTTCAATCCAAGTTTCAACCGTTATGAACTGAAAATGCTCTTCTGGACCTACTGGCTTCCTGTATTCGAGCCATGATGTGCACATCAGTGATGTCCTTCAGTCTGTAGCTTGTTGAATCATGGGAGCTATTCAGCTCATCGCCATCTGTAGTGAATGAAACAAGACATGTTAAGATAGAACAAGCCTTTGGAAATGTGAGTGGACTACAGTGTGTGTTTCTATTCACAATCATCATGTGAGAGCTCCTCTGATCTGAAATCAGTGTGATTCAAAGCTTTTCAAGAACCATTCAGTAGCAGAGATAACAGAGACTCCTCACTATTATATTGCTCCTGTTATTTTTTTACTCACACTGACCTGAAAGCTATCTAAAATAAATGAATAAACCAGCAGGACTGCAAAGGTTGCCTTGACATTAATTTGCTCCTAAAGTTTAGTTTTCCACATGATGAATAATGATTATGTTTGTTTAATAAAGTGCGAGAGTCGTCACCTGAGAGCCATTTCCATAAAACTATGCTCCTGAGTCTGTTATGAAGACATTACCTAAACGGCCAGAGGTGGGGTGTGTGGAGTTGTCCGACATGTCCGAAGAGGAGCCCAGGGGGACATCGGCAGCCTGGTGATAAACTGCAGGTTGTCTGTAGACGTGACGTCTTGATTCTGGAGAGAACAGAGTATGAATGAAGTAAAAACATAATTTAATAACTTCTAATCTATTTTTTTCCCTGGCAGCCTTTTCATATTGCCTCCAGACTCTCACTGTGTGATGTGCAATTTCGAGTCTGCTCAAACATACTTTCTGACACCTCCCAAGGTTGTAAATCTTTGCTAATCTTCGTGAGAATATTCTCTCTTATCCAAAATGTTTGCAGAGCACCGAGCGAGTTGGAGCTGCTTGCTTACTTTGATCCAGCGTATTCAGAAGTGCATGACGTGCAGCCTCCACCTCCGGGCTGGGGTTATCCAGGACGTGTCGGCACCATTTCAGAGCAGACTCCTTCTCCTCTACAGACTTCCTGGGAAGCTCATAGAGCCTGCAGAGAATAATAGGAAAACAGTTCTCCTGCTTTACCTTCAGTAGGCTTTGTTTACATTTACCTTTCTCCTGTAAAACAATTAGACCAAAATCTAATCTGACACATTTAAATACTGGTCTGACTTAGTCTAAGTGATTCAAATAGACTATATTTCTGAAGGTTTAAATAGGCACAATCGATAAAAAGAATCAAACACATCTGCATAACATTCTGTAGGCCTTCAGACCATACCAGCTCTCCTCATCATGCACGTCATCCTCTACATCCAGGATATCCACCATGTCCAGAGCAGACTCCTCACTGTCCCAGAGGTCTTTCTCACTGTCGTAGTTGAACAACATCCTTTTTGTGCCGCAGCGCGGTGAAGATGGATTACACCCAGACTTCAGGTTATCCAGTCTTATACGGGCTTCCATTGCAAATGAGTGACCGCTACAGGTCGGAACCCTTGCAGGTTCTGCATCTGTCCAGATGTTGCAGTATGGCTCTGAATCGTCCTCCGGCCTCATGTAGCTGCCGTTCAGCTCACTGCAATGATCAAACTCCGTCGCTGGCTGACAGTATGGACTCCAGTCACTCTTCATTTGGTCTCTGAGTTCCATTTTCTCACATCTTCAGCTGTCCGCTCTTGAATTGGCTTTCATGCCTCCATGATGAGAATATTAGCTGCTGCCTGACCAGATTCTAACAAACCAACGCTGAATCTCAGTTCTTGATGAATCCAGTTCTTCAAACGGTGCAACAGCGGTTATTCCTATGTCTTCACGGAGCAACCTGTACCTTCCATTGACCCAGATCCACTGAGTGGGTATGTTAAGTGCAGACACGCAACAGATTGGATGGATTTAGAGAAGCATCATGAGCTTATGTGGATTAAAGAGTCCACAAGTTGCTGCTAAAAGAAAAAGGACACACTCGGTGTCTTGCCACTGAGACTAACTGTTTGCTCAGTATGCTTTGTTGTTTTCAAACTTTTCACATCAGATTATGGTTTGTCTGTTAGTAAGAGTTGATCATTTGAGAAAACATGCAGTCACCCCTATGTGGCCACTACTGTTGGACTAAACCAGTTTAGGTCAAGTTAAGTCATGTCATGACATCGAGAGCTGTTGTGTATGGAGTTACGGGTTTTCTTCGGCTCTCATAACACTGCTAAATGTCTCAGATATGACTGACTCAAAGTGAGACGTGCAGAGCACAGTGAGCAGATACTCTATCTCTTTCCGTTCTGCATGCAGAGGCAGATTAACGCCGTCATTTAGAGCTTCCCTTTCAGCCATGTGACACCTGAAATCCTCCTTCCATTTCCCTCCACACCCCCGAGAATAAATTCAACAATTGTTTTTTTCTTAGGCAGTTTATAACGAATTTACATTATGCAGGATTTTTTAAACTTTCTTTTAGAAGCCGTCACATTCCTAGAATCTCATTATATTTGACAAAATTGAAGAAGATAGTGTTTTCTGGGCCTTTAGTCTTTTAAAACAGTTCATTTTGCATTCTTGAGAATTTCAAGAAAAATGCTTTGCTCCGAAAAATTTAAGAAACTGTTTCTTTTTTGAAAAAAGAAGAAATGTTGCATTGCACCATCAGAGTTGCAAATGATGGTTCATAAATTGAATTTGGGCAGATCAAGTTTAGTGGGATCCCCTTTCTTTCAAGCTCACTGTTGTGAATCAACTGTCGAATTGTTTTTGTCCCAAAATGTTTATCATCCTGCTGTACACATCTAAAGTCAGGAGGTTTATTCAGCAAATATTAGATGTTAATACTGCACCGCAAGAGTGTAAACGAACTCAAATATAGCAAATTAATTAAAAAACGCTTATTCTTTTCTTTTTTAATATAGGGTAAATAGTAAAGAGACCAACAGAAAAATAAACTTTACATAATATAATGTAATGTATAGTTACGTTTAGGCCTTTAAAGTATTTACAAGGGAGAAAAGAATCATGCTTTGCGGTAAGATGAGCCTCACTCAGTTTGACCCAAATTATGAAGCTACAACCTGACATTGTCCTGAAGTTACATACCCGTGGATTAGTGCTGTGCGTCATAGTTAGAAAGTTTATTCAGGGACTTTAAATCAATTTAGTTCACACTCCAGCTCAAAATAAACTGTTCTGACTATGTTCACATTTGTGGAGTTTGTAAGGTGCCAATTATAGTTACTTAGTGATTTATGTATGCTTCAATTAAGTTTAGTGCAGGAATTAAAAAGACTGATAAGTGATGTGAGTCATTGTGAGTTTTTACATAAACACATGGAAGTGTTCTCTCTTGTTATTGGTAAATGGATAAAGCTTTACTGGGGCACGTGCAGCTTCTGAGTCAGTGTTTTGGTGGTTAATGGAGGAAAGGAGGAGGAGGAGGAGGAGGAGGAGTGCTGTCCTGGAGCTCGGCGCTGCACCTGCGCCCTGCCTCCTCCCTTCCCTCCTGCGTCCTGCGTCCTCCACCTCGCCGCCCACCGGCGCTGCTTCCTCCTCGATGTCTCCCCGCCGCTGACTCCTCCTCGGTGCGCCTCCGAGCACCGACGCCGCGCTGCGATGCGGAGCAGCGGCCGTGGGAACGAGCAGTGAGCTTCCACCTGCGTCTTTTTTTTATTTCTTTCTGGGGGGGAAATGCAGGACCGAGGCGGCAAAGCGGCCCCGGGGAGCCCCGCCGGAGCCGGAGAAGCGGCGGCGGCCGCCGGAGCGCAGGTAGGAGCGGAGCTTTGTTATGTTCCTCCTCGGTCTAACCCTCCTCTGTGCGGCTCTAAAAAAAAAAAAAGAAAACACACTAAAACCACTTTTACCGACTGTTTAACGGCACATGTCGGCGTACAGGAAAGTTTGGAGGGGACAGTCAGACCTGTTTGTCCGCATTGCTCCGAGGCTTTTCTGAAGATAAACCCTGGCGCTCGTTCCACAGTCCTGTTTACACTAACTTTTCCTCGACTTTCTACCTCCCAGGTAAAGATAAATATGTAGATAGAGACTCAGGTGGAGCCTGTTTTCTCAGCAACGGGATGAAGGAGGTGGAAACAAAGGAGCAGAGTGATCCTGATCTCCTGCAGGTGGACTGAGTAATGTCTACTTGACACAAAATAACTTCCTGAGTGATCAGGGCTGTGTTGTTTGGTTTTATTCAGTGGCTGTAAATCGCCCATAGTTGTGGACAGCTCTGTCACCTCACACTGAAAGGATCCCCTGTTCGAGGTGCATCCCTCCTTCAGCTGGGACCCTGCAGCCCTGAGCTCCTGGATGAATTCTGAGTTCATGTATGGAAAGATGCAGATTTATTTAGTACTGTATTCATGTAACCATCCTGTGAAAGGTCAGACCTTCAGTTTAGTTTTGTTGTCAGAAATCACATGAGCGATTCTATTAGTATGATTACACCTTAAAGTTTTACTTAATAAATAAGTAATCATAACAAAATCAAGCCTAAATCTCCTCTCACCCCATCCTATCATGACTTCACACTGTCTGTCCCAATAAAGATCAAATAGACCATTTACAAACTTATATGTATGCGTCTTTCAGCTGACTGATATTCAGAAAATGCTATTTTATTTGACATGTTTCTATATTCTACCTTTTTCGGCTGTCATTTTTTCCTCCTAAGTGTTTTTAGTCCCAAAGAGTGTTGTTCACCCTAATTGTTGGAATTCTGGAATTCCTCAGCACTGTGCTTGAGTATTTTTGTTTTGTATAAAATCATTTACTTCATCACCTCATAATGAAAAATAATAATGTTTGGTTGGCGAATCGAGACTTTCTGAGACACTACGTTGGTTAAAATGGTTATATAGATATAGAATTTGCTGTGACAGGGTGCTGGTGCCATTCCCTGCAGACTATGGGTGGAGGCAGGATACACCCTGTGCAGGTCGCAAACACTGAGAGACAGTCTCACACACACACTCTTCTCTGCAGGTAATGCAGAGTTATTAGCCTCAGGAGCATTTTTAAGACTGTGGGAGGAAACCATAGTGCATAAAGTCCTCACATACAATAAATGCAAACTCACAAACACCCTTAAGCGCTTCCACACTGGGAAGCCAAATGGAGACATTAATTCATCCTGTGAGGCCAACATGCTCACCTCTACAACAGCGCGTTACAGTGTGCTGCTCTTAGCCTTTGACTCGAAACACAATATTGATTTTATTGATCAAAAACATCATCCTTCGAATGTTTTTTGGGAAAAATTATCTGGATAATTTATTGAATCTGTAGTAGTGATGATGATGATGATGATGAGCTTTCATCCTTTAATCGGTTCTTGCTCTCGTCAGACTCAGTTACTCCATAATTCTCATAGTGATACACTTCAATTGTGACACAAACCATTTTGTCTCTGTGCCACCTCATATTTACATGTTGACATTTAGTGTGTTCTCTACATGCAAACTGCAAAAACACCCGGACAGGGCGTCTTCAAGACGGTAAATAGACTTATACTTAAAAATTATAGTTCTATTAAAACTATCAATCCATCCATCCATCTTCCTGTGCACGTTCACAGGAGTGTATTCACTACATGTGTAATAGTGATACATAATGATGACTTCAACGCTTAAAGCAGAAGTCATGTTATCTTCCTCAAACTTCCTCGACCTGACATTAAAAGCAGTTCCCTTCTTGTTAAGCAGTAGATGACCTGCAGCGTTGAAGAGGAACATGCAGTCTGGAGTCTCCTCATGCAAAACGTGTTTATTTGAACTGCACTGAGCTGCAGCCAGGGAAATACGTTTTGAGCATAACAGATAAAATGTCACATTTCTAATGATCGCTGTGTTAAAGATTCTTTGTCATTTCTGTTTCCTTTATTTTTTTTAGAATTCAGTACATATGAATGGGCATACTGTCACTCAGAATGGCCACGCCCCAACAACAGCAGCAACAACAACCACTTCACCGACACAGCAGATCGATTCCCGAGCTCCGAATCCTGGAACTGCTTCGACCGCTGTCCCACGGGAGCAGTGGGGCGGAAAGTATGAGTTCCTTCTCTCCTGCATAGGATACTGCGTGGGACTGGGCAACGTGTGGCGGTTCCCCTACCTTTGTTACCGCAACGGTGGAGGTGAGCAGCGCACGAGCCCGTTCCACTGTCGCATCAAATGCTTTTAACGCCTGTGTGTGCCTCTGTAATGATTTGTTCCAGTCGTTTATGCGGGAGGCACTCTGTGCCCTGCCCTGGGGCGTGAGCTGTCCTCCTGATCATGCCGACTTATTTGATGCACTCGGTCCAGAGCTCTGCACAGCAACCATGAACTACAACACAAAGCGTGTCCTGATCCTCTAAGAGTAGATGTGTTTACCCTTGATCACACACCAGACATGTGGTCTGCCTTTGTAATCCAGCCTTTCTGTACATTACATCCTCTATGTGAAATCAGACGTGTTGGAGCTTGACGGGGCCGCCACCTCCTGTAAATAGCAGCTGCAGTAGTGGAGGCTCGCCTGCCTCTACAGGCCGTGTTCACGCATACAGCAAGTCATTGCAATTATTGCCCCAGCAGCTTATCCCTCTTTTGAACTGGCATGTTTGTGATCGACACAGGCGTCTTTCTCATCCCATACTTCATCATGCTCCTCGTGACGGGGGTCCCTCTCTTCCTCATGGAGCTGAGTCTGGGGCAGTACGGCGCGGCCGGTCCCATCACTGTGTGGAAATGCTGCCCTCTGCTAAAAGGTGATGACCTCCACTGAATCATTAGATGTTTCACTGCAGTTCTGTATTATCAGTGAAATTCAAATAGTTTCACTCCACACGTGTCTCATGCACTCGTCTGTTTGCTTTCTGTAGGTATTGGGATTGGGATGCTCTGTGTTTCCATGTTGGTGTGCCTCTACTACAATGTCATCATTGCGTGGACATTTTACTACCTGGGCAGCTCGTTGCAGAGCCCTCTGCCCTGGTCATGTGACCATGTGGCCAACGCAGCTATCTGCGGCAACGGCACCTCTGGAAATAGCTCCGCTGGTAAACCTCTCAGCCCCACAGAAATCTTCTGGAAGTAAGTACTGAGCTTGCACGGGACATTTTAAATGCTGATTTATCAAGACCATTTGAAAAACAAAAAAATACATATTTTTTTGCTATTACTAAAATACAATTACTATTATATCGTGAGGAGTCTGGAGAGTGAAATTGGACTGTTTGGAAACATTTGCATTTCAACTTGGAGTACCTTCCTTTGTATTTCTTTGATGACAGGTTTATTAGATTGCTAAACAAGGCGTGTACACATTCAACTTTCAAACACTTGCCCTTCACAATGAATGTTCACTTATAGATTCTTGGCTGTGCCTTCAGAGATGAACTAAAATGCACCAGAGTGTGTAACCCTCTCGTCATGCAGCATCAGTCTGTCAAGCCTGTCGGGATGTTTCACAGCAGCTAAACAATGATGTGACTGATCATTAAAATCAATTGAACACACCTGTTCGACTGGTAGAGAGCAGCGCTTGTTATTCATGAGCTTTATAACCTTTTTAGCCAAATAATTTTGGGAGGCGTGAAGGCTTTTGACTGGTAATACTTTTTGAAATAACATTATATTGCACATTATGACATGTTATACATTCTGTAAAATTTAAAAAAATGCTTTAATATAGGTCATTTAAGGCCAGTGATTGTTCGAGTTCTATTGTATTGGAGCACTTTGATTAGGGAACTATGGCCTGTCAGAGAGTGAGTGCTATCACATCACAAACCCGACAGCCGTGCCCTGTTTGACTGCATTAAAGGCGTGTTCAGGTATGTAATCCAGGTGTGACTTGTCACCCTCTCAGCGAGCGTGTGCTGGGTGTAGTGCACAGCGAGGGTCTGCACGACCCGGGTCCCGTCCGGTGGTCCTTGGCCCTGTGCCTCCTGGTCGCCTGGGTCATCATTTTCCTGTGCATGCTCAAGGGCATCCGCAGTTCTGGCAAGGTGAGTCTGCACACTGTCCATTTTGTCTGCTTCCCAGAAAGAAAAAAACAAAAAACAAAAAAAGGCATACACACTCACGTGCATATACAGTCCCTTCCCTGCTGTATTCTGTTGACCGACCGTGTGGCTGTGTGTTTTCAGGTGGTTTATGTAACGGCGACCTTCCCGTACTTTGTGCTCATCGTATTGATCATCAGGGGTGCCACACTGGAGGGCTCGCTTCAGGGCGTTGCTTTCTACCTCACACCAGACTGGGGCCGGTTAGCTAATGCGCAGGTACTTCTGAAGAAAGACGAGTCTGCAAATGTGGTGCCTTTTAAAAATAACCGCAAGCACTTTAAAGTATGTCCCCGTCTGGAACAATGCAGGTGTGGAACGACGCGGCCTCGCAGATCTTCTACTCGCTGGGTATTGGAGTTGGAGGGCTGCTCTCTATGGCCTCTTACAATAAGTTTGATAACAATGTCATCAGGTGAGCGGAGGCTCTCTTGCTCTGTTTGATCAGTTTTCACCATTTGAAGCGCTCCGCTGTCCTGAATACGGCTCCTTTGATTCCAGAGACACTCTGGTCATCACCACAGGAAACTGTTGCACCAGCTTCTTTGCGGGATTTGCTATATTCTCAATCCTGGGTCACATGGCGTGGCGGAAAGGAGTGCCTGTTGGGGAGGTGGCAGACACAGGTACTGCTTTAATGAGTAATGCTGCAGATCATAAAGACTCGGTAAAACAATGTGATGTTTGATTTCGGCATAATTAGTAAACACTTGAAAGCAGAGTGGTGTGTGTGGTGTGTAGAATTTATCAACATTTTATTCACCACATTGTACCAAGCGTAACAGAGCCTTATCGTGTCGATATCCAAAGCTGTTAGTCCAGAGAAGTAATTCTTTCTTTTATGACATTTACACAGCTGGATGCTGGGAAAATCCCATTTCCAAGTTTACAATGTTAACATGATCAGAAGAAATAAGGAACCGTTCCTCCTCCAGCAGTGCTGCTTTTTTATTGCTTTCAAGGTGTATAAAAAGGAACAAACAAGCTGAGTATCACTTAATTAAACCAGTTGGGAAGTTACAATTGATTTTTCAAATTATATTTATGCACATTCGCGTTTCATTTTTATTTTGTGCTATTTAGATTATTAAAAATCAGTGTCACTGTCGCTATAAAGATGCAAGTGGTCACAGGGAATGTCATTTAAGCCCCATAGGCTTAATAATATGAAAATATATAATGATTTCTCCATCTTCTCTGCCACTTATATCGTATAATCTAAATAATAATCATAATATCAAATTGTATTTGTGCCAAAAGCAAGCCCCTTTCTTCACTTTCACCAAAACGGCCACCCTGTTGAGTGAAATCTGACCTGCTGCTACAAGAAGCTTTTCAAAACCTCACACTTTCGTGATTGGACGCTCTTAGTTTGACTGGATTTCAGATACATTTTCTGCACATACACACAAATTACCTAACAGCACACAATAAGCCCAGAGGTACAAGATTCAGCACTGTGGAAAGAATTCTTCTTTTTAACAAGGACAATTGTCATTATTGCTGTCATTTTATTTATTAGTTTTTTTTCTTTTACTTATATTTATTTGCTTCCAGGTCCTGGATTGGCTTTTGTCGCTTACCCAGAAGCACTTGCTCTGCTGCCAGGCTCGGTGTTCTGGTCCATTATGTTCTTCGTCATGCTTTTTATGCTTGGTGTGGATACACTGGTACGACCACCGTCCAGACAAACATATGAACACAAACTGGGAGCTCTGAGTTGACCTTTGAACATCTTGTCCTTTTTTTTTTTTTTTTTTTGTCTCCCAGTTCGGGAACATGGAGGGCATCACTACGGCCGTGCTGGACGAGTTTCCACATCTCAGAGCCAACACGCTGCACAAGTCCATGTTTCTGGGAGCTCTGTGTTTTGGTTTCTACCTGATGGGCCTCCTGTTGGTGACCGATGTAAGTGCGTTGGAGCTGAGTGAGGAGGCTCTGTGTGCTTGTTCTCTGTGCTCACGCTCATCCATCCCATCCCGTCTGCCTTTTTTGTAGGGGGGAATTTACTGGTTCACTCTCATTGACTCCTTCAGCACTAGTTTTGGCCTCATCATCATCACCCTCTTCATGTGCCTTGGCATCTCCTTCTTCTATGGTATCCCATCTCACTCCCTTTGATTTACTCTCCCATAATCACATCATTTGTTGTGCAGTTACAATCCTCAAGACCCAGAATGATTCTTCCACTTTCAATAATGACTGAATGTTTTCATACTATTGTGATTTATGTATCAGTAATGCATTTTTGATTCATGTTCCTATTTGAATTACTGATATTTTTCAGTAACAGGGTTTTTTAATCAGCTTTTTTGTCTTCATGTAACTGTCCATATCAGGAGTGAACCAGTTTTGTCAGGACATTATTGACATGATCAGCCACTGCCCTCGCTGGTGCACCAAAGTGCTGCTTTACTTCAAAGCATGCTGGGTTTTCTTCACTCCCTTTCTTTTGTTGGTGAGTATCACAATGCCCTGTGCAAACAAGGAATATTTACCTCAGGAGAAGTGTTTCTTTCTCTTGATATTATCATAAAAAGGTTTCCACAATCTGTGTTGAATTTTCCTCTTAACTCAAGTTAATTTTCAACACTTTAGCGACTGTGATTTTCTTTTTTATAAAATCTAAGAAAAGTCTGGGAGTTTTCTGCTTGGGTATTTTGGGCTCTTAATGTGTTTGCATGTTATCACTGAGCATACATCGGTTTTCTCTGGGTACACCAATCTAATCCTAAACTCCTAAAATTGTGTTTGAGGGTTTTTGGTCATTCCAAATGTATTATAGATATGAGAATGTGTGTGATTCCTTGTCTCTCTGCCTTCACTCATAGTTCGCTCGAACTTCTTGCAACATTGAGTTGGAGTTAAGTCACAGCAGACTCGCAGCATTTCTACTGTTTATTACTTACATGATCCACATTATTTCACTATCTCTGTTATGTCTGTTTGCAATTCTTGTTAATTGCTTGAAGTGTTGGGATGAAACATCGCGCTGTCCTTGTTAAAAATACACTTTTATATTTCACAAAAAAAAAAAAAACTACCAAAGAAACAAAAATAACTTCACTCATGCGATATCTGCTGTGACTAACTGTGCGGCGGTATTGACCCTGCCAGTTGAATAATTAAAAAGCAGGAACTGTCATTCAATCTGAGTTGCTCCTGTGGCGTTTCTATGCTGCCCTTCTCATTGTCTCCTCTTCTGTCGCCATTGGACTTGAAATCAGCATCGGCTCACTGTGTGCTTCTCCTTTTGTGCCCGCAGTTCATCCTGTCCTATATCTTCATTGAGATGTACAACACGTCACTCCATTACGGCTCCTATGTGTATCCTCGATGGGGGAAGGCGTTGGGTGTGTGTATGGGCGCGACCTGCTGCCTACAAATCCTCATCTGGGCCATTGTAGCCATCAGCAAAGAAACCGGAACACTGAAAGACGTCAGTATCACCGCCGTGTCGGTCTGTCACTGTGCGCTCGGGTTACGCCTCTGCAGTGGTCACACTGACAGCGCGGCTCACACTCAGTCAGTAGATGAAATGAAATCACCTCTGCGGAGATGTGACCGTCTCTAGCTTTTTTTTTTTCCCCCTCTTTTTTTTCTTTCAGCGTTTCCAGAAAGCAATCCGACCCCTGAATTCCTGGAGGGCAAATACCTCAAACTCCAGCAGGAGGGTAGAGGAGCACATGGAGCCAGAGAGAGTGGAGGGCCCGTTCACGGTCACGCTCACTGATATGGACTACAACGCCATGACATGGGAGGAGGGCAGCCAGGCGTAACGGCACGTGGAGCTGAGAGGATCGCACAACAACGAGCGAGCCTCAGTGGCAAGAAACAGAAGAATTTATTTTGTTATCCGCCCCCAGCGAGGCTCTGGTGGCTGTCCTGCAGGGCAGTGTGGTTTTGTTAATGACTTTATTTATACTATTATAGGTCATTTTTTTTAAAAAAAAAAAGATATATTTTGTAGAATACAAAGTTACAGAAGTAAAGATTGGACTGTGTCCATTTTTACGTTGATGCCTATTTATTGACATTGTATCATGGTACAATGAAAGTTCACTGACAGTGGCCAACAGCACCCAAACAACTTTCTCAACCTTATGGTCAAACAAGATGGAGAAAGCCGGATGTTTTTGCTCCACTGCCCTCAATATCATGTGGTGAAGGTGACGCAGCTCCACTGCGTCAGGAAGACTTTTATTTCTTCTTGAAAAGTGAATCATTGCTAATTTTTAATTCTAGAATAAATGCATTAAAGAATTGAAGTTGCCAAACAAGCTGTTTTTAAGTATTTTGTGTAAGAGTACACCCAAATACCTTGTTGGATTTTAAATGAGGCACGCCACAGAAATTTAGCAATACTATTGTGAACATGCTTTTAATGTTGAACATATGAAAATATTCAGACTACCATGCAAGCACAATATAAGATATGAGAGACAACTTAAGTCTCTGACAGCAAAAGACAAACGTTATTTAGATAAAAGAAGTCAGTTCACACGCTTTGCTGGAAGCTGGAGTTGATAGTTCCTCAGCAGATAAGGTCATCATTGTATTTTTTGTACGGAAATGAAGATGGCATAATGGTTTTTACCGTAACATTTACCTGTTTTTCTTTTCAGTGTTACCTATTTGGAAAATTTAGATGTTTACATCAGTGTGATTTTACCAGTGATGAGAAACTTTAAACATGTATGAAAGTATAAAATGAAGCATTAAAAATAGGAATGCATTACGTATAGACACACCAGGGGTCTGGGTGTAATCTGGTTGGTGATAATTTAGATTTTGCCTTTTCCAAAACCACGTAAGTGTTTACAGGACCTGTGACTGGCTTCTTTCCTCTTTTTTTTTTTTTTTTTTTTTTTTTTTAGTTCAACTTCATCTGAAGGATCCAACCTAATATTACTTACATATATTAGATTGGGGCCACAAATTGTCAAATTCATACGATCTGCAAAACTTTTTCTGTCCAAAATGATGCATAGAGCCGTGCAGAAGGACTGACTGAGTGAGATACCTTTGTAATCTAACCAGAGATGGCACCAAATGCCTTGTGAGGCGAACATGTAATATCATGGGAACAGCAACAAGAATATGGTTGACACTTATTGGTGGGCACACCTGTGTCGTCCAAGCCGCTCAAATAAGACACTGGTTCAGTTTGGATCACTCCATGATCTATTTCACCTTCCCCATGTCTGTTTTTGTGGAGATGATATACTGGCCAAGTCAGGGAAAAACCCCAGGCTTGTGTAAAAATACTCTTATCTATTGTACAACAAGGTAGCTGGTGCCAAGCGGAGGTACCTGAGTCCTGTGAATCACAGCATTATGTGAGAGTCCGTGCACAATGTCTGTTTATTCCAAAGAAAGATTCTGTAATATATTCTGTATTTGCTGCTCCTGTCATCTGGCACAAACAGTTTGATTTTCCCATCTTGTTGATTTGTCCCTCGTAGTTGTATCTTTTTGCATGATGAGGAGGAGCCTGTCAGGCACAGAGGATATCATGAACGAGGATCCTGAACAACTTGTTCTGCTCTATTGTTCACTGCTTCTCCATTTAACTGGAGTGGATGTTATAAAGTAATCCCCAAAATATGCTATTCGCTACTAAAGAATGATTTTTTTTCTAGTAATCCACAGTACTCAAAAGTTAGGCCAGTGGAACTTGTATAGCTCTAGCATCATTACAATGTAGCAGAGGCAAGAATGACCTTTGCCCCCTGGAAGACTGGTACACCTTGAGTCAAACTACTCATCACCTCTACATATAATTATTCTCAGACATCAGTCCATTGCCAGATTAGCCTCTCTCCTTTGGTAGAGTTGCTCGTTATTTGATTTCAGTACCCCCCTCTAAAAACTTCTGCTCTTTCCAATTTCTTTCACAAGCGTTTTCTTACTCCTGTTTTTCTTGTCTTTTAGTTCAGAGCCTTTTCCAAGTGTTAAGCCGTCTTTTTTTTTTGCTTGAACCACATTTCTAGTATTCTAACCACCATGTATCGATTCATCCATCTTTGTTTTATCCAAAAGGGGTTGTGGGGATGCATAGTCTGAGTCTTTACAGTACATCAAATTATTTACATTTATAAAACGATTAGAGTTTAGATTTATGGTGATCACATTGATCTTTGATTTGGCAACTTGCCTCTAAACATCTAAGATGTTTAGCATTCACAGAAACGTATTTTAATAGAGTTCTTGTAATCATATGTTTGACTGACGTTTGAAAACAAAACATGTTATACATACATTATGCCTCTAGAGGGCAATAGTTACACATAGAAGAGTAGACAGAGTAGAGTAGAGTCACCATTTTATGGTAATAAACCAACCCAGTGCGTGATCAGAATGACAGCGTGAATGGTAATGGTTTAAGGGATTACCAGTTACCGGGTGTATACAAGTAGAAAAACATGTATTACCGTTGAGAATATTTTATCTTTGCATGAAACAGCATGTGTAAAAGCACCAATGCAAATCAAACACAGGCACGCTGAAAAAAAAAACAAATTGAATGACCAAAGGTACGTTTTTCGTTACCGCCTGTGTGTAATTTCAGAAGAACCCGCAGAAAGGCTAAATTTGAGCTCCGAACTCCTCACATTTTGGCGGCATAAATGCAAATGAACGGATGTTACGTAGCTCCTTTCCCGCGTTTTCCACTCAGGATTTTGGGTTCGTTCGTTTTTCTTGTCGCGTGATTTGTCATCCCGTTATCGGTATACTGCAACAATGGGTTAGCGACGTAGAAGAGGTTATCTAGCAGATATCCAATGCAAACGTCCGCAATTTTTGTCTGAAACAGATATATGTGAGCATTAGGAACCCAGCGGCCACGCTCGTATCGACTGGGTTGCGGTACAAAACGTGTCGGAACCGCGTCACCCGCACGCCGCCGCGCCCTTCAGGAATAGAAAACGAGCATCCACTGCAGCCCGGTTGAGGAAGTCGGTGGGATTCTGTTGTATTGTTGTCTCAGCACTCGTGCAGTGGGATTTAAACTCCGAAAACATATTTTTTAAATCGTTCGAGACTCCGCTTCGTTTTTATTGATTTAACTAGGCTGCTGGGCGACGGGACACCAAGATGCCACCTAAAAAACGCCACTCTGGGACGAGCCAGAGCAAAGAGCCGAAGCCCGGTGCTGAAAGTGTGTCTGCAGACAAGAAGGACAGTCCAGAGTTATCTGTGAAAAAGTAAGAAAAGTCGTGTTGCCTCTCCCGAACCGAAGTCACTTATCAGCGTGATGCAAACCCGATTTTTACTGACTTACATTTAACATCGTAGCCTCACATTTAACCTGTTTGTCGACCCATGTTATTCCTGCTAAC
Organism: Salarias fasciatus; assembly: GCF_902148845.1. Lineage (NCBI taxonomy): Eukaryota > Metazoa > Chordata > Actinopteri > Blenniiformes > Blenniidae > Salarias > Salarias fasciatus. The sequence continues at coordinate 10,160,419 of NC_043754.1, forward strand.
TAGCATCTGTGGCCGTAGGGCGAAATAATCACTGAGGCCTGAATTTAGAGCTTTAAATTCACGATTTCTGTTTGTGTTATCTCTCACCAGGGTGTAACAGTCAAGTCTTGGTCGTAACATGAACTGTAACACCGTTATAATGTCAGATAGACACCCTGTCCGGTCACCGGCCCCGTTAAGCTAACTGTTGTCATCCACCCAGCATGCAGTCTGTTGTGCTTCATGGCTGTTGCTGTTTTGCCGTGCAGACACAGAGATAAGGATGCGGCGTTCGTGGCTCTCTGCAAGAGCCTTCGTGTGACGGATCCGGTGTGTGATCGAGCCTGGACGCTGTGGAAAGCTGTGCAGGAGTCTATGGATGATGTGACTGTATGTATTTAAATGACTTTACACGTGTATTGTTTTTCGCCCTCTCTACTGGACACTGTTGGAGGTATTTGTCATGAACACTGCTCAGCGTTGTGTTCATAAACATGTCCTTACATCTTTATGTTGGTGCTTTTTGTAGTTTTATTGAAATGACATGATAAAAGATACATCCAAATCATATCTAACAGTATTATCCACATAGGCTTGTAGCAATACTTACAACATTTACATGCTTTAACTCATTTAAATACTTGGGCAGTAAACATTTCCATCCCATTTAGAATATTTAAATTCTAATCCCAGAGACGACCAGGACACACGCCATTTCCTTTTTGTATTCTGTGACTATTATGAACAAGATCAGATGTGTGAGTTCCCAAACGTGGTTACCTTCAAACGTGAGCTGTGTGCCGTTGGAGTCGGATTTTAGCTGAAAATTAGTGACAAAGCTGTTAAGTAAAATCTCTCTAATGTTTTTGGTTTCAGGACAGTCAGAAAAGGCTGTGGGGCGCCTGTCTGTTTGTGTCTGTGATCGACATGGACGTTTCCTGCTTCACCCTGACTCAAGTCCTGAAAGCCGTCAGTCTGGAGTAAGTACTGTTACTGAACTCAGTTCATTATAGCCGCCATCTTGGTGATATGTTACCGATATAGCTGGTGCAAGTGCTGAGATGCAGCTGTGGTGGCTTTCCTTAGAAGTAGAAAACTGTTTTGCAATGTGGGTTTTCTATTAGGAGTGTTTGTCATAATGTTTAAAATTAAAATCCAGCTGTATGTGTCACTTGTGTGACAGAAATCAGGAAACCAAACAACTGTTTACTGGAATCGATGACGCTGATTGACAGTTTTGTTCCTGTTTTTCTTGCTGATAGAGAAATAATATTTCTCTTTGCAGTGTGACACAGTTCATGAGCGTGGTGAGGAAGTTGGACGTGAACCTAGATACTATTAGCACCAAGGTGACCTCAGCTCTGACGCGACTTGAGAAGAAGTATGAGGTGATGCTCGCTCTGTACCAGAGGTTTGAAAAGTGAGTCAACACAGTCTATCAACAGAATGTGAGATTTGTAAAACTGCTAATGGCAAAGTTGTAATTGATTATTTCAATTGTTTTATTTTAGGATGTGCAAGAACATCTTTGTTTTGACTTCTGATGGCAAGTAAGTTTGAGATTGATCTGTGAGGGAGGTGTGTTTGTCTTTTGATTGGTAATGATTGAAAGATGTGCTGGTGTATTTATCATGTTTCACTCTCTCGTGTTTAAGGGAAAGGGAAACTTTGCGGACATGCTGGACGATGTTCCTCTTGGCTAAAGGTAGGTTTAAGTGTACGAACAACGTCAGAACAGGCAGGATGGAGCTGATAACACGCTTCGTGAAAACACATTTCAGTTGTTCCGTCGTCCTCTTTTCATTTTTCCTTTCTCCGTTGTGCGCCGCTGTAACGATCGGATTTATCGGAAAATGTTTCTGGTTACAGTTCTGTTGTTTGTCATGTGGCGTCTGTAGGAAGGGCCCTGCAGATGGAGGATGACCTGGTCATATCGTTCCAGTTGTTGCTTTGCACGCTGGAGTTGTTCATCAAGCGCTGCTCTCCAGAACTTTTGCAGCCTCTTTACAGTAAGCTTATTGTCTTTTAGAGACTTTTAAATCAAAGATTCTCTTCTGGTAGTAACAATGATCATGTTAGAAATGGTAAAGTGTATTAAAAGCAAATCTCAATGGTTCACAGAGATTTTGATTTGCATTCTTTCAGAATCGGCCATCAGCAAAGTTCAGAGTCCCCCCACACGGATATCTCGTCGTAACCAGAGCAAAGCCAAACCCCGAGCTCCGGACCCCGAGGTGGACGTGCAGCTCCTCGAAACCCTCTGCAAAGAGAACGAATGCAACGCTGAGGAGGTCTGCCTGGTCTTCTTATGGTCCTCATACACACACAAGCTCCCTCGGCTTCTTTGCGTCTCATGTAATCTCCTTCAATTTCATTTCCAGGTGAAGAACGTTTATCACACCAGCTTCACGGCGTTTCTCGACTCCATGGATCTCTCAAGATCCTGGGATTTTCCTCAGGTAGGCCCGATCGTCACGTCATCTGCCGCATTGTTTGATCACTGTTTCCACTGGTTATCTCTTCCTGCTTTGCTTCTGCCTCATGTTTGTTTTCACGTACACAGTGTCAGGAAACTGTGTATTCAAGCCACAGATCCTTTGTAGTGTGTGGCGGTGATCTATTGGAGGGGCAGGTATTAAAACAATGGAGACCAGGTGCTGCTGTTTGCTGAGGCTGACACTGTGAATTGCGCTGGGCACGTTTATCTTATTGTGGACAGATGGTGTGCGTTATTCATCTAACTGACTTATGTAAATAATTTGCAAGTCTCACCTTATTGGTTTTAAATTGAGGGTCTGCATCATGTGGAAAAAGTCATAAATCAGTGAAGGGCTCAGACCATTAAAAGAGAACAGCTTCTCAGTCCTGGACTGTGAGATATCAGGCACAATTTTAGGAATTTTACAATATATTGTGCAGCCTGACCTCTGAATCTTTCACAAATGATGGATGTGTTAAATGGCATAAGTGCAAATATAATGTCACATTTTAAAATATGAATACATTTATGTTTTTCTTCCGTGCCGCTGCTGTAGATCTGAGCAGACAGGCGATGCCAGTGAACTTCAAATGAAATCTTGTGTTCAGACCTGTACGTCAGATGGAGCCGGCCTCTGATTAGACTCTGCCTGTGATGTTTCACCGCAGGTGAACGTCGCAGACCAGCAGTACGAAGAGCACTACCTCAAGAGCAGAGACATCGACGGACGGCTGTTTTTCGATGGAGACGAAACCGTCTTTGCTCCAAAAGTCCAGATGTAATTAGTCTCCTTCGTCGTTCAGCATTCTGGTGTCAATTCATTGAAATGCTTTTCAGGAGGAGTGCTGAATAATCCCTCCTGCGTTCAGATCCCAGGTGGAGAGAACGCCGAAGAAGAACCCGTCGGACGAAGAGGGTTCGCTCGTCCCTCCTCAGACGCCCATCAGGTCAGCAGCAGCCTGTCGCACGTCGTTTTTCATCAAGTTAATCCAGAGACTGAGACTGGAACCCCGTTTAGCTGTGTTTCTACAGCCTAGAAGATCCTGTTGAAGTTTGAGTGAATTTACACATTTCACATCCAGTTTGGAAAAATGCCATGTCTGCACCGTGACGTTTAAATGTCTGGTGTGGTTCGGCGTGAGAGGTGTTGTCTGAAAGTGTGTCAGGATTCGGGGGTGAATGTGGTTGAGATACGTGTAAACCTGTATCTTGTCAGAGAGACTCAGAAAGTGATAAGAACAGTGTTGAAATTTTAGTCATTTTGTAAACACATACGCATAAATCAATAGATGCGAAGAAATCATGAAATGCAGCACATGAAATAAATGAAAGAGTCTGGAGCAATCAGAGGTGGGGTTCGGCTTAAACATTTATCAGACAGACCCTTATTCAGTTATCCAAAGAATAAAGAAGCAAAACAAACAAAGAATGAAATAATTTTGCAAACAAGTACATGAAAGATCTGAAGAGTTTAACCGTTGTCGTTCTGGTCATATAAGAACATTTCAGTCATAACCAAAAGATGCACCAGATTACAAACTGACGTAATTTAAAGAGAAGGTCCTACATCAGGATGTTGTTTTAATTCAGAGTATAGCTGCTGGATTTCACCCCAGCTTTTGCAGCTAAAACACTCCAGTTTTTTTTCATTATTCAATATGCCAGACACAAAGTGTTATTAAATGAATGAATAAATAAACGTCTTCATATTGGAGTTTGGAGTTGTTCAGTTAAATTCTGTTTTAAAAAAACAACTTTTTTTTTTTTTGTGCCCAAGTGGCAAATTTAAGGCACATTAAGGAGACAGTCTTCTTATTGACGGACTTGTTTCCTCTAAATCTCCTCAGAGCTGCCATGACCTCCATCCAGATGCTGAGAGGCGACCTCACGTCTACCGGCGACCAGCCGTCCACCACCCTGGCAACATATTTCAAAGTGAGTCTCCAGAAAAGCCAGCGGGGGTTTCCCACCGACGCTCAGATCAACCTAACATGATATATTCCTGCTGCTTCTCTCCTCCCGTCTTCAGCAATGCACCGTGGACCCGACGCAGGACGTGCGGAAGCGCTTGGAGGCGCACGGTCAGGCTTTCAGCCAAAGATTCGGTCAGGCGGTCGGCCCGCACTGTGTGGTGTACGGCCGGGAGGTGAGAGCTCCGCGTTCCAGAACTGAAGCAGGATCAGTGGCGGCAAGATTTCATTTATGAACAAGGTTGATATATTTTTTCTTTTCCATCTTTCAGAGATTTTCCCTCGGTGTCAGAAAGTATTACCAAGTAATGGAGGCCATGCTTAAATCGGTACAGTTATTCACTCCTCTTGCTTTCTTCTTTTAATTTATTTTTCTAAAGTAGTTTTAAAAGTCATCTCTCCTGATATTCACTCTTTTTTTTTTCCTATCTAATAGGAGGAGAAGCGACTGTCGGTGCAAAATTTCAGGTATTTTTATTTTCCAATTCCACAGAGATGAGTCCTTTCCCTCAGTTGAACATTGGAAGTTCACTCATGCTTTCTTTATTGTTAACATGCTCTGAATCATGTGGTTTCCCCTCCAGTAAACTCCTCAATGACTCCACATTCCACACGTCGCTGTTGGCCTGCGCTCTGGAGGTGGTCATGGCGGCATATGGAGGTAAACCCCACAAACACTGTGAGAAATGTTATAATGTGACGGGTTGTAATGAGGTTTGCTCCGTGCGGACAGTGAGCAGTTTCAAAAACGGAGGCTACAACCCCGGAGGGGGCGAAGCAGCCGACAGGGACGTGTGTTTCCCCTGGATCCTCGACGTGTTCGACCTCGCCGCTTTCGACTTCTACAAGGTCATCGAGAGCTTCATCAAGGCCGACCCCACTCTGAGCAAAAACATCATCAAGCACCTGGAGACCTGCGAGAACCTCATCATGGAGAGGATCGCGTGGAGGACGGTCAGTTTGCCTGCAATTCCCACATAAACTGACATGCAGAATATAATCCAAATATTTTTACAAGTCCAGAAGAAGAAAAACAGACATTTACACTTAAATTAAGGCGACTTTACATATTGTTACATGCATACTCATCTCACTTTTTTCTTTATTTCACAAACACAATTAGCATATGTTGAAAAACATATTTCAACAATCTCAGCTTTTCTTTTTTATTTGGTGATCGTCTGAGCGCAGATCTTATTCCCATGGTTGCAATTAGTTGTATTAATTAATCAAACCCGTCTGGGATCCTCTTGAAGAGCCAGGTGCTCTGGCACCTTTGATTCACTGCTGTTACGCAGCGGGGAGGAAGGAGTTTCTCTCGAGGAACTGAGGAAGTCTCACAGTGACAGCCACCGCTGTGAGGACGGCTGCGAAGGCTTAAAGAGAAATCTGTGAAGTCTGATATGAAAGAGAGCAAATTGCAGCTGAGGCTTTTTATTACGCCGATTTTCAAGCCTAACAGTCACTGGCGAACAAATGACTGCAGGTATATTTGCTAATTTGCAGATTTCTGGTCTACTGAAGGGATTTTTAGTTCTTTTTTGGTCCTCCTGTGATCAGTGTGAGTCACTGGCTGCCGCTGCCTCCGCCGCTGGGCGTCTCCCTGTGCACCAGGCTGCTGGAGAAGTAGTAGACGAGCGGGTTGAGGCAGCAGTTGAAGCTGGCCAGGGAGAGCACGACGGGGTGCGCGGCCTTGGTGAGCCTGGCCAGGCCGCAGTGGGGCAGCAGCTCCACGTGCGTGAGCGTGTACCCCAGCAGGTTGACGTGGTAGGGCAGGAAGCACAGCAAGAAGACGGCCAGCACCCAGTAGATGACCGTCAGCGTGCGCCGGCGGCCGCGGCGGCAGCGGCGGCGCCTCGGCCGGCGCAGCACCCGCAGCACCCTGCAGTAGCTGTAGAGCAGCAGCAGCGCCGGCAGCAGGAACGCCGCCAGCACCAGGCCCAGCACGGCCAGGATGACGGCGCGGTGGCGGCGCTCGGACGGGTCCAGCAGGCACGGCTCGCTCGGACGGGCGGCCGCCGAGCGCAGCAGAGGCAGGCCCACGCCGAGCCCCAGCACCACGCACCAGATCCCGCCGCTCACCGCCCGGGCCACGCGCAGCCGGCGCGCCGCCGACGCCAGCGGTCGCACCACCGCACAGTAGCGGTCCACCGCGATGCACACCAGGAAGAAGATGCCCCCGTACAGACTGATGTATTTGACGACGAAGGTGACCTGGCAGTACGCCGCGCCGGGGGTCCAGCCGGACGCCCGGGCCCTCTGGTGGTAGTAGTAGATCCTCAGAGGCAGAGAGATCACGAAGAACAAGTCGACGGCCGACAGGCTGGCCATGTAAACCGCCGTGCTGTTCATGGCGCCGGGGGAGACGCACAGCCGGCGCACGGCCAGGCCATTGGTGGCCAGCCCCAGCAGGAAGATGACGCTGTAGGACACCTGGTAGAAGGTGAAGCGGTAGCTCGTGTCCACGGTGCAGTTGGACAGAAGCGAAACTGGTTTGGCGGTCAGATCCGTCACGTTCAGCAGCTCCATGTCTCTAAAACTACTCCCACAACTTTCACTGTGAGGCTCGCATATCTGCAGAAAGGAAGCACGTGATGAAAGAAAGTTTCATGACTTGAGTTTCAGTATTCCTCACAACGTTACACTTTCCCTCAGTACATTTGAACACAAATATCTGGAGTTTTCTCCTCATTACTTTGTACAAATTGGCTCTTAACTCCCGTTTAATCTGAAGCTGTTTCAAATCAGAAGTTACCAATACTGAAACTGCAGAAACCAGAACTTTAGGACTCATTGAGTAACAATACTTCACAAACAAAATAAAATACAAATGAATAAAAGTTATTCATTCTGATAATCAGTATTAAAAAAAAAACAATACTTCTAATTGGGAAATAGGTAAAAAGTAAAGATAATGTGCATCAACAGAGTTCATAATTTTTTTTTTTTTATTGGATGAATCTATACTTTTACTTTCGACCAAGCCTTTTCAGAGGCGTCGTGTTCTCGCGCTGACGTAAATAGTGTGAGTACTCATAGTATTTGTCACGTCAGAACATGACCGGGAGCAAATTGGATTTCAATCAGAGCTTCCTGTTCTCATAAAGAATGCAAACATTACGTTTCATTACAAGGTAAAGCTAAAGAAACACCCCACAATATCATTTTATTAACATTTCGAATCCACCTTTACTGCAGCTCATAAACAGGAGTTTTGTTTAATTTCACCAAGATGTTAATTTACCAAAGTTTATTGCTTATAAAAAGTAAATATCCTGTCAAATATGCTTCAGTCACTTTTGAGGTGGAACTTAATCTAAATGTGCGTAATTATAGTTTGATAGATTCATTGTCCTGACTGGGATTTTCCCTTCTGTTGACACAAAACACTCATATATCACTGTAAATTAAAAAAAAAAGTAGCTGAGCTCCCGCTGTTGCTCGCGATTATATTTTAGTGCTAATCCTCAATTCCCTGTATATCAATGGTTCTTTCATAATGCAGCCATAAATGTGTGAAATTAATCTCAAAAATAAGCTTTAACTGTATTTGCTTACTGTGTAGTCAGTGACTTATTCATTTGCATTCATTAAATTCCTTGAGAGCAAATATCTAATTCAAACAGTGCTATTATTCCAATGTTATTGCTCCAATTTTTATCAATTTTTTTTAATTTTTTTTTTATCAAGCCTGTCGTAATCTATTACGTAACGACTGCTTAAAACACAGCATGTGTAATCACAGTATCACTATGGATAAAACTTGACTCACCTTTTATCAGGATCAGTATAACGCCCGTCTGAAGGTACCGATAGTCAGGATCCATTGATGGCGCACACAGGTCACGGCCACGCTCCCTCGCCGTCTCCCGCCCCGTCCACCCTCCTCCTCTCCTTATCCTGCCCCGCACGCTGTCGCTGCCCATTTTAAATGGGGTTTTATGTTTAGGGAGCGTTAAAAATTCAGATGTCACGGTTAGTTTGAGGACCGGCGGATGTTGACCAGCTTTTCTTTCACCTCGGGCCCATTAAAGCCGCCCGGGATTGTTTCATTACCTGGACGGCGGGAGTCGCGTTTACGACTTCTTGTTGAAAACGAGCAGCGGTGATTGGGGTTGATCATTAACGACGCGCCCGGGCCGACGGACAGAGCCATCGCGGTGCATTGCAGGAATGGATTTTATCATGCCGTTGATGTTGTAACTTTATATTCAGGCTTGGGACGCGAGCCCTCAGGAGAAGAAAAGTTAACCTGCAGTAGATTTCCGCCCATGATAACGTTTTCATTCCTCAGTCAAAAATCAAGCTGCGCTTTTTTAATATGCATGCACACTTTACACAAATACGATTCACCTCACATCAGATTATTGAATGCACACCGCTGTGACAGTTCAGCTTTGGGCGGCCGCTTTTGTTTTTCATCACCGAACAAAGTTACAACACAGCGTGTGACGAAAAAGCGATGTGCAGTTTATTTATGATCCGCAGAATCCGGCTCAGGTAAGTTTTTCGGAGGAAGAACTGGTCAAATGCCAAAATACTTTCCAGCCTCTGTGCTCGATTTTGTCAACGTTCTTCTCCAGCTGGAGGCGTGTTGTTGCTCGCCTGCTTTGCTTTTGAACAGCCCGTCTCACCGTCGCGGCTGTGGCTGTGGCGGCGGCGGCGGCGGCGGTGATGAGTCCTCCCCTGTCAGGGCAGACCCTCAGGCAAACCTCTTCAGAGGAATGCAGCAGTGCTCCGTCTTGCAGCCGCGGCTTCCACGAGAAGAATTTTATCTTGCGTTCGCTGAGCAAAGGCTTTCAGCTTTTTTCAGCCTTGCAGAGATTCTCAGTACAGAATGTTTTCGTCTGCAACTTTCAATGAAGCTAATGTCTGCTTCCCGACTTACTCAGGAGTTATCAGTTTATTGTTAAAATGGCAGCATGCGCCCTCTCAAACTTCAGTTTTGTTTTCAGCTGTGTATTTTGAGAACACCATGTCTGTTCCAGTCTACATTAGCAGGACCAGATCAACCTTCAGTTGCATGAGTTGGATGTTTGTTTCACAGTCGCTTTAGGGTTCATGAATATTTGGACGTTGATAAAGTTTTAGTATTTTGACTCTGTCATAAAGTTTTACATTTTTTGCTATGGTCTGAGGGTGTTTGCATACAAATCTGGTGAAATGTGTTACAAGACATTGCATAAGTACCAGCTACACTTTGTTTTTAGATGCAAAAAAAATATTAGAAAATGACTCAGCTGACCCACGACCATGTTTGTTTAATTACCCAATTGTTTCCCTTACAATAAATAAGGTCAATAAAAATAATAGTAATTATGCTTTATTAGTTTCTGTAATTAGTTCTGGTCCCATTAAAAAGATTTAAGGCACATATAAACAGTTTTGGTAATTTGTTTACCTAGTCTGGATGTAAATATCCACAGGTCAAAGCTGAAAGTTTTCACATGAAACACATTAGAATTGTTTGTCTTCAAACCCAAAGTGACGTGTCCAGAGCGTCAGCGTTTTTTAGTTCCGGTGCAGGGATGGACATGCTTTCATGTTTTCCACCTATTCAGACTCGTCTGATGAAAGACTTTTGTCAGCAACAGTGCAGCACTGCTTTTTTTTATTCACCACGCCTGTAGTTCATACATTTGTATAAAAAGCAAACAAAAAAAGGAAACTCAATCGCCGTTCATTTAACCAAGCATAGTGCCTGCTTCTGTATTGTTTGTGCTTGTATGACTAATTGGTCTATACAAATAATTTGGGTACACCCAATTAAAAAAAAAAAGGCTCATTTTAAACTAGCACCCTGTCTGAACCAAAGACTTCACAACAAATCGAACAGGCAGTGAAATTCTTATTCAAATGTTTAATTCTCTCGAGAAATACAGGTAATGCGTTCTTATAAAATGTTTCTATGGAGACAAAAATCACGAATCAGTTTGGAAAAGCACATCAAAGTACATGAAACGGCTGTAATACTGGTTCAGGCTGGTGACAGTAACACACACACGCAGCACCGCCTGTCTTTTCACGAGGAAGAGTAAGTTCTACCTTGCGTTGCCACCCCGATGAAGGGGTTTTTATGCCGCCACACACCAGCGTCGGAACGCTTCCTCTTAAGTCTTGGCGTGTCCAGCAGCTGGGAGTGACTCCTTAGCAACCGCTTTGTTTGTGTTGGTTCTCGGCCACTCTGCCTCCGCCTGTGATTCAGATCGAGTTCCGGGCCGGGACTCGCCGATTTATCCAGCGTTCAGACGGTGGACTCGCTGTCAAACACCTTCTCTCGCAGAGTCCTCAGGGTCCTGAGCGTCGAGGACGGGCTGCTCTGCGAGCTGTCCCCTTGCAGTCTGTCCAGCAGCTTGGCGCCGTTGTACCACACTTTGGACTTCCGCTTGACGGAGCTCTGAATGGTCTCCGACGTGAAGTAGTAGATGACCGGGTCGAAGCAGCAGTTGGTCACCGCGATGCACAGGGCGATCGGGTAGATGGTCCTGACCACGTCCTCTGCGTAGCAGCCCTTCAGGACTTTGGAGCGCACCATGGCGTAGAACATCAGGTTGACGTTGTAGGGGATGAAACAGAAGCAGAAGATGATCAGGTGCACCAGGATCATCCGCAGAATCTTCTTTTTATTGAGGCTCCCGCCGCGGGTGAGCGTCTGGGGTTTCCTCAGGGTCCGCAGCACCATGATGGAGCAGAAGACGTTGACCATCAGCGGGATGATAAAGCCCACCGTCTCGATGAACACCACCACTTTGGACAGCTCTGACTTCCACTGCTTCTTTGAGTAGTTCTCAAAGCAGAAGTGTGTGGAGGAGTTAGTGTTGTTGGGCGACGTGGTGTCCAGGAGAAACCCCGTGGGAATGCTTCCAGACAGAACCATCACCCACACCATGCAGCAGGCCACCTTGGCGTTCCTCTTAGTGCGGATCGTCTGGGAGCGGAACGGGTGCACGATGGCCAGGAAGCGGTCGACGCTGATGCAGGTGAGGAAGAGGATGCTGCCGTACATGTTGGTGTAGAAGAGCGCCACGGAGATCTTGCAGAGCACGCTCCCGAACAGCCAGTCGCGCCGGACAAAGTACACGATCCGGAACGGCAGGCTGAGGACGAAGAGGGAGTCCGAGACGACCAGGTTGATCATGTAGGTCGTGGTCTCGTTCCTCATCTTCAGCGTGCAGCTGAAGATGTACACCGCCACCATGTTGAAGATGAAGCCCACCACAAACACCAGGCTGAACACCGCGCTGTACAGAGGGTACTTGAAGTCATCGCTCTTATCGCACGGGTACTGGGCAGTGCTGTTAGACATCTTGAGACGAGGCAGTAGAGACGTTCATGCGGAAAACGTCCACAGTTGTGAGTTCAGCTTGTTAATTCCACCAGCAGGGCTGAAGTCTCACCAGCTACATACTGCTGGGAATGAAAGCAACTTAAAACAGCTCAGAAAACGGCTTTGTCAGCATATAAAATCCTTCACGTGCGTTGCCTTGGTTGAATTCTGTCCAGCTCATCCTGCCATCCTCATTTACGTGAAGTTCTCAGCGGCTCCAGCTTCGCTCGGCAGAAGAAGAGTCTTTCTCCTGAGAGGAAGGCGTCACGTGGTTCCTCCGCTCCTGTTGTTCTCCTCCAGCTGCCGATCGTTACTCTGCTCCCGCTCGCCGGCAAACCTGAAGCCTCGCAGCAGCCTGGAAGTCTGACGCCCCGACTCAAAGAATTCACTGGACTGTTGAGAGCCGGGGGAGGAGCCTCGGCCGGGGCCAAAGTCCTCCCACTGCCACTCCGGATTTGAATATTGAGACATCACATTTTAATATTCACCTCTGTGCTTTCATGTCTGCCAGAGTCGATTCAGATTTGAGAGTATCTCACCCCTTCAAGATTTATTAATCAACCATTTTCTGTATGGTTTGTCATCAGTATTTCACTGTTTTCGTTTCACGTCACCAGATGTTATTGAAGCGACCGCAGGACAAGTACACTTTTGAAACGTGTCGGTTGCGTCAGCGGGGTGTGACAAGTGTGTCATGAGGAATGTGCTGAAGGCTTGTTTATACCTGCACACACTGCTGAGTGGGAAACCACACCTCCACACACACACACGCGCACACACACACACACACACACACACACACACACACACACACACACACACACACACACACACACACACACTCATCCGGTGAGCTCGCCTCTGGGTTCAGTCTAAACCTATGTGTTGATAATCACGTGCACCCTCAGCGGCTTGTTTGTGCAAAATTAAAAAAAGAAATTAACTCTGAGCGTCTCCACCGATTAAAAGAGTTGTAAAAAAAATTTGTGAAGGTTATTATTTTATGTGCGGCGTGTGTTTTAAAGGTTTTCTCATCCTGTAAGGACTGTAAGTCCTTCACTTGTTGGTCAGAAAGGCATTTCAAACATAAGAAGATACAAATTTAAAAAAATTAAACTGATAAACTAGGAATAGAAAAACAAAAAACAAATGAAAGCCTCATAATGCAGCGATAGGTTAGTTGATTGTTTATTAACACCCCAAAACAACGTCAGCTTGCTTATTTACTGGACCTCCTTTTGGCTTCCTCTCTAGAAGAAAAGGCTGAGGATCGATTACAGTACTGATCAGCAGCCAGATGGAGGCAGTGCTGGTAATTTTCTTTGATTTAAAAAGCTAATTTGAAAAAAAAGAAAAAAGAAAAGGGCATTGTTGTTTGTTTTACAGTTTTAAGAAAAGTGACAGATTCATAAACAATCCATTCATAAAGTAGGATCTTTTATCTGTAATTTCTCACCTCGGCTGCCAATAAATGGTATCTCTCCTGCACTGATGTGTATCTCGGTGTGAAGATACTGTCGAGATTTACACGTGTCACGTGTGAGAGCATGCTTGAGATACTGAGTCCTGCATATGTTTAGATTTTCATATAAATTAGCACAATGTGTTCTCGTTTTCATTTCTAAGTTATTGTGTTTCATCTGTAATTCCTGACGGCGGGGAGGATTCTCTCGTTGTGACATAAACACTGAGCGCCGGTGTTTCCGTGTCTGCAGGGCTCGCCGCTGTTCGAGCTGCTGAAGCAGGAGCACGAGGGCGGGGCGGCGGAGCAGGTGGAGACCCCGGCCAGTTTCAGCCAGCCGCTGCAGCACAACCACACGGCGGCCGACCTGTAAGTCCGTCTGTCCGCCACTCTCCAGTAAAATCCGCTGATTTCTAGACCCCGTCACGCTTCTCTACGTGGTTGTGAAATAACCTGAGTCATCGAACGTAATCTGATTGGTACTTTCCAGGACTTCCACTCCTCACTGGTCCTTCCACGTTATGGAAATTTTAAGGCATGGTATTGATGGCGTAATACACTCGTCCTTCTGCCTTCGCAGATATCTGTCCCCCATGCACCCGGGCGTCCGCGCGTCGCCTCCGGAGTCTCCGGCCACGCCGGCCACGCCGGCCACGCCCAGCTCCCAGGCTTCCTTCCAGGCTTCCTCCCAGGCTTCCTCCCAGGCTTCCTCTCAGGCTGCCAGCCTCACTCCACGACTCCCCAAGTCCAACTCCCTCAGCCTCTTCTATAAAAAACGTGAGCTGTTTTTCGAGTGGATGCGGTCTTGAGATGAGTGATCAAACAAAAGCTTTTCTCTGACGTCTCGACTGTAAAGTGAAAGAAAAGTCAAACTTTGTTGGTTTCATTTTAAGTCAGTTGCATAATATTGAATCTGACTCATTTATTTCCAGGAAATCAATCCTGAATACATAATTACTACAATAGAAACAAATATAACAGTTGTTGGTGCCCTCTTGAGCCTTTTGGTTATGATGATTTTAAGTTTCATAGGTTTAAAGAAGAGGAAAGAAATGAGGTTACATATATTTCTTTGCATTGTGCTGCAGTCCTTCGTATTTCCCGCTGTTCATCCTGCTTTCGCTTTATCGCTCTGGGTTTTTTTTTTTTCCCCTCACTGCAGTGTACCGCCTGGCCTACACCCGGCTGAAGACCCTCTGCTCCTACCTGCTGTCCCCCCATCCTGAACTGGAGCCCATAATCTGGACCCTGTTCCAGCACACCCTGCAGCACGAGTACGAGCTGATGAGAGACCGTCACCTCGACCAGGTAACTTCAGCCTGAACCGTCTTCATCCTTTACTCCTGTTTCCATGCTTCGTTTTTTTTTTCTTTTTCTTTTTCTGTTTTTAACCAAACTCTTCGCTCCCACAGCTGATGATGTCGGCCATGTACGCCATCTGCAAAGTGAAGAGTGTTGACCTGCGCTTCAAGACCATCGTCACGTCTTATAAGAACATGTCCAACACCAGCCAGGAGGTGGCGCCGCCTTTTCAAAGAGTCCTCATATTTTATGCCGTTGTGTATAAACTCCACGTTTAATTGTGCCTCCGTGACTCTTCTTCGCAGACCTTCAAGCATGTGTTGATCACCGACGGCCACTATGACTCCATCATTGTTTTCTACAACCAAGTGTTCATGCAGAAGCTGAAAACCAACATCCTGCAATATGCGTCCACCAGAGTGAGACCCGGCTTCGGTTTAATCTTACGCCATCAGAGAAATGTGCACAATCCGTCTAACTGTTGTTGTTTTCCCAGCCGCCGACACTCTCTCCGATTCCACAAATACCGCGCAGCCCCTACAAGTTCCCCAACTCCCCTCTGCGCGTGCCGGGGAGCAACAACGTGTACATCTCCCCGATGAAAAGCCCCCGCATGTCTCCGGGCATCATGACCCCGCGCTCCAGGTCAGCCCGCCGTCTTCATGCTCGGCTGAAGTTTTCCCTTTCAGCCGGCCTGCGAACCGGCCCCCTTCATCAATATATTTTTGGGATTTTGGAAATAATTCAGATTATTGCTTGCTGGATTTTCGTTGTGAGTCCCTCCCTTGTTAAACGACAAACCTCAAACTGATTTTGGCCCTTTGCAGAATGCTGGTGTCGATCGGCGAATCCTTCGGGGTGAGTTCCTCTATGATCAGCTCCGTTTCAGCCGTTTCCATCTGCGGCGTCTGTTGTGTTTTTCTCATTCAGAGTATTTTTTTTCCTTCTCGTGCAGCAGTCCAACCGCTTTGAGAGGATCAACCAGATGGTCAACAGCAGCGAGCGCTCCTTCAAGAGGACCCTGGATCTCGGCTCCACTCCAAAACCCCTCAAGAGGTTACGCTTTGATGTGGACGGGCAAGACGAAGCCGACGGCAGGTTGGTTACAGCTCCCGCCTGGAACTGCAGCACTGCAGCTGCTGACTCAAGTGTTGTGTATCAAAAAACATATCCTTAAATGTTAGAATTAGGGAATAGGGATTTAACAGGTGCTTTTCTCAGAGGCAAAACTCTAACATCGTTTCTTATTTCAAAAATATTGTAACAGAACATTACAATATAAATACAATAGAAATATTGAACCATAAGTAACACACAGGTTCAAAGGATAAGTTTTTTTTTTTTTTGTATTCACATATTTAAGCCACACTGACTGTACACATTTACCACACCATCATTGGATCACATGTGGAGTCATTTGGGCCTATATGACCAGGATGAACAGTTAAAGAGATTGTAAATGTTCATTCACAGCATGCACGGCACCCCCTAGTGGTGTGGCATGAAAACTCCATATTTTTCAACATGCTGTTGAAACACTGTTGCACATTGTAGTGTAAACAGGGCCGAATTTGTTATAAATGAACCTTTTTCCTTTTTCTTGATCGTCTTGTTATAAACGGCAAAATATAATTCTGATGCAGCAACAAAGCTCATGAGTACATGGAAGCAGCACCTTGACTGAGTAGCCAGCTTTCTCTTCACGTGATCGCTTTTTATTCAGTCGCTTTTGCTGCATTACATGCTTTGGAAAAAATAAAACGGTGCAATAATAAAATAAAGAGCACAACTTCAATAAAAAGTTCACCTTATATTTTCTGTCCTGCAGTAAATCTGGAGGAGACTCCACACTCATTCAGAAGCTTGCAGAGATGAGTAAGTGACCACAGATCGATGCGTTTCGTCTCGGCCTCTCGGTGGTTTTGCCCCCAGCCGGGTGGATTTTGGATGCAGCTCCTCATTCCAGATCTGTGTTCTGTGTTCGTCTCCCCCTCGCAGGCTCCACCCGGAGTCGCATGCAGGAGCAGAAGATGAAGGAGGACGCCGAATCAAAGAAGGATGAACTCTAAAACCTGCTGAACTGACCTGCACTGTTTGCTTTTGTTTTCTTAAAGGTCACACACAAAGTGAAGCCGAGCTTTTCTGTACATTTAGCCTGATTTTAGTTTGTATTTAACTTTGAGGATTTATATGTGAATAGAGAGGACATCCTCCTCTTTTTTTTGTTTTTTTGAGACTTTATCTGGGTGTTTTTACTAAATGATTGACATTTCATTTGGATTTAATTAGGGAGAAGATGTTTGCTTTTAAGAATGTTCATTTAAATCGCATAAGAAATAATAGTTTGTTTATTTTTGCAGAAAGAACTGCAAACACACAGCTGGTCCTTGCGTTCTATAACTGACAGAAGTTTTGCTGCCATCAGGAATTTTTTTTTAAACTGTCGCTACAGATTTTTGACATTTCAAATGTCTCCATCATGATGCAACATTTTAAATGTTAAATCATGATTACACCCTGCGAACGGGAGTAAATGTCATTTGCGGAGATGGGCTCTCCATGAGGAACAGTAACGCTTTTTTATGCTTTTTTTTTTTTTAAGCAACATCTTCTGAAAGTTTCGTTCATGCGAGAAAAACTTGAACTGTTGAACGTTGCTCAGAGGAAAGTCGTGTGCATGATTTCTACACATCCAAAGTATGTGCAGTTTACAGGAAGTGCTGAGCTTGAATCATGAGTCAATAAGGTCAGTTTTGGTGTGATCCTAAATTAGTGCAAAGCTTCTTCTCATGTCGCAAAACTTAATTAATATTTTGATACACTCGCTCACGTTATCGGGGGATTTTTGGAAGCAGGAACAATGTTTTGAAGAAAAAAAATAAGTAAATGAACAGGAAATTTCTACTTTAACTTCACTTCAGTGTAAAATATCACTTAAAGAGTTTTGAAAGTAATGCACATATTTCCTAAGAACATTTTTTTTTTGTACTTTATTGTGTAAAGTTTACCACACGTAGGTTTTTCGACGGTCATGACTCCAGTGGCGGGTTTCTTTTGGTGCGCAGTAGCCAAAGCGAGCGTTCAGTTATCGCCCACCGATCAAAGGTAAAGAAGAGGTTCAGTGTGTTTTCTGGCTTTGTTACAGGTTTGTTTTTATCTCACCGCCCAGTGTGTGGCGTCACAGAGCTGTCATTACTGTAGATCTGCTGGTTTGATAGACTTGGATTTTCACCCGGAGAAAAATAGTTTGTGGTTGTTTTAGGCCGTTTATATTGTTCCCTCTAACTGATGAAGAGGCTGTCTTACTTTAAAAAGAAAATCACTCATTGACTGAAATAAATGACACTTGACACCATTTTCTTTTTCTCCCTTTTTTTCATTAGGACATTTTTCAACTTTGAATAAGATTTAGCACTGGGAAACTTGTTTTGATGGCATGCTCATATGACGGACGAGGTGTTCGTCACACTGCAGTGTTAAATGTTTGTGCTCATTTGTGCTGCACTTCCTGTTTCCAGCAGGCGACGCCGCGGCCCACGGTGGTTGTCGTCATGCGGCCGTGACGAGAACCCGACTCTGACGCAGCGTGCAAAAGTTTGAGGTCGATATTTACTCTGCCCTTCCTTCCTCATGGCCAACATCAAACTTTTCAAGTGCGTTTAGGACCTCAGACGTGTTTGCTTTTTCATTTTTTTCTGTGCAATTTTTCTGCAATTCTAAAGATGACAACAGAAGGAGAAAGCCAGTCTCCTCAGCAGAGCAAACCCGTTGATAATAGAGGCAAACTTGGTTTTTCTTTAAAATAAACTTAAAAGAAATCTCCAGCCTTTGTAATTTGAAATGACATTTACATCGTTTTACTTTAAAGCAAAGACTGAGCGCATCTGAAAATGTCACAATAAAAACAGATTCACTCTATTGCATAATCCGTACTTAACAGTCCTATTGCAAACTTTTCAAATAAGTTCACCAAAGATTTTTTTTTTTTTATCTCTCTCATCTTGCCAAACATGGTTAAAAACGTGTATTTTTCCTCCAAATGGATTAGAGTCGCCACATGTTGGCAAAGAAGCATAATAAAACGAATGTTTCCTAATAGAAGAGAGAGAGTAAAGAAAGAATAGCTGCAGCTGAGACACTGTCAGGAGAACGAAGTGTTCAAAGCAAGATGAAAATAAACCTCGCAAACAGTTTTAGGATAAAAATAAAACTGTGTACCTATTTATAACTTGGCAAAAAAAAAAAAAAAATGGATTTCCACAAAAAGGACGGCATGGACAGAGAGAAGAGGGAAATAATGAGTGAATGAGTAAATCCTTCACTTGCTGCTCCTTGTTTTTCCCCCACTGCTGTGAATTCCTTCCAGCTCCTCCGGGGGGAAACGATGACAGCTGCTGCCTGTTCACTAACAGCTACCTTAATTGTACCGTGGTGCTGTTTCCAATGGAGAGACCAGAATTAATTCCTGTTTGAAGGCAGAAACAGTTTGGCCCGGGCCCAGCCGAGCGTGAAACACTTTTGAGCCGGTTACATTTTAATTGGCCTCTCCCCCTTGAGGCGTTCAAGTGTGTTATTGAGTGTGTGGATGCTGATCTGTCCATGTAGTCATCCGGTAGCACATGATCGCAGGACACCAGAGCGCTCGGCTCGTCTCTCTCCGAGGCCGATTGTGCGAGTCTGCTGGTATCGCTTGTGTTCATCTCCGAAGCTCAAAGTAGCAGGAAGAAAAAAAAAAAATCAATTTCATGCTTCCCAAGAATGTGATTGTGCCTTCACTTTAGGATCTCTGCTGAAAGTTGCGTTCGTCATCTTCTAGGATGGAAAACCTCACGGTGAGTCGACTTCTGGGATTTGTCAAACCACCTGTGCTTTTAGCTGCTGTATCTGTGAAATGATCTGATTTATCTGTAATGTCACAGTAAATGTGTGCAGTTATACTGATTTCGATTACTTTGATCCTTTCACCGCTTTCTTAGTTCTTACAATTGCCGAAGCTTATATTTTCCCTCTGTGAGTTTCTTTTTTCATACATCCGATTGTAGTTTTGATGAAAATCAGTAAGCAGGCTGACGTTCCGTCCCGTCTCTCAGCCTGAACAGTGGCGCGAGATCATGAACAAGAAGATGCGTTTCCCCCCGGAGCTCATCAACGCCATCCGCGAGGGGAAACTGGAGCTTATGTGCGGGCTGCTGAAGACCGGGGACGGCATCGTCCGCCAGCTGGACGAATCGGAGGACCGCCAGTGGAGGGAGGCCCTCAACCTCTCCATCCGCCTGGGCAACGAGGACGCCATGGACGCCCTCCTGCAGGGCGTCAAGTTTGACTTCCGGCAGATTCACGAGGCGCTGCTCGTCGCCGTGGACACCAACCGGCTGCTGGTGGTGAAGCTCCTGATGGACCGCCTGGATCAGGAGAAGGTCAGCAAGATGGACGTGCGGTCCTTCTCTCAGGCCATGTTTGACCGCTCCATTGACAATTCTCAGTTCGCCCCCGGGGTGACCCCGCTGACCTTAGCCTGCCAGAAAGACCTGTACGACATCGTCACCATGTTCATCCAAAAAGGCCACAACATCCCGTGGCCGCACAAGATCTCCTGCGCCTGCCTGGACTGCCGCAACAGCCGGCAGTACGACCTCCTCAAGTTCTCCTTGTCTCGCATCAACACCTACCGCGGCATCGCCAGCCGGGCGTACCTCTCCATCACCTCCGACGACGCCATGTTCAGGGCTTTCTGTCTCAGCAGAGAGCTCCACAAGCTGTCCGAGAAGGAGCCGGAGTTCAAGGTCTGACGAGATTCGGCCACGTCCCGAGCCGCTCGTTCTGCTGCGCCGTGGCTTCTCCTCTCAGCTGCAGTGTCTCTGTCCTCCAGCCGCAGTACCTGAGCCTGGAGCTGCTCTGTCAGGAGTTTGCCGTTGAGCTGCTGGGGATGTGCCGCAACCAGAGCGAGGTGACCACCATCCTCAACAGCTACGGGGACGAGAGTCAGGACGCCCTGGACGAGCAGGCCTTTGAGGAGGGGATCCCAAACCTGTCACGTCTGAGGCTCGCTGTCAACTTCAAGCAGAAGCAGGTAGCCGGGCGCGGAGAATACTGTATAAGATATATAAGTACGACTACTAATGTGTATTTCTCTTTCTATTTTTTTTTTCTGTGTTTGCTTTAGTTTGTTGCGCACCCAATCTGCCAGCAGGTTTTATCCTCAATCTGGTGTGGGAACCTGGCAGGCTGGAGAGACAGCAGGAAAACCTGGAAGGTGTTTGTCTCCGTGGGAATCTTTCTCACCATGCCGCTTCTCTGCCTCGTCTACTGGATCGCACCAAAGTCAAAGGTCACAGCTCAATCTTCTCCTATTGATCAGGACTAATAACTGACTTGTAAAAGCTAAACGGGGCTGTCACTGACTGAATGTAAGTTAGCTGTGACAAGGCTTTTTATTTCCAGGTGGGGAAGCTGGTGAAGACCCCGGTGATCAAGTTCCTGCTTCACTCTGCATCCTATCTGTGGTTTCTCATCACGCTTCTTGGAGAATCGATCGCCATGGAGGTGTATCGAGATGAATTTGCATCCCGTAACCAGAACATCCTGCACAGCTCCTTCCACATGGTGTGGGTGGTTGGTAAATTCCGTTTAATTGTTTGGGGTTTTTTTGTAATTCAGAAAGAGAAAACACTGCGTTTCATGGAGGAGCAGTGGTTTACACTGACACCTCACAGCAAGAATATTCTTTCTTGAAATATACAGGTGGGTGTGGTGATTGAAACATCATGTTTCTTCTAAAGAGCTATAAATGAATTAAAAGTACCGTAGAAGTGCTTTGTGCTCTTGTTTTTTTTTTCCAGGTGCTAGATAAAATTCACTGTCATGGAGCATTATTCATGAAAAAATGTACATGTACTCAAATAGCTTTTTGAAAAATATTTATTGAGCCAATAATCTCATGGATATTCAGATAAATTTATCAGATTATGAAAAGACTGTAATCTGGTTTCATACTCTGCTTCCGCTCTCAGGATTCTTCTGGTATGAGTGTAAGGAGGTGTGGATCGAGGGGCTGAGGAGTTATTTCCGGGACAAGTGGAACTGCTTGGATATGATGGTGCTCAGCATGTACCTGGCGTCCTTCACATTGCGAGTGCTCATCATGCTTAAAGGTTACATCCTCTGCCACGATCAGGACGTCACCGAGGAGTGCATCTACTTCACTCAGACTGGTGAGAAAATGACGGCTGATCACTGCAGTTAAATCTCTGATATTCACCCAGTCTCTGATTATATGAAACTGCTCCCGCAGTGCGTGAGGACTGGCATCAGGAGGACCCTCAGCTGATCGCAGAGCTGCTGTTTGCAGTGACCAGCATGCTGAGCTTCACGAGGCTGGCGTACATCCTGCCGGCACACGAGACGATGGGAACTCTGCAAATCTCCATAGGAAAGATGATTAACGATATGGTGAGGTAATAGCTCATCCGCGTCTGCAGCCTTCAGCATCGATCCCTGCCTTGGGGGCAATGCCAGGCACGGTGCCACACCAGGCGAACGACAATCTCTTTGTTTCCTTTTTTAGATTCATGTTCATCCTGATGATCATCGGCACTGCCTTCCTCTGTGGCATCAACAACGTCTACGCTCCTTATGTCATCTCTCCGCATCTTGGCAGGTAAGAATGTGGGGACTTTAAAATAGTCATGCAAATGTGGAGACCATAAGAGTTGCTGCTTTAAGGCTCCTCCACCAGCTGCTCTGGATCAACTGCTTATATAATCCCCCAAAACTGTTGGTCCTCCAAAAATCAAACTGGGTACAAGTAGAATGAAGATGTAAATGGGAGTTAATATGTCCTGGGAGAAGTTGGTGTTAAAATACATGATAATTGGTCTTGGCTGATTAAATGTTTAGGCGTCCTGTTCCGCACAAAAGTCTTTACAAACATCTAACTTATCTAACCTTTAAATACACAGTGCATGAATGTATTTAAAGCCTCCTTTTGAGTAACACCGTCTGCCACTCGACTGCAGGTTTAACGAGACCTTCAACTTCCTCTTTTGGACCATGTTCGGCGTGGCCAACCAGGACTACGTTGACATGCCCCAGTTCATGCTGGCGGAGCTGGTTGGGAGGATCCTGTACGGCATCTTCACTCTGGTCATCGTCATTGTGCTCCTCAACATGCTCATTGCTATGATCACCAACTCCTTCCAGAAAATCCAGGTAAGGCGTCGCCTTTGTGTCGGACGTGCGAGAACAGCAGGAACGTCTGGGTGACGTGCGCTGAGCTGTGATTGTGACTTCAGGACGACGCGGACGTGGAGTGGAAATTTGCCCGGTCCAAACTGTACCTGAGTTACTTCAGAGAGGGCCTCACCATGCCTGTGCCGTTCAACATCATTCCTTCACCAAAGGCCATCTTTTATATCTTGAGGTGAGCTGCAAACCATCATTTTCAGGCTCTGAAAGAAATACAGTGATGGATATTGATTCATTTCAAATGTCTTCTTAGGGGTATCTTCAGGCGACTCTGCTGCTGCTGCACGTGTCCGTCTGAGCAAAAATATCCTCCTATAGCCTCGATGGTAAGAGTGTGTTCAGTGCTTAAGTTTTATTACATAATGAGAAGAGTTCAACTCCAGCAAAATGTGTTTTCTGTCATCTGCATGTGGATAAAGCCCCAGGATAAGGGATCTGAGGACAACCAGATCCCGTACCGGCAGCAGGTGATCAAAGCGCTGGTGCAGCGCTACATCGAGTCCGCTCGCAGGGAGTTTGAGGAGACCAGGAGGAAAGGTAAGCTCAAAAGAACTCCATCATTACTGCACTCCCGCTGCACAGTAATACACTGAAAAGCACTTAAGCACAAAATAACTTTTCCCAAAATGTCACATTTCCTTACATATCAGGCTTTCCAGAGTGTCTGACTCCCTCTCCAGCATGAAGTCTTTGATAAAATTCTTTAACGCTGTGAAGTAACCGGCGTGTTTTCCTCCCCCAGACATCGGCAATCGGGTCACTGAGCTGAGCAAAGCGGTCGGCAGGATGCACAGCGAGATGAAGGTCGTCCAGCAGCTTCTGATGGACAAGGGACACACGTCAAACGACGCGCTGACCAAAGATGGCTCCTCCGTACTGGGGAAATACATCATTGGCGCCAAGAACAACTTCAGAGGTTTTGCCAGCAGAGGAGATGACAGGAATGCATCGCTTCAAGTGACAGTGCACCAAGGCCAGGAGGAGGTGAAAGAAGAAAAGGCCGATTCAGATGAACAGCAGGAGACAGACGCACAACAGAATCAGGGGGGCGAGTGTGGAGCGGAGGGGCCAAAGGAGGACAAAGACTGTGAGGTGGTGAAAATGGAGGAAGGCAGAGCTGGAGCTGAGTCAGAGCAAAAGAAGGAAACTGATCAGAAAGAGCAGGCGGAAGAAGATAGAAATCAAAATGGTGACAATATAGTAAAAGAAAAACTGACACAAGCAACTATTATCGGTAATGTGGATAAAGAGGAGACAGCTGTGGCTGGACAGGATGAAGCAGGAAAAAGAAATGAAAAGAAGATGAAGAAAGGGGCTGCAGAAATCACCGAACAGCAAGACTGCAACAAAGTCAGCTCTGAAAAGATAGACGCAAAGAAAATAGTGAAGAAACTCAATAACATAGAGTCAGGAGAAAAAGAAGCGGAGCCGAGATGGATGAAGGGTAGAAAGTTTGAGAAAAACGTAGCAGAGAAGTGTCAGATTAAGGAAGAAACCAAAAAAACAGGAAACAAGAAGACGATTCCCTCCCCGACAGGAAGTAGCACCTCCCAGGACACCGGCTTCGGCTCCCAAGAGGGCGACGGATCGATTGACGGTGTGCAAGTGAGGCCTTAACCCTCATTAAAGGACAGCACTCCGTCCCTTAATTAAATGAGGAAACAGCACTTATAGCCTACTTACACTGAGATACTGGCTTGTCTTTGGCCCTTGAACATCTCGCAGTTAAAGATCATGCAGGGGGGCAGCGAGGACAAGTGAAGTTTGTAAGCAGGATTTGCTCTGAGTGAACATTTCTACTCATAGCTCAGTTGATTACACTAATCTATGAGTTTCCTGAAGTTATATTGTGACGTTAAATCCAAAATAACAGCTTGTGTGGGATGTGGACGATGATTTTAGGCTTTAAACATGCAACAAATTGGAAACTAAAGGTTCACATTTTGCTAAGTGAGTTCTTGTTTTGTAAATTAGGTAAAGGTAATTTTAGCACTACAAAATTTTCACTTGCCAAATGTAATAACTGGAAATATTGTCAATACTGGACGTAACCACACAAGCTGTTCATCCATTTCTAGTCCCATAGCATCACAGGGAAGCATCACATGTCCATCTTTATTATTGAAATCGTCACAGAGTTTATTTTGACTTTCTTTGCTGTATCCCTGTACAAACATCTCAAACTATTTACAATAAGGGATTTTTTTTGTCTTCTCTTGGCATTAACGAGTAATTTCTTGGCCTCCAGCTGACAATTTACCTTATAAGATAAACCAGCCACCCAGTGGAAGGGAGGATATACTACAGAAAAGCAACCTGTTGATCACAGGGCCAAAACAAAGAGACAAGTAATAACCCTCCAACACACAATTTTCAGTCAGAAGTTACTCTGACAAGCTGGTGTTTCAAACCAATGCTCACACCAGTGTTCCGGTCAATCAGCAAGTGACAAAACTTAACTGTCAAATAGGTTTTGCACGTCAGTGAAAACTAGAAGACGCTTTCTAGAAGGTAGGACAACCAAAACTACATGTTTGTTTGTTTTTTATTATTATTGTGAATACATCTGCTTTTGTATGTTAGGGAGAGAGAGTGTGTCAGCAAGTGTTTGGCTTCTAGCAAGTCAGAGATCTGAGAATCTGCAGACCTTGTTGAAGAAAACCTCAGGGAGCTCCAGTGGAGAAATGATGGACACGATGGATTTAAAGTACTCCGTAAAAGTCAGTGTCTCTGCTGAATTCAGGAAATCAGTAAGGTTCCTTTATCAGTTGATTACAGTTAATGAGTTACACAGTAGATTCTGCGTTCAATACCAGCTTTCCATGTATGAAAAAAACACACCTTGAGTTCACTTCAAGTTCGAAAATACAACATAATAAAAAAATGAAATTGCACTTGTTTCCGTCTTTGAGTAGCATGGATAGAAGTTGTTATGAACTCACTGAGGTTGGGAGTGTTTGATTCCATCTCTGAGGCGGCTGATGTGTGTCTGTTGCTACAGTGTCACAGTGCAGGTCTCAGCTTGCTTCACACACATCGTTCTCCCGAGGCTTCATGCATGAGCAAAGCACTTCATTAATTCAACACCTGCACTTTTCCCACAGGCGCACTACATCCACACTCCTCTGCAAGTTTTCTTTAAAAACAAGCCTCACCAGTCTCATTCCTACAATATATGTCTCATTTTAACTTAATGCTGAGGTGTTCTGAGTCCTTATCTGGTGGCGCCTGCTCAGTAAGTTTATTCACAGGCAAAATGAGCTGTTTTATTGGGAGTCAGCCAGTCATCTCTAAATATATCCCAAGTGACAAAACAGCCTGTTTGTTTCCTCATAGCACATAATAAGATGCCCATTGTCACTTTATCTGGTTATTTCAACTTATACTCGTAATACAAATATTCATCCTTTGAGAGGCGAATAGAAATATATCTCAAAGTGGGTGATTAATTAATTTAGGATTTTTTTCCCTTTCTATAATGCTGAACAGTTGTAGCTACCCTGTTCTTTGTTTTGTCTGATTACGTTGAATCCAAACAGAATAACATATATATACGACTCAAGAATCACAAGACTTATTTAAGACCATCGTGCAACATTTTTAATGTTCTGCAGGAAATTCATTGTGACACACATTCAAAAAAGCAATTCATTGAAACCCATTCAAGCTATACAAAACTGTGTATGTAAACACTCCCTGATGAAAATAGTTAAAAAATAATGCTGCAACAAACAATTGTGATTGAGCTTAAAAAAAATGCAATACAATCCCTCATGATCCTATACAAATAAAAAAGCACCTTGTTTCCAAAACCTTTTTTTTTATTTTCTTTTTTAAAATAGGAGCTGGCGATAGTGGAGGTATGACTCAGGAGCCGCACATCAAACAGTCGTCTCTGTTAGCTAAGGAACACACCATGGCTGCCGTGTTCCGCTCTTTGGTTTCATCCTCCTCGGCGCTCTTGGCCGACTGAGCCTCCTTTAATTTCTCCTTGTTCAGGGTGAACTGAATGGGGTTGGCAGCGGGCTTCGTCCGCAGGTAGTACATGCCAGTTTTCAGGCCCTGCGGGAGAAAACTGGGTTGATTATCTTTCTCTGGACACGTGTTCCTCCTGCTTCAACCCCGGATGCCTCAAACCTACCAGCTTCCAGCCGTAGAAGTGCATGCTTGTCAGTTTGCCGTAGTTTGGCTCGGCGATGTGAATGTTTAGGGACTGGCTCTGGTCGATGTAGGCGCCGCGGTCTGCTGCCATTTTCAGCACCGTTTTCTGGGAGATTTCCCACACGGTTTTGTACAGCTGCTTTACCTCATTGGGGATCCCTTTAATGTCCTGAGGAGACAGCGTGCATGTGTTTGACATGTTTACATAAAAGAATAAAACCCAGGAATATTCATCGTAGCAGTACTGCATAAATAAATCAGCCCTGATTTTATTGGGACTCTGTACCTGGATAGACCCGTTGTGTGCAATCAGCTGGTTCTTCATTTCCTCGTTCCACAGCCCTTTCTCTGTGAGGTCCTTCAGGAGGTGAGGATTCACAATCTGTAGCAAAAAGAGCGAAAACCTCAATAGAAAACCTTCCTCGATAGACGGATGACGTCAGACACACAAAACGGTGTTCAGTGCCGACCTGGAACTCTCCCGAGAGCACCCTGCGGGTGTAGATGTTGCTGGTGTATGCCTCAATGGACTCGTTGTTGCCCAGGATCTGGGCCGTGGAAGCAGTGGGCATGGGGGCCAGAAGCAGACTGTTCCTCACGCCATGCCTGAGGACACGGGCGACACACAACAGGAGCTGAATCAGGAAAGAACAGCCGCTTCTGCATACAATGAACGTGACGTGAGATGACAACAATGAGGAAGACGTTCAGGTGGAAATTACTTGGCAATTTTTGCCTTCAGTGCGCTCCAGTCCCACAGATCTGTCGGGGTTTTTTCCCACATGTCGTACTGAAGGATCTGAAAAACACAACACATCCGTTAACATCTGAGCCCAAGCAGCTGAACTGAACTGTACCTCCGGGTGGCGTTAAGATGTAAAAGCTACTCACCCCCTTGCTGACGGGGGAGCCGGCGTAGGTTTCATAAGCGCCCAGCTCAGCTGCCAGCTCGCAACTGGCCTCCAGCGCCGCAAAGTAGATGGTCTCAAAGATCTGAATGTTGAGTAACTGGGCCTCTGGGCTTTCAAACGGATAACGCATGAGGATAAAGGCATCAGCCAGACCCTGGACTCCGATCCCAATGGGCCTGTGACGCTTGTTAGACCTCTCAGCCTGTTGAGCAGAACAGAGGATTAGTGAACAGAGACGTCTTACCGCCAGTTGTCTGGTCAACATAGACAAGAAGTGAGAGCTCATACCTCCACCACTGGGTAGTAATTAATGTCAATGATCTTGTTCAAGTTTCTGACAATGACTTTGGTGACGGATGCCAGCTTTTTGAAGTCGAAGGTCTTTTCTGGAGTAACGTACATGTTGAGGGCAATGGATGCCAGATTACACACGGCAACCTGCAGAAAGAATCGGCAAAAATAGGAATTAAGCACAGACCAATAAAAGTAAATAGTAACGGAGATAAAATATCCTGGGCTCACCTCATCTTTGCTCGTG
Organism: Salarias fasciatus; assembly: GCF_902148845.1. Classification (NCBI taxonomy): domain Eukaryota; kingdom Metazoa; phylum Chordata; class Actinopteri; order Blenniiformes; family Blenniidae; genus Salarias; species Salarias fasciatus. Next base: position 10,188,792 of record NC_043754.1, read on the forward strand.
TACTCCACAATCTCGGTGCACAGATTGCTGGACTTGATGGTGCCCAGATTTTGCTGGTTGCTCTTCTTGTTGCAGGCGTCCTTGTAGAGGATGTACGGTGTGCCGGTCTCCGTCTGTGACTCGATGATGGCGTACCACAGCTGCTGGGCCTTCACCACACGCCGGGATCGGCCCTCTTTCTCATATCTGAACATCAGCAAGTCCAAGGAAGATAGTTAGCACCAAGAAACAAGTCTTTGCTTTAAGAATAACGGTTTGGAGTCGTGAGCTTACTGCGTGTAGAGTTTCTCAAACTCCTCCCCCCAACAGTCCTCTAACCCAGGACATTCACTGGGACACATCAGAGACCACTCCTGCAGCAACGAGAGAGGATGGCGTTCACGGTAAGTGTATCTGAAGTCAACTGCGAAACTTAAAGGGGATGGCATGTTGCGACATTGCCGTTAATTTTCACCTGATTGCTTTCCACTCGTTTCATGAAGAGGTCTGGGATCCACATGGCGAAGAACAGGTCTCTGGCCCTCTGCTCTTCTTTACCCGTGTTCTTCTTCAGCTCCAAAAAGTCAAACACATCAGCATGCCATGGCTCCAGGTACACAGCGAAGGCCCCAGGTCTCTGTAAAAGCCAATGCAGAGAGCAAAGTGAGCAATGACAGTAATGAAGCACATGTATCCTGTAATTACAAACCTGAATCCTTTCAGACTTCATCTCATCTTTACCTTGTTGCCACCCTGGTCAACGTAACGTGCTGTGTTGTTGTACACTCGAAGCATAGGAACGAGCCCATTGGATCTGCCATTAGTCTGAAAAACACGATGAGTGAGACCAAAAAGCATTAAAAAAAACATGCAAAATAAAGGATGCATGTCTCTGCTTTATCATTATTTTTTAGTTTAATGTGAATTTTTCTCACCCCAGCAATATAACTTCCTGTAGCTCGGATGCAACTAACAGCAAGTCCAATACCACCAGCTGATTTGGAGATGAGTGCACAGTGCTTCAGAGTGTCATAAATGCCCTCGATGCTGTCGTCCTTCATGGTAAGCAAGAAACAGCTGAAAAAAAAAAAAAAAAAAATCACAACAGATGGTATGAAGAAGATCAAGACTCACAAGTGACCGGACCAGATTATAGTTTATACCCAGTTTAATAGTCCTCACCTGGACAGCTGGGGTCTGTTGGTGCCAGCGTTGAAAAGCGTTGGTGAGGCGTGGGTGAACCACTTCTCTGACAGCAAATTGTAAGTCTCAATGGCGGCGTCAATGTCTCGTTTATGAATCCCCACTGCCACTCTCATGAGCATGTGCTGAGGCCGCTCAGCAACTGCAGATGTTAAAAAAAAAAACAAAAAAAAACATGAACTAAAACCAGTCTGACAGAGTCTGCCTTAATTCAAAGCATGCTTCTCAGGGTAGTTATAGGAGATATTACTCTCACCTTTGCCATTAATCTTCAGCAAATATGAGCGCTCAAGAGTCTGTTAGAGCAAAACGACACATTAGATGAGAAATCCTTGAATCTGTGAGATATCAAAAATTAAACTAAAAAGACAATTACCTTAAAGCCGAAGAAGTTATAAGAGAAGTCTCTGTCGTAAATGATGGCTGAATTGAGACGCTGCAACAATAAAGGATATGTTATATGAAGTGTATATAAAATTACAATCAACTCAAAACAGACAGAAATCATATTTAAATGCAACTCACAGCCTTGTTTTCGAGGACAATGTCCAGCGTCTCTCTGGAAATCATCGGAGAGTGTTGTTTGTTTAACGGGTTGATGTAGCTGTACAAGTCTTCCATCACATCTGCACACGCAAAAATGAGAAGAAGCTCAATATCAGCACAGACGACTGAACATATCGACAACACTAAATCAATGATTGTTACATGGTTGTCAGACTTGTACTCACCACTGAATACTTTCTTGGTCTCCTTGTGCAGATTGGACACAGCGATCCGTGCTGCCAGGATTGCATAGTCGGGATGCTTAGTGGTGAGCGTGGCTGCAGTCTCTGCAGCGAGGACGTCCAGCTCCACGGTGGTGACTCCACTGTACAGACCCTGGATCACTTTCATGGTAATCTGAGCCTATAGAAACAGAGATAAATGGTGACACGTGTCAGATTATCACTGGAGTGGCATCTGCAAACAGCATCACATAACCACCTGGTGCTTCTTGGTTCCTGTCTTTCTCTTGGCGGTTTGAACTTACCGGGTCCACAAAGTCAGAATTGAGTCCATAGCAAAGCTTCTGGATTCGTGATGTGATCTTATCAAAGGTAACGGCCTCCTGACGTCCGTCTGGAAAGACAAACGTGATCAGCCATCAACTCTTTCAATTGTCTTATAACTTCATTTTCATGGGCAATAATCTGATTCATAATTAATGCCTACATTTTTGTGTTTAAAATAATTCTGCAAAGCCTGAAACACGATAATAAAATCTATTGTACTGTGTTCTATAATACATCTAAAAGCATAACTGTTCGGGACACATCATCAATACAGTAATAAAAGCACTGAAGCAGTTATTGCATCATAAAAAAATAAGAGCACCCTCTTTCTTTGTGCCATTTTTGCAGATGGAAAATCATTTGTCAAACAAAATCCTTTCTTTGTAGATAATTTATACATGGAAATTATTTTAATTATATTTGCAAAGCACAGAAAGAAGTGCCAGAGAGATAAAAAAAAAAGATAAAATAAAAAAGATTAAATTCTGAACTTCAAGACTTGGTTGAGAAAATTACATTTTATGTTGTTTTAGACATTGCAGACAAAACATTGCAATGAAGTCTGACCTCTCATCCTTTGTCTTGTCATGTCTTTGTTTGGTGTCTCAATAGAAACAATCCACACAAAGACACAAAAAGAACTTAATAGCATTATAAACAGACGAACTTTTAAAAAAAAAAGTCAATGATAACCGTTCATAGCGCTAGCCCTTATCACACTTTTTAATCCTTTCTCAGTTTTCTATGGTTGCACACATCCAGAGTCGTATCTGCATCCTCCAGCAGTGACTTCTGTGACAACAAAGATCATAAAGTCGGAGAACATACCTCGTTTAATCACGTGCATGTTGATGAAAAACAGCGGGTTTCTTCTCACGGCAGCTTGTGGAGATGTCTTCTCAGCTGGACACTGGAAGCAAGGATGTCGTTACAGAAGATTGCTACCCCGAGGAAAACACAGAACCGCAGTTGAATCTCGAACTGAGCGCGCCAACAAGTCACAAACCAGTTACACTGCAGCGTGTCAGCGGAACAGCCAATCAGAGGAGACTCTGAGACCTCTCAGCCAATCACGGCCCGGCCCTCTTCCCCACCTGTCAATATCCGCTCCTCTTTTCCGAGTTGAAACTGGCGGGAGGTTTGAAACTTGTTGTAACATGTCTTTGTTGTTTCAGATGCAGAACTGGTTTATCTTGGATTATTATCTACACACATACATTTTGCTAATGTTATGAATACGGGGTCACACGTACACATACATAACACATACAATTTTATTAAAGGTGACCAAACAGCTCATCTGAGTATGTCAGATCTAAGGTCTATGGACCAAAACTGGCTTGCAGAGGGGTCTAATATAGCCACTGGATTGATGTAGGAAAAGAGGGTGGGAAAAAACTACAACTTTATTCATAAAAAGTCATTTGGCATTGCAGTGTTGCAAGATTAAATGTTATAATGCAACACAGTCTCAGAGCTGAACAGCAGATTGTAATAACACAGCAGATATGTAGACAATGAGGTAATGACAGGTAACTATTGTAACAATTTAAAGGTTATCATGGCAGCATTTTATAAGTCTGGCCTAAGTAAAATCAAATTAGGCTGTTTGTGGCCCCTAAAAAAGTTTGACTCCCACGTCTTTCCTGCAGCCTGAAGTTCTGAGGAGGAATGTTGTTTGTGCATGTGTGGTAAATGGTAGATCGGAGTATTTTAAAAAAGTTGATTTATGGATATACTTTATTCACACATTTGGGGTACCAGATGGACGGATACAATACAGAAGAGACTCCTCCCTGCACAGCACATCTGACAAGGCCACAGTTTGACAGTTTGACCTACATTTCCCGGGGTTTTATGTTGAAAGAGCTGCTGTGGCGTGAACCGGAAGTGAGCGTCCCAGCTCCGTCTCTCCTCCAGCTAATGCTAATGGCCCCGGAACGGTAATAAAGCTGCACTCCGAAGATGGCCGGGGTGTTTGAGGTGGAGGTTGATGGTGTGGACCACGACCACGGACTGGAGCACCACGATGAAGCGAACCAGGTGAGGCTGCTGGGCCGCAGGGCGGCGACGTGACGGATTAGGACAGGTGGACGTGGTTATCCGCGGAGGTGTTAGCTGTCAGCAGAGCTGCTACACACCGACTTTAGCCTGTCGTCAGCAGCTAGCAACCGGGCACCATATGGTTCCTCTGAGAAGTGTGTTTATAAAGTGTATTTATTTTACAAACGGAACATTTGAACTCAATTTTTAACTGGGAGTTTAAGCTGAAAGTGACCTGAGAGTCTGAACCGTCATCTAGCAATGCTACACTGGCTAGCTTGAGTTGAATTCATCCAGCTAAGTTGCTAACGTTTTAGTTTGTGACACTAAATGTGCATTTGGCAGCTCTCTTCCCACCCTAACATTTGTGCTGCAACATAAGTATGTTTGATATATTGTAACTTCAGCTCAAAAAATACAGATGATGTGGCTGTTAGGGTCAAAGGGCTTGGTACCAGCGCAGAGGATGCAGTTGAAGTGCTTCCTCTGAGATTTCAAAGCTGTGCTCCACTCTGACACACACACACACACACACACACACACACACACACACACACACACACACACACACACACACACACTGCTCAAACACCACAGGCTTCTCTGTGATTTCATCTGTGATCACTCCTATGCAGCTTACAATGAATAAATACACTTAACAATGCTGAATCAACTTATTGAGTCTGCGTCTGTAATTCTCATAATTGTAACTACTACTTATGAGATCTGAAAAAGCTATCTGAGCTATAGAGTTTTGTGCCCATGCACCAGCTATTATTGTGGCAACTAGGACTTCAGTATGGCTGTCCAATCGCAGATAAGATTTACCAGACTGTGACGTATGTATAACATACACAACCAAAGGCGCTCAGTAATATTTATTATCTGATGGATCTTGAAAGTTGAAGTTATGTCAGAAACAAGAGCAGAAGGTCTCACTCATTTGATGTTTCTGATAACTACAGACAGGCAATTAAAGAAAAAAAGTGTGCAAGTTACTTAGATATTTAACAGATATAGTGATATCACTTAAAGTGTATACTGTGATTGTGTCCTGGTTGTTCTCATCTTTCTTTCTTAATAATGAGAAGGAACGTGTCTTAACTTCCATAACAGAGATGTTGCAACAGGACCACTTTCCAGCATAGGGCAACCAAAAGGACATACATTGGTTAGCAAGAAACATTTAGCATAAATGTGAATTGTAAGAGACAGAGAATCACAAACTGCCTTCACACAATGTTCCTGCACCTGGCTGCTGCTGCTGCTTTATCTTTCGGCTGCTCCCTTTGCCCCAGCTGATCATCTTTCCTCATCTCATCCTCCTCCCATCATGCCTCCTGCTCTCTCACAAACTGTCTCCGTGTCCTTTTCCTTCCTAAGCTGTTTGGAAAGTAAAGCCTAATTATGGAGTTAGGTGGGATTGGGTTCTTTTAGGTAATTACATAGAAACGAGAGAAGAGCCTCATCTGATCGTCAGTCTGGGTTAAAGATTTTTTTTTTTTTTTTTTTTTTGGTTTGTTTATGCATTCACATAAGTATTACAGGTGGCAGTGGTATTTGTTTTGGTTGTGTAAAAAGGCATTAATTTAATTGTTTTACTTTACAGTTTGACGTGTCCAAGCTTTCACCAGAAGAAAAGTGGAGGTGAGTGAATTAATTTTTTATTCTAAATGCTTATGCTCTGGTTAATGTCTGTATTTATTAATCAAACTGTTACACCTTACTTGCAAGTTGATACAAGGAGGCAGCATCCACAGTCACACACTGCATTGAATTTCAACTTACATTCCACCCAATATGCATGTCTCTGGACTGGAAGAAAACCCACACTTCCACATGAAAATATTCCACAAGCCCAGAATTATACTGTGTTTGGCAGAGCTACTGCACCGTGCAGAACCATGCAGCTTGTGGTACACAGTCACACTGCTTTAATATGCACCAACACAAAGTGTGTCTCTGCACTACTTCCTCCTAGCTGTTTATATACAACTGTTCTTTCCACAGGGTGGAGCATGCAAGGATGCACGCCAAACACAAAGGCCACGAGGCCATGCACGCAGAGATGGTGCTGATCCTCATTGTCACCCTGGTCGTCGCCCAGCTCGTCCTGGTGCAGTGGAAGCAGAGACATGCAAAGTCATACAATGTAAGAAACGGCGGTTCTGCATGGAAACTTTGAAAACCCACATATTTAAGAAAGAAGGCTTGCTTTGATCGTGAACATGTGGTCTCGACTGATCCAAAATATAAAATAGTGATCTGAATATGCATAGTGTAGCTTTTGAGTTTCCTGAGTGGTGACGTCCGATCTCAAGTTTCCTGCTGGCTGCTAACATGTGTCCTCTGCTGTCTTGTAGCTGGTGACTCTGTTCCAGATGTGGGTAGTTCCTCTCTACTTTACCACCAAACTTCACTGGTGGAGGTTCCTGACCACATGGTTTATCTTCTCTGTCGTCACAGCCTACATCTCCTACCGTGCCACTCGCAAGCCACTGGCCTGCACCACGCCAAGGTGAAGCCGCCGTGCGCTCATGAATGAGTCTTGCGGGGGAAGATTTGATCTAGTTTGATTCTGATCAATTCTCACTCATTTGTATTTCTACAGATTGGTGTATAAGTGGTTCCTTCTTCTGTACAAGATAAGCTATGCCACGGGAATCGTTGGCTACACTGTTGTCATGTTTACACTTTTTGGTATTAACCTAATATTCAGGTACGTATCGAGACGTTAAAGTAGTTGACTGGTCAATTACCAGGTATTTCATGCAGGGCCTTCTCCGTCCAGGATAAAGCCGGAGGATGCCATGGACTTTGGCGTGTCACTGCTGTTTTACGGGCTTTATTACGGGGTCCTGGGAAGGGACTTCGCAGAGATGTGTGCAGATTTTATGGCTTCAACTGTTGGGGTATGCAGTCTACACACTCTCGGTCTCTTTGCACAGACTAAAGCTGTAAAATCTGACCAACTGGTCTTTCTTCCTCCCCAGTATTACAGTGCATCCGGCATGCCCACCAAGCACCTCTCTGACAACATCTGTGCTGTGTGCGGCCAGCCCATCCTTGTAGATGTCAGCGAGGAAGGCATTATTGAGAACACGTACAGGTTATCATGCAACCATGTGTATCCTTCTCATTACACCAGCAAATGAAACTTTATCAGTAAAAGAGAAGTTCAGGCTCATTATTGCACAGTCGTGGGTTTGTTTCGGAACTACAGGGAGTATTTGGTCAGCGGTCCAAAGAGGAAATGACAGCAGACTTGACCTTTGTCAGATTAATTTCTCTTCTTTGAATTCCTGTTAGTTCCCTGATGGCGATGACCTTCAGCCAATGTGGGCTGCCTCTGTTGTTTCTTTGGGTGAACATTGTTTAAACTGTTGTTCACAGTATGTCAGTCGACGTGCAAAATCTGCACACTAAATTTGCTGTATTTGCCATTATTTTCACTTTGGATAATGATCAGATTGCAGCCTTCCAACCAAAAGCAGTCACATCTCACACAGTGTATCAAATGTATCAACAAACATCTGCACATTTATTATTAATGTATGACATTAGTCCCAAAGATCTAATATTGGGAGGGTTTTATTGATTATGTTTTAAGCACACAAATATAGATTTAACATTTAACGCAAGTGCCTCACTGAAAAGTTCAATGCATATCGACATTTTTTTTTTTAGTTTCTTGGCTTCTGAATAAATTACACTGAATGGTGAATTATTGATTGACGTACAAGCTCAGGAAGTTTTAATGTTTTAGCAATAATGTGCCTCCTCAGATGTATTTTGGAGCCTTAACTCCACATCCAGGTTCCACGAGTTCTGCATAAGAGGCTGGTGCATCGTGGGGAAGAAGCAGATGTGCCCGTACTGCAGAGAGAAGGTGGACCTGAAGAGGATGTTCAGCAACCCGTATCCTTTATTCGGTCATTTTTAAAGTGTCTGTCTTTGATTTCTGGAACCATTGAGGAAAAAATGCTCAACTTCTGCAAAAATACATCTCTCTCTCTCTTTCTCTCTCTGAAGAAGAGATGATCATAATGTTATGACTGAACAGTGAGAAGGATAATGAAGTGTCTGGATGACAGTTTGGGAATGTACCCAGAGTGAGCTCTAAAAGCACAATCTAGAAACTCATACCTGCGGAATCCCAGAAGTCTGACATTTTTCTGGTAACAGCGGTCACGTAAGCAGCAAGATTGCGGGAAAATGCTTAAGGCACCTCATTCTGTACTATTTAAAAGAGGAGATGAAACAGTGTTATCTTATGAACCATGTTCCTCTTCCTTTTTTGTGGTTTTGGAAGCCATACGTCTGACCGCTGGGGTATCTCCATGTCTAAAAAAAGAAGAACCACCTGATTTCATTATCAATCTGATGTGTTATACAGCTCATGTATCCATATATTAAAATGCTTTTCCTTAACTAACTATTCCTCAGCTGGGAAAGGCCGCATGTCATGTACGGACAACTTTTAGACTGGCTTCGGTACTTGGTGGCCTGGCAGCCCGTAATTATTGGATTTGTGCAAGGCATCAACTACGTGCTGGGTTTGGAGTGACGCACAACCGTATGTCTGAACTGGGCATGCACGCCATGCAGAGAAGATATGCACTGGCTCAAGAGACTGAGGGCCTAATATTAAAACTAAAATCGTCAATAAAAAAAAAAAAAAGTGTCTATACTTTTTGTACATATTTATAGGCACATATCTGTATTTACAGTTTCTCTGAACTTTATTAGTAATCAGAAATTCGGATGTCAGCTTTCCAGGATTTGCTTCACACCAACCGTCATGATCGGATTGTGCATCTTACGGCCTAGTGAAACGGTTCTCAAAACGTTTAGCGAGAGGTACTTTTTACCAACGTCGATAAGTGTTTGCTAATACTCGGGTGAAAGGATCATGCTGGAGTTCGAGCAGTGGGGACGAACACTGATGTTTGCTCGCTGTGCCTCCTAAATCGTAAGAGCTCTACTTCCTCTGGAGCCATTTTTCAACTGATATATTTTGTATTATTGCTTTTCTGTTCGACAATAGGTTTTTTTTTTTTTTTCTTTCTCCAGTGTCATGAGTTTTGCAAGGGCTTACAGTCATGGTCACAATCATCCTGATTATTTAAATTAAGAAAGGAAAAAAATTAGGAGAGGATACCTTCTGCAGTGTTTTAGCAGTTTGGCTGTTAAAATAGCGGAATGTCTCCAAAGAAACACCCTCATAAAGTAATTTATCTAAAACCAGATAAAAGTATCCCAGAATGATCCTTTAACTCTGTGTGAGTGCTGATGGTGCCAGGCTTGTTTTCGTGTGATCTGGTGTCTGTTCTTTTGTTGTTTCGGGTGGTGGGGGGGGGATTCTAGGCCAGAAGTTGCTGCAGAGCGATGGTTGGTTGTATTTTGCAGGTCTTGGTTGCAGCGAATGCAAAACAAAGACACTTCTAACGACAGTTTCTTGTCCTTTTCACCTCTACCAGCTCAAGCAGTTAAGAAACTGTACAACAAGGTTAACATTTTATTTTCTTGTCAAGGTTTTGATGGATATCATTGAATAAATGTCACCTGATTCATATTGTGTGCTTCGTCTGTGCGTCTCCACCTTGTTTGATCTAAAAATGACATTTAACGCAACTGGAACGAGAACTGTGCGACTGAAATTATGCAACATTAATTGTTCACAAGTGTCTTCTTTTCTGGAGCACACAAGGTAAACAGTTTCGGAGGAAATCCCCGTGTGTCGAGTAAGCAAAGGGGGAAGTGGATTACGTGTATATAGTAACGTGAGCCGGCTCGGCGGCAGAGATCTCTTGCAGGAGGAATCATGAGGCTGCAGGCTGTTGTCAATGGTAAGAACACATCTCGATGCCAGTGTTGTTCTGCTGCGTTAATATGTGGAAAATTAAAGCATTTGGTTTCTGTCACAGCTTTGGGTTCTCTGTGTCTGCTGCTTGCAGATGGATTTCCAGGTAAAGAATAGTTAATTTTCATGTAATCTTTGTGTGTGTGTGTGTGTGTTTGTGTTTGTGCTAACACAAGTTGGTTCTTCAGTCGAGGAGGATTTTCCAGAAATCATCGGGTCAAAACGCGTCCAGATCAAAGTCCGTCCAGGTGAGACAGCTCACAGGGTGATTTTTACTCCAGGTGACGGCGCAAGAAAACTTTTGCAATAAACCATTTTAAATTGGTCTTGCAGTGAGTGTGTGTCTGGCCGTGTTTTCCCTCACAGGTGAGGAGTTGATGCTTCACTGTGACGCATTCACAAACTGTGCTGAAGACGAGGCTGTGATCTACTGGCTCGTCAATGACTCGTTCCCCGAAGACGCGCCAAGCGCCGACAGAATAATAGAATCCAAAGAGTGAGTTTCTCTTTTCTTTTTGTGGGCTATTTTCTGCATCCTTTGATTTGTGCTCATTATTTCTGTCTGGGTTCAGACATGCGAGTGGTTGAGCTGTGGATGATTGTCTGCTTTAGACGCACCTTTGAGGACGGTGCAATCGTTCAGAGGAGTTTGCTGCTGAAGAACGTCACAGCGGAGGACCTCAAATCCACCTTCAAATGTGTTGTGACAAATGCTGTGGGGACGGCCCAGAAGAAAATAACGCTACACGCAACCACTCGGAATTGTGCTAGCGGCTGACAGAAATCATTAAGTTGTATTTGTGTTTCAAGCAAAGTATTTTTATGTTAGATGTGAATGTATTATATGCTGTACTGATGACTGATCAGTGGAAGGATCAAAACTAATCTTTTTAATCAACTTTTACATGAATCTTAAATGTAATATTGTATTAACAGTGAGTTCTTTACATTCTTGCCATTAAATACCAGATATGTGAAAAATGTCGTTTCAGTAAATGATTGCAATTTACGGTTTATTTTTCAACTGCACTGAAATATATCACCATGAGATAACAATAATTTGATCACTTCTTACACAAACTCAAGCTTGAAGAATAAAAAAAAAAGCTATAAATTAAAATGGTTGATTCCGACACTTATCAGACATTCAGAAAGAAACAATTTGTCACTGCTTGTAAATGATGGAAGATGAACTACAAAAAAAACCTAATATGTTTACATGTATCAAAAATAATCCCAGCATCCCATCTAATTATTCTTTGATTACAAATGCAAAATAGTGTGTTTTGTTTATTCTGAAATCAAGATTTGCAGGACTAGTGTAAATTCACTTGTGGAGGAAGCAATATCGCAACAAAATCTCAAAACAGAATTGTTCAGAAACTTTTTTTTTCTTGTAGTCCATCACTTCAAATCACGTCGTCGTGTTTTGTTGGTTGTTTGGTTCTCTTCATCTTGGTTTACCGTTAGATGTTTCAGCAGATGGGTCGCACACGCCCAGCTCCTCCAGACAGTGCTCCAAGTTTCTCATCCTGTCTGGATGCTGACCGTCCCTCATCCTCTTCCTGATGAGCGCTGCGGCGTCGCTGGTGGCGGATGCACACTGTGACGTGTTGCAGATGGGAGCCAGGAGCTCCAGGTTCTCTCTGGCCGACATCCCAAACAGGAATCTCAGGAAAAAGTCCATTTTGGCATCCTCGCACTTAAGGTTCCTTTCCAAGGCGCTCTTGTACAGTTCCATTATCTTTGATCCCTTGAAGATGCCTTTCAATGTGCTTTTGAGTTGACGCTCAAAAATCATCTTGCCCTGGTTGGTGAAGGAGAGGAACACATACAGAGCAGCTATGTACTCCTGCATGGTGGGGTGGATGAAGCTGAAGGCTTTCTCTCGGTACAGGATCATCGGCTTTATGTAGAACTCGGTTCCGAAGCCACTGTAATCCACTACCTCCCTGTCACTGACCCCGTGCTGCTCCCACTCGTAGCTCTTGTCGAGGAGGAAGGCGCCCTTCTCCAGCATGGTGAAGGCCATTTTCCCAGTGTCCATGAGAAAGTCCCTTTCTTCGTCTGCAGTGCGACCTGGAGCTCTGAAGGAGCGAAGCTGTCGCATAAGCAGCAGCATCAGCTTGGTGTACATGTTGGTGAGGCTCTTGGGCAGCTCGGCCTGGCTCCCCTGCTCCGTGAATGCGCGCTGGCACTCGTCGGCGATGAGCGAGCAGAACAAGGGCAGGTGGCACATGATGTGGAAAGTCTTCAAAGATTTCACGTGTGAAATGACTCGGGCGGCCTGTGCCTCGTCCTTGAACCTTTTAGTGAAGTACTCGTCCTTCTGTGGCTCGCTGAAACCTTGCAGCTGTACCTCCCAGCAGTGCACGTCGTACGGGATGGTGCGCTTCACCTGCGACCGGGTCGTGACCAGAATCAGGCCGTGGAAGAGAATCCTCCCTCTCAGCAGGTTGACCACGATCACATTCAGCGATGTGGGGTCTGGGTAGGCTCCATATAATTCGGTGTTAAAAAAGTCAATCTTGCCACTGAATTCATCCAAACCATCAAATACCCACATTACTTTGCAGTCCTCCTTTGAAATATCCTCAAATTTGAGTTTTGTGGTTGGTGGGTACAGCTCATTAATGATGCTCAGCAGAGAGACTTTCCCCTCTGCGAATTTTTTGAGTTCTCTGAATGTAAGCGGAAACAAGAAAGTCACGTGTTGGTGAGATCGTCCGTGGCTCCAGTCGAGGATTAATCTTTGCACCAGCATAGACTTTCCCGATCCGGCCATACCGGTGACTAACACAAACTGCAGATCGTAACGGTCCACATTTTCAGGGGCGTGAATGTCGTTCAGCGTGATCAGCTTGGGCTCTGATTTGTTGGTGCTCAGCTTTGGGATAGTCGCGACCTCGTGTTCAATATTAGGACCAAAGTCAGTTTTGCTATAAATGCGGGGGTCAGTGTAGATTTCATCGAAGGGCCTCTTCTCTCCTCCGACGTCGGCCTCGGCATATTTTTCCTTCAGAATTTCACGCAACTCATAACGCACTTGATCTGACGGGAAAAAAAGAAAAGAAATAAACACACGTGAACAAATATAAATTAGGATGTATAATCGATGAGGTTATATTTGCAATAACGCAGCTGGAAGGCACGCTGTGGAGTACTCACTTCTGACGCACTCCAACCAGAGGCTGTCGACTGCCGCAGTCAGTTTCAACTCGGCCAGAACGGTTTTGGTGATCTGGAGAGATGCCTCGAGGCTGTAACACTCGAGCAGCCGGTCGACGAGGTTCACCAGGTCCACGTGTTCAGGCGAAGCGTAGAACAACTCTGGGAAATGCCCCCACAGCTTTGTCTTGAAGTCCCTCAGCTCCCAGCGGGCCAGCTTCTTCAGGGTGTCAGAAATTAACTGATGCCAAAAGACAGAACAAAGTCAGTGCTGAACTTTCTGTGTGCGCTACGACCTGAAGAAATTTTATTTGCACACAAACAAACAAAAGATGAACTGACTTTGAAAGTGAATTCCACATTCAAGGATGGATGAGCAAACTCATTCCCTTTGAGCATGTCACTTATGTCTGTAGTCTGTGATTCATCCTCTTTAACCTTGTCTGCATCCTCCTCCTGCACTTTGGTCCTGTTGAGGCACATGTAGATGTTACAGTGTGTTTTAATCACTGATCAGTTATTGAGTCGCACAGCAGCATGCTTGCAGCAGCTTGAAACTGTATTTCTTACTTGGGAGTTCGCTTTTCACAGTCATCACTGTCAAAGGAGTAGCAGCTCGAGTATGAATCGGTTCTGGTCAGCTGGACCCTGAGAAAACAAAACGGGAAAGTTTCACCTACGGAGGCGAGATTTCATGTTTGCGTCCAGCTCCTGGTTTACGCTTCTCTGAGCAGCGGTGTCTCCACTGTACCCGGTGTAGGATTTGTTGTCATCGTCCATTGTGTTTGTGCCGTCACTCGCCATTGACTTGTAGCTCTGAGCTGGAGTCAGGGCCTGCTCCACGTGATGCCTGGGAGGAAGAAAACAAGGATGCGTTGCTCAGAGGACAAAAAACAATCAGGTGTGATAAAACTGCTGATGCTAAAATTCTTTTTTGACTCAACAGAGTGAGAAAGGGAGATGCAGGATGAAAACGAGAAAGATGTCCCAGTACCAGTTGCTGGTATCCATTGGACCTGGCCCGAGGTCAAGAGAAGGTCTTCTTTCAGGGATGTAGTAGAGGTCCTCATCCTCATTAGCCAGAATCGGGCCTCGGCCGGAAACGGCTTCTCCGGGGGAGGAGCCACTTAATGACACGCTCATTGCTTCTTCGGGGTCGTCCATTGTTTCACAGAGAGGGTTTGTCAATGATGGAGACACTGAAGAGGGTTACTTTTCATCGTCAGTTTATAGTCTCAACATAGCGACGCCTCTGGTCCTTTAGAGTAACAGAAAATAAGACATTTGTTCCATTTGTAGACAAAGATGATCAAATTTAAGGTAAAAAAAAAAAAGGCTGTTAAATATAAAATTGTAAATTTTATACCTTGAGGAATGTTTTAAAAGTAAATACTATACATGTAAACTCAAATATCTGCAACTGACAATGCAACTGAATACATTAAAAAGCTGATATTAATAATTAGGACTTCATGACAGCCGCTAAACATACAATATGCAATAACACTGTGACAATGATATGACCTGTAATACATACAAAAAATGTGGAGCAGTTTGTTAAATCTGTCATTAATAACACATTTTTTTGTGAATACATGTTAAAAGTCAGTGATTCTGAATTGCATAGTGGATTTAAACATTTTATTGGAGTTCAGTCAGACCTTTGTTATATTTACACTGTGCATGCTGATATCGCAACAACTAGCCATCTGTGATATAATGTGCAGCCTTAATACTATCCCTTTTTTCAATATTAATTTTAATATTAACTATTTACAAATCATAAGAGTGAAAGTAGTTCTACTCAAGTTCAATCTTATTTTTTACTTTTTCCACCCAAGTAAAACTGTTCAGGCTTGCTGTATTTCCTGTGTTTCCATGAGGTAAAAATTAATTTGATGGACTTAAAAGACTGAAATAAATGTTCTCTACTTAACTGATTAACCTCAGAGACAGTTGCACACATCTATAGAACATTCTTTTGAACAGATTTAAGCAATATTGCACCTGTAAAATCTTGATCCATGACTGCTTGACTGATACTGGATATACTTTTAAGGCCCAAATCAAGATGATGGCAGTCTGTGTTGCAAGATTTGCAAATGAACTCATCTTTGCTGCTTTGTTATTAAATATGAGCTCAAACTTAATTTAAAATATCCTGTTGAAGTATGAAGATTTTAAATAATAAATATGAGAAAGGAGTAAAAAAAAAAAAAAAAAAGCTTTCATTGAGTTAAACATGTGTCAAATCCCTCATTTACATTTATTCATCCCCCTTACTATCAATTTGCTTTGATGGTGTCATGATCTTGCTCCTGAATAGCCGTATAGTATTTTAATACGTGTTCTATGAACGTGCTTTTTCTTACGTTCCTTATCATCTTGATGACATAATGAACACTTTAACACTGTTTCAAACAGGCTATAATAGAATAATAACTAGGGTAGAGAAAAATGCAACGGTTTGACCAAAATTAAAATTATTGCTAACTTAGGCTCTACTGGTTTTAATTTCCCAGAATGCTCGATGAAATGAGGAATATTTATTCCCGTGTTTGAACCTGAAGTGTTCTGGACGCCATGATGACGACATATGATAAGATGTGAGAAATGTGACTAAATGGCACCAATGATGTGGCAAAACTTGGGAAATAACTGCTTTGAGTAGCATTTGTAATATTCTAAACAAGGATTCTTAAAGTTTTAAAACAATTTTGAAGATTTTAGGATAACTTTGGGTGGCCTTTGGAGTCTCAGAAGTACAGATGGGTTGTGCAGCGTCGAGAAGTCTCCGATCAGGAAAAACCGCCAGTTTAAGTTATTAAAAATATCCAGTACGCTCTCCTGGTAATATGAAATTATATGTATATACACTGGTTCCTGTTTGAAGACATATGCTTGAAGTGGTCTGTGACTTACCGACAGCTCTGGATCCAGGAAGTATTTTCTTCTTCTTCTTCACTTGTTCCTCACAATGTGAGACGCACAAATCATCTCTGAGGCGGAGCTGCCCCCTACAGGCCAGAGCAGAGAACAACATGCAGTCTGTTTAGTGCTGCTGCTGTTCTGCTGACAGGGGAGGATGAGCAACAATGGAACAGGAAGGACTATCATTATTTATCCTGCATATAATCACATTCCCAGCGGATGAATTTCAGAGCTGTTGGCCTTTAATTTTAGAATAGAAATGTATCAAGTCGATTTAGTACATCCATCCTTCTCTATCCTGTGCAGAGGCCTGGGTCACCTTGGGCAGGTTACCTGTCCATCACAGGACAACTAGACAATTTGGTACATGATGATTTACCCACACAAACACGTTTTTATTTATTTATTTTTTTTATTTTTTTTTTTTTGCTGTAAAACAACATCGTCATCTAAGCCAATAAAGATCCCCTCAGGGTTGTTCAGGCCCCACAAATGTAGAGTATTTCTTGTTTTCAGGCTCCACAGAAAAAGAAAAAAAAATCCACTTGCACACAGACACAATGTCTATGACTTACTTTTACTACCGATACTTCTACAGTTTAAAATCAATTATAGTGACAACTTGCCTCACCCTCCCCTGAACTGAGCATAATTTACTTTGACATAGTGCAGCTAATGCAGCAATCATACAGGGTTTGTTTTAATTAGACCGTGTTTGACAAGTGTGAACAGAACTTTAATTAGATATTAAAACAATATGTTTCCAAAAAAATTGTAATGGGGATTAGCTTTGGCTCTCAAAGGAGGCTAGATCTTCAGGAATTCACTAAGTGAACAGATTGATAAATTACCTTGCAGCACACATTTCCACACATATTTGAGACACATGCAGATACAGAGAGGGAACATACTCTGCACAAACTGACCAAGACAATTCAACCATGCCTTGCTGAAAGGCCACAATACTAGTCACTACACCACTGTGCCATGCAGCATCATTGCGCAATAGGTGAAATATTACATAAAATCAAGTCATCGGCAGCAATTTTTCCGCATAAATATCACACAGCCACACTTGACAATGCACAGCTATAAGCCTTTTTCTTGGATGACATTTTGAAATGTCAGCGAGAAGCTCTGGCGTTAATAATAAAGCTAACAATGAAGGCTGAATTCCATTTAGCTGCTTTTGGCTTTTCATCCTTGTACTGGGCTTACTGGATCACTGCTGCTCTGCTTTCGTAGTGTCATCTTTACTGTTTCTGAAGGGGCCCTTTCTATGTTTTTTTTTTTTTTTTTTTTTTTTTTAAATCTGGATTCTTCTCAAACACATCTGACTGAAATGGACCAGTCAATATCAGGCTTTGAAGAGATTTCATTTGAAACGCGCTTGAACCAGTGTCCCCACAGGCTCAGAAATGCAGCTCTACAGGCATGCACTATGCTTAAAAAGCCATCATTTATTCATTGCATGCTTCAGTACTGTGTAGAGATATAGTATTTAAAAGCAACAGTATGGCATGAAACTTCAAATTGAACCAAAAAAATAATAATATGGGACATTACTTGTGGAAAAACCAGTGAAAAAATTGGTCTAGATAAGGCAAATCAATGACCAAAAGTCTAATGCTAAAAAGAGGTTGCCCAACTATAGACTGATTCAACTAATAATACAATTATTCAAATGATCTTATTGCGACTGGAGAATCAGTGTTTTTAATTCCATTTCTTTCCAAGCTTTTTTTGTCCCAACCTCCACGGTCTCCGATGCAACAAGACTATCAGCAGCTTATTGGAGACTTGCCTGCTACGCAGCAAACATAACCTTGTGCGGCGAGTCCAAAATCTCTTTCTGATGAGAATCGAGCTGCAGAAGTCTGCTAAGTAAACTAATTTCTTCCTAACTTTACACACCAGATTTTAAAACTTAGTGCGGTTAATTGTTGAAGTTAGACTGTTCAATGAAAGTGTCGTGGATTGAACCCAACGGACATGTAGGAGATTTCTGTTCTCTGAGATCAGTAATCAAACATTGACATACAAGATTTCTAAACTTCTTCTTCAGTTTGTGTGCAAGTAATGAAGATTTGATTAAAGTCTTTACTCTTTTTTTTTTTTTTTTAGTAAAATTGAATAAACAGCATTATGAGACAAAACAGAGAACCTGCAGCACACTGACTGTGTATTGCCGCCAATGAATCTGACTGAATCAATTTTAAAGGTGATGATCCAATCACAGACCACAAACACCTGGTGGGTGAAACTTCTATTCATAACTAATTTATGGCATCCCCAAACAATACACAATACACCATGCTCTTATATAAGGTTGGTGCTGAATCTGTGCACGAACTGCAATCCCCTTCTGGCAAAGTATGATTCATAAAAGTGAAAAAAAAAAGCAGTGCAGCAAATATAAGCTGTTAGCAGTCTGGTTATTAGGCTTCACATCCATCTCTGTATTTATTTATGATTATTGATCATGCTGAATGTCAGTGCTTACCCGGTTGGGGTTTAATCTGCTGCTGTACCCCCAGTCATCTTACTGACAGGCAAGAATGTTTTTCCCATGAATATTTGTAAGAACTGTTATTCTTTCACTTTTTAATTTTGTTTTAACTAGACCCACTGAGATCAATATTCCTTGAGCATCACACAGTGTTGTACTGATTAGCACTCTTGCCTCATGGTGAGAATTTGACACTAGATAATTGTTTGGAGTCTTCTTTTTTTGGCAACTTCTCTTCATGCCCGCCTGGATTTTTATGAATACTCTGGTTTTCATTCAGTCCAAATAGATGCATTTGCAGCTAATGGTGACTTCAAATTGCCTACGTGTTTCTTGAAAACTGGAAGTTAAGTGATTTTTTTTTAAATGATAAGAGGGATTAAAAGAATAAGACTAGTGTTGATAAACCTGCAAATTTAATAGCATGCCCTTAGTCTTAAATACATTTTTTTTTTTTTATTCAGTCTGTGATGTGAATGTCCTCTCAGTGTATGTTGACTCACACCCTGAAGCTGTTTACAGCCTGGCACATGTCAGCATCCTGTCTGCTTGTTGAGTCGTTTCCACTACACTGAGCTTTGTGTGATGGAGGCGTGAGCAGCGACAAAGACCGCGGCTGTATGAGGGCTGACTAGTGCCCCAAGGGCTGAGGGAGCACAGGAGGAGGACTCATTGTTGGAAAATCCATTGTGTTGAACAGGTTTATTATTTATTGGCTTGCGTTGTTGTCACAATATTGCTGCATTCAGAAGAATAAATGTGTCTTTTTTTTTGGAAGCAGCAGACGGTATCTGCCATCCGTGCTGCCTGACGTGTGTGAAAACATATTTGAGATTCATGCGTGTGCTTGTGCCCTGTGGGTGAAATCATTCACAAAAGAAATTGACAAAAGCCTGCCATTGCTCTGAGCACCGCTGCATGTTAAATCCACACTGTGGGAGGAGAGCAAGTGAAGGGCTGTGTTTCAATTGTAGTCCTTCACAGGGTGAATCAGTTAGGCGAATAATATGGATGAAAAACAAACAATTAAAGTAACAGCTGGTGCACAGGTATTAACTACATTGCAAGACTCTGCTGTGGGTCCTTTTCCGCTTGCTTCTAGGTAATTACTTGCACAATATCATCACTGGACAGCGAGGTTCAGTGATAAAAGACAGAGTTGACAGTGTTATTGTCTGTACTGTGCAAGCTATACTGAAAATTTGTACTTAATTAGTTCTATGAAAATGACAGGTGCTATTATTTTCAGTAAAACCAATACTAATTTCACCAGTATGGACTAAAACTTTTGTGTAACAGAAAGGGACCATACAGCATGTTATTTTAAGCAATGTCTCTGAAATGACATTAAGACACTGCCTCCTCTTTCTTATTCCTCATAATCCATAAGAAGTATTTCCAGAGGCAATAAAGCTCCACATATGACTGTTCTTGTGATTTGCAATCACATGCATGCATCTCAGCATCCCAGCAGCTCATGATGAAGCTGCATGAGTTATTTATACAGTATAAAGTTTGTACATTAACATGCAGGAGAAGAAGTAGGACTCAGAAACAGAGAGCTGGTCCAGTACATATCATCTGTTTTGAAATGCATGTGTTCACTTAAAATCAATGATGATATGTGATTTTGCATATTTGCATATTTCCGGCAAATGTCTGTAAAGTATTCCAGAGATGTGTCTCCATTCAGGAAGGCAAATAATGAAAAACAGGCAAGCAAATCGCCATACAAGAAATGGCAAAAAGAAAACTGCAGTACAAAACAACAAGTATCTGACAAACTCAGAGATCATTCATATACACAGCAGGAGCCAACTAGACAGCTGTTAACAATGGGGCTCTTCAGCCCAGGTGAGAAGCACGCACTAATGTACCTGGTTTGGTTCAATACCTTGACTATAACTAGACAGTAAACTAAAGGCAGGATTACGTGAAACATCTCAGACTCCATTTACACAGCAGTGGTCTTCAAGTTGAAACAGAAAACCATTGTTGCATTTTAAGGTTTACAGTTACCCATAATAGCAATCCAACATCACTGCATGACCATTCCAATGTCTGTGTACTTAACATTTTTTTTATTTTTGGGTGTATTATTGTCTGCCTCTGTGTGTGTGCAGTCCATTATAAAAATAAACAACAGCACCCATTAGTGGCTCTACAATACTTATCAGTTTTCAGCATTCACTGTATAAAACCATCCTTTTCAACACATTGCAGTATAAAAGTGAAACGTTTGCAGAACGAAAATGCAAAAATTATGCGTTTCCACTTGAGACCTTGTGTAAGCGAGGCCTGATGCTTCTAAACATGCATTTCTTCTAAACACGTAATAATCTGGACACGTACAGTTTGAAAAAAGACATGGATTTTATGTGGAAAAAAGTAAAAAAAAATAGAAAAAAAAAACCGTCAGATAACTCAACAACAAACCGATAATTAAAGGTTTAAAAAAAAAAGAAGAAGAAGAAGCTCCCGCTCCCCTGGGCTGCTCCTCCGTGGCACGGATCGCCCCTCATACATGCTCGCTCTGAGGACAAGTGACTCCATGTCTGAGAGAGAGGGAGGATGCTCGGCTCGGCTCGGCTCGGCTCGGCTCGGATCGGCTCGGCTCGGCTCCGAGCGGAGCCACTGAGCCAGCCTCAGCCTCAGCCTCAGCCTTCAGCCTGCTCACTCTCCAGCATGCAGTGACAGTCCGCGCCTTCTGCTCCCCTCTGCAAGGTGCTGGGATGTATTTCGGAAGAAGGGTCGGCCAGCAGCGACCCTCCAGCACCGCGTCCGCTGAATAACAATTAAAAAAAAAAAAACAGGCGCTCGCTGAAGCAGAGCTGAGGAATGTGTTCCAGTGTGCAGGTGTCACACTTCACCCAGCGACATTTTGGACCTCTCGGACCTACGTCGGTTTGTTAGTAAACACCCAAACGCAGCACAGGAGATTCCCGTTGTTGTTTTTTTTTTTCTTCCTTTCTTTTAATTTGACACCTTGTTTCCTTCCCCTCCTACATTTCGCGCGGGGAGTTGTCTTGTTGGGAGTGTTTTTCTTTTGTCAAGCGTCAAGACAAACTTCTGCCATGGCTCTGGTGATGGAGCCTGTGAGCAAGTGGAGCTCCGCTCAAGTGGTGGACTGGATGAAAGGTAGGCTCCGGGCACTGTGCATGTCCGATCCGATTTAGAGGGAAAAAAAACCCTGCCGTGTTTCGATGATTTAAACGCTGCTTTCCTCGTGCATTTCAACACACGCTGCCTGGAGATGCCAGAGGAGAACAAAACACCTGCTGAGCCTCGGCTCTCCCTCTGGCTTCTCCAGCCTTTTTTTTTTTTCTTTTTCTTTTCCCATTTGCCGCCCTAAATCGTCTGATCGATAACCTCCAGCAGTTTGTGTGGAGACGACCTGCCCTTTCACAGACAGTCGTGATCTGCAGGAGCACGACACATGCAAATCCTCCAGAAACGGGTTCAAACCCTCTTTTGTGTCCTGCGATGGTCATTGTTAACGCAGGAGGATGGAGGAGAGACGAGATCCGGCAGTTACACTCCGATGATCACCCCTACTGGATCTCAGATCAGAATGAGAAACTGTTTAAATTGTCGACCACATAATATACATATACATATATATATTTATATATGAAAAGATCCATCATGGCTGTACAGTGTAAGGGGCTGTGCAGCCATCTGTGAGATGCTGATCCAGATGCTCCAAGTCAATAAGAAGTCACGGCTGACTTACAGAAAAAAACACTGTATCAGACTGGATCCAGTTTAAAAACCTCATAATATGCAGAAACCTGAAGAACATTACAGAGAGATTCAGTTCATTAACATTTATACAAGTGCACCTTATGTGAATCAGTGCTTCCCATTAATTTCTAGGAAACCTCTTGCAAAATAATGAACTTCACAGCTCATTTCCTTAAAATAAATAGATAAATAAATATAAAAGGATATTTCCCCTGAACTGTTGTGGTTTACACTCTTTCCTTATGGGCAAGAATATCCTGGGTTTGATTTGAGGATTGTGGAGTTTGTATTCTTCCTGTGTGTGGGTTTTTCTCCAACTACTCCAATTTCCTCCCACAATCTGTCTAAAGGCATCAAGTGAATTAGAGTCTCAAATGGATGTTTGGAATAAATGAAAAACTGCAAGGAGATGGAAATATAGAGGCACAGTCTATAAACAAGACTGAATACCTCAACACATTCTCTCTCATCAGGATACTGTGTCTGTAAAATGTGAGAATACAATTTGACCCAAAAAAAATTGTGGATTCAGTAAAAAAAAAAAACAAAATATCATTCAGAAGATTTAGTGTTTAAGTTGTTCCTTCAAGACATTTGTGTGCTTATTCGGTCTCCAAACATCTCTGAATGCCCTCAAACAGCTGTGCAGGATTTGCACAATCCTTTCAAGGCAGAGATTCCTCATTAGCTAAGCAGCTTTCTGTTTGCGTTACAAAGTTTTTACCCCAAGCGACGGGGAAATGTCGAACTGGGTAGGAGGGTGTTATCCTGGTCTGCCTATTTGTCTTTTAGCGCTGGACTTGTCTCAGTCAGTGATGTGTGTTGTTTTGCTGAGCCACGTGCTCACGTGTCAGGCCCCGGCCCCTCGGATGAAACATCACCATCCATACATCTTTACCGCCTCAACACACACACACGCACACACACGCACACACACACTGAAATAATTCCCAGCCTTTAGGTCTTTTTTCTGCTGGCTCAGATATATTGTGATCAGGAGGATCAAACCTCCCTTAATGTCTGCTGTGTAATACAAATCTTTCTTATCAGATCTTATCTGATGCTGCCGCTGCCGCCGCCTCAGACGGGGCGTTTCGGTGACTCTGCAGCCTCAGTAAATACACAAAGTAGCTTTTGTTGGAGATCTCAGCGAACAAATGTCACAGACGGACGGTGAGATGCTGAGACGGTCAGAGACAGAATGACCACAGCAGTTTGAGTAACGTCTCGGGCGATCTGTGAATAAGCCGGGAGCACAAGTACAAAACGAGAGCGCGAGAAGAAGAGGCTGGATGTGAGCGAGGACTCCTCAGTGTCCCACATCTGACAAGTGGGGCAGGGATGGTTCTTGCGCCCAGAGCCCAGTAATGATTATTTAAAGTGAGGGACAGAGTGGTACTGGGAGACACAGAGGCAGAGGAGACGGTTGAGCAGCAGGAGGAGGAGGAAGAGGAGGAGGAGGGGTGGTCTCGTTCTTGTCTCCCTTCCATTCTCAGGGCCCGAGGACTGGCAGCGTTTTGTCGTTCGCATTCACAGGTTCCATTATTAGCATACCGCTCGGCGGTGTCACTGGAGGCCAAACAGGGGCACCCCGTGACCTTCCCACAGTCCCGCTCTCCACCCCCTCCAGTGAGCTGTGTGAGCCACAGGCTCCATTCCCAGCTGTGTCAAAGCCGCTTCCAAGAAGAGGTCCTCATCACAAAGGAGGAGAGATTTCGGGCTTTGACTGAAGATTTTGTTCATGACGTAACAAGTGAATGTTGTCTCCACGAACACATAACACACGTGCATCTCGCTGCTGGATTGTTTTCGTGATTCGCCCAGGTCTACAGAGCCTCGGACCGAATGTAGGCTTAGGATAATCTCTCTTCTCCCCCCTGACAACATGCATTAGCATAATTCTTGTTTTGTGAGGTATATCAGTTTTTGATGCTCTCAGTCACTTTCTCCTTGTCTGACACACAGGAACAGCCAGTGACATGGCAGATCGATGCTATACTGTATACCAGCGCTGACAGCTTCAAATAACTCCCTTTACTGACATTACCAGAAGATTATCTGAAATAGAAATCAGTACGTGACAGGGCTGTGCTTTTAATTTCTCCTGTGTGGATGATAATCTGGCCCCCAACATGAAATAGACGGGGAAATTGATGTAGCGGAGATTAGTCCGTGCAATCAGTGAATTATGCTCCATGCAGAAAATGATTTCTGTCATACCCAGCTCCTTTCTTAATAGAGAAGGAGAAAAAAAAGCAGAATTGTTCAAAGAGCTAACACATTTCAGCTTATTAGCCTTGTTTTTTGTGACGCAAACTTTTAATTACACCAATAAACTTAGAAGAAAATGCTACCTTATGGTTCCTTATGTCAACTCATTATTTTAATTCTCATACCATCAAAGTCAGCAGATTGCCAAATAAGAGCGATGAGGAGCATCACAGCCTCCCCTCACTTATTTCTTTACTTTATCCTTCGGTCAAGGAGAAATCCCTGCCAAAAACCCGCTTCGTGGTTCCTATGGCAACACGGGGAATACTTCATTGACATAATGAGTCTCAATTAACTTGGTAAAGAGGCTGATTAGTTAAGCTCCTAAATGTTATGCAAAACCGCGAAACTCCCTATGTTTCTCCTCCAGCGTGGCGCTGCCAGCTGAACCCGATGTGAATGCCTGATCAGGTTTAGGTTCGGCTCTGAGTCACATGTATATGATTGGCCCGCGGCGATGAAAAGACAAGACGAGGAAGGGGCTGTGTGTGAGAGAGAGAGAGAAAAATAAGGACATAGAGAACGGAAACAGGCTCTGTGTATAGAAAACGCCACACAAAAGCAATCCTCCTTGTGGAAGCCGCTAAAGGGATAGCCTGTTAGCATGCCGAGCACTCTGTGTCGTCGATCGGCTGTGATCTATGGATGTAAACAGAGGTATTAGGTTTTCTGCTAGTTAATGTGTTTGCTTGGTGCGAAAGTGAATTAAACTGAGGGTAATAAGATTTTTGAGTCTGAAGAGGCTGATGCAGAAATACCCTTCAATTCATCATTTATTTACTGAGCAAAGTTTGTTTCTTGTCTATAGTTCCGATCGTCTAATCTGCAGCAAAGTTCATGTCACAAGGGATGAGTTCAGCACTCCAGTAAAGGAATTAAATTTCAATTTAAAATACTTGATTTTATGTGTCAAAGAGTTTTAAGTTTTGTCTGAATGGTTGCAGTGCTGTGTTCAGATTGAATTCTTGATTTAATGCTCATGCCATCAGCATGACACTATGACCTGATATTTAATGGCAGAACAGCCCATGGATTCAACCAGACTCATTTAAATGCTGTAACGTACAAGGTGGGGGCTCCGCATCCCCGCGTGCATCATAAAGCGTTGGCCACCCATGACCCCGTAGCTGGTTCACTTCTTTTTTCCTTCCTCGGATCATTGAAGTGTAAAACGCTTATTATCTTTTTATCGTGGCAGCTGTTAGTGGGTGGGATATATTAGACAGCAAGTGAACATTGTGTCCTCAGTTGATTTATTAAAATCAGGAAAAACTGAGATGGAGGACTTGTGATGGCGAAATGACTGGATGAGAGCGTCTTCGTAACTTGAGCTCTTTGAGGTGCGCCCATCCGCAGAGGTCACGATCCAAAGGTTCAAAGGTTCGACGAAGAAAAATAAAGTAGTGAAGCAGCTGACTGGCTGCGGCTCATTGCATATGGATCTGCTAAAGGAGTCTTCATCACTTCTGGTTTATTTTAAAAGGTACAAGAGTAATTACTACCTTGATAGTGTCCTATTAGAAATCCCTTTTAAATGTTGTTCCAGACAGGAAGTGCAGAATCAGTAGGTTAGTTTCAGTCTGCTGCTCCTCATTAACTGTTTCTCCAAAAGGCTTCCCACCTGCTACAGCGGTGAATTATCTAAAACAAGCGGAGCAGCTGAGCTGCGTTGCCGTTTTTCTTTCGCTGAAGGCTTTTTTTTTTCTCCTTTGAAGCTGAAAATGCTCCTCTGCTCTGCTGATGATTGGGGGATGTGTCAATTTTTTTTTTTTTTTTTTTTTTTTGTCTGACAGGCTGTTTCACACCTAAACACAGCAACATGCAACCTGTGCTCACACTTTGGAGCTTTACAGCACATATTCTGGCAAGGAAAAAAAAAAATCAAGCCCTTTATGCAAATGAAAGCTTTGCAAGCTGGTGAAAAAAAAATGCAATGCTGCCTCCAAAATGAATTTTTTTTAACTTGTCAGGCCGTACTGAACGTTTATCTTGTTGTTCTGTGTGGTTCCCTCAGGCCTGGACGACTGCCTGCAGCAGTACATCAAGACCTTTGAGAAGGAGAAAGTCGGAGGCGACCAGCTTCTGCGCATCACCCACCAGGAGCTGGAGGATTTGGGAGTGTCCAGAATTGGCCACCAGGAGCTGATCCTGGAGGCTGTGGACCTGCTCTGCGCTCTGGTGAGTCCGCGCATCCCACGTCGTCTTCCCACCGCTCTGCATCACCTCAAAGACTCACATCGAACTCCTGTGTTTTGTCAGAGCAGCGCATGCCGTGGGACTCAACTTTAAAACAACTTAGCAAGTCTTTGCAGAGTTACTAATCTGGCCAGACTGTCCTCCACAGGCAAATCTCACCACCATCATTAGTGCCGTCATGGATTACAGCCTCAGCTTCAACTGATTTCTGCTCCCAGCCTCAGAGATCCAAGTTTTGTGTGTGTCAGCACGGTTTGACTGCTGTTCTGCTGATGTGGCTGATGTGCCGCTGTAGCATATTTATTCGGTTAGCAACACTCATTTGCTCTGACCTGTGTTACCTGGATATTTACAACATGACAGTGCAAAAATTGACGACGGTCAGTTGGTGCCGGGAGCCTCTGCACCCAGTGGCTCCTCATGGCAGCTGTGGAGCAGACAGATTCTGGCTTTATCGGCTTCATAAGACGTTTTCACTCATGAGAATGTTAAGAACTGGATTCAGAACTAAATACGCGAATTTGTAAAAAATACACTCCCTTTTTTCATAAATGAGACTTTCCAGGTACTGTCTTTCTTTGCAAGGTTTAACTGTGTAGATCGCTGCATCTAAAAAATGTGAAAACTCTGAAAATTTTCTGTTTTTAATGTATTTATTAAATTGACTTTGAGGTCATAAAATTCAAAAACACAGTGTCTGAAGATATGAGAATATTTAATGACATTGAATATGTCCCGTAACTGTATTAAGGAATTAGTGTGTGTGTTCTGTGTGGGAGGTAACTGTCAAAACAATGAACTTTTTCATTGAGCTTCCTTTTTTCAGTCTGTGTCCTGTACAGTGAGAAGAAATAACTCTGAAAAATGAGTTTTTCTTGTGAATTTTAACCGTTTTTCCTTTTGTTTTTGCTGGTGTTGCCCCGTTGTTTCTGATCACTGTCAGCTCATTTATACATCATTCGATTTAAGGAAGTTCAAAGTTCATGCAATTCAATCTGGAAAGGCATTTAGCTATTCATTTTATGGTTTCATCTTTAGACTGCTTTGCACGATATGTTCCATGATTAGTTTTGTTCTTAAACTTGAAAAATGTTTGTTAAAGATGGCCTGTTCCACCTAAATTAAGGCAATATTTAGAAATACTTTTATTGTTTCATCTGTAACTGCACTGGCTATGCTGTCAATTTGATGTTTTTCAACTCTTAAATTTATTATTGATTAAGAAGTAACAACTTTCTTTGTATTCTGGGGTTTGCGTGTTCACCTGTAGAACACAATCCAACCATTCTTGTATTTATAGATGGGGCTCTTGAAGCAAAATCAGTTAAATTGAAAGAATATTGATGGAAAACATGGTAAAATATGCAGTGGAAATTAAGTCGGAACAGTGTGAAAGCGAGCTGAAAATGAGCGTGTGTTCGCCCCAGAGTGCTATAGAGAAACGAGATGGAGATTTAGTCCACCGAGGTCACAGATGCAATCTGAATCTAAAGTCCTCTCATCGTGCGCAGCGGCGCAGGGGGGCTTGCTCCAGCCCCAAAGCTCCTTACGTAACTGGGATTTAGTTTTAAGTCTCTCAGGCACTGCTGTATTAAATATGATTAGTGGCCCTCCTGCTGCGATCTCCCCTCCCAAGAAATTCTGATGTGAGAAACGCCCACAGGGCCGGCACGTGCGCTTCAGCGTACAGGCTGGGGACGAAGCCTTCTGCCGTCCCCACACATGCAGGGCGACAGCTGGTTCCTCGCATGTTCGTCATATGTGCAGCGTGTCTGTTGTGCGGCGAGGTGCTCCGGCCTCTCCTGCCGAGACAGCAGCGGCGGCGGCGGCAGCTCCGTGCCGCCGGAATTCTTGGAGAGCGTCGCGATCAGAGCAAACACTGACAAACTGGTCAAACATGGTGAATTTGCTTTTCCTCTCTCCCGACTAGAATTATGGGCTGGAGACGGAGAATCTGAAGACGCTCTCGCATAAGCTCAGCGCGTCTGCCAAGAACTTGCAGAACTTCATCACGGGGCGGCGGCGCAGCGGCCATTACGACGGGCGAGCCACGCGCAAGCTCCCCAACGACTTTCTCACTTCTGTGGTGGACCTGATCGCTGCTGCCAAGAGCCTGCTGGCATGGCTGGACAGGTGAGACCTGCAAAGAGGTGCACCTGTAAGAAGCACTGGAAAACAATAACAGCTGCATTTTAAAGTGCACAAACATTGATATATTGATAGAGTTTTTAATTAAAATACAGAGTTTACTTAAAAAAAAACACAAGATTTCCACTATAGAAAGAGATTTTTATATTCTTGCATTCATCAAAAATAACTTGGAATTGAACGAACGCATAAAAACGGAATTAGTCTCGTTCATCCGGCACAATGCAAAGGATCATGTATTATGTTTAAAGGCTTCGAGTATTTCTTTTTGCCAGAAACGACCAGATTTGTGGTTTTGTATAGAATCCATGACCAATCAGCTGACAAGAAAAGATGAGTAAAGGCCTTATATAAGTCGATTTTGACAGGGTGGCCAAAAAGACGCTGTAAGTCTATTTATATGTCTCTTTATCCTTTGCTTCTCTGAAGGAGTGTGTGTGTGTGTGTGTGTGTGTGTGTGTGTGTGTGTGTGTGTGTGTGTGTGTGTGCGCGCCTGCTGCCTGGATCTGTTTGATGAATCTGGAAGTTCAAAGCAGACAACATTCAACAGAAATAAGAAAGTGATTATCTTTCTCTGTTTCCCATGTGACTCACTTTTTGTTTCCACAGCTTCTATTCTAATTCAGATTTATTCCCCTGTTTTTCATGTCCTTTTAAAATGCATTATTATTGATTAAATAAAACAAAATATCTGTGTCTGACTGACAATTATAAAAAGCAACAAACAGAACAAACACACAGATCTGATCTAACTCTGACAGCACAGCCACATACCGGTGGTCTGAATGGAGATGTATTTTAATGTTTGTGTGTTGAAGTTTTAGGGACATTTCTGGCAGAAGATTTACTTTAGAGTCTTCTAAAGTGAAATAAAAATGTCCATCACATATGGAAATATAAATAAATCCTGTTTTTGCAGAGGAGTAAAAATAGGAAAAGTCGTCGCATCGTTGAAGTTGTAGGTCAGTGTAAATTTCATGGCTCAAATTATGTTCAAATTGTTAGTGGACAAGACACAGTGGTGCAAATTTACGTATTTGAAAAGTGTCCGTGTGTATGCGTACGTGCGTGCATGTGCTTGCACACTGCGCCACATGACTGTGTGAGATTGAAAATAATCCCACAAATTGACCAGTGATTCAGTCTCAAATGAAGAATGACCTAATGGTTCATTCCAGGTGCTCCTTTTTTTTCAGGTCTCCCTTCGCCGCGGTGGCAGATTACTCCGTCACACGAAACAACGTGATCCAGCTGTGTCTGGAGCTCACGACTATTGTACAACAGGTAAAAACAAATGGCATGATGATGCGGGATGTAACTCAAGTCCAGCAAAAGATTAGATTATTTAGATGCCAGTGTGTGGCAGGCATCAGCATTCCCTTCACTTAGTTACTGCACTGATTTAGAAAACTACCAGTGCGGGCTGAACTGAAGACCTCATGACTTGGTTTTACCTTTGCAATTATTCTTCATTGCAAAGATAAAACTGTATGTAATCAAAGCTTGAATGCATATGTAGATACTTAGAAAGCTGAGGACGCATCGCACTGAATCAAACGCATAAAGCTTTTCTCGTATTTGATTTTGCTGTCGGGATATTTGTCCTTGTACGCGGGCTTGGTAATGGTGACAAGTCTGTCCTGTGTGACTCTGAAAGATCACGAAATAACGAGAGAAGTGATGCTTAATAGCTTTTAGTCTCTGTGGAGGATCATGTTTATATGAAGGTGAGAGAAAATTTAAAGTGGGAAAAAAAAAAAGAGAGGTGGGAGTGAAACAGGGTGAAAGGCAAAGAGTTGAAGGCTGAGAGAGAAGAAGACTGGCAGCACTAAAGACAGAAAGAGAGAGAGAGAGAGAGAGAGAGAGACATGCCTCCGCAGTGGTGATTCATTTGTTTTGTGTTTGTGCATGCCTGTGTGGGAGTGTTGGGGGTTATAGGTGCCAAGCTGCTCGTTTTTTTTTGTTTTTTTTTCTTATATCCACCTACAGCAGAAATGCCAATAATAACTCCATTTTTGACAAATTCTCTGGAGGTAACAGTGCTCTCTGAATCTTTCCCAGGACTGCTCTGTGTACGAAACAGAAAACAAGATCCTGCATGTGGTGAGCTCCTGACTCGATTCCTTAAAAGTGAAAACAACATTAAGCCCAGTGTGCGCAGTTGAAGCTTGTTTTCACCCATAATGTTCCCTCTGTAGTGTAAAACGCTGTCTGGCGTGTGCGACCACATTATCAATCTGTCTTCGGATCCCATGGTGTCCCAGTCTGCACACTTGGAGGTGGTGCAGCTCGCCAACATCAAATCCACTGAAGGCTTGGTAAGACAGTCCCACAGTGATATAAACATCATGAACATTTGAAATCAAAGGCAGAAAAGCAGTGAACTGATACGGAGCACCAAGCACAAATTGCTGGAAGTGATTTATCTGTTGCAAACATCGCAGTGCCAGAGACCACGGCACACATCCAGAGTGGAGTCATGAATTAAGGGGTCAGATATGTTCGGGCACAGTATTAGGGATGTGGTCATAATATGACTTATTGATGTATTTATTTATTTATATAAATATTTAAAGTAATTAAGGCAAAATCTGTTTAAGAACTCATCATGATTGGATTGTAACAAATGACTGGTAATGATGGAGACGACAGAGGAATGAGAAAATCGTCTACGGTGGTCTGAGTCAGCCGTAACCCTGAGCTTTAAGAATTAGGAAGGTTTTAAACCTGATCTTAAAGGGAGACAGTGTTCGTGTCCACAACTGAATCTTAGAGCTTCAATTCAACCAAACCACTGCAACGGTACATGACAGATTTGTAATTTTCTTTAATCTTGAAAATGGCTTCATCCAATATAAAATATGAGGATGTTAAACTGTTTTCCAGGTTTGATGAAATGAACACAGGATAAAGCCCCCCCCCCAAAAAAAAGAAAGTAAAGTACGATTTCTAATACCATTCCATGATGGTGAAAACTACTAATTACCAAATTATAACAGCATGAGCCATGGCAGCATATTTCCTCTGACTCAGATCGGCATGTGTGAATTATACTGCAGCATGCCTCATTCACTGCTCCATATACGTTTCTTTTTTTCATTGAATTCACACAGTACTAACTTTGCCTGATCTGTTTTTTTTCCGATGGTGCTGAAAGCTTTTAGAAAAAAACAATTTTTATACTTCAAACTCACCTCTGCATGAGTTTTTTGAAAAACACACACAAGTGAAATATTACAAAAATAGAAATTTGCTTATTCAGCTTGAAAATAATTGTTGTTTTACTGCCGACTCCTGACATTTCAGACTTAACCCCACAGCATGGAGTAGATAAATTGAATTTCTTTCAAGGATCTCCAGGCGATCGAGAATCTCAGCATAAATCAGCAGAAGCTTCACTCTGCAGCGGCGATGTATCTGTTTCTTGGGGCCAATTCCTTCATTGTCCGAAGAATCAAGTACATTGTGTAATTTTTAAAAAGGCACTTCGAACCTCAGTTTTGGCCTGAATTCATATTTTCTAACAAAAAGCATCTTTCGGTAGATCATAAAGCTCCAAACTGAGCTCAGCGTCGCTTTCCCAAAAGTGGGTTTTGCTGAGCTGGTGGGCATGTGAGTCAGCTGACGAAATGCAACATGAAAAGTAAATATTTGTCATGCTGGGATAAATGAACAAAAGAAAAACCTGTTTAAAATGTGCAAAATGTATATGCGGGTTTATTTGTAGGACAAGTGCAGATAATGTTGGAGTAGCACAAAATAATTTTCTGCTTTTGACTGGGCACCCATTAGGAGTTTGCTGGACTCCATCTTTGCGGTGACCTACACTCAGACACAAGCGCCCTGCTGGGGGCCACAATAAGAGCCCCACCCCCCACACAAACGCCAGCAATGAGCAATGGAAGTTCTCTCATCCGTTCAGTAAAACCTGAGCACAACAGTGGGCCAAGTGGCCTAAAAATAAACCTCTTCCTCTCATCTTGAAGACTGGCATGCTGCTTCTGTGTGTGTGTGTGTGTGTGTGTGTGTGTGTGTGGGTGCGGGTGTGTGTGAGAGAGACACAGTATTCTGGGAGTACTCATGC
This sequence comes from Salarias fasciatus, assembly GCF_902148845.1. Lineage (NCBI taxonomy): Eukaryota > Metazoa > Chordata > Actinopteri > Blenniiformes > Blenniidae > Salarias > Salarias fasciatus. Next base: position 10,221,986 of record NC_043754.1, read on the forward strand.
ATATCAGTGTGTGAGTATCTGTTTGTTTTCTGCTTTTACCACTCCAACCCCTGAGTTGTGTTTTGAGTGGAGTAATCCTCCATGTTTGATTCATTCTGCTCGGAGCAGACTTGTCTGGGACTCGTTTCGTAAGATGAATTCAGACTTTGTCACCGCCACGCTCATGTGGTAATTTATGGCTCCCCTCTGCTCTATTAAAATTTGTCCTTGACGAAACCGAGAAGAGTTGAGATAAATCCAGATTTCCAGTCAGTTAGCACTGCAAGCAGATTAAATCTAGATGTTTTTGCATTTGTTCGCGATTGGCAACAAATGTAGACAAAATGGCTTCGATCTGTCCTGTGAATGACTGGGTGACTGAGCCGAGATGCTGTGAGTTTGTGCTGTGTAACTAATATGAAAATGTCCTTTAATTGCAATAATTGATTTTTTTTTTTTTTTCCCCATTGTGCTCCCTCAGGGCATGTATATCAAATCAACGTACGATGGCCTGCATGTAATCACTGGAACCACCGAAGGGGTAAGTACACGAGCCTCCTTGAGTTCGCTCTTCATTCCCTCGCAGTGCCATTTGTCAGCCGGGCTGTGCCACTTCCAGACACTATATCACAGTAATCTCCATCTCTCATCAGTCTCTGGCTGACCGCTGTAAGAAGATCCATGCCGGAGATGAAGTCATTCAGGTTAATCATCAGACGGTGGTAAGGCCATGTTTTTTTCACCTCTTTAGTTTTTTTTTTTTTTGCGTGTGTGTGTTTTTTGTGTTTACTGTCTCAATTTGCATATTTATGATTTCTATGTGCATTTCATTTGCATTTTCAGATTGTTTATGCAAATGTCTGTTCAAATCCTTCATACTTGTTTCGTACACAAAGAAACCCCCTGCCACAGAATGTGTGTATTGTGTGAATGTATATGCATTCATGTATATGCACATCTGTAGTTCAGCGCATCCGCAGCGAGCTCGTCTAAGTAGCTGACTGTAGCCGTCTCATGCAGGCAGTATTTGAGGACTTGGAAATGCGACTGTGGACGGATTTGTTGCTTTGCCTATTAGTCGAACGGCCTGTTGAAAGCAGATCAAGTGGTGGCTTCTGGAATCGGCTGGATTTCTGTCTTAGTTTCGACATCATTTGCAGATCGCGTCTTATTTATTCTTAGTCGACAGCTGAAAGCAGAGGAAGGAGGCATTATAAAGGACAAGTCATTAAGTTTCTTTATCCGGGCTCCTGGGAATGCGGCGATTCGTTATTCTCATATTAATATAGGTGTCTATCTGAAGACCTCTCATCATTATCAGCTGTGTTTGGCTTCAGCCTGGACACTAACCAGCCAAAATAATTGTCCCTCCACTGTTTTTCCTTCGTCAGACATAACTACTCCAAGTGCCTGTTGCAGAGGTGTGCATAGCATGGTATAAATTCAACAGAAATGAAAGGGAAAAATCTTCCCATGGTGCAGCATTTAAATATAGCTCCCATTGTTTAAAATAATTGCTACTTGTGCGTGCAACAGCAAGACGTATGATAATTACACAGTTCCAGTCAGGTTCATTTCAGTCAGTCAGCTCACCCACTGAATGCAGCCATTTTTATGGAGAACCAGTTGAAGTGCACAGTTGATTTGGGTGTCAGGGCTCTTTTATTTCACCGAGGCATTCTCGGTTTTAAAGGCTGCCAAGCCGAGAGCACGGAGGTGTCAGTGCGAGCTGCTCATGGGGAACCAAGAGAAACACACCGGATCCAAACAGACCTGCTCAGGGCAGATACTTCAGCCTGTCACGGCGGTCTAATTAATGATCCTAATGAGGGTTCAGCGGGCGCTGTGCATGCACAACACTGAGAAGTCTGAATGGAATTTACAGTTTGATTCACTTCCGCTCCTCAGAGTTTGTGATCAGGTTTAAGAAAACTAAAGGTTTTAGTTGCGCTGCGTGCGCAGGGAAACATGCAAACTCCAGGAAGAAAGGCCCCTGGGCCTGCAGTCAGACGAGGATCTTTTTGGTCTGAAACACGAGCGCTTTACCATCGCACAGCTCGCTCTCCGAATTTAATTTGGACGAACATGGAGGGGAATTAGTTAAAATGTTCCAAGCACAGGATGTTGCTTCTTTGATACATAATGTTCACGTGTGGTAAGGAAGTGGGACACAGGTGTTCTCGGACGGATGCAGAGGATGTAGCTGTGAAAGAGAGATGTCCTGCTGTGGCTCTCGCTGAGTGAACAGCAGCTGAGTGAGTTTGACAGCTTAAGTAGGCGACGGCAATATGTAAACACAGTTGACGTGTCCGCCGATCCAAAACTGCACTGTCACTCATAAAGAGTGGCATGACAAGCTTGAGAGCTGCTGTTAATAAATTTAATTTACTGTGGCTCTCGGTGTACTGCAAAGCCGTGATGGTCAGTTGTTTATGAGCGTCCCTTCGGGGGATCTGAGGAACCTTCGGAGAGACCGCATTGAACTGGATGTGTCTGTCGCGGCCCAGATTAGCAGCGACATCCCCTTTCACGGGGATATGAGACGACCCAACACAAAGGGAAGCTCTGAACGGTCGAGGAAGGAATAAATGAGCTCAGTAGGACCTCAAGGTTTGAAGAACATGACCAGGGGAAAAAAAACCAAAAAAAAACCGACATGCTTGAAACGATTCAGGGATTTATAATTGAGGCAGCTGGGAGTCGTCCTCCACGGAGACACAGACCAAAGTTCAGTGGCTTTGAGCATCTCTCGCCTTGTGAAAGAGACGGGAATGACTACAGGGGCAAACAAGTTAAGAAAAGGCTGGAGTGGAGAGAGAGCTACAGTGAGACAGGCTCTGAAAACATCCATAAACACAATAGCAAAGAGCACATTCAGAGATGGTTTTTGTGTTGTTGAACTCTGGGGTATGGTGCCAGGCTAAATTGGTCGTGCAGGAAAGACCAATAATTGGTGAAGACTTTAAAAACATAAGAAACTTTAGAGGAATGTTAACATAGTGGACTTTACCAGAGTCCTTGAAGGCAGATGAAACAAAAAGGAGGAACTGCAGAACTGATGCTTTTTAGGAAACATTTGCAAGAACACTTAATTGCTAAGGCTTATTTATACCTTCAAAAAAAAAAAGAAAAGCTGAAGATTGGGGTTCTGTTCTTACATCCACACTTGTTTTATGGCCAGATACAGCAAAACATTTCTTTTAATTCATACAATAAAGCAAGCAGCCTTAGAATGCTTCAGCCTGTCTGTTTAATGGGTTTTCTCTTTGAGAGAGATTTCTGCGTCGTGTCTGTCAAGGTGAAAAATTGCTTGGGAAGGAGCAAAGTGATTGCCAGGTCAGAGCCTGAAAAAATGCGCCTGATCTCAGATTGCCTGGGAAACTGCCGACGCACTGTATGTGCTGAAATCCATTGCAATCAGCCAGGCTCGAGAGGAGTTTTCTCCCACAAACTGGACCTGGCATATCTGGTGCAGCAGCGGACAGTGTTTCTCTGGGAGGGATGGGTTTTTTTTTTTTTTTTTTTTTTTTCCACCAAATGTCATTGAAACTGGGTTAAAGAGTATTTACAAGGCATGCAGCTGTTCACAACATACAACATCAGGCCTCCCCGCCACACGACAGGAGGTGTAGGAGATACCCCGGGGCATCCATCTTCGCATTTAACATTCTCATCAGCATTAATCTGAGAGACGGCAGGCTGTGCAACCCTCGTCGAACATGAGAAAAAAAAACCCCACACGTAGTCGAATCAAGCGAAGCGAAATTGAGCCCTGGCCTCTGAATGTGTTTTTGGTCTGAAAGTCTCAGCTTATTGTTTTGTGCAGTCATGCAGATGCCTGTGTGTGTTCAGGAAACCCTTATCGTGCTATTCTCGTTTGCAAGGTGGGCTGGCAGCTGAAGAACCTGGTGAATTTGTTGCGTGGGGACCCCGCAGGTGTCACCCTGACACTTAAGAAACGCCCACAGAGCACGCTCACATCAACCCCTGCTCTGCTCAAAAACATGAGATGGAAACCATTAGCTCTGCAAGTATGATGACTGCTTTCATGCTCCATAGACATGTTGATTCATCCCTGTTTCTGTGTAATTATATGTGTTATTTGTATGTGCCTATCTCTGTACCCTTGCCCTGAATTGCACGTTAAATGAAACTACTACAAATTTTCAGTAAGTTTAAAATCCACCTTTTAAATGCTAAATTCTTCCGTGTTGCCCTTGCACCCAGTTGCTCTGAAGGTTCGACTATCATTCATTCAAACGCTAACGTTTTAGCCCTAAGTGGCATCTGTTGTCCTACTTCAGCCAAACCAATTACATGACTCGGATCGTGTGCACGAGCCAGCATGGGTGGAAATGAGAGGCATGTGTGTTAAAGTAGTTCAGCCTTTCTTTGAGTCCCATTCCAGAGAAAATGTTTTCTCCCCCCCGAGGCCCAGAAGCGCAGTCCCGCTCAGCCTCCTCTCCCATCACGTCCTCTCGCTCTTCTCTTTCACCTAAATCGAATCTGCTCTCCTGCTGTCGTTTTTAGAAATAGATGAGAGAGAGCGGCAGAACGTAGAAAGCGTAATGTTTTCTCTTCTAATATGTGAGTAAAAATTAAGAGTGTCTCGACGGGCTCTCGAGTTACTGTAGAGGACATTGTGCTGTTGAGGCGGAGCAGAAACTCGCAGTGTTAGGATGCAGCACACTGAGCACTCGCTAATAAGTCTCTGACGCTGGTTTGCTGTGAGTTACGCATCATATTAGCAGACTTTAAGCAATGACTAAACAGTTGGAAAAAAAAGTTGCTTTGGAAATTCTGGTCATTCCAGTTGAGTTATTGACCTTAGAGTTCCTTCTTTAAACACAATAAATGTAAGTAAATGATTGTGTTCTTAGCACAGCTATATTAAGTGTGTGTTTTGTGTTTGAACTATCCCCGTACGGTGGGTTAAATACGCAATATCAGCTGTGAAAAGATTTCCTTGAACTCAGTGAGGGGGATTATTAGTCCCACACTGCAACCTGTCCTCCCAGAACTGGAGCGTCAGAAGCGTGCAGCACGCTGCTCATTTCACGGTCGAGACGGATGAGCGGTCCCCGACTGGCTAAACTGCTGTGAACTTCCCAATTTCCGTTGTGTCAAACCCTGTAACTGTTTCTCTCTCTCCCTCTCCTCCTCTCTGTCTGCCTGTCTCTCTGCCTTTCGCACACGCTCACACATCCACATGCACTCGCTTACACACAGCCCATCTTCCCTCAGAGCCCCAGCAGCAGCGTCGCGACGCCCACCAGCACTCTGAGCACTCCGTCCAGGCGGAGTAGCTGCGCCCTGCAGGACCTCTTCATCCCCCCTCCTCCAGCGGAGCCCTACACCCCCAGGTGAAAACACACAAAGGTCACACGTAGTCCCTCATTTACCAAATATAAGAGGTATCCTGTTCAGTTTTTGACCACTGGTGGCACCATAGAGCAATATTTTTAGATGTGAGGTTTTCCACTTTTTTCCTCTCATCAGCATTCACATGGAGACATGAGGGGTTTGAAAAATGCAATAAAACTGCATCAAACTTATGTAAAGCACAAACAGCTTCTTTGTTGATCCTTTATTTTAGATCCATAAAATATTTTGTTATTGTAGGGTACTTGTTAAAAATGCAGAAATGTATGTCAGGCTGAGGAAGGAAACATAATGGGAGTTGGTTCTGCTGACAACAAATCTGTTGTTTAATCTTAAAGCTAAGCAATATTTTCAAAATAGGATGCTATAAGAGAACATGGAGGTCCAAGGAGAGAAATTTACAACCTTTGTAAATAGGTTATCAAAAGCATTTTTTATCCTCACTTATGTAGTTTACAGTATATAACTTAAAGAACTTTCAAAATGAAAATAACACAATTGTGTTTTGCTGTATTTACCAAAACTGCGGTTGATTTTGTATTCTTGAAATTTAACAGCTATAATTAAAAACCTGTCAGTGCTTTATTAGTGTTTTTAGCTGTTTTAGTCATTAAGCTCTTTCAACATGACTCTCGTTTGCTAATTTATCTTCACCTATCAGACAGACAGGTAAAAACAGCACCTCTGGCAGGTTAAGTAAATGAGTCAGTCCACTTCGAAAGAAGATCTTTTTTTTTCTGAATTTTTTTTTATTTTTGTTTTATTTCAGTTGTTTGTTACTGAGGAAATTTACTCACTATCTGTTTAAAGCTGATTACAGTGGTTAGTAAGATTGGCTGAGATACTCACAAAGACAGTTTCCCTCCTGTTTTTGGCAGTTAGCAGGTGTTAGGCTGAGCCCTGGATTTATTCATGGGGAACTTACCGAGCAGCGGTGCTGGAAACTCAGTGTTTAATTGACAAACTATTTAGCTCTTCTTCTATTGAAGTGTCACATTTGTCACCTTAAACTGAAAGATGGAAGTGCTAAGACTGTGCCACGAAATTAAAGATGATTAAAAGAAATATGCACATAATTTAGAAAATTACAATCGAGATGCTGAAGAGACAACAGCCCCAGTAGTACTGCACTAGATTACAGATATACATGAGAGTTTTGTGTAAATATAGGTTAAAAATTGAATAATGATATATAATTGCATAAGTGATTTGTTAATTTAATAAACTACATTTTATTGTCATTATTTCTATCTACGGTTCAGTTTTAATTAACCTTAAAATTGAAATTTTTTTAAACATATCACATAATTAGACAATAATTAGTTTGAAACTATTGTAGTGATGGATTTTAAACATGTTTCATATTCCAAAGCTGTGATTAATGGTCATTTTTTTCTTCTACTAAACGTGTCCTCACTTGTCTGCTTGCCTCCCCCAGAGGAATCAGAGAATGTAAACGGTTGGAAAAGAGATTAAGAAGCAAATCGCTGCTCCTTCACGTGTTTTCGTTGCTTTGTCATTTCCGTTAAGCCCAAACCTTCACTGACATTAAAATGATTCTCCGTTACCAAAGAGACGACAAGGGGAACCTGCCAGAGGACGATCCTCAGTCGGAGGCGCATGTCGCCGAAGGATCCGAGTCTCCAAACTCGTACCTCGACCAGGAGTGTCGGAGGCGATTTCCTCTGGTGGAGGAGGATTCTATACTCTACTGCTACGAGTACGACCAGAACCAGGAGGTGTCGTCGGTTCGCCGAGGGAGCACTCCCACCTATGGTAAGGCTTCGGCTCGGTCTGAAGACGCGCTGCTGTAACGGCGAGACCTGAGGACTCAGAGCCGGCGTGACGTCTTAAACGTCTGTACGTTTAAGACATCTGCAGCCGTTTTGATGTAACCGAGCGTGTGTGGGCAGCGGTGCGATATTGACGATCCCCGCGCCTCCTTCCTCCAGGCAGGCTCAGGCCCATCTCCATGCCAGTGGAATACAACTGGGTGGGAGACAACGAAGACCTGGCCAAGCTGAAGAGAGAGAGCCGGCGAGGTGAGTGGGAAGTAGTGATAAAGACAGGGAGGCAGCCCTGGTGAGTGGGCGGATTCCTTATAATATCCTCACCCTCTCGGATCTTAGAGCCATGAAGTACAAGGATGAGCTGGCCTGTCAAAACTGATAACATGCTCGATATCAGCCCCTGCTTCTATCTCCTCCATATGTTCATAATCTACCAACTGCTCCTTTCTTCTTCTTTTTTTTTTTTCCCTCCTTCATCCCTGTTTCCAGGTTTCTCCCTCCCTCGCTCTCGGCTCTGCCGCTTCTCCATGTTTGGTTATAAAAAGTACACCGTTGCCAGAGCAACGGTGTACTTTTGACAACACTAGCAACACAGTGCAACGGTGACCTGAGATTTTCACATTTTGTTGGTGGCTGCTGAGCTAGGTGGTAAAAGGAGTGGGAGGAGACTGAGTCTCTGTATTTCAATCTCAAAGAAAGACTTGCGAGTGATGTGTTTGTTTCCTCTGGGGATGTTACTGATGTGCTGCTCCCTTTGGGCTTTTCAGAAAAAAAAAAGTTGACGGTGCTATATTTATCTACAGGAGACGGTGTTTCGGAGGGTTTGAGGGCTTCCTGCCTGACAACCATTTCTTCTGTAGATGTTATAATACCTTTTTGCAGTAGGAGTCTTTTGAAATGTCATCTTCGGCTGATCACAGACAGATAACACCGATAAGACTCGATTCATGTTTTTTTTTTTTAATATGAGATTAAAGGTTTAGATGGTAAAAGCAGCTTTAGGTCGCTAACAGGATATCAACTGCTCTGCATGTTTTTCAAGTCAATGTATACAAATAATTCTACGTCACGTGCTTTCCGTCGCTGCTGCTGTGTCCATGCAGAGAATTCACTGCTGCGCTTTGCGAGCGAGGACAAGCCCGGCGGGGAGGACTTCCTGCTGGGCCGCAGCCTGAGTCAGAACAGGAGGAAGGCCGACCGAGGAGGCAGCCCCACCCACTACACGCTCGTCCCCGCCCTGCAGATGGAAGTGTCCCTGTCCACGTCCAGCTCCGACTCGGCATCTCTGTATCATGTCAGTCTCGCAAGCAACAGATTTATTTAAAGTTTTCAGTGTCCCTGTAACGCTTTGTTTTTTCTAGCAGGTGTTTGAGCGATCTTCACTATTGTCGAGGTCTAAAAAGAAGAGCAAAGGTGGGATCATTTATTTTGAAAGTTCTACTTTAAGTACTTGCATACACTGGAATGCAAGCAGGTGCTTCTGGGGTTTTTTGACCTCCCCTCTATTGCTCCGGTCTGCAGGTGGAAGCCCTCTGTCTTCAATCAGCAAGCGGCGGATTTCCTGCCGAGACCTGGGTCAGGGGGACTGTCAGGGCTGGCTGTGGAAGAAGAAGGATGCTAAAACCTATTTTTCACAGAAGTGGAAGAAGTATTGGTTCATCCTGAAAGACACGTGCCTGTACTGGTACATGAATGAAGAGGTGAACATGGGGACCTCAGTAAAATGAGAAAGGTTTTTATGTTTTGACTTTTGATTTGACTCTGCTTTTTGCTCCCCTCCAGGATGAAAAGGCAGAGGGTTTTGTCAGCCTCCCAGAGTTCAAGATAGATCGTGCCACTGAATGCAGAAGGAAGTTGTAAGTTTTGATGTTGTGTTTTGAATACCCCAGCTGATGATGAGTGAAGGGACAGTCTAGTCTGGACAGATCACACACACTCATATTCATATCCACAGGCAACTTAGAGACACAAAGTCACGTAACACACATGTTTTTGTAGAGTGGGACAAAACTGGATAAATTAGACACTCGGGGAGAACTTGCAAAGATATGCTTTCGAACCTGGACTCAAACTGGGGATATTGCTGTGAGATGAATACAGAAATTATAAAACACAACAGAACATCTTGGAATTGTGTTCATTCTCAGAATCAGACCAACTTCACTAAATACACTCAAAATATAAAGCTGTGTTGATGACTCATGCTGTGAGATTTACTTCTAAAAGAAAACTTTTTTGGGCTATTTGGGGTCATGATTTAGTGAAAATCAACAAAATTTGCTGAGATGTTTTGTTTACGACTGTATGTTGAGCAGTTTAGGAGAATAATAAGAGCCTGTTACTGCCTGTCAAATGATACGCACTTTAAAACCAGCAGGATTTTGGTATTCTGACAATGAAACAAACAGGACGGTTTTCTCAAAAATAACACTTGAAACCCGAAATCATTAGAATAAAAAAGCTGAAGCCACAGCAGGTGTGCAAATAAATAAATACAGAAAAACTGATGTGTCACCAAGTGCAATATTGTCAGGAAATAAATCTCTTAAACCGTCAATAAACCAATATTATAACAAAAGAGAGTGTTTACATAATATTTTATCTGTAATATGTTAATTAATTCTCAGACCACTGTGTTGTTGTTGTTTTTGTCCCTGGGGCGGTTTCTGGAGAGAGGGTTGTAACTCTGCTGCGATAAGCCGGGAGGATTTAACACACTCGATAAGTGGGACGCTGAGCAAAGGCACCATTTAAAGGAATTGGTTTAAAGATAAAAATGTGCAGGAAAACATGACACATCATAATGTTTGTGGAGAACTAGACAATTAGGAGTTTCACGTTTTCCGGCTTAAACACCGAACAGCAGTTTAGCACAAATTATTAGACGATACAGTGAAGGAATGGCGCGAAAACAGGATGATTACCTTCTGTTGCTGCACCACGGTGGATTGAAAGCCAATGAATGTTTGTTTTCTTGACAGAATTTGCTTCTTTTTTTTTTTTTTTAATTAAGTTAATCTGGTTGAAGATTGATATGAATTTAAATTAACATTTAAATTGGCATTGTGATGGATTGACAACCTGTCCGGGGTTGTTACGCACAATCCTGGACTGTATAAAGCTGAACGCAGGGTGAACCAATGGGTGGTTTAAATTCTGAAGAAAAAAAAAAATCATCCTTTTGTCATATCACAACAGTCTTGGTATTTTAAAACGTTTAACATAAAGATCCTGGGCTATTGCGAACTCACAGAGGACAACTGAGTATAAAAAATTTTGAGTTTTTCATTGTGCTTTAGAATTGTGACTTACCTGCAATTACCTATATGGATAATGTCCCTGGTTTTTTTTGTGTTGAGGACTGTGATTACAGATTGATGGACTCACGTTTGACAAAGCCTATAATTTGCAGAAGAAGAGCAGCGCACCTTGCAGGGCAAACAGTTTTTGTGTCAGAGTTGCCGTATTTATAATCGAGTGTCAGTTCATCTTGACCGTCCGCCGCATTCATATGTTAATCCGCGCCGTACGTCCCCATTCTTGCGCTAACATATGATTAAATTGGTTTTCTTTTCAGCGCTTTCAAGGCTTGCCACCCGAAGATAAAGACCTTCTACTTTGCTGCAGAAAATGTAGACGACATGTCCCGGTGAGTTAATGCGGCTTTGATAGCCTCGCTGCAAACTCCCCCAGTCCCACGTTTAAACCCCCCCACAGTCCAGAGATTGAACCCCCCCCCGCCGCCTCCCTAACTCCCTCGCTGGACTGCCCACTCACTAAACAGAGTAGTTTTGTAAGGTGATTGGTCAAAATGTGACACACATACACGCGGACAGTTGCGCAAAGTGTTTTACTGGATGTGGAACTGCTGTGCGTCACGGCTGCTACTCTCCCCCGCAGGTGGCTGAGTCGTCTTAGTATGGCGGTGGCAGGCTACTCGGAGCAGGAGAAAATGCGCCAGGACCAAGGTGAGATTAGTCACAATCTGTTAGCGGTGGTAAAAAGAAAAAGCAAATCCGCATCTGCTACTGGTCCACAGTTACATACGAGGAGTTATGCAAGCCGAGGGACGTCATGCTGTTACTTTCAGACTCGACATCTTCAGTTTCCTCTTATACGTGTTGCTCACAGGCAGCTCGATGCTGCAGGTTTGTTGGTTTAAACCCCGAAACCTTCAGATGAGATCGACCCATCAGCATGATGAGTGGTTTAATACGTGTTCTGTCTCTTCGATCAACTCTTCTGTTTGCTGCTTTTTGCTCCTCTGAAGTGAGACGTGACCTGAAGGCAGAATATGAATGCTGCAGAGGATGGAGGGATCTCCCCTCTGGTCACAATATTCCAATTTTAATGAAGGTAGAGATAATAATAAAAAAAAAAGCTCTTTCTCACAGCAATTAAAGCTACTTCACCAGCAGGCTTTTAGAAACACTTCAAATAAATGTGCTTTAAAATCAAAGTTAAAAAACGCTGCATCCTCTTTTTCCCACAACTTTTCTCAACTCCCAAAATTTGTTTATCATTACTTTTGGCAATTTTTTATATATTAAAATTATATTGCACAAAATTAACTGCAACCAACTCGCAGTTAAATAATAAATCTGTATGTTTTGAATAGAAATAAAATCTATTTTAGGTGGTGTTTTTTGAAGATTAAAAATCGAGTGCATCCTTGGAAATTGGTTACATTTGTAGTTCTGTCCAATAGCTTATTTAATCAATTTAAATTTGTCTTGTTTGGGTTACAAGTGTGGATTCCTGGGAAACGTATCCAATGAAACATCTTCCTTTCTGAATTTTTTTCTGTCCTACACTGTTGGAATAACCTCTCATAATGAAATCTGCCAAAATATTTGCTGGAGAAATCATAGAATATTCCTGTTTAAAAGGCAAAGCACACAAATGTTGAAAATATATAACTGATGGATGGATGCAAACGTTGCCTCGGGCGTTATCGCCTCAACATCAGTTCAGGTGTGTACTGGTAAATTCTTTATTTGCTGCTGAAGTTAATCTGCTTTATGTCTTCTCGGTACTGTTGACTTTTCACTTCCACATCTTCAGAGTCGACCGCTGGTTGTTCGTTAAACCCGTTAGAGTCAGAGCATCTGTAGGAAAGTAAACCGGGGATCGAACAGCTTGAGCATGGTTCCACTGGATGACACTGTGTGGGGTGAAGTAGGAAGTGATGTGCACACTTCAGCGAGAAGATCTTATTCCTCCATCAGAGGCAGAGGCGCCACTTCCATCTCACATCACTTTTAACTCTCCCTGCTAATTTTAGGGTTGTAATTGCGTGCCGATTTTCATCTTTTTTGGGTTTTCTTTAGCGTCTTACTTCCAGGAAATGATGCAGCTCCTCCTTTTAGCTTTAAAGGGAGCTTACGTATGAAGCTCGCCGAGGTGGGCGGGTGAGAGAACGGCTCGTCGCTGTTTAACAAGAGCGAGGGGCTTCTTCTTTTAGAGATGAGCTGCAATATTCCATCTGTAACACCTTCAGTAAGCCTCACAGGAAGTTCCTCTCGATTATGGCATCAACACACTCGTCCTTAGCGGAATCTTATCAAAGTTGGCCCTTTAACGTCACTCCTCCACCTCAGCGGCGCCGCTGCCGTCGTCCCTCCTTCAGAACACTTCCTCCTCCCTTCACAAGCATTACGACGTATTTTCTCATTGCAGATTACTGGAGTGAGAGCGATCACGAGGAGATGGAGATGGCCTCCATGCCGAAGCAGGACAGCCCGCCCCCGCCTTATGACACCTACCCCAGAGCAGCCTCAGTGAGTCCGCCAGCCCGCCGTGCAGCTCTCCTCCCATGATGCAGGGAAACATTCATACATGAAACCTTCCCTACTGCCTGCTGGGCTTAATTACTGTCAGGAAGTTCTATATTTTAATAAAAGGCGAATTGTTTGTGCTAGCAATCTCAGTTGGGCTTGTCCATGTCACACATATCGTTATTGAACCTGTTAGCAGGGTTGATGACGGACCACATGCTGCTCTTGTTTCAGGTGAGCCCTTACCTGGAGCCAAAACGCGGCCACCTCTCCTCTTCGGACACGTTCCAGTCCCGCTCCTCTCACGAGGACTTCCACTCCGAGCCTCAGGAAAGCAGCGGCAACAACGGCGTCTCCTCCGGGCAGAAGACGAGCGGCCACCGAAACTCGTGGCACGACCAGATGGAGGGCAACTCCAGGATGCACTACCTGCAGACGTTCCCCGTGGAGGACTCCCTGCTGACGGAGGACCGAGACCAGCTGGCCATGGAGTACCGCAGGCAGTCCACCCTGCCGGCGCAGCGCAGCCTGCTGCAGGAGCAGTACCGGGCCCTGCCGCTGCCGCTCCGGGCCAGCATCGACTCGGAGGCGGGGGGGAAACCCCGCAGCTTCACTCTCCCCCGGGACAGCGGGCTGCACGCCATCCTGGCCGCCACCGCCGCCGCCGCCGACCAGAGGGAGCCGCAGCACTACCAGCTGGACCGGCCCAGAGACACAGGTCACACTCTGAACTTTCACCAAGCAAAAAACAAAAAAATACACTCCAGGAAAAAGATAAAAACTCCTCTGTTTCATCACATTTTAACGTTCAGAATTCTTAAAATCAGCCCAGCATGGAAAAAAAAAAGTGATTTCTGAGAAAAGTGTGCAAACAGATCAGGATGTGATGGATGTTTGTGTAAAATATTCTCCAGGCAATATCTGGTTACACAAAACAAATTATTGGTGTCTTTTAAAAACAATTTCTTGAATCGTTGACTTGTGAAATTGGTCTATTTAAATCAGTACATGTTTTAAGAGTTCATTAAAACTATTGCGGCTTGTTTCTAGTCATTTTAACTTCATCTTAGTTTTAGTACTTCATTAAGATAAAAACACATTTCTTTTTGAGAACTTTTCGACCTTTCATTCCATTTAACCAGTGATATGAATCATTTTATCTTCTTGAAAAACCTTTGAGGCGGTTCACACGCACTACAAGCAAACAAGTGCTTTATTTTAACCAAGTCTAAAAGGATTTTGGTGCCAGAAGGTGTGCAGTTGATCAACATTTACAGATCTCACAATGTTCTGCTTCTTCTTATTAATCAAATCTGTTGTTAAAGGTGCATTAAACAGTTTTTCAACTTTAAAAATACTTATTTTCCACCATAAATATGTTACACATTTTTAATGATGTGTACAATGTGCCCTGACATATTCATTACAAGTACCTCTAACAGCGCTAAATTGTCACTTGAACGTTGCAGTGCCGGTCCGGCACCGGCATTTTTTGGGGGAGAATTTGAGAGGAATGACGTAATGCGCGCTCCGGCTGGCCTGATTTAGTTAGGTTTCCGCCATTACTCCGCCAGATGCTTAGTGAGCAACAACTGAGCAGGATCTTCCAGAAAGTAAGAAAAGACTGGCTTCCAGCACTGCCACAGCTCCAGCACAGACTCCACCAGGTAAAAGAAACTTACATTTTACTCGAGCGCTGCTCAAAGAGCAAGGAAGGAGTTCCCCTCTTCTGTGCACGCCAGCCACAGGCACGAGTGTTTCACTAAGCTGCAAGGCCTGCAGGGGGCGCTGTTTCGCATAAAACGTGCAAACTCCTTAATGCACCTTTAATGTGCGTTATGATCTGTTAATGTGTGCTATGGTGTGTTATGGTGTACTTTGTCACCCTCACTAACTGCTGCAGGTCCTTCCTGTTTTAATCTGTACAGTACAAGTAAAGCAAGGATCTTCATTTCTAAAAAAAAAAAAACAAAAAAAAACATACTAGTTATGTGGCATCTTTAAATAGGGAATGTTCTCTAATGCACGGTTTCTTACCCCTGGTCCTCGAGGCCCAGTGTCCTGCATGTTATGCCTCTCTCCCAGCTGGAACACACCTGATTGCATTGAGAGCTAATTACTGGGCTGCTTGTAAAGAAGCCCAGTAATTAGCTCGCATTGCAATCAGGTGTGTTCCAACTGGAAGAGAGGTAAAACATGCAGGACACTTTGTCTCGAGGACCAGGGTTAAGAAACCCTGTGAGTCTAATGTGTTTAGAAACAAAATGTTGACATTTGATATAAACTCCGTTTACACAGCACAAAAACCTGAGTCACAATGATGCATTTGGAAATAGTATGTGTCTAATAGACAAGAACATTGATATTTTGACCATAAATGCGTCCGAAATTACCATGTATTGCGCCCAAAAATACTTTGGACTCTATCTATTCGTTTTCAGTCGTTTTAAATATGATCGAGATGGATTGTAGATCAGATTAACACATCTTGAACATGACAGGTGGAGCTGCTCCGGCTAATCTGATGGAATCGTCGGCGGCGCACAAAAAAAGCTGCGGGAGGCTTTCAAAGAAGATCAAAGACTCTCCCATTAACGGCGTTCTGAAATCCCACAGCCGTGTGCGGACCTCTCCGCCTCAGTCGGCTGCATCCGCGTCAGTTTTTGCTTTTGTTTTGTTGTTTTTATTCCGCGAGGGGCTGAACCGGCGCGTTCGTTTGTCATCGGTTATTTAATTTAAGCTGCTAACAGGCAGTTAGAGCCAGCAAATGTCAGAGGTTGAATACTCGCTATTATTGCATTATTGGACGGGAATTGAAGCCGGCCCATTTTCCGTCCCTCTCTCGGGCCTCCCGGGCAGTTGTCTGAGTGAGATGAAATTTAGTGTCTTATTTGATACTGATTTATGTTGGCAGTTCACTCCCTTCCTCTCTCTCTCTCTCACACGTTCTTTCTCCCTCTTTTTCTGTCTCTCTCGATCGAGATGTCGTGGCGCCTCTGGGCGGTGTTTGGAAGGTGAAGCGAGGAGGAATCCTTTCAGTCCATGTTAATGTTGAATTCTGAACAGGATAAAGAAGCCAGCCCGAGGGTCCTTTCTTCCTGTCCTCATTTATCCATTGCTCTCCGCCGTTTGTTCTCTTCACCACTTCCTGTAAAGATGAGAGAGAGAGAGAGAGAGAGAGAGAGAGACGCAGAACAAGCGGACAAACAAAGCGTGATACATTTCAGAGCAGAGCCCCAAAGCTGTAGACATGCTGTCCAAAATACAAAATAGACAACTGACAGAATGACGGCTCCGGCGTAGTGTCAGTGGTGTCCCAACAGAGGGCAGTGCATGAAAACAAGACATGAGGCATGATGGGAGTTCATTAGACTATTCAATGATTTTACAAAAAAAACAACAACAAAAAAAAAAAATTCAGGATATGTAGCACAAAGTATTATACATTTAATAAAAGTTCATCATAGCATGCTGTGAAGAAGACCAAACATATATATTAATGAGAAAGCAGAGATACAGCCAGCCAATAAATGACCATGCAAATACAATTTGCTGTAACTGATAAAAAAATTAATCATTTTAAATTAGGAATTAAATTAGGAATAGGAAAAATTGACAGAACAATAAAGGTTTTCATGTCTTCAAAGTGATCATTTGAAGATTTATTTATCTTAGATAAAATTAAAAGTCTTTTTAATTTTCACCAGGATTTTTGCTTTGTTCTTACTGTTTGAATTTGGAAACTTGTCCGTCCATTCATCTTTTTTTACGTACTGTGTTTACCGTACTTTCCAGCTCATAGCTGGGGACAGGACTGAGCCAACTGTGTATTTAACATGCTGCTTTGTCTTAACAAATTAAGCGATTATATGACTTTCTAATTGTGGCTTTTTTCCATCAGTCATCAATGTTTGTTTTTCTTTATTCCCTCATTATATCTTTAGCAGTGGGATGAAATCCTCTCTTGGTTTCCAGTTTCAGAGCAGGTTCTTTCAAGTAAAAAAAAAAAAAAACCTTACCGCTCGTTATTTGAAGTTATTCTCACAGTCAAATGAATGTGTGAGATTCGATACAGGCTTGGGAATATACTTTTTTCCTCACTTTTTGAGTCTCAAAACAACAAATGTTTATGGGCTGAAACCGATTCACATCCATTAATTCGCTAAACGCAAACATGGAAACTTTTTTTTTAAAAATCAAAGTAACTAACTCAGCAGCCACGCTCTTTCCAGAAAAATGTCCCCAGTACTTGATACGATCAACCGGCCACACTCAGTCCTTCGACCAGCCACTTGTGTTTGTTCGCCAGCCATCTTGTTCTGGGCAGGTAGCGCTTCTATTACTGGGTGTGTGGGCGGCAGGAGGCTG
Source organism: Salarias fasciatus (assembly GCF_902148845.1). NCBI lineage: Eukaryota > Metazoa > Chordata > Actinopteri > Blenniiformes > Blenniidae > Salarias > Salarias fasciatus. The sequence continues at coordinate 10,239,282 of NC_043754.1, forward strand.
CCTACACGTTCACACGGTGGCGTGTCCAGAGATTCACAGCTAAAACTGTTTTCCTGAAGCTTGTCTCTCTGAACTGCGTTACTGCAGCTGAAAAAGAAAAGCACATAGACTCTAGAGCACGTCTCTATTTTCTTGTTATTCACTTCCATTTTTTGAGAAATCTGGGATCTATAAGACGATAGAAAGCATTTTCTTCTTCATTTAGTCTTGGATCTGCCATAACGGATGCATTTAGTAAATCATTTCAAATCATTGTTTTACGTTTTTAGTTAATCTCTCCACATGCTGAAGATAAAACCAGTTCTAAAAAGCTTTGCTATAATAATGCAATACATTGTTTGACAATCTACTTTTATTTTTCTATCAAAAATTATGGAAATAAGCATTTTATTTTCTTTATTTACTCATTTCTAGATTTCTCCAGAGCAGATCGCACAGCAATAATTAATCATCATCAATATTTTTTTCTTTTGGAAGTGTGTATCCATACCAGACACAACAAACGCATGCTGCACTGGTGCGACTAGAGCCCTGCAGACACGCATCTGCGAACATCCACCAGCCAACCGTGAGGAGAGACAGGACATAATTAACATGCCCGACACGCCTGTCCCACACTGGAATAACTGCTGGCTCGGGGTTTATTTTAATGTAAAGTGTTGTTTTCCTTGTTTTCAGGTCACGGACGAGACTGCAGGATGCAGACGGACTCTCTGGTGGATTTGTACCGGGCTCTGGAGCAGACTAACCTGTCCACCTCTGCCGAGCACAGATCAGCCAGCCGCCTTGAGTACAAGCGCTCGTTCGTCCGCAGGGTCAACGATCCCCTGCTGAACGACAAGCTTCACCGCCTGCGGGTGCTGCACAGCTCGCTCAAGGTACGCCGCCACGTTTGACCCTTTGTTTTGTCCCCCGGATGCGCTGCGGCCTGCTAACCGACACTCCGGTCACTTACAGAACGTCCCTCTTCAAGACACCAACCGGTCGCTGGGATTTTTGGGGTAGGATCGGTTTTGATGACGTCTCGAACGCGTCGCCTCTGCCTGTGCCTCACGCCGCCGGCAGGCCCCCCGCCCCCCCCCCCACTGCAGGAGACAAAAGGCACCAAAAATCTCTTCTTACCTACTCCTTTAAGCACTCCTCCATCTCCCCTCACCGTGCAGGAGCACAAAGACGTGACGTCCCTCTTTGCCCCGTCTCTCGTGGGCTGCAGGCAGGAACAACGCCTGGCTCGATAAAATAACCTACAGGCTCACAGGGTGTAGAGAGAAGGAAAAAAAAATAAAGCACTTTGTTTTTCCGTGTCAAAGATTTGTCGAAGAGCTTTTTAAAAGCGCCGCTCACATGCATGGCCACCTTTCCTCGCTTCTGTTGAATCGTTTTTTTGAACATTATGCTGGAGTTGTGTACAGCCGCTTATCGGAGGCGTTTTGAATGTACACAACATTTTGTTATGCATGTAAGACTCCTGGGTACGTTTGGTCTCAGAGTGTACAGGGTGTTAAGCATATATTTACATATATATATTTAATATTACATCGCGGCAACAGTGACTACACAATGTTTTTGGGGTACTTATACAAATTGTAAATCAAGTGCTGTGCCTCAGTGATAGTGAATGTACATTGTACTTTTTCAAGACAGATGAAGAGAAGATATAGAAAGCAAGCTACTCCTCAAAGCAGAGGCACACAAATATAAAGGCTTGGCAATAATGAACTAGTATTGTAAATTACAAAGGAAAGATGAGAATAGTTGTCTATTTTTGTATGCATGCTGTCTCCCTGATTGTTTGTAAAACCGTTTTGTATTTTTCAGTGCGTTTTCGCTCCGGAGAAAACTCGGCGTCATATTCTGCTCCCTCTCCCCCCCCCCCCACCCCACCCCCCCCCCCACCCCTAAACACACATGCAAACAAACCACGATAGTGTATTTTTAATTCTTCTTATAGAAACTGCCCAACAAAATTACGTGACTTTTTTTTTTTTTTGAAGTGTTCACCATAAAAAAGAGAAATAGCTGTATTTATTAAGTGTTTAATGTGCAAGCATGCTTTGACTAATAACACATTACCATGCCATTTGAATTTGACTCACATTGCACACCTGTGCCATATTGTAGCTCCATTACTTTTTTTTTTTTTTTTTAAATTAAATAAAGTCTGGTATGGGCACATGGAAGAGCCACTGTTATGTTCTTTTGTCATGATACACGCTTTGCAATCCTATCATAAACATCACTACATGCATATATACATATTATATATATATAATGTACATAATAAGAGGGGAAGATTATTATAACCATCTCTCAGTATAACGTAGTCCAGTTCAATAGCAATCCAATTGGGGTTATAAATAACACATTCAAATCAACAACTGATAAAAACAGTTATTTTTCAGTTAAAAAAAAAGGCACTCGGAAATGAAAGCTTTGAATTTATTGCCATATGTCATCTGGGATTTCACTGAACAATGGATACATGAAGGTTCTCTTCCTGATAGTTACATGAGGAGTTTGCAGCTGCCCGTCACACATTGTCTGTTCCATCCTGTGACGGCTGCACCACTTTTCTCTTCAAACTCAGTTACATCCTATACTTAACTTGAGCTTTGTTTCCATCTTGCTCAATAAACTAAAGACAAACCAGATTTTAAATTAGAGGGCGCAAAGCTTTTTGAATTTCCAGTTATTCACATTTGCAAATATTACAAAAAAAAGCAAAGCTGCAAGTCAGTTAAAATAAAGCAATAAAGGAACAAACTTTTGAATCCAGTATTATCGTGGTTTTACCACACAGCAGTATCAAAGTGTACATATTACTGACAGTATATTACAAAGTTCAGATAAATAAACAGTCATGAGGTCAAAAGGCCAAAAAGAACAGCAGGTAACTGAGTCACAGCACTAGAATATGGATTATTGTTAGATAACTGTTAAAAAATGTCCATCGTTGATGTTGTCACTTGCATTTGAAACTTGCATGAATACAATACAGAGAAAACATGTTTTTTCTGCTGAAACTTATCTATACTTCAGATTTATAGCACATTAACTGAAATAGTTCCATTATTTGCTTTATTCTTCATAATCACAGCTTAAAGAAGGGCATTGTTATTATAATCAATCAGTTTTTTTATCCTTTGTCAATCAATAAAACAAGAACAGAGAGAGAAAAATGAGAAGTTAATGCCATTCCTCTAATATGATGTTGTGTTAAGTGAGGAAAAAAGTGACTGAGTCTCATGATGAATACAGCTGGTCGGGGTTCAGTTTGAATAATGTGAGCAGGAGAAACGGCCTCATGCACTTAACAACATCATGAACATGAAATGCAGAATTATTTCACATTTCTCGCCTACTTTGTTTGCACTTGCCTGCTTTTTCTGCTGAAAAGCCTGAGGAGCCGCAGCCGGATGAGCTCGATGCCTAAACCATAGATGATGGGATTGAGCAGCGGCGGGAATATTAAGAAGTAAAGAGACATGAACAGCTTGGTCTGGTAAGACATGTGACTGCTGTCGAATCGGCCCTGCGCTATTTCAAAGAAGCATCCGAAAGAGTAGTTGACTATTGACAGCAGGTGCGGGGTGCAGGTCCGAAGGGCTTTGAATTTGGATTCACTGAACGACGTGATGCATATCCTCAAGATGTGGCCGTACGAGTAAAAAATCATGATGAGCTGCGGCCCTGTGTACAGGACCACAGACACCAGCCCCACTGTGTTGGCGATCGTGGTGTCCGCGCACGCCAGCCTCACCAGCAGGTAGTTGAGGCAGTACAGTTTCTCTACGGTTCTCCTGCAGTACGGCAGCTGCACAGTGACGCCGAAAACAATGAGAAAAGCCAGCAAAGGGTAAAACCACATCAAAACGACAAGCTTAACAAGCCTCTCCGTCATGATTCTGTGATAAGACAGTGGATGGCAAATGGCCACGTAGCGGTCGTAGCTCATCGCCGCCAGGATGGTGAACTCAATGATGGCGTAAGTGTGTATGGCATAGACCTGCACCTGGCAGAACGGCACAGATATTTTGTGTGAGTGCGACAGCATGCTGGCCAGCACGCCGGGCAGCAGGGCCGTGCCGCCGTACACGCCGTTCAAAGCCAGGTTACACAGCAGCCCGTACATCGGCTCATGCAGGGTTTTTTCACGATAAATCACCCCGATCAAAACGACGTTCTCCACGACGATGCTCATGTATATGAAGAAGAAGACGCAGAAGTACAGTGACTTCAGGTCCTCCATTCCAGAGAATTCAGACAGGTAGAAAGAGTTCCCTTTAGTCAAGTTTTTCATGTTGACACGGGGTCAGTCCAGAGAGAGAAGTGCAGTCCCCCCTCATCGGACTCGGACTCCACTGCAGCGGCGCTCGTGTTACACTTTTACATTTACTCCTCTGTGGACGGAGTCATGTGATACACTCCAGTGAACTCACGAGGGGCCAGAACATATATGTTATCAGAAAGATCTAATTATAATTTCTCATTTTTCATTTGTTATGTTCATTTTTCACTGAATATTTCTGAAGACGATATATCATCTGCACAAAACATGAAGACACAAAAGATGGAGCACATTTGGAGTACATTTTCTAAAAAGTGTCATGAAAAGTAGCACATTATCCTGTCTGTTGAAGTCCAATGATGAACTGGCATTAAAAGCTGCTGCAATGTGGATCGTCGTGAGTTCATAAAGTATTTTATTATTCATATTGGCATAAAAACTGATCTTTAAAGATTATACAGAATTTTATTCTGGTAGTTTTTGCTTCACTTTCCATTAAAGTTCCATTCCAGTTCAACATGCCAACATGTTTTAATTCAGGCCATGAAGTTATTTCAGTTTTAACATTTGGAAGGAAAAAAAATTGATTTCTTTGCACTTACATTTAAAATTTGAGGTGAAAACCTTATTTTTCTTTGATTATTAATAATCTTATATGAGGACTTGTTCATGCAAGTTGACCTCAGTGTATTTCTTCATCCTGAAGCGTCTTATCTGTTGGATTTCAGTTAGATTTTGGCAGGGATCGACTCCAGCTCTCCACCAGCTTAGTCTGGATTAGGCCTGTAAAGGAGATGGATGGATATAGTCGTTTATAATCTGAGCAGTCAGTGGGATTAATTCAGAACAGTCTCTCTGATTGTTCGCTGTCACAGTACACTCAGGACTTTTTCCTGAAAAAAATATTAAAAAATCTGAATTTCCTGAGTCCCATTGCTGTGGCTACGTTTATTTTAGCCCTTGTTAACAGAATAGTTGCCAGATTTAAACTGAATATTGTCAGAATTAAATAAAGATTTAAACTTGTGTAATTATTTTGTCAAATAATTTCTGAAAACATTGTAGATGTGCTGGTAAACATGGTTTCCTGTGTTTACACTGCTTTAAACTCCGAGGGTCATTTATTCTCCAGGTACTATTGGCAGGTTTGCTATGGTCTCATTATGTGGCTGGAAATAATTACTTCCAATGGGATGGAAAGTAATGACCACTAATGAGTGTTTGTCCGCTGAGCTCATGTTATTTCTCATAAACTCTAAAATGAATACAAGACATAAAACAGTTTTGATTCAATGTGATACTGCAAACTTGCAATATTTATTTAAAGGTACAACAATGTACATTTTTTCAGTTTTCTTCTTGAATTGACTCTAAAATTTTCATAATTACCTCAACTGTGTCTCAACTACAGTGCAACTTTCCTTCCCCCAATAATACCCAAACTAATACATTATTTAATTGGAACTTTTGTCTTATGATTGTTCTTGAAATGCAAAACAATTAAAGTGCTGCTTACAGTAAAAGGATAAATTCTGGATTAAAGAACAGCTCCTTTGGCCTCAGAAACCTCAAATGTGTCTAGTAGCTGCTGATCCGGCCCGCGCGACCTTCAGGAGTATTTATCCATTTTTCTTTCCATGTCTGCGTCAGCTCAGCCGGACTCATAAGATGTTATCAACTCTGAGCTTATTCTCAACTTCTCTGTCGGATTCAGGTCTGTGCTCTGACTGCACTGATGATCACCTTTACCTTCACCTTCACCTTTGTTCTGTCAAAATTATATACATGTACCCATCTCACAGTGTCAAAACTCATTCTTATAAGCTTCAACAAAGCTCCAGCTATATTAACATTCATTTACAGGATCCAATACAGGATGTATTGGAGCTGATTCCATCATACTTTCACATTCACAAGTACATACACAAGTTTATTTTGCTCGAATTCGTTACTTTGTCATGACTGCTTATACGTCGACTCATTCACACTGCAGCGCCATTAATGTCTCCATTCATGTTTCGTCTCATTCACTTCTTCATAACCTGAGAAATTAACGTGCCACAGAAAGGTCGACTAAACCGTCCTGAAGAGTTTATCCACATTTCCAATCTGAATATTTTTTACCCACTTCACACATTCCGGTCCAACTCGACTTTTTATCTGATGAAAAGCAGCAAAAATGGAAAGAAATGAGGCATTTTTCACTGTTGTTTTTTTTTTTTTCTTTTTACATTTTGGCAGCATCTACTTTGGTATGATCCCAAAGTAAAATAAATCATTTAATCTTCTCTGAGTCCTCCAGAGCTGGAAGCTCCTGATTTATCCTCTTAATGCAGCATTACAGGAGCCAGATGATTTAATGAAGCTGCATGACTCAACCAGACCCTCTTCACATACTGACGGTATGTGCTGGAGTTTTTTTTCTTCCCCTTTGCATTGCTCTCTTTCAGCCTTTTATAGGACACTCAGTACAATATTTGAAAGTGAAACTGATACATTTTAGCCAAGACTTTTTAAAGTCTCAGTAGTACAACAAATAACACCAACAGATTTCATATAATTCGTGTGTTTATCTTTCCTTCCTTGAGTTTTAATTTTTTTTTCTTATAATAAATATCATTGTAGAGTTTGTTTGATCAAAAAAGGTGAGAATTTGTACTGTTCAGAATATTTATTTTCAAACCCCACCTCACTAAATAATGACAACTGAATCATCAGGAAAAAATGTTTTCAATGCACCGGATGTTTCTGACCAAGCAGAATTCGATATACAGATATAAAGCAAAGCCAGGATTTCACCTGGTGAGTATCATCTGTAGTCGTCCTGTTGAAATGACGACAAAAAGATTCAAAACAACCGTTCGCACTGAACAGGTCTTTATTGCATTTTCTTAAACATTGGATACATGATGTTTGTATCTTGCAGTGAAAAAAAGACATTTAATTTCCAAATGAAAGTAGCAACATATTTTTATGAATAAAAAATGACAGCCTTATACTTAAATGATGGCAAGACAGAGTGGCTAATGTTGAATAAACAGGTGGCCTTGTGGGATTAACCGCTGTTTAATACAATTTGAAAAGAGAACAAGAGAGGTTGTCTTCCTCACTTTCCTACAACAGTACCTAAACTGCCAACTCTTTTGGGCAGAATCGTGTATTTGAAGAACAGTTTCAGGATATAAACTCTTACTAACTGAATGCCAAGTCCATACATCACTGGATTAGAAATGGCCGGCATGATGACAAAGTACAAGGACAGAAAGCTCCGCGTCTCAACAGATACATGAGTCATGTTAAGCCTTGTCTGGACAATTTCAAAACAAGAGCCGATGGAATAATTCAGCAAAGAAAATAAGTGAGGGATGCAAGTTTTAAGTGCTTTGATTTGAGCTTCTTTTGTCAACTTACTGCACACTTTAGCAATTTTCGCATAAGATAAAATAATCATCACCAGCTGGGGGACGACAAAAAGAGGAAGAATGGAAAGTCCCGCTATGCTTATGTACGATGCAGTAGAGCATGCGTTTTTGACCAGTTCCATATTCACACAGTATAATTTAGGTATCACTTTTCCACAGAAGCGCAGCTGTAAGGTCAACGAGTAAAAACATCCAAACACAATGAGTGAGTACAGACCTGCCAGTGCAATAAGCTTGCATATTTTGGATTTTGACATGTTGGTGTGGTAATGAAGAGGGTAACAGATGGCAACATATCGGTCATATCCCATAAGAGCCAAAATACAGAACTCCCCACCTGCATATGTGTGCAGGAAATAGACCTGAGCAGAGCACCACTTCGCACTGACTTCATGCGTTTCGGATATCAGCAGAGCCATAATGGCGGGCAGCAGAGCGGTGCTGCCGTACATTTCATTGACGGATAACATGCAAGCAAACACATTCATGGGGTGATGCAGCTCTGGGTTCATGTGTACGACAGAAATGAGCAATGAATTCAAAACGACAGCGGCCAGATACAGCAGAAAGAAGACGCAAAACATGCCGTGCTTGTACTTGTCCATGGACTCATACGCAGTCAGTTTGAATGCCGTCACTGATGTCGTGTTGTCCATATTTCACATTTACACTGTGGAAGAGAAAAGAAGGCATTTCAGAACAATTTCACACAATGAATGCTTTGTTTTGTTTTTTTCTAAATATAATACACATAGAAAGGAAAAGTAATAGAACCATACCAATGGAAAATATCTTTTTTAAACTTTTATGTATGTTTTATCACAGGGTTACTTTTTGAATCAGGGTCAATGGTGCAATAAAGCATTTAAATCTCAGTTGAAGACAGCTTACTGACATATCTCATGCATGGAAAAACTGTTGTACCTGAACGTCCTCCGTTCTTTGCAGCAAAATGTGCTGCAGAAGTTTGTGCAGCCTTTTAACATAGCTCTGGGTGGGCTAGTGTTGTGCTGATGTCCCTTGTTTCCATGACTACCAAACCACCTCGCGTCTCCGAGTCCGTGCATTCAGTCCCCCGCTTTTACTGATATTGTTAAAGACGAACATCATTGTAGAAAGCAGGTGCTAAGTGACTGAAGGCCTCCAGACCAAACAGCGTGATGCTCATGCTGTTCGGTTTAAGCTCATGCTGCTCTCAACCTGAACTGGTTTCACCAGATGTTTGTGTGCTGGATCGGGTTTAGGCCTCAGGCTCATGCAGGGGACGCAGAGGTACACATGAGGGCACCGCAGTAACCATGAACATTTCAACACGACATGTTTCTGATGTGCATGTGCATTCTGGGTGTCTGATACAAGTTAGAGCGAGGACATTATATGAATACTGAAACTGTGACTCCAAGATACAGAGACGAGACGACTTCAAGAAAAAGCATTTTATCACTCAGTGGCCTCGTTATTATGGATCTAATGCAGTCTCGCCTCATAACTTAGCAAATTAATACCTTTAAATGGCCTCATGCCAAACTGAACAACGTGATCTCTGCAAGCAGAATTAATGGATGAGTTGTTTCATCCAGTCAGACTGAATCGTCTAAGAGTACTTCATGAAGTGGCTAAGGCGTGGCTGCTGCATCTTGTTGCACATGTATTAAGGACAAAGGTTCCCCAACAGTTGAGGAATGATGTTTTGCATGTTTTGCAAAGATTCTATTATCATTAATATTATTATTTTATTTTTCTGGAATAGAAGCCATTCGACCATATTAAGCCAATGGTCCATCATGAGGGGAAATGACCTGGTTCCCAAATCCACAGTACAAAACCAACATGCTCTGTTGTTAAGAAAAGGCAGAGCAATTAAAGTTCTAATAAACTGGATTCAATGATTTGTTATAATTCCCAGAGAGCAGTGCATCGTAGTTCAAAATACACATTTTTCTGTAATTTTACTCTCATTTAGAAGTCAGACTTTTGTGTCTAACATCTTCAAGTTTGTGTTATAGCATTTCTGCTGTCCAGATCTCCAGCTATTCGGAAAAAAAAAATACTTACACACAAAAAAAAGATAGGCACATTAGTGGTCATTAGTCCATTTTGTTTTTCCCTTTCCTCTAGAAAGCAATTAGATGCAGCCGTCTCCCTCCAGGTGAAGCCTCTTCGGACAGCACCTGGAGAATAAACTCCACTGCTGAGAGGGAAACAATAATGACTTCCCTTTGGAAAACACTGATGCAACACTGTGTCAACATGTTGCATCTGAACGGGTCATGACCTTTAAAGATAGCGCAACACATAGATGCAACTTGTTATCAGTTTCTTCATCTCATCTCTGAGTTTTGTCAATATGCACATTTCCATTGACAGCAAAATGGTTAAGAGCATTTAATAAGAAGTGAATAAAAATAAAAGTAAAAACCCATCAATTAATTTCCCAGAGAGATGGGAAGGTTGGCCATATATTCTCTTAACTTTCATGACAAAAACCAGAGCTGCCTGAAACATAACATTGAAAAATATGTGACCATTTGTTTAAAACCATCAAAGAAATCCAATTCAACTTTTTACTATAAAAAAATAGCATTTTATTTAATGTGTTACTTGGTGTTTGTTCTTTTGACTGTTGCATTGGATTCACAGTCTGACACATCGAGATAAGATCGCCTCGAATAGTAAAACTTAACCTGGTCAAACTTTAAATGCATCAGAGAAGAGTTTGCCTGAGTTTAGTTTCCCTGAGACACAGAGTGAGTCACATTAAATCGCAGTGTAAGACGCTGCAGGACAGACCGGGACTGGCTTTGTCATTCAGTTTATGAGCAAACACAGATTATTCTAACTGTTGAATCAGACAAATTAATAAGTGAACTAATACACCAAGAAGAAATAACATCATGTAAGTCCATTGATTATGCTTCATATGCCTTTTTCTTTTTCTTTTTTTTTTACGCTGCCAAGTTAAGCTTTAAAAACCTTCTAAGAAATATTTGAGAGTAAAATTTTAGATTGCTCCACATATTCTTTCTTAGAAACTTCTCTTTGATGTGCTGGTGGAAAGAAAAAAGAATTTAGTGCTAAGTTAAATCCTGTGATCTTTAATTTTTACAGTGATGGACTCGGATAAGGGAGTGCACGGGAAAACTCTCTCTCTCTCTCAGAAAGTCAATCCTATAGGAATGTGCATGTGTTTTAAATCAGACAGGAAAAAAGAGGCGCTTTTCTTGGCAGTGATTGTCTCTTTTCTCAAGTTTGGTCATGAGTTGGGCGCCATGATGTGATTTTCTTAAATGAAATTAAGAAAGCCATGCTCTCCTAAAGATGCTGATAATTCTATAATTTCGAACGCAATGACCTGAATGCTGCTGCAAATTATCCTCACTCCACCCTCCTGGCTAAAAACACACAGACCTGTCTCTAAGCTTCAGTTTTGGAGCAACACCACCAGAAGCAAGAATGTTTTGCTGTCGTTTGGCTGTTTTGACCCTTTTGGTTGTCTTACTTTTTAACGGTAAGTCTTGAGATTCTTTAACTTTTTGCGGGATTACAAGCCTTGTTTTTAACTCTTTCAGACGTGGTGAATGGTTGTGGTTAAATGTGTCGTCCATCTGTTGCAGTAGTTGAAAATGAGGCTGCGTCCTTCCCCTGGTCTTGTCCCAGTCTGAATGGAGTGTGTAGAAAGGTTTGCCTCCCAACAGAACTCTTCTTCGGACCTCTGGGTTGTGGCAAAGGTTTCCTGTGAGTGTTAATGTCTGTTTTCAGTATGTGAATGCCCTTACTCATCCACTATTTTAAACTTATGTGCATACACATCTATCTTTTGTGCATCCTTAGGTGCTGCGTGTCTCATTTCCTCTGAGGAATGCTCAGTTGATCTCCCACTGCATCCCAACAGACATGATGGACGACTCGCAATGCAACAGGAGATGAAGCACATCAGAAACACTGACGCGGGAGATCTTATCTGCAATGTTACATGCTCTAACTCGAGCATGTAACATTGCAGACCTTCTCTTTTAAAATGGACTGCTTGTTGTTTTTGGTTGAACCTAATACATTTCAAACTTTGGAATTCTCAAAGAGTGCCTGTTTTTTTTCCTTGTGTGAATCATCAGTATGAAGCTCATTCATCTACATGTCTCCACGATGACTACTTACGAGTTTTGTTCATTTAATAAAACTAAATTCTAGAAATGTCTTTCTGTGGGTAAATAATTTTGATGCATCTCATGTTGGAAACAAAGAAGCTGCTTGAAGTGCAAGATGCACAGGCCGCATGCCTAATAAATTGTCATAAAGCAAAAGTATGCTTTCTTTATCTATATTGATCACGTTTGAAAATAAATTCCTAAAATATTTGCGGTCAATTATTTCCAGCCTTTTGCTTACTCAGATTCCACTTGAATATGCAGCTCTATTTGTTTGGTTGCTCTTTTCCAACAAATGGAATGTTTTCTGAAGGGGGTGAACACAAAGTCACTGTGTTGGAATTTCAACAATGAAAGAAATAAACAAAACTCTCTATTTTCAAGAATGCCAGACTCTGCAGAGTGTGGGAATCTTTTAGGACTGGTCTGTAAACTTCTGCTGGATACTTATAAGCCTGAAGTGGCTTCCAATGACATCCGACAAATAGGAGGGATAAATGTGAAAAAAGGAATTTCCTCAAGGGGGATTAATAAAGCATGGTTAGCTAGTTTTGGTTCATTTCAATTGCATCCTTTTTGAATTAACATGAACCAGAACCACTGCCTACTGTTACAGTGTAACTCTCAGAAGATAAATTTGAACTCCCAAAGGTAAGCACATCCATCCCATCTGTGTTTTCGATGTAGGTTTTTATCCAAGTCAAGATCACGGGCCGGTACTATCAGGACTAACAATGTGTGGAAAGCAGAGTTCACTCTGCACAGGCCAACAGATAATGGTGCAGCCATTTCAGAGAAAGAGAGAGAATTTCACTCACTTTCACACCTACGGTTAATTTGGAGACACCAATTAACCTAACAAGCGTATCTTTGGATTGTGGGAAACCAGTGTCCCTATAAAGCAGCAGTGCTAACCTCTAATTACCGTATCATGCACTGCAAGGTCAGGAATGTCGAAACAAATCAGACAATAAGAACACATCCATTCACAGCCATTGAGGTGGCTTGAAGTTTAGGTATTTTGCACCACAGCACTCAGTTCCCTTTCAAGATCTATGAGGGTTTTGATTTATATATTTCATTTATCTTAAACAGAATCCGCAGGTTGTGTGTTTAGATGATTATATTACACCCCTGAAATGTTGTGATAGCAAATTTTCAACACACAACTCTTAGTTTCAATATTTATGATTTCAATTGGAATTACAGAGCAATGCTTATTGTTACCATCAAACACAAGCATACAGTATATATGCAGTTTATCAATAGTACACAGACACATTTGCTGCTCGTTTTTTTCTGCCATGTTACTTTTTCCCAAGCTCTGATGACATTCTGATGATGTTCTCAAAAAGACAAGAGCCTGCTTCTGCGAGATTATTGAAATTGCTATGGGATAAGAAAATATAGTTGTTTCTAAATGTATCCTGTGGGGGTCATGTTTTTTTTAAAATGAGAGTAGATCTAAAACTGAAAGGTACATGACAATATTGCTTGTTGCAGAGAAATCATTGATGCAACAGTGAAAGCTTCCTAATTGCTGGTGAAATTTAAGTCAAACATGTTGTGAGTTTTTTGAGGGGGATTTTGGGGGGTTTTGTTTTTTTTTTTTTTGTTTTTTTTGGAAGGGGGTCTAACCCAGATGATATCACTTGAACTTTTTGTTGTGGCTTAAATAAAAAAAGTTTGACTCCCTTGGTCAGGGATGACACACACAGCCAACATAGACCTCATAACAGAGTCACCACAGGAGCGGGCGTCTCAGATTATTTCAGTAGGGATTAATAGTTCTGACATTTGGTGGAAGAGGGTTTACTCCACAGGCTCCATGACTCCAATTACAAGAGAGGAATCAGTGTGAGGTAGCATCACAGCCATTTCTCAGAAATGCTACTGCCTTTCAAGATCGTTTTATGTGGCAACCTGCTGAAATAGATCAAAACTGAAACTTTATTATTGTTCTAAAATATTCTTTGAAAAATTTACTAGAGAGAGCTACATTTTCTTAAATATTTTATCCAGCAGCGGTCTGCCATCTGAAGCAGCATCGTTTTGGTCAGCCGACTGAAATTACTAGTAACTTTCACTATACACACTTAAATGTAAGTCTCTGAGAAAAACACTATATGATTTTAAGAAACAGAACTTCAAATTGCAATCTTGCAAGTACTTATATCTTTGCATAAGCCTATTAAAACTTCTCCAAATATGGGTATAATAACGTTCCTTCACTAACACTTGAAAAATTGAAGTGGTCGTGTATGCCACAGCGACAGGGAGTATAGATGTGGCATATTTCAAACATATTCTGCCTCGAACCTTGTACTGGAGCATGCGGAATTAAAGAAAATCATAATTCCACAGTGGATTACCAGTGTGAAAGGCCGTATTGTGTGGTCTAACAGTGCACTATATATTTCAACCACTTGAGGGCAGTCGTTAAAAGGAGATGGCATAATAACCAAGGGCCAGCGAGTTCTCTGTCTGTTTGATATGTTGGACTGTGATGGATGGTGTGGCACTAAAGCTCTGGCTGCCTGCCCTGCACTCTTTCTGAGATTGTATTTAATGTTAATTCCCTCGTCCTCACTGGATTTGACAACAGGGCGTTTTCCCCATGCTGCTGTGCATACTGGCTGATTGGAATCATGCCATGGGAATGTGGTGAAACTGGTCTTTCATCTTTATGAGACAGTCTTCATGTGACCTCTTTACTTTAAACTGGCTTTATGTACACATAGTAACTGGTTGTTACCTGAAATTTCCACTGAAACCTTAGATTTTGTGTGTGTGTGTGTGTGTGTGTGTGTGTGTGTGTGTGTGTGTGTGTGTGTGTGTGTGTGTGTGTGTGTGTGTGTGTGTGTGTGAGAATTAAAACATGCACTGCGGTGTTCCCCTCTCTGCTGTTTGCCCTTCTGGCCGCTGGTGGCGCTGTGACGCCGACCTGCCACTGAGTCCATTTGCAGAGGTGGATACGAAGAAGAGGCTGGTCACAGAACCAATAACAACAACATTAGCAGGAGCAAGCTAACGGAACTCGGGGAGAACTTGGCGTTTTTGCGATCGTGTTTTCTTCTCGTAGGACATTAGTTTTTAATCTCTGGCTGCCAGTTTGTTGTAAAACGGTATATTGGACGACATGAACGATACATAGCGATCTGTCACCAAGACATTGTGGTCTGTTATCTAACATCTGCTAACACTAGCTAAACGACAGCTAACGTCAAGTTAATCCTTCCCGTCTTTGACGCTTTTTTAGTTCAGTTGTTTAAATGTTGAGGAATTAACTTAAGGGAAGAGAAGTGAAAAGAGAAGGGAAGTATTGTCAGACGGTGCATGTGAGAAAAAAAAACCCTAGCGGGGGGAACTACTGGAATTATCAGACCTTCGCGGATATTAAGGTATGTCCACCATGATAACACTGGCGACTGACACAGTTTCATGCACGTTTTTTACCCAGTTAAATTGATATGAAATCGTTCGCAGACTAGTGGCTCAATCCACCTTGATCTTGTAAATCTTGGGGGCTGAAATTAAGTTACTGTGTGGTGATGAGGAAACAGAGTTGCGACACAAGCAACACAATAGCAGATTGTTTTTTGTTTGTCGGAACAGCCACAACAATTTCTCCAACAGTATTTTTTACTGCGCGTCAATCAAAAGTGGGATAGGGGATCGAGTTAATAGTTAACTGTAATCTCACATACTGAACTTGTCGACAGGCCTTGTGTCAATATCTGACTGTTTAATTGTTAAACGTTTCTTTATGATGTAGTTAGTACACCTGGTTGTAGATTTTTTTTTAGGTCACTGATCACAGCACACTGACCTCTAGTGTGAGTTTAATCACACTTTGAGCCAAACCTAAAAAGAAACTTATGAAAAACAGGGAAGTGATAGATGCATATCCAGATATGAGCAATGCAAGTTCCAGTTTACCAGTTCAATTTTTTTAGTCTTTGTTTAGTCCGTTTTGAAAAGGAGAAGAAAAAAAATGCTTAGGCAGTAAAACTTGCACATTTTACTCAACTCATCTCAGTCACATGCAGGGATTTTTATTGTATTTAAAATAATTTTTGCAACTTGAAAAGCTTTGTTTTTTGAACCAGTTTTTAAATGATGTCAAATTTACTGTAGCAAAAAGGTTGATATTAAGGTTGATAAAAGATAATTTATAGATTTAACGTATGTAGCGATGTTGAACATGTTATATATAATAGTATTGAATATGAATGTGAAATTTATTTCACTGAGCCTATGGAGTCAAAGTTTTAAATGCTATCGATTTGGAAATCTATCCATAAAGATCTGAGGCATACAGGGAAATCTTAGTCATCTACAAGTAATTTTCTTCCTGGAGCTGTGCTGTTTGTTAAATGAATGACTAGCGACAAGCCAATACTGTAAACTTATCGCACAGTACACTGAATGTCTTTGTTATTGTTTTGCAAAGTGTTGAGACTTTTAGCTTTTCTGTCACCATATATTCAGTGGTTATTCATATTCAGTGAGTCTCAGTTAACACTTGGGTGTAATCAAACTGCAGCAGAAGTTTCAGTTGAAAACTCAAAACGTTTTTCACTGTGATTGTGTCTTCATAACTCTTGATCATGATGTGTTGTCGTCTATTTTTTGTCAGTGCATCTGTCATCGACCAAGGATGGCACATCCGGATGTGTGGTGGGTAGGAGCTCGGCTGAGTGTCCTTACACTGGTTCTCTGCAGTGTATTTGTCCCCTCACCCACAGATGCTTATATATATGCTGTAAGTAAGACTGGATGTGATAAATCTAAGTACTTTTTCGTCTATAACTGTGACCCCCTAACTGTTTCTTGACCTCAGTCGTTCTTACAGTTTTCACATATTGTTTAACAGCATTACAGCAATATGACTTCCATGCTATTTGAGGACCTACCAGCTTTGTTTGGATCTCCAGTTCCCAAGGACGGATTAATGGTGAGAGTAGAGCAATGAGTGCCAACAGTGGAAAATCATCTATCATATTTCTCATAAATAATTCTTTTCATTGCAAAAGGGAGTGTTGGTGGTGTCCCGTCCTCAAAATGCCTGCACACCCATCGACCCTCCTCCCCCACTGCCGCCATCCTTTGATGCGAACACCACCAAATTTATTGCTCTCATCAGACGCTTTGACTGCAATTTTGATATCAAGGTCGGTGGTGTTTGACACAGAATATTTGCTACAGTTTCTGATTCAGTCTCCACTCACGTGAAGAACTGCTTTCA
Source organism: Salarias fasciatus (assembly GCF_902148845.1). NCBI lineage: Eukaryota > Metazoa > Chordata > Actinopteri > Blenniiformes > Blenniidae > Salarias > Salarias fasciatus. The sequence continues at coordinate 10,256,385 of NC_043754.1, forward strand.
GATTTTGCACGCACAACAAGCTGGATTTGATGCTGCAATCGTTCACAACATGTATTCGGACACTCTGCTTAATATGAACTACAGCAACGGTAATTCTTTATTAAATAAGTACAGATTCAAGATCAGTCTCAGTACTTCAAAATTAATCCATCACTCACATTATTTTTTTTTTCTCAGACACCATAGCAGAGGAGATTGAGATCCCTTCTGTATTTACAAGCTTCCATGCTGCACAAGTTCTTCGAAGATTCCTAATTCCTGAAAAAGGGTAAGAGGAGGGGGAAAAAAAATCATCTGTTTAGGATTACATATGTATTGAAATGAAATCTAACCTTTATCAGTCAGCATCACATTTATACAAATGAACTCATGCTGACTTATTTTTTTTCAACTCTATCCATTACTTCTCCTTTTTGACCCACAGGGCTTATGTCATCCTCAAGCCGGAGTTTGCTTTTCCATTGTCATACTACCTTATTCCTTTTACTGGAGTAGTTGGCATGATTATTCTTGTGATGTGTATCATCTTGGTAAGTGTGTGTGTTCATTAAATAATAAAATTTCAGTTAACAGTTGACCTATATTTATTCACAAAATATTGTATCCTTATCTTGGTATTTTCTGAATGTCACTCAGGTTTTCTGTCATCAGTAACATTTTTTTGGGTTGCACAGATAATTCGATGTGTACAGTATCGAAAAAGGCTGAGGAAGAATCGTTTGTCCAAGGAACAACTCAAGAAGATTCCTACACACAGGTTCACCAAAGGTGAGGAGATATTAGTGTTTTGTTGTAATGAATATGTGAGTGATACTTCCCCCCCCTGTTGACACAAATCCCAGCTGCAACATTAGGGACAACCAGATCTGAAACACGCACTCTGGTTTATGTTGCAACAATGATTAGTTGTGATGATGGCTGTAAAGAAAGAGAAGAAACAAATTGACACTTCTTACTTTGATATATGGGGGAAAAGAACCAGCTTCAATGCTTGAATGTACTTTACAGAACTAATGCTTTTTGACCTTGTGAAGCCTTTCTTTGTTTTTTTCTATTTCATTCGAAAATGTCAATGACTTATTTTCTGATCCCTTGTTCTTTGTCTCTCAGGTGATGATTATGACGTCTGCGCCATCTGTCTGGATGAGTATGAGGAAGGAGACAAACTCCGAGTTTTGCCTTGTTCTCATGGTAAATATGTTTGATGCTGTAATATAAGGCGATCCATAATGTTCAGTCATTATATATACTGAATATCAGTCAAATGTTATTGCTCATCAGGTGCGACCTGCAAATCATCAAAGGCTGCAAATACAAACATAATTTGTAACTATTTTCTATATGATGTTTGGCATGACTGAGCCACACTGCTGTCGTTTTCTGCAATAATTCCTTTTACCTTTGAAAACATGTCCGTTCACTCTGGTCTTGTGTGAGTTTCAGCAAAGCGTGCCCCGGCCCTGAATTGTCTTGTCCGATAATTGAAATTCTTTTTGCATTCCAGCTTACCACTGCAAATGTGTCGACCCGTGGCTCACGCAGACCAAGAAGACGTGCCCCGTGTGCAAGCAGCGCGTCACCCGCAACAACCCCGAGCACTCCGAGTCCGAGTCCGAGGAGGAGACCGGCGGGCGCGAAGAGGAGGAAGGAACCGAGGGCGACGCAGACTCGGAGCGCACGCCCCTGCTTCGGCCCTCCAACCCGGGGTCCCCGCTGGGGAGCCCCACGGCATATTCGGCCACCACCACCACCGCCCAGTGCCTCGCCTCCCCCGCCCACTGCGACTCGCCCATCATCGGCTACGAAGGCTACTACTCCCCGCAGGAGACGGACTCAGATAGCGACGACGACACAGGGGAGGACAGGCACGACACCGAGGATGACACCGCTCAGCTCATCGGGCGGGATCGAGTAGAGATCTGATGGCTGGCATCACAGCCACAATGAGATTACCTAGTTTTAACTAAAAAATAAAAATAAAAAGGGTCTTTCTCTCATCGGGTGTGCCGCACAATGTTACTTTGAAATGCTTTCAGATTTGTGGTTAGCAAGGCATGTAGGAAACCTGCCACGTTTGTTGATTGTAACAGAATCTTTTCGCAGCCAACCAGATGAGATGTACTTTTAAGTGTCAAACCACTGCAGCACTCGCAGTGATGAGTTTAACCAAAATCAGTCCACTTCAACACACTCACCTTACTCCACTACCCTTGTCTGCAGACTCAGTTTTTTGCATGTTGTAATTTTTAGTTCGATCATGCCACCTAACGATCATGTCGTCCAAAAGGAAATGTCTTTGAAGAAAGAGTGTGACGTCTGTAGATGAAACCTGTGTAGCCAAATCCATCATCCTTAACATGGATTGCCAGCGTTTGCTGCATGTAGTGCAGATTGAATGCTTTATGTTGTCTTAAAAGTTATTTTCAGCAAGTTGAAGGATTTTTTTCATTTTTGATCACTTTAGTTCTCTTTGACTAAGTTTTACCTTTCTTTTAAAAAACATTTTTTTCCAACCTAAACAGTGACTTTCACTAGTAGAATATCACAATTAACTCTCTGCTGCTTTTACAGTGTCACTGGTAAGAACAATATTTGTAGCTTTATCCAGTTTGTCAAATTGAGCAGACTCAGGTCATAGCAAACAAAAAAAAAGAAAAATTAAAAGATAAACAAAATAACTGATCAGTTGAGATGTAAATGAATAATTTAGTGAGGAAATAATTGATTATTGTCTTGTCTCTTCTTTTGCTTCTTTTCCCAAATCTGTAAAATGTAGTTTTGTTCAACATTCAACTGATTTTGTTTAGATTTTTTTTTGTTTTGTTCTGTTGATTTGTATATGTTAATCATTGATAAGAATATGATGAAATGTGGGACCTTGGTTGTGGATTTCGGATAAAGGAGCATTGCCTTACATTGGCTCTCAAGTACATGTCTGTGTTAAATGTTTGGAATTCGAAGGGACGAGACTGACACTCCTCTCCCCCCGTCTTGTTGAGCTGAATTTGAACGATCAGTGTGCAGGATTGAGGGGGATCTACTGGCATCGGTGGAGTCTCTTATGTCAAAATATGGTTGTGTTTATTATATGTTCATCTGAAAAAACTTTGTGTTTTTGTTGCCTTAGGTCTTCTTCCATGGGGCCTGGTGTTTTGCAATGCCATTTTTTTCCCCCTTTCGTTATTAGACTTGATTTGTTGTAGCACCTTTTGCACAGTATTAGTGCAGTTTAGAGGGCAGTTGTCCAAAATAGAAGAATCAGACATGAACTTTTAAAGTCAACCTTTCATGTTTATGTGAGTTTTTGCAGATGGTTGAGTTTCTGTTGTAAATGAGGAAGCAGCGAGTGAGGAGGGTGGCGTTTTGCCCAGGAGGAGAGGGCCTCACATCCTGCACACTGGTCCTCTTAATGCTGAGAGTGAGTAAACTTTTATCCTGTTCCCTGTTCTCATGCTTTGCTCTGTAAAAGCAAGTAACCAGTCCCGTGTTCGTGCAGTTTTGCGTATCGTCACTGATTGCCAGTGTAGTTATTCTCGATTTGCACCTAAAAATGTTGGACAAGCTTAGAGAGAAGCTTACAGTTTGTTCCTCCACAACTAAAACCGATCTGCGTGGGCTGAGCAGTGCGTAACTGTTTGAGTTGCTTGCCCCGAATAAATGCACACTTTTATCTACACTAACTTTTGCTTGTGGAAGGACAAATCCGTCTTTATTCGCTGCTCACCTACATGGGGTCATACAGATGCCGCCAGTGTTTCCTCTGTAGTCTCTTTGCAGTCCACCGCCACAGTCTGCACTATTGACATCAGAATGAGAAGTTCTGTTTTCTGCTGTACATCCTCAGCCTCAGCTTTAAGTTTATCTGCACAGTGCTTGTGATGACAGAGGAAACACTGCATGCTATATATATATAAACTTCTGTCCAATGTTTTATTTTTTTTGTTTTTTGTGATGAAATGCATTTTTAACATTGGAGAGTCAACAGGGCTGTAAAATTCTCACATTCCACCTTTATATTTTACTGCTGATTGACTGAAAAAGCTCCACACTGTTAAGATTCGATTGGGACTTGTCGGCAATAATCTGTATTGTAAAATAGAACAACAGTTTTCCTATTTACAATATGCTATCTTTTGTACTGTACCTTTTTCCTGCTTCCTATGTCTCACTTTCAGAGACTGTTGACAAAAGCAAATGAGAAAAATATAATCCCAGATTTTTTTTTTTCTTTTTTCGACTTTCGTTTAGACTGTGCCTAGATTATCACACTTAAATATTAAATGTACCGTGTCAAGTGTAATTTTCATGTTTAAAGCAGAATTGAGAATCGGTAGGGCGTGTAAACAAGTCTTTCGAAAGATGCATTTAATGTAAGATCTGTGGAAAAATAAATGACTTTGAAAACTTGATGAGTCACAGTTTGATTACAGGTTCAATTCATTGTTTTTGGAAAACATGCAAACTCCAGACGTTTTTCTCTGAAGCCAAGAATCAAACCAGAGATATTCTTGTCGAGAGTGTCAACCACTAAATCACTGTCAAGCTGTTTTTAATAGAAGTCCGCTACATTTAATGCTTCGTAACACATTGACTAAAACCCTACGGAGTGCTTTAACACCCATAAAAGAATAAGTAACACACAGTTGAAACCAGTGTAAAAGGTTTATGTGAAAGTTCATAAGAGGAAACGTATATTGACATTCAAGCTGCAGACAATTTGAAGAAAATGCTGAATGAAAAACATATTGATATAGAAATCAATGAAAGGATTCAATGCAGAAAATACACATGAAGTAAATGCATAGACTCCAAACTCTTTTGGCAAATAGATTAAAAACGATAAGTAAATCACAGGGAAAAAGTAGAGGCAATTATTTGCAGTTCTCACAAATGACTAATTAAATTGAAAACATAGAAAGCGTTCGTGTCATATAACCCTTTGTGAGCTTCAATTAATACATCTTATTTTCGAGCAGGGTTCTCCATTTGTTTTTGCTCAAATCTCTCCATGACAAAAAATTGAGTTGCAGCTTTAGGTATTCATGGTTCTGTCTGTTTATAGTTATTAAATCTATTTGCTTCTATCATGTCTTTGATAACTTTTCATGAAGCACTTTACAATATACTTCAAGAATGAATGGTGCTTTTTATAAGAAGTCATCCGTCCATCCATCCCTCCAGCCATTTTTTACACCCCACAGTTCACATGCCCAGGAGGAACATGGAAACTCAACATGTGAACGCAGGATATTGTATTCTATTTGCTATTCTCATGGCTGCGAGCTACAAAACAGATTTTGATAATCTAATTCGATAATGACTTCTTTATTTCTGTCCATATCAAGAACTTATTTATACTTGTGGACCTCACTTCATCTCAGAAAATGTTCTTTTATTTGCATTGATGGTTGCGGATGCTATTGACGTACTGAGTGCGTGGACGCCCTGCTGAATTGAATAACCACTATGTCGATTATGACTCACACTGTATGTCTTCGTATGTGTCGGACAGTGCATCAGATGTGTGTGCTCGGTTTGCTTGTGTTCACATGCTTGACACATCTGCATCATGACCTGACAGTCAAATGTGAAGCTGAGTGTCTACTTTAATTAAACTTAGTTTGATATATTGGTCTAGATGGAGCAGGATGCTATTAATATTTACAGAGCGATATGCATAACCCCTGCTCTTATGCATAAAGGTCATTCATTAAGACTTCTCATATTCAATGAATTCAGTTCTTTAATCCTTTTCAGTTTGACCATTTCATGCACCTTTAATGATGTCACCTGCTGTTTTGAAGAAAAGACCAGTCAAATGTGAGATGAATAAACCTTTCAATACGGCAAACACAGGTAGCTATGCATAGGTTAGCCTCTGGCTGTATTATATCATGTGTGAGACTAAAGGCTTGTGTGTTCCTTTGACACTGGTCCTTATGCGCTTCACGGCACAGCAAACCAACGTCAGTCATAAAGATCTAATCATTGCAAGAGTTATCAGACTTGTATTTAGTGTCCTGCAATCAGGAAGCACACATTTAGGAACTTTCTGTGGATTTCAGCCATAACAAAAGATGCCTTCATACTCTTTTTTTCTGAGATCCTCTGTCTTTCTGTACTTGACTGTAAATGTATGTGTGCTGCTGGATTCCAGAATGATTGTCCAAGATCACCGCGAGGTAAAGTGCATTCTTCTTCATTTGATCGATGTTGTTATTGTTGCTGTTATTAAAATCACAGAAACATTTTATTGTCATTTTCATACAGAATTCATCCCTTAAATGTGATTTGGCATTCTTTTTTTTAATTTTTATTTTTATTTTTTGGTAAATCTATTAAAAAAGGCATTTCTAAGTATATATATATATATATATATATATATATATATATATATATATATATATATATATATATATATATATATATATATGATGAATGTAGGATATCTGAAACAGATTGATCGTCAACAGTTTGGCTCTGCATGTAAAATAATGTATTGCTCCTTCCCCTTCTCTGGAAATCAGATTCAGTTCATTCTTTGTTGTGAAGCCATAAATCAAAACAATAAATAAATGACTCATTATATGTGAGGAAATCCAAAAGTGAAGCATGCTCAGTCCCTGCAATAAAACATATGTGAATTTTGCTTTTGATCAGTTCACTATTGAAGTAGTGATGCCTGCCTGAGGGCATCCACATTCATCCACATTCATGCATGACACATAAAAGTCTCCTTTTTCAGTGAATGTGACTATAAATAGTGTATTTTTCTGCACACTGACTCTCTTATTTTATTCCAACTGTCTATCATGTACTGCAATTTGACAGCCCTGAATTTATTAATGACATCATTATGATGAATGGAGAACAGAAGTAACAGTGTTTTCCTGTGTCGGTTCATGAATCTCCAGGGTTTTGTGGATCGTCTTCACCCTGACATCTCCTCCACTCCTATGGAAACTCATAGTGGACCTAGAGAAGCTTTTGATGACCAGCGTGACTTGCTACAAATGGAATCTGCACTTTTTCCAGTGAATGGAGAGCAAGATATCCATGTGTGGCCGCGTACCGTTGTGGATTACATGAGGCACCAGTTAAAGTTCAGAGCAAGGACAAAGAAAAGCATGAAAAAAGCATATATTCGCCGGTTTACTGTTCAATAACAGTGTACAAAAAAAGTAATTATGAAATATTCTATATTAAACTATCGCTTGAGTATGAAATATTTTTTGATCTGACTGTTATTCTTTTCATTTGCTTGTGAAAACCATTTACCAGCTGTAGTTAGAGGAAATCATTAGGGTATCAATAAGTTAATGTATCAGCAGTCCTCAGGTGTTCAGGAAGTTTGTTATACAAGTGATGAGCATTGGAAATAAATACTGCTACACCTTATTTGCTTTTGAGACTGGGAACATTTAGTAAACCCAGTTCCTGAGAACCTCAGGGGTCTTAATGTTTCATAATCTACAAGTAAATCTGAGATGTATTTAGACTCAAAACCACTCACATTATAGGCAAGAATAAGTCTGATTTTGAAGTCTATCCTTTGACAAACAGACAGCCAGTGCAAAGATTACTTTGATTAATAAGTAATCAGATGACAGACTGCAGAATCATTACAACAGGTTAAAAAAAAAAAGACAGAAAAAACGTAATGTGCAGAAAATGATGCATCAGACTTCTGGAATATTTCAATCCAAACATTTAACATTGTTATTTTAAAATAATAGTGGTACATTTAATTTGAATATTATTCGCTATTATCCATTAGAGCAGACAATAAACTGACAAACAGAATTGTTTCTTGTACTCTGACAGTGAGGCTCCGTAGGAAACCTGCAGGGGGAATTTGTTGCTGACACTCCTCACCAAAAGGTGGCGGTAGTGCTGCCATTCGTTTCGTCATGTGACTGCTCAGAATCGTCCAGAAGAAGAAGATCACGGGGAAAGCGAGCAAACGAGCGCGAGTATTGTTCTTCTGAGTACTTTACAAGGTAGTTTATGTTATTTTTGAAGTCTAGAGGTTGAGTTTATACTGATGTGACTTTATTTACTCTGGGATTTTGAACAACACTGCTTGGTGGCCCTGAATTAGCTGAAATGTTGTCTTTCGGTTAACGTAGCTCATGTAGCTAGCATGTAAGCTAACGTTAGCTTCTTGACAATGACATCGTTAAATGATTTCCATCATTTGTTTAAAGTCGCAGAATCATTTCCTCGTTCATTTATAATGTAAAATTCTTTGATTTGGAAGCACAAGGTTATACGCTTTCTTTCACGCTTGTGCTCACAAAGACCAAACTCGTGGCAATTTGCGCCTGCCAGTGAGACCTTCAAGTCATTATCCGTAACTCTTTTCCTCCGTAATGAATGAAGCACGACGGAAAATCTCATAACCGATCGTTTATGATCCCCTTGTCGTTATAATAACGCTATGACACCAGTGTTCTTCACTATGAGTTCACAGCCAGGTTTATCCATCCAGTTCATATATATTACCGTCTCTCGTTCTCTCTTTGAAGATGGGAGACAGCGATGATGAGTACGACCGCAGGAGAAGAGACAAATTCAGACGAGAGAGAAGTGATTATGACCGTTCAAGAGAAAGAGAGGATCGACGCAGAGATGACTGGAACGACCGGTGAGAAACAGTGATCTGTCTCATCTGATGCAACTGTCGACAACCAACTGGCTAAATGCAGAAAACCCTCAATCTGATTTATCGTTTGGTAAATATTTTTCTTGTCTTTTCCATAACCCAGGGAGTGGGACAGGGGCAGAGACCGCCGCAGTAGAGGAGAGTACCGGGATTATGACCGAGGACGAAGGGAGAGGTTCACTCCACCCAGACATGACATGAGTCCTCAGCAGAAACGCATGAGAAGAGACTGGTAAGAGAAACTGCTACAGTTTCACAGTATTTACTGATTGTATCTTTGTTAGTTGAAGAGCTTTAACACTTTTTTTTCCATTTAACTTCATAAGGGATGACCATGGTGGAGACCCATACCGTGGTGGATATGACCTGGGATATGGTGGTGGTGGTGGAGGTCCCAGCTATGGTCCACCGCAGCACTGGGGTCATCCTGACCTGCACCTCATGCAGCCTCATCATGGAATACCAATTCAAGCCAGGTGAATCATTAAGCTCCAGTTTTAAAGATACATTTAGTTTTTCATGTCTGAAAGAATTGTAACTGTGGATTATATATATATGGTAGTAGTCTCCGTGACTACCATCAAAAATTAAATTGTTACAAGCCGATGTGTTTTGGATTCACACCACAGAAAATTGTCTCTTAACACCAAACAAAATTGGTATGTTGAAGTGATTCCTGAAAATCTATATACAATCCAGTATGTAAAATATACAAGAACAAGCATAATGCTTGAACATAGTTGTACATTTTTTATGATCAAAATGTCAAATTCTTCCAGCTGGATTTGCAAACTAGGTTACCGTAACAATCATGGACACACAGGATGAACTGTTTTACTAGTAGAAACAAACTGGTAGATAATTGATGGAGTTAATGGGTTCGCATTTCTGAATTTCTGTTGTCTTTGATGATAGTTACTTTCACTCACTGGTTTTCAACATGAGACGTTGATCTGATTGGATCTTTTTTCTTGTTCTGTTGTTCAGTCTTACCACCTACAATCTCATGACATATTTTCAAAATGTTTTCTAGTCCATACAGATCGTTATGCACATTTTATCTTATTTTTAGGCTTGGCAACATCCATGACATGGATCTAGGTCCTCCTCCTCCAATCATGAAGAGCTTTAAGGAGTTTCTGCTGTCCCTGGACGATTCTGTGGATGAGACTGAAGCTGTCAAACGCTACAATGAGTACAAGATTGACTTCCGCCGACAACAGATGCAGGACTTCTTTTTGGCTCATAAAGATGAAGAGTGGTACGACCTCCGTTGACTTTTTTACCTGAGCTGTAATCAATAGTAGTTATAGTTTCTCCGTATGAAGTAGTATTTGTTTTCTTTTATCCTCTTTATCTCAGATTTTTAGCTCAAAATTTGTCCTAGTTTGTTTAACATTTCATGATGCTGCTTTTAAAAGTAACTGATAATATGAATCTGTTACACTAAACCTGGTCCTACAGTGGGTTTTTTTCTTAACAGTCATAATACATTCAAATGGTACATTGGCACCAAATGTATATGTTTTTACAAACGTGATAAAATAAGATTAAGACTTTTCTATACCTCAAAGTGCTTGACCTAAAAGAAAAAAAAAAGCAGAATAATTTGAAAACATGAAAACCAGTGAAGTATATTAAGGTAATTCCACCCACAAACTAGGACCAGGAACTTAAATGATAGCTTTTGTTACAGTGAATAAATAAGAACATCAACCCTCTGTTGAAAAACTTGACAAAGCTCTAAAAACTCTGCAGCACCATATTTGCTGACTTGCTGAATTTAAGTAAATGTTTTTTCTTGCTTGGACTGAAAACTGTTTGGGGGGGTGGATTTTCTTATTTGACATTGCACAAGATTCACAGTTGTGTTGTGTTTGTTAATGCTTATTGCACTTATTTCACAGGTGTCATGCAAAATTGTTATGATTTGAAATAACCCATTTTTCCTCCCTTGATTTTCACTACCACGACGACGATTTTTTTCAGGACGTGAAAAAGTGGAGCTCATCCGCAGGAATCGGTCTTAGATAGCAAGGGCATGCACTGCGCACAATGCAGTTGCTCTTAGACACTCAGTACCAGGAATTTTAGATAGACAGCCAACTAGTCTTCCACACGTGGAGTTTTTTTTTTCCTTCTTTTTTTACGGTTTTATTTTTATGTTTGGATCAAACCGAATTTGTGTGCATACAGACACACCATTGGGGTTGAAGTGGAGCGCATTTTCACAGAAGAAATCCCCCTTCTCTGTATTTATTTGTTATTAAACTGGCTGAAGAAAAGGTAACTGTAGTCCACTCAATGACAAACATCTTTTATGACATTCTGAATATGTGAATGCTTAATTTGAAGACCTCTGTTGTGTTTTCTCTTTAGTTTGGTGAGGTACTCTCAAACTTCCTAATTTTGTGCAACAGTTAGTTACTGTGACCACAGTCCTGACACGCATACAACACATGAAGGCTAGGCTTCACAGAGCACACAATTCAGTCTGCACTCAGTCAGTTACACTCATTTAATTTGACATGTTCAACATTGAGCATAGATTCAAAAAAATGAAAAAAAGATTCCAATCTATCAAATTTGTCTTTGCAACTGTTAAGACTTGAAATGTGAAATGGATATATAATACGTTCTCTAACTTTTGCAACCCGTTCATCCCAACCCCCTTCATTCCCTCCCCACTCTTTTGTGGACCCCTCAACTCTGGACGCAGGTTCAGATCCAAGTACCACCCCGACGAGGCCAGCCGGCTCAAAGCAGAGGCCCAGAGTGCCCTGCACAATCGCCTGAATGTCTTTACGTTCCTGATGGAGAACAGCTGGTTCGATAATGTCTCTCTGGACATTGAACAGACCCCGGCCATCATCAAGGTTCTCGATGCAGGTACGATCTGGGAAGTTGGACAAATACTTGTGTTCCTTTCACCATTCTAGTCATTAAGCAGTAGTTGCCTGAACCACGCATCCTCTTTGTTTACTTGGTAGCTGTGATCAAAATGGAAGGTGGTACGGATCACGATCTCCGCATATTGGACATGCCGTCCGAAGAGGAGGAAGAGAAGGAGAAGTCCGCTGCTCTTTCAGGGGTCGGCGAACCTCCCAAGAGGGAAGACCTCAAAGCCTCTGGTGGCGACCGCAAGCCCTCCGTTGAGAAAGACAAAAACGAGAAGGTACGCTTGGTTTTGTTAAGCGCCGTTTGAATCTTGTGGTGCGTGACGCTGAGGTCGGTGAACTGTGCCACAGGAGGACGGCGACTCGACCAGCACAGAAAAGGCTGCGACCGCAGAGGGCGAAGACGTGAAAGAGGAGGCAGAGAAAGAAGCTGTCAAAGAAGAAATGCCTGAGCCTAAAAAAGTTGGTGCTACTTCTGTGATTGAAATGATTTGCTAACAAGTGATGCATATTCACCAACAGCCTTGATTGTTCTTTTTTCTTTTTTTTTTCTTCATCTTCTCTCATTAGCCAAGAAGAAAAAGGAAGCGTAGTGGAGACAGTGATGATGAAGCCAGCGCCTCAGAGAGCGACTCTGACTCAGATTCTGACTCCAACTGCTCCGACAAACCTGCGAAAAAGGAAGAGGTGGAAGACAAGGATGAGGATGAAGATGAGGGAGAAGGTGAGAACTCTTATTCATGACAAACTGTTTTCATTTTAAGAATGATTCTAACTGGCGTGCATGTCCCCAGAAATCCTTATCTGCAGACGTTGTTGTCACACCACATTTTTGTTCTCTGATGTCGCAGAGGAGAAACCAAAGGAGAACTCTGAGGAGGAGAAGAAAGAAGAAAAGAAACCAAAGGACGATTCTCCGAGACCACGGCCTCTCCACAGGACTTGCTCTCTGTTCATGCGGAGTATTGCTCCCACGATTTCCAAGGCCGAAATCATTGCAGTGAGTGGAACTCTCAAGGAGTTGTCCTTAAATCTGTTGTCTGCACAGACTGAAGTCCTCATATGTTTTTGTCTTCTTCTTTTTTTCTCTCAGTTGTGTCGTCGATACCCTGGATTTTTGCGAGTTTGTTTATCTGACCCTCATCCAGAGCGCAGGTTGGCTGAATTCACTAATATTTTTGAATCTGCCACTCTGACCAAACACACGATTTCATGATGAAACTTGTGCTTGATCAGGTTTTTCAGACGTTGCTGGGTGACATTTGACCGAAGCACCAACATCAAAGAGGTTTGCTGGAACCTTCAAAACATTCGAGTGAGTGTCGACACTGTTAAATCTCTATTTTCAGTTTTTTTTTTTTTTTGTTTTGTTTCATTTAATATTTATAATTTAGGCAACAGGATATTTGTTATTTAATATTCCGTAGATAAAAATCACTCACAACAAAAATTGTAGCCTGTTCGCAATAAACTCTTTATTGTTAGACTGTTGCTGAATCCTGGCTGTGCTGAGAAGTGTTGGTGTGGGAGCATCAGACGGGCCTTTTCTTTTTACTATTTCTGTAATCTCCTAAATCGTAGCAGAGGCCATTACCAGCGTGTTTTACTCTCAACTCTCCACAGCTACGAGACTGTGAACTGGCACCGGGGGTGAACAGAGACCTGGCTCGCCGGGTGCGTAACGTTAATGGTATCACTCAGCACAAGCAGGTGCTCCGCAACGACATCAAGCTGGCTGCCAAGCTCATTCATGCCCTGGATGAAAAAGGCGACCTGTGGAGCATCAAGTCGCAGGAAGATGGGCAGAACACCGAGGTATTTTTTACTCGCTTATGTGCGCGTCCACAGTTTGACTGGTTGTCATCGATTGATTTCCTCAACCCTGATGTTCTCATTTATGTGTGTTTTATTCTCCCCGAAGTTGCCGGCTCAGAACCCCATCCTGAAGAATATCACGGATTACCTGATTGAGGAGGTGAGTGCAGAGGAGGAGGAGCTGCTTGGCTCTGGGAGTGGAATAGACCCCGAGGAGAGCGTCAAGGAGGGACACCCCACTGAGACGACAGTGGAGAGGGATGACAAACTAGCCAAGGTCAGAAGTGCTCTCAGTTTTCTGCTGGAATATATTCACATTCCCCTTGGCACTGACTCTCATTTAAAGAAAACATTTTGCATTTTCAAACTTTGTTGTGTTTTTAACTTGGGCTCCACGTTTCTCTGTTGGTTTCAGGTTTTGGACCGTCTGGTCTTGTACCTGCGTATCGTGCACTCCATTGACTACTACAACACTTGCGAATATCCAAGTGAGGATGAAATGCCCAACCGCTGTGGCATGATCCACGTGCGTGGACCCATTCCTCCGAACCGCATCACACACGGAGAAGGTCAGCTCAAATCGTCGATTCGTGTTCCCTCGTGTCTTTACATACTGGATTTAAAAAGCATCAAAAATGTTTTGTAGTTTGTCGCTCCTGTTTTAAATCATCCTTTCTTTTCTTTGTTAAAACAGTTCAGCAATGGCAGAAGATGATGGAGGAGAAGTTGTTGCCTTTGTTTAGTTTAAAGGAAGTCCTTTCTGAGGACGAGGCGGGGAAGATGGGCCGCAAGGATCCAGAAGAGGAGGTTGAGAAGTTTGTGTCCGCCAACACTCAAGAGCTGGGAAAGGACAAATGGCTCTGCCCTTTGAGCGGCAAGAAATTTAAGGTGAGCACATGCCGACAGCGTTGTAATGGTTTTGTTCTTTGGATGAACATCATCTATAATCTATATTTCAAATGGGTTTCAAGGGACCAGAATTCGTTCGAAAGCACATCCTGAACAAACATGGCGACAAGATTGAAGAGGTGAAAAAGGAGGTGGCGTTTTTTAACAATTTCCTCATGGATGCGAAGAGACCGTCACTGCCAGAGATGAAAATCCCTCCACTCACTGGACCCGGTCAAGGTCAGGACCTTCCTGTCTCATCAACAACAGATAAAGTGACGACAGAATGATTAGATTATGTGCTGCAATGATTAACAGGGGAAATAGTGAAGTGATATTCGTTTGTGTGGTTTGATTTGTCCTCTAGGTTTGCTTTCTCCTACCATGCCTTTTCCCCCTCAAGTTCCCCAGGGTCCAATGGGCTTTGGCCAACCACGCCCTCCACTGATGGGCTACGGTGGTATGTTCTGATACTCAGAGAAGCTTTGTATTCATAATGGGGGGAAAAAAAAAAATCTTAACACTTCTCTTCGTATCTCCGATCTTTTAATCTCAACCTGTCTTGGTCAGCTGGGCCTTCTTATCCCCCCAACCAATACGGAGGAGGCCGAGGAAACTACGACAGCTTCCGGGGACAAGGTGGCTATCTGGGAAAGCCACGCAACATCAGGTGAGACCACTGTACGTGTAGTTCTTACTTTGCCATTGGTATTCTCTGTTTTCTGTTGCTGTAGAAAGTCAAAGCTCAATTTTAAAGAACTTCTTTGTCTTTGTTTCTCCTCTGACCTTTGACCTTGCCAGAATGTCACGAGGGGATCCACGCAACATCATTGAATATCGCGACTTGGATGCTCCGGATGATATGGACTTCTTTTAGCTTCACTTCATCCTTATTCTCTCGACCAGTATTGTGTTTCACTTGCTTTTTCTGAGTAGCTATATTGTTTCTTCTCATCAAGTATTGGGATTTGTTGTAATCGTTGTGAAACTAGGACAAAATTTGCGTACTGCTGTAAACTGGGTCCTCAAAGTTGTAATGAAATTACATTGATGTAATAAATGAACTATTCAATTAATAGTTGTGTGTGTGACTTCAGACCAGGCGGCTCGGTCAAATGATACCGAGGCGATCGGAATTAAAGAGCAAGACAGTGAAGAGGAAATCTACTCAGGAAGCTCATCAGATGGCGTGAGCTTCTTGGGTTTCATGGGTTTCTCCAGCCACAGTCCAAAAGCATCCATTTCAGTTTAATAAGTCTCTAAATGACCTGTAGGTGTAAATAGGCTGCATGTCATTGTCTTAGATTTCTCTGTGATGGACTGCCCTGTCCAGAGTGTGTTCTGCTTTTTACCCGCAGCTGAGAATAGTTCAATAAAAAAGATGGATGAATGAACATACAGATTAAAAGTGGCCAGTAAAGTTTATACATTATAATTTATTCAAGACTTCAACAAGCAAATGCAGAATAAACATGTTGATAGTTTCAGTTCTCTAAATCTCTTGCTAATACTGGAGATTCAAACGAATGTTTAGCTGTAAATTAACACTGAGAGGCATTTGTTATCAGAACTCCCACATAATACTTAAACTCATGCTAATCATACAATACTGTTAAAGCTTATAGCTGGAGCAGAGAAACCGATAACATTAATGTACAGTTGGGGATCAGGCACCTCACATGAAGCCAGCATGATGAGTCTTGTTTTAAAGTCTAAATGATCTCAAGCCTGTGACTTTCAGAAAGTCCACAGCTGACTTTTTGTTCTTGGAATAAATTGGAAAGACCCTCCATATAAAGTCCGTGATAGTGGTCCACCTCCTCCTCGGTAGGCGTGATACGCAGAGGAACTGCAATCGGATTTCCCACTGTGAACAGTTGACAGTGCAATGAAAGTGAGTTAACTCCATTTAATTAGCACCACTGTTCATTGAAGGGACTCATAAAGTACCTACCAACAATAGTGACTGGATGCCTGTAGGGCATGATTAAAAAGTGCTCTCCAACAAACACACATGGGCTGAAACCCATGATCTTTTTGATCAAGTCCTGCAACTTGCGGCCAAAACTGCCCTCGGAGAAAGTCACCTGCTGAAAGAGATCATTCTCTCCGAATGAGTAAACAGGAACAAGATCAGCCCTGTGGATTATCATAAAGAGACTGTTTTAGTCCATCTAGCAGTGAGTACAGGAGCCTTCACTGATCCGTTGTTTCACATGGTCTCTGTTTTCTCACCCGTACTGAAGCGCCAGTCTCACAAATCCTTTTCTGTTCCTCACCACCACCGTGTTGACCCCAGGTGAGGATGCCAGAGACTCTGCTGCTCCCCCAACCACAATCACCACCGCATTTCCTTTGCCGCTCTTGGAGAGAAGGTGTTCGAGGCTTGCTTTGCTGACTGGAAGAAGACCTTATCAGACAGCAAAGAGAGGGTTTGTCGAAAGGCAAGAACCAAACAAACAGTAAATTTAAATATGCATTTTTAGTTGAATGAAGGTATCCTCACATGGACCGCAGCTGGGTCAATGATCTTAAAAGGTTTTAAATCAAATTTGTTCTGATGCTAGTTATGAAAATGCATGTTTGACATAATCATGACTGCTGCCCCAAGTGGTTTCTTACCATCTTCCATTTCCAGTCTAACAAAGAAAAATTGCCTTTTCAACTCTTTTTTTTTTAAATCCCTGACACTCAAACTCTCAAAGGTTTGAATGGTAGATAATGGCTTCTGCAGTGTCATCAATAATCTGCTGGTTCTGAGCCAGAAGAGGCCTTCAATCAATGATAACCTAATGTAAAAGGCTTATCAGACTAAAAGAGAGAATAGTTCAGTGATGTTGTTGAACATGCTGTAAATACCTGCACCCATTATGTATTCCCTCATGAGCGGGATCCTGAAAAGTCCTGCCAGGATAGCCAGGCGGCATCGCAGCCCAGGAAACAGCTCGGCAAAGCCGCAGCTCTTGGTGCTGAAGGCGCTGAAGGCTCCACAGCTCATGATGCCGTGTGGATGACAGCCAAGGACGTAGTTTTTGTTTGGGTTCAGCTCGGCTGTCTTCACCAACTGGGCAGAGAAAAGTGACACAAGAGGATTAACATAATTGATCGCTGTCGGTCGCAGCTGTTAATCATAAAACCAAACCCTGTTGCTTTGTAATTTGTCTGATTGAGTGAAAGATTAACAGGAGATATTTATGTTAGCTGCTTCTTGCATTTATCTGACATGAAGAGTTGTTCAAAGTGCTCTGATTAAAGGCCTTCAAACCAATATGCTAATTACAGAGTCTTTCATCTACCAGATGCATGGCCTTGTCTGTCTCACAAAAAAACATCTCAATAGGTTATATCAGGATGAATCCATTTTTGACACAGTTTAATTTATGTACCTTTTGGTAAAAGTGAGACTGAAGCATTCTGAAGAGTTTGGAAATAATTAATTGTAAACTAAACATTTTGTTTCTTATTTATTGGAACAAATGAGGCCTTGTTCTGTCTCTTTATCAGCCCGATCAAAAACCGATCACAAGTAGTGTTAATGTATTACAGACATTATTTAACCAAGACCAGAGTATTGGATGGATGTGAAATGCAAGGAAAGAGGAATGTTAGGAAAATGTGAAAGTTTAACTCACTTTGACAGGAAAATAGTCCCTGAAGTGATCCCATGTCTTCCAGTTCCTCACAATATGTATTTTTCTGCCCCCTGATGGACACAACAAACTTCTCAAAAACACATGGTGGAAATTCTTTGTTGATGTTAGGATGAACAATAAATAGAAAAAAAAATATGAAGATTGGTCCACAAATGACAAATTATGCTTGTGTTTGCAATCCAGAAGTGTCAGACACGATTCTCAGGATTTTGTGAATGATGTGTTGTGCCTCACCTCTTTCAGGGGTGTCCCAGTCCAGCACCAGCCAAACGAAGTACAGTGCAGACAGCGGCCACAGAGAGGTAAACATGAGATACACCATCAGGATACTGCAAGTGAGCCCTGCGGTTGGACATTAACAGCACCGTGTTAAACTACAGAGTTCGCATGTTAAATAATCTTTTGTCTGAGCTCAGAGAGGGATGGTACAAGTGTGGTGGGATCTTACCGAAGAAGAGAAAAGTTAGCACCCAATGCAGAACACTTAGTGTCTCCAGAAAATGCTTCCTCTGGGTTTTTTCTTTTGTCATTTTGTTTTCAATCTGGAGGCCACACCAGCAGTTTACATTAGTTGTCAGTGAAGCTCATGGAAATATAGATAATACATTACATGAATGCAGAGATGACAGAGACTGTTAAAGACAACAATGGATGGTCTGATAGATGAATTTGCCATACAGAACTGATTGCTGTGCTGATCAGCTCCTCTGCTTGTACTTCTTAATCTTCCTTCAGGGAAGGAAGCGACTTGAAAGCATGCAAGGCATGCAGCTGCCTGATCAAATGACTTACTTATGAATGAGCTCACAGGCAAACGCACAAAGACCGTTAATTTGCACACAAAGACAGCTCTTGTCAGTCAAAGCCGGACAACCACAAAACCAACATTGTCTGTGAATGATTAAGAACATAAAACAACCACTTTATGGTCAAACACATAAGCATAAAATATAATACATTACCTTCGAAGTTTATTCTGACGTGAGCGTGAATGGATGCAGGATCTCAGGTTATTCACAGTTCAGCGTGACGCACTTTGGCCAGATCACGTAAAGCCACTGATAACAAATCCACTCCCCTGATACTTTGACACACACGTTTTGTCAGAGATAAACAAAGCACCATTCTATAGCTGGAAACTCTGTATTCTGACGGTTGGCGTACAACGTCTGCATGATGACTCACTGTATGTATGTACTGTATAGTGTGAGTTGTTGGACAGGATGTATGAATCACTACGGTTTCGTTGATTTTATCTGATGTCGGATGTTTGTTATGTAAAGAAGAAAATGAATATTTATTTTTCTCAGTATTTCTTGAAAATATTTTACTATACAGAAGTTTCAGGAGGTGAAGGGGTTCTATCTGAAGAGCCATTGGAAATCATTGATTATATGATAGTTTGGTTTTGATGTGCTTGTCGTCCTCCCAAAAAGTTTGCATAACTCTGTCATTTATTAGAAGGACCTTGCTCTCCAGTAATATAATGTTTTAAAATCCAAAGATGAAAGATGTCATTATTATATGGCTCCATCTATACACAGCATTACAAAATATAACTCCAGGTGCTGGTAAAGACCTTTTTCTTCTTCCGTAGTTTTCAAAACTCCCGTCTTGGAATTACTAAGCTGTACAGCAGCCAGAGGATTTTTCCCCTCTGTGGGGAAGTGAGGAAAGTCCCCCTCGAACAGCAGTTGGATCACATGAGCCAGTCTTACAGTTGATCATTAATTTTGTGAAACAGCATTTGTTTGGGCTCAAACAGCTGCTGGTGTGGATCAGCACTAAGGTCATACAGGATGTGCTCTAATTGACTTTGGCCAACATTAAACTGAAATGTGAACTTCGGATTCATCGGGCTGCAGAGCTCCGCTTGTGGTCGTGGCAGTGAGTCCAAAGATTCAATATGATTAGAGAGCTGTGTTTCTCTGAAGACAGCCCTCCATGTGGACTCACCTGCTATGTCTTCCCCTGTAGACTTTAGGGGGCGTGTCAGCCTCACAGAGGCCATGTGTAGGTACTTGATCACGTGACACCTCACATATTTTTACCCATCTTATCAGGAAAATGGATGAAATTCTGATTATTATAACTGTGGGACGTATAATCCCGCATTTAATATTTTCTCCAAGGCTTTAATTGGTATGATTTTGCCGTTTGTTCACCATTCATACAAACTGCCATACATTTGAAGGCTTAGCCTACTTTATGGCGCTGAGCAGCGGGTTTATGAACAGCTTATTTTATTCTTAATAGTGTTTTATCCTCATTACATCACGGTGACGCTTCCATATACCACTACTTTGTGTATTTATTTATTTATTTTTTTGTGAGATAAACACAGTCAAGGCTCACTGTGGATTTTTGGGAAAATAACATTTCCTACTTTGAGGAGAGTCCAGGATATTTAATGAGTGCGCTGCTTTAACATGAGCAGAATCTGTGGACTGATTCATAACAGCCTCCCATCGCAGTTGGACTCAACGACACCTCAGATGTCTTTTTGTTTTTTTTATTTTTATTTTTTTTTATTTCCCTTGAAAAACAACCAGTGGTCTGCTCTCAGGAAGTACTGTATGAATATTAATATGGATGCAAATGCACGGTGAGGATGCCCAGCGCCTGAACCGCCACCGCGCGCGCTCCGATCTGCGCATTCTTGTTTTGACGTCTCTGTTTTTTTTTTTTCCTCCCTTCCTCCTCTCGCCTGAGCCGAAAGCATGTTTATCTTGCGGAGGTCGTCTCGGAGGCTGTTTTTTGAAACGCACAAGGATGATGCTGGTGTTTTTTTTTCTTCCTTTCTTTCTTTTTCTTTTTGCAGATGAACGTTTTGTAACGTCGCATTGAATTGCATCATGGTTTTCAATCAGATCTCACGCCGGCCAGTCCTCAGCCAGCCTCGGTAGTACAGTGCGCTGTTTATCATAAAAATGGAAGACCTTTCACGTCAAGCAAAGGCGTCAGTCCGGTGATATGCGTTTGAATATTTGATCCTGCGGTACCACGTCAATTGACACATCTGGGAAAGGATTTTTTTCCCCCCCTCCTCAGCCCCTTCCTGTCTACCAAGACAGCTGTGTCATCAACAACCGGCGTGGTTTTGTTGTTGTCTGATTTTTACGAGGTCTGGGCAACTGGAGCGGGCTGTCGGCGTAGTCTGCATCTGCGCCAGCCACCGGCTACACACTCACCAAGGTAGGCATTGCACCTTGCTTCAATATTGTGTGTTTTTTTTTCTTCTTCTTTCAGCTCCATAAATCGGCGCGTCAGACGCGTGCACGACGGCGAGCAGCTGTCACGGTCAAAACGCACCGTCCGTGTTAATTAGCGGAGGAAAACATGGTGCTGTATTGCGCAGGGACGTCGGGCCTAATGGCATTTTTTTTTTTACGCCTCGTTTTTTAGAGGAATGTTGAGGGTGACAGCGAGCCGCCGTGTGTTCAGCAGCCAAATTATTCAACCTTGAAGGCTCGCAGCCCGCGTCTGTGCGCGCGAGGCCCCGCGTTAAAGCCCCAAAACACAAAAGCGAGGTAAACACGACGAGGTCGCCGCGCGGCGTCCCCCACAAGCCCGCGTTTAAGTTCAGTCGTGACGAGCCCCTATAAATATTTCACTGAAAAACAAGCCCCCCCATCAGCTGACTGCTGATGCCGGAGCATGCACGGCGTTATTCATCACACATGCACGGCAACAGCCGGGGACCGGCGGGATGTCAGCGCTAATCTGCATGGCCATGATGGAAAACATCTGCATCTTTACGATTAATAAGTGTCCGTCAATACAGCGGGGTGGTGTATGTGTTTATATATGTATGTGTGTGTGAATGGGAGGTATTACTCTGATTGTGAATCTACGGGTGACGTGCGGTGTGTGTGTGTGCTGGTGTGTGTTTGCGCATCCAGGTGAGGATGTGTTGGCGCGTCTTTGAGGTGCGGGAGAGGCAGGCGTCTGGATGAAGGGAGCCACATCCTCACATCTTTCATTTGTTCTTTTTTTTTGGTTTTTTTCTTTAAAAGTGCTCCGGTGCGATTCATACCAGACGAGTTGCTCGTGCTTTATTTATTTATTATTTTTCTGAGGCGATTGGAAAGCGTCGAGGAGTCGTGAAGTAAACGTGGATTTAAGGCTAGTCAGCACTGTTTCCCCCCCTTTTTTTCCGGGCGTGACAGCCACTCCAAATGAGCATCACTCCCACTGAGAGATCTCCAGTTCACACCCCACTATATAGAAAAAGAAGAGGAAAAAAAAACAGTGAAATAACATTTAATATCCTTATTGGAGCTGTGCTTTCTGTGTGGATTCATTTTGTTTTTGTACATTTCCTGAGAAAATCATCTTTTTTTTTAATAAACTGAATTTTCAGAAAAATATATCTGTGGGCTATATGTCACTAAATTCTCACTATACGTGTTTAAAATGACACTGCAGTGAGGACAATACTACAAGCCTCCATAATGAGTGTGGAGAGAATATGATGTGTCTGTAACGATGCCTCCACAGCATGCTGGATGCTTTTCCTCCCATTCCACATCGCGATGGACACTAATTACCTGACAGTCTCAGTTGACCTTGGGGTTGAATATAGCAATAATGTTTATAGGTTTAATCTGAAAAATCACGCTTTCGTCTAATGGCTGAGCGGGATCTGATGTGTGAACGTCGCCGTCGCTGTTTGGGCTTAACCGCTCCTGGGTGTGGAGGAGAGCAGGGATGGGAGAGAGCAGCTGTGACTTTGGGGTCATTGAGTGCATCCTGTTAGCTACACACATACTGTGCGGTGTGTCTTGAATGCAGAAGGAAATAGGGCTCACGCCACCTGTCACAGGCTCTGGTGGTGTCCTGGTGATCCCCAGATTCAGTCCAGAAATGTGATCAAATCATGAAGCAGCAGGTTTCTGCTGCAGCTCGGTCAGTGTGTGCGGCGCCGTGTGAAAGTAGGAAGTGACATGGAATAAATGGAGGATGTTTCATTCAGACTCTCCAGCTTTAAACAGCTTATCCCACTGAATCAAAATGAGATTTAAAATGCTAAATATTGAGTTATTGAGCACAGCTTTTTTAATTGACATTGACTAATCAAACAAATAGAATGAAGTTGATGGTGCTTTCAAATAAAAGACATGGTTCAATGGCTTTTGACGGTGAATCAGATGATTTAGTTGCTGATTATGAGGGGGAAAAAAACCTATATGCAAGACTGCACGCTCCACATATGGAGGGTGATGGGGGTCCACACACGGCCAGAGAGGAGGTCACTGATGGATGTGAGATAGACTTGGCAGACGCTGACATTTTAAGCCCATTTCTCTCGTCAAGTGGATACCCTTGTCTGGATGAGCACTAATGGACTTTTTTCTTTTTTCTTTTTTCTGTGGATGTCCTGGAACACCCAAACAGATTGTTACCCTGGAGTTTGAGCAGCGGCAGGTCAATAGGTTAGTAAAAATAGTACAAACGTCTACTACTATTACTGGCCTGGAGGTTTTCTGCAATAAGCATAGAGGCCGTGGTGATCAGCTGAGTCCTCCATGAGTCGGGGAGAGCACTGTTTTTTTTTTTTCCTTCATCTGTGGGCTCACCATCTTGATTCTCTCAGCTCTGTCAGAGAGATGTGGCATCAGAAATGACAAAGGCAGGGTGTTTCTGCTGCAGCGTGTGACCAATGTGAATCGCTGCAGTCGGTCAAAGGAAAAAAACAAAACAGACGCTCAAACTGTCCTCATGGCTTTGATAACAGCCTGTTTTCACCTCAGCTTTAGATTTCAGTTGAATATGTTCACCATTTCATCCTCCTTTACTTTTTCTTCACTTCTTTTCTACTGAAAATATATAAAATAACTATTATATTTGAGTGGATTACTTTATTTGTTGATTAGTAAATTGACAAAGAAAAATTATAGTTCCACTAATTTTGTTAATGGTTTCTTTTTCCTCTCATTATTGAAGTTTCAGGAGTGAAATACTGAGATAGATTTTCATGTTCCAGCTTCTTGATTGGGAGACTGCTGCTGTTCATCCCGCTGAACCACCAAGTGAAATGTTTTTCATGATTTTTCAGACAAACAATCAGCATAATACCAGCTGCAACAAATATCAGTCAAGCATTTTTGTACTCGGTTCGGTGCAGTGTATGCAGTTGTTTCAGTTCACCTCTCTTTGTCAAGATGACTGGTTTACGTTTCACAGTCTATTGGTACCAGAGTATATCTGTGTTTGTCCTTGACACGACAGGGAATGCTGGTTATCACATTCTGAATACATGAATTTAAACTATGTGATGCTCTTTTCTTGCTTAGTATATAAATCCCTGATTCACAGGTTGTGTTATAGATAAATTGATTGAATACAGTCTTTCTTTTTTTAAAATATTATAAGGACAAGACTTAAACTGCTGCACATTTCAGTTTATAAAAAGTACTACAATCGAAATAGCCTTAGTAAAGTTGATATTTGGTTTTTGATTCATGGAATTGATAATATTTCATTGTAGTGGCTCATAGCATTTAATCTCTCAGATTAAATAAAAAAGAACATTTGAGACTGGGATCATTCAAGGCTATAAAATCCTCTTTTTTAGTCTCTTAGATTACTGACGGAACATCCCATGCTTTGTGTGCCTTTTGCAAGGAATTTGTAGTTTGAGAGAACAGAACGTTGCAAAAAGATTTACTGTTTTTCACCAACTTTACATCCCTCTGTCAGTATCCACAGGAGATAATTCTGTTGTTTTATACAACCAAGACACTGCTGATTTCAACTATGAAAGATCAAATTTGAGTAAGTCAAGTAAAGAGGCTGTTATATGTTACTTGTACTTATGTTAATTATATGTGTTTTGACATTATCCTCAGCTACCTTTACTCCATATCACATGTGTGTGTGTGTGTGTATATATTTATATATATATAAAACCTCATGTTTTTGTTGACCAGGCTCATTTTGAACACACTGGAGTCAGTCACAGTGTAGAGTTATAAATAGGTTGATGAAAGGTAAGGGCTCTCTCTGGTGGCTTCTTGATTAAAGGGCATGCCATTTACTAGAGATGTCCTGGTTACAAATACAGCTCGGACATTGTTAGATGCCTCCCTCCTTTGTCTACTGTTCAGTAATAGAAAAGGGGGGAAAAAGCTAAATTGAATCTCATTAGAGTTCATGTTCCTCTCTTCTTTGGAAAAAGATTTCATTAGGCCAGACAGACTTTCCCTTTCTTATGTATGTGTGTATATATATATATATATATATATATATATATATATATATATATATATATATATATATATATATATATATATATATATAAAAGCAGTAAATGCAGGCTCTGAAGGGGGGAAAAAAAAGTAAAAATGGGCAAACATCCCCTCATCCCCTCTGTACCCACTAAGAGCCGGCGAGGAGGAGGGATTACTCTGCTCTACAAATGACCACTGACTCCTCGGAGCTCCCTCTGCAGCCGCGTTTTAGGAGGTTGTTGCTCCCTGAGTGCTCCTCACATTAAAAGCTCATACGCGTCTGTTCCTCGCCTGACCAGACGATGGCTCGGATGCATGTGTTCAAATTAGCTAATGAAATTTTAAATTAAATGCTCCTTTTAAAAGCTTTCTTTCTGGATTGTAAGTATCTTACAGCAGCCCATTCTCACTGCAGTGTGTAGTCAAGAGTAATGATGTGTGGTAATGATTTCCTTGAGGCAACTCATCTTTGTTCATTTCCCCTCTGTTTTCTTCTCATTAAACCTTTCAAAGTCATTTGCATGGTACTATGCAAAATAAATAAAGTTGAGATCCAACAGTTACTCCTCTCTTGTTGGCTCTGAGGTCTCAGTCTCAAACTATGTTAACCACCTTCTAATTAAGTACCTCACACTCCAATAATCCGCCAGTCCATAGATTAGATTAAACATTTTTGAAATTTGTGATGTTTATATGTTTGTTTTGATGTTCCACGAGGTCATTTCACTGTCATCATGTGAGAACAGTGACTGTCACGATCTGAAATTGTAGTAGAGGAACATTGTTGTTTTCTGCCCGCCCCATAAATTATACATGTTTAGGCATGCATAAATGGACCAAAGTGATCCAGATTGTTGAGTTAATGTCCCTGCTCTCATTAATGTGCCACGTTTATGCTGAGACCTTCAAAAGACCTTGAATAATGTTTACTAAATCACCGAGAAGGAGTCCCATGTTAATCATAGCCATGGTGTGTTGCAAACAACGAAAAGAAGAGTCGCAAATGTTCCACAAACACCGTTGCCCCATCTTGTCCTTGTGTTGTGTAAATACATTGGACTGAATTTGATGGGGAAACATAATAGTCGTCGAAGTATCTCGCAGTGATAATTTATTGTCTGCGACATTGCTAAAGGTCACGGTAAACCAGCCAAAAAAAAAAAAAAAAAAAACCTCAGAGAACAGCAACAGTGTGTGAAATAGGTGATTGTACACAGCGACTTCAGAAATGCAAATCTGAAGTGCAGTATGACTTAAGTATGCTCGGTAAATGTCAGAGCAATCTTCCTTTGTGCTGAAAAGGCTGCTTGGTTAGCTGGCAGAGGAAGGAGCTCCAGCTCACTGATTTAACACAAACACACTGAAGGGCTGAAAAGCTCCAAGTGCGTTGTAGACCAAGATGATTTCAAAGATACAAAGGTACATATGAAATAATGAAAATCATATTTTAAATGTAGCTTCAATGTATTTTTGATTTTTCACACATAAAATGAAATATTCCGTAATGTTCAGTTTACTTTATAATACTTTTAAGTCACTAAAATAAAAAAAAACACAGCTGATCAAAACATTTATTTAGAACTTTTTTTTAAAGCAAAAGTTAACATTTTCACAATGTAACAGAAATATTTTAAGCTTTTTAATTAATTTATCATCATAGGTATTAAGTTTTGTTTGAGTTGAATGTACAGATATGCTTTTCAACTGTTCATTTATTGTCTGCAGTTATTGGCCGTTCACCCGTGCAGTTTGAAAACATCGCCCCCGAGAACAACACTTTATCGTCGTCGACAGCAATTGTGCTGTGACACCTGATATTGCAGAGGCCAGGATGCACAAATGCTGCGTTCTACTTTCTGGATGCATCTGTCTCATAGTCGTTTTGTAAAAATCAGTGTTAGTTTCCCCCTTTGGGGCTTTTTTGGCCACGTTTTCAACCCAACCACAGGAGTACTGTGTAAGAAAACACTGGCTGGAGCAGGCACCCTGCAGTGTGTAATCTGCCATCACCTGCCATTTGCCCCAGTTAGTGCCTTTTCATTTCATTACTGTCAGTGCGCTGAATAGCAGCATGGACGAGAATGGGAATTGCTCAAGTGAGACCCCAAGCTGAAAAACCTGCCACTCAAAGTGTATGTCCAATAAAGCTGTACATTTTATTGCTTCTCTTGCTTCCCGGCTCTCAGGGCAGACCATTAAAATGCTCTTAGATGTGTTTGACTTGATTAGCTGCAACTTTTTTGAAGTATCGGATGTGATTTTCCGTATGTTCACCGGGGAATCCGAGGAGAGCGGGCGGGGTGGTCCGCACGCTTCACAGCTTTTAACTTTTCCGTGTCAAGTCTTTTTATATTTGCGAAACTTACATTTGTATGCTAAACTCTGAGTGTCTGGGGGGAAAAAAAAGAAAAAGAAAATCCCTTCTGCACGGTCATGTTGGAGAACACTGTGGGGTGCAAATAAACGGGCCATAAGAGACATGATCAGTATGTAATGAGATGAATGAGTGGGAGAGCTGTGTGTGTGTGTGTGTGTGTGTGTGTGTGTGGGCATGTGTGTGAAGCCTACGCCATGACTCGCTTATCGGCTGATTGTGAGCAAGAGGTGTAGGCTGATTCGAATGTTGGACCACCACTTGTTGTCTACCTGGCTCTGCTAATCACACCAACGCTGCTGCTGCTGCTTCGTCTTTCAATCAACAGAAAAGCAGCACGGCGAAGTGACGGTTGTTCAAACATGATCAGTATTTAGGACATGGAGAACTTTTTTTTTGCATGTATGTGGTTTTTGAATGCGTTAGTTTATCTGACTTCTGCCCTGCGACCGAGCCTTTCTGAGGCGGATTCAGTCTGCATGCAGCAGCTCTGGGACGGTGTGAGTGACGCTCACTCTGAACTGCTGTGAGGCAAATCATATGTCTGGCTTACAGTGATGTTCAGCTGATCCCCGCTTCGCTTTGGGCTATTGGACTTCGCTAATTGTTGCTGAATAGTTTATGAGGTTTTTCATGTTGGGGTAGGGACAGTCGACGGCGCTGCAGGCTATTCTGCTTTGGTCTGTTTTTGTAGGTGAACCAAACAAATGTACAGGCTGTTCTGTAAACGCGGATCTCCGTTTAATGGGGCAGCGTGGCATCAGCAGTTTTATCAGCCTCAATCTTTCTCATGCTCGTTTAAAAGAATTTGTACAGACATATAAAACATGACTTTAAACAGAATAAACAGTCGGGCGGGCAATAAAATGCAGGGTAATCCACATCTAAAATAAGTCAGATCTTGGTTAGGAAGGATGCTGGCTCAGTGAAGCGTGTGCAGCTGCAGAGTGGAGCTCTTCCCCTCGCGCTCAAGCGCCAGCATTAAGGAGTTTTTCAATTCTTCCTCATCTCCCTGCAGTGCTATACCTCACAGTCTGGGGTTTCAGCAGCCAGATGAAAAGAACAAACAAAACAGAGACTGTATCGCTCTATATGATTTGATCCCTCCGCAAACTCGACAAAAAACGAGTCTGTAGTCTGTCTCGGAGGCACCCCGGCGATTTTGCGCTCTTTCGTCGTGCTACGTTCAGTGACAGCGCTCATGCTGCTCACATTCTGAGCATCCCAACGCATGGCTTTCTTCCAATTTCACTGTTCAGCCTTCGTTTCCTCGTCTTGTTTTTGCTCCACGTGCCGTTCCCGAGGCAAAGTCTACCCTGAATGCATCTTTTCTTCTGCAATCCGATGCAGCGCTTCCATATGATTATGAGCGTTTTCTCTGAAGAACACACACCAAATGAAAATCTGTTTAGCGCCACAGAAGGGCTCGTGAATCCATAAGCTGTTAAGTGTTCATGTATGCTAAGCGCAGTGGGTCACCTTGGTTACTGCAGATTCAAGCAGAAGATGATGAAGGCAAGGACAAGCCGGGGTAGTGAGTGGAGATGGGGAGGTCATCGACTTTGTGGCTCTTTTTTTGACCAGAGAAAGACTTACTAGAAAATTTGTTTTTGCTTTTTTTTTTTTTTTTTTTTTTTTTAAATTATCTTTATTATTTATTTAGTTACAGGTTGGAGATAACTGCTGCTGTTTATATTTTAATTTATTCATGATCCTGGCACTGTAGGGATGTTGCGTTAACGCATGCACACGCTGAAAATAATGCACTCATTTGCCGGCAGGAAAGGTGTAGAGCCGAGACGCACGAGCACAGTTGAAAGTTTGTTGTGGCTCAAGGCTGTGTCCTGGTATCGCAGGGCACGGAGGATCAGGGAAAGCTTTTTGTAAGATATTTTTGGTAGCAGTCCATGAAAGATTTAGTGGTAGCTCAATTTGTACGACGCTGAAGAGGAGAATCCGAAGTGTGCGAAGCATGCAGTGTATGTGCGTTTAGGTGAGTGGCTTTGGGCCTTTTCCTGTTATCTTGTTTTTGTGTTTTAAACATGTTTCATTGTTTGTGTTTTTCCCTCTGTTACTTCAAGTGCAAAACATAAGAAAGAGGTCACAAAAATTCCTCTGCGCCTCTCATGTGCCTTCCATCCCTTGCTTGGAACGATGCATCTTCCTCCGCCTCTTCCTCCTCCTCCTCCTCCTCCTCTTGTCCATTCTCATCAGCCACAGGCATCTCACTGCACAATGCAATATTGTAGAGAATTCGGTGCACAACAGCAGTGCATGGAGGGAGGCTGAGGCATGCTCAAGAGCCTTGCATAACCCTGAGGTGAAAACTGTGACTTCTGCTTTAGCGATGCACAATGAGAGGAATTGTTGGAATCATCTTCATTTCCTTCATCTGCAGACACAGGATATGCCTGAATTCTGTATTCACACTTTGAGGCTGGTCAGCTGATCAGAATGTCACGTCAACTGATTCCAGCAGATCTAGGCCTTAGGAAATTAGCAGGGTGAGTAAAACTACAGAAAGCATTAGTCTGATTTCTTGGATGGTCGAGCACACTGCAGTGTGAGGAGCCTCGCCGAGGCGGTATTTACCTAAGGTGATGGTTTTTTTTGTTTGTTTTTAAAGGAGGGTTAGATTGGTTTTTCCTGCGCTCCAGCCATTGAGTTAAAGTCCATAAAGCAAGAGGTGCTCCCGAAAATGTTGTCTGGCCCTCAGGTCAGCCTGGAACAGTGGAGGAATTACATTTTGGAAGGAAGAAATGCCCCTGAATGGGAGAAAGCAGACATCTGGCTGCACACATTGCACATGTAAAACTTTTATTGACGGAACCTTAAGAAACAGAGCCACCCATTTAATAATAAATCCATGCACGCAATGCTTATTGAATGAATATGATTGATATTTTATAAAGGTCAGCTCAGAGCTTTAAGCGGAGGAGAGCTGCTCAAGGCTCGGAACAGATACACTGAGCTCTAAAATGTTTGACTGTGACATTGTTTTCCGGTTCAGATGTGTTGAAGGTGGCCACATCAGAGCAGCTCCGCTGAAGTTGACTGGGTGTGATGGAGCATAAATTATCTCGCCAACCAAATGTTTAGAACAGCGTTTCCCTTTGTAAGTCGTGCTTCTGTAAACAAAACGTGTGAGGAATCTGGCCATTAATATTTTGTGAGCTTCTCTGTCCGTGTAAAGATAATGTTAATTTTGGGAAAATGATCTAGTCTTTGTCACTTTGTCGAGCACCATTTCCTCAGTTTGTTTAATGGTGGTTTTGCTCGAATAAAACTTAATTCATGACATTGTGTGCAGTCTTGAAAGTGTAGTCTTCTTCCTCTTTAGTGGGAATCAACATTGAAATTAATTGAAATTAATTTCTTTTAATGAAATAATTTTTTCCAAGAGGTGAGTGAAATGTGAATGTAGTGCTAATATAGTAAAAAAAAAAACTATAGTGGATAATATTAACAGCAATAAGGACAAATGGCATAACTATCAGGCGTATATTATTATTGGCATGAGGTGATCTTTCAGAGTTCTTTAACTTGAATACTTCTAATGTTTTTTCTTGTCTACATCCCGGCAATTTATCAATAACAAAAACGTTTGGTGTGAAATCCTTAAAGTACGACATCAACCAAAAATTTGCCGCTCAGTGTGAGGCTCCATGTGCAGTGTGTGATCTTGATGTTTACAGCGCGAGTTTCACTCTCGATGTGTGAGATTTGGCAGGCCCGCTTCACTTGGAGTCTAAAGTACATTTATTTGATGTGTTTTTTCTGTATTTGTCTGCCGTTGGAGTAGCTTCAGTCGCTGTTAGAGGGAGAAGCATTTGACGGACCCACAGATTAATTTTCATTCAGGGGAAGAGGAGATGCCCTGACCAGAAGGGGGCATAGATCCCCCACCCCTCCTTCAAATCACACTGCACTCACAGTGTCACCCAGAGCTTTACTCCAGATGTGATACAGTAATGTATGTGTCTGAAAGAAAACCGAAGGAAATGTTAGGGTTTCATTGAGTTTATGGAAAATGGGATTATGGGTACCGTATATATGGTTCCGATACATTTCTTAGTCCTGACTCTTGATAATCAGGAGCAAAAAATCAAATCCTCGTTGCTGTATGCCAGCAGTACTCGGTCTAACATCGTCAGTTTACACTCATTTCTCCCAATCAAATTTAAGTCACAGTGACATCCCGTATTGACATGATTTGAGCTGAAAGGAGTAATAAGCCTGTTTGCTTGAGAAAAGCCAGATGTGGTTTCTTGTAGTTTCTGTTTTGTCTCCATTCTGAGTGTAAACGGCAGGTGAAATTTTTCTCCTAATTTACATTGGTGATAGCCGCCGTGATGAGAACTGTAGCCATGTGCATGCGAGTTTGATTCTCCACAAATGGCCTGCTTGCTTCTCATAATCAGACTTGCAGCCGAGGCGCGAGCAGACTTTTAAGTGACAGAAAAAATAATTCTAATCTGCTTAGAAATATTCAGGAGCATTTATAAAAAGAGTGTCGTGTTATTCCTCTGAGTATATTAGTCAGATTTCTTTGCATGGCTGAGTAGCAGCCCTGCAGAGGCCGTGCGGCTCAGCGGATGAGGGGTTGCAAATGGATACAGATGCCGCACACCGTATATACGACACGTATGATGCGCTGATAACGGAGGGCCAGGTACAAATGAAGCTGCGGCGAAGTTTAACCCCGGGATCATCACCTATGATGAGGCTGACGTTCTGCTTTGTGCATATTCAGTGCTTAAGGAAGAGATGCATGCTGACAGTGTTGCTAGGAGACCACACACAGCGACTAGTGTGCGAGGCTTGATTTCGCCTCCCTCCCCCATTCTTGTAGTCTGGCTGCCTTTCACTGTTTCTCTATCCTCGCTCCCTCGCACTTGCCTCCATTTGCTTATTCCCTCCACTCTCATATTCCCGGTCTCCATCAGTCTGTCTTTCCGCCCAATCACATCTATCTTCTTCCCAGGTTGATCTCTCAGTGGCTCTTTATTCATTGGCCTCCATCATTTTTCACCTTGCCCCCCCCCCCCCCCACCCACACCCACCCAGCCATCTCTTTCCCCCGCTGCCTTGGTCTCTCCTCCTCTCGGCCCGTGTGCATTTCAAGCTGCTCATTCTTCTCCCGAACGCTTCGCTGTGCCCCCGTTCACCGCCTCCTCTCTCTCTCTCTCTCTCTCTCTCTCTCTCTCTCTCTCTCTCTCTCTCTCTCTCTCTCTCTCTCTCTCTCTCTCTCTCTCCCTCTCCCTGTTTGTGTCTCTGGCGGAGCTGCAGCGCTGTGTCTGGCTCCAGCGCTGTGACTGTGGGGTCAGCATACTGTACGGTGGACAGAAATCACTGTGCTATTCAGGGTAAACCAAATCAGCTGGAGCATGAGCACACTGGAGTGTGTTTTCACAACATGCACACCAAATCGATTATGAAAACGTGCCGTGTGGATCTGTTAGCCGGGAAAATCCAGTTTTTTCTTTTACTTATTGTCACATACTGCTTTACAGTGATGGGAATATCTACATCTTTCAACATAACAGTGAGATAAAAGATAATTACTTGACTACATGACATTATGTCTGTTTAGACACCCACAAAATGCAAATAAATAAATGTACTGTAAGATTATTGAATGCATATTTTGAGTCTGCTTAGGAGAAACGTTGCCCTTTTGGCCAGTGCTCTGAGGTGTCCCTCCACTCTGCAGTGTTTGTGCCTCACTCACAGCAAGGTGCATCCACACTAGCGGACCACTTGCTGAGGTGGAGGCTGGAGGGCAGAGGGCTGCAGCACGAAGCCTTCCAGAAGTGTTAAATTCACTGGCCGCAATCGAGGAGAGACATTTCTAACAATATTGAAAACGTATCGTCCAATCAAATTTTTGGGCTTTGCGGTTTTTCACTCACCAGTTTTGAAGCTCAATACTCATTTTTCCAGTCAACATTAATGATTCTTCCTCCATAAATTCCTTCAGTATCCCACTTTCAGATTTGCTGCTGAGGATTTGCAATTACCGCTTCACATCCTGTGTGTATGTGTGCTCCGCATGTGTGTGCGCGTGCGTGCGTGCGTGTGTGTGTGTGCGTGCATGTGATGTGTTTGCTTATGTGCATGAATGAGTAGTTTGCAGTGTTGCATGCAGATCGAGTCATGAATCATGGCTCCATCTGCCTCCTGGTTCTAATGAGGAATTCAAGCAACCTCTGACCCTCCAGATGCTTCCAAAGCAACTCGCTAAATACTTTCAATTTATTTGAGCTTTAAAGCAACTGAGGGGTTGATCACGGCCACCACGTCTCTTGCAAATAATGTTTGTGCCAAAGTTCCTTCAGACAAACCGTGCCTGCAGATGTAATATTTGTTTCTTTATATGTTTTCCTTGTTTTTGTCTCGGCTAATTGTATACCACTGATCGTAATAAGGAAATTGCAGGGCCGCCTGCTCAGCTGCCAGATCCTCGAAACCAAACCTACAGCTCCATTTAAACAAAAGCCCAAGCTACAGTTGCAGCTCCCTAACCTAATTAACATTGAGTCAGCAAGCATGGCAGCAGCAGTGGTCGAGGTTGTGGTCAGGGTTGTGGGATACAGGAATAGCAGGAGCCACGCTGACACAGTGGATGACACACTGGGCCATGACAAAAGAATCACACGCAGTTACACAGATCATCACGCCGTCCGGCCCAGGTGGCAGCGCCTGCTGCTCCCACTGTGCGGTTTTTGTCTACGTAGTAAGATGCAGTTGAGATTTTGAGCTAACGGTGAGGATTATGCACGGCTGGTGGTAAATGTGCTTTAAGTCGTCATGAATATCTACAGAATTAGGAGAGCTAGTTCGCTGCTAGAGAATGTAAATGTGATGTATTTTTTATGTCCTTTTTCATGCTGCTCGCATACTTAGTCAAAAGAGCACAAAAGCATAATTTAGAGCTCATTAAACTGGATTCCTGTGTAATTTCATGGTTGCATGTTGTGACAGCACAACCGTGATTTTGAAAAATACGGAAGTAGAAACACAATTCCTTCCATTGTATTTTCTTTCTACAATTACTTTCTGCATTTGCAGTATATGAATCAAGAACATTACTAACAGCAGCATTTGCAAGTACATCTAATGCATGGCCAGTAAAGCTCATGATTTCACCGACAGCGTTGTTCGGTCGAACAGACTGATGCCAGCAGCACCGAGTGGAACCCTTCAGCATCCGCCACCAAAACACACAGCGAATCTGTTTATGATGGAAAAACACTAGCATCATGCATCAGCTGACAGCTGCGCTTGTCTTAGCCAATTGCACTGCACATTCTGCAACATGAAAACACTGCTGGACTCTGGGATATCTGCCCCACAACAAGCCTGACTTCTCATGGGGTGAGCGTGAGTCGGAAGCTGTGCATGCGCTACATATGACAAACCGCATTACTGTCTGGTTCGCAGACAGGCTTAGATAGGCCATCGCAGGGCCTCCAGCCAAAGATGCTCCGCAGCTGAGTTACCATGCTTACTCAAATATTCATAACTGGATAATGAAAGTATAAATAGTTTTCATGTGATACTCTGGAGGTTGGGGTAAACAAAGCTGCGGCGTCCCTCGCCGTGCGTCCCTGCGTCGGGAGCGACGGCTGCCATTTGGAGCAGTGGGCAGGACTGTTTGTTGTGACACAATGAGCATAAAAGAGACGGCTTCCTTAAAGTTTTGTCTTCCAAATTGGATTTAATTATTTGAATTTCACAGTGCACTGCACATCACAAAGCAATCATTGTCAATCCTGTCAGCGGCACGCGGGCCGGGAAGTTGTTGGAACATGTTTTTAAATGATTAATGCGCTCAAACATTGCTCTTGTTTCTTTTTATTTAGAGGAGGCCCGCCTGTGACACACGTCCCCCTCATCCCGGGTGTTCTTCTATACCATGAGCTCTGGCTCTGCCCAGGATGTGGCAGTCGAGCATTTCCTGCGTGACATAGAGAGGAGAAGCAAGCGGCTACACTGCGCTGTGATAGGCTGCGAGGAGGAGCGACCCCGCAGCGACATGAACCTGCTGTATCGTAAGAGCCGTTTGGACTGGAGGCAGAAAGACCAAGAGGGAAGTAAAAAGAGGTGAGTGGATCCGCAAACCGGAGCTCTGCAATATGTGGGATTATCACGGGGTTCAGTTCAGGCAGGAAAATAAACCTCTTAGCCAGTGTGAACGAGTTTAATTTTAAAATCTTAATTCCGAGCACAGTTCATGGAGTCACAGGGGCTTGCCTGAAAAACCTCTGACAAATTTGCATCGCAGCACAGCATAATGAAGTTAATGTGTACTGTAGATGAGGCAAGCTCCTGTAATGTCAGCTTAAGTTACAGAGCGAGATGGCCCAAAACACCTGAAAACTGTGTTTCCGCTGCAGTTTTGCATAATATGCAATGATTTAGTCTGTTTCCACTTTTCAGGTGAAATAAAACCACTTTTTGCATTTTGAGCCAAGTATCCTTAAGCAATACCAGAATGACTTTACCATGAAAAACAGTTCTGAGATACAGTCACTTAATATATACAGATATACCTCACAAACACGCCTTCATGTCATTCAGATCAGAACCTGTAGCTCCTTAGCTTTAATGCAGTATGTATAAACAGTGGGAAGTGTAGATTTTGCAGATCTGAGGTTCTTATCTCCTTTTTTTTTTTTTTTTTTTTTTTTTTTGCAACCTTCATACTTTTTCTTAGCTATCAAATCTGAATGTTTCTTCTGCTGCTTCCTGCCAGCGCCGTCTCAGTAGGATTGAGGGGTTGTTGCTAAACGCAGTATGTGTTCAGGGCTCTAATTTCTCCACCGCTACAACACAGCTAACTGCTGATGCATCAGGTCCGGCTCCTGGGCTTTGGACGTCTTCCAGCAGAAGTGAAAAGTAATCACAATAAATCACAACACAGGGCCCGTGTGCCGGTCTTGTAAATAATATTAATAGTGATAATGCTAATGATCATTAGGCCTTGTGTAAACATTTCTGCTGCTTCAACATGCAATACATTAAGATTTATTTCATTGGCTCAACTATTATAAAAGACAAATGGATTCAAGTACTTATGGAGGAGGGGCAAAACAGGTGCCATCAACACAAGGCTGACACCACATTCTCGCGACAGTGATGGTTTTAAAAGCATGCGCATCGCAGTAAGTGACTAATGTGTGTGTGTGTGTGTGTGTGTGTGTACCGCTCCAATGTGACTCAACTATAATTCACAAAAGTCCACACTGTGTTTGAGGCTACTTTCGGTGCAGAGAAGAGGGATAGATAATGATTCAGTTTGTTTAGAAGTGTCGTCCAGTGCTTTATGAGTCACGGCAATAATTGGAGGCCCTCGTGTTGGCAGCGAAGATCAACGTCGTGGCGGCATCAAGCCGCTGTAGGTGTGGGGCAGCAAGTGGGACAGCGGAACAAGATGAGCGATGGAAGCCAGAAACGAGCGGGGCCAGAGCAGCAGAGGTGGGAAGCAGGACGTGACCAGCCCGTGATTACGAACAAAGCGGGGTAAAGTCAGGGATAAGACCGCTCTGGGATTAAAAAGGGTGAAAAGAACAAATGGACTTCGAGGCGGGATGACACACAAGGGTTCTGCAGAGCCGGTGGCGATGAGAAAAAAAAAACAGGAAATGTGGAGGGACAAAGGAGGCAGTATGAAGGGCGCTGGTGGACACGTTAAGATCTTGAGCCCTCAGGAGAGACATTTATAAACCAGACACGGATGTGGTGAAATGGTGAGTGACTAACAGTAAATAGGTGCGTCTCAATACAAGTTTTAAAATTAGAAACAGATTCTTGTGGCACCGTCGTAAAATAAGAGACATTTCCTAGAGGTGATGACTAGAGAAGGAAAACGTTTTCACATAAGGTTTTTCTTTAGTCTCGAACCAAACTATGATGCCGGTGTGAATGAGCTGTCAGTAGGTGCAGCCCGGCGCCTTTCATGTTAATGCAGATGGATGAGGGGCTGTAAAAGTCTGGTAATTGCCTTAAAACTTAAGTAACAACTTGGTTAATGAGATGAATACAAGGCAAATATGTAGAAGAAAATGCTTCAAGCTTAAAGAGGATATAATCCATGTGGTTAGAGACTATTTAATGAAAGGATAACTTATTTGACAGTTGTTGCTTCAAGAGTCATCTTGAAGTGTGTCACATGCCAGCAGCCAGTACTTTACTAAACATACTGGAATCAGTAAACAAAGTGTTTCATTGCTTTGAGTTTAACCAAGAGGCTGCTTCACTCCTTGCAGAATTTTCCTCCAGTACCAAAAGAATCAGATCACAGCGTATAACCATGCTGGAGACAACCCATAACTTAAGGCAATCAATTAAAGTGTCGTGCATTGTGTCAGATATGTCAGTGAGGTCCAACAGAATGAGGACAGCTACACGCTCAATGTCAGCGTTCAACCTTAACCCAGCTGAAACTCCACCGGAGACTCCTGCCCGCTCTGATTCGCCCTCCAGCAGGTTGGGTGGCTTCATGTATTTACCGATTTCTTTTTTGACTCATTCAGCTGTTTAAACGTAACCCAGTCTTAAACTTTGCCCCAAAAAAAGGTAAATTAAAAATGGGATTATAGCTGCTCGAGGCAGAATTATCTAAACTGGTTTTCTTGAGTGAAAGCTTTATCGCCACAGTCTTAAAAGCTTGTGGGAATATCTGGCACTCTGAGGATAAAGTGTTGTTCAAGAGTCTGACCAAAGATAAACCCACGAAAGGTGCTGTGCAAAAGGCTGCAGAGGAGCAGCACATCTCTGCACATGCTTTGATTGGTACAGGCAAGCAGCTCTCCTTTTTCCTCTTTTTGCTGCTTTCCATATTTAATATTTATCTGGGAGTGATGCTAAAAGCAAAAAAAATAAAAAAATAAAAATCACTTTAGTTTTTTTTCACATCCTGTGACATTTGATAGATGTGATCTGGAGCTTCTTCAAATTTATACTGACAAATACAGTTCACTACTTTGGATTGATCAGACTCCTGTTAGATCACTGTAGTAGTTACCAGGAGAATTCATGTTCCTGAATCTAAAAGGTTTCATTGAACTCATATGTATTTGCATATCAGATCCAGCAGCATCACGAGACCTCGAGCTGGATGTAGCAGAAGAGATGGTAGATGGATGGAGATTTGCATATTGTCAGACTTAGAAGAGCTGTAGGACAGATGTTTTTTTTTTTCTTCTTCTTTTATGTCATTTAGAGCAAAAGTGGGCTAGAAGTTCTGATTGCGTTGAGTTTTAATAGAAATCTAAATCTGTGGGTCCCAGCCTGTTCTCTGTGGTCAACTTGGGGAATGCGAAAGATCACAGGGTTATGGATGGGGCTGTCAGCTCTGAGCTCATCTGAAAATTATTGTTACACATATAAAAAACAACAACATCATAATATAGCAATTCCTAGACTGCAGACCTGGGAAACTGATCATTGCTTTTATTCTGCTGCTTTTGCTTGTTGTGAGAGTGGGTGCGTCCGTCAGCTCTGATCTAAACCGAGCAGCTCCCGGCTATAGCGTCATGTTTACCCAGCATATATGAGCGTGGTATTGATATTCTCATTTAACCCCTCTTTCGCTGATGGGCTCAGTGCGAAGAGGTGGGAGTCCTGCTCCTTCTTGAACGGCAAAGTCT
The DNA here is from genome assembly GCF_902148845.1 of Salarias fasciatus. Taxonomy (NCBI): domain Eukaryota; kingdom Metazoa; phylum Chordata; class Actinopteri; order Blenniiformes; family Blenniidae; genus Salarias; species Salarias fasciatus. The sequence continues at coordinate 10,295,563 of NC_043754.1, forward strand.
TTGGTCTTGTTTGAAGCTGTTGGGAGCTTCTAAGAGATAAGAAGCAAACAGCAATTTAAGCGGCTACGAGGAGCAGTTCAGCCTCTGTTCTGGGCTAAATATGGCCCTGCAGTATCTATGTCAATTGTGAGGAGTCACTGGTACATCTCCACAGGCTTCCAAGGGCACAAACATTATTGTACAGATGCAAGCATGCTGTGTCTCTACACCATACCCATAAACACACATGCGTAGGCAGGTTTGCACACACACACATGCACACACGCGCGTGCGCGCATGCACACACGGGCTCACACATGTGTAAATGGGAGCTTCTGTGTTGGCTATGATGAGCGGCCTCAGTGCTCCTTCTGCTGCTCGCTACAGTGAATACAAATTGTAAGCTCCAGTTGACTTCTTCTGTGCTTCGCTGCCTCACTGGGGTTGCCACTGATCTAAAAGCACCGCGTGACCCATCGTCATATGTCGCCCATATGTGGAAGGATGAATCATTTATGCACAGAGCAATTGTGCAATTTACCTCTTTTAATCATTGAAACAATTTCTTGCTATCTAAAACGCTACAGATAAAAATATGACTATACAGATCTCCCGTTTTTTTTCTTCTCATATAGCAAAAACACAAAATGTTCATGGTATATTTAACACTAGTGTTTGTTTTCTTGCCATTCAGTGCAACAGCTTCACTGTAGTCCTGGTAATAATGAAAAATCTGTAGTTGAGGAAAGTAAATGTGGTTCTCAGTGCAGGTAGGCTGGAAGGCCAGGGTCTTATCTCATGCTGCTGTAAGACCCCCTTGAGAGGAAGCCACAGAATTGCTGTACATGTCTCTGAGAAACAAGCCAAAGGACATCACAAGCCATTTTAAAGACATTTACGGACCTGAGCAGGATGTAAAAACAGTTTTTGTCGATAATTTTACCTTTCCATCTTATTTAAGGTTTTGTGATATTCATGTCATGCCTTTCTTTCTTTTTCTTCTTTTTTTTTTTTTTTCTGGCAGGCCAGGATCTTATTTTCATTTAGTTAAATTCAATTCTCATATGCAAAAATCCACTGCATCTGATCTGTGTGAAATAAGATGTATGTAATGTTTTTACACGCAGACCAAATACGGCGTACAAAAGAGCCCGTGCAGCTGGAGCGGCTGCTCGGTGTGATAAAACGCTGCAGTGTTTTGTGGGATTTTTCTCTTTGTCAGTTTTATTTATTGTTGTGGGAGCTTGTGTCATTGATGATTTCAAAGCAGAAACTATCAAAAAACCAGAAAAATCACAACTGTTCCCATGGTAACAGATGAAATGCTTCTGGCAGTCCTGAGAGCGGCGTACAGATGTGGGCTGAGGATACAAACGTGAAAAATAAGGGAATTCCAGCAACGCGCTGTACACCACTACTTTGCTCTTGACAAGGGAATTGATTTCCTAATTGAATGTGTTTGAGGCCGAAGCAGATGTGGAGTAATTCAGATGGAAAGATATGCGTATGCGAAAGATGGAGGAGCCTCCAGGGCTTTCCCTTTGCAGCAAAAGCCCTGCAGGCATTTCTTTTTCTTTTTTTTTTTTTTTTCATTTTTGCAAAGATGTTTGAAGACCAAAGAGAGCACGAGGAAAGGGGGAGGTCAATATAAATGGTAGTACATGAATGTTTTCTTGCTTGTCTATGATTATTTCATGCCTCAATATTTAGTTTCACACCTTCCTGACTCCATTCCTAATTTGCAGCTCCACTCAGAACGACCCGTCAGCTACCGTCGGCAAAGTCAGAGACTTGGCTTCTTTCCGACGGCATTTCCGGATGGGCTTCATGACCATGCCTGCCTCCCAGGACCTGTCCCCTCACTCCTGTGCCTCTGCCATGGCGCCGCGCTCGCAGTCCTGCCACGCTGTCGGCGCCGGTGACACAAGTCTGGAGAATGGAGATTACTCCGACACCCAGTCCCAGCACTGCGGCCGCTGCCCCCCGGCCAAACCCAAGCGCCACCCCAGCACTCGCCTCAGCTCCTCATCCGCAGACAGCAGAGGACCCCCAGAGACGCCGCCTCCCCCTCCGCCCGGTCACTCGCAGTCCAAACACTCAGAGAAGAAAAACGGTAAGAAACGTGAACTCTGACCTTTGTGTGTCCATCACATCGTTGCTAACATAACGGCCTAATACGATCCAGAGAGAATTTCTCCAGGATGAAGTGATTACATTTTAGTGGTCATATTTCGAGATCACGGTGACCTCATGTATTTCTGAGAGCAAAACTCTGAGAACAGACTTGGGGGAAGTTGTTTGAATTCTGGCTCATGTTTCCTTAAGTAAAAGACAGAAGGACTAAATTTTAAAAACCAAAAGTCAAGGTCACAACGGCCTCGTGATTTTTCCTGAATATTATCCAAACACTGTGTTAATGTCTCCTCAGATTCAACACAGCCTCACTGCTTCGTGACAAAAGTCACTGTGACCTCTCATGTGCTCCGTTTTAGTGAAAGCAAAAAGGCGGAAAGCAGCAGCCAATGAGTTTCTTCACCAGTGTTCCCATGAATCTGATGGTGCTCCACAAACACAATCTCTCCATGACCTGATGGATGAATATTATTGTCTGCTGCAACTTCATACTTAAAAGACGATCTGTATTCCAGTCCCTGATGGTTTTTATTTAATTCAGAACAACAAATGAAGACAAATCTCACGACTTTTTTTGCCATTTGTGTCGCTTTGTCAACAAATTTCTTTCTGTGTTTTTCACCATATTTTCATTGTTTCTTTGATACTTCATTTTTGGATATTAAGCCTTTCTTGTACATTTTTTTTTATTTTAAAAGAAAGGGAGTCTAAGGGTATATTTTGGCAAATCTTTTTGCTCCATTTTCACCCATATTGTAACTCTGTCCTTAGTCATCTGTAATATAAGTGCTCAAAATTGTGGTTCCTCATTAACAGTTCATGAAGTCAATTCAACCCCCCACTTTGTTTTTGGTAGAAATGCATGTTCTGTATTTGATTCTTGCTTTTTTCGCTATATAAATGTTGAAATGTTTTTGAGCAGTCTGAAGGTGGACAACTTTTCTGTTCCGTCCTACAGCCATGAAGAAGTCTGACTCTGGAGACATTGGCTCGAAGAAGGTGCCTCCTCTGAAACCCAAGAGAAGTCCCAGCACCCAGCTTTCCCTGGACCCTCTTCCTTCACGTGTGCCTCCATCTGCCACATCGCTGCCATTTCAGGCTGCAGACTCTCAGATTCAGACGGGAGACGGGGACGACGAGCCGGTCTATATCGAAATGGTGGGCCAGGTGTTCACCAGGGATAGCCAGACGGCCACGCCCCATCCGGTCACGCCTGTGGCCACGACGCCAGACTCTGATTCAGACCAGAGCGAGGCGATCTACGAAGAGATGAAATACCCACAGCAGGAGGACCGAGAGTCCCATCGACACCTCCCTGCCAAACACGAGAAAATGAAATCCTCTAAACACTTCCATGTCACCCCCTCCTCGTCCAGCAGCTCTTCCTCGCTCCCGCGCCCCTCCTCCTCCTCCCCGTCCTACTCCAAACCAAAAGCAACTGTGTCAATCTCTCATTCATCTCCGCTGCCGTCCTCTGCCTCCTCCACCCCGGTTCCCCAAGCCCTCTCTGCCAGTCCGCACACACCGCGAGCTCCCACTCCTTATCTGCTGCAAGGGAATAAATCTGAGCCCGAGTCCAACACCAAGATCCCCGCCCCTTTCCCAAACCTTCTACAGCACCGGCCGCCGCTGCTCGCCTTTCCTCAGCCTGCGGCAGCCTCCAGCGGGGTCGGGGTGCAGAACAAGGCATCGGCTTCATCTAAAATGGGAACTCAGACAGCGAGCGTGACGACTCAAGCTAGCAGCTCCTCCTCGGCTTCTTCTAACCTCGTTGCGGCGCTGACGGGCTCCAAGGAGTCATCGGGGGGAAGCGGAACGCAGCAGGACAAACACAGCAGGGATTCCCAGCTGGGTCCTGCCCCTGGACTGAGAGCCAGGAGTCACTCCACGCCGCTGCCTCCCTCGTCAAAATCCACCTCGCCGTTCTCCCATCACCATCACCACCCCCACCACCGCCCCTCGCACTACCATCACTACCGCAAGCCGGAAAGAGGGGACTCCCCCGCTCCGACCAAGAGCGGCTCGCAGACGTCAAACCAGGCCACAGTCCAGACGCAGACCTCCAGTTCAGGCAAGGAAGGAAAGTCTGTCAGCTTCCTGTTGAAATCTGACAAAGCCGACAGGGATAAGGACAGGGAAAAGGACAGGGAAAAGGACCGAGATAGAGACAGAGATAGGGGCAGGGACAGAGACAGAGAGCGAGACCGAGACAAGGACAAAGACAAGGACAGTCATCGAGAAAGGGATCGAGATAGAGATAAGGAAAGGGACAGAGACAGAGACAGAGACAGAGAAAGGGATCGGGACAGGGATGGAGGGCCACACTCCTTGCAGATGGAAATCACGACTTCAAGCAGCCAAACACCTCAAAGCAGCACCAGCTCCACTCCTACACCGTCATCCTCATCCCAGCGTCCTCATTCTCGCCCCCATCTCCGCTCTCACACCCCGCACGGCCTGCCAGCCTATAAGCCTCCCTCGTCGGACAGCCCCCTGCTGTGGACCTACCCCTCCGGCGGCTTTCGGAGGCCGCCGGCTTACGAGAGCTTGAGAGGCGGCTCTCAGACTCCATCTCTGCAGCAGCCCTCAAGTCTGACCGGCGTCGGCGAGGGGGCCTCCAAAAGCAACGGAGGGTCTGCGTCCGTCCAGTCGAAAGTTGGCTTCATGCCTTGGGACAGCAGTGCCAGCTTAGCCGCAGATGACGGGTCTTACTGGCCTATGCAGAGGAAATTATCCTTTAGCCATGGGAGCAGAGAGACAGAAAGTAAGTCGGCGACCTTTTTTTTTTTTTTCTTTCTTTTTACAAATACCCACAAAACAGCACTAAATCTGTTTAAATTCTTAAACCGTTCGTTCTGTTCCTTGCTCTTGTGCTTCAGAGGATGAGGGGCGGGCGTGGAACGGCAGTGCCGATGCCCTGTTAAGGATGGATAAAGAGGACTTTGGGATGGGGTCACGAGGAGGCCACTCAGGCATTCCAGTCCACTTCAGTGGTGCCACCAGCAGGGCTCTCGGTCACAGCGAGTCTTTGGCCGGAGTTGATAGCAGCTCAGGATTCAGAGCTCTGCCCAGAGTGGGGATGCCTCTTCCCTGCCAGACTTTTCCTGCCTGTCGCAATGGAGGTAGGCAAACATGCGGCGGCCATAATCTGTTTGTCTGCTGCTAACCACAACATCCTATTTAAAAAGAAACTATGGCAATGGATTTTCATGGGGATTCTTCTGCTGGCTCTTTGTGGCGTTGCTTCTTAACTCAAACCGCTTACTTGTTTTTGTCCTTGTAGAACATCAAATAAGTCTTTAACCCTCCCAAGAATTGAAGAAAAGATAAGCTCTGATCACAGTTCTGTTTGATGGGAGGAGAGGGAGCCCTTCTCCTCTTCGCTGATCGTCACAGATCGAGCCAACAAAAGAGGAGGTCCATAAACGGACTCAGAAAAACAATCATGTGTTCTGGCATAAAGAAGTTTTTCTAATTTAAAGTGTGAAAAGCCTGGTTTGAAACACTGAGTTATAGAGCATAAAATAAAGGATAAGCGCAGCCTATGTCACTAGTAAGCCTTTCATTCGGGTCGTTTCACAGGCAGCAGTCAGAAAGATCAGCTCCATCCAGTTCTGAAAGTCTGATCTGTCTTCTTCTGTTCATCCTTTTCTCATTTTATTGTCGACATTTTTAAAAATGAATATCCATCATTCTGTTATTTTGGTCAAGTACAGATAAACAATGTTCGTAAAAGAAATCCAAAAAGATTCATCATCTTTTGTTACATATACCAGTAATTCATATTGGCTTAGCAGCTTTAAATATAATCAGCACACAATGTGCAGACACACCGTCTCAACTCTCAAGTGAAGCGAGACAGTCTGCACAGTCTGCTAAAATGAAGTTTCCTTTCGCTGTTCTCATTAGCAGACAGCCAGTGTAATGTTTGTTTCCTTACAGAAGTGGGGCGGCTGGGCCGCTCCTCCTCTGCTGCTGGAGTGAGACAGGTGGGTGGAGGAGACGTCCAGAGACAGAGCAGTCTACCAGCACGAGAAGCCCTGAATCAGGTGAGTATCGAAAACCCAGCCTCATCATCATCAGCCGACTCCATTAACTTTGTACATGGCGGATTTGCAAGTAGACATTAATATTGTTCTTATTATTACCCTCCATTCTGCTGGAGACAGGCTCCTGCAGGTCTATTTTTAGCCGGTGATTTGCCCACTGAGCAGAATAAGGTCCTACGCTGTTGCTCTAGAAAAAAGGTATTTGACGTAGGTTAACGTACAGTGTGGAAATGACAAACAATTTTGGATTAAAGAACATTCTGTTCTGTTCAGAAGTGATCTGCAGTCTTCTAGCAGAACATTTGCCCAGTTTCTGGCTCCATGGCAAGTGCTGACGCAGTTTGACTATGCTGCAGAGACTGTCTGCAAGCGTCTGGTTGACCCTCCCTCCAAGAGTAATAGATGCAGCACCGCTGCAGCCTGGTGGCTGTCCGTGGGAACTGCAGCGTTTTTTCAACACGTGCCAGAGTTGACATTCATTGCTTCTCGTGCTCCAGTGATCATGCAAAGTTTGACATTTCATTCCTGTTGTATTATAAAAGACTACAAAGGTTCACTAACTTGACTCTCCCCTGTGTGTTCAGCTGCACGGTCTGGCCCAGCCTCAAGCGTCCTGCAGTCCCAGCGTGTCTCGGCAGCAGCAGCAGCTCCAGCTCCACCAGCAGCAGCTGCAGCTGAAGCAGCAGCTCCAGCAGCTTCAACAGCAGCACCACCTACAGCTGCAGTTCCAGCAGCTCGCCCAGCTGGCGCAGGGACAGCCTCCTGTCAGCGGGGGCAATACGGCGTCCACAATGCAGACCCAGAGAGACGGCAAGCTGCTGGAAGTCATTGAGCGTAAACGCTGCCTGTGCAAAGAGATCAAGGCCCACAGGCGCCCCGACAAAAGCCTGTGCAAGCAGGACAGCATGCCCATCCTCCCTAGCTGGAGACGGACACCTGAGCCTCGTAAGACTGGCACGCCACCCTGCCAGAGGCCGCAGGCTGTCGTGTGGGACACTGCTATCTGAGAGGGTAAGACAGGCCAGTGAGCAAAGCACCTGAAGAGAGACAAAATAACGCAGATGAGTTGGAGAGGGCTGAATAATTAAAATAATTAAAAATGGATGAGGTAACTTGAAAAATCCTGAATATGATTGTGGTGACATAATAGCCACAGAGAGACGGTGGACAAAGACAGAAACAGTCACTTGCGCTCTCGTTGTGTGAAGAATGGACCTATGGACAGTAATGACGGTTACTGGAGACTTTCAACTTTTTGGTATCAAAAGCTTATAAAGAAGTAAAAAAAAAAAAAAAAAAGAAGTATTACAATCACACTAAATGAATTTCTTATCCGATTTATTTGTATCTGCTCTGTGCTATGTGCTACACTGACGCGTTCCAATTGCCAATGATTTTTGCCACAAAACACCAGTATTACAGCTACAAAAAGAAGACACCGACGAAATAATGACGGAATGGGTCGTTTTCTGAGATTGGTGTTGCCAAATTTCTTCCTGACTACTTGAGACATAAAGGAATCATGTATTTTCTCCCACACAGTTATCCAGCATTCATAGAAACTACTCTGTGGATGAGAAAAGGCTCATAGATAAGTTATTGAAGTGTTTTTTGAAAATCGTGAATGTATATGAGATGTCTTGGTATCAATAGATTGTCATTGTGGATGCAAATAATCATCACCGAGGAGTAAAAGCTACCTACTGTATCCGTTTGCATATTTGTAATGTAAATCTATTTACTTTCTCAAAGTCTCTGCAATTTTATAGCAATATGCTCCCGAAGCTGGAGCAACATAATTAAAAACTTGTGTCAACTAGCCTAACATACATATCTAAGACTTGAATAAGTCATATTTACTGTGTCATTCTCTGCATGTCATGATAGACATACAGTATTGTAAAAAAAAAGGAAAAAAAAGAAAGATATATGTGTAGAGATGATCATGTCAGACTTTTACATACAGCAGATCTCCACTATGATAACATGTCGTACAAAAAGAAGAGTATGTTTTTTTTTTGAGGGGGGGTGTAGGGAGGGATGGGAGGGAAGGTCTAATAACAAGAAGCGGTGCAACAGTTGGCACATACTGTGCAGTCCAGCCAAATATCGATACAGATCAATGGTACAAAACCTTCATCACTCATGCTTATCCACAGTTGCACATTAGTGATTGTTGCACCACAAAGAAAAAAAACAACAAAAAAAAAAAACAAGCACTGACACCCATCAACACAGACTGTGCAATACGGTGCAACTGATGAGACTGTGAGTATTGATCACCTCAAACAGAATGCTGGAACAATCTGCACAAAGCATTGCTTAGGAGAAATTTAAACCCTTATGTACTGTAAATAAATATGTACAACTGTATTGAAAATGTAGCAATTATTTCCATTTTCATACTTGTAATCAATACATATTATGTAGCATATACTGTATAAACATAACTTTGTTCACTTGTTTTTTCTAGAAGAATTAAGTACTTTATCTGCTGCAGCCAGTCCATGCATTACTCATAGTTCTACTAATAAATAGTCAGCCCTCTAAAGAAAGGCACAGTCCAACAGTCATTTATTTAAATTTATGCAAGACTCCCTTTAAGCTGTGTTCTTGTTTTATTTATGCCCTTTTTCTACATTAATTTTTATTTGTGTACAGATTTCAATGGCTCGTTGTCTTGACATTTTTGAATACTTTGCTGCTATCTTGAACTACTGGTGTTGTTCATTCAACTCCATGGTGTTAACCATGAGAAACATTATTAATATAGTGGTTATTGTTACATATTTGTTTTCTTTTCTGAAAGCCACGTGAAATGGAGTTTGTACCTTGAAGAGTAAGCCCTTCTGTGATAGTATTGAGGCGCTTGAATGTCTTTTGGTTGTTGTTGTTTTACAATAGTTAGCACCAAATTGTACAGTACTGTACACCCAGTGAAAAGAAGACCTATTTAAATATCTGCGAGTCACAGCTTGGCCTTTATTTATTAATTAATTTATTTTTTGTTTGTTTGTTCATTTATTTCTTTATTTCCACCTGCTCGTGTTTGAGGGTCACGGTTGTTCCGAGCTTAGAGTCCATTTTCGAACAGGTCAGGTTGGAGGAAGTGGGCAAGTGCAATGCATGCAGAGATTCCTTACACTGAATTACCCCAATGATACTATTGTGCCCAGTTTAATTTCCCCAAGTAATCAAGTTTCCACAGACTGATATGGACCCCTAGGTATCATTTCCAAAATAGTTTACAGAAGCTGTTGGTTTTGTGTGTCTTCTAAAACAGTGGCCATTATATGAGTGCCATACTATATTGATATGGTAAGATACGGTGTACCTTGGAAATCACTGTAGTGCTATATTTGCATTGATATTGTCATTGAAAATAAATTTTATATAATGAACTTTACACAACAAACACGATTGTTGAACGTTTTTTTTTATGCCACGTGTTGTTTTAAAGGGGGAGCCGGTGAGGAAGTGGACACCATGTTCCCACTGCACTCCTGCAGAAGCGGCTGCAGTACTTTTTTTTCTCCGGGTGAGGGCGCTGCTCTCACCACACCGTCGGATGTTGCTCTGACAGGAGCAGCACAGTCATCACTTTAATGTTAGCACAAACGTATAAAGTGGCATCAGAGTAACTTATTATAGACTTTATTTATAATACAAGAAAGGCTCCGAATTTCAAACTGGATGTTTTAAATTGTTGGAGCAATTAATGCAATCAGTGCTGTTCATAGGTGTAAAATAATATATTTTTTTCTGAGATGCATTCCACACCAATCAAACATGTGAATGCATGCAGTCAAAATGTATTTATTTGTTGTGATAAAATACAGGATATAATCTTCGTGCAGCAGTCTGTAAATATCATGATATTTGCAAGAAAAATTCTATCACGCATCCCCAAGTGGCCAATAAATCCACCTCTGAGTAAGACGGACAGTTTAGGGTCCGTGAGGGAATATCAGATGGGTATTTTGTTGATTTTTCTTGGGATACATGACGTTTTGTAGCCAATAAAGGAACGGCCCTGTTCCTCCAGCTGATTGGCTCTGAGGCCTGTCAGTCACGCGCCGGCACCGGGATCCGTGCATCTGATTGGACAGGCGAGAGGGGGGGGGGGTTATAGTGGCGGGGGGCAGCAGGCGGCAGCTCTGCCGGGGATGGAGCATCGGGTCGGGGAGGGCTGCGCGGAAGGCGTTCCTGTGTGTGTATGTGTGGAGGGAGGCGGGGGGAGTGCTTTACCGCAGTATCACTACATTTCTGCACCACTCATCAAAACTCTGCGGCATGCAGACAAGAGCTGGGGGGGAGGGCACTTACTAGGTCTGTTCTGAGCGCAGGACCGCTTCCTCTCCTGGTAGCCTATCAGTTCTTCTTCAACAGACAGGCTGGAACAGTGTATTTTTTTTTCTTAATTAATTTCTATTCATTGGTGCAGTTTCAGTAGTTAATTTGTCGGTCTCCTCCCACCAGAGCTCTCTCCACCTCTCTCTCTCTCCCTCTCTCTCTCGCTCTCTTTGCCTGTCCCTGCTGTCTGGGGGATTGTCTTTTAGCCGGCTCTCATTGCAGCACTTATCTGAGGTTTGGCTGTCCCAACTTTTATGAGAAAATGGCCAAGGATGGAGAAAAAGGCGAGTGGAAGGAGTATATATGGAACCCGAGGACGCGGGAGTTTCTGGGCAGAACGGCGAGCAGCTGGGGTAAGTGTGCCGTCCAGCTTACAGCAATGCAGCAAACACTGTAACAGGTCTCTGTCGGAGTGACTGAAGGCTGCCCTGGAGCCGCACTGCTCTCAAATGAAGTGTGTGACAGGAATTATGTGGAGTTTCTGTGTCTGAAGTTGCTGGAGTTGCTGTGTTTCCCCCCGCCAGGTAATGAGATAATCAGTCGCTGTCCACCAGGCTGGTGCTGAAATCTGACTGCGGCACCGCTCCCGTGCAAGCCGGCACATTTTCCCTCTCACACCCTCCTGTCTACTTCCTTTATTTATTAATTTACGGCAATGCTTTCCCTGCGCATTGCGCTCAGCATCAGGGTGGAGGCATATGGTCCTCTCTTACGTTTGAATCAGCCGGATTACAGCAGCACTGCTGAAACAGGTTTCCCTCTGTTGCAAAGTGCACATCCTCTCTGCTGAGGAGTGCTGCACTGAGCATGATTTCTGCTGCAGAAGGGACTTTTTTTTTTTTTTCCAGGAAAGTGGCTTGCAGAAGTTATGCAGGGATGCCTGTAGCTTTGTCAGAGGTGCATGCAACATGATGTCATTCAATTTCAGAGCTTCCTTCCCATCGGTTCTGTGTAGAAACATCCGGACACTGCCTATATTCAACGCTGTGTACTGCCTCCCCTCATTTTCTTCCTCTTATTTTCTGTGCCACTCAAAGACCCTGCAACTATTTCAAAGATTCATGAATCGACAGGGCACATATGGCTCCGTTCTAATGACATTGGAGCATTTTAATCTGGGTAAAGCCGAGAGCCAAATGCTATTTGTATCACCTCCAACCCGGCCCCTCCTAGTGTGTGTAAATCAGTGGGGGATTTAATCCTAATGACTTCATTGGCTAGTGAGGGAGGTATCAATTGAGTGCATTCTAGCAAAGTGAATTACTTCCAGGAACTTAGGTAATTTTTAATTCTTCACATCTGAGGATGTGAGCGCAGGATGAGCTCTCAGTGTTGGTGGTGAGCTGAAAGTGACTCTGCTTCTAGTAGCATTTCGGTGACAATGTTTCATCAATGGGTGCAGAACCAGCCATTCGTGCCAAGTTGGGAATCATTGACTGTAGCTTCCTTTGCTTGAATCCTTCCACCGTGTACAGCTTAATCCAGCTCAGGGTGCTCCAGGTGCCTTAAGGTCTGGTGGCCTTTTTAAGCCGTGCTCTCTAAGGCTTGTTAATTAGGCTATTTTTGTAGCCAGCCACTACATGTAGGTCTGCTAAACTTGGCATTTCAACGCAACTCTTCCACTCCTTCCAACGCTGAACATATCGTGCCTCCACTTTCACTTATTTGCAACATGGCTGCATTTCCTACCATCTAATCCACTTTCCTACATTTGATGCTCTCTTCCGAAGAAGAGGCGTGTTTAGGTTTTCCATCCTTTTAAAAGGCAAATTGGCTGTTCACACTCTTGATCATGGTGCATTATGTCTGTTCAGAGCATTAGATCAAAGGCCTCTCTGAGGATGAAACACAGAGCACGTTTTAGTGTGTTCCGCTTTGTTTAAAGAGCTGTAATGATATGGAAATAGCCTTGATAAAATGGAGCAGTCCTGCAATTTTGATGTTACATTGCCACCAGCTGACACCAACAGAACATGCTCAAACCACTACCTCTACTTAAAATAGGACTAATTAGGTGTTATGAACCTCCTACTTCCAAAAACAACAAAAGGACATTACTGCAACATGGGAAAATATCCAGGAAGGGCTGATAAGGAGCAAACTCATGATGCTTCTATGCTTTCATTTGATGTTAATGAAAGGTTCAAAAGAAAAGATCTACAGCTCAAACTCATTCATTCTTTCTCCAGACTGTTTCATTCTGTGGTTCAGAGATATGCTTGATCGTCACCAATCTACAAAGCAATTAAATAACATGTCTTCTCATTTAAATTGTGAAAGGAAAAAGCAACTCCTGCTCTTATTGCTGAAGAAAAGACAGTATAATGAAACTTCCCTGACTGGTCTTTTTATCCTTTGCTATCAACTCGCTGTCTGCGCACAAAACTGGAGTGAAAGAGAGATGCCTCGCTGTCCATCATCAGCGTGGCCTGAGAGGGCAGACTGTGAACCTAACACCCACTTTGCCAGGGGGAAAGCCACCCTGACTGCACACTCCATCCTCTTGTGTGTGCACATGTGCACTCCCGTCGTCTCCCCTGGGTGGTGTCATATTTGTGCTTCACACAACATCTCCCCGGATGACTCTTCAACACTCTGTTTTGTCACAGCCTGTCTCTCATGTCTCTCGCTCTGCAGCGCCTGCAGCCTCGTCCACGGCCCGAAGCCCGACTCTCTGTATATTTAATAACTCAGCTTGTGACTTTTCCATGCCGCAGACACGGTCGTCTCAGTCATCTCGCTCACTCATTCATTTATTTGAGTTCGAGATCCCAATAGTTCTGGCAGCAACTTTCTAATTGCCCCCTGTGTAGCAGTTTCCTGTTGACATTTTGTGATTGATTCCTGTGTGGGGAGGCAGATGTAACCCTGAGCCCGCTGACAGAGGGAATGAGCTCCTCGCTGGGGGCCATCCAGCAGAGGCGCAGGGTCAGGACACTCAGCTGCTACTCAGCGGCTGGCCTCAGGTGTTGATGCTTAAAATGAGGGAATGTGTCAGGGAAGACACCCTTTGTGTGTGTCCTGTTATAGATGGGGGGAAAGTTTCTAAGAGGGACGGATCCAAACAGCTGCCAGTTGCAATACAGAAGCATCACATAATCTGACTTTGGTTTTATACCTTTAGAAAGGAAAGATGTTGGGCTCTGTCCAGTTACTCTGTAATCTCCTGACTCTGTGGCTCAGTCTCCTGGGGGGCTTCATCTGCCATCTCACTATGTGCTCCTCTATCATCTACCCCTCTGTTAAAAGGGAATCTCTATGATGAAGTTAGTCCCTCTTTTATCTAATCCTGGTTCAATTCACCCTGTTTCAAGTTTGCAGACACCCCACGGCACTTCTGTGCGCGGTGAATGTGAGCAAATGAAGAATTTACATGCAGTTAATGTGTTCAAAATTAAATGATAAAGCATTTTCAGATGGCTGCGTGATGGACGCTGTTCAAAGCTTCAAAAGGGTGGCAGTTCACGCGATTTCAGAAAAGAGAGGCAGATGTTGCAGATGGGCTGAACCTCTGGTTTAATGAGGATTAACTGAATTCCTGTGAGCACGTTAGGCCACAAAGTGACACAACGCAACATTAGCAAGATTAATTGACACTGAAGCATTGTCATTTCACATGATTCACCTGTTTAAAATTTGCCTCAGTGTTCAAAACATGCACAAAGGTAATTAGAAAATGGACTAATTGAAGTTGCACATGTCACTCTAATGTAGTCCTCATACATTATTCAGAGCACTTTGCTTTGCACGGATCGCTAGTTCAACAAGTGAGACAAAGAGCCCTGAATCATTGTTTTTTTTTTTTTTGTGATACACTATAAAAATTTGAAAGCTTGGTCTGCACTCAGTACCTGCCAAGACATATAAAAGGACAGATTATTAGGTTATAGGCAGGCATGGCGCAAAAGACAGAACCACAGAGTTAATTTGTGTACATATTGCTGACCTTTCTCTACGTTCTGCTGCATTGGCTGACTAAATTTGATCATGGAAGGAGCTCTGCTCACATGGCTCTGTCCAGTAATACATGTTCTTTTTCATATCAGATATTCTGTTTGAAATATCATCTTACTTTTTTGCATTCACATAGCTTATGGTCATTTATACTCAAAGCAGAAACAAAATATTATATAATGAGTGGGCGTGTAGCGGTTTATTAATCACATGAAGGCATTTATAACAGAATATTTTTAATAATTTGTTGTAAAACAGATAATGATTTTGGGGGTTTGTGTTGGCTTTTTACGGTTGGGCCAAGTCTTTGAAATGTGAAGCAATCAGAATTTACGCCACAGTACTTTTTCTATCATATTTTTCCCCTTAAAAATAAATTTGAAAGTTTGAATGTGCAATGTGGAGTGACATGGTAAACTTGATTTAATGATGATTATTTTGGAGGAATTAAACTTCAAGCATGTGAAATCTGTCACAAAGCATAAAGTGTGAAAATAACTGAGAAAGTACTGCATTAGACTTAATGTTAGTTTGTTCAACCAAAACCCTAAAAATCATGTTTTATCACAATAATGATGTTCTGTAATTCATGCATTATTCACAAATCATGTGTTTCTAATGTGATATATTACCTGTGCATTCTCAAATTTATTGCATACAGTCGTTGAACTCCTCTCTTCTCTTTCTCCACAGGCCTGATCCTCCTCTTTTATTTAATTTTCTACATCTTCCTGGCCGGATTGTTTGCTCTCACCATGTATGTCATGCTGCAGACTCTCGATGACCACAAACCCACCTGGCAGGACAGGCTCTCCATACCAGGTACGGTCACGGTGAAAGTACGTCACACAGGTCACGGCGGTGTGTGTGCGCAGTGTCACGAGCCGGGCCTCTTTGTTCCTCACAGGCATGGTGATTAAACCCAACGCAGACGAAGCCTTTGAGATTGTCTATAATACCCAGGACACCGAGAGCTGGGACATGTTCGCTCAGGCTCTGGACAAGTTCCTGTCACGTAAGTCTGGCTCCGTTCTCCCCTTGTACAGTGACTCCAGAAGCTTACTGCTGTGGATTACCCAACTGTCCAGAATGAATTGTTTCTACCTAATAAAGAGATAATTCCTTTACAGTGAGCGGATAGGAGATTGAATTGCATCAGGGGGTTTTAGTTGAGTCATAAACCCGTACAAATAAAATAACCCCCCGCCCGCCCCCCTCCTCCTCTCTGCCCCTCCCCCGCAGCGTACAACGACTCCGTCCAGGCCCAGAAGAACTACGAGTGCACCCCCGACCAGTACTTCGAGCAGGAGGACAGTGGCGACGTGAAGAACAACCCCAAGCGCTCATGCCAGTTCAACCGCACCGTACTCGAGGACTGCTCCGGGATCCATGACCGTTACTATGGATACCGGGACGGCAAGCCATGCATCATCATCAAGCTGAATCGGGTATGAAAGAGAAAAGAGGAAAGGGAAAAGGATGGTGTTGCTAGGAGACATGGAGTGACTGATATGATGAAACTGTTTGGGAATGAGGAAAAGATCTCAATAAAACGACACAACAATGATGCCGCCGGCTAATAAATCCATCACTGACTTTCTTTTTTTTTCAAATATCCTCTAAATGTTTAAAAGGTTTTTGCAGAACACCGTGTGTTTTAAATCGATATTGAGACGTGTGCCTCTCTCTCTCTCTCTCCGCAGGTGATTGGGATGCTGCCAGGAAAAGATGGGCAGCCTCCGTTTGTCACCTGCGGTCCAAAGGTAATCCCTTTTTGTCTTTCACAATGACAGGCTTAACGCAGCCCTTTCATAGCTTTTGTTCCTCACTCTCATCTGCAATATGCCGCCTATCGCTCACCTCCTTTCTCCGCTAATGCATGTCTTTGTATTGACTCAGTCATCACATCTGTGTTGCGTTCTGCCCTGCCTCTCCCACCAACTATTCATACTGCTGTACTCTTCTTTTGTCCCCTATTGTGTTGCATTAATTTGTCCACTCTCAGAGGTACAAAGTTGGCAAAGATCAATGGGTAAGAGCAGGAAGGAGCCTGCGTGTTGTAGTGTAGCTTAGTCTGAACTGAATGTGCGTGAACAGTAGTGAAACCAGTGGTTACCCAGTATAGATTTGAAATCGGGTTGAAAGTTTGAATTAGATAGAGTGCCAACACAAACAGCAGCGATGTAGCCAGAGCTGTAGATTAACGAGAAAAACCCCTTCCTCACTCACCTGTATGAAGTGATCATTTGTGCTTTCTGCCCTTTTCAGAAAGAAGACACTGATAAAATTGGGGAGTTGGCCTACTTCCCTCCCAACGGCACGTTCAACCTCATGTACTACCCATACTATGGCAAGAAAGCTCAGGTAAGGCTGTGTTTTTAACCTTATTGTAAACTGAAGAACATAAATATCAATATTTTGTCAATTATTCAACAAATACTATTAGTTAATGACCAAGGACACATTATTGCCTCCTGGGTTGAGACCTTCCTCTGGGCCTGTTTGCAGGTGAACTACTCTCAACCTTTGGTTGCCGTCAAGTTCCTTAACATAACTGCCAATCAGGACGTCAACATCGAGTGCAAGATCAACGCCAACAACATTCCCGCCGGAAACGAAAGAGACAAGTTTGCTGGGCGAGTGTCTTTCAAGCTGAGGATCAACACTAAAAACTAGGTTGACCTTTTCACCTCCCCCCTCTGAAAACTACATTCTTCATTCTCTGCAACATTGCACATACACAGAAAGCAAATCGCAGTATTCGCACCCTTTGTAGGATTTGTTTACAACACCTCCGCATTTCGGGGAGGCATTGCTTGTCCAGATGAAGAGTTGAAGCGATGAGGCGAGAATTGAGGGGTGGTAATCCTGTCATTATTTCTGTCTGTGAGCAGTCAGACAAATTATTTTCTGTAAATTAGTTTGAGGTGACGTCTATTTATACATGCATGACAAACTAGGGGATATAAAGGATGTGAACATGTGTTTCCAGAAGTTTGCAAGGATCAGCAACATTACCACTGTACTGCTGCTCCCCTCCTGCTGCCTCCCTAAAGAGTATCCCTCTATCTATGAATATACACAAATTACATTGCAAAATGTGTATATCTTCAGTATTTATACGGTACCATAACCTTATATCAGTACGTCTATTTTGTTGCACTTATAAAAGAAATTATCCGACAAACGTATATCTTGATGGATGGATGCAGAGATGAAGCCATTTGCATGTGTGTATCGTCCTTAATGTGCTTCGAGGGCAGGAGGATCCCTCGAGTCCCCCCCCCACACACCCCCACCCCAACCCAACCCCCCACCCCAACCCTGCTCAGTTCGAAATAAGGTTATGTTAAAAAGACTGACCACCAGGAGGGACCACACTCCAATCTTTATTCGACACACACTGCTGGTGTGTTTTTTAAAACCAAGATACAGTAAGAAAAAAAAAAAAAAAGGAAAATAAAAAGTGAGGTAGACAGTAGAGGTTGCGAGGAGCGAGGCGTGCAGGAGTGTGTGTGTGTGTGTGTGAGTTTGTGTGTGTGTGCCTGTGTTCCATTTTCAGGGTCCCATTTCATATTGTAGGTCGGGAAGTTGCATGCAATGTGCAATATTCATTAAGTGGCATAGATGATCACTTCTAGCATCCATTCATCGGTTGACCTTTATTAGATATCGATTATTTTTGCATCGTTTGATATTCACAGAGGTTGTTTGACCTCAGACGGTACATTTTTGGGTGCTGGGAGCAGTCATATCAACACTGCTGATTCTAAATGAAACATGAAAACAAACATCATATGAGGTTAGTAAAAATAACAAAAGTCTTGTTTAAACCTCTAAATCTTTAATACCAGCAGAAGGATGAAAAAGTGAATGGTGTTGGCTTCAAACGAGAGGTATTTACCCAACCGACCCTCTGAATATCATATGAAACCACAGTCCCTGTCCGAGTGTATTAATTTATTCCTAACTTTAAAGCAAGAGCTCTTGTGTTTCAGATTTTGAATAACTTAAACATACATATTTAGAGAGTTTTTTTGAGAATTTCTTGAGTGTGTTACATCTATTTCATTTGTAATGGGAATAGATGTCATTGTCATATTTTATATTGTTTTGCACTCAAAGTGTGCTTTTCCATTTTTTTTTTTTTGAGCTAAGTTGATTTAAATAATGTATATAAAGTTTTGAAAGAGGAGGAGGAAGACGCTTAAAGTTTGTTTTTGTTCCCTTTGTTGATGTCATTATGATCTCATTGTCATCTTCTTAAGTATTCATCCAGGGTATGAAAAAAGTATATAGTTTACATCTTTTAGACACAGCACAGTTTTGATGTATGCGCCAGTAAGAAATGGAGAAAGTGGAAATTTAGAAAAGATGTGTATGAAATATTTCCTGATTTTGTTGTTGTCAGTCAGAAGGAAAGGCCATCATGCCAACTACACAACCAATATGAAGCTCTACATCATGTCTGAGTTTGGCGCGGGAGTTTGTAGACCGAACCTGAAATCACTGGGATGCAAAGTCACGCGTACCGTATCTGAAAGAGACGACTGCAGACACTGGCCGGATGAATCTGTGGAGTCACACTGTCTAACTCAGGCACTTTGCATTGGCACGGCCGCAGACCTGTGCAGCAGTTTGGATGCTGCTGTGTCACTGCAGCAAATGTGGAACACGAGCATCTGTTCACTCACATTAACGTCTGACTCGACTTCGCCGCTCAACTTTTCCTCAGTGCTTTGAGTTTCTCGGCATGCCTGCAGATCTCTCACGGCAGACTAAATAGGGTATCATTATTTTATTCACACTTGAAAATGAAAAGAAAGGGATGATTTGGTTTAAGTGATTACTAAATCTGCATCTGAGAGGGCATTTCTAATTGAAAGGTGTGCTTAAACACTCATCTTTCTTTTCACGTTTTTGTTCGCTCCCTGTGTTTCTCCTCTAGCATTCCTGCAACACTTACTTAATTTCACTGTAATCTCTTAATCTGTTCAACTAATCCAGAGCAGGCACGCTGAACTTCTTTACCCCGACTTTGCTGCTCCTCCTCCTTGAGTCAAACGGGAGGTTTGCGTCTCCAAAAGCTGATGGGAAAAGAAAAGGGTTCTCTCATTCCTTTTATTTGCATTAAAATTGGGCTCGGATAAAATGTTCAGATTTCATCAATTAATCACCGTTTCACCTTTGTGCATGTGAAAAAAAAAAAAAACCTCTTCAACCAAAGATGTCCATGACAGGTTAAATTGTATTTACTTGCGCTGCACTGACACATCTTCAGCTGCAGATCTGAGTAAGGATCTTACGCAGAGACACTGTGGGATCCAGCAGGAGAGCTTAAGAGCCTGTGTTACTCAAAGGCCTCCTCTTATATAATAGTAATACGCACAAAAGGAACGTTTCACTACAACAGAACAGTGCCTCCTGGTGGACAGACAGTGTTGTTCCCCAGTGTCACAGAATGTTATTCCTATTATCTCCATTTATCCGTTTTTGCTGTGATAATTTGGAGATTTCCTCAAGAAGCAATATATTTTTTTTCGTGTGTGGCTGTAAGATTATGCATTGGAAAGGCTGTAACAAAATCAGAGCAACATGTATGATGATATGACAAAAGAAAGATAAGGAACCGGCTGGGCTCTTGAGCAAGTGTGTACTATTATGAATGGAAAAAAAAAAAAGAATGGCTTTGTTTATAAAAAGAGTATTTTGTTGTATTGAGGAGATAATGTATAAGCTTGGATTGTATCATGGGATGTTCCTGGATTGTTTCCTTTAATTTATCAAATGGAAAATGTCGACGGTTTTTTTTTTTTGTTTTAAAGTTTTTGTCAACATTTCAGTCTGTTAAAAATGAGCTTGTGAAGCTTAAACCTATTCTTCCAACAGGATTTTAGCTCCAAAAAAAACTTAAAAATGTGACTATAAGGAGACCCAGTGCAAATATTCTGCTGGTTGGGTTTTAGATAAATGATGAAATAAACAAATGTCAGCCCATTTAATGTAAACTATGCTATTGCAAGGTGGAAGGAAAGTTAGACAGAAAGAAAATCCTGAAATCCATTCAACTACCGGTACTTCCCCCCCCCCCCAAATGGATAAATACTCTGGATCTTTATTTTTTGCTCTTAATGTATGTATATTTTTGCTCATGTTTACTGCAAACCAAGATAGAGAAATGAATAAATGTCATTTAAGGGAACTCAAACTCCATTTTGCCTCTGATTCTCAGTCATGACTCCTTCAGTGGTGCGTTGATGGATTAGAAAGATGTTCGTAACTCGTGAGGCGAGTTCAGCGGCCCATGAAGCAAGTGTGGACCTTTTCCACCGCGAACCAGACGGCGACCAAATATGGTGCAACCTTTGTCTGTAACGAAGGAGGAAGTGGTGGTGGTGTCAAAAGTGGCGTCAGGTGGTTATAATCTTATGTAATCTCATTCCCCATAATCCTCACAACACACAGCCCTCTCAGTGGACGCCAGTCTTTACAGACATGCGTGACAAGTGAAGCGAGTAAAGAAACCCACAAAACGAAGGAGATTTCTGTGCGAAACAGGAAATTTGTTCAAATATCTGCTTTTATTTTTGGACAGTTTAAAAATAGTCATGACAGATGGACATTATGGAATTTTCATCCACCCACACATCACAGGTTGAAATGGCCTAACTTAGGTTTCATAGTTAACACAGAGTGACAACTCATACATTTTTAAGCCACGATATAACAAAAAAAAAAAAACCCTTGTGATTATTATTCCTATTTATTTATTTGACGTCAGTCCGGTCTGCCACTAACAGCCTCACAAGATTACAAATGAAGTGTACTTCCGCTTGCTGACCTTCACCCTACTCCTGTCTCCTACGCACTCCTTGTCGTCATGCTCTATCCTTATCTCTCTTTCCTTCACCCTCTCCCCCTCACAAAGGGGGAGTGCAGAGTAGGAAAAGTGAGAGCCGGGATTACGCAGCATTACAGGCTTTTGTGGGTTTAAAATAGTTTGATCGAAAGCAGCACAGGTGACTGATACTCGCCTGAGCTATCGTCTCCGTTACACACAAGCGCTTCGGGACTGCAGAGTGAAAATCCAACAGTGCGGCTCTTTATTTATGGGCTATAAAGTTATCAGCGGGACTAAAAATTGATGTGAGACATGTCTATGCTGTATATCAATCAGGGGGGGATAACAGTATTTTTACACAGAAGTACTAAATGTTATCATCACCTGATGTGCTTTGGGACTTTAAAAAAAAACGACAAAACAAAACAACCAAAATCCCAGATGTAGTCTTACAACCAAAGAAACTTAAGCATGGGAGGAATCATTCACTGTAAGAAATCCAATCCCACTTTGTGTGCAGGTCCCAGGGAGCAGAATAAATCCACCACAAAGTCAGTGAAGGAAAGATTAGTCTGCAGCGGTGAGCTGCAGCCTCTGCTGGTTGGCTGGTGGCATTACATCCACACAGGAATCCAACCATCTTTTAGTGTTGCAGGGAGATGGAGCAGACTCCAACAAACATTGGCCAGAAATCGGGCTGCACCCTGGACACATCGAGTCTGTCACGGGGACAAACTCTGTCAGAGACACATTCACACCTACAGTCAGTTTAGACACACTAATTCATGTCTTTGGACATAATGCTCACCGCTCGACCACTGCGAGACCCACGAGTGTCAAGTGGACTTTAAAAAAATACAGCTGTCTCAGGTTTGGACAAAACATTTTCCATACGTCTTTGTCCATTTCAGTCCTACAGATGGAGGCATCATACAACCTGGAGAGGTCATCAGTCCATCACAGGACAAACACTGAGAGACAGATAGTCACACACACTCACATTAACACCAACAGGCAGATTAGGCTCACCAGTCAGCCTCACGTGTGTGTTTTTGGCCTGTGGGAGGAAACCAGAGCACCTGGAGGAAACGACCCCCCACCACACACACACACACACACACACACATACACCGAGGGAACATGCACACACAACTTCCCAGCAGCTTTTATAAGTGTTACAGTTGTCTCAGTTTTGGACCAGAAAGTGTGAAACATGATGAACCTATTTTTTTTCTCTTTTACAACATATATTTAATGAATCTGAGCAATAAATAAAACTTTCCATTATCAGAAAAATTCACAAGTTGACACTTTACTAAAACATTTTTGAAAACTGAACATTTTTCTTCAGTTAGCACCTTTTGATTTTTTTTTGTTGTTGTTGTTGTTGTTGAAAAAATTCAATACTTAGAATAGATTGGTCCCATGGAGATTTCAGGGCTACAAGGAAGCTCGACCTAACTGGTTAATGAGGTAACGAATTAAATCTCCAAGCATTAACTACTCTTTAAAAAAGCTGTTAAGTTCAATATATAAAATAAAATAAAAAATTACATATTGTTGGGACCCAATGCAAAAAAAAAAAAAAAAAAAAAAAAAAGGAAAAAAAAAAAGAAAAAAAAGAAACATTTGACGTATACAAAATTGCTACCCCGGTGCCGTGCACTCCAAGGGAGGTGATTGTATTCATGCTCCTTCATCCACCTGATTAAGATATTCATATTCACAGCTTAAATACATTATCAGCTGCCTTGCTACACCTCGAGCTTTATCTCAGAAGCTCTCGTGAGGAATGTCTGAGGTAAAACACTAACTTTTTTGTGATGGCTGATTGTTACCGCGGCACTTTGGTGAGAGGGGGAAACATGGCGACCTGTAAGCTTTGATAGAAAAATATGAGTCTACTCCAGTTTCCTTGAAAAGGTTACACTTTTGTAGAAGGACGCGACAGTCGAACACGTGACGTCGAGGATAAAGTAAGTGCAAAACAAAGAAATGCCAACAGAGGCTGGATGTTTGACTCCATTTTCTTAAGGCAAGTCCAGCATGCCGTGTTCTTCCAGGGCTTGCTCCGTCCTGTTGTAAACCACCCCGATGGCCTGAACCACCCTGCCCAGCACCAGGCTCAGCTCATCCTGGTTCTGCACGCACACCAGCCTGAAGAAGAAGCCCCTCTCCGGCATGGCGATGAAGGCCAGCTCGGCGGCTCTGCGCACCAGCCAGGAGTGGTGGTGGGCCAGCGTGGCCTGGTAAGCTTCCCGGCACAGCTCGGAGGGGCTCCTCAGGCGGCCGGCCACTGGGACCTCCGCCAGCTTCTGCAGGAAGAGCTTGAGCCACAGCAGAGCGCGGTGCAGACGCAGGAGAGTGCGGCATCCGGAATCTGTCTGGTGATGGAAGTCCACCAGGCCGCTGTTCAGCTCCGCCCTTATCATGGAGCGCACAGAGTGGTAAGCATCGGTGTGCTGCGACGCCTCGAGATCATTCTTTGCGTCCGCCTCTTTGCTCACAGAGTTTATTGAGTTTACATCTGGGCCCAGCACTGCTTCAAGGTTCTCCCCTGCCAACTGTGCCAGCTGGCGGATAATAGTGGTCTTACTTTCGATTTCTTGGGATATCAGTCTCACCACTGAGCCCAGGGAGTCCATGAACCTGCGGGAGTACCATAAAACATGAATCATCTTTCAGGAGTTCAATCTCAACGGTAAACTCATAAATGACGTCATTCTGTCTCGGTCTTACTTCACGAGCTCGTCCCAGCTGGACAGATAAGGCTGCAGCAGCACGTCCGAGGTGGAGTACTGCGCCGCCAGCAGGTGGGAGAGCAGCAGCGACGCCTGGAAGTTCTGACCGTGACACACCCCCGGGACGTACGGCCCCTTGGAGCCATCGGCCACGCTGCTGTTGGACAGCTGGTGGAACTGAAGGCGGAGGGGGTGGTGGGGGGGGATGGGGAGTGCGTGAATGAGGGCAATCAACACCAGGGCACAAAAGGAGGAGAGAAAAGCAAATGAGATTCATTCAATTTGCCCATCTGCTTTTCAGAATCATCCCCTGAACGTGTGCCGGAGATGTAACTGTTTTTCCACAGTGCTTGTGCTCTTACCCTATTTATCTGGTTATACCCCTTTAAACAGGAATCCCAGTGGTAATCCAAACCTCCTTCTGCAAAAAGAAAAAAAAAAGAAAAAAAAAAAGCCAACAGTTAGTTTGTGTATAGATTTATTTATATGTTTTGCTCTATTTTAGATCTCTATTAAGGCTGGATGGAAATATTCTAAGCTGCTGAATGCTTCACTGCGTATACGAAATCAATGTGCAGAAGTACAGAAGATTATTTTAGCATCAACTGACTGAGATCACAAAGGTGTGAGTTTTAAATCTGAACCTCAACTAAATCAGTCAGTCTTTAATTGTAAAGAAATTTTCAGTTCAACGTAATTCACAGGGCATTAAAGGATTGTCAGACAACTGAAAAAGAAAGTATACACACACACACACACACACACACACACACACACACACACACACACATACACACACACACACACGCACACAAATAAATCATATAACACTTTGGTAATATAAGTTTAGATGATAACTCTCCTCATAGAGTGACTCTGATTTGAAACCATAAAAAAAAAATAAACACGTCACAATAGCCGCTCAAACCTAACTGACAGCAGTCGCAGCGTGATTCATCAGGAAGCTCAGTCATCTGACAGCTCGGCTCCATGCAGCTGATTATGAAGGGGCTGACTCCTTATTTCCTAATTAGGGCACGTTTCAGGGTCAGGTTTATAGCCTTGTATCAATAAAAGCCATCTGGATTCAGCAAATAGCTTTCTCCTGACAACTAATTAAGCACAATGTTGCTTTTTAATCCGTTTCAAGCTTATTCCAGCTTGTGACACAGCGAACCCAGTGATCCTAATTGACGTCCTCGGCACACGTCATGTGCACATGCCTCAGTACAAAACATTCATACAGACACACATTCTGTTAACAGGATCCATCACAGTTTTAAATCATCAATTTTTCTAAATATAAATGATCTCCCAGCAGATCTTTCAGTAAACAGAACCATACTGGGAGATATCTTGTTCAGCCGTGTTACGCCTGACAGGCGTCAAACTTTTTGAGACCTCGTGGCGTTTCTTCAGACGTCTCTGTGGGGTCTCCAGTCCCCCGAGTGAAACTATCACGCAAACACATGTTACAAGTCACCCTGCTGAGACCCAGGAACAGTCGGCTCACACAGCGTGGCTGGTGAACCACCAGACTTCACGTTTGAATTCCACACTGTACACGCTGTCCAGCAGCTGGCAGAAATGTAACTCCAACTTGAAGCTGACCTGCTGGAGATGAAGCCAAATTTGTCTAGATGGATGTGAAGTCTCTGAGAGCCAAAGTTAAATTTAGGTTTCTTAGCAGAGTTAGAATGAAGATGTAGAGGCGGTCGTTCATGCTTCCATCTGGCTGCTCGCACCAGCAATTTAATCCAAAGCAGAGAACAAGATCACATGTTCCGAGGCTCAACTGTTCGAGAAATTATTACTTTAAAGAACGTTTAAGCATGTGGTAACAATTACCAGCCTTCTTGATGACTTCCAGGAATTTGTTTCTGTTCTGTTTAGTGGAAAAAAGAAGAGGCGGCTTTCCTTTAAAAGCCAAAAAGTGTTGGGAGGCATGAAGTCTAAGTTTTCACATGACTTTATTTGACCCCGAGACGCACAAAAGAAATCTGTGCTTTGAGAGTTTACGTGAGGACAACCGATCCTCTGATGTGACCGACAGGTGAAAATGAACCCTGACAGCATCGTCGAACTCCCCAAAAGAAGTATATCAGCGATGTTACTCCAAAGCTTTAAAACTAAACAGAAAGTGGCGCGACCACCATGCTGGATTCTGCGCCATGTGACACATTCCTGATCTGGAGCGAAAGCATTCCTAACAAGGGAGGGATTGTATAGATTAATAGCAGAACACAGAAACCACATACACACGAGGGAAATACTCACGTAGCCAGAGTGAGCCGAGGAACAGCAGCAGGACTAAGATAGCTGCTGCAGCCTTGCTCTTTACACCCATACTGAAGTCCAGTTTGGGGTCTGCCGGTCCACCTTCGCTCCTTCTCTCAGTCTTTTATCTTTTAATTCCTCTGTGTCTCACATGAGTCCTTGTCCCCTTGCACTGGCTGTCACCACGATTACTCCCGACCAGACCCCAGCCTGTGACCCCCTCCTGTCCTTTCAAATCCTTCATACTCCTCCCTACAACCTCAAATGAAAAGTTCTCTCCACCATTGTACCTCTGTCAATGTTTAACGCTGTCTGCGAGCAGCTGGTTTCCCTCGTCACGCAGTCCAACCCTGCTGCTGCTCTCAGTTTTTCTCTGGGAGTCTTGTACTCGCGTCTTGCCTCTATCTTCCTTTGTTTCTCACTGATTTTGGAGCTGCCCTGTTTCTTATTGTGTTGCTCAATCTGAGAGTCCAGAGATCAGCTGAGCGCTGCCTCGAGCTGATAAAGCAGAGCCAATCCAGCCTGCGCGCCAACAACCTCCTCCCTCAAGATTCATCTTCTACATATGCGCTATATTCCCGGTCAGCTCGAGTAAACACTTGCTCCCTCGCCTCACCCACCACCTCCCTGCCTGTCTGCCTCCTCCCTCCTCTCGCTCTCTCTCTCGCTCTCTCTCTCTCTCATTCACTCAGTGCTGAGAGCGCGGCACATGGCGCACTGCCTACTCACAAAACCCAAAAAAACGTGTCGGTTTATGAGAGGTTAACAAGGAAATGTAATTGCTGTGTTAAGGTCATGACAGCTCAGGGTAAACATCTGGATAGACCAACAAAATCTCCCTGTGGAGGCTGAGCTGATACAGATGTGATACCAAATCTGTGTTTGTCAATGAATAACAAAGCCTCACCGGGCTCATGCTCGATAGCAAAAAAAAAAAAAGTCTATTCAAGCTAATCTTTTTCAAGATATGACTAAGATTACTGACTACCTGGGGAAGCGAAAAAATAGTTTTGAGGAACAAAAAACCTTGATTATTATACCTTAAAAAGACCACATTCTTATACCTTTTCCTGCATGTAAAAACCCATCGCTCATCAATGGAAATATAATAATAACAATAATCAAAATTTCAGTTTTAAGGCATAAAAAGGAAAAAAAAAAAAAAAAAAGGGGGGGTGGCTGTTGCTCATGAAGGGTGTTCCCGTGATTATCACCACTGATAATTTGGTTTCTATCAGTAGATTTGCAGCGGCTGCTCTGGGGGGTGGGCGGTGGAGGTGGGGCTGGGGGTGAATGGACATTGAACTCCACACTCAAGCCAAACCACATGTGTCCTTGTGAAGAGGAATTCAACAATAGTATTAATTCTGCAGAGGAGCAGGGGAGAGAAAAGGGGGGGGTGGGGGGAGCAGGCGCATTCATTACTGGGAGGGGGCTGGTCGGTCAAGGGGCTTTCATTCTGTGTAACCAATGGATGATCCCACGTGAAACAGGCAGCGCCTGACGACAGGAGTCTGAGCGTCTGGGAGAAAGCAGACCAGAAAACCTGAACTGTTTGACTCTGCATGCTGATGTGCTCCGATTTAACGTTATAAAGCGTTAACGCACAGTAACAATTACCACAATACAGTCCACCGCTGCGTGCTACAAGATAATGCACGGCTTGAACGCACAGTATGTCAGTGCAATGAGCGCATGGATGCATGGAGGTTGTGTAAAACAGAAAGAAGGCATTTTTTTTTTCCTGTAGATAACCACATTGACGCTTCAAAAAAAAAAACAACAAAAAAACAAAAAAAACACTGCATGTGGGAAGTCAAACATTTAACCACAGCAGCAGGACAAATGACAGCGCAGGGAGTTCGGTTAGGTTTTCATGAAGGAAAATGCCTCTGGCATGAAGTACAAAGTTAAACAGAGCAGACATTTGTTGAGCTGGCTGATTGAACAGTGCCTTCTATTCAAAAGAAAAACAAGAGAAAAAAGCATCAGGATTAGGGATTTTTGTGAGTTTAGCACTTAATGGCTTATGAGCTGATGTTTAACAGAAGTTAAGAATTATTATTATCACTATTATTATTATTATTATTATTATTATTATTATTATTATTATTATTACATTTATTTGGTTGGTTGGTTGCTGTTGTTGTCAAGTCAGAAAGAAAATGGCATTTCTAGATCCAGTTTTTCTCAGTCACTTTGGTACATTTCTCACATCACTATAAACATTCACGCAACAGTTTTCGTTCACCCTTTACAACATTTCGTTTTTCATTCCTTCCAACAAACTGCAAATGCTGTTTGGACATGCGTCAACTGCTTTGATACCGCTCGCTGCTGTTTTCTAACATTATCATTTGCTCATGTCGTATCAGTCCAAATGAACTCTACTTGTGATTGCAAAATTGTCATTCTCTATAAAACTGATAGTCTTCGTTTCATTGCCTGAGTCAGGACACACAAAAATGTTGAAATAGTTAAATAAATAGTCAAAATCTGCCAAGCAGAGTCCTGCAGGGGGTGGATTCACCAGTCCAGGAGAAACTGTTCTCGCTGCATTGCAAGAGTTGACATCTGCTGTGATGCAGGTGAAAATATGTGTCCAGACAGACGGAACGTCTGGATGTACATGACTGATTTACAGTTTGTTGTAGGCTCAATTCTATTATTTACTGCAAAATTGTTTACGACTGTGCACAGCTCTACGCAAAGGGAGTTTATGTTTGCTGTAAATAAGGGTGTTTTTTTTTCTTTTGCATGTTGCTGTGAACAAATTAGAATTGCAAAGAGCATAAAGATGTGAAACATACATATTCAATATCATTGTCTCAGTTACCTCACTATATACAATAATAATGTGTCATTTTACCATAGTTTTCAAATGGCTGTGTAAATAGAAAGTGTTGCTGTTATTAAGATTTTCACGTCTTACCAAGATGTGACTTTTTTTTGGCATTTACACCAAGAGTAAACTGTCATAATGAAAACATGATGGAGCCGTTTGACAATGTTTGTGTCAGGACTTTTCATTTTAATGACACTGACATTTCATTAACATGGAAACTTGCTTTTGAGGAATGGACTTTCAATTTTGAGCAAGTGACACACTTTTGCAGACTGTAAGGTTTAGCGGTTTGCACCAATTGTTTTGAGAAATGCAAGAACTGGTGTGCAAATGTAAAGACTGATGTGAGGAATGAACCGAAGCCATTGAGAAAAACTGTAAAGAGGTACCAAGTGGCGTTAAACACATAATCATACAGGTATGCTGCTAAATACAATGTGCAGTCTGAGATGCATACTGACTTCAGCTGGGAGGCACAGTACACAGCACTTATCAAGAATATTGTCACTGCATGTTGCAGTCGCACAAACTCTACAAAGGATTAAATTCCTGATTTGCTGAATGTAGATATAGTGATAGCACTGACTGCCAGATGAATGGGACACTGATGATTTTGTGTTCGTTTGTTTTAGTTTGTGTAGTTTTCAAAAGAGCTTCCAGGCCCATGCAGCAGGGGGTCGCCTTTTTCTAGCATCTTTTATACCTTTTTTCTTTTGAAAGAAATCATGATCAATGGAAATAATAAGAGGATGAAAGCCACAAGATTTACAAAATTGTTCCTATTTAATGCATTTGCAAAGTGATTCAAGCTCTATCTTACCTGGCCTGCTCAGTTGCAGTAATCTCTGGCATCCTAAAGTATGCAAACAAAATATACCTCCCATAAGTTCATCACTGTAAGTTAGCAGTAATTGTTGCTTGTGGGCAGAGGGACATTCTTAGATTTTGAGCTGGATGCTTCAGTCCTTCTTGTATCTCAGAGCCTTGAGTGTGAGACACATAATCCTGCTTCAGGAGGCTCCAGTTACCTTAAAGAAGCTCATCTCTCTTTCCCTCTATATATATTTAGAAGTACATCACATACTGCGCAACTCACATGGCACATTCCAAAAATCAGTCTGTTGCCCTTGTCACGGCAGAGAGACACGACTGATAATACTCTCAGCACTGTTTATAAAAACAAAGTGAGTCTCTGAATTGAAGCTCGGTTAGTAAATCATCCTGACAGAAGCTGAAAAAAAAAAAAAATTGTCTGACTTATCTTGAAGCAGATCCGAATCCCTGTGTCCGTCTATGTAATAGTTTTATGAGCACTGTCTGCCTCCAGCCCTCTAACCCCTGTGAGTCTCGGCTGAAGCTCTGGAGTTGAAATACTGTATGTCTGCACTATATATTACTCTGGACACATAGCAGAGGGACAACAGGCCTGCGCAGTTCGTCATCCGTTCACCTCCCTGCACCCACAGCGAGTTCCTTCTGCAGTAAACGCGCTGTTAAAATCATTCTATATTGTAGGGATGTCCGTGTTTGAAAACACAGGTTTTAACTCCTACATACACTATCACGGTAAACTCTTAAGACATATCCATCATAACAGTATTGTCCTTGTTTGCTACCTAATGTTATATCCACTGTCTAATGATCCTGATGATTATTGTGGCTGACTGAAGTGTGACTTGAAGTTCTGGTTTAGTGCTTCCAGCTGCCGTGTAATCTGAGCCACGGACAGCGACAGCCGGAGTGGGCAACAGCCAGGGTGCTTGCAAAGGGGGATTTAGGGCTCTTCCTCTCTGTCTTTACTCTCGCCGTCTTTCTCTCTCTTTCCCAGACTTTATATTTAAAAATAGTGCAGTGCAGTTCAGTGGAGAGGTCCGGGAACATGTCGGCTCCGCGCAGTTCTCAGATACTTTTTGGAATAATTGTTCTTGGGACTTTAACGAGTCTGGGTGAGTGGCGCAGTTGGAAACTTCTGACACATCCTCACTTACTGGGACCTTCTTATCTGTCAAAATGATTTCTGAATTGCTTGTGCCGGTCATGCAGAGGAGCAACGTTCAAAGAAAACAGATCTAAGATCTAATGACAACATACTAAAACCTGTGCACTCATCTGATGAATGTCTTTTTTGGATGATTTACTTTTTTTTTCCTGTGAATTACTTGTCTGCAAAAAAGTCTAAAATATATATGGATCATTATTACTTATTGATAATTACTAGTGACAGTGCCTGCTGCATGTTGGAGGGTTTTCTTTGACCAAAATGCACAAGTATACATTCCAAACATAATGAGTGTTCTGCTGTAACATTTTGACAATATTTAATGCAACTATATGAACACTAAGTCAGTCATCATCAGAAAAGCGGTGAGTCTTTTGTTGACAGCAACAGAACCACAGTCAGTAAAATTTCTTGGCTTGACACAGATGGCATTTTGCCATGAGAGGGTAACAGTAAACTGTAAAGTTGCAGAGGAAGCAGTGAAGGCCTGCACATGCTGGATGTTTGATATGATTACAGTTTACCTCCACCTTTGTGTGTCAATGTCACAGATACATAAATCTATATCTGGACAAAGTACATCATCTATAAAACCAGGTTGCCTCATTGAAATCACTACAATTCATTTGATATCATCAAATAGGGTGAAACAATCATTTTGTTTACATGTAGTCAAAAACAAAGCGGTCGGTCTGGTTGTGACTGGTTCTGTTTGATTACACTATGTTAGTTCTGGATGTCAAAACAAAGTCTCAAAATGAAGCACGCGTTGTCCAGGCAGCTGATGGTGGTATGGGTGGAAAGGCCGCCAGTCTGGCACCCAGTTCTGATAGAAACCAGACTGTAGTTATCTGCAAGGTTGTATTGACACGATATTTTGTCCTGAGCGTCACGTGTAGTCAACAGTCTCGTCAGGTGCTCTTGGAGTTTGTGTTCTTTCAAAAAGAAACTATAATTGTTTTATAGTCACATAATTTGCATATTTGTGTCACATGTTCTCAATGAAAACAACGTTCATTAGATGACAATCAGTTAATGTTTAGGTAATGGTGAATCCAGGAGTGATATTATCTCATGTCTTCATGTTTCCAGATTGGGCAGCAGGAAAGCTGTCAAAACATCATGCTAGAGACTGAAAAAAAGAGCACAGAAATACAAAACTGGAATAATTTGAAATATTAGCTTACATTGACCAGATGTGACTGGTAGCTTGTAGTTTTATAGACACTCTGAAATGATCTTCTAGAGATGTGTGCACTGGAGATACGGTCAGTTGGGGTGAGCTTGGCTTGCTTTTTCCTCAGTAATCAAAAGGGATGTTGTAATGTTTATCTTGATGGTCATGTTGACCATGATACTGCTTGTTTTATGGTCACCCCGTAAAGGGTCAGTTAGTCAAAGTGCAAAAAAAAAAAACCACGACTGAAACTAATCACGAACTGAAGAAGAAACATTTATTCCTGTGCATTTTAATGATTTAACATAGCTGCGTGCTCATCTGGAGGCTCTGCCTTTGGTTTTTCATTATCAAGGTCCTCTGTCTGAGGAGGCTTAAGTGTCCTCTGCAGGAAGTGATGAGGTCAGAACACTAATACCAACATTAAGTGTACTTTGTACCCACACACCAATGCAACTGAACCATGTGAGCTGACCGAACTGCATTTACAAGTACAACGAAACCAACGCAACCCACCTAACTCTCTCTAAATGTCAGCATCAGTCATATCAATGTGGTAAAAATCCCATAAAATACATACAAGGAAGCCACAAAGACAATACATGCTGCCCCAACTGTAGTAAAGTACAAAGTTTAGTGTATACTTTCTGAACAATTGGCACACTTGAAAGGTCAGGTTTATAATTGCTGTTTGCTCCAGCTCATTAGATCAATCCTAATAATTAAAAACTGACAAAGCACTGAGACATGTCAGCACTGTCACTCCAGTGCCAACTACGCAAACTGTCCCATGGGTGAATTACAGCTCTGAGCTATGTGACATATTTGTGCCTGATTGGACCAGCCAGGCAAAGGAATGAGTCTCACCCGAGGGACGACATCTTTACTGCTTCATAGTATACGGTACTGTCACCATTTTCGCAGAACGGTGATATTGATGATTATTGTAGATGACCTGAGAGTGACTTGAAGTCCTTGTTTAGAGTTTCCCAGCTGCTGTGTAATCTGAGCTATGGCTAAAGACAGCTGGGGGGGGGGGGAAGAGGCAAGGGGTCTGAAATAACCTCTGTCTTGCTCTCTTTAGTTCCTCTTGAATTTTACTCAGAATATGTGGTGCAGTTAAGGACTACAATGCTTTGTTATGGAAGGGATTTAATACACTTTGAAATTCTGGTGATGGGTTATTTTCCTCAACTTCTGATGGACCTGGAAGAGTTAGAAAATACTTTTCGTTAAGTTTGTAGCTCTCCAGCATTTCAATATCCCCCTCCTCCAGTTCATGATATTGATCAGATTATCATTTTCTCTATGCCCCCCTCCATCTCTCCTCTTTTTCTCCAAACAGTCGAAAGCAATGAAGAATCGATCCTCATCAGAGACTTGTTCAAAAGCTACAACAAGAATATTCGCCCAGTGGTTCACCCTGAAGACAAAGTGACGGTTCACATCATGCTGACCCTCACCAACCTGATCTCACTGGTGAGCTCTTCTTCTTCCTCCCCATTAGATTACCGATTACCGATCAGCACAGTTCAAATTCTTACCTCAGTAATTCACATATCCCACAGAATGAAAAGGAGGAGACTCTTACCACCAATGTATGGCTTGAGATTGTGAGTTTTTCGCTCTGCGCGTGCACGCGACGGTATTTTATTCAGACAGCTTTGAGTAGAATTATCATTTCTCACTCGGGGAATCCACATGTAAAGCTCATGTTTTTAATGCCACTGCTGGCCTTTCTCATCAAATATCACCTACAGCAATGGTCTGACCCCCGCCTTGCCTGGAACACAAGTGACTACTTTGGCATTGATATAATCCGTGTCCCATGCACCACTGTTTGGCTCCCTGACATAGTTCTTGAAAACAAGTAAGGTTCAAACAAGCAAAAGAGTCACAACCTGACTCAAATGTGGCGGTAACTTTGCGTTGTTTTCTCTGTCTGCAGCATTGATGGCAAGTTTGATGTGGCCTACTATGCCAACGTGCTGATCACATACGATGGTTGGATGTACTGGCTTCCTCCTGCTATCTATCGCAGTACTTGTGCCATCGAAATCACCTATTTCCCATTTGATTATCAAAACTGCACGCTAGTGTTCAGGTGTAGTATAATTCATCCATTTTTTTTAAAATAAATTATAGCTTTCATTCTAAATTCATTTACTTATCTCTACAACTGCAATCCCAGATCGCAGACGTACAGTGCAAATGAAGTGGATCTCATCTTGAATGCGGACGAAGGCCAGACAATTGAGTGGGTGTACATCGACCCTGCGGCTTTTACTGGTATTTTTTTTGGCATCCGTGTGCAATTCTAACTTTCTAAAGACTTAATTCCCATCTGATTTATTATGTCTTCACTCTTCAGAGAATGGTGAGTGGGCCATTGTTCACCGTCCTGGCAGGAAAATGATCAACAAAAAGTATTCCCCAGATGACCTCGAGTATCAGGAGATCGTATACAACCTGATCATCCAAAGAAAGCCCCTCTTTTACGTCATTAACATTGTACTGCCTTGCTCCCTCATCTCTTCGCTGGTTGTATTGGCCTACTTCCTGCCTGCACAAGGTTAGAGGAGAAGAATGTTTGTATTTCTTTAGCTGTTATTACAGAAATGTTCAGATCTGCTGTCTCTAAGACTCTTGTATTCTCACAGCTGGAGGACAGAAATTGACAGTGTCCATCTCTGTCTTGCTGGCCCAGACTGTCTTCCTCTTTCTTATTGCTCAGAAGGTTCCTGAGACCTCTCTGTCTGTCCCTCTTATTGGCAAGTGAGTCAATGTGTCCTCTCTGAAGACGTCTGCTCTGTGATCTTTTCCTCCGTCCTGTCCAGTGCTAATCTCTAATATCTTCCTCAGGTATCTAATCTTTGTTATGAGTGTCACCACACTTATTGCGACAAATCAGATTGTGGTGCTGAACTTCTCGCTGCGCAGTCCCAGCACTCACACCATGTCCAATACTATTAAACACGTAAGTCCACCTCTATGCCTCTGACTTAGGCATATCAGAAGAGTTCAGTCTTTGTGAACTAACTTTTGTGATTTCTTTCTTCTCGTAGTTGTTTCTCGAAATGATACCTCGCTTCTTAGGCATGTCCCCGCTGGTGGATGACAGCGAGGAGACGACAGAGGTCAACGGGGTGAGGGAGCGGCGGCGAAGCTCCTTCGGCCTCATGCAGAGAGCCGAGGAATATGTGCTGAAACAACCTCGCAGTGAAATGCTGTTCGACAAACAGAGAGAGAGGCACGGCCTCACGCGTTCTATTGGTGAGTCATGCCTTGTAAAAACTTTGGCACGGCATTGCACTTGTCATGGATCCTTAAATTGTGTATTAAAATTGTAAGCTATACTTGTCAAATACTAACTGTGTCTCCTTTCCCTTAGTGGACAGTATTGATGTCAGCAGCACAGCCAACCTGTATAAGAGTTTAGCTCAAGCTGCACCCGAGATCAAGCAATGTGTGGATGCCTGCAACTTCATCGCTGAGAGTACGAGACAACAAAATGACATTGGATCAGTGAGTGTTGCTTCATGTCTCTTTTTTGCTTGGATGACTATAATTGTCACATTTACTTGACTGTTAAAGATGTTAACAGCGTATTTCCTTTCCGTCCACATCAAGGAAATTGAAAGCTGGGTACTGATCGGGAAGATGATTGACAAGGTGTGTTTCTGGGCTGCCATTCTTCTCTTCATCATTGGAACAGTATGGATCTTCCTCACAGGACACTTTAACAGAGCTCCAGAATTTCCATTTCCTGGACAGAATAAAAAGTATTCTCCGAGTTAAACAAAAGAGAATACTTGTTGAAACATTTCCAAGGTTCTTCACTGTGCCTCATGCTGTCTATAATAGTGAGCAGTGTAGCTCAGTCATTCCCAGGCTTAAAGTCAGGGCTGAGTTGAGTCTTTGTAGCAGCAGGGCTTTAATGACAACAAATCTCTTTGTGTTCATTATAATGCCCGGACTTGTGATCAGCACTTGCCAGGCATTTGAAGGTTTTTCAGTCATACTTGCAACTTGGTTTAAGGTTTGCCAGCTTGGTATAAATTAATTGTACTTATTAGACCAGATGATGTTTTAAATAATCTTTAGAACAAATGCTGTCATAATTCTCATAACAACAAAACATTGTTGTTGTTGTTGTTTTGTTTTGTTTTTTATTTCATGGTTTAAAAAACGGTGAGTTTAGGCGATTCCAGTTTTAAGATCAAGGTTAAAAATAATGAATGAATTCTCTACCATAGAGTACAGATTGCTGTGCAAAGAATTTCAAATCAAAACTAGCAATTACACCTTTAAAAATACTCATAATCTGAAAAAAGCATTTATTTACATGTTATGTGTTGAGGTTTACCACCTGTCATGGACTTGTGAGACTCTGTGTATTTCACTGGACGGCAGTTCCTGCTCAAGTCTGTGTATATGCCTCCCTGCATGTTCTATGTCTTACGTTAAACAAACCAACTTAACATGAGCCAGCCATGTTTCGATCAAAGCCTAGTCTTCTTACTATGACTTTTTTATTGGGGAGTCGTGTTTGCGATAGATTGTGTGGTAGGATATTGCCTTGGTATCATTATGCCATTTCTTTATTTTCAATAAACACTTGATTTTGTTCAGCATGACTTCTTTAGTCATTTCAGAGAGTGAGCTCTGTCAAATTTCATACACGTCAATGCAGCCTGTTTGCAATGTGAGTATCAAACACGTGTCATGAGTCAAACTGGGAAACAGATATCTCCAAAAACAAAATAGGTTAAATATAACAGTGCCCATGTTCTTTAAGCAGGAAAAGAAACAATATGTAGTTGGGATAAAATGTATGTCCTTGTACTTAACAAACTGATTATATTTTCAAGGTTTTCATTTTCTTCAAAGTTATTCAAATAGGTATAATATGAAATATTGTCAACCCCTTGTCACACCATTGAAGTGGCTGGGATTTAGCTCCTCCATGTGGGGAAAAGCTCCGCTACACTGACTTGAGCTAAATAAAACAATCCCATGTGATTCACTGCAGTATGTACAATAAATCATGTCCACGTAGTGTTAGTAAGAGGAAGGCAAAACAAATCACTAGTAAAGGAAAAACAAGCTCAAACATATGGCGTCTTTTTTTAAGGATAACCCTCTCTAATTAAAACAATAAATCACTCTCCATCTATGGCACATGACTCAACATGCATATACTCACCTTAATGCAGGCAATCGTTTCCATATCAGTTATGAGTAGTTTTCTATTCATTACTTTCAGTTTACCACAACAATTCAAGCGCCACTCCAACATGAAATGATGAAACACTATCGCCCTGTTCAACTCAGTCCTCACTACCTGTCTTTTCCTTTCCTGTGACTCCCCCCAATGTTCAAACACAGAACTGCACCAACAAGAAATATATATATATATATATATATATATATATATATATATATATATATATATATATATATATATATATATATATATATATATATATATATATATTATTGCCCCGATAAGTAATTATTGTCCCGTGTGAATAAAGTTTCAAATTATCTTTTTTTTATTATTATATTGGCATACTGAGGAATAAGATCAGTAGACACACGAGATGTTAAATACTGTAAATGTTGTAGAAATGTTGTACAAATACACACACATATAATTACACATCAAAGCGGTGCAGTGATTAGTACTATTGCCTCACAGCAAGAATGTTATAGGTTCAAGTACCGGCCACGTATGTGGGGTTTGCATGTTCTCCCCATATATGTGTGAGTTTCCTCCGAGAACTGACTTTCTCCCATGGTCCAAAAAACATGCATGACAGGTTAATTGGCAATCATAAATTGCACCAAGGTGTGCTGTGAATGTGAGTGTGCATTGTGTCTGGCCCTGTGACAGACAAGGTGAACTGTTCAGGGTGTGCTCTGCCCTTGCCCAAAGCAGCTGGGATTGACTCTTGCCCCCCAAGAACAAGTGGTAGGAGTGTAAAGTGCTTTGGTGACCGCTCAAACAGTGTAAAATCGCAATATAAGTGAAATCCATCTACCCTCTGGACTTCATGAGATTTTTTGTTTGTTAAAAAGCAAAACAACAAAAATAAGTCAATTGTCACCATGCAAGGCACTTTAATCACCACATTTGAAATAGGAAGTTGCTGAGTACATCCACAACTTGAATTAATTTAGGCTTACCTGCATTTTTATAATCAGACTGTTCCACCAGTGACATCCTTGAAGTAGTCCCATGCCATACAATGTCCACCTTGTTTTGCCATCTGGAAAAAAATAAGAAATCATATGCATTAGTTAAAAATAACATTATAAAACCGTTTTGATATGTAGGCCATTTGGAAACTTACTGGGACGTTAAGCATTAAAGTTGTTTAAAGAACAACTAAAGTAAATTGTACTGTAGAACAAGCATGTCTTTTACACCCCTGCATTGAGTGATGATTAATTTTTGAAAACACTTGACCTTTAAAAGGGATACTTTAAGTGAAATAAAAGTGTAAGGCTTGAGTTATGTGTGAATCACTGTAAAAATCCCAGAACAAATGTGCAGCTGATACACTGTAGTTGTATTTTCTATCAGAGTGTGAAAACGCAGCTAAGACTGAGCTTGACGTTCACGGTGTGAGAACTCCTGCTGGAGCGTGGGGGTAAATGTGAAGTGACGGGTGTGGTTTTAAAGTGTTTTTACTGTCGCCGAATCACTGGCACGCTAACAATCACACTGAGTTCAATCGTACGCTGGACAGACAGCTATTGTGCATCCGTCGACTGTATGTAGCGGCAGTCTGAGTATATCAGACATGCTGTACTATTTTTCAGTGATTACTCTTCGGGCTGTTTAAACTTCAAACTTAGAGTTTGAAGGCTTTTGTTAGCGGAAGTGAGCGACGCATGTACTTCCGGCACGTACATTCTTCAAAGATAAATATTTTTTCCGCTTTATAGTCTATAAAGAGGACTATTAAAGTCCACACGTTTACGTTTTAAAAAAAAAACAGTTTTGTTTCTGGATACATACAGCAAGTGTGACTTTATTTACAATCGTCTAAGGATCCACATTTCCAAAAAAGTACCTGTAATTTGAAATATCCGACCGGAAGTGGTGTGTTATCTCACGTCGCTCACGTTATGGTTAAAAATGATCCCCGTGTCTGTTCAGACTTCAGCCCGAACTCTCCTTTGCATCTATCAACATTCCAGTGTGTTTTCCCAGCTGACGTCCAGTCCGGACTTGTCCTGCCTGTGTTTATGCTTTGGTTCATTTCCATCCTATGAATTCCTCAAACCCTTTTTTCCCCTGCATATATAAATAAAGTGACTGGTTTATGCACAAGCGCCAATGCAGTTTTCTTATTTTAAGCGATCGAAACACATGCCAGGCTTTTCTCTCCCGAGGCACACATAAAGAGCTGCAGATATCCTTTCCACATGTTCGGCTTCCTCTGTGTCGCCAGTGGGAGGGACTAGAGCGTGCATCACCTACAGGGAACAGGCTTGAACTCTCCTCTGAAACACTGACGGGAATATGATGAAACTGAACTTTTAGCCGGTGTTATTTCTCCTTTTTGGATGTCCTGTGTGTGGAATAGCTGTGCGGGTGCCGAGCCGAGGCTGTAACCGGACACACGGTGAGTATCTCCGTCTTGTTTTCGGGCCCAGGTTGGGTTGTTTTCTCTTTGCTGTCGCAGTGTTGCCGGCTGAAGTGTGTCCAGATGCAGACTTCACCCCACCGAGCCGCGACAGTACTAATAAATACCCCGCACGACGTCCGTATGATGTCCGTGTGCCGGCGTCGCTGTCATTTTTCGCGTGTTATTTTTAAACAGATGTCTCGTTTGCGTGAGGAATGTGGCGCTCTAGGAAAGCAGGGAATGGGTGGAGACGACAAAACTTAGCCTTCAGCATTTTTTTTAAGTCTGCACAGCGATGGAAACGGAGTGATCCGGAGTGTTAACGCTGTGTGTCACACACTCCCATCACAGCACAGATCAAGAGGCAACTCCTGCTTCCCACAAAGCTTCTGATTCATGGCTGCAGTGTCCTCAGAAGAGGCAGAAGCAGGCAGAAGTTTTTAGTGACCCCTGTCAAGTTCCTGTTGGACGACTTGACTCAGCACTGCTGTTTCAGTCTTAGTGGGGAATTTATGACAAATACTTATTTCTGTCATTTACACTCACCTTCAACGCCTATTGTCTTTTTGCTGTATTGGTGTGTAAAAGTATATGAAAGCAGTCTCGTGAATGATGCAAAATATGTCAGGAACCCATGTGGAGAACATGCAAACTCCATACAAACTCCAAATATTTGAACCCATGGCTTCTCACTTTGAGGGGAGCAAACTGACCTCTGCATCTGTTACTCCCAATAAAGGCAGTGTGCTTCACCTGACAACACATAAAACACAATATGTCTTTTTTCAATGATCTACAGAAACCATCTGTCCATTCATCTTCCATACCTCCTGTGTTCTCTTTACAGTCAGTGGAAGCTGGAGCCAGTCTAAGCTGGCATTGGGTGAAAGTCATGGCGGATGTCTCGTCAGTCGTTCACAGGGCAACATGCACACAGACAATGGCTCTCTCACATACGGTGAATTTAGAGAGACACTGATTCAACTATTGTGCATGACTTTAGATTGTGGAAGGAAACTGTCATGCGTGGAGAAAACTGCTTATTGCAGAGGTTTTATCAAAGCCACAGGGTAAAGTCTGGGTGGCTGTCCTCAAGCCGAAACACTGAAATATACTTGATTCCTTTATTGAGGAAAGGGATGAAATATTTCTACTGTTTAAGAGGTATTGGGTTCAGCATCTTGCATTCGTTTTTACTTTTCACTTAGATCTAGATCAGATCAAACAAGGAGCATTTAATAAAAAAAAACAAAACAAGGGTTCACAAAGCTTGTTTTGTCAGTGTAATGATTTAATCAAACTTAACATAACTTTAAAGAAATATCACTTGCCATCCTCAGAAATAACCTACCGGTATAACCTTCTTTATGTCTTAGAGTGATAATATGCTTAATGTAGAATCATGAAGGAAATGAT
Organism: Salarias fasciatus; assembly: GCF_902148845.1. Lineage (NCBI taxonomy): Eukaryota > Metazoa > Chordata > Actinopteri > Blenniiformes > Blenniidae > Salarias > Salarias fasciatus. The sequence goes on from NC_043754.1 coordinate 10,336,967, forward strand.
GTTGGCTAGAGGTTGCTTTGGGAAAAAAATGAGAAAATAATCCTTTACCCAACATGCTAACAAGCCACTGTAATCCTCCTTGTAACAGAACTGCCTTTAACAAGCTGAACAGCTTTACTAATCTGTTGCCAGTTGAATTTTGAAGTTGTGCATTGTCCCAGGAGCTCTGTCGCTACTAACCACACCCAGTTATGGTGACAGCATATATATCATCATTCTCGGACCTGAAACTCAAATGAGCGTGGGTCAGCAGTGAAAACAAGGCTCTCAGTATGCGGAAAGTTTTGCTTTGAAGCGCTGATGTGTTTCGCTTTTTTGTGATTAAGTGATACCTTTCAATAACTCAGCTGGCGTAAGTTGTTATTTGTATAAACATGAGATTCTCCCCTTGAAAACTGGTCTTGCCTGTGCGTTTCCTATTGCCCCTATGTGTCTGGATGTTTTGAGCTTTCTTTGCATCGTATCAGCCAGGTATTGATTTTCTGATATAATCAGTAGGAGACCCAAATTTAGAAAACTACCAGTCTAATAAACTTGATAAAGGATTACATCTCTAATGGCTGTAGGGACTAAGAATCACTGAGCCAGTTGTGCTTTTGAGAGATTGAAACAAATTCAACATTCAGAAACTGTGAAAATCAGTTGCCACTGATACGAGGATTTCTGGTCATGTGATTGCTTGTTGTGGAAAACTGCGGTGGGCTGGCTTTCAGTATCACTCTTTCCTTTCAGCCATTCTGGCTCAACTTGTAGATGATCTGAAGTCGGTGCTGTGTTGCACAAACGTAACCCGAGTAAATCAAGTCAATAAAGTTTCACTCCCAACTTGGAAAAATAGAGAAAATCCTGTTAACTTGACGACTTCCTAAACAGACATTATCACTCTTCCTGTGTTTATGTGAACAGTGATTCAGGTTTGGTTTTCTTGCACTCTGCCGAGCGACAAGTATGAGCAAGCTTTTCATCTGGCAGGAAATGCTGAACCGTGGAGAGAAAAAAAAGTTACTCCCAGTCTTTGCAATGTGCAAACGGAAGAGTATTACATGTATGTTTTTAGCAAACAGCTGGAAGTCACTTTAAAGAACAGGAAATACTAGTGTTAAATTATGTAGCCAAATCTATAGTTATTACAAGAAACAAAAAAGCTTCTAGAAAAAATGTGGACAGGCTCTACTTCAAAAGTTATTTTCATTCTCTGGCATAGCAGCGGCCTGAGAAAAATATGGGGAATGCAGAAGAGACATCTGGAGTTAAAGTGCTCCTCCACTGGAGTGTTTTAGCACTGAGGTGGAGGGGAGACCTGGGGTGTGTGGTCACCTTCGGTGCGTTGTAGAAATAGAGGAGAGGTGTTTCATTACCGCTGCCGTCTCTCAGTTGCCCTTCAAATGTTCAGATGCTGCCAATAGCCTGTGGCTCAAACAGTCCAGGTGAAGTTCCCACCCTGGGCTCAGTGTCACTGCTCTCTTTTACGACTTTTTACTTGTCGGGCTTTTGTGTAGCTTCCATGACATAAACCAAGAAGAGAGGAAACTCTAGTCAACTGAAAGATTTTTTTCTTGTCGCATCTATACCATATGGTTAGAGATATGGTTAGCCTCAACTGCATTTCATACACTCTGACGCCCGCTCTTGCGCACACACACACACCGCCTCCCCTTCCTTGTTTCCAGGGAAACATTAAACCATTCGTAAATATCTACTCACGCAGTACAAAAGACTTTGTACACACCTATTTTCCGCCACACAAGTGTCGTCCTAAATTTCTCATATTGCAGTATTGGTGACCTGATAGTAAACGAGTCGTCTTGTCATTCTTCTTTTTATTTGTTTGCTGGCAAGCAGTAAAATAGTTCAGTGAATGGAACTGTTGCTGCTACTGCTACACATTCTCCATGAAGTCATTCAGCTCAAAGTGCCTGTACATAGTCCGACAATAACTCTGTAATGTGGTTTACTCGTGCATGCTCATGCGCACCAGTGAGAATGTGGTGCATCTGAAACTCTTTTCTTTTTTGCCTTTGCAGGTGGTTAGGTTACACTTGCTCAGGACAGCACGATGGCCTCTGCAGAAATCACGATTGAGCCAATTATTGAGAGTTCAGCGGCTCACAACGTGGACAGGAGGCGCTTCATGCACGATATCCACGACCTGGGTTCAGATGAGCTGGACGGGCTGATGTCGAACAGTGGTAAGAAATAATCTACCGCACAATTTGCAAGATTTCCATAATCGGTGTCAAATATTTGTCATTAAAATGCTGTAACCCTGTGAACTGCAGAAGGCCGGCCTTTCCTTGTCGTGCATCATCTTCCTGAAATCAAAGAGTTCGGCGTCCCCTACCTCATGCCCAGCACACCTATCACATGCAGAGTGGACAACACAGAGAAATACACTACTCGATCAAAGGTACATTTAATGAGATTTTTTTTTTTTGAATTTACAAATTATTGTTTAAAGTTTTTTTTTTAAATAGTTTTTCTTGACAGTCTCCTTAAAGACAGAAATACCCACTTATGAACAGTTCCCAGCACTTCCTCTCTCCTTGATATCAGTCATCCTTTTGAAGCTACAGCAAAGTACTCCTTGACATTATACCTGAATACTCATCCATTGTAAAAACAACAAAACAATTGGAGACACGAAGCTGATGTTTCGCATCCTAACAGCCTGAAGTAGGTGCTGCTGTGGTGACTCACTGCTGCGTTTGAGCCCACAGGCTTGGATGTTTTATATACAGGTACAGAGGCAGACCGCCAGCGACACTGTGTCAGTTGTTAACTCTTGTGTTAAAGCAGCGTTAGATCAAGAGCGCAGAATCCTCTGGAGAAATCTGTGATCTTACTGAACACTTTGTTTCAATTATCTGGAGCAAACAGTCACAATCTTATAGTTCTGGGCTTCCTTCTTTTTTTCTATGTTTGCACCACACGTAAACAAATTCCTCGTATAGGCTACTATACTTGGCAATAAACCTATTTCTGATTCTGATGTGGATTATAAAGGGAAAGCTCATGTGTAGCTGTGTAGAAACAGTTTAGAAACGGAGACGCACCACTTTTATTGTGCAAAGTGACTCACTTAAAAAAGGCACAGACTGGAGTGAAACAGCAGAGGTGTGTTTGACTCACTGGGTTTGCATGCTATTTCCATATTTCAGTCTCCAGATGCTTTGATTTGTTTGGAAATGAAAGCAAAGAGAGTTGGAAACTGGAAATTGTTTTAGTGTGATTATGTTTAAAATTCACATCGAGGAGGTACTGAGTTAGTTTCAGCCTTGATCTCCAGCGAATGGGTTTATAACAGAACAAAAAGAAAAATCAAAAGTATGAATGAAAATAATATCTAGGGTCAGAAATGTCACATTAACTTTGAAACAGCAATTAAATGAAACCTATAATATTACCAAGTCAAATTTAAGTTAATAAAGACTGAATGTATACATTTCTTTCATGAGATTAAATACATCAGCTTTGTGTTTCCGGATGTAAATCATCTCACTTGAGTACATCGTCCCTCCAGGTCCGTGTGGGAACCCTTTACACCGTGCAGCTCACACATGGCCACTTCCACTGGACAGTGAAGAGAAAGTACAAACACTTTCAGGAGCTTCACCGAGACCTTTACAAGCATAAGATGATGATTCACCTGCTGCCTCTGGGAAGGTCGGTGTGTTTATCATAATCATCTCGGAGTGAGACGCCGCTCCGCTCTCTGCTCGGGCCCGCTTTGAATTTCTCTGGTCGGGCGTCGTGAGTGAAGGTTTTGAATATCCAAATGTCTCTTCAAAGATTTGCAAAGGACAGGCATATGCTGAGAAACATGTCGGAGGAGATGCCCAGCCTGCACGGGACCGAGCGCACCAGAAGGACCTCCAGCAAAATGGTACCGGACAGCTCACACGGTTTCATGCAGATGCTGGATTTCCCACAAACGGTTCTTCACGTTCACAGCCGGGGACACATTTAGAATCACCAATGTGATTATGTTGTCTTCTAATTTAGAAATACCTTGAGGAGTACCTGAATGGTCTGCTGGAGAACACGTTCTGTCGAAATGACCACGCCATGGTAAAAAGCTTCAAAACAAACACACACACGTGCAGATACAAAGTTAATGTCATGCAGGATGAAAACATTCTGCTATTTTATGTTTTCCAGCTGGAGTTCCTCTCAGTCGGCGCTCTCTCCTTCATCACTGATCTCGGACCAAAGGGCCTGTAAGCAAAACTTTTATGTTGAGAGAAATATACCTGTCGGATGAAAGCTCACTGTATTCTATGTGTGGCTTTGCCTCAGGGAGGGGCCCATCATCAAGAGGTCGGGGGGTCACCGGATCCAGGGCTTGAACTGCATCGGGCATCATCAGGTCTGTTTCCGCTGGTCGCGGCGGTGGCTGGTCGTCAAAGACTCCTTCCTGATGTACATGAACCGGGACAACGGCAACATCAACTTCGTGCTGCTGTTCGACCCGGAGTTCAAAGTGAAGGTGGGCCGTGCCTACACGGACACCACTCATGGAGTCTGCATCGAGAACTTCACCCGGTAAGCTGCTTTCGTGTCAACGTATGTGCTGATTTATCTCTGAGGATTTGTGCTTGTGACATTTCCCTGGCCTGTTTTTGCTTTTCATTAGGAGTCTGATCATCAAGTGCAGCAGCTATCGACAGACTCACTGGTGGAGTCATGAAATCAACCGGCTGGCGGACTCCTGCGACTTTCTCAAAGTGCAGCGCTTCAATGGATTCGCTCCACCGCGGGAGAACACGCTCACCAAGTGGTGGGTTGTTGAGTCTGTGTGATATTCCCACGAGCCTCGGATGTGAGCCCTCTTTTAACCTGTGTTATTACTGATCTGGTCTACAGGTATGTGAACGGACGTGGCTATTTTGCAGACCTGGCTGATGCTCTTGAACAGGCCAAGGAGGAAATATTCATCACAGACTGGTGGTGAGTGTCAAATTAGGTTTTAATTTCGGGATTAGCTAAACAACAAGATGAAATATAAATAGATTGGTTTTCTCTTAGGCTGAGCCCGGAGGTTCACCTAAAAAGACCAGCGACTAATAACTACTGGCGTCTGGATGAGATCCTCCATCGCAAAGCTGTAAGTATTTAACCTGTTTTGTTGTTTGATTTTAGAAAGGAGATAGGTGACTTTATGAAAGCATGCACAATCTATAAATTCAAACTTTTCTCCAGAAACAAGGAGTCAAAGTGTGCATCCTCCTGTACAAAGAGGTGGAGTTGGCCCTGGGCATCAATAGTGACCACAGCAAGAGGACGCTCATGAACATGCACCCAAACATCAAGGTCTGTTCCTTCTTGAGCTGCGGCACAATTACTGCTGTTGTAAGAGGCTTCGTCCCACATCTTCACTTCGCCCTCTGATCCATCAGGTCATGCGGCATCCGGACCACGTGTCGTCGGTGGTGTTCCTGTGGGCTCACCATGAAAAGATGGTGGCCATTGACCAAACGGTGGCCTTCGTGGGAGGGATTGACCTGGCCTTTGGAAGATGGGACGACAACAAGTACCGCTTAACTGATCTGGGGACGGACAAGCCTGACGAGCCGCCGGAGGATCTGAAAAAAGAGGAAATAGATGTACGAATATGTTGTGTCTAGTTTGATGATTTCTCGCGACTGAGGATGAATAGACTTGGCGTGAGCCAGATCAGATCCTAATGAATGACTCTGATCAACAGGGAAATGGTGTTGCTGATGGCTTGAAACATTCTGAGCCAGATGAGGAAGCAGAGCAAGCGGAGCAGGACCCAAAAGACCTGAAGAGTAACACTAAGCTGTGGCTCGGCAAAGATTACAGCAACTTTATCAGGAAGGACTGGGTCCAACTGGACAAACCGTTTGAGGGTGGGTTATCTAAATCTCTTTTGGTATCCCACTGAGTCTGGAAACAGTGAGATGAGAAGGTGTTTTTTTTTTTTCTCTCTCTTTTTAAATCGTTTTCAGATAACATCGATCGCACTCAAGTTCCTCGCATGCCGTGGCGTGATCTGTCTGCAGCTATGCATGGCAAAGCTGCCAGAGATGTGGCCCGCCACTTCATCCAGCGCTGGAACTTCACCAAGGTCAGACACGAGCAGAAGCGTCCTCAAAGCTAATCAGAGTAGGAAAGTTTAAATAAAGTCTGAGACTCGGATTGCCTTGGCTCAATTGTGTACTGTAAAATCTCCTGATGACTGTATGTCTCACCTTTATAAATTAATAAAATTTCAGAGGAGAGCTTGATACAAAAATGCCTTTTCTTCTTCAGATCTTCAAAGTCAAGTACAAGGATGACTTCTACCCTTACCTTCTTCCCAAGTCTCACTCCACTGCCGACTCACTGCCAGTCATCGTGCCTGGGTCCAAGAAGGCAAAAGTGCAGGTATTTATTCACAGAGTAAAAAGATGCATCACAAAAACATTTCCCGATCAATCTCCTCATGAAACTGTGAAATATGCAGATAAGTACATATAAAGTAAAACGCTTAATGCTTTTTTATTTTAGTTATTTATAGTTTTGCATATGAATCATGAAAATCAAAATATATCATCTAGTAAAAAAATGTAAATATTTCTCCCATTTTTTTAAATCAAAGGTAAAATGCACAAAAAAAAAATGCTGGACACTTTTTGGTTGCATTTGAGTTTGAGTGCAGAAATACCTCACAAAACTATGTGCCCTCATTAATATTTTCATTTTTGTGCTGCACAACACTGTAACATAATATAGTAAATAGGCTTTGAATGCTTTTACTGTAATTTCACTAATATATTCTTAATAGATAATCTTCAAAACTCGCTTCTGTACATGTAAACTGAGACTGGCAGATTTTGTTGTCTCTATACTGTTTAGGTATTTGGATGTTCATTTTTTTCTGTCTTTCTTTGGTTTTTTTATCTTTGTTTTTTACATGTTTAAAATAAAGTTTCCACTTTTTGTAATATTTAAACAAGAAAACAAACTGGGACTAAAATCTCCTCTTTCAGTGGATCACACATTGAACTCACAAGACTTGCCAGCTGCAGTTCTCCAGCTAACACAGAGCTTTTCAGCCTTGTGACATACATTAAGCATTCTATACAAAGACTCCATTAAAAGCTCCACTGGGTTTTTTTTTTTTTCTTTATTCAAATGCACATTCAGCAGAGCAGCAAACCTCCCATTTGTCAAGCAGGAAATTAAAGCACATAGTCAGAAAGCTCATTAGGTGTATAAGTTTTCCATTTAAAAAGCCAATTCACAACCACCTCCATATTAACTCAGAAAAGCAGTTTTAATCATTGTCATGGTTGGGAACTAACAGGATCGGTGCCAAGAAGTTTGCCGGGCCCTGCTAACTCCTCTGCTGAATCTCGCATTGTGTGCCGCCAGGTCAGATCCAACAGGAAATCAGATGAATGTCTTTACAACAAAGAGACCCTGTTCTGGCTTTGGAAATGCAAGCCACTGTGTGTGTGTGTGTGTGTGTGTGTGTGTGTGTGTGCGTGTGTGTGTATTTATTTATTTTTTTTTTAGGGGTTTTTTGCTACGGCAGATGGCAGAACAAAAGTGAATCCCGTAGAACCAAATTACTTCCAACATATTTATCCTCTTCAGTAAAGCCAGAGAAAACAAATGCATCGCCAAGGATGAAGCCAGATTACAAGTGGAAGCATCTTATTTGCAACAGGCTTTAAGGACGGCGAGCCCCAGATTAGGAGACTCACATTAACAGCAAAAGTGGCATATTGAACTACGCTGTGCTGTCCCGACTCTCTCGCTAAAAGCAAAAGGCATGTCTCATCTATTGCTAGTTAGATTAAAGAACGTCTCATTCGCTTCTGCTGTAGGTTTATTCCATTTGTAACATTAACCTTTCCCCTTCGTCGTGCGGCGGCGCTCTGATCGGGCTGCGTCGGCGCTTTATTCAGGTTTCAGGCTCAGAGACTCGGTTTACTCATTGTGTATTGAAGGTTTGACAGGTGCGCTCGCTCTCTACATGTCAGCGATGCTCCCAAACAAAGCATCTAATTACACTGAATAAAAAAGCAGGATGATTTATTTATTAGGTAGGAGTTCCAGTAAAAGCAAAAGAAACCTGTCTTGATTTTAGCTCTCATATTTGGGAAATATAGTTACAGTCTTGATTGCTCTGAAAAGTGATGGAAAAACATAAGCTGTGTATTGATTGAGTGAAATGATTGTTTTGTTTTGTTTTGTTTTTCTCTCAGGTGTTGCGCTCTGCTGATCGATGGTCAACTGGCAGCTGCGAGAACTCCATCCTGAATGCCTACATCAACACCATTGAGAACAGCGAGCATTACATCTACATTGAGGTAAAACATAGACGTATTTTGCAGACAGTGGTTCACCTCATGGCAAATTCTAACATTCTTGTCTAAAATATTCATATTTAACAATCAACGTCCTTGTTAAATTATTAAAAGTATATTTTTTTGCATAACTGAAATATATTAACTATTTTTTTGTTGCATTTGTGTGAAAGCATTGTCATTTCCTTTAATTGAATTCTGCCTTCTTGGAGCCGGTGCTATTCAACATTCATTTCACCTTGCTGAGAGAGTCTATTGCCAACAGTCTGATCATTCATGAGTCTGAATGCAGTTTAATCCCCTTTTGCCAGCTTCCTACCTGCTTAGGTCCTCGCCTCACACTGTGCTGCCATCTGCCTTCTCTCTGCCCTCAGAACCAGTTCTTTATCAGCTGCTCCGATGCGAAGACCGTCCATAATGGGATCGGCGATGCCATTGTGAATCGAATCCTGCGGGCGCACAGGTCTGCCTCGACAGGCCTGCCTTTTCTGTCGACCGTGACTCATGCTTGAGTCCTCGTGTGAAGCACCGTTACATGATATTTGTATACAAAAATGGGATCTATTCGAACAGGGGATATCAAGGACGTATTGGTTTAGCTGTGACACACAATTAACAGAAATGAGAGCTTGTGCGTCCATGTAGGCTCAGAGACGACGTTTGACGTTTACACTGTGTCGTATCGCAGAGAGCAGAAGAAGTACAGGGTGTTTGTGGTGATTCCCCTGCTCCCTGGATTTGAGGGAGACATCAGCGCAGGCGGTGGGACTGCCATCCAGGCCATTCTGCACTTCACTTACAGGTGAAAGCCTTTTCTTTCAATTTTGCACTCAGGGCCACAGACTAGAGCGAGCACTTTATTACTTAGCAGCAGCCACGGGAATAACATCTCCACTTTGTTTGGCATCCAGTCATGTTTCAAGTTATGAAGACTTATAGCTGAATTTTGGATTTTACACAATCTGTCAGCTTATACTTGGATATACATCCTTAATTATGTTTCTTCAAGTATTTTGATAGCTAGTCAATTTTTCAGATCCCCAGTACAGATTGTAAATGTAGTCCTAATGGATCCTTAGATTTATGCTTGAGGTTTGACTCTCAACCATCCTCCAGATGGATCAAGTCTGTAAGCTTTCATTGTGACAGAAGTGGTTTTTTTTTTTCATCTATAGATGGCTTGTAGCAATAAACATAATAGCAAAATTATCAAAAAAAAACAACAACTGAGTTTTGAAGTGCTTTTCTGACACTGAGGTGTACAGAATATAGAATATTATCTTTTCTGAATTCATCATGTGAATAATTTTAGAATCGTGATGTGATGCTGCTGTAAAACAGAAACAGAACAGCTTATTTAATGCCAGGACACACACACACACACACACACACTGCTAGTTCATTATTTGGAAGATTTATTATTTCATTGCTGCCATGTGCTGTGTAAAATGCCTGAATTTATTTTTTTCTTCAATGTACTAGAACCATGTGCCGCGGAGAGCACTCCATCCTGTCACGGCTTCATGAAGGTAGAGAGTTTTATTTTTTTTCCTCCTCCCTGCCTTCTAAAAATCCACCCGAGAGCACAGCGTACTATCAATTTCCTCTTTAACACTTTCAGCCTTGACTTCTTTTCACATTCATATTGAGAGTCTTTATTGAAATTGGTTTATATTTGTATTAGAAAGTCTTCCTCTTCCGTTTCTCGTGATCTGCCCTGCAGTGAAGGACCAGTGGACGGAGTACATCACCTTCTGCGGCCTGAGAACTCATTCCCAGCTCTGCGAGTCGCTGGTCTCGGAGCTCATCTACGTGCACAGCAAGACCCTGATCGCCGATGACCGCTGCTATATCATTGGTGGGTCGTTCAAAGATACTGATATGATATATAGCCGTTTCCAGCTGATTATGGATGAAGTCAGGATACACTCGATGCTTTTGTTTGAGCTTTTTTTTTTTTTTTTTTGCAACTATACCTTGATTTTTGGAAGATTTATAGTTTGCATACTCATTGAGCTGAATAGCATTATATTTGGCATGGTTGTTCATATTTTCCAGGTTTAACATATTGATGCAACAGGCAAATATAACTTTTTTTTTTTTTTTTCTAATCCAGAGTGCATGGGCCCACACTTATTTTATGGATTTGCAGAATATGAACTCTTTCACAATGTAAAATCCATGTTAAGCTACTTTATTCTGTTTAGTATGCTTTTTAGAGTAAAACTTTTGTAAACTAATTAGATAGAAAGAGGCAGGAGAAAAACTAAAAAGCAGCAGTCATTCTAAATATAACCAATATCGCACTTTGTTTTTTTTCTTCTTTTTCGTAGTGATTTAATGTGTCGAGTCCTGATTTGATGAGAATCGTGCCTTTGAAAGCCCAGATTGTAAACGCTTTTACTCTCTGCTTGTGTTCCAGGCTCCGCCAACATCAATGACCGCAGCATGCTGGGCAGCCGAGATAGTGAGTTGGCCGTGTTTGTAGAGGATGAAGAGCGCGTCCCATCCGTCATGGGAGGGGAGGAATACGAGGCGGGGCCGCTCACACTCGCTCTACGCAAAGAGTGTTTCAGGTCAGGGAAAAAAATTTTAAAAAAGAAACTTACGCTTGAATGATTATTAGACATATTGGAGGTTTAAAAGTGTGAGTCCAACTGCTTTTTCTGATATAACATTAAGAGTATTGGAGATTTCTATTTAAGGAGTTTTGGCTGCCTATAAATATATTTCTGGTTTTAACAGTTTAATTCTAGATAAATGTGACTGAAGCTTTTTATTGCAAGAAATCTGTTGTGTTAAAGAGTTATTTAATTATTTTCCCTGCTCTATCAGTGTTCTCGTTGGAGCTGCCTCAGACCCCAGCATCAATGTTGACGATCCGATCAGTGATGAGTTCTTCTTCCTTACCTGGAACGAAGCGGCGAAACAGAACGCCAAAATTTATGATAAGGTATCGCTCAGTTCATTATCGACTTGTGTCAGGAGCCAGCTACCTTTCTCTTCTGTTTTCTGATTGGTTCCTCTGCTGTGCGTTCAGGTGTTCAAATGCCTTCCCTACAACGGCGCCCACAACATGCGAGAGGTGAAGGAGTACAGCGGCGCGGCTCGCCTGTGCAACACAGACCCCGACCAGGCGAAAGAGGAGCTGAAGTCCATCCGGGGGCTGCTGGTCCACTTCCCCCTGAAGTTCCTGTGTGAGGAGAACCTGCTGCCTCCGCTCAACACTAAAGAAGGCATGGCCCCTGTAGGGCTGTGGACATAAGCACACTGCGTCAGACCGCTACACACATTCCTCCTTGTAGTTTTAGTTCAGATGAAGTTCAGCACAGTACACTAAAACGCTAGAGCGGTTCCAGCACCAGCACTTGAGAGATGACGAAGGCATCGCCTTACGCATTTTACTAGTGAGAAGATAGCTGATAATTTTTAGATTTCATTGTCGATTAACTGTGGGCCAGTGAGAGCACAACCACTAAAATGCAAACTGTATGCCACCCGTGACTGTAAGCGCTTCATAACTTTTTCAGTGCAATCCGAACTTCCGGCCTGTCAGTGATGCAAAGCACACGCCAATGAATGTATGACTCAAGAATGGATCGCAAGATTGCACTGGAAATCAAGCATCTCACATGATCTGGGAACATAGTGTACATTTATTACAGCAAGATTTTTAGGTGGGTGGGTTAATCTCTCGCTCTCTCTCTGTCTCTCTCTTTCTCTCTCTCTCTCACACACTCTCCCTCCGAGGCTTCACCTCTCACTGCAGTGCCGGAAAATCTGTCAGAACATTTGTGGTTGTTATGGTGACGGATATAAAGAGATGACTGGATTGTGGCTGAAATAAAAACTGGGATAGGGCAGAAAAGGAGAGGGCTGATGAGAGGGATACCGTACTAAATCAGGCCTGTGTACCGGAAATTAGACGGTAATATGTTGATGGGCGGATCGGCGGATTCTGTGGGGGCAGAGTCATTTCGCCATGTTCGGGATGAATGATCAGGTGGAGGAGTGGGAGAGGGAGAAAGCAAACGATGACGAGATAATTGAAGAGCGCTAGGTTGAGTTACTGTTAATTGTTGCAGTTTTTAAAATAACCATGACAGCAGAGTGAATTATTGTGTCTCCGTGCTGTCACCGCTTCCAGAACAGAATATTCCACTTCAACATTGCACTTCTCGGTTTCCATGTTATGTCCAGGTGCCCTGATGTGCATCTTGCATGTCGAGCCTATATTTTGTTGTAGCCGTCTGTTTAGGCTCGATACATTGAGCCCTTACACTCCAGAGCTTTGACGTCATGTGTCCTTTACGTCCTCCACTGACTTCTGAGATTTCCATTCTGGGATTCCATCAGGCTACAGTTAGAATTCAACTTAAAAGAAAGACATGATGTGAGTCGTTTTTTTGGAAATGCTCATTCCTTTTACTGAGCCATGAGTAGTTACTACTGTTGAGCAACACGGACGTGTCTTGCACTGGACATGATGGTGAATATAGGCAGATAAGCTCTCTGTTTCGACAACGTCTTAAATCATTCATTAAGTATCTGTTGGCCTTTTTTTTTTTTTTTTTTTTTTGTAAAGAGAAACAGGACTTGGGCTGCATGGGTGGAGAATAACTTTCACAGTCTGAGGCAAAACAATGCAATCTGTTGTAACACCTGTGTGATAAAGAAGACGGATGGATGGGCATGTGTGAAAGCTGCACCTGTATCTCAGGGTTTTAGAGAGCAGGCAACATGTACAGTGTATGAACGAGACCTTTGTGTTCTTAGCCCTGCAGTGGTGTGTTTACCACACTTTGTAATACATGTAAAACCGCTGTCCAATGTTTTCTTTTCAAACACCCAGTGAACAGTTGACCCAGAATGCTGAAATCTACTTAACATGACCGTAAACAACCTGCTAATCCAAAACAGAGGAAATTTGTAGAGCCTATAGAGTTATGAAATAGCGTGGACTTTAGAGTAAGCGTTTAACCCCCAGCACAGACCAACAGCACTATCGATGTGGTCTCAGTGCAAATGTGACCTTTTTCCCATGAAGCACTTCTCATAGATGAGACGCAAAGAACCTGTGTGGAGCAGCGGTGCTTTGCTGGCCTTGACAGCTGTTCAGATTTTCTTTTAAAATACAATAAGAGCCACTATTTACATTGGAAACTGGGTGTCTGCAAGTATCTCTCCTAGAGTACAAAATTGCCTTAAGTGGTATTCTTTGTTGTAATGTAGATTCTGCAAAAATGTGTACTAAGAAGTGACCTTATACTGTTTGTATCGTTAATATTTTTGGACTAATAGCCAGCATTACCAATATATTTTCTATGTATTGCCAGTGGAACATTTTGTACTTATTCCTAACAGTCAACATGTGAAACCCTTGTGTATGCAGATTTGTAGATCTAGATTTCTAAAAAGACTTACTTGTTTATGGGCTACTAACAGAAATATACAAATATTCTAACTTAATGATATGTTACTTTTCTAATTTCTTCAATAAAGTTGTTTTTATATGAAACTGAAGTGAAAATCTACTAAAAAAAATGTTTGTCATGTTTTTAAATGGATCAAAAACTTATAACACTAAGAAATAAATATCATCTATACATTCAAATGAAATATTGCCTGTCTGTTGATATACAGTATTTATTAAATCATTTGGTTGATGTGCTGTGAAGAGATTTCAGTCATATCCATTGATGTCGGTCTATTTTTTTGAATGTTATGCAAACAAAAAAAAACCTCCATGTGGATAATACTGTCTCTGAGGAATCACCATCAGAATGCAGAGTGCAAGGTGATTTCCATACAGCCAAGAGTTTTTTTTTTACCTCCGTCTTTGCAAATACTTGTTAAACTTTTCGGAAAGTGAATCATACATTATTTACAATTATTCAACAGTTGAAGGTAAGTAAGTTAACAGGAATATGACTGGCAATGGCAAAAATAAAGCTGTCTGATGGCATCCCAGCAAAGCCAAGAAGAGAAAAATAAGTGAGCTTCAGTTGCCTTGGTAAGCTCTCCAACTTCATGAGACAATCATCTCCGGGAGATCATGATGGCAAATCTGTCTAAAAACTTTTATTATTGCGTTTTCATCAGAAATTAAGCTTCTAATTCTCTTCTATGTGTCCTCAGAATTGATTTTCTGATGGATTTGGTTTGTAAACAACTTCTGTTTATGAAAAAGAAAATCTGAAGTATTTTTTCATGTCGATTTTATAGACCTGATCTGACCTGTAGATGTCGATTTTGTAGACCTGCTTCATTTAACTTAGGATCGTGGGAAGCAGATAACAGCTGCAGGGCAAACAGAAACACAGTCACACATACACTTACACTCATGGACAATCCAGAGTTACCTATTAACCAAACAAGAGGGTCTGAATTCTGCACAGCAATGGATTTTAAAGTGTGCAACAGTCCTCACTGGGATTTAGAGATTTCATGAGGAAAAAAATGAGTGGATGTAGGGCAGATGTGAATTTATTGTAAATATGATGAAGACCAACCAAAATAATAAATCACTTTTTGTGCTTTTGTACAGTATGTGCATTTTTTGGTGTGGCTGTAGCTGCAACGCCCAGATATTCTATAGCACATGTGCAAGTGATAATTAACATGCCTTCAAAAAGAGCAAACAAAATATCACAAGTGTTTATGAAAGGTAACTTCTGTTTCTGATTTTGTAAGAGTAGCAGCTTTCTCTGTTATTCGATCAAATGAACTACTTAATTTGTTAATTCATTAGATCTTCAGCTGCCCAGAAACATGCGACATGATCCTTGAAAGCCAAACTTCAGACTGAAATCCCAAATGGCCTCATTGGGGTTGACATTATTTCTGTCCCTATTGACAAAACTCTCCCCCAAAGTCACCAGGTATGTGAGATATACAACTAGAAGACCTGGGATCTGTGGACTGATGGACTGAGGGTTATTATTCTGCTCTGTATTGCTGCTTTCAAGAGGCTGACTGATATTCACTCCGTCTGCATGGAGCAACATAATGCATGAATGTAGAACATGCAAATCACACCCAGAAAGGTGCCAAGCACTCCAGACCATGCAGCCTAATCATTGTTCTCCCTGAACTGTAGAATGATGTGTTTTTTCACTGAGTATTAAAGGTTCTGTGAGGCTGCAGGGCTCTGGGGCCACTGCAGGACAGAGATGTGAGGGTGACCTCAGCTGCTCACAGCAGACAGCCAGCTGTGTAGGTGGAAGTCCACTGTAATTTCAGAGGTAATTTGTCCCTGCCGAAGCTCCGTAAGCCACCGAGAAGCAGAAAACACTTGAGGAGTGTGTCTGTCTGTGGATGTGTGTGTTGTGTAGCCAGTACGGCCCCGCAAGACTACATGAAGGCAGGCTGGGAGTGGGAGGGAGGACTCGAGAAGCAAAACATGGCGAAATAACAAGTTTGGCCGTGATCCGCAGTTAGAAAGTGCACCGTGCCTTGCAGCGTTCGGACTACGTTTTACAAGTTTCGTCAGATTTGGACGCCGGAATAACGAAAAGCGACGCTTAACTTTGAAGCGTCGAGTGCTCCGGTTTACAAGTATTACGGCGGCGTCGGCGAAAGCGTAGTGCCCGTCTGTCTGCCCGCCCGAGCCCGTGTTTTCCCCCGGAAGGTTGGCGGTGCTGGGCGCGACTGTCAACTCAGGAAAATGGATGAAGAAGGAAAGTTTATTCAGGAAAAGATTGTTTAGCCCGCTAGCCTAGCCGCGTTAGCTCCGCCGTTGACGCGAGACGGACCGCGCGCGCACCTGACGCGGTGTTCGGAGGGCTGCTCGCTCCGCCGCAAATTGAGGGATATTTAAGTCGTATTAACAAGTTTGGCAACTGCGGCGCCACTGCAAGGCGTATTTTAAAAGAGGTATCCGTTTAATTCTCCCCTCGGTGCTGTTCGCTGGGGATATTCCGGGCTCGGCATGACAGCCTGACAGTCGGTTCTTCGGTTCTGGTGCGGTGCGGACGGACCCGGACGCCATCACACCAGACGTTGCGTTCTCCTTAAAAAAAACAAACGCTGAGACACTCGTGATTTTTTTTAATATACTTTGTCAGCGGAGCTGCTAGTGTTACAGCAGCACGTCAAACATTTTTTCTCAGTTTTTCCTCCTTCCTGCGACGTGCTTTATTAAATCAGAGACAATTAGCTGGGATGTTGTTGAGCAGCGGAGACGCGGCGTCTTGTCAAAATGAAAGCAGCAAGGTGTTCAACAACAGTGGAGGTGCGCCGCAGCTAAAACCTGCCAGTTGTTAGATTTCTCCCGATGGCTGGCTGACGACGACGTTCGCAGTTTGATGAAATCTCCTGTATTAGGCTGAGAGACTGCGGCCGATATTTCTGTAAAAACAACTGCGGAGAACATTGTGGCTGTCGGCCGGAGTTGAGGCGAGCTAGCTGGGTGCGTCTGTAGCTCAATCTGCGATGTATCTGCTCCTCTGAGTCTTGCAACAGCTTCGCTGGACTCGACCACCACCTTGCTGCATTTTTTTTCCCGGATCGATTGCCAAAGGGGGGCACTTTATTCTTCCCCTTTCTAAAAGTACTTCTTGTTAAATAAGTGGCTAACTTGTTAGCTTCTAAGTTTGGCCAGCTATGTCTGAAAACGCCCCCACACGAAGCCTGGACGACATAGACCTCGCCGCTCTCAGGGTGAGTATTGGTATTATTATTATTACAAAATATGCAGCTGCATGTAATTTATGCAGATTTGTGCCAGACGGACTCATTAGATGCTATAACAGCTCGTCTCTGACACGAGCACCACCGTTTAACACCCACGCAACAAAGTTGAGGTGAGAGAAACACTCCTTGGCCTTGTGTGTTTACAGTTTCACATGTCCATCAGACACACAAAGGACCAAGATGTCAGCATTTTGTCTTGAATCTGATGGTTAAAAACCCCTTCCGCTTTTGTTTCCTGAGCTGTCACTTGATTTCACATCTTTTTGTTTTAATATTCCACACAGAAAGATCATGTTCACTATCTTGGTCCATTTAATAATATATTGTTTTTGATACTGTACATGCAGCTGTCATTTATAGCCTGGTTATTATTATTATTATTATATATATATATATATATATATATATATATATATATATATATATATATATATAAAACTGATCAAGTTCAATGGCATCTCCTAATACCCTGCTTATTGGGGTTTTGGCTTTATCCAGTCAACATCCAGGTGTTGTCACTGAGAAGATGCTAGAAGTGCTTCAGCAAGGAATTTAAACCCTCTCCTCTTATGTAGAGTTTATGGTTAGTTATGAGGTTTCTCTTTTCTTTTAGTTATAATGGAGGTGAGCCAACAGGTGTGTATTGCAGTGTACCAATGACACACCCATTTCAGCAATCCAAACAAGACCTTATTAATGCTTGAGATGAATCACAGCTTCCTCTTCCATGCCAAGCCATGGATTTTAAATATGGGTCTTGTTTTTATTTCATATTAGGTCAACTCTTGTGTTGTGTTGACGGAATGAAAAATTTACTGAATGTCACTGCTCCAACACAGGGAAGTCCTGATTCGGGTCTATCAGGGGTGATTTATTGCTGCATGAATGAAATCAATGCATTATCAAAGTGAAGTTGCTGAGGTAATCACTGGTGTGTGAAATTAGGTGTTAATTAAAACTAAGGATGTTTTTTTGCTATTTTATCTTGTATAAATTTGCAGGTGCTTCTGAATCAAAAAAATGTGAAAATCTATTGTTTTGTCAATTATTAGCGCATTGGCGTAAACAAACAATTTTACCATTGAAAAAGTAGTTATTATGCCCCCGATGAAGAACTGAAATATTGTCACATTTTAAGTTACAGTATTTTACTTAAAACTAAAAAAATAATGGTTTGTTTGATTAAAATTGAGAAATAATGGAAACCAATTAGCTTCACCTTACATTGTTTTCTAGATAGCAGGAATCTGAAGTGTAAATAAGTTCACTTTAGCTCTGTTTCAATGAAAATCTGCTCAGCGATAACTACCCTGCTAATCCATGAAGTATTAAAACAGTGTGAATTGTAAGCTAAGAAAAGTAATCATTACAATTGCTTTAAGTCACACACATACTGTGTTTATCCTTAAGCTATTACAAATGTGTTAAATGTATTTTCTTTATTTGTTTTGAGTATTTTCAATTTAGTGTTGTTTACTAGCTAGCATTATTTTCTTCGTTGTCGCATTGCAGCACAATTAAAGTGTGAAACTATTGGCAAAACATCACCCACGTGTGTTTGCAGTTTGTGCTGGAGAAAACTACTCTATGAAAGCAAAACATGGAGTTTTCAAAGTTCTCCTGTTAAAAAAATAATTGAAAAAAATCAGCGGGTCACATACAGCATTTGTGAGAAATGCGACTTGGTGAAGAAGTTGCCTAACGTTATGTAACAACAGTTTGATGTCTCATCAACACTGGATTTTGCTGCCAATCTGAGTACAGGGAAAAGTCAAGCCACAGCCAAAACGATGTTGATTACAGGTGACATAATTTCCATATCGACGCCTTCTGAGTTAAGGCCAAAGTCAGTGATTCTCAAACTTTTCGGTGTTCGTGTTAGTGCACACCACCTGAGACAATATGGAGCGCTCAAAATAAAACCATTACAGCTGACCTGAGCATGTCGGTATGTATTACTTTTGTACTTAATGTGAATTTCATATGCTGCAGTTTTTTTCATTCTGTTTTGATAATTCTATGAATTTTCTTCAAAAAATGGGAAGTTCGAACTATTTAGTTTAGGTTTTGTTATTTTACCCTCATAGTGTAATGTTGTGTCAGGCTGACAATTTCAGCAATTTCCTTTAGGATAATTCACAGCGTAGTGTTATTTTTAAGTTTGGTTAAGTTCTTTGATTTCATACACTGAATGCTGCTGAACAACAGCTTTCTGAAAATAAAGCCCACTAAGTTTAGTTGCATTAGAATAGTCTCAACTTTCTCTGCATGTGTGAGAAACACTTGCTCTAACGTCTACAAATGGTTTGGGTTTTAATAGGTTATGGCGAACGAACGCCACTCCCAAACTGACGGAACTAAACTTGAATGGAAATGGTGAACCGAATTTGTCTTGTCACGTTATTGTTACTTCAGATTGTAATTATTACTTCACATACCTTCCAGTCTAAAAGTGCTTCCCCACAAAATTGCTGTGGGCAGATTTTCGGGGTGTCTCAGTTGCGAATTTTGACGATCATAGCTGCTGTGTAACCTCAGATGGGGTCACTCATTTTTTTTTTTTCTTTTTTTTTGGAAGCTTATCACAGCTTGGCATTTTGGTTAGTTGATTGCATCTCTTTCAGAGTTCCCAATCATTATATCAAGCTTTCTTATTACTATGCTATCATTATATTCGCATAAAGTATCAGAGTTGTATTTCTATGCTTTAAGCAGGGATAGTTCTTCTAGAATGTCCTTATGGTTTCACTACTGTTTTGACTTTTTTTTTTTTTTTTGCAGTCTTTGCAGACAGTTTGTTCGTCTCTGTGTGCTCCTGTTCATACTTAACTGTACATTTCCCCTTCTATTGCCTCATTCCTCTCATCCCACTCCGTGCTGGATGTGGGTGAAGCTACCACCTCTGCCTTGCCACCCACGCTGTCATTACATTATTCCCTTCCATACCATTTTTCTATGGCTTCCTCTTTTACGTCATGGCTCCTTGTCTTTTTTTTATTCCTGTGCATAACATGCTTCAAAACCTTCATGGTGTATTTATGCCATTTCATGAGCTGTGTGCATTTACATCCGATATGTGGTCAGTTTTACAGCCGCAGCTTTCCTAAGTATATATATTTGCTGTTTTCCACTTAAATTCTTTGTCCTAGAGGAAAATATTTTCCTCCTTGTTGAATGCAGAAAAGCCATCATTGGAAATGGATGAAAGCAGGATAGGTCATGGTGTACACTCTAAACCCAAAGCAGCAGTCTCACCACCCACACATCTTCTTAAAGCCATATTGAAATTGCATGAAAGTGGAGCTGCTTGTCATTTTCCCTTGTCTCTTGGGGGAGGGGGTTGCATAATTGAGTCGACGCAACCTACTCCTCATTATTAGTGTCAACGAAATACGTGTTCGTGGCACAGAAATACTAAATGAACAAATCAAGAAAAGGCTGGAGTTGTGTCCATGCTGTCAGAATTCGTGTGTGTAACCTAATATCAATATCAAGAGAATCTGTGTGTCTGCTTCTTCCATGTGAAGTTTTGTGGGTGGTTTTGAGTGGGCAGTGAGGAAGATTGGGCTTAACTGTTCAGCATGGAAATGTAATGCTGGATTTAAATTGGCTTTAGTGGTTCTGATGAATGATTTCAGAGCCGTGTGTGTGTGTGTGTGTGTGTGTGTGTGTATATGACAGTACTCCTGATGGAGCTCACAGATCTGCGACTTTACTCACTGAAAAGTTGAACAATCTGAAATTCTGACTGAACATCACCTTAAATAATCTCGGCCTGCCGAGTGCTGCAGCAGTGTTTGTTTTCAGACTTGTTCTGTTTTAGCTTTTGTGCAAATATAACTGCAGGCTCACCGCAGCAGCTACTAGAACAGGTGCGGTTTGTAGTATTTTGGTATATAAAGGTGAGACTTCACCGAAGAAACATGAGTGTTACAGCATGAAATATAACCTCCATGTAGGGTCGGCATTGAAGTGTAAATGTGGAGGCTCCACCGAAGAACAAAGTGAGCGTCACCCACTGAAAAACCAAAATAAATACGGTGTGCTGTCATTGTAATTATGCATATTCACCAGTCGGAAGGAACCCTAACTGAATTGGTGATGAGTTTATTGAACGTCTTTTTCATTATGGAGATTTCTTCTACATTAAAGGTTGAATTAATGCAGCTAGCCCTGGCACAAATGATGAGTGTCCTGTTTTGACTGACTCTGAACCGTCCACATGTTGCATAACAAATGAACCTGCTGCTGTCTCCCATAGGATCCAGCAGGGATCTTTGAGCTGGTCGAGGTTGTCGGCAATGGGACATACGGACAGGTGTACAAGGTGAGCCGTGACACCGATCAGTTCTGAGGAAAAACTGTTTTCTTCTGATTAGTGCAGCATCTTATATTCTAAATTATGACACTGCTAAGTCAGATTCTTTGGTAAATGTTCTGTAGCGATGTTAATTTATTAGATTCTAGTCGATTTAGCATATTGCTATGTCAGTAAAAAATTTCTGCTGTCAGGCTGATAACTATGAAGTGTATTGACAAAGGAGATAAGAGTCTCAAGTGGAGGAAAATGTAAAATGAGAAGAGCAAAGTGATGCGAAAAAGCAATTAGTCTCAGTTTAATGAGTGAAAATGAAAGCGTTCCGGAAACATCCGGGTTTGTGGATATTTTTAAACTTTGCTGGTAGCTGGAGTGACGAGCCTGCTTGTCCCTAAATCAGGGCCGTCACGTGAAGACTGGCCAGCTGGCTGCCATCAAGGTGATGGATGTTACAGAGGAGGAAGAGGAAGAGATCAAAGCAGAGATTAACATGCTGAAAAAATACAGCCACCATCGCAACATCGCCACGTACTACGGTGCCTTTGTCAAGAAGAGTCCACCAGGACATGACGACCAGCTTTGGGTCAGTCTACCTTCCGTTCCTGCTCTCAAGACTTTACGAGAGAATGCAGCTCATTGATGTGGCTAAGAAGTTTGTGTTTTATCGTGCGTAGTTGGTGATGGAGTTCTGCGGGGCAGGATCGGTGACAGACCTGGTGAAAAACACAAAAGGCAGCTCTCTGAAGGAGGACTGGATTGCTTACATCTGCAGAGAGATCCTGAGGGTGAGAAGTCATTACAGCACCAGAGAAAACAGGCTTGCAACTATCTGTTGACCAATGTCGACTGTTTTTTTTTTTTTTTGTGGACAGGGTCTTTCTCACCTCCATGCTCACAAAGTAATCCACAGAGACATTAAGGGCCAGAATGTGCTGCTAACAGAGAATGCAGAAGTTAAACTTGGTAAGTCAAATCTTTGAAAAATTGCATGCCTAAAATAAATCCACTGTATTGTATGCTTTATGCTTCATACCCCTTCTGGTTCACTTTTTTTTTTCTACAGTTGATTTTGGGGTGAGTGCCCAGCTGGACAGGACTGTCGGTCGTAGAAACACTTTCATCGGCACGCCCTACTGGATGGCGCCAGAGGTTATTGCCTGTGACGAGAACCCCGACTCCACCTATGATTACAGGGTAACAGAATCAGCACTTTATGTGCATGAATAGTGCAGTGGGAACATGAATAGTACACTGACTACCCCCCCGGTGTATTTCACAGAGTGATATCTGGTCTTTGGGGATCACAGCCATTGAGATGGCGGAGGGAGCTCCTCGTAAGTATCTGCACTTTACGTACCTGTTCCACCGGTTTGCCGTTGACTCATGCACTTTCGTGCGCTCGGTATCGGGTCGTTTCTCACCGTTCCGCAGCCCATTCTGAAAGACCTCATGAATGAGTCCGTCTTGCATGTGCGCCATGCCTGTCTGTGCCTTCAGATGGACAGCTGACTCACTGTAATCAAGGTAGTGTAGTCGTGAGCTGGCAGTTGGCCTGTGGAGGCTGTTTGTGCAGATCTCTGTGGTGTGGTTTGCAGGAAGATCTGTCTGCCTGCAGATTTGGTGTGAAACCAAAGAAAATTACACAAGTGCTAAAACGTTTGGTAAATAATGTCTGAACCGGGAGCTTATCGGGCTTTATCTGCGTTTGACCAGTCGCTCATTTGCACCACAGAAAGTGATGCACATGCAGTTTGAGACTAGAATATAGTTTTCTTGCCGTTGAATCTTTAAGGCTTTTTTTGTAATCATGATTAAGTGACATTGAACTCCCATGACATGATAATGAAGACAGTCCTAGAAGTCCAAATCAACATTCAGTCTGTACAGCAGCTAGAATACTGTAAGTTTAACTCTAATTTGACATATTTATAGGAAGCTAATTGAAGACTTTTGCATTGAAAATTGCATGTTCGACCCAATTTACACAACTCTCAGACAAATAAAGGACATTCAGATTTTGGATATTTCAGTATGAACTGAATTCATCCTGATTTCATCTTCATGGTGGACAAACATCTGGTTTGTTGAGATTGCAGCTTCTACTACTCTGTATCACAGAACCTCAATGACGTGAGGGTGCTGTGTCTCAACAGACAATAAATCAATCTCTAAATGACATGAGGTGTTGTTGTCAAGCTATAATTGATGCTCAAGGCAAGTTCTTGAAACATCGACATTCTTTGTTGTGGTATATCCATCACTGTTGTTGGCTTTTGTTTCAATATATTGAGATGGAGAAAGTCCCGTTCCATCTTTTTACTTAAATATCCTACTTTCATAATCAGGCATCACTGTGAAATAAACATTTTACGTTTTCCATGAGTGTCACCCGAAAGCCAAATATCCCAAACTTTTTGTGAGTTGTGTGTTTCTCCAAACAAGGTATCGTACCTTTAATTCTCATATGGGAGCTTTTTCTTTCCATGGTCGCTCATGTTTGCTCATGTGGATCTGTTGGTTTTTCTCAGTGAAAGTGTCTAGAAATGACTATTTTATAGAAATAAAGCTGAATTGAATTGAATATGACTGGAGAGCATCGTTAAACATTACAGTGTGGAGTACACTTTACCATTGAAACTAAATTTCCACTACTGCCACACATAAAAACCTCCTGAAATCCTTTTTTTCCTTCTTCCTCCACATCGCCAATGGCAACTGCATGAAGCTCCTACAGACTCAGTTGCTGCTGCTGTGAATGACATAAGGGATGCAGGCCAACTGTCGAGCTGGTGTTGATGTACCGTTATAAATTATGCAGTGTGTGCTTACTCACTCCCTCAGTCTGATTACTGAAATATGTTTTCTACTTTAAAAACTTGCAATATTCCTTCGGATGAGACTGTGGCACCGATGTTTTAACCATTTGTCAGTGGACTTATTTGTTGATGAAAAGAAAGCATGAATGAATATGAAGTGAAAGGTTTCTTAATGTTTCAGGGTTTTGTAATTGCATTACATTAAGATTTTCTGAACTTCATGAGGTCACATAACAGATGTTTATGTGCAGTATTGATAAAAAGTTTGCTTATTTAATAAACACATTCCTTTTAATTTGTGGTGGAACATGCAAGTTGTTAAATTTAAAGATGTTTCTACTTACTACTAAAAGTACGAGTTGTCTGTACAGAGACTGAAAGGTAATCATTTGTCACAGCCTTTTTGAACAGTCTGTACAGTTTATTAGTTGAGAGCCTAAAGAAACTAAAGTTCACTCCGCGTACCTGATAAATAATTTAACGAGACCGCGGTATAACTCCGTGAACTAAATCCTGTAATCCAACAGGTTATTTATGGAACTGGCAATAACCTATCAGTGGGTGATCCATTCCTTTTCTTAAATGGATGCATGTTATACGAGGCACACGTGTGTATAACCGATTCCCTCAATGGCTAATGTGGCACTTAAAATGCCGCGCAGAAAATTACCCTCTCGCCTTTGGCAGTCTCAGTCACGTTGCATATGTCCAAAAGACTGTGTTACAAAAGCCTATTTACTGTGAGACTCTGAAGCTAACCAGTCAGGTTTAGCTACCTACCTACGCTGGGAACACAATGACTCACAGTCCTTGCTCTTACATTCAGTGTAACAATAAGCCCGAGGCACCAGGAAAGATTGGATAACAGCAGCTCTAACCATGTTTCAGGATACAAGAAACATGTAATGGTGGCTGGTATTGTTATAAACCACCCTGTGTGGAATACGTTTTCACTGATGTGCAGTTTTGGTCCTGTGGCTCTCTGCATCTGATTATCATCATGTCCTTTATTTCTGCAGCCTTGTGTGACATGCATCCAATGAGGGCCCTGTTTCTGATTCCCAGGAATCCTCCTCCAAAACTTAAGTCTAAAAAATGGTAAGTCAACACCTGCACTGTTTCCACTTCCTGCAGTGCTGTAAGCCACTTTCCCTGTTGACTTTCTTTATTATTCGTTTTTAATTGTAACACATTATTTGTCATTATGAAATCTATAAACTTATGGACATATTTGTAGTGTGAGTTAACAGTAGTGGTAAGAAGCTGCCTCACTAGACAATAGTCACAACCAGATGACTCCTTTACATGAAGTGTAGTTTACCCAGCTGTATACGATAGTGTTAGAATCAGCAAGACAGACTGCAAAAATAATAATGAAGCGCACAATTAGATAAGATATGCTTCAGGGACATGTGAGGTGGAACTGTGATTTAATGAAAGAAAGTTTGAAATGTCACTGAATTATAATGTGAAAACAGGTTAAGAACTTTAAAGGTAATATCAGATTGACTTTCTGCTCTCGTCTTTTCCTTACTACCTACTATGACTGCTTTTTGTGGAGTCCCACAACATCAGGCAGCGTCTGTGCTTCTACTTTACAATTGTAATATAATTTCTGCAAGTCAATGTGCTAATCATGCAAACGAATAAAGCCACACTTAAAGCGTTGCTCCTCTTCATAAAGGATCAGGTGAATAGGAATTGAAGATGATTAGCACTCCAACTTCTTGAACCCGAGCAACATTATTGACCTCATGCCAATGGTATTTACTGCACTATTGTAATGCATCGACATGTACTTCAGAGCCGGCATGTTCTGCTCACATTGAGTTTACTAAGATCAGAAGTATTTCCTCAGTCTCCTTATATACCATTGTTTACTCGTTTGTAGCGTCTCGTAGCTTCTCTGCCAGTTGACTCATTTTTGCCAGTAGAGCTAAATGGGTCAGTACAGAAACTAGTTTTTTTGAAATTGTCACAGAAAACAGACTATGAACTAAAGGCTTTAATTATTCTTCTTCACACTTGTATAACATATCTTGTTGTTTGAAGAAGAAAAAAACAGAAAAAGTGTGAAAGTTGCTAAGATACACTTTGTTCCACTTGAATCCGTGCTTTTATATCAACAGTTTGGACTATAATGGCCCTGTTGTTCAGTGTGCCGTGCCTCCATGCCCTCCTGCCTTCTCTGTTTGTCTCTCTACCTCTCTCTCCCTCTCTCTCTATATTGAACTTTCTCATGCTGGAACATACCCTTCTTCCCAGGTCCAAGAAATTTATTGACTTTATCGAAGGCTGCCTTGTGAAGACGTATCCCAGCCGGCCATCCACGGAGCAGCTGCTCAAACACTCCTTCATCAGGGACCAGCCCACCGAGCGGCAGGTCCGAATTCAGCTCAAAGATCACATTGATCGGACACGCAAGAAGAGGGGGGAGAAAGGTAAGTGAGATGCATTGAGCTCTGAAGAGTGCAGCACATTTTTAAAGTGGACCGCAAGTCGGTGGAGCACAATATTCAACAACAATGTTTTGACTTCTCTTCTTTTCCGATTTTCCTTGTAGAAGAGACGGAGTACGAATACAGCGGCAGCGATGAAGAGGATGAAAATCGTGGCGATGACAGAGAGTCAAGGTACTTGCTAGTTGTCAGATTCATACAAATTGGGAGAAGTTGACTCGAAGGAAGTGTGTAATTTGTCCTTTCTCATCTTTTGTTTTTGTTTAATTTTGGGTTTTAGTTCAATACTTAACGTTCCCGGCGAGTCCACCCTGAGACGTGACTTCCAGCGTCTGCAGCAGGAGAACAAAGAGCGCTCTGAGGCTCACAAGAGGCAGCAGGCCCAGTTGGCGGCTCAGCGCCGAGACCCCGAGGAACACAAGAGACAACTGTTGCATGACCGACAGAAACGCATTGAAGAGCAGAAGGAACAGCGGCGCAGACTTGAAGAGGTGAGAGATGCTTTTTCAAGGAAAGTTTGGTAATGTTGTAAATGTTTTTTAAAGAAAGTTAGATTTCATTCTAGTCATACATGTTACCCAGAAATAGCTTTTCTACAGTGCAAAAGTACTGAATTTAGAAAATGCTGGATTTCCATTCTTGATCCACTCCTTGAGAAAGTCGACCGACGTCTTGATTTCCTAAGACTGCTGGATTCATCCTTTCCTACCGCACTTTGTCCTTCCAATGAACTTTCCATGAATCTGTTTGGATCCAGCTCTCTGAACATCCCGTCATTTCAGCAATGTTCTCCTGTGGTTTATCCTCCTTGTAAAGGATGTCACACATCTGTCGACTCAGCAGTTCTTCTTGTTTTTCCTGTAGTGTGTGATGAATGTGACTAAGAGTCTCAGCAGTGAGACTGTGCAAATAGTGATTTATGTTAAATTTAAAAATGAAGGACTTGCAACAGCTGTTTTGAAAGCGTTGCCACTTTCCTTGCTTATTTCTGTTATTGCTATTGAGATCAGTCCTAGTCTTTGATATTCTTATTGGTTCAATATTTTATCTCCATACCTATCACGTGTTCTTTTCACATATTCTGACTTTGTTTTATTTTCTCTTTCAACCAAATCACATCCTCAGACTTTCAGAAATTTAAATGGCCCAAAAAAAGAAATTGGTAAAAAACCAAAGAAAGCAACCAGCAAATAAATTAACAGGTCAATAAACGGCGTGTGAAAAGAAGAAACACTTCATGCTCATTCCATACTGCCTGGTAAACACCGTTAGTTTGACCGCTGAATGAACTGCTTCATGGCCTGAGCTCCCTGTCAGATCTGTTCCACAGTCTGACTCCACATATTAAAAACAAAATGTTTTTAAAGTTGTGTGTGTACACAGATGTTTGAAATTTAGCTCTTTCCTTGATCCCGCTCTATTTTAAACAAACAGTTTTTGGATGTTCTCTGCAATAAATTATTCGATGCTTTGAAATGATTTTTGCAGTTTCAAAATAAACCAAATCAGTGAATTTTAATGTTTTTTTTCCAGTGAGAATCGTGGATTATTGTGATGTCTGTAACCGGGTTTGCGAACCATGCCTATGGCCCTTTTTCTCGGTGTGCTTCATGTTTTGTTTTTATCTCATTCCAATTGATCCTGACATCAGGAACAAAACATACTTTGTACTTTCTGATTTCAGAATTGACCTTACCTTTGTGTTGTAATTGCAAAGCTGTGATATAAATGTATTTTTAACCCAGAGAAACTCAAAAACAAAAGTATGTTTTCTAAAATTGCTTTTTCCCTCAAGCCACTTAAACTACTTCATGTTGCTCTATTGATCCAGTACTTTTATTAGTGTTCTGTTCTTTGTTATAAGTGCGCAGCTTTTGTGCTTGGCTATTTGTTGTTTTCCTCATATTACTCAATATATATTAGTAAACAAGCTGTTTTGTTTTCAGGAAGTTTGTGAAATGCCAGGGTAACTTGGGTTGCAGTCTAGTCTTGGAGGAATATGAATATAGAAATGACAGAATTGTTCGAGCGACGTGAGATACTTAAGATCTGTTTTGTTTCACAGCAAAATTTCTTACTTGTCTTCATGATCACTTTAACCGAGCCCTTAAAATTGTATACGTTAACTAACTTATCTGTAACTTATGAGAACCAGTACATTATATTTGTGTCTATCCACCAGTTATAAAGTAGCTCACCAAGAAATCAGATATAATTAACGATAGCATGTAGAAACCCAGGACAATGATTACATGCTGATGACGGCAAATTTAGATTTCCCTTTCCTTCACCATTTAAACTTATGTTTCTTTCAGCAAAATTTCTGCTGGTACTTTGTCTGTACCGCATACCAGAGCACATATTGTTTAAATACTCTGGCAGCTGATGTAAGATTTTGCAGTATAAGTCCCATGTGTACGGATTACACATATCTACATGTCATCTTCTTTTCCCAGCATCTGAACTTGCTCTGATGTTGACATATTGTACAGAGTTTATGTCATGGAGCGTGAGGCATTGTGTGTGTGAGTGTGAAAAGGCTGCATCTGTTGCTAATGTCTCTGGCAGACATACCTGCATAATCTGGCTAAATGATGGGCTGCTGCTCACTAAGTGTCGGCTCCTCTGGAATCTATGAGGAGTTATGTGGGATTGCAATGAGCCACAGATAATTGCACTCCTATTGCTTTTGTTGCTGTTGTGCAGTACTGGTGAAGTCATTGACTGCAGTAACGTTGCACCACCCTAATCTTTCTCCACCTACTAGTCTGCCTTATTTAGCACTTTGGTCCGACAACATTAGAATGGACAGGATGATTTTGTCTCACTGCAAAATCTGCTTTAGGCGGCCAGTAATAAAGTTAAAAGGAAAAAAAAAACAGGAACAAGCAAACAGTGTCTTTGTATCTAAATCAGGGCAACTCATTGATTGGGATGCAATAGGTTTGTGTTTATTTTTCAGAATGACTCACAGCCTTTATTCTGTGCCCCGCACTACTGCTCCTTTTCTTTTCTTTTTTCTTTTTTTTTTTGCATTTGTTTAGCACTTTTGAAAGGAGACTTGCCGTATAAGCGGCCTGATTCCTCTGTGCCGCTACAGCCTCTGTGCTCATTTCTCTTTTCCCTGTCACCCTTCTCTCCCAGCAACAGAGAAAAGAGCGAGAGATGGTGAGGCAGCAAGAAAAAGGTCCCCATCGGAGACTTGACGATATGAGACGGGAGGAAGATAGAAGGCTGGCAGAGAGGGAGCAGGTAACCAACCACGGGAGACGTGGCGTCGCACTCACCCAATCAGTGTGGAGTGTGGGTGTGTCCTTCAGCAACACTGTGCAAGTTGCGCTGGTGGTGAAATTCCATGAGTGGGTTGCCATAGCAGCAAGAGTCTAAATTAGTGTATTTACTCAGAGATGAGTTTTCTGTGGGTGAGCTCTCTTCGTCTCTTATGCTGCGTTTCCAGTCTACCTTCAGTAATGCAGGAGTCTGGCATAGAGCTCGGTCACCTTGTAGCGCTAACCGTGGGTTTAATGTCAGTCTGGTACCTTACAAGAGGATCTGTGCTCTGCAAAAATTGCTATTACTTAGCAATTCATCACAGTATCGGTGCAATGCTTAAAATAATAATGTGACAAGTTGATTGTTCTCCCATTGACCTCCATGCTGATTAATTATAAACAAAAGTAAAAATTTTTGCATATTAAAATTTAGAATAATGGATTTTGATTTACACAACATGCATTTCCTCAGGCTGAAAAGATGTTGCATAACCGTTTATCTGCTCCTGCCATCTCTGCATCCTCTCCATCAGCTTTCCTTCTCTCCTGTATCACCTCTTTGCTGATCCTCTATTTTTCTCTTTACTTTCCTCAGGAGTTTATCAGGCACAAGTTAGAAGAAGAGCAGCGACAGCTAGAAATCCTTCAGCAGCAGTTGCTTCAGGAGCAGGCGCTTCTTATGGTATCTAGATGTTCCTACTCCTTCATCATGCCATGTTTTCACTGCACAGGTTTTCACGTCCACCTCTTGGTTATTAAACCAGTAACACAAGACAGGAATCAAACAGCAGTGACCCAGATTTGTGCGCCAGTTTTAGACAGTTTTCAGCAAATAAGTGTATCTTGCTCGTATTGATGGGTAGAATTGCCACACTCCTGGCATCTTTGTTTTAGCTTTGTCCTGCGGAGCGTAGGAGTTGCTGTCATCAGGATTGAACTCTTTGTTCCTGTTTTGTAGAGGGAGAGCTAACCCAGTTCTATCTGCAAGACACAGTTGATCTTTTTTCACCATATCAGCACACATAATTTCTCTGTGCATGCATATTGCATGCCTCTTGTGCCCATACCACAGTTTTAAAGGTTCGGGGTATAGTTGGCACAAATGATTTGTGCTACAAAGGATCAGGAGCAGCGCTGTGTGCCTGCAGGGGGAAATAACTGTGCTTCGACATCAGCCTTATTTGCAGCACTCTCTTGGAGCTTGGAACTGGTTTCTCCAAAAGCATCCATGTTTTTGATGATCCATATTTGGCCATTTCTTTTTGAATTCTGAAGTTGTAATCTCAATAACAGATGTAAAGGAAAAGTGTAAATTGGGAAGATTTTGGCTCTTCACATTTTCAATCTGCTATGATCTTCTTGGCATTATGTTTGCCGATTGTCTCAAATAAACTAGGATCTGGTGAGCTTACGAAAAGT
Organism: Salarias fasciatus; assembly: GCF_902148845.1. NCBI lineage: Eukaryota > Metazoa > Chordata > Actinopteri > Blenniiformes > Blenniidae > Salarias > Salarias fasciatus. Next base: position 10,368,263 of record NC_043754.1, read on the forward strand.
CAACATTGATACTTGTCAGACGTATTTAGGAAAGAGCTGAGCTGCTGTTCTACAAGACTTTACATGTGTGTTTAATATTGTGGGACTATGTATGTAGATTATAGATGGTATTGTAAAACAAAGCACGTTTTCTGAATAGCATTTGTCTATGTTTTATTATAAAGCAATGACAACTACCTTAGAAATGATAAAGGTAAAGATCACGTTCCTCTTGCCAGTGTAACTTTAATGTCATCGTCGTTCACTGTTGTGAGTATAGTCTTTAAATCAACCTGGATTCTGTTTGAGACAGATGGTTAATTATGACGCGACTTTATGGCTGAGTGGCTTCGTAGCTTTGAAAAATCAATACAAAATGTGCTGAAGAGGAGTGAATGATTAGCATCATAAATGCAGAGACCAGCTGGTAATATATCAGTGTGAAGGTATGAAGATTTGCATTGTGATGAGTCAGGTTTGAAAATCTTATCTCAACATCCCCAAACCTTGATTCCTCTTGTTTTCATGTGAATATAAAGGCATCTAAAGCCTCAGACCCATTCCTCCAACCCACAGTGAAAAGCCAATAAGTCAACTGACTCAGTTTTCCACTGTTTGATATACAGCACAAAAAGGTTTAGTACAGACATGATCGATATCCGTCTTCATGTGGGCTGATAATTGACTGCCATCCCATAATAAGAGTGCAAAAATGTGATAAAGCTCACAGCATTTATTATCTTAGTGGTTGACAGCAGCACTGGGCAGCTGATAAAACACCTGCCCGGCCGTCCAAGTGAAAACAAACTTTGTGTTTACTGTTGGTTTAGTTATTACCTGCCTGAACTGTGTGTTGAATCCAGCCTGATGCAAGCACAATCTTGACTGCGTTGTTTTTCTTTACTTAGGAGTATAAGCGCAAACAGCTTGAGGAGCAGCGGCAGTCGGAGCGCTTGCAGAGACAGCTGCAGCAGGAGCATGCCTACCTGGTTTCTCTGCAGCAGCAGCAGCAGCAGGATAAGAAGCCCCAGCATTATCATTACAACAAAAATCTGGAACCCAACAACAAGCCGACTTGGGCCCGTGAGGTAACAGCGTAGCCATCTTTTGAAGCATCACAAGACAAACTTTAGTTTCTGTGTGTGATACAGTGAATGTGTCCCCCTCCGTTTACTCCAGGTGGAGGAGCGAAGTAAGATGAACAGACAAGGCTCGCCCAAAATCTGCACCACCGTCTCCGATACTGCCATCCAGTCTCGCTCGGACTCGATCAGCCAGTCTGGAGTGGTCCAGTCTGCACAGACCCCACCAATGCAAAGACCAGTTGAACCCCAAGGGGGCCAGGGCAAGGTTCGTGTTTCCTGAGCTTTAAAGATGTTTTTGTTAACGTTGTGCAAAAACGGCAGAAAATACAGCTGCCAAAGCCTTTCTGTCGCTAATTCTTCAGCTGCTTTACTCTCAGTTCCTCGCTTTACTTTATTTATGCCTTCTTCCTCTTCTTTTGTCTCCTTCCTCATTCCATCCATTTATTGTCATGTTGTTAACAAAACTAAATTGAAATGCAAACAATCTTGCGTCCTTCCCGCCTTGGGTCTGCTTCTGGGCTACCTTGCGCACCCCTCCTTCCTCTCGGCTGCTCCTCCTGCCTCCTGGCGTGCTGCCGCTGTCCCCTGCAGTTCCAGATGGCTCACTTGGTTCCACTGAAGCCTTACGCCGCTCCCGTCCCTCGCTCTCAGTCCCTGTGTGACCAGCCCACTAAGAACATGTCCGCCTTCCCCACCCAGGACCCCTCCCTCACACCCACACCCCGCCCCATCCACTCTAGAGAGCTGGTGCGGCAAAATTCAGACCCAACTTCTGAAACGCCGGGACCGCAGGGCCTCCAGATGCGAGAGGACCGCGGGCCCTGGATCCGCTTGCCAGATGTTGAACTCCCACCCAAGGTAAAGTCCAGTGGCCGGCTTTGACTCAGCAGCGTGTGAAGCACTTTTAGTGGTTCTAACACTGGGGGAGTTCATCCAGCTGCTGGAATTCAAATGCATTTTGAACTACCTGATCCTTGATCTGAAGGTCTTTGTTGTACTTTTCGCTCCACATTAGTATCTTTACAAACTGTTGCTGTACAGAAGAACATCATTTACCTTTTTCCAGATTCCCCAGAGGACAGCTTCTATTGCCACAGCTCTCAACACCAACCTGACCTCTGGTATCCGGCATCCAGTGAGAGCCAGGTACTAAAGAGAGCCAAACACTTCGATGAGATGCGTCCTTACATTACTGCCTTGGAGAAAAAAATAGTGGTAAATAGTAATGACAGCTTGAGGATAACAGACTTGTTTCCATATGGCAGTAATCCAGATCTGAGCCGCAATGATCGCTGGGAGAGAGGAGACAGCATGAGCGTCATATCCAATCTGCCCCAGACGGGTTCTCTAGAGAGACACCGCATCCTGAGTGAGTGGCTTGCCTTCCTCATGGTGTTTCTCAGCACACTGTCTTTGCAGTAAGCCATCACTACTACTTTACAACATGCCCATTTTTCAGGTTCCTCCAAAATGGATTCGCCTATGTTGTCTCAAGATAGTCGACATAAACCAGGGGAGTCTCGAACTTCCTCCCGCCCTGGTCGCCCTGCTGTAAGTGGTTTTCGTGGCCTTTCTCCCTCTCTTCAACACTAAATACAACATTACTGAAGTGGTGTTTGCCACAGTTAAAATTTAAGCACTGATGTGGCTTTACGTATTTGTTGGTTCATTATAGATGCATTTCTTTTGTAAATGATCTTAAAATGTAAGGATCTACACACGTTAATGTGACACTTCAGGCATTTCTGCTATTCCTCCTCATGTTTCTCTCCTTCTCAAATCCCTGTGCTTGACTTAACCTCAAAATGTGCAGAGTTACAAGAGAGCTATAGGGGAGGTTAGTATCACTGTGTCTTCCTGTGTTGTGCCGAGCTTGATGTTAATGCATGGGTTTGCATTTGATGTCCGTGTAGTGATATTTAGTCAATAGCATGCTTTACACTCTTTGCTTGTCAAGCAAATCATGTTTTGTCACTGAGCAAAGTGTCATTTTTAATTACCGAGCCATATGCTTGCTGTTCTTGAGTTCCGTCATGGTTCCTCAATGTCACATTTAGGAAATCCAGCTGTGTTTGAATATTTTAAAGTGTGTTGTTCTGTGTGTGTGTGCAGGACCATGGCCTCTATGCTAAGGAGCGTGCTGAGGAGCCACCGAGGCCCCCGGTAAAGGCCAACGATTACTCCTCCTCTTCAGAGAGCAGCGAGAGCAGCGAAGAAAGTGAGAGCGGCGAGGGGCCCGAGGAGGAAGAAAGCCCCACAGACCGGTATAACAGACATCATTACTGATAAGTCAACAAACACAAAGCGACTTTCTCCTCGGTATTTTCCATGATTAAACTTGCGGTGCTGTCTCATCTTGCCCCCACCCCTCCCCTTTTGGTTTCAGTCACAGGGACGCAGACACTGATTCAGTCAACACCATGGTGGTACATGAAGATGAGGGCGAGGGAGGAGAGGGAGAACAAGCTGGAGGCTATGGGGATCAGACCATGCTGGTGCAGAGAGTGAGTCATCTGTATATGTAATTTTGTTCAAAATGCATCGTGGTTTCCAAAAGGAATCGGCACAAAACATGACACAGAATATTATGAAGCCGAGGGACGAGGGCTCTTTGTGTGTGTGGTGCATGTGTGTTTATGTGTAATCAGCAAATAAAGGAGACATTGTGTTATCGGAACTGTTTTTTTCCTGCGGAAGGAGTAAATATCTCTAATGGCATACACATGTGAGATAGCTAAAAACATCAGTAATGACAGATTCAACAAACACTCATTTAACGCCAAAAAACCTTTTATTGTCGATGCGACACTCTCACTCTCACCGGTGTCCATTAGGCACTCGGACAGAAATGAATCAGCAGCGGCGCAGATGCGATAATGTCTAAAATTTTCTCTCGCCGAACTGCGGCAACCTGTTTAATGTGTTTCATATCATTAAATTTAGTTTGCTTAATTACTTGTATATGACTTGAGCAGTGATGTTGCTATTGTGACCAGAGCTTGTTTGAAAGGAGATTTTTTTTTACCATCATCCATCTTTTTTCCTGCATGCTCTATATGGGGTCATGGTCGCAATATGGAGAGCCAATATCCTAGACTTCACTGTCCTCCTCAAATTCTTCCAGCTTCTGGGGGACCTCCTTCAGACCACCCGAGAGATTTTATCTCTCCAGCGGGTCCTGAGCCGACCCCGGGCCTCCTCCCACTTGGCTGTGCCTGGTTGATTTCTAATAGGAGGTGACCAGAGGGCGTCCTAATCAGATGCCTGAACCACCTCAGCTGGCTCCACTCAGTGCAGTCCGGCCTCGAGTGTTTCCTGTGTGGTCGAGAACAGAGAGGCCCGCCACTCTGCCGAGGCCGTCTTTATCTGTGATCAGATTGTTTTCAGTCATAAGTGAGGGTGGATCTGTAGATTGACTGGTAAACGGAGAGCTTTGCCTTTCCAGCTCGGCTCGATCTCGACCACAGCAGTCCATTACAGCCAGCGCATTACTGTGGCCGCTTGCCTGAACCAATGGGACTTACCTGGTTAAAAAAAGAGAGAACTGCAACATTTGCAGCTATTTCTGTTATGTGCTGCATGCTTATCATCACAAGTGGCGACATGACTCATTGTTAGGAAGCAGTAATTAAGACAAACAGGTTTTTTTCCCCCCCGACATGCCATTTTTGTTGCTCAGTATGATTTCCTGCAAAATAACTGCATAAAAACATTTTTTAGAGAAACTTAGTCGCAATATTTGCAGAAAAACTAGGACTAATAAAGAACTAATAAAACAACTGCATCGAGTCTGATACAATACCTACCGATTCCCTTGCTGTTATTAAGACAAGATTAAGTTTTTAAAGTTTTATATATTTTTTTTTAGGTTTTGCTCTTAGCAAGAGATTTATGCTGCAAATTAACCTGAATCTAAATATAACCCACCGTTATGTAATACGATCGTCTGTGTTTTTGTTTCACCTGAAAGACCCCAGAGAAGCGGAGCCACAATGGATACACAAATTTGCCAGATGTGGTGCAGCCCTCCCACTCCCCCACCGACTCAGCCACTCACTCGTCTCCCGGGAAGGACTCCGTTTATGACGTAAGTTTCACTGATGCTAAGTATATCAGTCCTGAATTTCTGGTTTATTTATATATGTTCCATATATGCCACCATGTCAACAGTCAGTGCATCACTGTAATTAGTTGAGTCTGAAGGCCTGTTTTTTTGTCCTGATAGATTTAGAAAATATAATTTTTGACCTCTTGGTCGATTTAAAGCATGTCGATTGTCAAATTCATGCATCTTCTCCGCTTTTCTAGTATCAATCCCGAGGTTTGGTCAAAGCATCCGGCAAGTCTTCCTTTACCACTTTTGTGGATCTGGGCATGTACCAGTCACCAGGAAGTACAGGAGACAACATGTCTCTCAGCGGTGAGTCGGAGGTCCTCAACATTTACATTTTGAAGCTTTTCAATGTTTTATTATTTGACATTATTTCTCATTTTGTTAAAATATTGGGGATTTGATCCAGGCAACAATAACTTAAAGGAAGGCTGTTTGCTAAAAGCCCGTTACTGTCCCTACACAGGCTCCAGGTTTGAGCAGCTGAAGATGGAGGTGAGGAAAGGCTCCATGGTGAATGTCAATCCCACCAACACACGCCCCCCCACTGACACGCCCGAGATCCGCAAGTACAAGAAGAGGTTCAACTCCGAGATCCTGTGCGCCGCGCTTTGGGGTGAGAACAGACCCAGGACTTGACCCCTCCATGAAGTAATTGTGGTGCATCTTGTGGGAAAAGGCTTGTGTTGGAGCCATTAGAGAGAAATCCTTCAAAACAAAGGATTTGACTTGAATGGAAAATCATAAGGAAAGAGGAAAAACACCTTACTTTGAAATTTGGAGATCATTGAGATTTAGTGTTCCTTGTATTTTTGTTGTCATAGTGTGGCATTGATAAATTTCCATGGGGGAATAGATGTGTCTACTTCAATCATCAAAGCAGTAAGATAAAAAAAAAAAAAAAAGATCAATGAACATCTTGATTTGCCAAAAGGATCGCTGGGATCTAGAACTGCACTGTTGTGTTTGCTGTGAAAAGATTTTTTTCGTCTTTTCAAAAAAAAAAGAAAAAAGATTTAGGTGGTAGCTTTTTCTCACAAGATACAAAGTTGAACAGACACAGGTTTATCAGAAATGTATTTTTGGAGGTCAGACGGTATCTCTTGTGACTTACAAAAACCCGTGTGTGTCTCCAGGTGTGAACCTGTTGGTTGGCACCGAGAACGGCTTGAAGCTGCTGGACCGCAGCGGCCAGGGCAAAGTTTACCCCCTCATCAACTCCCGCCGATTCCAACAGATGGACGTCCTGGAGGGGCTCAACCTGCTCATCACCATATCAGGTGATAACCGTGGCTCGCCGCTGACTGGCTCCTCGCTACACGCGGTTAAAGCTCTTTGAGCTATTTGTGCTTTTGGCACAAGACCACTCTTTTTAATTGCGGTCCAAACCCCGGCTGCCAAATTGTGCTGATATTTTCATAGTAATAATTTTGCCTGCACTCTGACTCTGCACGAGGAACATGCAGCACCTCTCTCAGGTCCCTTTGTCCCCTTCTCTGCATATCTAAGTGTTTTGTTTTGGCAGGACTCGCTACACAAGTTTGTTTGTGATTTATATATAATGATGGGTAACAGACCTGTGAGCAAGGCAGTGTGTTTCATTTTTCTTAAATTACTTTTCAAGGGATTTCTGAACACTGCATTGACAATTTTTGTGTTGTTCTTTTGTTATGTTATTAGTAAACTCAGTAACCTATTTTATTTTATGCTGTGTGCACGTTTTGAACATGTTTTAATCTCACGTGAATCCTTTATTGTAGAGTAATCTGTAATAATTAACCTCTGTTTGTCCTCTAGGCAAGAAAAACAAGGTGCGGGTGTACTACCTGGCATGGCTGAGGAATAAGATCCTCCACAATGACCCCGAGGTGGAGAAGAAGCAGGGCTGGACCACCGTGGGGGAGATGGAGGGGTGCGTGCACTACAAAGTGGGTGAGTGACAGACGAGAGCTTTTTTTATTACCTCCGTCTATTCCCCTCCAGATAAATTCAGACAAAGGCATTTGGCCGAGTAAATAATTAATTTCAAGTGTCTAATGTCAGACGGCCTTGTGGTTGTTCTGCCCAGTGAAATATGAGAGGATTAAGTTCCTGGTGATTGCTCTGAAGAATGCAGTGGAAGTGTACGCCTGGGCACCCAAGCCTTATCACAAATTCATGGCCTTCAAGGTAAGTGTCCCGCTCGCCGCGAGATCCATAGAGCCAGATGAGCGTTCTTAGACGATGATATTCTCACGCTCGCTTTCCGCTTCCAAACCCCCTTCGATCTCTGTCACACCAGTCGTTTGCAGACCTGCCGCACAGGCCTGTGCTGGTTGACCTGACGGTGGAGGAAGGGCAGAGGTTGAAAGTCATCTACGGCTCATGCGCAGGCTTCCACGCCATCGACGTGGACTCCGGGAACAACTACGACATTTACATCCCCGTCCATGTAAATATTCCAGCCGTCAAACTGCAGCTGTTTCTTTTCTTTTTTTGATCCGTCTAAAGCCTCCGAGTGTTTTCTTTTTATCTCCGACAGATCCAGAGCCACGTCACCCCGCATGCAATCGTGTTCCTGCCCAGTTCAGACGGCATGGAGATGCTGCTGTGCTATGAGGACGAGGGCGTTTACGTCAACACTTACGGCCGCATCATCAAGGACGTGGTCCTGCAGTGGGGCGAGATGCCCACATCCGTCGGTACGGGTCAAATCGAACAGCGTGGACGTGCATTTCATCCAGCGTACGACCCAGACTTTTGCTGACGTGACACTTTGCTCTGCAGCTCACATCTGCTCCAATCAGATCATGGGCTGGGGAGAAAAGGCCATCGAGATCCGCTCGGTAGAGACGGGCCACTTGGACGGTGTGTTCATGCACAAAAGAGCCCAGCGACTGAAGTTCCTTTGTGAGAGAAACGACAAGGTAAGAATAAAAACGCCTGCGTATTTACAATGATGTCGCAGAGGTTCATGACACAAGCGTTCTTGTTTAGAGTTGGAAAAAATAAAACTGAACTCTCTTATGTTGTTGTGGAATATGAAGCTGGTCCCAGCAGCTGGTTTTCTCAGCAAAGCCAAAGTTTTTCAAGTTGTACCAGTTAACATGGGAAGTATGTGTTGGACTGCTGTGTCAGTGTGACAGCGCCTCCACTTCTTTATAACTTAACTGGCATTATTATTAAAGGCATCATTTGGAGGAGATGGTTTCAGTGCAGGGCATTTCGAAGCTCAGCTGATCAGCTTTTAGGAGTAGAGAGTGTTTCTTTTCTGGCCCCGTAGGATCACGAGTCAGGAGTGATCTGTAGTATTATTTGTTTAAAAGTAACAAACACGCGTGTTTCTGTGCTTGTGCCGTCCCTCAGGTGTTCTTCGCGTCCGTGCGGTCTGGAGGCAGCAGCCAGGTGTACTTCATGACCTTGAACAGAAACTGCATCATGAACTGGTGAAGGAACAGCTGCTCCGGTCAGTGTGAGGAACCCAGCAGGGTTCCGCGGAGGAGCCGCAGCCCAGATATTATCGCGCTTTCGCATGCACACAAATGTGAACATCACTCTCTCTCTCTCTCTCCAGCTCACACACACGCAAACACTCATGCTCTGTAAACAACACACACACACACACAATCACACACACACACACACACACACACACACACACACACACACTCCAACCTACACTCCTTAAGATGCAGTTTCGGTCGAGGCCCCCTGGTTACACTCTCTTCTTGGAATCATTATGAAAAGTTGATGAAGAGCTTCAAATGTTAATACCATCTATGGATTTGTACTGTATATACTCCGGGCTTGATTTCCTTTATTCGGTGGACTTGTGTTCAGTCGTAACTGTTTAGTTCCTAATCGTGAAGTACGTTAACATTCCTTGATGGTTCTTCAGTACATTTCGGAGAAGGCGTTATTTACCAATACTGTGTGTCCAGATGAAGCTGTAAATAGATAGCTCCTCAGTTCAGAATCATTTCCATTCCTCCTCTACAGTCGCTGCTCGAAGGCGACGTCAAGACAATAAAATGCTGGAGCACGTGTGCGCATCGACGCTCGTGAGCCCCAATTGTTCAGGGGCTCCTAAGGTTTCAGAGAGGCTCGAAGAAGGCTTTAGTACTTCAACATTACAAAGGTACATCAAGGGCAAAGTAGCTATTTTTAAATAGTTTTCAACATTTAGAGTAGACATACCAGAAGACTTCCTTTTTGTATTTTTTTCTTCTTTTTTTTTTTTTGCCTGAGTGACTTTTCACATTGCAACTCCTAATCATAGCAAGCAAGCCTCAAAAACCTGGAAGCAAAATACATTTTTGGTTTTTTTAATATCAAAAGAAAACGTCGGATCAATCTACAGTGATCGACATGATTGAAATCTCTTGCTTTGCTTTTTTTTTTTTTTTTTTTTTTTTTTTTTAATAGTTAAGGTGAAACCATTATTTTTGTCTCATCAGGCTTGTATCTAAACTTTGTTTTCATGGATTTACAAAATACACAAATTTGATATTTATCTGTAGTGACTCTGTATTGGTATTAGCCTATTGGTATTCTTAATTTTACTGTAATTATATTGCCATTATATTTCAATATACACTAATCTTGTGGAGTCTTTAATGAAGGGAGTGTGTGTCTCTGGTCGGTCGTGTCGGGGAGCGGAGAGAGTGGGTGTGAGATCTGTCGGCGAAGCAGGATGTTGGAAATCGTGTGGGGGGGGGGGAGGGTGTGCTGCCCTTATTTTACAGTAAACTACTCCGCTGTATTATATTTTAGTCCTTCAGAACATTTTGCTAGCGTGGATCTTTCTGTGAGAAGCACTCGTCCAGGAAATTGCGGTCGAAGAGCTCCCTGTGTGGTGGAGTTCGCGTCTGTCTCGGGCCAGTGGGACTTGGATTTAATATGTGGGGTCTCCGCATCGCCGCGGGAGTCTCCTTCACATCAGGCACTTTGGAGAACACGGCTGGAACTCACGAGACTTAATATATTTTATATCTTTGCATTCTGCCAAAGTTCACCGTATATTTTGCAAACAGGGGTTTTGAACGAGGCCAAAGGGAGAGCAGATAATCTACAGACGTTTAAGAGGAGACCGGATCGCTGCAGATTCCGGCAGATCACTAACCAGGGTTTTCCTTTGAAATCCAAAACCTCAGCTGACTCACTCAACTGCCAAAATATGGCAGAACTTATTCTCTCTTGCATGGACTTGTTGGGGGGGGAAAAAAACTAAACAAAACATCCTTTTGACCCAACAAATGTCCTTATAAATACATGGTTAAAATAGAGCGTCTCGACTTTTTTGTTTGTTTGGCTGCCAGCGTGAAGAAGTTTGGGAAAATATGAAAGGAATCCTGGTTGGTGATCTTTGCCAGAGTCTGCGAGCGATTGCCCTTTAAACTTAGAAGATATATTTTCTACAGTCGAAGAGAAAGCTATCAGAAATGTAGTTTATGTTCAGGGCAGAAAGCATTTAATCAAAAAGCTATATATATAGAGAGAACGCTACTTTTATGAGACAATTATAAAAACAAAATAGAAAAGGGTATAGAGAGCACTTTCACAGAAGAAAACATTTGCAAATGTGTGAAGTGTGAAGCATATAAGCCATTGAAACAGAAGACAGTTGTTTGTACTGAAATATCTGTTATGTGCCATGACCTACACTTCAAAGTACTCGATTACAATCCGCCGGGAGCTTTGGCACACATGCTTTTTATGGTCAAATCCTTATTTTGTATCAATCTACCATGTTTACAGTTTTTAGCAGTGCCTTGGAGTCGGGAAGGTGAGAGTTTTGAGGAAGGGTTGTAATCCCCCGTGCGCCCCCACCCCCGCCACCCCCCCCCACTATGTGTGTCTCTTACTTGAAATCCCAGGAAGAAGAAGAAGAGGCACAACCATATCTGCTCCCTTAATTTTCCTTGTGCCAGTTAAGTGCACTTAAGTCGAATCAAGAAAATCCCTCCGAAGGACTTGAAATGCTTTCTTGGCACCACTTGTAAACAATAACCTGAACTGACCGGGAGACGATCATTCGCTCAGATAGTTGCAATAACCGACGAGTTAATACGTGTCCAAGTAATCCGGTGTAACGTGTGTAAAGATATCCTCGCAGTGGGAGCCAGCATAGAGAAAAGCCATGTGTATGAAGCATGTTTGTAGAGACAACTTAGTTATTGTGCACATGTCCAATGAAAGTGTGCGTCCGTGTGTGTGTGTGTGTGTGTGCGTGGGTGCGTATGTGAGTGTATGTGTGTCCAGACAAATGTAGGTTGATGCTGCGATGATGAGATCAGTGCTTATTCTTTAATGATGTTGATTGTGTAATCTCGTCGTGGGGAACGTAGCTTGACGTATTCTGAGAAGCCTGTTTTATAAAATATGTAAATTAATCTATATTGAGAAATAAAAGTGAATGTACATCTACATGAAAGAATTGTATTTATATAAAAGTGTGTATCACTCTATTAATCGAAGCACAATGCATTTTAAGGCAGAGCTATAATCACAAGTGACGGAGAGGCGGATTACTTTCTTCTCTCTCACTTTGATCGGTCGTCCGGCTCGTCGGCGCGAAACCGGTCCGAGTAGTCGTTGGGTTGAGCGGGTAGTCGGCCGAGGCGGCTGTGTGCGCGCGTGTCGAATACAGCAGCGTCTCCGTTGTGTGTCTCAGTACATATTGGAACCTTAGCAAAGAGCCGCGGCTGTGTTTGGCCTCCGGTGTGAATCGGCCGTAGTTTGATTTCCTCAGGTGACGACGGCGATCGTCATGAAGGCGGACGTGTGCGGATATCCGGAGCCTCGCGGTCGTAGTCAAGAGTTGTAAGCAAATCAAATTGTTAAATCTATAGAAGAAGTCAAGCACGTATTTGAAAGCTTTAGATTTCTGTGTATGAAGTACAAAGAGGGAATCCAGACGACGATTCCACTGATTTTACACATCAGAAGTGTGAAGTCTCGGGGCGGAGGGGGTTTTGCGTTCTCTGAAGCTGCTGCTGCAGACTTTCTGCTTTAGATGGCACTACACATCATTTATTTGAACATTACCAAGTAAACATCCTACAAACAACTCAATACTTATCACTTCTACATCTCTGAGGATGTGAAATCAGGCCACTGCGAAACGAAATGTGTTGGAAATACCCGTCAGTGGTCTGTTTTCCACTTCGGTGTATGAATTCAGTGGAGTGCTCCTGTGAAATCTGACATCTGGCTGTGCTTTACAAGCTTACTTCATACGCAGATAAAAGATATGTAAACCCAAAGCACACTAGAGGTACTTATATCATAGAAATATGCAAAGATTATATTTAGGCTGTTGCATGTAAAAAAGCAAAGCTGCCATCTTAATTATAGTTTTTTTTTTTTTATTATCTATAAAGGTCCTGTGTGCAGATTGGAGAGTGATTAGTAGAAGTCATTTTAAAAAATTTGAGCCTCAATTAAATTCCACGTACTCTGTAATCACACTAATAAATCAAAGTGGAATTAAAATGTTAATGAAATTAAGAGACGTATTTGTAGTATATCCTTGTAATTAGATTGATTTTTCATATTTTAGCCCTCTGAGGAGTAAGGATGAAGTTTTTGTGGCCCTCAAAATGATCAAAAGTCATGATTGGTGTATTAAAAACTCAATCGGTATGACCAGAGATGGATTTGACTGCAATATGAACCTTCACCGCTAGATGGCTCCAAATCTCACTCACTGGACCTTTTCAAATTCTTTTTTTTTTAAACTTGATTCAGGAAACCTTTGCAAGTTACAATAGATAACCAGATTCAACCAAGCTGCCAGACAGTTGGACTAAAAACAATCTTGAAAGAATCACTTGCAGATAATTACCTTCTAGTTGGCAGAAATGTGTCTAATGACCGGAGGTTTGAATGAACAAGAGAGTCAGAGTGGTTGATTTTTTTCCCCTTAAAGCATCTTAAAATGTCAAAGTGCTTCTTCCGTTTTGTGCCAGTGGGCATAAAGAGAGCTGGACTCCCCAGCTCCTCCACCTTCAGGACGATTCGGCGGGCCTGATGAGGTGCAGGTCCTCGTCCTGACAGGGCGGGGCGTTTCTCCTTTCTAAGCAATACAAGCAGTTGAACAAATCAAACCCCCTGACGGCGGTCGTCCTCGGCGTGACTCGCAGGTAGAGACGCTTCAGTGGCCTTCGGCGGGTTGAACGTCAGCCGGTTCGTGCGGGACAGAAATCCTCTGTACTCAGAAGAAATGAGCGCGTCTTTCGATCCGTTTGACTCGATCACCTGCTTTGATGCCTTTATGAACGCTTACATACCGATGAATGGAGGCTTGGCTATTCTCTAATGGGGGGGGGGGAGGGCTCCTCTGTCTTAGCTTCTATTTCTAATCAATATCGTCTGAACGGATCAGCAGCTGTAGCGGGAAGTGAGGCACATGAAGCTTTGGGGACGTTTGGACGGAGCTACAATATCTGTTGCTCTTTTTCAATAACTTTTTTTTTTTTAATTTTCAAGACATCTCTGCAATGTTTTAGTGTGCGCGCGTGTCTGTGTTACTTGTGAGAGGTTAACTTCAGATTGTATTTCATAGACAGATAAAACTTTAAACTTTCAAAAAGATTGTGTTGAATGATTTCATGTCTTAATACAGATTGTTTGAAAAATAAAATAACTTGATCTCATGCCACTCTGGGTTGATTGTCTTTCTTTGAACGTGTGCATTGAAAAAGCAGCTACTGGATGAGCTGCAGCGCCCCCTGGTGGATGATGAAGGTGAAACACTGCAGTCTAGGGTACACAACATCCTCTGACATCTGGATTCCACATGAAGCAGGGCCTAAATCATGAATTTATCTTGAATGCCACTGAAAAGTTACTAAATGATCACTGATCTCACTGCTGCCACCTAATGCGCACATGTGGGATTACATAACATTTGACTTTACAAGACTGACCTAACTTTGCTTATTTTTTCCTTTGAAGGGAAAATGAATTCGTCCACATGGATGGGTTTATATATTTTCACTGCTTGAACTGACTAATTGGAAATGACTAAACCACATAACGGCTTGTAACACAAGAGGTTTATATTTCTGGTTAGAAAACTTAAAATGTCAGTGCAAACTCTGCTCCGCTCACAAATACCAAGCTTTCTGACCGTTTTTTTTTTTTTACCGACCACTGTGGACTTTGAGCCTGTCAACTTTTCATCCCCCCACTTGACTACTGGACCCTAAACGGGCAATGATTGACCACGAACCTTTAAACAAAGCAGCATAACTGAGGGAATCCACATTTGTGCTTAAATGTTCCTCAGTAGTTAAAAAACCGAACGGTTTCTCTCAGCAAATGGGTAAAAATGTCGACGTGAGGAACCACACTTCAAAAACACCACAATAGCTGGCAGGAGAGGCTATTATTTATTAATATTATATACAATTATACCACAGTATTGTCCAGTTAATACAGTGACAGAGTCAAAGTATGAATTCTGGCTCCTGCCTCTTAACAAGTGTCTTATAATGCTTCTTATCTTCCCGTCTTCTTAATCTCGGATCTTTTGGAGTTCATTTAACTGTATCAGGATTCTCTGTTAATAAGTGTATCTGAGGCACACAGGGAGAACATGAATAAAATAAGAGCCAAAGAGCAAAAAAAAAAAAAAAAAAAAAAAAAGCAAAATAAAGGCTTAGAACAAACGTACTGAATGTGGGGATACATCTCTATAAAAAACAGTGACTACATGACATAATGAACCACATGTCAGTGAGGGTGTAGGTTTGTTTTTTGTGTGTGTGTTGTTTTTTTTTTCTTCTTCTCAGTGTTAATGGACTCACATGATTCTTCCTTCACATTACCGTAGCAGAGATAAGTATGGTACTGGGACAAAAATAGAGAAAAAAAAAAAAGTCTGAAGTGCGTTTTGGACTTCATTGTAAACAAAGACAGAATTGTCCAATAATGTCCTCTCCTCGGCTTAACTTGAGGAGCAGTGTCTCTTAGGAAAAGCGGTGTGTGTGTGAATGAGCATGTCAGATGTGTTAAAAGGCTTCAGGTAACAGTGGTATTTATGTGTGGGGCTGTTTTTTTCTTCTTCTTTTTTTCTTTAAGCAGCTGGAGATTCAACTGTATTTGGTCACATTGTACAGTATGTGTGTGTGTGTGTGTGTGTGTGTGTGTGTAGCCTTGCTGCTGTGCACCTAAATGAGCAGTAGGTAGTGTGGGTGCATGTAGCGTGTGTGTGTGTGTGTGTAAAAACTCATACCTAAGTCATATATATTATGTACAGTGCGATGCTGCGTTGTGTGTGTTGACTCGTACATACAGTGTGAATACAGGGTGCAAACCGTGGGAGCGGCGTCTGTCTTCTGGATGTGTGTGTGTGTGTGTGTGTGTGTGTGTGTGTGTGTGTTTCATGTGCATGGCTCAGTTCCAGATCTTCAGGAAGCTGTCCCAGGACCCGGTGCACACCGCCATGCCGTCGTCCGTCACGCCCAGACAGCTCACACGATTGTCATGGCCGGCCAGGACTCCTACAGGAGCGAGAGGCAGAAACAAAAGACGGCTTGTTGGTGTGGAATGTTTCCGCCTGCAGCCAGCGCTGGAACTCGGCGAGAGCCAGACCGCAAGAGACTCTCTGCTGGGATTAGTGTGCTACACAAGTATACATGTTTTATTTATCTTTAGAGAGAAAAATAAAAGAATCTGTTTCCTTGCAGAACTTGTGATTGTCACCGATTCTGCATATTTTCAGCCATGTGGATCGTTTGGCGTTCTAAGACTCGGAGCGACGCGCGCGTTCCTCCACCTGCTCTGTCTCCCTTCATGGCGTCCCAGATGTTGCAGTTGAAGTCGTCGTAGCCGGCCAGCAGCAGGCGGCCCGAGCGCGAGAACGCCACCGACGTGATGCCGCAGATGATGTTGTCATGGCAATAGATGCTGAGCTCCTGGTCCGCGCGCAGGTCGAACAGCCTGCAGGTGGCGTCGTCGGAGCCCGTGGCGAAGGCGCTGCCGTTGGGAAAGAACTGAAAAGGAATCGCGGGGAAGGCGGATGAGTACCGAACAGTTTGGGTGGTTTTCTGTTGTCCGGGGCGAATAAGAAACTCACGCAGATGGCGTTGATGTCCGACTCGTGCCCCGTGAAGGTCTGCCGGCACATGCTGTCCCTGATGTCCCACAGTTTGACCGACGCGTCGCACGCCCCCGACACGAAGGTGCGCAGGTCGGGCGACAGGGACAGGCTCATGACGTCGCCGGAGTGGCCCGAGAACACGGTGGTCTGCTGACTCGTCTCGATGTCCCACAGTGCACTGGGGCGGAGGAGTGGAGGGAGAGTTATCCTGGAGACCATCAGCCGTGCGGACGGGCGTGTTTCGCTTTGCGTGACTCACCATGTGGTGTCTCCTGAACTGGTGATGATTTGATTGTCATCAATGAAACGGCAACATGACAGGTAACCTGAGCGAGAAGCGAAGACAGGTTCCCACTTAGAATTTCGATTAATTTAAAGCTAAATGAAGAAATCTGCTCACGGTATTGACAAACTAAAAGTATTAATTATGTAAGATCTGATAAGCGGCGGCAGCAGAGCCACTGCAGCGTCACAAATCCGAGTCTCACAGATGGGCGCTGATGTCTCGGCTCATTACGACTGTGTTACCCCGCGATTAATTAACCACGTAAATGAAATCCTCATTGTTTAGAGGTTTGGGAGCGGCGTGCTCTCCCAGGAGGCGGGCGGCCGGCGCGTCTGGAATGCCTCATCAGTCGGCAGCGCCAACGGAGAGCGCGACGTCGCCTCACCTGTGTGGCCAGGTAGCTCCCTGCTGACCCGGACGTTGCCCTCGCGCGTCTTCAAGCAGTAGATGGAGCAGATGTTGTCGAGGCCGCCGCAGGCCACGTAGTTCCCAGAGGGGGCGTACGCGCACGTCATGACCCAGGAGGAGCGCAGGGGGATGGCGTGTATCTGAGAAGGGGAAGGTTTTCGGAGTGAACAGCAGAGTCAATTAAAGGCAACGGAGCAGAAAAACAGGTCAGTGTGAGCACTAAAATCTGATGCCTGAGTAAATTTAATAAAAAAAAAAAAAATCACTGCAAATGTTATAAATGTTACTGTCAAACATCTGGGAGAGGACCAATGTCTACTTTCAGTCCCAGTTGTGACGGGATGTTTTTATTCTGGCTGAATTTACCTTGTTAGTGGTGTAGCTGTCCCAGATGATCAGCTTCCCATCTTGAGAGGCGCTCACCAAAAGTCTACTGACGTGTAAAAAAAAAAAACAAAGAAAATACCATCAAAGCACCCTGACCGAGAATAAACGCTCAGACGTAATATTTCTGAGCACTTCCACATTTTAACTGTTAGTGATTGATGCTGAAAGTCCTGCTGAGTGAATGACAACTGCTCCACATAATAAAAACACACAAGTATGCATTTTCAGAACATCTCTGGGGTGTTTCGTCCCTCCTTGCTCTCACTTCCAGGAGAAGATCTGAAGCATGTCTTAGTCAAAAAGGTCCTCCAGTGTGGACAGCGATGGCACGCTTTGAGAAAACACTCTTGTTATAGACCTACCTGGAGTCCGAGCCCCAGTGCATGGCGTAGATCTTGGCGAGGTGACCGCGGAGCGTACGTCTCGTTCGCATCTGAATACGACCCACGGGATCCAACCCCGCAGTTATCTGAGCAAATGTAACCAAAAAAAATGTAATTCTGATCCTGATTAAGTTACTTGAGAAACAATCTGGCAGCGATCAGATAGTGTGGACATCATTAGTGACGGTGGAACAGATTTACTGTCACATGTTTTATATTTTACCACTTGACCTCTCACCTGTGTCAGGGTTGAATCTCCACATGCTTTCCTGGCATCCTAATCAAATCAAATGAGGGACAGGAGAAAAAAAAAAAAACCCATGACACAACAAGTATGAATTATTTTTGGGTTCAAGTTTGCAACTGTACATTAATTGCTTTCCACTCACTCTGATCTGGTTCCTCAGCTGCTCGGCCTCCTGACGAAGCTGCTCCAGCTCGCTCATTTTGAACTGATCCGGGCCGTCACCTGTTGGTCGGAGCACAGTTTTAACTGTCCGATTTACACAGATCATCTGAAATGTAGTAAAATGCTTTGCGATGTACATTATGAAACCTTGCTGAGATCACTTGTTCATAATCCAGTAATCCAGGGTCAGCTTTCATCAAAAATGGATCAATTAGGCAAAATTATTTACTTAGAACACAGTTTGACCCTGATTTATCAGGATAAATAATAAATTATAAGCACCAATTTTAATCCGGAAGGTTTACTGAACGCACCGTGAGGAAAAGACCTTGTAATCTGGTCGTCGCTGTGCAACACGGCCGGTTTAACTGAGGATAATAATCTGTAATAACTAAGCTGCTATGGAGCAGCCGGTGGATATTGACTTAACGCCGCCTTTAAAGCTGCGGACACAGGTTGGTCAAACTTCACACTGATGCTCCTGGTCTTCATTTGCGTTCGTGAGGAGATTTAGACCTCTTCACGGCGAGCACGCATACAGTACGCATGGCAAAGGAAGCGCAATTAGCTACAGTAGGCCAGCGCTCCCTGGAGGGACCTGCGACCAGATGGATCACACGGCACTAATGGAAGCCAAAAGGGCTGCGGCGTGGGCCTTATTCTCCTGGCACAGCTGCTCATTTAGCCAATGAGGAGAAGAAAAGCTGAGGGTGGGAGGGGTGTGGATGGGTCCAGCCAGATGCTCTGGGTGCACGTGAGCGTCAAGCCGAAAGACAAGTGAGCGGCGTTCACGTTGAAATCATGTCAGCTTCTGCCGAAGAGAAAAGGGAGGCCCGTTTCACTCAGACTCCACCTGCAGCTTCTCTGTGGCCTGACAGCAAAGGAGAGGCTCCATCACTCCTGAGATAAAAAGAATAATTCACTCACACTCGGTCCAAATTGAAAGCAAAGACTATACAGCCCGACAAGAGGGAACCTCCCATCCCGTTCAAGGCAGAAAACACTTGCGTTACAGACGGATCCTGACAGATGAGAACCAAAACTGAGCCTGGCTTGACAAAAGTGTGATTAACCATCTGGCAAAGGAAATAAAGAGTAACGCAGGAAGCAAAACCATCCATCCAGTCGTCAGTTAACCGAACATTCAGGTGACTGTGGGAGGAATCCAAGCACATGGAGAACATGCACCTCCACACCTAAAATCTTGCCCTGTATTTGAAACCCATACGTTTCTCACTGTGAGAGCTAACCACTGCTCCACAGCGGATCACCAGCTCAGTGACTATCATCAGCTCTTGTGTTTGCAACTAAAGTAAGTTCGATTCACCAATCAACCTCAGGCACATGTTTCTGGACTGTAGGAGGAAGCTGTAACATGGCTCAGTGCTCTCAGAGGAAGAACATGCAAATTGAGCACAGAAAGGCGCAGCTCAGACTGAAATCCGGGTGTGAACCACTACAGAGATGGGAGAGAAAACATGACAGTTACAGCTCCTTCAATTCACACACCGAACATGTTGAGAATGCACAAACTGGAACACGCATGCGCGAATCTAAACACAATTTGAGATACGCACATACAAATGTGAGTATGCACAATTCCAAGAGAAAACATAAATCCAATTACGCACGCCCACAGCATGCTGCTACTATATAACACACACTCGCCAGCCAGTGAGTCCACGGTTTATAATACAGGGAGGGGGGGGGGGGGGCAGAGATTTGAGTGGGTGGCCCCACCCCTTCGGATGCACATCTGATGTGGACCTACACCGCGGCATGGCTCCATCTGCGCCCCGACCGGAGCGGAGCGCACAGCCCGCTGCGTGTGCGCCTGCAGGAGGAAACCTTCATGTCAGAGGATGTGCAGCGGCTGTGTGCATGTGTAGGCCTGAAATAACATCCGCAGCACAAAAAAAAAAAAAAAAAAAAAAAAAAAAAAACGCGTGGACGAGATAACTCGAGCGCACTACACAAGAGGTTTTCTTTTATTCCACCGGCTGCCGCATATTTATTTCTATTTTTTTAAGAAAAAAATCCAGCTCTGAATGATAAGAGGGGGCTGGCCCCGCTAATGCGAGCTACATCACATATTGATCAGCACAGTCATGAAGGCCTTGACCACATCTCGTCTCCCACACTGCGCTCCCGGAACGCGCCTCGCAGCCGCAGTGAATGTGGCGAAACCTGGAGAAAAGGCGGCACGGCATCAGCCCGGCCTGCCGCTGCTGCCGGGGAGAGAAAGGGTGGCTACCTGTTAATTCTCACGACGATCTGGATGGTTTTTTTCCCCCCTGACGTTCAAAAAAAAAAAAAAAGAAAAAAAAAGAAAAGAAAAAAAAAACTGAACTGAAAGCAAACGGTCCACAGAAATCCCGTGGAGGGTTTCACTAAATGTCCTTTTCGCGCATTCAAATGGAAGTTGGGAGGAAATCCACTCAAAGTTCTGTGTGTCACGACCAGGCTCAAATCCGTCAGTAAACAGGCAAAAGGTGGAGGAGGAGGAGGGCTACACACATTTCCATTTCTCTGCTGTACTGGAGCCTCCTGGAAAAGGATGAAATCAGCCCGCTGCTGCGCTCTCGCTGTCCTCTACCTCTCCCAAAACGCGTCTCCTCGCTTTTTCACGCCCGGCAAGTTAACAGAACCATCTTTGTCCGGCAGACACGGCTCGGCCCCAGCAGCTCCGTCCCCGGCCCGCATCAAGGATCGTCCATTAAACACCGTTCAGCCCGTTTTACTCCGAGTCTTCGTGACGTGATCCTCGTTTCCTTCCTCTCGGTGGTTTCCTCCTCCTCCTCCTCCTCCTCCTCCTCCTCCTCCTCCTCCTCCGACACTTCATCAGGACGGCCGCCTCCGAGCGGCCGACAAATCACTCAGTAAAATCTGCAAAGTGCACCATGCAGAAGGAGAGTGGCATGATGGAAATACAGCTTTCATGGAGGATTCCCCTCTGGTGTAACAACAGCAGGCCCTCTTGAGCAGTTTCACACTGTTCCTGTTCTGTTTTTGGTTTTTTTTTTTCTTTATTCAGAGAGAGTGTGTGTGCAGGGGATCACGCGCTGTGCGCTCGCAGGAGGATCCTCAAATCCGAGTATGAACCATGCTTCACCGCACCCATCTCTTAAATACCAGTAAATCTAGGTTTCGCAGAATCTCTCTCTTTAGGAAATTTAGCCACATTCACGGACCAACAACGAACACCTACAAAGAGCACTAAATTCCACTCACTCTATATATCACCACTCAGTGAGCATCCAGGGAGTGAGAATCAAGAAGCAAAAAGGTGAAATATGATATCCCACTGTCAGTAAAAAGTGAAAGTGTTAAAGTGTTTGCTGCGACCTCACAGCAAAATACAGCTGGGTTATTTCTGTGAGACGTTTGCATGTTCTCCTTCTGCATGCCTCAAATCACTAGTCTCCAATGCAGAACATCTTTGTCAGATTAACTGGAGACACTGAATGGTATAAATGTATGTTGCTGGAAGGATTCTGGGTTGGATTATACGAGGGGCTGCCCTGTCCTTGACCCGGTGTCAGCTGGGATTAATTCAAGATAAGATTTAACCTAACCTTGATAAAACAGCTAAGTCTACCCCCTTCGTTTTGTCATTGAGGGCCACAGGCAGTCATTTCAATTTATGATTTTAAACTTGAGTTTTTATGATTTCTATAACATTTCTACAGGATTTTGAACCTAAGTCCAGTAAACTAACAGTTTTAAGATTTCAACAAAGCAGTCATTTGGGAGGATTATTTTTAGTGTGTGGATGATTAGCTGCGGTGAATATCCCTGGTTCAAGTCTGGATGTCGGTGCACCTCTGTATGGAGGTTGCATGTACATTCGTGCATGTATGCGTGTGTATGTCTGTGCATGTGTGTGGGCTCTTAGGGCACAGAAAGAAGCAACCCGGGGAGGCTGACCATCTCAATGAGAATACGATGGAATCCATTTATCTACAGGCCACTCTGTGTCACTTTGTGCCAGTGGTTCTGAAGAATTATAGTAAAGTATCTCTAAAAAGTATAAAAAGTCTACTTTTCCTGACATCATTTCCACCTTCAGAAATGGCATGAACATAACTGTAAAATGCTTGTGGATCTGGACCTTTATTCTGGTTGACACTTTTGAACTTCAAAAGTGACAAGAAGAGGAACTCATTTCACCACTGTGATCTTTGAAGGTCCTCAAACAGGGAAGACATGGGAATGACGATGGCTCAAGAAGAGGTCCACAAGCATCTGTGATGTTTGCCTCTGGTAGCCTGTCCAGAGCACCCTGCCCTCACACACTGTCAGCCTGTGATGCTGACTTTGATATACACCCATAAACATCTTCCCATTTACATATCAATCCTGGTATTATTGTAATCTCTGTTTCCCTGGAAGAGAGTGAATGTAAACTGCAAATGGTGAGCCCTGCTGCACTGTAGTTAACATATTTTAATATTTTTCTTCTCTTCAGTTTGAAGCCCTGCACCTTTCAGACTGAAAGCTCTGCCATGCTGATCCTGTCAGTGTTTATTGAAGTTATCTTTGTCCCACAGCGACCCCTGCAGGACGGAAACTGAAATCCACCTCACGACTACAGTCAGTTGAAGTTTACATCTGGATGTGCACACAGCTCGTGCACGCGCTGGTTCTTGTGATGCATGCATGGCTTAATCTGCAACACTTGTGTACTTAGGTGGAGTTTACCCGTAAACGCACCCACGCGTCACGTTTAACTGGTTTGCACGTTGGGGGCGTGGCTACTTTTTTGACAAGCGGTACCTTTGCTCATTGCTCATATATTTGCGGCGTTTCGGCCCTCCTCCTCGCCGGTCACATGGGCCGCCCGCCCGCCTCTGCTCTCCCGTGACACTTTTGAACAAATAACAGTAACCGGGGGAGCGAGGCGTGCCATGGCTGAGGTGTTGTTGTCCGGCAGGACGTCTCCCACGGCAGCATCCACGTCTCGGGGCAGTCCAGCCCAGCTGTCCGCCGCCCCCGCGCCGGCCCGCTGCAGCGGGACTCTTTAAAGCGAGCCCCGGCTGGTAGCAGGAAGTGGAGGAACCGAGGAGAGGTAAGCTCAGCTCGGCTCGGCTCAGCTCAGATGCGGCGGTGCTCGGCGCTCCAAACCCCGGGGGAGAGCAGGCGTGAGAGGGCGGGCGCGTCCCGGCGCCAACATCCTGGATGTTGCACTTGGGAGTGTTTTTACGGCTCGGTCCGGGGTGGAGAAACACGCCTAAACGCACCTCGTTCACACCGAGACATGTTTTATTTACACGCGCTGTCAGACTTCAAACACGCCGAAGTTTTGGTGACGCAGCCGCGTCACCCTCACGCGACGTATATGTGACGGAAGCGGTGATTTATTTTAAAGTCCGTGTTTGCAAAGGGAGGTCTGCGGACCCAAAGAGGGACTTCGGAAGAGCATCCCAGCGAGTGTCAGCGTGAAGAACAATACAGGAACTGAGCCTCTGCTGAACTGATACAGATCAGTGTGTTCTGAACTTCCCTGTTAAAAGTCATGAGAAAGTCCACTGACTGGAGGGTTTGATGATTTATCCGACATCTACTAAATACTTGAACAATTAACAATTATTCAGTGAGATCATGCCTTCAGATTCATGACTAATCAATTAAGAGGGACCGAGCTGCAAACACAGTGAAAATCTTAAGTTGGGGACACAATGTGAAATCCTGTGAGTGGACATGAAACTGATAAATATTGATCATGTGTACTATACAGTGCTTAGGTCTTAAGCTGGTGTGTGGGAATAGTTTTATTCGTAAATTGTAAAGAGAAAGCGGGGGGAAAACCAGTATTTGTTGTCAGGATGGATACTTTTTAAATTCTATTCCTACAATCAAATTCTTATTTGCTTATACAATTTGTCAAGGTCATGTGTGTTTTACTCTCAAGTGTAAAATCCCATATCATCATCCCTCTTCTAAGTGATCCATATAATGGTCAGATCTATTTCCTCCTTGTCATTTTTGTCAATAAAAACTTGCATTTCTTCTTTACAGTGAATGTTGCTCTTAATAGACACTGTGTGTCTGTTTGGAGTTGTTTTCCCCTGCTGCTATGACAGGATGGACAACAGTCCAGAATTTAAAGAGCTCTCATTAAATGTTTTTAAAAGACACATTTAATGTTATTTGCTCAAACAAATTTGTCAAGGGTTCATAAATCTCTGTGTCATTTGTTGGCTAATCTGCTGATTGGTTTCCAGTTTTTAATTTTAATAATGCAACTTTTAAAACAACAGTGTCACATCTGAGCACAGCGTCCTATGGTTTCTATTTTTGCATCAGAAATGAAAGCTGATGTCAAGATGCTTGATGACTGATTGCTTGAGGTCTGACAGTCGGATGAGTGGCAAAATCTACATAGAAAATAATCAGTGAGTGGCTGTAACCTGAAAACAACTCGGAGGTTGTGCTCCATGTTTAAACTTGTTCTGTTAAGTAAAACCTTTCGTCGTGCGACTATTGTAGCTGACCAAACAGGTCATGTAGAAAGTTTCATTTGTGCCTGTGATGAAAACTGTTCTTGAAGAAAAAACAATCTATAAAGGCAATCACTCAACAATGGAGGCCGCTGGAGAGGCATGCTGCTCAGCTGAGACGTTTGCTCTCTAGTTTGAGTTCCGTGCAAAAACAGACAAGCAACTGTGAATCAGCTGACTGCAAATACCAACCTGGGGTGTGATCATGACCTTTAATTAAAAAAAGAAGCGGGTCAAACACAGACAGAAGCTGGAAATCGTGTCTGTCAATCACTGTCTGGTGTAATATCTCAATTTTTTTTTTTTTAATGAATTGTCTTATGTAATGTAATGTAATGGCTTTAGAGCCAGATAATTTCAGTGGCTAAAAAGTCGTACAACTGTTTCAAGTAAATAAATTATGAGACTTCAAGTCCTCATAAGAGAGTGCAGAACATGTGCCGCTGTGCACGTGATGTCCCTGTTTTCAGGAAGCACTAGAATTGGTGATAGCAATATCACTGTGGTTTTAGAAACTGGGGTTTCGCCACGTATGCGCACTTTTTTAGACGTTACTTTTAAATTGACGTCTTGGTTGCCACTTTTGCTGCGCTGCCCAGTTCATCCCACCCACTCACTGCTGAACTGATGAAACTTAATCCATATCGTTCATTTCACTGGTCATAATGTTATGGCTGATGCGTACGTCTCTCTTTCACAGTGCTAACAAAAGAATCCGAGGCTCCCCTCAGCAGCCATGTCGAACGAACGCACCCCTCTGATCACCTCGGGGGTGTGCGGTCTGACTGTGACCGCCGTGGCGTGCGGCGCGGCAGCAGACCACACCCCGGAGCCCCCCCCCGACTCGGCAAGCCCAGCCCCGCCCCGGAAGCTGAACACCTTCTTCGGAGTGATGGTGCCGACCGTCCTCTCCATGTTCAGCATCGTGCTGTTTCTGAGAACAGGTCTGTGTGCGAGAGCTGCTGCTCCGGAGTGTGAACTCTCTCTCTCTCTCTCTCTCTTTCTCTGACATAAACTGAGTCATTGTGCTGTGGTGACTAACAGCCATGTGATGTCTCTTTGCAGGGTTCGTGGTTGGTCATGCAGGGCTCGTGCAGGGTCTCTTGATGGTGATCGTAGCGTACACCATCATATCTCTGACAATACTGTCCATCTGTGCCATTTCCACCAACGGGGCCATACAGGGCGGAGGCGCCTACTGTATCCTTGCAGACTGAACCAGTAGTTTTGAAAATGTGTGATCTGTGTGAAGGCTGAGTAATCCCTCCAGAAGTTTCAAGTGGGTTCATTCAAACATCAGCCCCTAACCAGGTTTAACCAGACATGATAAGTCGATCTTTGGGTCCCGAGTTTGGAGGAAGCATTGGTTTGATGTTCTTCCTGGCCAAAGTGTGTGCGTGTGGAGAGTACGTTCTCGGTCTGGTGGAGGCCATACTTGATGTTTTTGGGTCAGATCCTGGTAGGTTTAGCTCTTCTTTTTTTTTTTTTTAATTCTCTTGCTTTCTCGTGATCTGTTGAGCCACCTCGTGATCACATGTCTCATCCATGACTCTTTTCCCTCTGTTTTAGAGTCTTCTGTGTCTGAGGGCGTGCACGTGCTTCCTCAGGGTTACTGGTACACGGTGCTGTACTCCTCGGTGATCCTTCTGCTGTGTCTGCTCGTGTGTTTGGTGGGCTCGCACATCTACTCCCGCACCGCCTTCGCCATCCTGCTGGTGGTCACCGTGTCCCTGCTGTCCGTCGTCATCAGCACGGTGGCCGTCAAGCCTCTGGACTTCGTCATCACCCACCAGGGGC
The DNA here is from genome assembly GCF_902148845.1 of Salarias fasciatus. Classification (NCBI taxonomy): domain Eukaryota; kingdom Metazoa; phylum Chordata; class Actinopteri; order Blenniiformes; family Blenniidae; genus Salarias; species Salarias fasciatus. Next base: position 10,394,694 of record NC_043754.1, read on the forward strand.
CTGGCAACCAGACGCTGCGCTACAACGCCAGCTACACGGGTTTCAATGCAACCACACTGAGGAACAATTTGGGCTGTGAGTGTCGAGAAAATGCAGAATGGATACCAGGAAGGACGTACATTTCTATTTACAACCAAAGCTACTCAACTCTTGTATATGTCAAAGTGCTCACTGTTCTTTTTTTCTCTCCAGCTGGTTACTCTCTGGACTACAGCACCAACTCGGTCATGTCCTTTGCCACGGTGTTTGCCGTCATGTTCACCAGCTGCACTGGGATCATGGCCGGAGCCAACATGTCAGGTTAGAGCTCTCACGTTTCACCTCTCGAGGCACTGCAGATGCCGTGGCAGAGCTATCTTTATATTAATAATTTTGTAGTATTGCTTACTATTTCCTCTTTCTGTACTACTTAAAGGGGAAGTTTCAAAGTTTTTTTTTTCTTTTTTACTTTTCAGTTCCTTGTGTTGAGAGTTCATTCAAAATGTTAAAAAGGTTTTGTGCATTTTTTCTTTTACACCACCACACCTCTTGATATTTGTTTTTTTTTTTTTTTCTCCTCTCTCAAGGGGAGCTGCAGACTCCCAGTATTTCCATTCCTAAAGGCACCATCGTAGCCGTCTTTTACACCTTCACCGTCTACGTCCTTCTTTTCATCTTGGTCAGCGCCACCTGTGAACGGTCAGCACAGAAACGTATTCTTGATATGAACATCTGTTTTAAATTTTGGGTGAAATAACACTCATCAGTAAAGCTGTTAATCCTGACATGTAGCATCAAAGATTAAAATATTTTAGATCCGGTGTTTCTTTCACTGTTCGCAGATATTATTGATAGCGCTTTGTGTTTCTTGCAGGACTCTGCTGATTCAGGATTATGGCTTCTTCCAGCGGATCAACATCTGGCCGCCGTTCGTCACCATTGGGATCTGCTGTGCCTCGCTGTCCGCTGCCATGTGCGCCATGATCGGCGCTTCCCGCATCCTCCACGCCCTGGCAGTGGATCACCTCTTTGGTAGGGCTCAGTTGTTTTCACCGGGCCTTCTCTGGACGCAGGATAACAGACGTCTTGTTTTCCCCGCAGGTTTGCCGCTTGCGCCCGCCGCCGTCACGTCCAAGTCGGGGAATCCGTGGGTGTCGGTGTTGTACACCTGGGGTCTGGCGCAGGTGAGCCCCTGCAGCAGGTTGCAGTGATGCGTCCGTTTGGTCTGCAGCTGGTCTCCTGACCTGTGCTCTGCGGTGTGTTCGTGTGTGCGTTTCAGTGTGTGGTGTTTGCCGGGCAGCTGAACTCCGTAGCGAGTCTGGTGACCGTTTTCTACCTGCTTGCCTACGCCGCCGTGGACCTGGCCTGTTTGGCCCTGGAGTGGGCGTCGGCGCCAAATTTCAGGTGATAAAAGAAGAACGACGATGATGGAAATAAAATCAGCCATCGGTGTAGATTTTCTGAGCTCTGTCAGCAGTAATGAAAGGTTTTTCAAAGGAAATGGAGTGAAAGTGAGATGAAAAATAGTTATTTTAAACTGGATGTGAGCAGAATGACTGATAATATTTGGTTTTCAAATATGACACTGGGCTGCTTCCTTACATTTTATATTTTTTAAGTTAAGATACTGTTTAAACTCGTTTGGACAAAAGGAGTTCAGTTTTTTTTCCAAATGTCATTACTTTAGTTCTTCAGTGATAAAATACAATTGGCTGCCCAGTCAGTCTTGAAACAAATGTTACTGCAGGGTCGGTAATTTCAGGGTTTAATTTATGACCCTTAACATTCCCGGATGTCTTTATTCCTCTGTTGTTGACTTTCAGTGGCAAAGTGAAAGGATGTGACCAGGAAGCAGGGAAAACTCAAGATAAAATAAAGGAAACACTGCTCAGGGTCTCTCAGTTCATGAACTATGTGATAGTAGTGTAGTTTATTGGTTTGTCAGTATTTTTATTCTGATATTTTCCAACTCTTTTGACTCAATTTGCCAATACTGATATTTATATCTGGATTTGATTTCATTGAGGGGTAAAGACACTTAAGTTCGAATGGTCCACTGAAAACTGCACAAGTAAAATTCTTCTAATTGCACAATGTCACAAGGCAAATCAACCTCAGATTTGTTTAAAATAACCGTGTTGTTTATTTTTTGTCAAACAACTGCAGGATTCATCATATCCAAAGAAGCTTTATTCGCTTCTTGTCAATTATCAGTCAAGTCAGCCAGTGGTTTGGGTCTGGTGTGGCAAATTTGCCAGAAAGCATCGAGTATATTAAAGTGTGTCATGCAGTTAAGATATTTATTTTAAGCTCATTACATTATTTAATTTAATTGCAGATCACTGGTCCATATTGTTCTGTATTTTCTGGGTAACAGTGTTACTCGTGGCCGTTCTCGGGTTTTTCTCGTCTCCAGCAGCCTCACTGCTTTGTCTCTCTGTGCTTTTCCCCAGGCCGACCTTCCAGCTCTTCTCCTGGCACACCTGCCTGCTGGGGATCCTCAGCTGCCTGGTCATGATGTTCGTCATTAACCCCGTGTACTCCTCGGGCAGCATCGTCCTCCTGCTGCTGCTGCTGCTCTTCCTCCACTACCGATCGCCCACCAGCAGCTGGGGCTACATCAGCCAGGCGCTCATTTTCCACCAGGTATCGAGACGCAGTCCACAGACAAGCCCAGCGAACGTAACGTCCGTCAGCAGTGCCGTTTTCTTCTGTCCGCAGGTGCGCAAGTACCTGCTGATGCTGGACGTGAGGAAAGACCACGTCAAGTTCTGGCGGCCGCAGGTGCTGCTGATGGTGGCCAACCCGCGCTCGTCCTGCCAGCTCATCCTGTTTGTGAACCAGCTGAAGAAGGGCGGACTGTATGTGCTGGGTCACGTGCAGCTAGGAGATCTGGGTAATTCTCACAGGGTGGTCTGCTGTGGCCATCTGCAGCTAATGGGATTAATCTTATCTTTAGATCATTTTCCATCGAGGCCTGAAACTAGACTCTCTTCAAAATGACCCCGTTAAGGTCCCACCTCCATCTACTGCGGGCAATATGAAGTTATGAAACATAGCAAAGACTCAAATTAAAAAGGGTCAACACCTCCTCCCAGAGCATTAAGTTCAAATATGTAATCATCTGACTGCAACTGTTTGGCTGGATTGTAGCTGTTATGAATCTACATGTCGACATGATGATCTTTCAGTCGTGGACCAAACAGTAATCATTATTATTGCATCCCAGCTCTGACGGTTCAGTTTCCAGGCCGCTCCTTCAGTACCACCATGTGAAGTTTGGCCCTGGTGGCTTTCACTTTCCATCTGCTGCTGCCTGTGCATTATTGATAGGAGACTTTGTTTTTATCCTCAGACACAGAGAAGGTTATCCAGTCATCTGTAAGTAATATCAGACACATCTAGCCTGGTTTAGAGAGCATATTCTCTCCCAACTGTAAGGCTATACTTTAGGCTGGTTGGTGTGATGAACCGTAATGATCCTTAAAGATACACAAACATGATCTGGTGCTCTTTCAACGCTGAGGCAGTCTCCCTCTTGTGGTCAGTTCGATGTATTGCAGTTGAGGTGACAACATGCGTTTACTGTAGCAGCAGAACTGTGACTGGGAAAGCTTTGACTCACCTCTACTGGAATAATTTCAGCTCATGTTGCATGCCGTTTTACCCTTATAGCTAATTACACTTAAGAAGGAGAAGTTTGGACTACTTTTACATGAGCTGACAGATGTTGTGGCTATTTTCTGCCACACAGATGTTCAACGTTCTCACAAACACAAAGTACAATTCTTTAAATGATTGACCCTGCTGCTCAACAGCTCCACTCAAAAAGCTTTTTTTTTTTTTTAATTTTTTCCTCCCTCACTAAAATTATTCCCACCATCTGCCATGTGTTCCTCCTATTTCAGAGATGACTTGAAACTATTAAATTTTTCATCCAGTTTTATTCAGAGCCACCTCATTCCTCCGTACATTTAAATCAAGCACAGAGGAGAAAAAAAAACAATTCAACCCAAGTGGACATAAATTAAATGAGGATAAATATATTAATCGTACCTTTTATCTGAATGACAATACTCTTTTTCTGCCATGTGGTTCACCTGAAGTGCTCCAGTTTCCCAGCGTTGCTGCAGTGGACTGCGCCGTCCTGTGGTATCAGTATTTGTGTCCCTGTGCTGCAGACTCCCTGCCGTCGGACCCGGTCCAGCAGCAGTATAACTTCTGGCTGAGCCTGGTGGATAAGCTGGGGGTGAAGGCCTTCGTGGACCTGACGCTGTCTCCCTCAGTCAGGCAGGGAACACAGCATCTGCTGCGGATCACGGGCCTCGGTGAGCGCTTCGCTTTCTCACATTTTGCATTAATTCGATATATATATTGTTATTATATTCTTATATATGCACATGATGGAGCTTGTCTTTTTTTTTTTTTTTTGTCTCTCACCACCAGGTGGCATGAAGCCCAACACACTGATCTTAGGATTTTATGACAGCTGCACTCCTGAGGACTTCTTCCTGCAGGACACGGCGTTCTGTGACTCATCGTTAAAAAAAGCCAGCGAGGATGAATATAACTTTGGGGTGGATCTGCCCTCTTTGCAGGCCCACTTCCCCCCCGTCCGACACGTGGAGAGTCCCCGCTGGCTCACGCCGGAGGAGTACGTGGGGATCATCTCTGACGCCATTAAAATGAACAAGAACGTGTGCCTGGGAAGATACTTCTTCCAGCTGCAGGGGGAAGACAAAGTCAGCGCGGTGGACGGGTCGGAGCGGACGATCGACGTGTGGCCTCTCAACCTGCTGCAGCCGGGCAGCCGCGACTACGAGGACGTGTGCAGCCTCTTCCTGCTGCAGATGGCCTGCGTGCTCAACATGTCCAGCAAGTGGCGCCACGCCAAGATGAGAATCTTCCTCAACGTGGAGACGGAGTCCAGCGACCAGGGCTGGGTGGTGAACGAGGAGACGTTCCGAGAGCTGCTGAAGAAGCTGCGGATCCGGGCCTCCATCAAGATCGTGCCGTGGGACTCGGTGGTGGAGCACCACGACGCGACCCGGCCGGCGGAGGGGGACGCCGCCGGGGCGGCGCCGGCTCTGTCCGAGGACTTCCTGTCCGCGGTGAACTGCATGCTGACGGAGAACAGCTCCCAGGCGGCCGTCCGCTTCCTGTATCTGCCCCGGCCTCCGGCCCTCCACAGCCAGGCGCAGCAGTACCTGGCCCAGCTGGAGGCCGTGACCAGCGGCTTGGGGCCGACGCTCCTGATTCACGGCGTCACCCCGGTCACATGCACCGACCTCTGAGCGTATGCCGTCAGCCGCTCCCTCCACCTTGTGTCATCTGATGCTACGCAAGCACCACAATTATCTTTTGTGTTTATGTAGAATCAAATGAATGCTGAGGTACAGTATTTTTTTGATTTCTCTTGCTGCAGTTTTTTTTTGTTTGTTTTTTGCTCTTTTACTGACACCGTTCTGTGCCACTTTGAGTTTTGTGCAGTTGAACAGGATACTTGAACTTACTTGGTGTTTAAGCTAAGAAGTGCTTCAACAGATTAGAGTCGGACTTTACGCCAGCGTTACCTCTTTTTGTGCTGCATCTTTTGGTTAACCTTTCACCTCAGTGGAAATGGGTCAAGCAACTGCACAGCTTAGGGCATTGAGCACAAAGATGTAAAAACGTCTACCTGTGGTTTCGGGGTTTGGGGTGATGTGCACCAAAGAAAAGTGAATTTTCTCCTTCGTGTTCTAGTGTCATAATTGTTCTTTTTCATGTGTTGGTATGCTTCACTGCTTGCTCTTCTTTTTTTTTTTTCTTCTCTCACATTTGTGCTGGTTGCTGGACCAAGACAAGAGACTTTATGTTTATGACCTGATTTGAGTACAAATATTTCATTGTTGTGCACTTACACAAACATTTGTTTGTTTTTTTTGCTGTTAACTGCGTCTTTCAGTTCTACATAAAGGGAGCTGTTTTGCAGATTTGAGCTCAGTGATGAGCATCCTGCACTGCAGTAGCTTGTGTTAATTAAAAGAGAACTACACTGAGGTTTTTTTTTTTATGTTTGTTATGTAACACAGACTGTGTAGATGCACCAGACAAGTTAATGTAGCAAACCCAGAGGTACCAGATATATTACTGTGAGCATGCAGAATCTGTTTCAGAGAATGTCGGAACTAACACAGGAACACCAGTCTCATTTTGGATTGTGTTTTCGATTATGCACCTCCTGCGTACCGCAACCCCAATCTAGATCCAGAAAATATACAGTTATGGATGAACTGATGTATGACGACAATATCACTGCGCTGTTCTGTTTTCTTTGTCGTTTTTGAATAATGTTGTTGAAAACACATGAAGGCCTATAAGGCAACACTTGGATCCCTTTCAGACCAGTTGAAAGGTGCGGGGTTTGACATGATCCCCACTATTTACAAGCTTTGTTCAGGTAATCGGGATGTATTTGATTGATTTTGGGTCCTGAAAATAATGGCTAAATGGATTTTATGGAGCATTACAGGATGCAAATGTCACTGCAGGTCACGTTCGCACTCCACAGCTGCTTGTTAGAGGGTTCAATATACTGAATGCCACATGTCCTGTTATTATCTCTAAAGCTGTTACACTCTTACAATCCTGTATTAAAAAAAAAGGACATCACATTAATAAAACGATTGTGCTGATTCATCTGTCAACTGTTGATAACAAACACCAAAAAGAGAAATTAATGTCAACTGTCGAGGTCACTTTTGTTAATCTGAACTGGAATAAAAACCAATATATGACGATTCACTTTTTTTTTTTTCTTAAGTTTAATGTTAAAAGCATGCGTGTACACAAATGTTCACATTCAAGAGTTTTTGCATGATTCACAAACAGCTCCAACAAACATTGTATCGATAATGTCGGCAAAAATCTTCTCAAGTCGCAAAATCCCCAGTTTTCGGTGTGCGTGTTGTCAAAATGTCACTCTCACAGTCTGGATTTTTTTTGCTGGCACTTAAACTACAACTACACAGTTACTTTTGTTGTTTCATCTGATGGAACAAACTGACGCCGCCCATCTGATAAAGACAAACATTCATGTCATTCATACTTAAAGTAGGCTGAGCATGTTTCCTGACAGCCCCTCCTTTTCCACTGACGCTTCTCCTCTCTTTATTTCAGCTGTTCTACAAACTTCGAGTTTATCTGTTTCTTGACAAAGTAAGTCGACAAGCGAAGCCAGTCCGGCAGGAACAATGCGAGAGCCACGTTCTGCAGGGAGAGTTGGGAAAAGGGAGACGTTAGAATATCTCAGAGGAGGGTTTTTGCTCAGATCATCGTCTGCCACGTCTTCTGACCTGCAGCGCGTGTGACAGGCAGCCGTTGGTGTAGCTGGACTGACCCACGGTGTTCAGGGCCTCGCGGGCGAAGGCTGAGGCGCTCTTCACACAGCAGTTGACCTTTATGTTGTGGGTCATGTTGGTGGACACCAAGGAGGGGGCCACGCACTGTGGAAACATCAGCTGAGGTTAAACAGCTGGGGCTGCAGCGGGTTGTTTTTGTTCAACAAATGTACATTTCGTGAAAAATCTGCCCGATGCAAGCCCATACAGGTATGTGTCAGTTACATAAGATAAAAGGTCAAACGCTCTGTTGAAGTAAATATGACCTTTAAGTCTTTAGGTGGCTAGTCCTTTAGTAAACTTTGGTAAGCTCTGAACACTGTGTGGGTCAGTTGTTGTAATAATTTGACGTTAGAGGAAGATGCTCCGTGACTTTGATGATCTGGATGTTCATGTTTCTTGAAATAACAAACTAAGTTGGATGAAATATGGAAAATGTCTAATTAAATTTCATGTGTTTTTTTTGTTTTTTTTACCTCTTATTGGTTTTTTTCAACCAAACTTGACTTGTGACCACTGACACTGATTCAGATTAAAAAAAAAAATCCTGTAATTTATTTACAATTACTTCAATTTTTAAAGCTTATAATTCAAGTATTTGGATTCATAGTTACATTTTCTAAATCAAAACCAGGGTTGTCAGAGAGCGCAGAAAATCCCTCCAATAATAACAGAGGAGCATGAATTGACGCTCAGAAACCAATAATGTAATTACAGACAATAAATAATGATTTTATCCATTTCAATGTAATAAAGTCAATAACTTAATAACTTCACAAGATAATCAACAGTGTCAACGTCAATAGCGTTGATGTTAAGGAATTTTTAAATGTCACTTCAATACTGTGAAAACATCAATAATTACAAATACTAATTAATTACATTGTGGCGTTCCTCAAGGCTCCATCCTTGGACCTCTTTCATTTTTCATCTACACGCTGCCTCTGGTTCAGATCATGGAACGTTACAGCATCTATCATATTTATGCAGACGATACGCAGCGCTATATGTTAGTTTCAGTGAATGGCCACGGCCCTTTCTACCTGCTGAGTGAATGCATAAATTAATGACTGGATGTGTTAGAATCTTCTACAACTTAACCGGGAGGAAAAAAAACAAACATATTTATGTTTATGTTATTGTAATGGAATGTTTCTGTGTCTCCTGTCTGTTTGTCTTGGTTATCACTTCCACGTTTACACTTCTCCGAGCGTCAGAGTGCTTTATACTCTACCTGAATAGTGACTCCTTTTGACTTGTACTCAGCTTGCAGACACCGAGAGAAAAATATCACAAAGGCCTGAAATGAAGACAAAGAAGCTCACATCACAAAAGACGCATGGGCCGTCGGCCTGACAGACGGTGAGCATCGGGAGGTCGTGTGTCGGGCTGTGAATGTGCGAGAGTGATCTGAAACGTAGAAAGTACCTTCGTGGCGGAATAAAGACTCAGCAAAGGCTGTGGGCGCACACCAGTTATAGATGAGAGATTAATGATCAACCCTGTTTTTCTGGGGATCAAAACAGAGACAGATATCTACATTTATCATATGGTTTCTTTCTCTTATCGCCACTTTGAAAGTTGCTGCATGTGCCATGTGTACCTTGCAACCATGTCTGGAAGAACCAGTCTGGTCATCTGAGGTAAACAGAGAGAAGAGATTATCCACCACTTTCTTTAAACAAAGTGTAAAAAAACAGCAAATATATATTCTTTAGTTCAAACTATTAAAACTAGTCTAACCTGGGTGACAGACATCATGTTGCAGTTCAAAACCTGAGTGATTCTCTGTTTGGGACACAGAGGAGAAAAAAAAAAAAAACATGATGAGAGATCAGAGACAAACATGACCTAAAATGACCTGAACCAGTAACAATACATCAACCGTTAAGTTGATAAGACAACAATCACCTTTGCTGCATCTGGTCCACAATCCAGAAAATAGGCAAAGTGCTCGTTGTACATCATTCCCACGTTGTTGACTTCATCATGGAGACACAAAACAGGAAGAAATGTCAAAAAGCTAATTTTGTGGGTTCACATATGACTCTGTTACTGAAAAGTATTTTTGTTCAGCTACAGTCAGCCTTTTGATGAGATAATTTAGCAGTTGAATTCTCTGGAAAAGTGTCATAAAACTGTCTGTACATAACAAAAATAACACATGAATCGATTTTCAAACCCTGTCATCCCTAAAGTCATTTCAGTCATCCGTAACTTATTACGTTTCAACCAAACTCATGCTTATACAACAAAAACTGAGGAAGAATATGTTCTGATTAGCTTTGTGAGGTGGTGCCGCACCCTCTGCTCTTTGAAAACATCGGAATTAACTCTTAAACATGTAGATGTACCAAAAGAAGGAGCTATATTGTTTTAGGCCAAATGCCAACTTCGAGGAATTGTGCAATATTCCCGACAGTGAGACTGAATCACCTCCTCCACACAGCTCCTCTGGTCTTTTGATTCTCACATCAAAGATAATGAAACACACACGGTCCTTTGTATATGTTCTAAAACACATTGTCCCATTACCCAGAATTCCAATCTCCAGGTCTCGCAGTGCATCCGCTATGGCAGGGTAGATGCTGTCCCCTTCTGCGAAGTCCGCTTGGATGATACGAGTCTTTCGTCCAAACTTATTCTCTAATAAGAGACAAAGAATAGTGTGAGTTCCGCTGAAACACGGCGGCTGAACACCTTCACGGCTTCTTCACTCGACTCACCGATCTCTTTGGCCACTCTCTGAAGCTTGAGATCGGATCTGCTTACCAAAACAACATCCAGACCTCTCCGTGCCAGCTGGAAGGAGACATGTTGACAAACAGGTTTTGTGACAGCCACAATCAAAGTTTATTCTGCGCGGGGCGAAATCTGACACTCTCGGCCTGAAACAGGTCAAATCTGGACATGGAGTACTCAGAGGTCTCGCTGTCGGGGGATGTACTCGCCTCTTCAGCGTACGCTTTACCGATACCAGATGTGGCGCCGGTGACAACTGCAGGAAAAAAACCAACACACACAGATTATAGATGAAACAAGTTACGGTCAGAGATGAAAACATCTCCACACTTGATCCATCATCGGGGGACGGCAGGAGAACCTTTCATGCAATGAACACTTTATAGAGTAAAGAACCAGATGTGGTCCTATCCAGCTGTTTCTTGTTTCCTGAAAACTTGCCATTACAAGTTGTTAACGGTAACGGGGCACATCGCATTTCTGATTGAAAACTATTTTTCGCTTCTGGTAACATTTAGTGATCAGGATGGAACAACAGGAATGCGAAAGCTTTTCTAAGAATCCCAGAGAGAGATTTAAAGGCCTATAAAAGTGTTAACGATGCTTCGCCCTGTAAAAGCACAATACAAGCATACCGCTCCTCCGGAAGATTTTGATCCGGTTATTGAGGGCTTTAATTAATTTAAGCCGGTTACAGAAATGATGCCAAAACTTGTATTTTCTTCTCCCGAATGAAAAATCAGCCCCTAGTTTTGTGTTTTGTGATTTCGGATCAGCAGCACTGTGCGAGTTATTTAAAACCATTAAAAGAAAAGCCACTAATTACTTTGCTACCTGACCAGTTGACAAATCATTAATGCAGCTGCAGTGTTGGAACTGTATGTGCCAGTTTGATGAGGTGAGCCGCCCAATAAATTCAGCTGACGTTACATCAGTTGGTTATGTAAACCGAGTTACTTTTTAAAAAGTCCGGTATGCAGTCAGAGAAAGAGACACAATTTTGGGTACTGATGCAAAAACTTGGCTTAACCGTTTCTCTTGTAATGAATGAATGAATGAATGAATAACGACAGCAAAAGCTTAAAGTACAGCAGACAGAGCTTAGAAATACAAGCCAACATTTTTTAGGACTCAAACACATCACAGCTTTGGCTGAATATAACATTGCGCAACAAGCGAGACAGCAGCTTCACAACAGTTTTCATGAATGGCAGAAGTAACGCGCTCATAAAAATTTGCTGTATTGTATTGACATCATTCATTTAATATCAGTTGCTAAAGCATCACTGCCAGAGTTTATAATAATGTTGTTCCCAAAACTGCTAATCACTTACATTTTTACAGTTTTAACACAGTGACCACATGCTGTATATGTTGATTCGTTGAAACTGTCCACTTTGCAGGAAATCTTCAAAAGTAATAATAAGAATTTTCAAATCGACTGATTTATAAATGCAAACAAGGTCAGAGATAATTGTGAAATGTGTCTTTTTGGAGATGAACTCCGCTCCTCTCTGTAGATCTACAGAAAGGAGTGGTGTGCAGCTCCACACAGAAGTTATTAGTAAAGCAAACAGTCAGAGGGAAAAAGACACACACACACACACACACACACACACACAAAGTTAACACAAATAAGAGAACAGGATTTTAGAGAACATCATGCTGCTCCTCACTCTACCTGCCCATTTTCCATAGGTCCTCAGATCCACCTGCCAGTGCTCTGATAGAATGAACTCGCTGTACAAACACCAACATTTCCATAAGAGTCTCAGCAGGCAGAAAGAGACAGTGAAGCCCCCAACAGTGGCCAGCAGATCATGAAGTGACATCTCGCTGCAGGGCTTCTGGCTAGAGAGGGTTTCCTCGTCGCAGCACACACAGAAATATGCCAAAGGTGTTCACCCAACATTTTATACTACAGGAACTCAAAAAACCCTTTCAGGCACTAAGCTCCTCCCACGTTGCTCCACCCCTGACTGTGTGCTGCTGTTGTGAGGGTGACAGGCAATAAACATTGCTCAGTACAAAGAGATTTATGAGAATCTGCTCAAAAGCCACAGAATGGAAAGGTAAACGGTGTAAATTAAAGCTGCCGATGCAGGCATAAAGACACGCTTAAAAATCTTGCTCTGAATCTTGTTCAGTCGAGTCCCTCCTGTTGGATAAACTTCCTTTTCTTCAACTGTGTGCAGACCTGTCCAGACAAGAAACTCAAGATGAATTCCTGCTTCAGTCCAGTGACGAGTCACCAGAGGTCACGCAGTGAAATAACCTGTCCTAATTCTGAGGGGAGCTCCCTCATCTAATCTCGAAAGCCCAAAACAAAGCTTTGAGTCATCGAGCGGCTGCACCAAAGATAAGGAGCAGTGCTGCAGGCGTGCATGTGTGACAAGTGATAAGTTTCTGATGCAGTCACAATCTGGACAGTTCTCGTGTCAGCAGAAACAGTCCTGCCCATCTGTGTTAAAATTCCTCATCTGGACACTGATAAAGAGCAGAAACCGTCGATTGAATATCAGAGCGATAGTCCACAAGTGGCACACACACACACGTGATCCAAGTGATGAGACGGAGCTGCTTATCATGGGGAGGATAGAGATTTTTCTGTTTATCCGATAAGTCACTGTGTTTTTAGAGCTGAATCAATGAGCTCAGCTGCTCTCTTGTTGTGAAACAATCATGATCTTTCATTTCATTTCCTTATTCTGAACACTACAATGAATCAGTGAGGAATAGAAATCAACATTCTTCTTACGATGCTGCTTAAAATAATGCCAATATTTGTGTCATTGTAACTTGCATCATGGGGTTTTTCTGGTTTTTTAGGCCAGATAACCATCCTGACGCAATCGTCATTCCAACTCAGAGCTCCTCAAACTAAAGGTCAACACTTAACCTGATGTCGTTATTCATTACTTTGTATTACCATCTGTATTTTATTATTTGTTTTGTTATTATTTCACTGGTCTGATGCAATTAAGAGCTGCTAATGGGCAGCTTGTTTCAATGAATAAAAAAAATAACTAATGGTGTTGAACATTAATATATTCATATGAAAATATATCAGGAGGCAACAAATGAACCAGAGATTTTTTTTTTTTTTTTTTTGGTGTTTGAGAGAATCTGCAAATACTCGAAAGACATTCCAAAGAAATGATGTGTAATGCCAAAGCAAACCAGCCTGAAGAGCAATTATTTACTGGCACCGAGTCTGCAACAGGATCTTGGAGCCTCCCATTTCCAACGATGGCGGAAGGCAGGAACCAAGAACAAAAGGAGCATGATCCTGGAGGAAGTAGGGAAGCTGCAAAAAGAAGGACGAAGATCAAAGAAGATCTATGGAGATTACGGTCTTTCCGTATCTCCTTCCTATTGCAGTCCGTGTATGACACATCTCCAGCTCCAGAAAAGCCTACACAAATGGGTCGTGAGAGAGGAGAGGGGGTAGAGGGGCGGTGTGACGCATATCCTGTCAGGGTGTAAAATAGCACTCGCCATACGGGGGGTACAGGTGACGCCATGGCGAGAGGCGCCCGGGACACTGACACTCTGGAGAGATGCATGAAATGTGATCGGAAGAAAAACGACAAATCTCTCACAGCGCTGCAGGCTGGAGAGGATGGAAAGCACGGCTGACCCCAGAGGAGGTCAGCTGTAGGGGGTTCCCTCCCCCAGAATCAGGGAAGCAGAGAAAGAGCCTCTTGTTGGTTTTGGAACAGGAGAGAGGAGCTAAGCTGGAAGCCAGGAGATTTGGACCTGATGATCAGCGGATACCGCCTGACAGCATCTTTTGTAATGCTATGTGACAAGCAGTGCTTATGTATGGGTTTTGCATTGTAAAGTGGCTCTGGGTTTAAAAACAGTGTGATTTCACTTGTGATGGAAATTTTGGGTGTAGCTGTCCTTGTATTGTAATGCGACTTTAAGTAGACCTAAAGTCCTTGGCAGATGGCCCCCCTGGCCTTCTGACACTAAGCAGACCCACAGGGGGGGGGTTCTTTCTTGTTTGTCCTGTTATATGTTAAACAGATGTGCCTGCCCCTGACCGGGTGTAATCTCCAGAAGGTATCTGTGGTTTGTGTGCTATTCTTCTAAGATGCATCGCCAGCCACAGGGGGCTGAAGTGGGCTGGGGTGTTGGGGTTTCTGTTCCTTTATCCCTTCATATGTTAAATATATGTCTCCTCCTGACTGAGTGCAGCCTCTAAGTTTTTCCCCATTGGTTTGGCTCATTTCTTCAGACCGAAATTACTTTTTCAAAACTCCAATTATCATTTGGCAAAACGGTCTTTCAGCTCAGCTCAACACCACAGTTCACTTGCAAAAGCTCATATCTCTCCCAAAACTGTTCACTCGTGTTTCAAAGTGACATGTCATTCAGTCAGTGCCACCGAAATGCAAAGATCCTTCTCTCTCTCTCTCTCTCTTTTGGCTCCTTTCTCAAGACACACCGGAATCTCAATTCTCTTGGTTTCCTTGTCAAAAGCAACCTGGACGGTTCAGCAAAACCACATGGTCCACCTGTCAGAGATCAGATGTCTTCCAAAACAGTTCAGTCAGGTGGCAAAACATTTCTTTCTCAAACAAATGGTCAATGCCCTCAAAATGCTTTGTCCTTTTGACACTGTGTGAGCACTACAAGTCGAAATGTTTAGAAGTTTTGACATTAAGGGCAGAGGAATATTGAAACATCCCTCATCTACCTTTCTGTCTGCATCCAATCCTTCATTCACAATGGTTCCTGTGATAGTTTTTTTCTTCATTTTTTTGGGTTGTTTAGCTAACAGAATACATATTGTATAAGAAAATGAAGAAAAAAAAAAGCATTTTACAGTAAGAAGAACCTTCAAGGAAGCTGTTAGAATTTTTAGTCGCACACAAAGTAACTTCCATCCATCGGAGTTCAATATACTGTAAAATAAACACAAAGAAACAAAAATTAAAGGGAAATTGTATGTAGCCCACAGTGCTGTAAATGAAGCTGGGGTTTCACAGCTCACTTCTTCACTGGCCCCCTCCTCACCCCCCTCACCCCCCTCACCCCCCTCACTGTCCTCCTCACTCTCATGCAAACAGACTCATGTCTGGTATTCGCGTATTGAAGTGTGTTATCGGCTATTTTTGACAGTTGAGCAGATGATTTTGCAGGTGGTGACTGACACAATGAAATGATGCCGATATGTTTTGGAGAGAACAACCACTGCACATCCATATAATATAACCTTTTTTACTTCTACATCCAAAACTCTTCAAAGAAATGTAATGAGTTGAAGCAACACAGTGGTGAACATTCACCTGTTACCTATTTGAATACATTCTTCAGTCTTACATCCACCCACATTTCTTGAACAGCCAATAAGCGGGTAGAGAGAGGAGAAATGTTATGTAAGAAGACAAGGATGATCAATAGATAAGCTTTTCCACAGGAGATAGGAGAAGTATTTGGATGATTTTACATGTTGGAGCAGGGGTCAAACATGTGGCCGATAGGCCACAACTGACCTGCAAGATGGTGTAGCGAAGTGTAAAAGTAACAAAGACCGTAATTAAATACGTTTTAATAACAGCAGCTGTTTGTCTCTTGTTGGTTCACAGATTAGTGAGAATATCAGACATCATCTGAACTCAGAACTGAACAGGAAAGGGCTTCGCATTAAAGAAGGAAAAATGACAGGACTGAACTGGTGATTTAAAGGGCTTTTTGTTGTAATTTTACTGGTCTGGTGCAAGTGACGGCCTATAGCATGCACCACCAGGGGGCGCTCCATCACACCGACTGGACAGCTGGATGTGGCTGTTGGGCAGAGAATCCCTGACTCCATGTGGAAACCTGCTCTGCTGCAGCTGCTCCATAACTAGTGGTAAAATGAACACGTTCGTTATTGTGTCATTTATGTCTACAGTTCATAATGTTGCATGTTGTGAAAGTAAAATAATATATATAAAGGTTTTTTTTAAATTTTTTTGTTCTGTTATAAGTTGTTATACGCTTTAATTTCTCCTCTATATGCAGATTGCTACCAGGAACACGCAGCTTCATGCTGACTCCAGAGTTTACAGCAGAGATGGAGAGGCCTCCTGTTGACTCACAGATTTTAAATAACAACCACTCAGACACCTTTCAGGGACGTTTCCCAGCTCTGCTCTTCAGCTCGGACTCCGAGGTCCTGGAAAAGCCGGGTGATGTCAGTGTGGGAGGCTGCCAGATGAATTCACCTGCTCGATTAAGTCGGGTCACACAGGAGGCAAATGTCTAAGCTTTTTCGTTGCTCCTCCCTCAGTCCTTTCCGAGTATTTACTTAAGGGAGTACATTTAATTCCAAGACCGACGTCCTTATAAACTGTCAAACAGCAGATTTGCCAGCCATGTGACTGAGTACATGCCAGTGTCACGGCGCCAGGTTTACCCAGACCTTTAAGGCATTTTCACTGGCAGGCTGACTTTACTGACGAAGTAACTCAGATGTCTTAATTACAGAACTGCCGATATGTGTATGAGAGGATTTGTGTTTGAGGGTACAAACTCTCACCCCAAAGCTTTTCTTTTGAACTTCAGGTGTAGTGTTAGCCGGCGCATTAGGAGATGCTGATGCCCTCCTGTCAGCGCTGTGATGTGCTGCGGCCTGTGCAGTAGGCCAAGCTGATTCCTCCCTCGACTGGCCCTGCTGTGTGTCTGACCTTGCTTCAGAGTGATCTCTGTCAGTGCCGTTAGCCATGTCACTAAGAGGCTTGCAGGCACCGGATCAGTTTAGCACAGCCTCACCTGACTAATCTGATTACTTCAGCGAGGACGCTATCAATGTGCAGGGAAGGATGAAGAAGAACAAACATATCCTGACACTTTTATATGTATGAGAAAACCTTGATATCCGTTGAGTCAGAAATGTGATTTGAGGGCATCTTTGTTTTTAACCTTTTTTTTTTTCTTTTCTTTTGATGTCGTTTCTTAAAAGCCTCATCTCTCTTCTCGCAGAGGCTTAATTTCCAGCTGTAGTACTGCGGTGAACTGTGCATGCTGCCAGGTCAAAAGAGCAACAGCAGACTTCCAGTGGCTTACCACAGATAACAGACAAGATATTTTCGGCCCTCTGCACAGCTCACACAGATCTTTTGGATGTATTAGCATCGCTCCGACATCTGTGTTAGGTGATTGGTTGACTCTTGACCTGTGATTACTGTCGGGGGGGGGGGGGGGGGGGGGGGGGGGCAGGAAGCCTCAAATAATGCAAACAGGAGAAAAGTAGCCTTCACGGCGATTGTTAATTGAAATGGTTAAATGGCAGCAGGAAGCAGTAGTTTCACTGGTATGAGGACAGATTTGTTTGTTTTGCTTCGCTGCATTCCATGTAAGAAGCCTGGAGAGCCGCAGAGCCGTGAGTGGAGGTCTCTGAGGGATTTTGAGATGCAGCAGCAGGGTTATATGAGGCTGCAGGCACAAAGGCCTTTCCTTTAGCACTGCACTGGAGATGGAGGCGATCACATGCATAAGTTAGATTATCCATCAGTGATAAATGTGGTATGGTGGTGTACGCTTTACTTCTGAGACACACACACACACACACACGCACACACATTTATTTGGTTTGTTAGTAAGTTAGTTGCTTCGTCAGTTGTTTGACCTTTATTTTTGCAGACAGTTGCTTAAGATCAAATGATCTCAGTTACGAGGAAGGCCTGGCCAAAATGGCAGGAGGACAAACAAAGGATGATGGACGAACAAAAAAAAGAGAAGCTCCCAGAGAGAGGATGGGGGGATGGAGAGGGCAGGATGGAGCAGAGAAGGAGGTAACAGGGGATCCCAGGGAAGGAAATAAAGACAAGACCACAACACACTATCTATATGTCTGTCTGTCTGTCTGTCTGTCTATCTGTCTGTCTGTCTATCTGTCTGTCTGTCTGTCTGTCTGTCTGCCTGTCTGTCTGTCTGTATGGATGGATAGATGGGTGTCTGCCATATAAGTGCAGACCCTTCTATCCCATTATTCCAGCTAAGCTCATGAAAGCTTAGTTTTCTCACACAGGTGATCTCCCCTCTGCATGCAAAAAAGATGCAGAGAATGTGTTTCTACTTTCACCTTCGTTGTCAGCTCCCGCAGCCCTCCCTCCTCCTGCACACACTCTTTCCACACTAGTATGGATTAAAAGCTAAAGAGGGTTGAGAAGTCAAAGCTTGCCAGTCCTTCCCACTCTCCCCTACCTGATGCCTCTCCCCTGCTCTCTGCCAATCTATTTTTTACCAATCCAAACTCCAGATCAGGCTTGTGTCCTGTTGCTCGGTGGTTTGGGGTGGGTCCCAGTCCAAAACGGCGACAGTAGGAACTGAAGAAGACAAACCTGCTGGAAATGTAGAGGGGTTTTCATTTTGGATGGGGTCTTTTGGGAACTGGAATGTGAAAGGAGATGTTTTCATTTTTTATCTTCTAAGCTTCGAATGACATTTGGATTACTTATGGTATTTTTTCACAAAAAGAACCCTTCGGGAGCGGATCCTCTGACGTTCTTCAGTATTCTTAATCCACTTGGGAGTCTGGATGGTGCTACTCAGCGACAAGCTTCAACCCTGACATGGCTCCTATGTAGACTAACAACTCCAGGTCAGAATGTCTTTTTTTCCTATTTCATGTTTTCTATTTGTTTAAATGGTGTTTTCTCTCATGAGGGATCTTATTTTCGTAGCTCAGATAATTGTGTTGCTTGCACTGTTCATGTATATTTGCAGGAGGTTCTACTGATGAGACTACTGGAACATCAAGGATTGTCTGTCTTAGATTCACCACAGAAGCTACTTATTGTTCAATTTTATAACTTTTAAACAGAGTTGAATGGAACATTTGACCCATTTTTAGAGGCATATTACAGGAGGGATAGTCCGGGGTTCCTCTTAACCTATTAGCACCTGATAAGCCACTGTCAGTGTAAGTCACTTTAGGAAGCTTGTAACTTGCTGCTCACCTGATTTTCTTTCAGCTCACAGGACAAGCCGGGAAAACCTTTTCTATTTTACTTTGACCTGTTCAAATGCAATTTTTGAAACGCTGAAAGTTGCAGGAACTTATATCTGAGTCTTCATCCACACAGGCCCGTCAAATTCAGTCCATGAAAAAACTCTGCCTGTCTTGAAATGTCTTTTTCAGTTCTGAAGTTTCGATGATAATCGCAGATTCTTGCACACTTTTTTCAGTCATATTCACTTGATGGCAGGAGACACTTTCAGCATTTCTGCCATGGACAAAAGTTTCTTTATTAACCCTTGAAAACTGGCTTTTTTGTTGTTCTTATTGTCAGTGCTATTCATACAAACACAATAGTAGAATCATTTTTTTCAATAATTTGTCTGCAATTTATCAGCTGACCAGCATGACATCGAAAACTCTTCAGCAAATTTCCTCTCAAAATCACAATCGAATAGGAAAAACGGAAAAATGACTCAGTGACTGTGATCTCTGTGAAACTGTTAAAAGCTCAGACCTGGATAGGCCTCTGAGTCATGCTGCCATGCGTGGAACCACCTGCCTTTCTTTCAAGAAAATTTAACGCAGCTTATGCACTCGAATAAATGGGTTACACTGTCTTAACTGATCATTATTAATATTTGTGGGGTTTTTTTGTCCATCTTAGGTCACTGTTCATTTGCAATATTGTGACTTCTTAGCTTCAGCTGCTAGCTTTCATTCCTCCTCTGCAGGCAGGTGTTCAAGCCTCTTCTGTCTGTGCTGATACCTCTTAGGAGGGAGGTTGCTTTTTGAAAAAGTACACCTGAGGACAGACTTAACAGAGAAGCATCTGTCTGGTACAAACAAGGTTTTAAAAGATTTGAAGTGTTTGCCACAAAAGACCACAGATTGTGAATTCCCCAGGTTAGGTCACAACGTAAACGTCTTCTCAAAATTTATGAAAGCTGTTGTTTCAGTTTTATTGTATTCAGTCCATATTCCATTTACAATTTAAAATTCAAAAAAGTTCTCTGTCTTTTTCAAGGATCCTACTTCAGCAAATCCATGAAACTGTCCACTATCGTACAAGAAACCCTTTTTAATACGGAGACATTTCCAGCCGTTGATGCAAATTTAGAATTAGGATGATGGGGTTTGGCCAGGATACCAGGAATGACCGACAGAGAAGATCTCCAGAGATTGGCGTTAGAAAGTAGATACTAAGTCCAGATAGAGACATCAGGCCAGATTTAGCTCCACGTTACCTGGCATTCGATATAAACGCCATGGCCTTGGCTAATCAGCTTGTTACTCACACGTTATTAATTCTCTGAGGAAAAGCACAGCGAGTCTGGGCGCCCTGTCCTTGACAGGACAGATGGATGCTGATGAGATTCAACATCACACACTGTTCAGCAAAACAGCTCACTGAGATGTGAGTTCAGGTCAAGAACCATGTTTGTTTCTTCAGTTGGACCACATCACCGAAGAAATAAGCACAGTTCACATTAAAACCTTTTTCTCCAAATTGTCTAATTCATTGTTCTTGTTTTCTGGATGCAGTGATGGCTTGGGGTCACGTTGTTGACTGTCCAGCTTCCGACTAGAGGCCTGAAGAGTGCCAAAGGAGACAGTCCCTTTGAAGAAGACTCTGTCAATCCCATACAAATCACCATAAACTCTCCACTTGCCTTGCGCTTCTGAAGCTGCAGAATAGCTGTGTGAAAGAAATGGCAAGTCACAGAGACCCTCGTCTGCACAACCTCTCCTACCACCCGCGATGGGAGCACAGCTCGATAAAAGTGAAGAGAAAAAGACATATACGGACAGTAGCCAGAAGCAGTTTCAAAGGAAGTAGTCATTTTGAGTCATTATCAGCATCACCGTCGTCACGATTATTATCATCAAAACCACAGCTGCCATCATTACCTGTAAAACACACCAGGAGCTGGTGTAGGAGCTGGTTTCTTCTGCCCTTACTCATACTCTCACTATTTCCCTGTCATACCTGGGCAACCACTTTCAAGGTGGCCCTTGTTGGACCATGGACCTGTGACCTCTTATACTCCAAAGCCCTCCCTGACTTGGCTGCACGACTCGCCACCACTCGCATAAACAAGGATCCCTACCTCAACAAAGGCTACTGGTACGACTACACACTCATCAGCGAGGACTGCAAGGCATCTCGCGCCCTTGCTCGCTTTGCTGAGCTGGAGGGTTATGGTGCTGCTTTCCTCGGCCCAGCCAACCCGGGCTACTGCTCCTCAGCGGCTTTGTACACAAAAGAGTGGGATGCTGGGATTCTCTCCTGGGGCTGCCTCAAGCCTGACATCAAGAAAGGGGGGATGTACCCCACTTTCCTGAGACCGCTTCCACTGTCCTCCCATGTGCTTTTCACGGTGCTGAGATACTTTCGGTGGGCTCATGTGGCCATAATCTCAGAGGAGACGGACCTGTGGGAGGCCACGGGACAGGAGTTGGCCTCCTCACTGCGGGCCCTGGGCTTGCCTGTCACCCCTGTTGTCACAATGGAGACAAACAAGGACGGACCTCGCAGAGCTCTGACGAGAGTAAGAGAAACGGATCGGGTCAGAGGTGAGTCTCACTTGTGTAAGACCAAAAAAAAAAGGATTGGATAAAATAACAACTCTTCATTTCATCTGAATCTTTCATCTTGTTTTTCTACAGTGATCATCATGTGCATGCCGTCCGTCCTGATTGGTGGACAAGCACAGTACCAGCTTCTGACTACAGCCTTGGCCATGCGCATGATCGACCGCGGCTATGTCTTCATTCCCTACGACACACTTCTGTACTCACTACCCTACAAGGACGCCCCGTATTACATGCTGGGCAATGACACAAAGCTGCGCAAAGCCTACGACGGGGTCCTCACCATCACCATGGACTCTGGAGAACGCAACTTTTACGAGGCCTTCAAAGATGCTCAGGACAGCTATGAAATACGCAGCAGCACTCCACCAGAGCAGGTGAGGCTTTGATTAAGATGACAAACCAAACAAGAGTAAGAAAGCATGAATTTGAAAGCATTTTTGCTGTCTCCTCCATTAGGTCTCTCCGTTCTTTGGCACCATCTACAACATGCTGTACTACACAGCCATGGCAGCCGAGCAGGCCCGAGCGAACGGAGGCCGCTGGGTAACGGGTCAGATCCTGGGCAGCAGCGAGGGTGGCTTCGATTTTGAAGGATTCAATCAGCACCTGAGGGCTGGAAAGAACGGGGAAGGGATGCAGGCGAACTACGTGGTCCTGGACTACAGCGGCATGGGTCATTATCTCTACTCCACCCATGTTCTTCAGGCTACCCATACAGATGGAAAGACAGGGGGCCTGAAATATCTGGGCCGCTCGGTCCATTTTGCAGGCAGCACTCCTTACAAAGACTCCAGCTGCTGGTTTAGCCCCTACTTTGCCTGTACTGCAGGTGAGCAGGCTGCTGTGAGGGAAATTCATCTGTGTTGATGTAATGTATACTGCTTTTGTCAAACTCCTTTTGTCTTTGTGCTTTTCTCTTCTCTTCTCAAAGGCCTGGATTCAGTTACAACATTCTTTCTCTTCCTTGTGTTCATTTCTTTGACTGGATGCGGAGTGAACATCCTGATGCGTTTCAAGTAAGAAAAACAAAACGCTGAAAGGAAAAAAGATATGTTTGTGTAATATTCAGGTCATTATATGAATGTTTCTGATCCTCTATCTGTTCAGGAAAGGTGGAAGAGTAGGCCTTGGCTTCGGAGGCAGTGGTTCCAATGGTGGGTCTTCAAAAGTAGTCCTGACCCTGGATGACCTGGTCTTCATCAATACTCAAGTCAGCAAACGGGTCAGTTCTGAGTTGACTCTATAACCGGAGCTTGATGTTGTAGTTTTTTGTTTCTGCCTCCACCTCACAGTAAATTTGTGATATACCGAGGTCGTGTACATGTCTGCTGTAAGCTGACCTATCTTCTTTGTACTCTGTGTGTGTGAGCAGAAGCTAAATGATGAAAGTATGATGAAAAGCCAGGTGGATGTGAAGACGCCGCACCACTCCGTGTCTGGTCGCAGCTACTTGGCTTCCACACCGGACAGCTCCAATGTTGCTGTGTTTGAGGTGAGGTCAATCTGACACAAAACGTCCAATAACATTCTGTTGTTTGACGTTACTGTTGATTTCACAGATAGTTTCTGTGTTGTTTTCACTCTAGGGCGACTGGGTTTGGTTGAAGAAAAGTCCCAGTGGAAGTGTATCTGGTATCAACAGCAGCACAGAGTGCATCTTCGTCAAGGTGAATAAAATCCTACAGAAATGAGAGAAGAATATTTTTCATTTTATTTTCTCTTAGACTTTTTTTTTTCCTGAGTGGAAACTGATTACTGACAATGGAAACAAATTAATATTCACTGAGCCAAAATCAAAAGAACTGGCTCCATTAGAGCTGATTAGATAACTGTATCAAGCTGAGAGATTTTCCTGACGCAGCTTCAATGTTTCCAATGTCTTTTCTTCAGCTCAGAGACATGAGGCATGAGAATCTCAACCTCTTCCTGGGGATGTTCTTCGACTCCGGCATCTTTGGCATTGTGACCGAGCATTGCTCTCGAGGTAGCTTGGAGGATTTGCTCAACAATGAAGATGTACGTCTTGACTGGATGTTTAAGTCTTCCTTGTTAATGGATCTGATTCGGGTAAGGAAGATAAAATTTTGGGAATGTTTGTTTGATTTTTCCTACTTTCTATGTCGTTCTAATCACACAAACTTTTTTATAACAATCCATCATCAGGGGATGAAGTATCTGCATCATCGCGAAATCATCCACGGACGACTCAAGTCCCGTAACTGTGTGGTCGACGGGCGCTTTGTGCTGAAAGTGACAGACTATGGATTCAATGAAATAATGATTTCACAAAACATTGACTCTGACGAGGAGAAGCCCGAAGGTGAGTCCAAGTGTGAATTTGTTTGTGAGTTTGTCTTATTTCTAGAGTCATATTGACACAGTTTTTCCTATCTGAAGACTTGCTCTGGACGGCTCCTGAGATGCTGCGAAGCTCATCTCTGAGGAGGAGGGGCACGTTCCCCGGTGATGTCTACAGCTTTGCGATCGTCACGCAGGAGGTCATCTCTCGCTCTGCGCCTTTCTGCATGCTGGACATGCCTCCGAAGGGTGAGCGACACGGCACCTGTAGCCGTAAAAGATGACGACCACGAAACACTGCAAAGTATTCACATTGCACCGAAGTGAAACAATATTAGACATCATGCCTAAAACCTTCTGCCTCTTTTGACAGAGATTGTCGGCAAAATCAAAGAGCCTCCCCCCTTGTGTCGGCCCGTCGTATCTGTGGACCAGGCTCCGCTGGATGTGATACAGGTCATGAAGCAGGCATGGAGTGAAGAGCCAGACAAAAGGCCAACCTTTGAGGAAATATTCAAACAGGTAAAAACACTCATTATCATTACGCATCAAATTGTAGGTGGTTATGCAACGATCCCCGCTCACCTCCTTGTGTTTGATAGTTTAAGAGCATCACTAAAGGGAAAAAGACCAACATCATCGACTCCATGCTGCGGATGTTGGAGCAGTACTCCTCCAACCTGGAGGATCTGATCAGGGAGAGGACGGAGGAGCTGGAAGTGGAAAGACAGAAGACGGATGCCCTCGTGGCCCAGATGTTGCCCAAGTGAGTGTCTGATGAGGATGGTGAGCAGTGGAAGTCCTGTGTGTGTGTGTGTGTGTGTGTGTGTGTGTGTGTGTGTGTGTGTGTGTGTGTGTCTGCCTGCAAGCACAAACACAACTTCTGTCCCACATTAGACTGAAAATATTGTCTTTTGATCTCATGGAGGTCAAAAGTTCAGCATTTGTCTGCTCCCTAAAGTTCAGCAGCTGTGGAAATGTTTCATACTCAAGCAACAAGATGCATGTGCACACACAAAAAATTCTTTTAATTTTTTTTGCTTATTTCAAAGATTCACTTTTTTTTCCCTTACGTAACTCCATGTAACGAAATCTGAAATAGAAAAAAACCCAGCTACATGAAATTAATCAGCACTGCTTGACTGGATTTTCATCCCTGTAATTTATAACTTTCTGTTTATTCTGGAGGGCAAGGCCACTGAAACTGTAACTGATGTATAGGTATCTCTGAAAATGTCAGTAGATGTGACGGGTTCGCTGCTTGTCTTTGCTCATGAAACATGGTGTGACTTCTCAGACTACTTTAGCTGGATAGACGTCATAATCAGAACTTTTCTTCTACTAATCAAACATTGTTTGAGCAATCTATGCTCTAAATGTCACTGGGATCATTTCTTATCTCAGTACGAGGCAATGCAGTCATAAATGAGCTGAGGGCTTTAGAAAACTCAGTCACTTTTTTTTTCTTAAAACTAATTGGAGAAAAGAGTCACTTCTTCATGGCCTAAATCGGTTGCAGATGTTGCTTTCAGTTACTTGAGTTGTTGTAGTGGCCAGTTTTTTTTTTGTATTTTTTTTTTGTCATCATCTCAAAGTGTCATTGTGTTTGTCTTTCAGGTCCGTGGCTCAGGCGCTGAAGACCGGCAAGCCCGTGAAACCAGAGCATTTCAGCGAGGTCACGCTTTACTTTAGCGATATTGTGGGTTTCACCACTATTTCAGCTCTGAGTGAGCCCATCGAGGTGGTCGACCTGCTCAATGACCTCTACACACTCTTTGATGCTATCATTGGGCTGCACGATGTCTACAAGGTGAGTGTCGGCACATTTTAGACCTATCAACTCAGAAAAGCTTCATCAAATGCCCTTCATCTGCTTGTTGCTTTGTTTTTGACCTTACTGTTAGGATTAACATTTTTTTCAACATCTCAAGTCCGTTATAGCCTATTTATTATTTATTATGTTTTTTTTCAAACCATGAACAATGTTTCCACATATCAACATTAATCAAAATTTAGAGGGAAGAACTCTAAATAACTGTAAAACTATAATGTTTTTTAAAATACTGAAAGTTTTGCTGAATCCTGGAACCCGGTTATAATCGTCTCTCTGTTACTTTGTAATTGTAAATGTTTCTTCTGAATTCTCAGTGTGTCTAATACAGGCATATTCATTCATTTATGTGCAAGTTGTGACAGTTATTCATCATGTAAAGGATTTTCTGTTATATTCTTATTACATTTCCATACCACACTTGTTAGCTGAGCGTGAATCAGCTGCTGTGACAGTTCTATAACTACGGTCATGCAGAATGCACAGATCTCTGTTTCTTTGGTACTCAGGTGGAGACCATTGGAGACGCCTACATGGTCGCCTCGGGAGTCCCCACCAGAAACGGCTGCCGCCACGCCGCGGAGATGGCCAACATGTCTCTGGACATTCTCCACTGCATCGGCACCTTCAAGATGAGGCACATGCCTGAGCTCAAAGTTAGGATTCGCATTGGCCTGCACTCTGGTGAGTAAGACGTGCACCGTTTCTTTGCTGTTGATGGCGAATGTTGAATTTTCACTGTAATGAACACAAAAGTGTAAAGGACATCCGAAGTTTATTTCACAGTTGATAAAAGTTAATTTGTTGTAGAGGGGAGAAAAAGGAGTACAGGAGACCAAGCTGATGAAGCAAGGATGTATTTTTACCTCCCTTATCCTTGTCTGGAACTTATTCCTGGAATGGTGAAACACTATCCACTTAGAGCGCCGTCATCCAATTAACTCACGTCATACTTTGGATTCCCAGAGAACACTTTTCTGTGAACTTCGTTGTGCGTGATTGAAGGATTCCGACCGTTTGATGATATGTGCAGAGATTAGGTTGCCCCCCTGGAAAGAGGGTCATCAAAAAGTGACCACAAAGCCTTTCAGTTTTCATGATTTTTGTACAGACGGGTGAAAATTTCATACGGAATGATTTACAAGCCATGACTGACAGAAACAACCTGTGTGTGTGTGGTTTGTGTGTGTGTGTGTGTGTTTTACAGGCCCAGTTGTAGCAGGAGTAGTGGGCCTCACGATGCCTAGGTACTGCCTGTTTGGAGACACTGTAAACACAGCATCTCGAATGGAGTCCACAGGGTTGCGTGAGTATCTCATCAGTCGTCGCATGAAACAAGAAGAGTTTTTCTTTTTTCCTTCTTCTTCCTCTTCTTCCTGTCCGTCTTCCTCTTTTTTTTTAATTGGCACGGCTGGATGGACAGGTGTATGGCAGTTTGTGTGCATGCTGCTTGAGGCTAAACAGGGCTTTAAAGAGAGCAGTCCTCACTAATCCTTTAAGAGTCTCAGCAGAATTAGAGGGCAATTTGAAGTTACAGAATATATTCCGTCAATTACTAGCCTCAGTTACCCTCTGCACGATGCATGCATTTAAAACCGCTGAAAATCACAGTGCACTGCAGTATGGTAGAATCTTGTGATTAAAAATAAATATCTTCCACATGTTTAAGCTCCTCTGATGGTCTCACCGTAATAAAGGCAAAAAAAAAATAACTGTTCAATGCTCTTTGTTTAGTCAGATGCGCCACATCTAAAACAGCTACTGTGCACTCAGGCATGATTACTTTGCATTTTCATTATAAAAAAGGCAAAGCAGTGAGGTGTAATCTACTGCCACCATGTGGCTGAACAGCAAAGTGACAGGCTTAGCTCTGAGTGGTCTCTCGGGTGCACTAGGTTCAGGGATCAGGACAGAAGCTGCTTTTATGAACCAAAGGTGACACTTTCCCTGTGTCTGCACAGCTTACAGAATCCATGTCAACCAAAGCACAGTTGATGTCCTCAACGATATGAAGTTAGGATACAAAATTCAAGTCAGAGGCATGACAGAGTTGAAGGTAAGTCTTTTCTCTTTTTTTTCAGATAAATTCCAACCAAAACCTGCATACTATACACACATGAGATGTACTGTCCCACCTGGTTATCAACACCTTAAATTAATTCTTTTTTTTTTTTTTTTTTTTTTGTAATTTAAGGGTAAAGGAATTGAGAACACTTACTGGTTGGTGGGTAGAGATGATTTCAACAAGCCTCTGCCAATTCCTCCAGACCTTCAAGGGTAAGAGAATTACTCAGGTTTAGTTTTAGATTATTGGAGTTGAACTCAGTTTCTTCAAATCACCCAAACCAAACAGCTGTATTGTTGGGGTCTGGTCTGGTCCAATGTAAATGAAAACCTGCATTCTTTCCAACAGGGGAAGCAATCATGGCATCGCCTTAGAGGAGATCCCTGTTGATAGAAGACAAAAATTCCTGGATCGGCAGAAGAAGATGGGCTAGATGTGATCTGCCACGATGAAATTCATTCACGGGTGATATATTACACGCAGGGAACATGTGTGAATGAAGGGCTGAACATGCAACATCCAACAGCAACTATAATTGGAGCGACGCTCAAAATGAAATCCTCCACCAGTGACATGGGAATTCACACCTCTAAGATTTGTCAAAATGGTTTCTATACATCCCCCCCCCCCCCCCCCCCCCCCCCCCCCCACATATTAGAATTCTCTTTGTTTATTGTCTTAGCACTTCAGTGTTGCAGTAAAGCCGACCCATGGACGCTAATATGAGCCAAGCACAGACAAATGCATTTACTCAAGAATGGACAAAAACTGCTGCAAAAAATGTGTTGTTGCAGAAAACAGCCAGAAACTGTGGGTTTTGATAAAAGTGTCAATGAAATTGACTGGCATCATGAGAGATGCAGGTGTGCTTCATGTACTGTATGTAATAGTTCTGAATTTTGTTCATCTTAGAGCAATTGGTGAGATTTTATCAGGAGCGGAAGCTGTGACTGATCGAATATTCATTCCAGGAGAGACAACGTGAGACTCATTTTAGACTTCTTCTCTTTAATATCAGCAATAATTTTTTTCATTTTTACAGTCATTTCAGCTGGAGAGCACTGGATAGGTCAGGCAGATCGAGATCGCTAGTGAGGGATTTTGTTTTAGTAGTAATACTATTATGCATTCATAATGGATCAAGGTATGTCATACAAACACTCCAAATATGTCAACCAAAGAGTCTGACCAGTTTTGTTTTATACTTGTTTAATTTTTAAAAGTTTAGTTTTAAATCAAGCACATTTTCTTTTTGACTGCTGTGTCTTTGAACCCTTATTACATTACTGCAAAACATCTGTTTGAGTCCATCGGACTGAAACACCTGCTTTCCTTCTCATTTACCATTTCAGTGAAGAGCGAATTTAGCTTAGATTTTGTTTTATACCACTTCTATTTTTAAAGTACAGATTATAAAGTAAATAGGGGCCAAAATATCTGCAAAACTGGAAAAAAAAAATTTCAATGATCCCAATATTTACACATCATTCTTTCAAAGTGGTTTGACTGAATGGATGTTGCTCTTCAGAAGGCTGACTTGTGGTGAGCATCAGCAGTGTGATTCACCCCCTAATGATGTTACGATTTTACATATGCATTTTAATGACGCGTGCATTTCTTTGAAGATGTACGCCACATGCAAAAGACCCAAAGAATTCCAACAATGCACGTTCAGTATCGTCTCATTCGCAGTACATGTGGCCCATTACTGCAAACATGCGGCATGCATGAATGACTGTACTGTGTGTTGAGGAGGGTCCTAACGGGACGGCAGCAGGGAGACCTTATTTAATACAGTATGTATGTTCTGCTCTGATGCACAGACTCGTCGAGTCAATTGACTGAAATGATCATCTCCAATAATGTGCTTCAGCTGATTGAGCCTTTTTACGTGTATCGCCATCTTCAAGGGGAAAACGTTTGTCTGAGTTTTTCAGCCATTATCTTCTGTCTGGGCTCTCGAGGGCTGAAACAGCAGCAGCAGCTGAAGGTCCTCTGAGAATAAATGTTCACCTCCTATGCCCACCCTCACCCCCAAGGGATGCGAGTAATTTTGAAGCACATATGGGGGAAGCGTATGTCAAAAAAAAAAAAAAAGAAAAAAAAGAAAAAAGGGAGAATGAAGTCTTTTGAGTCACTCCTTTTTGGCTTGGGGATGTGTACAGATTGTAAATGTGTACATAGTTAGTTTGTCTGTGTGTCCTACAGGGTTAGGGATTTTTTTTTTCTGTGGGTTTTTGTGTGTGTGCTTGCGTTCCCTAAACCCCTGGCACAAAAGGAGATATCAACAAAACACAAGGGTTTAATCACAGTGCATTGTCAAAGCGAGCAACCACATTGTTCCTCACTCTCTGCTGGTTTGCTAATTGTCTGCTCGAGCACAGATACTGAAGCAGCAATAGGCAGACCGTTTCTGGGTGTGATTTTCCTCTGGAAAGTCCTTGGTCCTGCTGACCACTTCTAAACTTACACTAAATCGGTGTATGCACCTAAAAAAAGCAAAAACAAAAAAGAAAAAGAAAAAAAAAACAGCTTTGCATCTGATGTCTTGATTACTAGGTTGCTTGTGGTGTGCGCTCTCACACCATTAAATGTTTAGCAGCAGCGCTGGCTTTTCAAGCACGACTAACACACTGACGGGAGAGGACACGCAGGGTGCTGAATCAAGATGAACAACGTGGAATAGCGGTCTGAATGCTTCTTTTTTTGATGGGTATCTAAGAACAAAATGAGTAATTTCACTGTACGGGTAGGACCTACTGTTCATAGAGTTTTAATCAATTGCCAAATAGATAGATCTCATCAAAATTGAATGGACTGCATTGTTCATTTTGAAAGTGATCTCAATGTGTTTCTGTAAATAAATGATGGTTATAGTGAAAAAAAAAACCGTGTCTTTGTGTATTTGTCACACTCTCTATCCAGGAAAAAAAAAAAAAATCTCTGGGGACTCAGAGTGCACATCAGGGAATTTGTGGGTTCAGTTAAGGCCAAGAAAACTCATTGTAAATCACAAGTCAGCTGTTTAAATTAAATTCCATCCATCCACCGTTGATGCTGCTGTGTCCAAATTAGGGTCGTGTTCGGCTGCAGCTTATTTCAACTCTGAGTGTGTGAAAGGATTTATACTATGAACGGGAAGCACACCATGTTTAGGTTGGGACATTTTCATAAATAGATTCGATTGAGAAGGGATCTAAACAGAGGGAAGAGTGAGCTGAACATGAAGGTATTTTATAGTATCAGAAGAAGAAGAAACTGGGTGGAAGTCTTCGCTCGGTTCTTCATCGTAAGGCTCTGAGTCAAAGATGCTAACAAGCTTTGAGTTGGTTTTATGTACTTGGGCTGGTGTGACTCTGCTTTATTCTGTAGTGGAACAATCCAATGAAAATGTAAGGATGGCTTTACATAATGCAACTTCTGTGAAACACCATCACACATCCTAAACATACTGAAGTATTTATTTATATATTTATGGTGTTTAAGCGCTGATTTTGCTGAAATCCACCAAGATGGCGTTTTTAAGGTGACATTGCGAAATGATTAAAATGTTTTCGCATCCAAATCAGAACACAGGCACATCGTGCCTGCACTGCTACAGCAGGAATCATCCCTGAGGACAATGTCAGCTCAAATGCAGTTCTTCTCTCTGCCACTAACAGGGGTTGCCATGAGGACAATCTGATCACTTTGACAGGTTGCTATGCCAAACCTTTTTTGGCACTTTGGTGGTGCAATCACACCCCTCTGATTTAACCACAGACTGCATCATAGACACTGTGACAGACTCTTCTTTTCAGCATGCTTCATTGTGCATGATGATAAATGGGGTTGATATGAGATCTTCTTAAGTGGATATTCTCTGTGTGTGTGTTTCATAATGTCAGCAACTATAAAATCATAAAAAAGCATTTCAGTCCTTATTAAAAGACTGATCATTAGCACATTGTGTGCTCCAGACAATGCAGGTCTCATCCACAGGGTTTGTTGCTACAGACAGGTAGTCCTGTGAAACAACACGGCATTTCATTTAACATGCTGCAGGATATAGTCTTCCTCTAAGTGTATTTGAATTGTTCATGAAATGAATTACATTTACTAAATGGTATCACAACGCCAGCCCCGGATTTCTTGCCCCTGGATTTGGCAGAAAACAATTTGTTCACTACTAAATTACGTGACACAGTTTTTCTCCCCCCCTCAGACAAGTACTGCATGTTCCTGAATCCCCCAAAAAAAGCTTGCTCTGATCACCACGTGCTCAGTTTGCACGCATGGCTATTGTGCATTATTTCAAGTATGCATGCACTTAAAAACTGCATCCAGACGAACTGTAGTATCCCCATGATGTGGTGAGATACAGCTGCATAAACCTCTCAGACAGCATGTTCTGCAGTTGTTTTCCTCCTCTCTTTGTACAGTCAGCGCGCGCTGAAATCCTCCAGATTAAAAAAACAGCTCAATAAGAGAATGCAAAGTGTCCGATCGCCTGCATGATCACGAACCAAGTGTTCCCGAACTGAACACTGTGTTCCACCGCGCACCTCATCAGCCCTGAAGCCCCCCTGGCATTTGACTGGCACCTCCAAGCCGGTGCCAGTCTCCCAGAAGCCCCGTCAAGCGAGCCAGCGCGAGGCCGGAGGAGACCGGAAGCTCAGCACGCCGCCTTTCACAATAAGACAGGGTTTGTGACCTTGATGTGTGGACACTGCTGAGGTCAGGACAACATAACTGTTACTCAGGATGGGCTTTGGAAGGGAAATTCAATTTTAATAATTTGATTGGTTGTCATATTGTGTCAGAATGCAAGAAATGATGGGATATTCTCAGGTTTTTCCTATCCTATTTTTTTTTTTTTTTACATTTGTTTGATACATTGAAAATAAATAAATAAACAAAAAAGGTTGATATCTTACTATTTCAGAGCACTTGAACTGGCTTTCTTGAATCTCTGCATGACGTCTATTTCAAGATGCACAGTGTTGGAATATTAAACACTGCACACAGTGAAAATACCCACCGATTCATTCATCTTCTATGCCGCTCATATCCTGTCCTGATCCCAGCTGACAATGAGCATGAGCAGGATACACCCTGGACAAGGCACCAGTCCATTAAAGGGCAAAGACAGCCACACACACTCACACTCACACTTAAAGGAAATGTAGGCTCACCAGTTAATCTCAGAAAACTGGAGCGCTGGAGGAAACCCACACAGACACAGGGAGGACATGCAAACTCCACAAACAAATCCCAGGCTGGTATTTAAACCAATGACCTTCTTGTTGTACGGTGAGAATATATCATGTTCAATTCCAGGCCTTTCAGTCCAAGGTTGTTATTTTTTAATTTTATTATTTCTTTCCCAGGACCAGGGCTTCATTAAAAATATTAGCTTTACAATAGAAAACAACTATACAAATGTGTGAAATGTGGATGGTTATGAATATTTGAAAGAAACACTCTATAATCCGACAGAATGACATTAACTTATGAGAATCACATTGAGAGCGAGCGTCCTTCTTTTATTTTGGAGGTCCCCACCGGAAGCCGCGCTGTCCTCGCGTGCAGCCTGACAGCGGAGCCTCAGACGGGCTGTGGGCACCCTCAGACAGGTGGAGGAAACGTCCTCGAGCAGCTGAACCGCACCGCGCTCGGACCGGAGGACTGGGCTGGGCTGCGCGGCGGCGGAGGCTGTGCACGCTCCGTGCGCGGCGGACCCCCCCCCCCCCACCCCCCTCCCCCTGCAGCTGCAGCAGCTGGATTCACAACATGAGACCACATCCAAAACATGCCGCGGCCGCCGCTTTCCCCATCCTGAGCCGTCGCACACACGCTGGACACTTGAATGTGGACGCGGGGAGGAAGACGAGGGATGTAGCCGCAATGGATAAATGAGGAGCCGCACATGGACTTGAGCTTTTCCCTCTGTAGATTCCGGTGTGAGAAGATTCGCCCTCCCTGTTCTTGGCCATGGAGAACCAGGCAGTCGAGCCGCAGAACTATGAAGATGTACAGAAGAGCGGCTATCTCCGCAAGCATAAATCAATGCACCGGCGCTTCTTCGTGCTGAGGGCGGCCTCGGAGCACGGTCCCGCTCGGCTGGAGTATTACGAGAACGAGAAGAAATTCCGCAGTAAATCACCTGTGCCCAAGAAAGTCCTGAACCTGGAGACTTGCTTCAACATCAACAAGCGCGCAGATTCCAAGAACAAGCACATGATCGTCCTCTACACCCGCAGCGAGAGCTTTGCCATCGCAGCAGACAGCGAGGAGATCCAGAACGAGTGGTACCAAGCCATGTTGGACCTCCAGTGCAACTGTAAGACACGAGGAGTGGGATGCAGTTCCCGCTGTCTGTCTCCGCATCGGGCCCATCCTGCCCGAGGCTGTTTGTTCTCCACACACTATTTGGCTCAGCCATTTCTGA
Source organism: Salarias fasciatus (assembly GCF_902148845.1). Classification (NCBI taxonomy): domain Eukaryota; kingdom Metazoa; phylum Chordata; class Actinopteri; order Blenniiformes; family Blenniidae; genus Salarias; species Salarias fasciatus. Next base: position 10,428,969 of record NC_043754.1, read on the forward strand.
TTGTTCACTGCATATCACTGTCTCCTAATTGTTGTAACATTTTTTTTCATGCGCGTCTGTTTTGGGGCATTTTATTTTATTTTTTTTGAATATAGCGACGCTATTTAGATTGTGCGTGTTTTTTTTTTAAATGTTATTTTTTTTAACCCAGGAGGCAGGTGGATCCGACTGATCGGGGTAGACCAGCACGCTATGGGCGGCATGTGCTGTTTGTGCAGCACATTTCCAATAAGCGCTGCTTTATTACAGTTATAAACCAGCGGATCATTTTCTGCAGGGAGGAAAAAAAAATGTTTTTTTTTTTTTTTGTGTGTGTGTGTGTGTGCAGTTTATGGCTCATACATGTGATCGTATGTGTTAATTGCATCTTGTGGCTGAAATGCAGGCAGCGTGATACGGCAGGGTGTTTTTGCATGGCGCAGTGGGCATATAGCAACCATCCTCGGGATGCATCATATAGTAGTAGCCTATCGCGGTGCACTCCGCTGGAGCCCGTGTTTTTGTTTTTCTGCACAGCTCTGCCTGCCGCTCGCCTAACCTACATTCGCGTTGCACGGTGCTGCTGCTGCTGCTGCTGCTGGGAGGAGATGGCATCGTCAGTGCGCTCTCGCTGGAAATTGTGTTTCTGTTGGTTATCCTCGTGTTTACGTTGTTATCCTTATGCTGGAGCCCAGCACCCCCACCGACCCACCCTCCTCCTCCTCCTCCTCCTCCTCATCCTCATCCTCACCCTCCTCCTCCCTGTTATCCTTTGCATTTCAGTGATGGGCTTGCCCAGCTCCGGCGTGTTGTTGTGGAACCCTGAGCAGATTCACATGAGAGTACGGACCCCCATTTTGTTCAGAGTACACTGCTCAGGGATAAAATACTGTCCTCAGTCTACCGCCATGTAATTTTAATGTTTGCCGCTTCACAATGTGGCCTGCTAATAGAGCTTGAAGCGCATTAGTGCATTATAATGATTGGTGTGGTGGCCATTGCTAATATATTAGATGTGTTTAAACGGATGCAAAGCAGTGAAATAGCAAGTAATTAAGTAAAGATAAACATGACAAGTGTAAGGAGGGAAAAAATGCAATTTGCACAAAAGTGATTTATAAAGCATGCTGCTTTTCAGTGGATGCATTTATATCTGTTTGGATTTAAATAATTATGAGCAATAGATTTAACCCTTCATTGACACAGTTACCATATTTATTTTGAAACTTATTATTGCACATTTATGACAATCATATAAATGCATAATTAAATTTGCATTGCTGCTGTTATAGCCCTGTTTCTCGAGCAAAGCATCCTTTTTCATTTTGCCAGGTCACCTGATTGAGTGATTTGAACTGGAAATATTAATAATCTATGAAAAGCATGAGAAAGCATGGGATACATAAAACTAGTTTCCATAAATATGTCAGTGCTTTCAGTTGGTCATATTTAGGGTATTAAGTGCAATTGATGCAATAGAACAGTGTTACGTACTATTGTGTTAAATAAAGTTTAACAGGGGTCCAGTGAAAAATGTATTAAATTTACAAACTTTGAACATATATATGGTGATTGTGTTGATTTTTGGTCAGTTTGGTTCTTTCAAACATGTTTTATCACGTTTAAATGGATTACAATAATGTTTCACGTTTCACATTGAAGTGAAAACATTGAAATAGTCCAAGTCAACTCTTTGGACTGTGTTATTTTGATTAATACCATATAGGGTTAAAGGGATTTTGATGAGCTGAATGCAGCAGGTCTGTTTGGCACAGTTCGGTGTCCTGCTTGTAGTTATGACAAGAGACACCAAATATCAGCTGTCAGTGCATGCCGTCTTCCTTTAGTTTCGAATAGTGTTTCATCACTTTCATAAACTGATCTCCAAGAGACTCTTTTTTTCAAAAAACTGAACCAAACATGAATATTTGATATTTGTAAGTTAGGCTTAATAATATGCCCAGTCACACTTTTGACAGATGTTGTTATGCTGCTATAGGAGTAAAACATTATGGTATAACTACTGTTTGATCTAAAGATATAAACTGTTTTACCAGAAGTGGCCAGTATTATCAGGAACTGACCGGGATTAAAAAAAAAAAACAACCTTTTAGTCAAAAAGTGAGAATTACTTTAGAAGGGTGTTGATTTTAGGTAACCTCCAGAGGGGGGTCATGTTTATATTATTATTCTGTGTGTTTAATAATTTTGCATCTTCATTTTTTCTTCTCTGTTTTTGCTTTCCAGGCAAAACCCCGGAGGACTACGGCAGTAGTGGAGAGTGTAGCTCTCCGTCTCCTGTTCCGACCTTCAAGGAAGTGTGGCAGGTCAAGGTGTGGCCCAAAGGCCTCGGACATGCCAGGAACTTGGTGGGCATCTACCGGCTGTGCCTAACTGACAAGACCGTCAACTTTGTCAAACTCAACTCCGATGTGGCTGCTGTGGTGCTGCAGCTGATGAATGTCCGCAGGTGCGGACACTCAGAGAACTTTTTCTTCATCGAGGTGGGCCGCTCAGCAATAACGGGCCCCGGAGAGTTCTGGATGCAGGTGGACGACTCGGTGGTGGCCCAGAACATGCACGAGACCCTGCTGGAGGCCATGAAGGCCCTGAGCGAGGAGTTTCGTCAGCGCAGTAAGTCTCAGTCCGTTGGAACGTCGTGCGGAGGCGGCACCGCTTCAAACCCCATCAGTGTCCCGAGCCGTCGCCATCACCCAAACCTGCCACCGAGTCAAGTGGGCTTCTCCAGGCGAGCGCGTACCGAGACCCCGGGAGGTAGCAGCACGAGCACTTCACCCACGTCACGCCACGGGTTCCCGAGGGCGCGCACGGCCAGCATCGGAGCCAGGTCGGAGGAGGGCGGAGCCAGTGCCAAAGGGACGTGGGCGAGCTCCAGTCCGAGTCTCAACGGATCCTGTTCCACCACACCAACGTTGAGGCCCAAGCCCACCAGGGCCCCAACCCCTGCCAAGATTACCCTCAGCCTTGCACGTTACACACCAAACCCTGCTCCCTCTCCCGCACCAAGTCTGTCCTCCAGCTCTGGTCATGGATCGGAGTGTGGCCTGGTGGGGGCAGCAGTGGGCAGCATGACAATCTGCTCCTACCCCCGTGTTTCTCAGAGAGTCTCCGTTTCTGGTTCGCCGAGCGACTACGGATCTTCGGACGAGTACGGCTCCAGTCCCGGCGAACACTCTCTGCTCATACCCAGTCTGTCTGGTCATCACGCACACGGGGATGGCTCCTCGAGCTACATAGTCATGGGACAGCGAGAGGGCCTCCTCGGTTCTCATCACCGCTCCAAAGGCAGACGGATTCTCCGTCGCTCATCCAGTCGAGAGTCTGAAGCAGAGCGTAGACTTTTAAGCAAGAGGGCTTCACTACCTTTGGCGTCCCAAGAACGACTGATCCCACATAGAAAAGATGAAAACGATGAGGACGATGAAGAATATGCCATCATGTCACAGACTGCTAGCAGAGACAGAGCTGACTTGCACCACGGCTCGGTTGGGGGCGGGCAGCTTGATGCAGAGAAAAGGAAGAGGGCTGAAAAAAGCAGAGGAGAAGTGAACACGGGAGCGGCTGTGGATAGCGGCTATATGTCAATGTTGCCTGGAGTGACATCCCCTCCTGTTTCTCTCTCTCTTTCGATCGGTATCTCTGACACCGGCGCCAAACCCGGGGCAGATGACGAGTATATGGCCATGACTCCCAGCAACAGCGTGTCCCCTCCTCAGCACATCCGTCAGCCCAGCTCGGAGGGCTACATGGTCATGTCTCCCAACAGCAGCAGCGCCACGGACCTGCACGGACTGGGCATGTGGGAGAGCCGGGCCGGCATGGAGAGCAGGGCGGCCAGCGACTACATGAACATCTCGCCCGTCAGCAGCCGCTCCGCCTGCAGCACGCCGCCGTCCCACCCTGAGCAGCATCAACTACAACCAAAAATGTTCAATTCTTACTTCTCCCTACCCCGAGCTTATCAACATACTCTGTACACTCGCTTTGAGGAGGACTTGAATAAAGGGGAGGGAAAAAAAGACGGCAGCGGGCATGACAGCGCCGGGAGGGGAGGGGGAGTGGGATACAGCAAGAGGAATAAAATTGCAGTGGGCCCGGCAGGAGGCTGCCAGCTCTCCATGTCTTCCTCTTCTTTCTCCTCCAGCTCAGCAAGCAGCGAAAGCCTGGAAGACAAGTCCATATCAGCTGGGAGAGGGTTAAGTTTACTGAGAGCTGGAGCAGAACACAAGAGTGCAGGGACTTGTACGAAAGATGGCCGTCACCACCAAAAACGTGCGTCCAGCAGTAAAAGTCCAAAGCAGCAGAGGAGAGGACGCCCCCTCAGTGTGTCGTCGGACATCGCCAAGGCAAACACCCTGCCCAGGGTGAAGGAGAATCTGCCACCGTCGCAGAATGTCGGCGAGTACGTCAGCATCGTTTTCAAGGATGACAATAAATACGAGGGCGGCCGCGGCGCGCGGTCTGAACGTGGACAATCCGTGATCCATGGAACACTTCGACCCTTGAATCAGCCACTCATCTGCCATGATAATCCCGCCAACCTTCCCCGCAGCTTCTCCGCGCCATTGTCCACCTCGTCGGAGTACGTCAGCATGGATTTAGGGAAATCCTCGACACCCCTGACTCATGTCAGAAGCACATTCAACACCCCGCAGGGCTCACCAGCTGTTGTCCCCAAAAACCGACAAGAACACGGCTCGTCGTCTCCGCTGGCGGCAGAGAGAATCTCCGGGTACAGAAGTAAAGGAAAGATGGCGGCAATGGCAACAGATGTCCCGACACCATTTGCAGACAGCAGCGGTTCAGACCCCAGCATTTCAGCACGACCTGCCATCCGCTCCGGGCAGCAGATAACCATGGAGTCAGAGAGCGCTTTGAGTTTTTCCCCAGTGAAGTCCTTCCAATCTCCCGATCGCAGCGGCAGACTGGTCCGAGGTGACCAGGCGGGACGCCTGGGCCATCGCTCAGAGACATTCAGCTCACCCCCGTCTCTACCACGCCACGCATCCTCTTCTACCTCCCTCTTCCCAGAGGGCAGCCAGGCAGCAAGCCATCGGCATGGGTTGGACTGCTCACTGTGGGAGAGCGGGCAGGCAGCTAGTTTGTCAGCCACACCTCCACCACAAGCCTCCACCTCATCTGCTGAACAAGGCCTTAACTATATTGACCTTGACTTGGCCATTAAGGAGAGTCCTCAAGCTGGAGTGGAGCATACCTCTCCAGCCTACAACATTGGAGGGAGCGCTATGGGTAGCAGTGCTGGCTCCAGCCTCAACACTTATGCCAGTATTGATTTCTATAAGTCCGAAGAACTGAGAGCACACCAGAACAGTAGAAAAGACGGTCAAGGTAAGCCTTTTGAAAATCTCACCTTCAATATCGAACAAAGAAACGAATAGTGGCGCATTTTGTGTCTGGAATATTTCAAAGTGTTCTTGTGGAATGGGAAACACATGTTTGTGAGGATTATTGCTGTCAGTATGCCACAGATATCAGGTTATTTGTGTCCGTTCTGGCCTGAAACAAGGACATAGTGTATTTGACGGCACACTAAAGAAGAACAATGTCAGCATATAAGTGACTGACACAGCAGTTGCAATGCAGTCAATTGCTTTGCCCCCCAAATAAGATTCCATTAGGAAATAAACCCTGTCTGTTGACAGCCAGATTTCTCTTCTGTCACTCTTAAAAGACTTGATATTTCTAATTATTCATTTTGAACAATTGGAAAAAAAAAAACAGTGAAATGTAACTAAACAGATGATCTAACTCTCGGTAATAATCGTCTACCTGGTTGTAAACTTGCGATGTGATCTGCATAATCCACAGACAAACCTCACGTCTGGGTCTTAGTCATTCCTTCTCCTTCATCCTTCACCGATGTGTGTACCTTGGCTTCAAGCTGGTGGGCAGCACTATGTTTCCAGTCTGTGGGCTGTCTGTAGAGTCTCTTATTATCACAAGTGGGTGTTGAGAGAGCAGAGCCAATTGATTTGTCTGCTGGTAATGAGCCATTTCACATAAACGGAGGTAGAGGGGACAGAGCACAGGCCAGGTGTTTGTGTTTGTGTGTGGGTGTGTTGTTGGCTCAAGGTTTTCACATGGCGGCTTTGAGGTTTCCCTTACACTGCACAGATGACTATTATTGATTGGTTAACGTTTGTGGCTGAGGTTCGCTTCTGAAGGAGCCACATTAGAGTGCAGAGGAGAGCCTTTTATTTCTGCATGTTGATAAATAAAAGCAGTGGGTAACGCTGCCTATACACGTTTCATTCTTCAAAGCAGCGCTGCATTGGCATTTTTAATGCATTTAATTCAGTTTATGAATGTTCACACAGAATCACATTAACTGCCTCCTTGTTTGTCTTAAGGATGGTTTATTTACGTATTTAACGCGCATAGCAAGGGGGGAAAACAGAGGGTTATCATTGTGTAAATTACTCTTCGGTGCTATTTTTCAGCCTGTGATTCATGATTGAATATACCGATTCTCCCTTGCTACAGACCCACTCCCTGCTTTAATTAATTGTAGCCATTTTGTAATAATTAAGCTCAATTCATGAAGGCTGTATAGGAAGGGCGGAGGCTGCATCGCAACCTCAAACAAATAGGCTTGGCTTTCAAATAGTCCAATCAGCGCGCAAATTTTTTATTTTTTTTTCCGATATCACATTACTCCACCTGTGCGAAATTACTTTTTAATTAGATTTTCAAATTAAATGTTTATCATGATTTTGTAATAAGATTAAGATGATATTTGCGCTGTGTGATTGTGTTTTAATTGCTGCGTTGCCACAGTGGCAACATTAGCAAATGTAAGCGTATGCGATCGCAGCCGAAGACACTTTAACTTGAAGAACGCCCAAAGTGAACCAGTTTATCGTCTGAGCAAGACGCGCTTTAATTCTGCTGCATTAATTAAAGGAATTTGTTTGTGTTAGGTTTGCAAATTGCTTAAATGAGTTACAAAAATTCTTTATTAGCAGACATCACTCTAGTTAGGCCTTTCTAGTCACTTTTATTCCGAGTGCAGTAAAAAAAAAAAAAAAAAAAAAAAAAAAAAACCACTGTAAACACAGACAAAGTGTCGAGGAGGCAGACGATCATTTGACTCCCTCAGTGGATGGGCCAAGCAGCTAGACTGACTCACTGTGATTTATCACCAGTCTGCTCCCAGCAGCCCACGATAAGGTATTAGCGATCTGTCCAGTGGATTATTCTTTATTTAGTGAGACAACTCTCTGTAAGAGAATGAAAATCCATATGTTTGTGTGTTGCTGCCTCTGACTTTATTTTCACTGATGAAAAGCAGAGGTAGTTTCACAGGGACTTTGCGCTTGAAGTGTTTGTGTGCCTTTAAAAGCCCAAACTAGATGAAGAAAAGACCTGTCTGAAATGTATGAGCTTCATTCCTGCTTACTGTTGCTTCTCTCGTTCCCAGACTGTTGATCTCCGTCTTCGTCTTGGATCCGAGCGCGGCGCCGGCGCGACAGCTCCACGCTCAGCCGGCCAGGGGACGGTTGGCAGCCCGATCCGTTGCCACGACAGACGACAGAACTGGACACCGGAATCCGAACAACACTGAAACACTGGAAAACTCATCCCCATTGCGTCTGCTGTTTTCTGTCGACCAAACGTGTGCCAAACACACACACACACACACACACACACACACACATACACACACGCGCACACACAAAGACACAGGGTAAGGAAAAGGTTTGGTGTATGTTTTGGTATGGTGTCATTTTAAACACAAATGACGTTTGATGGTGGGTTCACCTCACGTGGATGAAGGCTGACGGTCTGATCTGTGAACATGTGACTCCGCAGGAGGTCACGATGCTGAACTGCCTGCTCTTTCTATGTATATTATTCCAACATTATTATCACGACACTCATATTTTAATAAAAGTTTCAGGGAATCACACACATGGCAAATGTTCCATGTGTGTGCATCTTAATTTTAAGAGACATTTGTGATTGGTGCATGAGCCACACTACTAAAGTCTTGTAACTCAAGGCTGGAAATGGCAGCTGCAGCTACTGACACGTTTTCTCTGCTGAATTTGAGGTGTTAATTATCGAGTCCCGTGGTTTCCGTTTTTGTATGATAATTTATGCCAAATCGTCCTTTGTCCATGTGAGTTAAACGATCATCAGATGTCATTTCGACTCAATCTGGGAAGGGATCTACAGTCTGGCAGAGGTTTTCATACACAAGCACACCCTGCCCCTAAACACATGTTTGATTTCTTCAAGACAGTTGACCAAAAATGTGTTCACACTGACTGACCGCAGTTCTCAAGCTACCAAAGAGCTTCAAAATGCACTTAATTATTTTGTTATGATGGGGTTAAAATTGATCAAATTGGCAATCAAAGTGTGTTAGGTGAGTGAGATAGCGATGAAGCTACGCTTTAGTTTTTCAGAAAGGGAGAATTTTATTATTGTGACTATCCAACAGATCCTATGCAAACATTGTGGGATTCATAAGAGGCTAAAAATATCCTGAAAATTCTCTTAATATCCAGCTTAGGTATTATACATGCAACCATTTCAATCCAGTTAAGAGTGACAGGGACTGGAGGTGACCCCAGAAAGCCAGAACACACTTCTCCAGTCCATCACAGACAATCACCCACACATGCACACTTTAGAGATACTACCTAGCATAAAATGCATGTTGCTATATTGTAGAGGAAAGTTGGCGTACCCCAAAAAAACATACATCCGCAAAGGGGGAACATGCAAACTCCACACAGACAGGCAAGAACAGCATTACCTCAACATGTCCCGCCATGGCAAGCATTTCTTTCACCAAAGATGCAGTTAAAAGTCAGTAGTGTGTAGAGTAGCTGCTGGACTCATAATTTCATTATAATGCGTCAAATATTTTTGGCATCCAAAACCTAAGAGACTATCGGTTACACAAACGCTCCTGGAAAACAATAAAAACAGATCTGCATCAGTTTTGGGACATAAATACTAAAAATCCAGAGATTTCAAGCAGTCGTTCCGTGAAAGTGATTGATGCCACGGAGATGCTGCAGAGAACCATCCACCCTGATACACAACAAAGCGTTTATTAACCAGTCACAGTATGAGGCGTCACTTTAAAATGGTCCAATTAACAAAAAAAAAAAAATTCCCTGCTATGCATGTAAACAACCCAATGAAATTAGAGTCAGACATGCATAAGCACGATAAATCGTGTGTGTGTTTTAATGTCCTCAGCATGTTGTGCTGTAGGGACCTGATAAGAGAAGAAGTCTATAGAGTCCATATGCACTGCATGATTTGTTTGCAGTAACCTATAATAATGAGCAAACATTGAGAAAGATTTTCTTTGGTAGCCTTACTTTATGTATTTACAGAGCAGTTCCTGAGTACTGCAATCTGTCCCCCGTGCAACCCCGCATTTCCATTTAATGACAATATATGAGCCGAGGCTGACACATGACTGTCAAATCAATTTCATGATGCCTGAGTCACACAGCCAGGCCTGTTGCGAGGCGGTGGAAACAAGCCGAAGAACAGCAAAGACCAGAGAGAAAAGGAACATTTGATCAAAATTAAATCAGTCCGACGAAAAAAAATAAATAAATAAAGCTTAAAAATCCTCCAGACTGTTGCATTTTATAAATAATAGTGTCTTTTTAGCAGTTTGGATTAAAAAACACCCAAAAAGGAATTCACATTAGTGCATTTTGAATCAGTTTGTGGCACAAACTCATCAAAAAAAAGGGTCAATGTGTAAATACTTCTTGGCAACTGTGCTTTACTCTTATATCTGTATATTATGCTACAGTATGTACTATAGTGCTCAAGTAGTCTTTTAGGAACTGTAGTACATACTGTAGTTCGTTTTCCTCATTTGCATCACAATTCACAATTCTAATATAAAGTGACACATTACAATGGTATATGAAATATACAGTATACATATAATGATTAATACTATATAGCCTAGATATCTATATACTCTTTTATAAAGTGCCTCATTTTTGATTGTAGCTGTTTTTACACAGGTAATCTTAAAATGGGTTTGAAAATGGAAAAAAAAAAAGGTGTTGTTTCTCTCCTGAGTCTAAATTGTGCATCATGTTGATCTGCAGAAGACCAACCGGACACTTGTAACTCGCTGTCATCCAGCCGTGATCAAATTGCCTTACTGTGTTTATCAGACAACGTGGAAATGATCTCATATGATTTTGTTGCAGTGCCTAACACTTCAGCCACAATGTAAGCACACACACACACACACACACACACACACACACACACACACACACACACACACACGCAAACACACACAAACAAACACACACACACACAAACAAACCCGCCATCACTCCTCTATGGCTTTGTCAAGCTGCAGTTTGGCCCAAAAAGAACGAAAAACAAAATAACAAACCAAATCTTTGAAGAAAAAAAAAAAAAAAAAAAGAAAACCTATCTCTTCATCTCTCTTTTTTTTTTTTTGGTAGTTCCTGGTTTCACACCCTGGGAAGGGTCCATACCGGCCCCCCGTTGCAGATCAGCCAAATGAAAACAACTAAAGAAGTATTTCACATCAGGAATCATGATCTCTTACAGTGGTCAGAGTGTATAAACCTTTGAGCCAAACATGATTTTTGATTATTGGCTTTAGTTTACTTACAGCTTTCAGAAAAAAAAGAAAATGTGAAGTTATCATAAGAAAGATGGAATTGATAACACTTTTTGAGTTGTGTGGCAGTGGAGCATCACTGTAGTGTAAGTCTTCCCTCAGTCCCGGTTTCAGCTTCAGTTGAGCGTGACGAAAACCATCTGACCGACTTTGCATTTGTTTACTGTGCTTTATTCCTCTGGTTATTGTTTCTTTTTTTCTGTTTAGCGACACAATACACCCCACAGTGTGAGCGGACCGAGTTCCCGGTTGGTGTGAGCAGGACTACTTCTCTTTCATCTCTCTGTTCTTCGGCATTAGATTTGGTCTGAACTCTGAGGCGGCGCTCATCACCTTCTCAGTCACTACATTAACAACACTCTGCTGCTGTCAAACACATCGCCAAAAATATGACGTCTGAGAACAATTCAAAGATCTGATTAAAAAAAAAACACACTTTTTTTCACATGACAGTCACTGGGCAAAAAAAAAAAAGTTTTCAGATTTATTTTTTATTGTTTTATAGTTTTTTTTTTTTTTTTAAAAAAGCAGTGTTTTTCTGGCTATAATGTGACTTGGCGTTTATGACTGGTTGCGTACCGTATCCAGAGCCACTGATGGCAGGTTTGGCCAATGTTGTGACATTTGTGATACTGTACATTGAATCAGGGCGAACTGGTAGCAAACCTGAAAAAAAAAAAAAAAAAAAAAAAAAAAAGTGTCCACTGCTTAAGGTGTTTGCTTCCGGGCTCTGGCTGTCTGTATACAGGGTACAAGCGAAGAAGGCTTTCTTGGTGTATTTTGACTCTGGTAGCTTTTCCCACATTTAGAGTGATTTTTTTTTTAAATCTTTTTTTTTTACTTTTCACAAGGCCTGTGCTCATCGGCCAAAAACAATTGTGACGATCTGCTGCTTAACTGCACTTGCACGCTTGTTTCCATAGACAAAACAAATGTGTGACCTTTTTAGTGTGCGCGTATTTTTACCAACAAGACACTCCTCACTGACTGACCCAGCACCTCAACCCACATCTGGAAGGACACAAGTGCCTGGCTGTGATCACTAGTGTCTGCTCATCTTAAGTTTTCTCCACACATACGCAGAGAGTCGAGTCTTCCACACTTTTCTTTAGCGCTCACTCAGAGCTGCGGGCGACACGCGGCTGACATTTCTTCTGTGAAGTCTCCGGTGCCAAAGTTTTACGTGTGAATGGTGATTTCTGAGCATCCCAGCTGAGATCTGTAACCCCACGAAGGGGTGAGCGACCTCTGTCACCACGCCAACATAGTGTTCAACTTTAAAACAGTCTGTTTTTACAATCCTATACGGCACTTATCGGCCCGTTTTTAAGCCTGTGCGTTTAAAAAAAAAAAAAAAGGTTAAAAATGTGTAACGAGTAAGCACTTATTCATCTTCTTCTACCAGTGAGAACTTTAATGAATCCATACAAATGGTTCCATTTTTATAAATTGTGTTACTCTTTTTGCTGAATCGATCTTTTCTAATCTCCTTGTTATTCCTTATTCTAATTGGGGGATTACGGAGATTCTCTGACTGCACCTCATAATCTGGAGTCCAGGCAGATGTAACAGTTGGTAGCAAAGCCCCTCGGAGAGTCTGAGAACGGTTTCAGGAGAACACATCAACATTGCACATCCAAAACGACGCCGGTCGGCGTTTCCATTCTTATCACAAGCGGCGGTGTTGCGAAAGCGCTTCGATCGGCGATCAGAGTGATGGAAGACTTGTGTGGTTGGATCCGTTTTAACCGCACGCTGTTGAAAAATGGGCCACGCAAAGTGCTCAAGAGAATCTAGGTGTGGGAAATGATACTGTATGTACAATCAGGATAGCAATTATAATTACAATGAAAAGAGCATTGTATGTATTTTAAAGTTATTGATACTACTTTGATAATGATGTAAAATGTAAAAAGGCTGAACAGGAACTAGAGGTATGTAAAGTTATACTGTGTATAGAGGAGTTTGCTCCGGGGGAGGGGCGGGCATGGGGAGGACATCCTGTTCATGGCAAAATTGTTTAAAACAGAATATTGATGATTCTTGTCTGTGATGTAGACAACGTCAATGTTTTTCTTTTGTTTTTGATAAAAGGCAAAGTGATATGAAAAAAAAAAAAACCCCTGTGTTTTCTTTTGATTTGATTGTGATAAAAGTCAGAACAGACCTCATCGTACAGCGAAGTGAGTCTAGACTGCTGTAAGCCATCAGAAGTCTGAGTTTTAGAGGATAAGCCCGCTGACAGGGGGTATGTTTATTTAATCCCAGCCTACTCTGCTGAAACAGATGGTATTTTGGCAGCATTTAAGTTCAGAGGTAAATAACAACTATCATATTTTACCAGCAAAATTCCACGTGAAATCACCAATATATGAGGGTGAAGACCAGGAAATTATTAGAAATACTACAAAGAGAACAATAACACTCCCATCACAGCTTCAACCATACAACAACCCCCAGTTTTCAAGAATCAAATGCTCGCGAAGCATTTCTTAGAAATCTTAACCTTCAAAATTCGATTTGAAAAAAAGTTATTTGAAGCTGCTAAGGCATTGTTTTTTTTCTAGTTTGTTTGAACCATGATCAAAAGACAGAACCCAGACCCACCCTTTGATAACCACTTATCAAAAAAAACAAAACAAAAGGATAGATGTAGTTAACTGATACATTCTCAAATTCAGCAGCTTGAAAATGTCATCATGGAGAATCTAATGTATTAAATGTGAAGGGACAAAGACCATTTAATCTTTGCTGGCCACTTTATTTTAGAGGATCCATGACCCTGTTGGAACCAGTGCAATAACTGTAATCAAATATATTTGACCTGATATTTAAATTGATCTGAAAGGACCTTGTATTAATAAAAGTTGCTGCAGGCAATTTTAAGAAAATCAAACCTTAACATTTTAGAAATGTTTGGAATATGTTTGATGCATCTTTGAAAAATATATTTTGTAAGTGTCTACTTCCATGATCAGATCACACAGTATCTTATGTGATAAGATATTTAAGCCTTGATCCAAAGTTAAACTCAACCTTTAACCTGTTCAAGCCAATCTTAAGTTAGGTCAATATTAACACTGGTCTTCACAGGAAAATAGTAAAATCATTAACTATCATTAATGGAATCAACCCTGGAATAACACAAATAATCACCTCTACTCTTATCTTCCCTTTTCTTCAGGGGCCTTCCTGTGCAGACTTTGCATGTTACTCAACATGTTGCATGTTACGTCTTGGTAATCAGTCACTGTTGGTGCAACTTGATCACTATTGCTTTCCTCACCTTCTGCAGGTTCATTATGAACACATGTTGCCATCAGGTTCTCAGGTCCTTTCACTGTAACTCACTGTAAATCTGTGAAGCTGAAATACATGCTTGCATGGAAATATTCCAGTATCAGAGCAGCTCCACACTGGACGAGCGCGCAAAGCAAAAAAAAAAAAAAAAAAAAAAAAAAATAGAAAGAAAGAAAGAAAGACGACAATAAGAATTTGAAATGATAAAACCCCACAACACGACTTATCTTTAAGATACTGACTAAGCAATATTGGAAATTGTAAATATTTACTGTGTTTATAGTGTCTATCTAGGTCTGGACCAGTGGTGGTTAGGAGGTAACGGAGTTCAAATTCTTCATCATTTGCGACTTGTGTGAAACAAATTGTGCAATGAAAAAGCAGAACACTAGAGGGGGCTAGTGTCTCTCTTCACTCGGATGAGAGTTCATTCTCTGAGGCACAGAAGAAACTGAACCGGATGCTGTCCTGTTGCCATGCGGCTGCTGCTTCCTCACACAGCTCGTTAAACAAGAAGAGCACTCACACCCTAACATATGTGTACGACTGTACTTCAGTGCTGTCACGTGTCGCTGTGTGCCCCAAGCACTCCGCCTTTGACTCAAAATAGTCACATTGAGCGCGCGTTGCGCGAGGGCCACAGAATCCAGGTCGGAGTGGTACCTCTGTATCTCCTCCTCTGTCGCGGCTTCTCCTCCGGACCGTGGTTTTCCCTGATGGCTGATGGATTCACAGATCAATGAGTCCAGAGAGCTGTCGCTGCCGCTGCCGCTGACCAGATAGCATCGAGATAAACCCTGCATGTGTGCTCCGCTGCCGTGAGGCTAACATGCTGTCCGGACCATGCTAGCTGCCGCGAGCGCTCCTCCGGGTTGTTTCTGTGCGGAGGCCCGTTGTCTCGTGAAGGTTCGTACCGGGTTGTTTACGGTGTGTTTACCTCACGAGGTCAGCTTGTTGCGACATTGTTGGATAGCTGTGACTTTGAGTGTCACCTCCGAAAACTAAACACGCTTTTATTTCTGATAATTTTCTACTGTCATATTTTTTTAAAGAAAGAGAAAGATGCTATTATCAAAGAGCAACACTTTGTTTTCTGACGTTAACCTTAAAACAACATTCAGCAGGACGGTTAAGCTGGGAGTGTCCTCTGGGGGGCGCCAGACAGCTGCAGCTGATGTAAAAACAGAAAGCTGTTGCACATTTTAGCAAAAGAAAGACTATTAAATAAGCTTTTAATTCAAAATTACAAGTGAGACAGCTGACAGTGACAGACTATAAAGACATACAGCTCTGTGTCTTTAAAAAACACCTACATGGAAGCATATCTGCAGTGAAGAGTCACTCCAGTATCTGAGTGAAGAAATCCTGCTCTTTATGGTTCAGCAGTGGGAGAAACAATTGTGCAATATTGAGATAAGTGTAAAAAAGCCATTACCTTTTAGTCTAGAGATCAGAAATCACAATGCTACTTATCACAAATACTTTGCTATCCTTTTGCACACTTGACATTTGTGTTGTCTGACAGTTATGATTTTCAGTTTCTTATCCCCTTGCTTTGTAGTAAACATCAGTAAATTTGCCCCAAACCCTGAGCTTAAGCTTTAAATAACAGCTGTCACATATAAGGACAGGCTTGATTGTTTTGACCTTTATATCCCAGCTGCTTCTTCCATTTCTCTTTCTATAGTAAATTACAGACTTGTCAGTGTAAAACTCACTAATGATGGATTATATATTTTATGTATTTACAGTAAAAACAATCCCTTAATAAGACATGCAGTTTATTTGTTTGCATAACCAGGTTGCTGAGTGAAGGACAACTTTGTTCTGTTGAGCATGGCTCCACACCCGGTGGTTCAGGCCATCATCGATCTCTCCGCTGGAGCAGTCGGTAATTACAATGTCTATTAAAATCTTCAAACATACAGAACGGCTTCATTTCTGTTGAGCGTTCAGGGCGGTTTCTGCTCCGCCGGTCAGCTCACCGTGTGTGTCTGACAGGGCAGGATTTTGTGATGACTCTCGTGTTTTTCCAACTCATTTCTTTGTGCTTCTGTTTATATTGCTCGTTGAGGCGCAATCACTTGCAAAGCTCTCAATGATTTTTATCTGTTTTAACAGCTTGTAGCTTTGCTCTGAGCAATGTTTGATGTTCCTGGTGTGTGTGTTTGTGTTCGATCCTTCCTGCCGCTGACGGTTGTGCCGCTGTCGTCCTCCCAGGAGGAGCCGCCTGCGTCTTCAGCGGGCAGCCGCTGGACACGGCCAAGGTCAAGATGCAGACCTTCCCCAAGATGTACCGAGGTTTCATCCACTGCGTCGTGTCCACGTACCGGCAGGTGGGCCTGCGCGGGCTCTACCAGGGCACCACGCCGGCTCTGATGGCCAACATCGCGGAGAACTCGGTGCTCTTCATGAGCTACGGCTTCTGCCAGCAGGTCATCCGCATCTCGGCCGGCCTGCACAGCGAGGCCGTGCTCAGGTACGGCGGGGGAGACGCGAGCCCGGCCGCTCCCCCTGTTGACACAAAGCCAATACTGAGGATGCACAAGCTGCCTGATTGACCTTCCCTTTCCTGTTAGTGACATGCAGAAGGCCTGCGCCGGCTCGGTGGCGTCCATCTTCTCCTCGCTGGTTCTCTGTCCCACTGAGCTCGTCAAGTGTCGACTGCAAGCCATGTATGAAATGGAGGCGTCGGGAAAGATCGCAAAGAGCCACAAGTGAGTCAGGTTTGATACAATATATAATTTCACTTAACAACAAATATAGCAGCTGAATGCTGCACGGATTGAATGTGATGTGAACTATCTCACCTGCATTAAGCTAAAGATGTTTGCATTATTTTATTTTGTTTCTATCATGTGGTGTTCGAACCGCTCGGTCCCTTCTCTGTCCGAAGCACCGTTTGGTCGGTGGTGAAGTCCATCATGAGGAACGAGGGTCCGCAGGGCTTCTTCCAGGGCCTGACCACCACCATCGCCAGAGAAGTGCCTGGTTACTTCTGCTTCTTCGGTGCCTACGAGCTCTGCCGCACGGCGTTCTCAGATTACATGAAATGTGACAAGGATGACATCGGTACGGGAAAATATTCCACACACTCCCCTGACGGTGTAGTAGTCATACAAAGGGGAATCGAACGCAGTGGTGTTTGATTAATTGTGATCTTTTCCACGTGTGCTGAAGGCGTTGCTGCGATCGTGTTCAGCGGCGGCTTCGGGGGCGCCTGCTTGTGGCTGGTGGTCTATCCCATGGATTGCGTCAAATCTCGGATCCAGGTCATGTCTATGACGGGCAGACAGGCGGGGTTTTTCAAAACCTTCATGACCATCGCTCGTACTGAAGGTAGGAAAGAAGGGTGGTGGGCGGGGCTACAGAGGGGTGCTTTTTCTTTTTGCACTTCAATCGCAATCATTAAAAAAATGAAAAAGCCATGAAATACTACATGCGTTTTTGATTTTCTTGATTTGGAACCTAAAATAATAAAGAATAAAACAGATGTATGTTTTCTTTTTCCTTTTGTGTTTTGTGTTTAGGCACTCGGGCACTTTATTCGGGACTCACCCCCACCATGGTCCGCACTTTCCCTGCTAACGGAGCGCTCTTCCTGGGTTACGAAGTCAGCCGGAAGCTCATGATGAAGCAGTTTGATGATTAAGCTATTTTTCACACACAACACGAACGGAAGGCACAGTAAAATGAGAGTAGTGTTACAGCCGTATAACCTCATACGTAGGATTTGGCCTCGCCAACTCCTGCCTTGTTTAAAAACTCGACTGAAACTGCCACAAACATTGCTTTTTGTTTTTTTTGGGATTCTGTTTTTTGTTTCAACACTCCCAAAAAAATGTCTTGCCTGGAACCCGTAACGTGAGGAAAAGATATTGGTATCGCAGCGTTTAGAAAAAGACTCCAAGGCGCCGTGACACAACAACGGTTTCAAGTGAAAATGGGAAACTTCCATTGCGTTGTGGGCGTCAGTGTTTGCAGCGTACTTTTCGCTGCATGCATACATACCATCGGTGGTTTCTATTAAATAAAAACATCACACTATAGTGACCTCGCATGAAAACCGCACCAAAAACGTAAAAATGATGCATTTTCACTTGAAACGTGGTGTGTGTGTACGCAGCCTTAGACATGTGGGTCAATTTTATTTTAGAGGCCAAAATACAGCCGAATTTATCTGAAAGGAATCAATCTAGTGATACGACTGAATAATAACATTTACATTTAATAACACTCAGTGTTTAGTGTGAAGAAGTGAATTCTAATAAATGCCAGCATTAATTCTAATATGTCTTTACAAGGCCTGAACAACTAACTTTTTTCATTATTATTTTAATAATATAAGTACTATCCAGCATTATGGTTAACAGTTTACTGTTATTGGAAAACTGAAGTTTTCAGCCAGCAGGCCTCAGCGGACCTCAGGCTGGCCCACAAGCCACGTGTTTGACACTCCTGCTCTAAATGAGGAACTGTAAAGACAATTTCACATCTTGTCTACCTCATAAAAGTTTTATCCTCACACGTTTCTTTTCCGCAGCCAGTCGTGAGGGTTTTTGATGGCCCACTGAAGTTATTTTGGGAAATCATTGACACTGCATAAAGTGATGCCTTGTGTTGTAATTACTGCACCTTGGTTCTGGGTCATGTGTTTGTTATACAATAACAAAACCCGTATTTCTGCCAAAAAACGGGCTTAAGCATTTGCTGTTTTATCACCTCGAACAGCTTTAGTTTTCAAAAGGCTGAAGTCTTTGTAGTATTTAAAGGAAATGTCAGACTCGACCAGCGAGTCTTTTTTGATTTGAGACACTCTGTTTTTTTTTTCTCTCATTATACAGACGTGTTTTTATTTCCATTTTATATTCCACTCCTGCTGTGCTCTTCTCTCTCGGCCCAGCATTTGCCTTTTAAATCACTGAGTTTTTTTGCCACTTTTGTTATTTTCAATGAGCAAATGTCAACCGCCATTTGCATAATTCCACGTGCCCGTGATTTTTGATCATCTAGAACTACGATCATGTTCTTTTTTCTCAGACAAACGCTAACAATTTATATAGATATCGATCCCGTAGTGATATTATCAGGAATAAAAATGTTGATCAATGACAGCTTGAGTCTGGACTTTATTTTTTTACAGACGCAGTGACATTGACTAAAACACAAAAAAAAAATATTACAATTATACAAAGTACAAATCCAGCTGCTGTGTTTAAAACTGAAAATCTACTTGGCAACAGTTATAAAATAATCTGTCTTTCTAGAGCTTTTGTGATTACTGTGATGGTAAAAAAAAAAAAAGGTATAAAAATGTTTGGTAAATTTAAAGTGGACAGAAACAGTATCCTCAGTCTTCCAGCAGGGAGCGCTGTATACCTCAGAAACTCACAGGACCTGAAAGGGAAAAACACCCAAAACAAACAAAGGTGAGGTCAGGACACTGAGCTGAGACGCATGTTCAGGCTGGAATGAATGACGAGAAATGATGCCTACAAATCAGATATGAAAGATGTTAAAGGATTAAATGTAAAGTTAATGTCATAAAATCAAAATAATAAACTGAGGGTGTGACTGCTGCAGACCTCTGAACCTCTATAAGCTGCTTTTGTTTCGTCTCACCTCCTTCTTGTTGCACGTCCCGCACAGACATCCAAAGAGGCCGTTGATCATCTGAGTGGCGCACAGGATGACCTGCAGGCCGCTGACGGCCAGCAGGGTGGCGAACAGCCCGATGTGGAACTCCACGATGTTGTTGGGCGCCGTGCACGTCGGCCACCACGTTTTGTCGTTCAGGTAGCTGCTGTCTCTGTACGCACGGAGGGGGTGTGTTTGTTGAATAACCAGGAGTTTTCACCTCATGGGTGCACTGGCTTCCTTTGCCTCACCTGTCTTTGAAAGGCGTGGTCCACACCAGCAGCACTTTGCACAGGGGGCCGTTTTTCAAGGCCACTGCTGCCACGATCAGGCTGTACAGAGCGCCGGCCACACCCACTGCAGCAAACAGAATGGACAGCAGCATCTGCAGGGGATAATCGAACAGAGATTAGCCATTTATCTTCCTGCTGATAAAGAGGTGGTGCGATCGATGTTTTATGCGATGTCCAAATAAGGATTTTAATAGTTCATTTCCCCTTATCGCTCTTTGCTGCACTGTACTTCAGCAGGCTGAGCCGAACGATACGGAAGAAATGTTGCTTACCGTTTTAAATTAAATGAGGATTGGAAAGTGTGGGACTGTTTTATGTCATTTTCAACACACAAACAAGATTAGAAATAATTCCGTTAGTCACTCTCGTTGTTCTAGAAATGGTTTGAAGTCGGGGCGTCTTCTTCCCCTGGTTTTACTGAGCCGTTGTTGTCTAATTTCGATGCAGTTGGTAGGTCAAGTCACCAAACTGTGAGGTTGAAAGTTCAATCATCCATCTCACACTGTCAATCTGCCAAAGTTCCGCGGAACAAGACAATGGACCCCAAATAGCTTCCAGTGAAGTGTGTGTGGGAGGCTTGGAGTGACTCACAGTGTAAAGAGCTCTGAGACGACTGAAGGGAAGTCCAATTACAGACTAATTCTATTAGTATTACAGTGTCAACAGCTGCAGGTTACATGCAAATAAGAACAGTTTTACTTTCTATTTTCTATGGATGCCCTCTTGCACTTAAAAAAAACCCTGCTAAAAGGATTATATCTATAATCGTACTGTTATTGAATTAATAAATGACTCATTTACCAGCAGGGGTGAGAGTTCACTCATAATCAGCTGAATGCTTGTGTCTGAAGCGCCTGATTGGCCTTCATGAATGAAGAATGTTCCTCTTTTCTGAAGCGAATGACGCATCTGAGCGTCAGAAACTCCTTCTCTGAGTTCTCATTCGTCTTATCTATGTGAATTGTTGGCGTGCACTGGACGAGGTTTACAGATGCATGCAGGGTATTTATCTTTAACAATTGCAGTAGTTGGGGCAAAAATGTTCCTGTGTTGGTTCGTTGTGTCCCGTCGCCATAAACATTGACATTTTTTACAAGGTGAGCAGATAGTCTTCGCTGTTGATCATTGACTCTGAACCCCGTCCTTCTCTCCGATCGACCGGCGGAAGCGTTTTGTTGCGCTCACCCCACAGCGGTTTCCACAGCATCCCTGCTTTCCTGTCAGGTGGATGTACAGGGCCGGCAGCAGAACCTACGGCAGAACGCACAACCACGTCATTCTAAACAAAATATAGAAAGTTTGGGTAACACTGCAGAAATCAAATGAAGAGAGAATGAGCCAAACACATGGGAGGGCTGCTTCAGTGAGCTGTAGGTATGTCTCTCATATGAGTGACATACAAGAACAAAACAAACGCTTAATGCAGGTGAAGTGGAACTTTTATGTTGGTTAAACAACCAAAGCTTTTGTGTTCAGATAGTGAGTGTTTTCCCAAAGCTTTACGGAGGTTTTCAGGCTGGTATTTACAGCTTCTCTTAGTCCAGAGACCCACCCTTCAAGATCAGAGAGGAGAAAACTCACCAGTATGCCTCCCCCGACCAGGCCGCCCATGTATTTCACCTCCTCCGTGATGTGTCCATCCTGGGCATACTTGACGTCCCCATCAGGGAAGAAGAGCACAATGTTACAGATGATGGATATAACCGCCAGCGGGTATAAAGTGGAGGCGATGCAGCTCGAGCATTTCCCAGTACACATGTTGCCGGAGAGAGAGAGAGAGAGAGAGAGAGAGAACACTAGGAAGTGTCTGCCAAAGCCGGGGCTCAGCGAAGTTCACCACACCGCCGTTTTTTCTGTTCTGAAAGGGAGGCTGCACTTCCTACTAAACCAAAGAGAGGGTTTTTTTTTTTTTTTTTTTTTTGCTATGGGAACGAAAACTAAACAGTCAGAGATTTCATGTGGGAGGAGTGATGACGAGCCGATAACATAAGCAAACAGAGGTCGGGATAGGCTGCAGAGGCTGAGGTAGACGTGCCTCATTCTTCTCATTCTTGGAAAGACAACACTCGTTCTGTTGAGTTAATTGGAGGCAATGTGGAGATGCACATGCTTTTCGCTTAAAGACGCGATTTAATTTAGGCTGTCTGAGTTGGACACTCTGCTGTTAGACTAGTCAAGACTTTCCACTAATGCTCACTTCTTGCCTCTTGATGTGGTGTATTGTATCAGTTGTTTTTGTGTTGCTTTATAACATTAGGTTCTCCCTCACGGTGCTGAGTGGGAGACAGGGTGTGTGTCTGTGACTCACAGTATCCCGGCGATACAGTGTGACCACTCGATCGCCTGACCACTGGACTTTGGACCGCCAGCAGAGCTCGAAACGCAGAGAGAGAACAGTGTGTCACTGACATTTCATCCAAAACACTGACGCCTGGTCCCCTCGCGGGCCTGCGACACAGACCAATCCCCCAGCATTCCTCTGTTCCTCTGGTGAGCCATTCAATGCAGAGGCCGTTCCATCCCGTCAGTGTGGAAAATACTTTTTTGTGCAGCAAAATGCAAAAAAAGTCAGAAAAGGATGTGATTCCCAGACCATGGCACGTCTCTAAGGAACGCCGAGGGCGCGGCAGAGTGACTCATCGTGGGAACGGTTCTGACGAGGAACCTGTTTCCTCCCTCACCTGATGTGAGGTTCATGGAAAGTCAAGGATTACATCTGTTTACTTAGGACTACTTTTTGTTTTCTCTGCTTAGTAAATTCAGATGTGTAATTGAATTTGTGCTGAATTGTGTTTTGGGGGAAGAGACAACCTCACTTTCAATCTGCTAGTGAAGTCCTGTGCATTTTCAGTAAATCTCCCAGCGGTTTTGTAAGTTAAAAAGTTAATAATTAAAACTAATATCTGACAGTTGGAAGAAAAGTCAAAGTTCTGAAGAAATTCAAGTCTTTTTTTCTGTCTGTGGTGCAGCTGGTAGAGCAGGTTGTCTTCCAGATGTTGACAACTCGACTCCCCTTCTGAGTGTCTTTGGGCAAGACACAGCGGGACCCGAATTCTTGTTGCGCAGGTCCCTCCCATGGCAGCCGTTGCTACTGAAACGAATATGATTATTCATGTCGACGGTTCTCCTTCAGGCTTCTTTGGATCGTTATCGTGTTAGAAATATGCGTCTTTTCCCCCCCGAGCTCTGGAGAGTCTGGAAGTCGCAGCGTCCAGCAGCATTTCGGTGGAGCCACAGGCATGTGTGGTGTAAAGACCAACTCATGCAGTTTCATGTAATTACACACCCTCATGCTGGTGGCATTTGCTGTGGCCGGCCTGGTCGAGTCTGCAGCACTTTCCAATCTGTTTTTCAGAGCTGATTTTTCCAGGAAACTCCAGCTTCACTTTTCCCTGGTAAACGCTCACTGGGCTCTCACAATCACATTTCCGTCTGGTATTTGTTCGTAACAAGGTGAAAACACAATCAAACAAACTGAGAACACTGGGATCATTCTAAAACGATGTTAATTTAATTGAATTAATTGAAGAAGGAGAAGATGTGAAGATTTAAAGTGTCACCAGATAAGCGAAACAGTATTAAACTGACATACAGTCATTTTCAGAAGCATAACATTCCAGTGGATTTATGTTGTTCAGTTGCTTGAAGAGTGTTGAAAATCAAACCCAATAACAGTTCTTTTTTACGTGAGTTTATTTCACATCAAATTTTTAGCATGCATTTATTCAAATATTGTTTGTGCAGTGAGGAAAAATACTGGAGCAGTTTATGCATTCATGTTTTCAGCTTCTCAGCTCAACATCAGGAGTTTGAAAGCACTTTTTATGCAGAAAGCAGGAGAGAATCAGAAGGCTTCTCATGACCGAGAACTTATGTCTCCTGAAAAACAAAACAAAAAAGTGATGTTGAGATATTTTCAGACTGCAAAGTGCAGACTTCATTTCACCTTTTCGTTGCTGCAGACACCACACAAGCATCCGGCGAGGCCGTTGATCATCTGAATGGCGCAGAGCGCCCCCTGCAGGCTGCTGGCTGCAAGCAGCGTCAGGAAGAGCCCGGTGTTGAACTGCACCACCCTGCTGGGCTCTGTGCAGGCAGCCCACGAGGTGTGGTTGGTCAGGTAGGTGGAGTTGTAACTGCACGATGGAGGAGGAATCGTGAGTGATAAGAACGTTTTACTGCTTCTGTTAACGAGTATAATCATCAGGAGAGAGCTGCTCCTGCATGGCACCTGTTCAGGAAAGGCCTCGTCCATCCGTCCTCATCGGTTTTGCATAGGGGCCCGTTAGTCAAGCCAAGGATGGCCACGACGAAACTGTAGCCGGCCCCCAACACACCCACCGCGGCAGCGGCGATGGAAAAGAACATCTGGCAAAGTGAAATGACATTTAAAGGTCAAACAATTCTGATTGCACTTTCAGATATGAAGCACATCATGATATCAGGCTCTATTTTATTTTTCTATCAGCGACAACAATCTCCAAAGAGATCTGTGAAGTTATAGATGAATCATTCACACCTAAGGCTCACATTTTATGATTGTAAGTGACAGTCCAGTCTGTTTTCAGTGGAATTGTTTTAAGTATTATGGCCTGAGTCAGGAGTTTCACTTGGTGCCGGTGCAGGTGTAGCAGGTAATACTGCACCGTCAGGTGTGAGGAGGAGAGTGCACAGTTTTTACTGCACATGTCCAAACACTGCTAACAGGCTGTGAGGCTAGTACAGACAGTGATGTAAGGGTAAATTGAAATAAATCGAAATTGCTTTTTTGTGTCTGACATGATATAATTGGTTTTGAAGACATTAAGACATTGCAATAAGTCTTCTGCTCTCATCCTGACCAATAGGAGAACTGTGGCACTCCAGATGACTTTGTGATATCTTATCTCAGAGGCACCCGGACGCTGTTGCAGCACGGTTCTCTTTTTTAAGTTGTGTGACTCTTGAACGGACTCTTTACCAATAAGCAGTTTATTTGGTTTAGTAGTTGTTGAACTGTGTCCTGAGGATCTGAATTCACTCTTGAGCGACTCACCCCAAAGCGATTTCCGCAGCATTGTCCTTCTCCAGTCAAGTGGATGTAAAGTGCTGGGATCAGTACCTGTGAGGAATGACAATATAAAATGTGATCCAAACTGTTTGACATTGCAGGAGTCAGCGTTTAAGAAACTTTGTTTTTAAGTTTCAACCCAGCTTCAGCAAGAGTTTGCAGAAGCAGCTTTGGGACCAACAGAAGAAGCGTCTCACCAGAAACCCCCCGCCGAAGAGTCCCCCCATGTAGGTCACCTCCGCGGTGAGGTGATGCTCTCTGGCGTACTTGACGTCCCAGCCGGGAAAGAACAGGACGATGTTGCAGATGATGGAGAGAAGCACCAGCGGGTACAGAGAGACGGCGACGCAGCGGGAGCATTTTCCTGTACACATGTCTTCAGGCCGAGGATCAACAAACTGCTGCAGTCTCGCTTCTTTGGAGACGTTTAGCTCAGAGTCTTCCTGTTTTCAGAGAAGAAGTTCCACCTAAACCCGACCAGAAATGACTAATGCATTTTGCTCTGGCGGCAGAGTGTCTGTCACGTCTGTATCTATACATGCTCTCTAAGTCTAAACTTGTATTAATTCTATAATGTATATCACTGAATATGGCAAAAATAGGTATTAGTGTTTCTTATTATGAAAAATATGAAGTAGATATTATTTCCATTTACCCATCTCAGTGTCCAGCACAACTTTAATGAACTGATATTTTGAATTTAAAAGGAAAAAAGACAGAAATTATCAAATATGGTCAACTGCAATTTAAATGTTTCAACATGGTACTTCAATCAGTCCATTAGCTTTTTATTTTCTTCTCTCACATCTACAAAATATAAAGCCTGCAGGCCGCACAGATTATACTCACTGTCAAGTCTGTTGACAGACCTGCTGATTATCTACTGCGATACCAGAAACATTGTTCAACTTTTCCCTCTGACCCTGAACCCACAGACTTCTCACTCTCTCTCTTTGTTCACTTTCACACTTTCATAAAGGAAGGATGAGATGTGTGACCAAGGTGTTCAAGCTTTATTTTTAACATTGTGCAACTGTTGTAATAATCAAATTACTTCATTTATGAACGTGATCATTCTATTGTTATTCAGAGTATGAATATTGACAAATTTCCAGTTCCTTTGTTTTCTCTCGCTGCATCTTTCTGAAACTGGAAGCATGTCCCACTTCCTGTCCACACGCCATTTGATGCCATCACTGTAACTGTATATTGATCTATGATCTACTGATCATGAGGGCCGGACTGTGATCACACATGTAATCTACATGGAAATTGATCTGCAGAGTGAGAAGGTCAAACCATAATGAAAGAGAGAGAGACTATTAATTATTTTAGATTAAAAAAGAATCCAGATTATCTGAATGTATTGTTTACCGAGTGTGATGAGAACAATGTTAGGCTGTAAAATTGAGGTAACAACTAAAACTGCAACTAACTGACTTAAATGTTTTATTTTTCCTGGACGGATCCAAATAATATTATCATTCAATCAAGAATTACTACTATTATCATTTACTCAGACTGTTTAAGTTCATGAACTTTTTGGATAGATTATAATCAATACCTGTAATAATGGCTTCTTTAAATAATTAACAGAAAGAGTATTTGGTTTAATTTAGGCCTGAGACTCTTATCTCAAAGGTTCGACGTTCAGCTCGACTGTAAACATTTGGGGGAGTTTGAGCCTCCTCCCACTGTTCCTGCCCACAGTCCACAGTGCCCACTCCTCCTGCTCCGCTTGTTCCTGCCTGCAGGTTGACCCCTCCTCCCTGTTCCTGCCTGCAGGTTGACCCCTCCTCCCTGTTCCTGCCTGCAGCTGACCCACCATGGCCGCGTCTCAGGTCAGAGACTTCCTCGTTACCTATTTAATGCCGGAAAAATGCTACGACGAGATCTTCGTCCGCTTCCACTTCCACGGTGAGGAAGCAGCTCCTCTGTGCACACATCTGGAAACACTTCCAGATGTGCAAACATGGAGGGGGGCGGGGGCAACGTGTTTTCAACCCCTTCACCAAAAGCAAACTGTGATCTCTTGGAAAACTTTTGCTTAAAGCTTGGCTTGTTTTGTTTTCATGCGGTCTCCTCTTTTCTCTTTCTCCTGTGGTTTTGGTGTCTGTGATGTTTTACAGTGCCTTGTCTAAAGTTTGCACTGAACAGAATTGTCAGCTTTTGGATCATTTTGGACACATTCCTGGGTAAGACTGAAAAAAAAAAAAAAATACTTGATTTAGTCAGCAAACGCTGTAAAACAAAACCCCGAAACATGCTTCTTCTTTATGAAAGGGGTCTTTGTATTTTATCACTTCCCTCCCTGACAACCCTGAAACCTCTCCTCGTCTCCTCTTCTGTCTCTGCAGCTCAGCTGCCTCAGCTGCTGAAGATATTATGGAGAGGAAGTGCAGAAGGCATCAGCCTCTTCTCAGTGCTGCTACAGCTTTATGCGTTCTCATGTCCTGTTGTTTACGCCGTGGCCCACAATTTCCCGCTCTTGTAAGTGATTAATGTATTTATAATCAGCAGAGTGGATCGGCTCTAAAGCATCAGTGTGATCAACACGTCGACCTTTACCCTCTGATAAGATACTCAAACATCATGCGAGCATTGTTGATTCACACTCTTAATGTTGCTTATGACACTGTTGTTTTATAACCTATAGCCTGGGAGAAACGGATTCAGTTTAACGGGTTAGGGTTCAGTTTTAAGGGCCATTCCTGCATGTACCAGTAGAGGAAGCCCCACAGTCAAGATTCAATGACCTATTAAATCAAGATTTGTGTGTATACATTCTGACATCTGCATGCTGAAAAAAATAAACATTTCTGTGAAAATGTTCAACTTCTCAACATGTTAATCCACCCAGGGGTTTTTAACGGAGAGTATGCACATCAAGCTCTGTTCAACTTAAAGAAAACAATTCCAACTTCATCCAAATGCTGCAGTTAAAGCAGCTACTGCATGAATTTTAAACGGAACTCTATTTAATACGTTTTATTTTTTCATGAGAAAAAAACTAGAGAAATGTATTTAATTATCTTTAAGTCAGAATGAATACATTTTATATATTTTCCTGGAACGCTCGCTTACAATTTGGCCCACAGGTAGAAAAACATACTTTAAGCAGACCAGAGTTTCCACTCTTGCTGTGGAATGCTGGTATTTCTTCTTGTCATACGTGTGGGCCTCTGTGTGTTTCACTCCCAACAGTGCATGGGCGGAACGAGTCCTCATGTTGGTTCAGACTGCTGCGATAGTCCTCCTCATCCTGTACCATCGTGGTGAAACCCTCAAAGGTCAACACCTGAGTATCCTCACATTTCAGCAATGCACACTGCAAGTCGTGTTTACTCTTTCAAGCTGATACTGGTATAATGTTTTCCTGCATTATACAGTAAAATCTAATGAGAAAAATACAGAGACAACTCCTCACTTTATGCTCGACCTCTACCAATGAGGTCTTGTGGTTATTGATGTCAGCCATGTTTCCTGCCAGGCCTAATTTAACATAACATCACACATGCTCACACACACTGAAAACCCACACACATCCTGAGAGACTTAAGGTCAAAGTGTTCCTGCAGCGCCACCTTGTGGTGATTATTCTTAAAGTTTGAAGTGATAAATGCAAATATTCTATATTCTGATCCTGTAAAACACCATGAGGAATATTTTCATGCTTCTAATGTTTTATGCTCATGTTGTTTTTTCTACGTCTTGCAGGGTTGCTGCTCCTGGTAGGTTTTGGCGGCGTGATGTTCCTCCTCAGCTCTTATGCACCTGCAGCCATCGTCTCTGCCATGCATGACTCCAGCTTGGCAGCATTAATCGCAAGCAAGGTGGCAACTCCCAGGATCACAAGCCGTTTCGCCTCCTAACATGTGAGAAGGGTGAAAATCTGACTCTGACTTGTTGTTTCCAGGCTCTTCAGGCTCTAACGAACCACCGTAACGGCCACACCGGTCAGCTTTCCACCGTGTCGGTGTTCCTGTCGTGTGCAGGGTCTCTGGGAGTCGCCTTCGTTTCTCTGCAGGTAAACTGACACTAACCACACACAAAATAAAACCTGAGCAATGCACAATAACAAATCATCTTGAATACATTTATCAACTCGTTCTTTTCTCTTCCAGGACTCTATTTACTCCGTCACCAGCCTGTCACTCACACTGTCTGCCTCTCTCAGCTGTGTGCTCCTGGCTCAGGTCATCTGCAGCAGCAGCAGCTTCGCCACAGATGCAAAGAAGAAAGAGTAGAGGTCGATCAGGAAGCCATCATGTTACATGAAAATGAGCTGGAACCTGTCAAAATACCCAGCGATATTAAAACTTTTAACATGTTTACATACTATTAAATAACAAGCGAATGTTTGAATGAGTTTTCAAAATCACTGCGTTTGTAAATACTACTTTAATATCCATTTATTCTGTCAATGTAAAACTAAGCAGTAAAGAGACCTTTGATGCTCTATAGTAGAGATGTAGGTCAGGAGTACTTCAGTCCAGGGAGAAGTGGTTTCATTCTCAGGTTTGATTGTTCTGTTAATATTGATCCAGCTGTGTCAGTCTGAACGCTATGAATGAGATCTAACTCACTGAGTAAACTTTAAAGCCATCGAGGCCTGAAAATGGCTCTGAATGAGGTCAAGGAGCAGGTAGGAGCTGGACGTTATCCCCTCCTCCGCTGGTGGATTTGTTTGTGACGCATCAGTGTCGGGTCGGATCGGGTCAACCGTTTCCACAGCTGATTGTGGATTTTGTTCATAATGATACTTTGATTTCTTTTAGTTACAGGATAACTGGGACATTCATGTGTGTGTATGTGTGCGGATTCACCGGTGTGTGTGTGTGAGGTGTCACGCGTTTGCTTTCTAAAAAAGATTCTCACAAGTTCACGGTTCACGGATTTTTCCAGCAACAGCTTGTTTCCTGTAAACATTTACAGCTGGAAGCTGAAGAGTGTTCACACAATTCACATCAGCTCCAAATATTTCCAGTAAGCACGAACACAGTGTCCAGTGTTACGCATTAACACCTTAACCTGTCGCGTTCAAGTGGATTCTCTATTCATATCTTCGAGGTTTCTTTTTGGATCTGCAGCGCATCGTCTTTCTGATGTTAATTATTTGAATACACTGGCGCGTGTGTGTGTATTCTGCGTCGTGACTCGGTTTAATTCAGTTCACTGCTAGTTGTTTTGATCGTGAGGCGAACACGCCTGAGGCTCGGTCATCATGGCTCAGCTAGCATTACACACACACACACACACCAAACTGTGACCACAGCTAACCCATCTCAGCCTCTGTATGAATTTTTTTTTTTGTGTGTGTGTGTGTGTGTGAAAACAAACATAAAATATTGAAACCTAAATTCTTGCTCTGGTGTGAAAATTCATCACCTATTTTCAAAGGTTTTCTGGTCAGACATTAACCTGCTCAGCCGCAGAAAAAAAGAAAAGGCGAGTGAGAAACACAATGACCTTCAGTAACACGTTTTAATCGTTTCTTTTCCCTTCATGTCCACGGCACACGTGTTCAGAACAAATGACAGGAAGTGCACGCTCAAACACATTCAGGAAATATATTGTTCTGCACGTAACATTCATCATTACTGCTTCACACACAGAAGGGCCGTGAGGCTGGGAGGGAAACAACTGCAAACGAAGCAAGCGAGTTCTCCTCTTTTCACTAAAGTCAGGTTCAGTAAGAACTGGGCAGGGGCGTCAGTCCAAACCCGTTTGATCAGGTTTCACATGGGTGTGTGGTGAAAAGGCAGCCGTTAAGAGCAGTTTCAAGATAAATTTTGGCACAAAGTGTTTAGAAGTCACTTCAAACGCCATCTGGAGGACTTTCACAGCCTCGTACGTAAAAGGGAGGATTATTCCACGACATGTCTACCACAGTTCGAAACTTACAGTAATCTCATCCACTTTGACCAAATTTACTCAATGTAATCCAAACTAAGTTCACTTTGATGATACAGATCCTTTGAGAAATCAATCACAGTGTTTCTAGTAACAACGGAGACAATTACAACAGAAAAAAACGATTTCATTACAAACATTAAAAATGACTACCTGATTGTGTTGGAATATTCTATTTATAAAGGAAATTAAAACTATTTTTCTTCTTCTTTGGGCACTTTTGGTTCAGAGTTTCCCCAGAGGATCGTCTTCTTCCAACACTCTCCTCCTCTATGTCTTCATGTAACACTGTTTTTTTTTCTTTTTCTGCATCCTGAACCTCCTCGCTGGCCGGGATGCCAGAGGCCCAAACTTTAGAGGAAATAAACTCAAGTAACATTCTTCTTCTTGGGAGTGTTGTGGGAGTGAAATGGAGCAGTATACAGTACATTTATCATGTCTGAAGACAAAAGCAGTGTGCTGTCACATAGAGAGTTCATGACCTCTTATTTAATCCTGCACTTCATCAAGGAGGCACCAACACGAGAAAGAAATTTTACATTAGAGTCCAAAAGATTTCATTTTTAATGAGCGGACTGTTTTAGCTGCACGATTGGAATCAGAAAGCAAACTTTGTTTGTTGCCTTTTATGGGCTTAATATGATAAAACAGTAATGTCTGTTCGAATGCTTCCTCTTTACGTCCAATTCGTTACAACTTTAAGTCATAAACTTGGCTCGACAGAATTTGATTTATTACATTCTCATTTTGGATCACAGGGCTCGATGTGCTAAAATACCTTTTTCTGTGTGGAATAATGGAAAAAAAATTCTTTTCACAATGCAAAAGGCAAAGCTTTGCATGTTGTGGCCACCGATGAATGACGGTGTGAAGATGTCGTGACCCTGAGTAAAGGTCAGCCGGAGAGCACATTGTGTTTCGAAACAGCTGAGTAGTCAGAGGCAGGCGGAAGCAGTGGCGCCGCCAGAGTACAGGACGCCTCCAGACAGCCGAGAGTCACGTTTACAGTCACAGGCCTCAACACTGAGGTTAAACTTCCAGTGAATTCACACTAGTTTCACATTAGTTTTTGACAAATGCTGTTTTTATACAAACACCTTTTACTTCTTTAATGCTTTCTGCTACAGGATGAATTACTAGTGCGGCTATAAAAGGACAAATTTTCACTCAACAATAAAATACTATGTTAACACTTTCACTTCAATGGAGAGAGATACTTAGTTAAAAATCAGTACAGCCTTTTTCTTGATCTCTCCTGAAAGATTTGAAACCAGAAAGCATGACAGTGAAGAGAAACAGAACTAACAGACAGAGTGAAAGAAGTGGGGCAGTTTCCCTCATCCCTGTCAAACTCCCACATTCTGTTTAGGCGGTTTCTCTGATAACGTTTTGCTTTGAACATGAGGCCCACAAAAAGTCTCAGAAACACAGTTCTTCCTCTGCTGCAAACATTAAAGTAGAAACTTAACTAGCATTGTAGTTTATAACTGCTGTTTGGCTTGTTTATACCTATACAAGTATGTCCATGGTAAAAAAAAAAAAACCCTATATTTATCTGATTCGTTTTACACACGCATCTATCAGGTATCTTAGGAAATGTTCAGCTCATCGCTGTTGAATTTTTCCTCACTGCTGACCTGTGATCTGTTAAAAATTATTCAGTTCGAGCTTCCAAACGAAAAATCACATGTGATTTCTTCAAAAACTAGAAAAAAACTGATCATTTTAAATGACACGGAATGGCAGAAACAAAGAGTGCGGGTGCTCTAAAAGAGGATGTTTGATGTTTTGATGTGACAGCACACTGTACGCCTCGAGACAAATTCAAGTGCACGAACGGTGAATCCTCTGAATGGAGCTCTGACTGCCACGCGTTTCCTTCCTGGAGTGTAAAATGCTGCTTCGCCTCTTTCCCCGTCAGTATCAGAGGAGTTCGGTGTCTTCTTCAGCTCATTAAATGAGGACTAATTTAACCCATGCGCTCAAAAGGTAATGACGTACCCTCGTCCCTGGTGTTATCTGACCTGCCGGTACAATTTGCGCAGTTCGTCCCAGAAGAACAAGGACAGGATGGTATGTGGACCGAGTCGGAAATAAGAGGCTCCCAAGCCTTTGTAGAGTCCCGCCAGGCTCTCCTTCTTCAGAGTCTGAGAAAAGCAGTCAGTGAAGCCTTTGTAAAGTTGCCCCTAAGAGATAAAAGATTGCTTTTTAGTTTCTTACTGAGCTGAACAGATATGTAACTTTGAACCTTTGTTTTAAAATATGACTATTTGATGTGTTTTGTCCAGTGGTTGATGTAATTTTAATCACAGAAACAAGGAGATGAAGTTGGTGAGAGAAGACAGTAGATTTCACCAATGTGGAATGTTGATGTGCTGTGAGTTTCCTCACCTTGCCCAGATGATCCACCGGTTGGTTGTAGAGCCGCGTGCTCACCACGTCGAAGGGCGTCATGCAAAGCACCACGACCACGCTGCTGATCATGCCGGCGGTCAGAGCCACCAGCCAGCTGTCCCGCGGGAACACCTGGGAAAAAAAAAACCAAACCATGTTCACAACCAAGCGGAGAAAAACTCCTGTGTGCAGGACGAGCCATCAGATAATTAATGCTCTAATAACAGAAGAGAAATGGAAGGAATTTGGTGTAAAAATATGCTGGCATTTCGTTGAGTTATTTGGCAATGATCAAGTAAAACAATGAACAAAACAATTTGACAGGGAGGAAAACCGAGGAAACTCTTGAACAGGAATACAAACCGTCAGAAATCTGAACACTGTGACAACAGTATCAGGTGTTCGAAGTTTACTTAGCTTTGGTCTAAATGAACCCGTTTTACACTAGAGCTTCATCAGCAACATACAGCCTGGAAGCTAAATCCAAGAGTTATGTAAGCGTCATGGCTTCAGCCAGGGGGCCACAAAAAGGTGTCAAGTTTCTATTCCAGAGGCGAGCGATGCAGACTGCTTTGTCAGGACCACAATGACGCTTTTGGAAAGCGTAAACTGCTACTGACTACAAATTATCTCTACCCAAGACTGTTTTCAGGAGTTTAGAGCGGTGACAGAGTACTCATTCCCCCGATCCTGCAGATTATAAGGTTAAGATTGTATCTTTATAGTGTTTTTTTTTTTTTAATGGACTTTTATTTTGTGACAACAGTTTTGATGGTTATCCTGCCTGTCATTCATTAGCAAATGAACTGCAAATATTTTTGTCCCACTTTGACTTTGTGAAGATGTTTAATATGCTGCTGCTGCTGAATTAATTATTAACATCACATAAAAAATATCCTAGGAAGGCACTTAGTGTTTTATCTTATGCTTACTATAAGGAAACTGAAGCTGATTCAGTTCCTGGCGCTCAGCGCAGCACAGCGGCTCTGCGAGAGGATAGGCAGACCCTCCAAACAGGAATGTTTATTCCTGAACAGTGCAGTCATGCGGAAAACATGTACACACACAGGAAGGACTCAAACTCCCACTAAGGGCCTTCTCCCAACACATCGCACTGGATTTACATAACTCTGGCGTCAACGCCAAACCTGCAGGTCAATGACGAGCTCCTTGGAGGAGGAGAAGGTGGAGAGCTGAGTGGCCGACCCCACGCTGACCCTGGGCACGGCAGCACTGGAGCCCCTCCACAGTCCCAGAATGCCGTGCTCCATGTAGATGGCTCTCAGAGCATGAACCATCCCCTGTCAGGAAGAGGAGGAGGAGGAGGAGCAGGGATTAGAAAACTGCTGATGCTCTCCACTCACATCCACTGCACACAGTGAAGGGGGGTCATCGTGTCACCTGGTGTTTGTACTGATGCCCAACAGCAATAGTGGAGGTAGACTGACTCTGCAGATGAGTCTTCACCTGTCAACACAGACAAGCTGTCAATGACACTCATCTGGTCAAAAGAAAACACGACCCGGGATGAAATGAACCCAGGCACTGACCAGATACACCGGGCTTCCCATCACAGCTCCCACCACTCCAGCCACGGCCCCTGCCACGGTGGTTTTGACCGCGCTGACCCTTCCGTCGGTGTGGATGTAGCCAGAGGTCTCGATGATGGCGTACGAGCCCAGCCGGACTCCATTCATACAGAACTGGTAGCACAAGCCGGGCACGAGTCCCTTCTGCAGCCCCGCCAGTCCGTCCACTTTAGCGATGGTGTAGAAGGCGTGGAAGACGTTCCGGTAGTAGACCTGGTAGGAGCCTCGGCTCTTCAGCTCTCCCTGCAGCTGCATCCGCGTCTTGACGACCTCCAGCGGGTTGGTGAACAGACACGCTCCGCACGCCGCGACGCCGCTCAGCACGAAGTCCATCTCGACCCGCGCGGCTGCCGGAGGACAGATGTCAGACCCGCCGCCGGCCCTCCAGACCCTTCATGCCCGGAGGATTTTAGCCCTGCCACGTTTCCCCCGAACACTGAAGTATTGTACTGTCACACACGCCGCGGTTTTGGCAAAGAGGTGCGCGGACATGTGAGCATTTCACGGGCTCCTCGTAAACTCGGAATTTCGACACACAACATGGTAAATAAGACTTGCTTACATCCTTTTATTTTCTCTATGACCACAGAAACATTTGAGGACAAACTTTGAGTTGCTTGTGTGCTTGTCCGTTTTATTTTTTTCGTGTGCCACATTTATCTGCATTGTCAATTTTATACGAAAAAAAAGAACATTTTTTTCTGAAAAGGCGAAATATTTTCTAAATATTTCCGGAAAAAACAGAGTTAAATTGTACATAGAGAATGCAAACATTATACTCAGATCATATAGAACAAGTTTTACAATTACCTTTACTTCTTTTAAGGACTATTTATTTTTAAACGTATATTGTGCATGTACCCTGAACGTCTCACGACAGGGGCTGGACCACAGCGTACGTGCTGACGTTTGACGTTCGTCTTCTCAGCCAATGAGAATCCTTCTTCGTGTGTGTGCGTGTTAGTGCGCGCGCGCGTGAGATCATGTTGAGGATGATTTTTCTGAACATTTCGTAGTTGGAGAGAAATAGGTGGATTCATTTTAACGACAACACAATCAGCATTTGAAAGTGAAAGACAACAATTAACTGTTCAACCACCTCTCACATAATAGCAGAACATCCAGTATATATTTTCACACAATGCTAAACTCTCAAATCGAATTGTTTGGCTCTTTTAGTGCAGTTACACAGTAAATACACATTCATTACACTTTACTACAAAGGTTAAATGTCTGCACTTAACAGCTAAACTTGTTGCTCTGATTAGGGGATTTGTCAATTGAAGCTATGAGTCCACACGATGAGTAAAACCTATTTTCTTGTGCCATTTAATTGATTTAAGATGTTGGCAAACAGCCAGTAAATCATAATTAAAGGCTGTGAAACTCAGATGTGTTTAACTGTAATTAAATCCACCTTAAGTATAAACAGTGAACGTGATCACAGGCATTTCAAAATCTCAAACTTGAGAGCAAATTTCACTGAAGGTTTTTATTTTTTATTTACAATCAACTAAACAGGAAATAAAAAAAAACATGAAGTAATGTAATGGGAGCACGATGGAATTGTAGTAATAAAATGGTATACAGGTTAAAACAAACCTGGTAAATACAGGATACAGATGTTTTTGCAGAGGATTAAAAGTGGATTCATACTATCTGCAGCTCTGAATTGACGTCACATGTGAGAGCTCATTGGTTGTGTTCATGCAGGTATTTTTTTTTCTCTCCCATCTTGTCTTGGTGGGTGGGTTTGTTCTTTGTCACTGAGCTGGATTAGACTTGAAAGTAAAATCTGTTTCACCTCTACCCCTTTTTTAAATTGGATTGGTGCTCAGGGTCTTTAAAACGGCTTCAGCATGATGCAAAGACAGGAAATGGGCTTGAACAGGCTTAAATGAGATATCATTTTTTTTTATTTGGTGCAGCCTCTTTTAAATCTGTTTCTCTAAAATTCCTTAGTTCTTTCAAAGAATAATTTAATATAAAACTCAATGTACAAAAATGCATTCACCGGAGCTTATCATTCAGTGCATTGATCATTGTATATTTTAACCTTAACATCATTACTTAAAAAGCTTTTATTGCATTGGGAGCTGAAAGGTAAAGGTAATAATCTACTTTTTGATGACTGTCAAAGAGTGTTGTGTCTGTCGTAGTTTTCTGTGTCACATTATCAGATTCAGAGATATGAAGTATGAGTTCAAAGTTTGGGATAAAACGTAATAGAAACAACTAATATTATTTTCAGTGTGTTTTGACAGTAGCAAGACTATTTTCTTCCATACTTGATCATCAATGTGATTTCATTTTTGGCTACTTGAATGATGCATATTGAGTTGGTTACCTGCTCACTAGTAATCACTGCTGCTGCTGAGTTACACTAATAGCTTCTGCCAAGTTGCTCAGTCCAGTAAAGTCAGGGTCTAATCCTCCCCAGCTAATGAACTGGCAAGTAGGATTTCAGGTATGAAGAGAACCCTGACCTGAACCCACAACACACCACGTCATCGGACGAGAAGTGAGGAGCCAGCCTGTCCAAGGCGCTCACTGGACTCGGGTGCCTGGTTGATGGAAGAAACATTTGTAAATAAGAGGGAAAGTGGTAGGGCTGGTGCTGTCCTGTGGGAATTCATTTATTTACTTCAGCTCTTGATTTGACTCTCTGCAACAGAAGGAAAGTTTGGTAAGTACTGCTTTATGTCTAGTCTTTTTAAAGAAATCTTGAGAAATATATTTATATATAATAATGATCCTAAAAATTCTGTTAAGTTTTACCATACATTTTACACAGTACCTCTCTTTCAACAGGTGCTAAATTCTTTTCATATTCCAGAAGTATTTCATCAAAGACATCATGCAACAAAATGTCAACGTCTACCAGTGCTACTTTCCCTTTTGCATCTATTTTATAATATTTACTGTTTCTTAGACAACTGTCTTACAGATAGGTAACTTGCTTGGCTTCGGTGCTCCATTTGTTTAAGTACATTTAGTTTGAGATATAGGTTAATTAACAAGGAGGTCAATTATCTGCATGTTAAGCTCTGGTGTCAACAGTCAGTGTTAATTGGATTGAGGAAAGTCAGGGCAGCCTGCAGCCAGCAGTGTACCGCATGTGCCAGGTCAGCACAAAGTAGCTTTTATACATGAAATATATACACACAAGTCCAGTGGTCACTTCAGTTTACTTGTCTGAAATTGTAGTATTTTCTGCATCAGGGCTTAACGTGCGGTGTTTCACTCCCTGTGATAAAATATACTTTGATAATCATCTTCAACAAGTACAGAATGTGATAGCCTGCAGTCATAATGCAGTCAGTCCAAAGTAAATCATGGATTTTTTTTTCCTGCAGTTTGTTGTAACTCACAAGGCTGAGGAAGTGAACAAGCCTGAATGGCCAAATTGGAGCTAATACTCTGTTTCCTGGTGCAGCATCGTCCCAAATCCCCATCCCAATCCTCCCTGCATGAAGTGTGTGCACATGCAAGCCTCATTTGAAGCACCTGAAATGAAAATGAAAAAAAAAAAAGGCCTTTTCATAAATATTTTGAACAGCAGGGTGCAGCATATTCCAACATTATTCTTACTCACCAGCTGAGTGTCTGTCCTGAAGGAGTTCAAGCTTTAGTTTCAGTATAAGGACAGATTAAGTGGATACTGTGAACCACATGTGTTTGTTTGTCATCCTAAATTACTGCAGCCGTATTAAACTGTAAGAACAGACCGCATCAGCTGGCTTTGTTGAAGATATTGTGAAGCCAAATGCAAGTAGAAAAAAGAGAAAGCCAACAATTCCTCTAACTGTGTGTGAATGAAACAGTCAGCAGCTGATCAGGAGAAAAAGGAACAAAGACAGAGAACATAAAAAATGTTAAAAGCGTGACGATAAAGTCAGCTGGTTTACATCTTGAACAAGGAATCTCCTCTTCATATGTTTGCCACTTGTGAATAACCCAGTTACAACAGTTTAAAAAACTTTAGTCTCTAAAAATAAACTTCAATGGAGATGGTGACTAAATAATGGACTGAAAACACTTTGGTTCAACCCTGCAAATAAACTCAAACGGCTGCAGTAGATTAAACCTGCGAAACCTTTGGTGGGAACATTTCTGACAATTTTCCTCAGAGAAATGCTTCAACCTCATCATTTGATCCGGATCTAATGTTTTAACTCATATCTGGATATTTATTTAGTATTTCCTCTGCATAGTTAATGTACAACTAAGGTTTTATGTATGTATTCTTTATCAGTAGCTCCTTCTTCACTACGTTTTATGGTGATCTCACAACTCTCTTGAATTGCATATTGTAAAGCGTCAAACTGAGATGTTAACCAGCTTTCGTGATCCTTTAAGCCGCTGCGGTCACTCCAGGCTTTGTTTTCTTTAGCTCACTGAGTATTGTGCAGGGTGCCCTTGGAGTGGGATTTGTGAGTTATTGGCTAAAATGAATAATTCATGATAGAGCCTCCATATTGCAAAGACAGACCTAAACTCAGAAAACAAAAGGTTTATATACTTTTCTCGTCAATGAGACAAATGACCTGTTTGATTAAACTGAGTATCCTGCAAAAAGACAAAAAATGTGACCAAAAGTTAAAAAAAAAAAAAAAAAAAAACTGTCATGAGTCAGATCAGAGGAAAGTTGGAAGACAGAAACAGTCTGAGAATATGTGTGAGAGACAGGAGGCACAGGATTCCTTGTCTAGAATAAATAAGACAAGCGGTAATTTATTGTAGAAAGTAATTGTATAAAGTAAGTCACCATATGACTGAGTGTGATCTAATGCAAGTGCAGTCATATTATTTTAGATTATAAGTCAAACATTTAGATTTACTTTAATGATCAATTTATCTTCATAAAAGAATACACATTTTATGTTGTGCATTAAAAACATCTGTTAGATACGGCCTAATCAATAGTTACCATGATACAATTCTTTCAAATGTAATAAATTTTCATTTGAGTTGGTTACTTGTTTATCTGACAGGGACAGACCTCATCAATGAACTGAAGAAAGCAAAAATAAGCCACAACCTAAACTTATTCTGAAATTAACTGAGAAATTACAATTTAATAGACTGATTCAACACACACCAAACAAAAACCCAAACATGCATCACAGAAATGGAAAGAAATAAACAAAGTATCAACTCAATACATAAAACACAAGTCACCAATCCAGAACCATCACTGCTTGAGATGGTTCTGGACTGAAGTCAAAGTGTATCTGAATAGAATATGGATAAATTCTATGAATGTGCTAAACGAAAAACATTTCTCAGCAGTCTGATAGGTGTTTTTGTGTGTGTGTGCCAGGTAAAGGCGGCGAGATGGACATCGGTGGCTTGGAGACCGTTGTGGCGAACTCTGCCTATGTGTCTGCCCGTGGCAGCGTGGATGGGTCTGCAGCGGCCGCCATGCGCGACAAGAAGATGCGCGCCCGGCTGAAACTCCCACACATCAGAGACTGTGAGCACATGA
This sequence comes from Salarias fasciatus, assembly GCF_902148845.1. Classification (NCBI taxonomy): domain Eukaryota; kingdom Metazoa; phylum Chordata; class Actinopteri; order Blenniiformes; family Blenniidae; genus Salarias; species Salarias fasciatus. Next base: position 10,469,305 of record NC_043754.1, read on the forward strand.
AGACCACGGTGGACTCGGCCTTTGACAGCATGTGCGTCAAGCAGCCGATCGGCAAGCGCCTCTTCCGCCAGTATCTGGGAAGCGACGCCAACCATAAAAACGCCGGCGAGCTGTGGAAGGACATTGGCGACTACAACACATGTCAAGAGAAGGACAGAGTGCAGAAGGCCCAGAAAATGGTCAATAAGTACTATGAGTCCGCTTCAAAGGATTTTTGCAAATTCCTTGACGAGAAAGCCGTCAGTCGAGTGAAAGAAGACTTCAAGAACGTCCGCGGTGATGTGTTTAAAGAGAGCGAACAGCTGCTGCTCCAACACCTGGAGAAGACAGCCTTGGAAGGCTTCAAGAACAGCATGTACTTCCTGCGCTACGTTCAGTTCAAATGGCTGGAGAGCCAGCCTGTGGACGAGGAGTGGTTCATGGACTTCAGGGTCCTGGGGAAAGGAGGCTTCGGGGAAGTGTTTGCTTGTCAAGCAAAAGCAACGGGCAAAATGTACGCCAACAAGAAGCTGGACAAGAAGAGGCTGAAGAAACGCAAAGGCTACGAGGTAAAGCACTGACGGGTTATCTGATTCCATCCATGAGCATTCGTATTGTCAACCAAGTCAGTCAGGTGGACTGAAAATGAGCATCAGCAGGAAACAACAAAGCAAGACTGAGAGAGGAGTTCCCGACATGTGCAGGGGTTTAGCTCTAACAACAGCTCAATGCAAAGAAGCTTGAGACCCTATTAAAGACCTCACAAAGAAGCTCAGAGTCCCATACAGAAACAGTGCGCTCAACTAAAGCCCATTGCTTCTAAAAGCGTCGGTGGATAATGAACTTTAGTTCTGCTGGGAGCAGCACTACAATGCAAGTCAGAAGGCTGAAGATCGCACAGGCTAACGACCGTCCGCAGTGATTTCTAAATAGTTCTCTGATCTATCCTAAAAAAAAATAAAAGCCAGACAGCAAGACCTGAAATGACCAAATCTCTCACTAATCGAGTTCTTACTTGTCTTTAGGGAGCAATTGTGGAGAAGCGCATCCTCGCCAAAGTTCACAGTCGCTTCATCGTGACGCTGGCTTATGCCTTCCAGACCAAGACCGACCTCTGCCTGGTCATGACCATCATGAATGGAGGAGACCTCAGGTGCTCTCAAACACCAGCCATACAGAACAATCCAGACTGAATGTGTTGCAAAGACGTGTCAGTTACTAGTTTCTGGCATTAAAATCATCAAATGCAGAATAACATCCTTTCCTCCTCACCCACAGGTAATCCAATAACATGCTCCCTTTTCTCACAGGTTTCACCTGTACAATGTGGATGAAAAGAATCCTGGCTTTAGTGAGGTGCGAGCGTGTTTCTATACAGCTCAGATTGTGTGCGGCCTGGAGCACCTTCACCAGCACAGGATCATCTATCGAGATCTGAAGCCCGAGAACGTGCTGCTCGATGACGCAGGTGAGACGCATGATCTGACTGAATCAAATGATATTTCGTCTCTAGATGCTTGGATCGGCGGGTTTTTAAAACTTGAAGCTTCATTGAGTCTGATGCAGCAACAAAGTAATCTGGGAGGGAGAGGGAAAGGGGGGTGCCTTTTCCAAGATTGCCATGAGGAAACCTGGACAAAATGGTCATTTTTGGTTCAATATCCAGATGCAACTGTTGTAATCGAAGCTGTTTTCACTCAGGTCACGTCCGTCTGTCTGATTTGGGTCTGGCTGTCGAACTTCCACCAGGAAAAGACAAAACAAAAGGATATGCTGGTACTCCCGGTAAGTGATCGAGTTAAAAAATAAATACATCAACAGGCAAATAAACCATATAAGAGTTAAAACTGACAAGGAGGGGATCTCATGAACAAAGAACACCTTCTTTCCAGGTGAACATCAATGTATAAAACTTCCGTACACTCTTGTCAAGTATGTCTTGTCTGTGATTCTTCTGTCCATGAACACAGGTTTCATGGCTCCAGAGTTGCTCCAGAAAAAGGAGTATGACTACTCAGTGGATTACTTCACTCTGGGAGTCACCCTGTTCGAAATGGTCGGTGCCAAAGGGCCCTTCAGAGTACGAGGAGAGAAGGTACAGTACACATAACCTTACTTCACCTGTTTGCCTTTGTTGAGTGTCATTTCTCAGTTGCCACATCGCAACAATATATCACGGTCGTTCACCAGGTGGAGAACAGCGAAGTGACGCGCAGGATCTTAAACGACGCGGTGGCTTACACGCCGGCCTTCAGCAACGACTGCAAAGACATTTGTGAAGGCCTGATGATGAAGGAGCCGGAGAAGCGTCTGGGATTCAAAAATAACGAGTGCGCAGAGCTCAAGAATCAGCCCTTCTTCAAAGACATCAACTGGGGCCGTCTGGAAGCAGGTGATGCACAAATGTACTCACAAAAAAATCACTTCAACTTAAACACACAAATATGACAAAAAAAAATGACAGGAAAAAAAAAAACTTGTAGGCCTTAATATTCCATAATTGCCACTCATACTTGTGTACATTGGGAGGCGACTCTCCATCTGTGCTGCAGTCAGATACTTTGTTGATTTACATACAAATTGAATGTCCAGAAAATATTAAAAAGGCTCAGTTAAATTGCTGGTGGCAACAGGTTCTAGTTATAAAGAATGAATGAAAGTCTCAACAGCAGTTGTACATTTAACATGAGCAAAAAAGATTGCATTATGGCTGCAGGGAGAGCATCCGATGATCACAGAACAAAGTACACTTCAACATATAAAACAACCTTAGATTTTCAGCAGCAATAAAAGGCAAATAAACTGCTGAAGCCATCACTCGAGCCCCTTGTTTTACTTTCTCACTGTTAGGTAAGGATTTTATTGGAGTTGGACTGAAGCTAGCAAATCTGTCTTCAGGCGAACAGAAGAATATTTAAATTAAACAGGTCAAATAAGGACCAGAGCAAAAGCACCCGTCAGGGCATTTGGTTGCTTTTACCAATCCATTTTTGGACATTTCACTGTGCTTTGCACCAGAAGGTATCATTAAAATTGATTTTATGTTGAGATTGTAGTCATTTTATGTATAGATATTTTCATCACGCATCTCTGCGCCATCACAGTCCCTCGATAACCCTCCAATATTGTCACTGCAAAAGGACAGCCACATTCTTTCAGAAGAAAACATCACACAATTTGTTTTTGAAATAGAGGACAAGACGTACTTGTCTTGCTGACATTTCTTTGGTGACCTCCTTCCTGTGTGCTTCTTCCAAAGGTATGCTGCCTCCGCCGTTTGTCCCTGATCCTAAAATGGTCTACGCCAAAGACATCGATGATGTGGGAGCCTTCAGCACGATCAAAGGCGTTGTCATAGACAACACAGACACAGCGTTCTACAATGACTTTGCATCCGGCAACGTCCCGATCCCCTGGCAGGAGGAGATGGTTGAGACAGGAGTGTTTGGAGAGATGAACCTCTGGGGAGAAAACGGAAAGCTTCCCAATGATCTCGACCCAAACTATGTGGAAGCCAAAAGTGGAGGATGTGTTCTGCTCTGAATTAAAGTTGGAGACAGGTCGGCAGAAGAAATGATACTATATTAGCACACTTAGACTTGGTGAGTGTTAATTTGGTGCCGCTCACTCCTAATCAGTTGTATATTCACAAAATTACAATGTATTTTATGCACCTATAATATGATATCTGAAGCAAATTTATTGTAACTATACAGCTTAATAAATACAAGCAATTTGATGGAACTAAAGTGTAAAAATTACCACACTGATGCTGTCTGTTGTAATCCTAATGCAGGTCTGCATGTTTTGTTTAGTGATGAATGAGAAAGTACTGAAACAGTTTTTGTAAATAAATCATATGCAAAATTTCCGAACCAAAGAAAAGCCACTGCATTGACAGTACAATGTTATGTAATTACTTTCTTTCATTTTATGTGAATTTTATTCTCTAATATCAGCATGTATGATTTAACAGTAGCATTAAAGGAAAAATGTATCTGTATAGTTCAAAGCAATTAATAAAATCTTGCAAACCTGAAATATGTCCAAATCCTTTTTTTCAAAATTTATGGTTTGTTTGAGGTTTCATGCTTAAAATGTGCTATATATGACACATATCCATTCATCCATTTTAAAATGCCTATCAGGGAACAGGCCGTAGGAGATGCGCAGACATCCCTGTCCCTTGACACTTCCTCTTCTGGGAGGATTCCGAGGCACTCAAAGGTCAGCCAAGATACATAGTCCCTGTCCTAAGTCTTCTTCAGAGTCTCTTTCAGAGTGTCTGCAGACAGAGCAGCTATTCCCAACGTTGATATTTTCTGTACTAGGGCAAGATGGCGGCGCGCACTGGTGCAGCGGCTTGGAGCTCCCGACTACTTAGCAGCTTTTTTGTTTTTGTGTATGTTTCAAACTTAATCGCGCAAGCACACAGTGAACGTTTATATTATGGTCGGGCGGAGTTGCTCAAAATCCGAAACAATCATCAGAGCCTCACTCTAGAGGACCTCAACTCCATTCCACCGGAGCTACAGCGTCCCGAACCCAGCGGGATAGATATCTTTGATATCCTGAGACGGCGGAGGGAAAGAAAACAAAAACAGCGCATGAGAGCCGGCGTACAAGCTAGGCTACGTGCTAACCCCGACAGACCAGCCTTACCGAGCCTCTTCCTTTCCAATGCCTTGTCAACAAACTGGACGAGAATTGACTGAGGACAACGTCCCGCGGCATGGAAAGCTGTGTGATGATAATAACAGAGACCTGGCTGGGCAACACCGTTCCCGACACAGCCATCGAGCTAGTAGGCCGCTCCGTCTATCAAGCCGACAGGACCGCTGACTCCGGCAAACTCAGAGGTGGGGGAGTGTGCAATTACATTAATAACTCCTGGTGCACATCTGCGGACATAATTAAGACGCACTGCTGTCCTGATATTGAGTATCTGGCTTTGAAATGTAGGCCTTTCTATCTCCCAAGAGAGATTTATGCCATTTTAATTGTGGCTGTTTACATCGCACCACGGGCTAATGCTAAGCTAGCACTGGAGCAGCTACATGATGTCATCAGTAGCCAGCTGAATGCACATCCAGAGGAGGCTGTGATCGTGGCAGGAGACTTTAATCACGTTGAACTGAAGACTGTGCTGCCTAAATTACATACCAATGTGCATTTTCCAACCAGCGAGGACAACATTCTTGATCAGGTTTATACCAACATCCCTGGAGCATACAGGGGTGCTCCATCTCCACACTTGGGACTATCTGATCATATTTCTCTGCATATGATTCCAGCCTACAGACCCCTGAACTGTAGAACAAAACCAGCTGTCAAAACTATCCAAGTCTGGAATGATGAATCAACTTCAAAGCTACAGGACTGTTTTGAAAGCACGGACTGGGAGTTGTTCAATCAGGATACAGACTTGGAGGAATACACCACCTCCGTTCTAGCCTACATAGCCTTCTGCACAGATAATGTGTTAACCACCAAAACCATCAGAGTATTCCCCAACCAGAAGCCATGGCTGAATAATGATGTGAGGGCTCTGCTCCGGGCACGGGACGCTGCCTTTAAATCAGGAGATAGGTTGGCCTACAGTCATTCCCGCAGAGAGCTGAAGAGGGGCATCAGAGGCCAAGTGCAAATACCAGCAGGCCATTGAGGGCCACTTTAAGACCATTGACTCACACAGCATGTGGAGAGGTATTAAAGCCATAACTGACTATAAGGGCAGCACACCACCGACCAGCAGTGACGCCACGCTCCCAGATGCCCTGAATGCATTATTTGCACGTTTTGACACTTCCTCCACAGGTGTACCAGCCTCACCCATAACACCAATCAACCAGATGTCCACCCAAGTCCTGCAACAACATGAGGTCAGGTCAACAATGAAGAACATCAACATCACCAAGGCAGCAGGACTAGATGGGGTGCCGGGCCGAGCCCTGAAGGCATGTGCAGACCAGCCTGTCTGAAGTCCACTATCATAGTGCCCGTGCCGAAGAAACAGGCAGTGAACTGTCTGAATGACTACCGTCCCTGTTGCCCTGACTCCAATAATAATGACGTGCTTCGAGAGGCTGGTCCTGCGTTACATCAAGGACATCATTCCTGCTGATCTGGACAGCCACCAGTTTGCTTACAGAGCAAACAGATCAACAGAGGACGCCATCTCAATAGCACTGCACACGGCTCTGACCCACCTGGAGGGTCCCAACACCTACATCAGAATGCTATTTGTTGACTTTACATCAGCATTAAACACCATCTCCCCCAATAAACTGATAACCAAGCTTGGCCATCTGGGACTGGACACCACACTCTGTTCCTGGATCCACAGCTTCCTGACCGGCAGACCACAGAGTGTCAGAGTTGGAGAGGTGATATTACATCACCAGTGATCTCACATAGACCGTCAACACCTCCCACCTGGTGAAGAAGGCTCAACAGAGACTCTTCTTTCTGCGGAGACTGAGAAAGGCCATGCTCCCCTCGCAGCTTCTCATCAACTTCTATAGGAGCACGGTTGAGAGCATCCTGTGCTACTGCAGCACGGTGTGGTTTTCCAGCTGCTCCGCTGGAAACAGAAGGGACCTGGCTCGGGTGGTAAAAACTGCACAGCGGATCGTGGGTGCACAGCTTCCCACTCTGGACTCTATCTATGTTAGCCAGCTGAGGAAAAAGGCCAGCAGCATCGCCAGAGATCCCACACATCCTGGTCATTGACTATTCGCCCCTCTCCCATCAGGGAAAAGGTTCCGGACATTAAAAACAAAAACCAGCAGACTGAAGAACAGCTTTTTCCCAAGAGCTGTGGCCGCCATCACACCCCACACCCATCACCCCACCACTCAGACATCCCCCCCTTCCGACTCATCTGTGCAATAAGAATCTTACTAAACACGGGACTACTTTAGCAGGACTGACCACTTTATTATGTTTGTATATAGTACTTTGATGCTTCTTTATTACTGTGATATATTTTTGTGAGAATACTTCTTATTTATTTTTATTCTAATCTGCACTGCTGCAAATTGTCGAGTTTTCCAGACAAGTTTTGTTGTACACTGACACAATGACAATAAAGTCTCTTATCTTATCTTGTCTTATCTTATCTCTTATCTTTCCAACGAGACATGCCCGCAATACCTCTCCAGGAAGACATCCAGAAGGCATCCTAAACAGATGCCTGAGCCGCCTCAGCTGGCCCCTCTTGATGTGGAGGAGTAGCGGCTCTACTCCAAGCTCCTTCCTGCTGACTGAGCCCCTCACTCTATCTCTAAGGGAGCGCCCAGCCACCCTATGGAGGAAGCTGATTTCATCCGCTTGTCAATCTAACGCTCCATCCTTCCCCAACTCAAGAACAAAACCCCAAGATACTTACAACTCCTCTACTTGAGCCAGGGTCTCTCTGCCAACCTGGAGAGGGCAGACCACCTTCTTCTGGTCGAGCACCATGGCCTTGAATTTGGAGGTGCTGATACTCATCCCCACAGTCAGCTATAAACCGCCCCAGTGCTTGCTGTAGGTCCAGGTTCGATGAAGCCAACAGGACAACATCATCTGCAAAATGCAGAGACAAAATCCTGTGGTCCCCGAACCGGACCGCCTCCGGGCCCTGGCTGCACTTCAATCCCTAAAAATTCTGAACAGAACCGGCCACAGGGCACCTCGAGGGACGCAGTTGAACATCCTCTCCAAATCCATAAAACACATGTTGGGCGAGCTCCAACAAACCTTCGACCACCCTATGGAGGGTATAGAGCTGGTCCAGCGTTCCATGACCTGGACAAAAACTGCATTGTTCTTCCTGAATCCAAGATACGACTAGGGGTCAAATCATCCTCTACACTAGCCTGGAATAAACTTTCTCTGGGAGGCTGAGGAGTGTGATCCTCCAGTAGTTGGAGCACACCACCCCGGTGTGCCAATCCACAGGCACTGTCCCCGACTGTCTCAGACAATACCTGCACATCCAAAGACTTAAGGTACTCAGGGCGAATCTCAAGCTTACCAACCACCTCGGTGAGTTTGGCTTAGGTGATGGATGAGTCCACCTCTGAGACCCCAGCCTCTGCTTGCTCCACAGAGGACGTGGCGACGGGATTGAGGAGGTCCTCAAAGTATAACATCCCAAGTCAAGGTCAGGAGCTCCCCACTTCGACCGTTAACAGGGTTGGTGGAGACCTGCACTCCCCTCCTGAGGCGCAGGACGGTTTGCCAGAACTTCTCCAAGCCCGACGGATAGTCTGTCTCCAGAGACTCTGCAAACTCCTCCCAGACACTCGGGCTGCAGTTTGCTTGCCCTGCTGGTACCCGTCAGTTGCTTTGGGAGTCCCGCTAGCCAGCGAGACTTGATAGGACTCCTTCTTCAGCTTGACGGTTTCCCTTACTTCCGGTGTCCACCACCAGGTTTGGGGTTTGCCGCCATGGCAGGCACCACAGACCTTATGACCACAGTTCTAAGCAGCTGCTTCAACAATAGAGGTTGAGAACACGGTCCACTCGGACTCAAAGTTCGACTACATATAATATGACATGACTTAAATGTCATTTCAGAATAAATAGTATAATAGTCCTCAATCATTACTAAAACCAATATCACAACTGTGTAATTGCTTGAGTGTCAGCTGAGCAAACCAGCACACATTTCAGATTTAACATATTTAAATATAGTAAATAATACAAAAGATCAACCTTTGAAACTGCAGTGATTCTTTTTTGATATTTATCTTGTGTACAAAGAAAGTCTGTCACATGAAGCACACAGCAGGACAACAGAAAGTCTTCCTCAAGTTACAGAAAGAACCGTCCAAAGACAGAGAATGTTAAGATGGGAGTCATACACAGATAATGCTCCAAGGCTGGGCTCAGAAATGGAGAGCCCCCCCCCCCCCCCCCCCCCCCCCGATTAAGGAGGCAGCAGTACCAGGTACGACTCCCTATAGGATTAAATAGACACATGTGAGGAGACAGATAAAGAAAGCAGTTTCCAACAGTAAACTCGAAATACAAAAGGTTAGTTATGATGAATATAAGCACACAAAAAGCAGAGAAGAAACTTCCTGTTACATGTGCCTGTGTGTGTAATAGGGTGGTGGGATATACGAATTACTATGAGGTTTTAAAGCAGTGCCTTCACCGAAACTCCGTTACACATTACGCACAAATACCGACTATTCAAAGTTATATATATATGACACATTATTCAAACAGGTTTTCGCTGCAGGCACAAATTACTGAAAGCAAACATGACTCATGCTCTTAATTCAAATGAGTGGATTCTTACACAAAGGCTTATTCCACTACATCATTTATCAAGGAAACCACAGAAAATCCAGACGTGTAGTGTCTGTGTGTGTGTGTTGGATTGCTTTTGCTGCAGCAGCTGTTAAATTATCACATACATCAGAAAAATTGAAAGACTAAAAATCACTGACTCCAGTGGGACTTTGACTGATTGGTTCGGGGTTCTGTTCGAAGCAGGTTTAGTTGGAGACTTTCCCTTTAAGCAACGAGGTCAATGCGGACACAACTGATTGAGTATCCCAGCTGTCTGAGGGAGAAGGGTCAAGAAATGAAACATTAACAGACACAAGACTATATGTTAAAGTCTGAATGCTTCCACAATGTATGCATATGATAGCACTTTGAACTGCACTTCTGACTGCTGACAGACAGACGAGAATTTGACAGTTTGATAAGATACAGACCAAGAAACCTTGCAAATCTGCATTAATTTACAAAAGTCTACTTAGACTATTGTAGAGATACACAGATCGAGCGTTAACATTTATTTAATCACTTCTAATCTTGTATATTTGTACATTTCTATGCGTTTCTTGCACATATAGGGTGAAGTAATTAATGACAAGGGTGTGCCAGAACAGCCTGGCCTTTGGCCAGTTTCTTTAAGGTGAAAGCACTGTATTATGTCAACACAACTTTTCAACAGAACAAGCATCCAATCTATATGCTCAAGCTTAAAACAGAAAGGCATCTTTTGTCCTGCTGCAAACTTGTTAATGCTTAACCAGAACTAAATAAAAAAGAACGTATTCTGTCCTCAATAAGTCACCCAGACACATTTCATTCAGCTTTGAGTGTTTGCCTTACCTTATAGTCAGTCTTTCTCCATAAGTATTTACATAAGTAACTTAAAATAACCTCTTTAAAATGACCTGCTACCAATGATATGAAAGAAGATACAAGCGAGACAAGATCATGTGAACAACTAAAAATCTTCTGCCCACCATCAGCCCACAAATACAAATAGGAATATCTCATCATTTCCCTCCTTTCACTTATTGTGTTATTCATGAAACTGCAGTTAAAGTTTTATGTGGGTTTTGCTTTATGACCAAAGTTTTACTGGCAATAGTTTCAAATAAATCTTCTACAGAATGAAACAATATCTTGTTAAATGTCTCCTGAAGTGCCCTCAGAAGCACCTCGGAGCAAATACGATGTGACTGACCGGGGCACCGACTCCCGTCTTTAAAGCTGTTGGCTCTTTGATTTAGAGCCGTGATGACTGTTTTACAAGAGATTATCTCGATCTCCGCTGCCAATGAAAAAAGAGGAAAGAAAGGGTCATTGCACACTTGCATTTCTATAGTACCATGCCGGGCATGTGAAATGTCATCAATTTTGGGCGGGAATAGCAGACTATTAATGTAGCTACGGCCAACAAATCAATGTTCAAATTCATCCAGGTTTGAGTGCACGGGAAGAAAAAGTCAGTTCTCGCTGACCCAAAAATGTACATCAGATACAGAAGGTGCCAATAGGGCTCCTCACTGAGGCAACACTGTTTCTGCTAATTACTGACAGAGAAAGCTACCTTCAAGATGAAAGAAGCCCTTGAGATTTTAGCACTTTTTCTAAGTTTTGGAAGCTGGATACTGAGTTTTGTTTCACTCCATGATCAGTATTGGAAGGAGTCCACCCAAGATGGGAGTGTGATTATAACCTCCACAGTCTATGAGAACCTCTGGATGTCTTGTGCCAGTGATTCAACGGGGATCTATAACTGTAGAGACTTTCCATCCCTTTTCGCTCTCCCAGGTGAGTAAAAGTAGACGCAGCCTCACGCTCTTTTGATAAGAAATAGATATATCTCTCCTAGTCACATACAAGTTGTTCCATTTGGATTTGCTGTTTGTTGTTAATCAATATCTAAAGCTTTGTACATTGCCATTCATACTTTACTGTTCTCTGATGATTCAGCAGTATTTTGCAGCTGATGTTGCACTTTCTCGTCTATTATGTGAAGAAAAGTGCAGTTTTCAGTTGTTTAAAAGATTGAAAGACTCACAGTTTTATATTTTTATCTACCAAATTATAAATAATTGTTTAGTAGCTGAATTATTATGGACTACATATATGGAGCTAGATAATCCTGTTTTGTCATCTTGCCTTGTTATGAAAGACTTTATAACTTAAATTAACTGTTAAATTGAATTTTATTCTTTTGTTATTCCTGGTATTTTGAGTAAAGAATATGTTATATGTTTGTGAATATGCAACAAAATACTTGGTTTGGAATTTGCTGAGCTGTTTCCAGTGTATGTATGTTTTCTTTTTTGTCATATAACCAAAGCTTATCTCAATTTTATGGGAATGTCTGAAGACAAGTAGTGTTCTAGATTACAATTTTATCTATAATACTACATTAACTAAAAAAAAAACTATTGAACATGCAAATATTTTTGTAGGATGATAAACAAATAGTTTCCTGTCCTTTTAATTTCATAATATAAAAGATCTTTTAATCATTGTGTTCAGCGTATTCAGCTTTTATATTGTTGAAATTAATAATGCAAATTAAACCAGCAAGTCAAGATATTTATTGGTGTTTATCAATGCTTCTGTAAATCCACTGAACCACCATAACTTTTATTCATATAGTCAGAAAGTGCTGTGAAGTTTGAGTTTAAACCAATGGGGGGGAAAAAGTCAAACCTTTATGCATGTCTGAACAAAAAAAACCATGGCGTTAAAGGTCTAATAAGTCTTCTGGGATGTCAGTCAAGCAAACATCTAATCCGCGTCTCAGAAAACCCGGTCGTCTCTGGGTCAGCCTGTGGTGAGGCACCCTGACCCCTCGGTGCCATCACCCCTCGAAAAGAGGGTGAAGAGCACAACCAATAGGTGACTTCAATCCCATCGATAACCTTTAATATTGTTGACACGGTGTTCAAAGCGAATGGCGAAAGGTGACAAATGGCTTAAAGTCTATAGACGTTCGTACATAGTGTGAAGGCTGGACTTCACCTCTCTGTTGTCCCGTCGGTTGGGTAAACATTTGGAGACTTTGAAAAGGTTCAATAGAAGAGGGAATAATGGGGGAAATCATAAGAGGGCTGTCAGGAATTAATCATTGATTAGTGATTTTCTGTGGCACATTAGCACAGGGCTTGCTGGGAATCGGTGTGGCGCGGTTGGGGCTGTGTGGCCAACCAATCCTCCTGTTGCTGAAGGGAGAAACTCGGCAGAGTAAACGTTCGTATTTAGTGTCCCTCTCCCTGGATAACACCGTGCTGGTCGGATTGAAGAAGCGAGGGAATAATGAATCCAGCCGTAGAAGCGTTTGCTTTCTTCCTGGGCTTTCTGGCGTGGCTCATGGTTGGGGTCGCCCTGCCAAATCGATACTGGAGAGTCTCCACGGTGGACGGTAATGTGATCACCACATCAACCATCTATGAGAACCTGTGGATGTCCTGCGCCACGGACTCTACCGGAGTTCACAACTGTCGGGATTTTCCATCTCTGCTCGCGCTGAATGGTATGTGACGCTTGACTCTTGAGGAAACTGTACAGCTGTTGTGTTGAGGAACAGCTTGAGTGACGCAGAGGAAAATCGAGAACTTCATCTGTGAACATTATGTTCAGTGAACCGATCCGACCCTGAAACGAACGCAACTGTCCATAATTATTAGTGCTTTCTGTCACGTTTACTTTATCTACACGTCGATTAGCGGCACTTTTACGATCAGCAGCGTCTATTGTTCGGTTATAATCAGCAGCGAAGAGATGCAGTGAGATACGATGAGACGACAGAGCATGAACAAGCACGACCACAATAAACCTAATGCTGAAAGTAACCACAACTACAACTGAAAACACTGATTTGTGTTTGTAAGTCTATGCAATGTTAATGTTGATCCTCAACTTTTTAAATTATATTTTCCTAAACGTAGTTATGATGGATTCCGGTCTATCAGCACTGCTGCAAATTGTCGGGTTTTTCCAGACAAATTTCATTGTACACCTGCACAATGACACTAAAGTCTCTTATCTTAAACAAAACAGGACATGTATTAGTAAAGTGGACAACATATAAATGAACATACTTAATGGCAATTATGTGTAAAACATTTTTCACATGCAGATTATTAGGCTGATGCTCAAAAATACTTTTCTTCTTAATCCTAATGCTGAAAAAAAAAAAAAAAACTAAAATACTTCTCATAATCTGTAATCAGTACATAAATACTGAGATATCAGACAACCATGAAGCCAAACACAAATACTTCCTCTTATGGATAGCTGTATTTTATCTGTTGTTACATGTGATATGTTTGACAGGTTTATCATTTTGGCTGCATGTCAAATAAAAACAAGATAAACTTTACTCGATGCTCCAATACAGCAGTGTTCCTTTAGTAAAAAGCCTGTTAGCATTCTTTCTTTGGGTTTTACACGGTGCGTCATTGTTGTGATTGAACATTTGATTGATTGTTCGCACACAGGCTACATTCAGGCCTCCCGAGCTCTGATGATTGCTGCCATTGTGTTCGGGACGTTCGGACTGGTGGCCACTCTGGCGGGAATGCAGTGCTCCAAAATAGGCGGGGAAAACTACGTGCTGAAGGGGCGGATCGCTGCCATCGGAGGAGCGTTCTTCTTGTTTCAAGGTAAACACACCCGACTTTATCAGGCGCGCATTTATCACTGACCTGAAAAGAGAGCTGTGTCCTTCAGAGCCAACACCAGTCCCTGATAAAAGTTTTCCACAAGTAATTTGGCACAACACTTCCACCCAGAAAACACCTGGGAACATAAACACATCTGGTCTGTCAACCTGTGAGTACGAATGACCAGATACCAGAAGGTAGAGAACCAGTTCAAAAGGTGATTTAGCTGAGCTGCATAAACGCCTAATGAAGCAGCTATTTGTGACGAATATTCATAAACTCATGAAAAATGACAGTTATACAGTGAGGAATTACTTTTTAAACATGGGTTAATTTACTTGCATGCATTGTTTGTATTGTCTGCAAATTCAAACCAATGTTTAAACTGTGAAAAGTAAACCGTGCTTTGTGTTTTGAAGGGCTCTGCACCATGATCGCCATATCTTGGTACGCCGCCAACATCACCCAGGAGTTCTTTAACCAGTTGTACGTCGGGACAAAGTGAGTCATTACAACCGACATCGGTCATTTCAGGGCGTTTGACTTCTGGGACCGCCAGAATTTTAAGACAAGACATTTTACATAACGACGTCCATTGAAGTGTTTCTGTGTGGCAGGTATGAGATCGGAGAGGGCCTGTACATCGGCTGGGCTTCAGCCACGCTGGCCATTTGTGGAGGTTCGTGCCTGATGTGCGCCTGCAGGTTGAAAACCGAGAGTGAGAAAGTGTGAGTATCTGAAGCCGAAAGCCTCGCACCGTATTGTGTATCGTGTGTATGATCTGCATTAAATAAAAGCCTCTTCTGTGTGTTTAGGCCGTATCCATACCAGCCCGGAACCAGAGGTTACGTGCTCTCCACGGTGGCCACGTCTCAGACGGCGCCGAGCAACTATGGAAGAAATGCTTACGTCTGAGAGGAGAAGCAGCATCCACCTGTTTTAAGAGAAAGTGAAGGCATACATTTACATTTTCTAATTGCACTACAATACTATCTACTACAAAACACTGATTCTGAGTTGATTTCATGTTTTCAATAACATATGGCATACGTGAATGTGTCATTGTGTAGAGACTGCTCCTGTAGTTGAGCATCATACATAGAGAGCTCCAGAGTAAAGTTTTCATTTTCTCAAACAGTGCTGATTGACACATGGTGGTTTGGTTTTCATAGAACAAATACAAAGATCTTCATGTTTTACTCACACATGATCATTTCTATGGAACCATTTTGATCATTACTTTTTAACTCAATGTAACTATTTCCACTTGAGTGTATGATGTCTGTAATAAATCGCTTCATGTTTATTTGTTCCTGTGTATGTATCTTCAAATCGGACACGTTTTTCAGTTCAGAAATTTCAAAGTTGCACCATTTCCTGAGCAAGGTGGTGTTGTCAATTAGAAGAGCGATGCGATCTGCTGAGGTGTGTTCTTGACGATATATCTGAGAGTACACGGTGTTTGAATAAAAAAAATATCTGTTTGTCAAGTTAACTTTCAAGTAATGTTTGCTGTAATGATATTAAAGGTGTCTCATATAACTAGAAACACCAGATGTTTGACCGACTGTGGTTTTATTTATATGCTGAAAAAACAGGATGAACAGGATTATAACTTACCTTTGTGCTAATTTTGAAGTTGATATGTACTTGTTTATGACATGGGTGTGTCTTATAAGATGTATTGTAATGACTTTTTGAATGTTTTATACCTGAATAAAAACAGTTTTGTGACAATAGTGAATAATGACTGATTGATTAAAACACCTTCAGAGCAGTAAGACCATTTCTGGTTGAAATACCTGTTTTCATGCTCAAATAAAGGAGTGTTTAGTTCCAGGACTTGTTTGAACAGCAGCCTCGTATTTGACTATTCATGGCTGAATACATGGAAAGGTGAGATGAAACACACGAGTCAGACCGATTTGCGTGTGTGTGTGTGTGTTGTCTCAGAGCATCTCCCAACGGGTCAATGAGCTTCACTGAAGTTATGGATACGATGTGGGTACAGCTGTGCACTGTGTTCATAAGAAAAAAAGTAAGATTCATGCCGAAGAGTTTTTACTGACACAAGTCATTCTATGTTTGTACCATTGATTGAAATAAATGAAAACTAGCAGACAAAACATTTTTGTCTCAATGATATTGCTTAATAAACCATCACCAATGCATTTTCATATAAAAGCAAGACTATTAAAAAGTGTGGAGACGTGTTTTCATGACAAAATAACGATGAATCTCAAAATGACGCCAGCTACTAGCAAACAAAAACAACAGAAACCGACTATTCTAACATTTCATTCAACACTTAAAATCCTTTAAAATTTACAGTGATGGCCAATATTCAGCTCCAAGCTGAAAAAATGTAAACTAGAATGTAATTACTGCCACTGATTAAATCTAATTAGACAAATCCTGCAGCAAAGCCTTGCACTCCTGTGCAATATCTAATCTCAGAGATCATTATTTCCGCACAATCTGTGATGAGGTCAGTGCAATCTGCTCACAGTGAGTGTACTAAAGATAAAATCAAAACAAAAACAAGGTCAGATACCGATTGGATTATTAGACCATCTTCAGAGGGTTCTGTGCGTTTGTTTGATTTTCCTACTGGGGGCCGATCCATGGTGCGCCCTGCCTCCACAGCAACACTAGACTGGTGAACTGTGGGCACTGGCATGGAAGCGTAACAGTGCTTTAATGTTTAATGAGTGTTCTAATGATTAATTTATTCCAAAAACATGTAATCCATCTCAAGTTTACCTGTTTCAATACATAATTACTGTTTATTCTGTTACCAAGTCTGAAACGATCAAACAGGCCGAGTCCCTGTGAATCAATCAAATCCATGAACACACCATGAGTTCCACCAGGCCTGAACCGTCTGATACATTTATTGTGGGCACAAGAATAGCACCTTATTGAGAGAACAGTCTACAAATGTCAGATCACTCACAATATGATTTCCAAGACATTCTTCCAGTGAATGTAGTGATAAAGCCCAAACACACTGGGTGTTGTCTCTTCTGTGGCAGCAGTTTCTGAATTCCATGTGGCATCTAAAACTTCCATCAAAGTTTACGCCTTATTAAAGAGTTCACAAAGCATCGAAGTTCACTTCAGGCCAAGCTGTGTCCCAGTAAAACTTGTAGCTTTAAAAAAAAATGCCTGAATGTGCTACTGATTCAATCTCATTTGAAAATAAATATCAAGCATAAAAACTTAGAGGCATGTGCAAAGACTACATTTTTAACATCGCACGAATTCAGAGAAATGAACTTCGGAAAATGCAAGAGAAGTCTACAAAGTCCCGATTGAGCTCATTACTGCCATCTCCCTAGTTTTCAAAGTTTGGTGCAAAGTTTCCACACATGAATATGGAGTTGAATGTTTTCATGTGCAGTTTTCATCTTACATGAAACTCATCAAACATGCAGTATTTCCAAAAGATTCAGCTGACCAGCTTCTATGTGCTACTAGTGCGCCTTCTGTAGCAGAGGCTAAACCGCCACCTGCTGGATGTTATGGGTGAAGACTTCAAATAGTTTGACAAATAATTCAATACACAAAACTTTAATAGTGCCTGCAATCTGAAAAACTAACATGTAGAAACAAGGTTTGAAGGAAAGAAGTTTACATCAATTGTTCTATATATAACTGTAAAATCAGAGTTAGAGTTGAACTGTGGGAAAGAGAAACAAGGTTTGTAGTGAGATCTTTTAAAAGAATGATAAATGCGAAATTACTGAACAGGATAAAGTGCTCTTCCTTTCTTGGCCACCTCCTAGTCTTTGGGAGCTTCATTTGCTAAACTGTCCAGATTTTTTCCATCAAAGCGGATGAAGTGCCAGCCCTCGCTGTCAGTCAGGTCCTGAGCCCCTTTAGCGGCATAGAAGTCTCGAGATGGAGTATTCCAGTCCAACACCGACAGATTCAGACGCGCGCACTGCTTCTCCTTCCCCACCTGACGAGAGAACCACAATGACGACATTAATCCTGAGCTTTCACGGTGTTACAGTAGAAAAGAAGATTCAGATTACAGATTAATACACAACATCCAGGTAAAAAAGTCATCCTTACCGCAGCAACTTTGGAGAGCAAACTCTTGCCGATTCCTTTTCCTACACAAGACAGTCATAAAAAATATGAAAACAAATGTAAATCATAAGTTTTTTTTCTGAGTGCAATAAAATTAACCATATTAAAACTATTTCGTTTAAGTCTTCTAACACACATCCCACCTCGGAATTCTTGCATCACGTACAGGTCCTCCAGATAAATGCACCGGCCCCTCCACGTACTGTAGGTGTAGAAATACAAGGCGTATCCTACAACTGTATGTCCTATATGAACAGAAGGAAAAGCAGGGAGACATCAGAGAGCTGACATGATCTGCAGTAACATCTGAAATGCTTTACATTGCTGCATGATCTGCTAGTAATACGTACAAGACTGTTAAGATGGAATACAAAGAGTGAGGTTAAAACACCTTTCCATCCACATGAAATGCAAAAAACACGGCGACAGAAAAGAGGATGAAAGAACACAGTCAAAGTCTCACCGTCTTTAGATTTGTGCTCCTCGGGCACTTCTGCAACGAGGCATTCGAAGAAAGGATTCTGGCAGAAGCCATCTCGCTCCAGCTCTGCGGTGAAACCCAGAGGCGTTTACACAAATGCACACAATCCATCTTTTAACAGAAAAACACCAAATTCAAGAATGACATCAGAAAGTGTTGCGATCTGCGTGTTTGGCACAAGTTTCACACGCGACCCTCAGTGCTCGGGCTTAACACTAGAAACTTCACTTTAATTGAGTTATCCGAAGACAACCTTCAGGCAGTAACGCGTTACATCCCCTGTGCGTTCCTACATGAAGCAGTAAATACATTCCCTACCTCCTCACACGAAGAAGCTCCATCTTCAGTCTGCAGGTTTCAACTTGAGCTTGAAAATGTTTATTCATGAACAAGCTGGATGCTCACAATGCAGCATCCGTCAAAGCAGCGTCACATAATGCCACAGAAAAAGCACCATGTGCAAAAGTAGCATTTAATATTATGTAATATGTATATTTGATACAGTTGAATGAAAGATAGCTGTATTCAGTGCAACCTAACCTGCAGCCCGCTGTGCTAACTGATCAGATTGTCTCATTGCTGTTACTGATTATGAGAAAGTCTGTTTAGAATCACCCAAGTTCAGCAGCAAAGTCTTGCACGACTGTACATAATCTAATCTCAAAGATCATTATACTTTCAACAGACTCATACACACTGTAAACAGGGTCGAGAACAGATTATCTGTTATGTCAATATTGATGAATTATGACAGGAGAAGCAAAAGCTGAGAAATAAATATGTCCAGAAGCTGCAGAGCCACTGTTCTGCACACAAGTGTGAATGTGCAGCATGCAGGTGTTTTTGTCCATCTCTCTCTGTTTTGGCGCAGTGATGCACCCCTGCTGAAAATAATCATTCAACAACTTGCTTGTTTTGGTTGATTTTGCATGCATGAATGTACTTTTAACTGTTTTCTACATTATGCATTGGCTTTTTTGGAGGAAGGCATGAATGCGTCCTGCAGAATGTCCTCCTGCTGGACCTTCAGGTTAATGATTTATTGAGTTGCTCAGTGCGTTTGTGATTTTCCCGCTTCAAGTAAACACAAAGGTTGTAATTTATCTGCATACATGACACAAAAAAACGGTGTACTTTAATGGAGGTCCGCGGTATTTCTGTTATCATAGGGACAAACAGCGTTACCTTCGTGGGAGATCTTCACCTGGTCGGGCATGTTTTCATAAACCGCCAATTCCTGAAATTAAAACGTGCAAATTATGTTTTTGGGAGTAAGCTGTCAAACGAGCCGCGCGTGCACGAAGCTCGTGGATAGCGGCTTCCTCACCATGATCATCCTCGATATGTCCCTGCAGTCCTCTTTGGTGGAAGCGCGAACCCTGAAATCCATCTCTGCAGCGGGACCGACGACTGAACCTCAGCTTGTTCTGACTTTAACTTTAGTTTTTAGTCGATCTTGCACGTGTTAAACTGAAGCAACACAAAAGTCGGCGAATTTACAAACCGGAAGCGATTCCCGCAGTGCTTCCGGTTTTAAAATAAGACTAAAGATTCATATTAAAATCGGATTTTACTCATAAAGATGCACGATTCCGTTAACTGAACCTCTTTACACCAATGATGTGCCACTAATTTAAAGATTTTACACTTTAGCAATGGAGTAATTGCCTTTATTTAATATTTTTCCCCATATCTGAGCCAAATCAAAGTGATAAAAAGTCCCTGGAGTTTGCATGTTCTCCATGCGGAGGCATGGGATTTTTCTTTTTGTGTCTGTTTCTCTCTCAACTCAACCTCTTTATCCCATCTGATACATAAGGCCTTAATAATACTTTGCGCCAACAGCATCTGAGTGCTGGAGAGTAACAAACGGTGACATGAGAAAGGTTCATGACTTTTCAGCTCCCCCTTCACTCTGAGTGGACAGCGGGACTCCATCTCAACAATAGAAATAGCTCATGTGGATTCATTCACAAAATTTGTTTAAAATGAGCCTTGTCAAGTATCTGTGCAGAAAGTCACATTTAAAAAGTCAAGCCAAGACAGACAAAGGTGTTTGACTCAGTATTTGTTAAATCTCTTGGTTGATGGGATGGGACAAAGAAGCAGTGAAACCCGACACCACACACTTTCATCAGCCGGACTCAGACTCAGCCATGAGAAAACATGAAAAGCGATACAATAGAGTGGACCTTGAAGTCACTAATCAAACATGACAGCTACCTTGTGTCACTAAACGGCTCTGAATAGTCTTGGCCTGAAGTCAAAAACACGTGAACATGCTCTGTGGCAGCAAACAGCAATATGAGCAAGATCCTTAATGTTGGAGAACAGTTGATCATGTTACTCAATAGGTCCCACTGAGATCCAAGTTAAAAGACATCTGGGGAGTTTGAGGCCATCGCTGTTGTGCCACTAAAACGTCAGGAGAACATTTCCATCAGAAGTGACCTCTGCTGCAGAGCACTACCTGCTACAAGGTTTTGGGAAGGCTGCGTGTCAAAGTAACATCAACACCAAAAGGTTTTTCAGCGTCAAACTGCTGCTCTTATCAATCTACTCTTCAGATGTGTTCACAGATAATTACAAATATGAACATTTCTTAGTGAAGTAATTTTTAAAAAATAATTTCAAGACCTCCAAAGCAATGCAGGTTGGGTAACAGCTCAGGTTTTGCTAAACAGATGAATGATTGGAAACTGATATAAACCACTCGGCATATATCTCATACTCATGATATCAAACACAACCGAAAGGATTTCATACAAAATCGGATTTATTGTAGGGTAAAAAAAGAACATGAAATCAATTAGAATATAAGCTGAAACAGTAAAGATATCACAGATTGATTGGGTGTTTTTTTTTCTGTTGGGCACTGATATATTTACAATGTCTGGTCATATTTTACTCTTCATCAGTCAAGAGTTCTCTTCCTCCCCTTCATGTCGCCCCAGAGTTAACCCTTTCAAGTTCAGCCCAAACAACCGTCCTGGTGTGTTCAGCTGCTCCAACATGGCAAGAATCTCCACTACAACACACAAGTGGTCTCAGTGTGGCGACTGCGTGCTCGCTCCCGGAGACTCGGACCGGTCTAGCTTCATCCCCGTGTCCAGTGAGGTGGAGGAGATTGAGGTGGGCAGCACCGAGCTCTTGGGCTCCAAAGAGGATGAGGCAGATGAAGGCAAAGATACGACTATGTACTTCTGCAGAGGTCTGGAACTAGTCAGTCCGGGGCCACTGCCAGAGTCCAGCTTGACCAGAGGCTGCAGGGTGGAAGTCGCGCTGGGAACTGTACTGGTGACTGGCGAGGCCGACTGCGAAGAGCTGATGGTGATCACCTGATGGAAAAATGAAAAAAGTAACAAACATGTAAATCCTGCTGACAACATCTAGCTGGATTTGAAACTGAAAAAAACCCAAAGAACCTGCTGGGTGGAGGCAGCTCCGGCGCTGGTTGCCATGACGATGTACTTTGTTGCTGGAGGAGATGGCTGCGATGGAGTTCCGGGCCGAGGGGACATCAGGGTGAGGGAGCTTGGTACCTTGATGATGCTGGGAGTGCGAGGACCTGTCGACCCGCTCAGCCCGCTTTGAGAGACTGACAGGGTGGGACGAGGCTGCGGGAAGACGGCATCACGCGTTCATTAACGGCACTTGATCAGTTCATATGATACCAATTGATTTAGTCGTCCCCTAGTGCACTTCCAGCCTCCAGTCTTCAGTACCTGTGTGATTGTTAACGTGGTCCTGTTGACTTGTTGAGCCTGCAATGCCGCTTGAGTCCGGGCCTTCATTACATGAGAGCACAGCATCGGTCCGAGGTAGCCATAGTCTGCCCGATACTGCTCCACGTTGTCCCCCTGAGGTCGGATCTTAGCAATGACACTGGCACAGTGTTTCTTTAAAGAAGGCCAAAAAAGAAAGAGTTATGGCACCTCAAACTATTCTTTTCATTTACATTTAAATCCAAGATGCTGCTGCAGCAGGATTTATTACCAGCAGGAGGCTTTGAACGTGGTCAGCTCCTATCTTATCGATGTTGGAGACAACAGGTCCTTCCATCACCGCTTTGATGCGAGCACCCTCTACAGCAAGCCGGGGAAGGATCAATGTCTTAATTACCTGTGGAGAACAAAAGCAGAATGTTGGCACCAGTGTGAAAAAAATACCAGGAAGAAAAAGAAGCAAAGTTTCACATACATCTGGTCCCAGTTCTGCAAGTCCAGCGATGCAGCCGTAACGTGTCGTCCACTGAGTTTTATCGTCCAACCAACTCTGAAAACACATTATGATTTAGTGTGTGAACCAGTTACTGTCCTGATTTACCAGCATATAAATCTAAATTTACTGAGCTGTGTGGTACAGTATTTATTTGGTGTAGGTAAATTAACCCAATGAGCATCAGGGGTATTACGATTCTGACTGTATTAAGCAAAACAGGGTGTTTATGGTTTATCAGGTTCATTTGATTGTTTTTGTCTGTTAGTTTATAGTTAAAAAGACAAAGAGTTGTTGACTCAACACATCTAGCAGTGCATAAACTCACCTTGGTGAAGGTCTTGGTGATCCGGGACTGGATGTTGTTGGTTGTCGTGCTGAAAGTTTTACAACTTTGGGCCATCAGGCGAGCAGCAAAGTCTCGTAAAGCCCAGTGGTTGTCAACATCTGGTCGTAAACACAGCTGCTTACTCACTATGCAGGTGACCACTGCTGGGATGAGCTCATGCAGCTACAGACACACAAAAAAGGAGAGAATATATAAATACATAATATATTCTTTGAGTATTTTTGACTACATTGCCAAATTTCCATACTTACGTATTTCTCCAAGTACAAAGTTGGGTTGTCCATTAGAGCTTTTACCATCCGCATCAGATAAATCAGCAGAGCTAAGTTGTTTTGCACCACATTTACACGAACCTTTAAGGAGGGCATGAAGTCAGCACTTTCCGCAAATATGCAGTTTTTTATGCAGGTTAGAATTGTTCAACAAGAGGCAAAAATCAAAACATGCTCACCCCTTCGGAAATAAATGTGCTGAATCTTGGCAGCATTTGATACAGTCCAGGATCTGTAGCGATACTCTGCAAGGCTTCCTGCAAAGCAAACAGCAAAACGAACATAATTTATCCCAAACATCAGTGAAAAAATTATTTTCCAGCACTATAACTGTTCTCATAGAAAACATAATAATTGTGTAATTATTCAATACATGCTAATAAAAGACCGATTGGACTTACCGCTCTCTTGGCTTCGCAGGAGCCGACACAAGCTTCTGTGATCTCTTTATAGTAGAGCTGCTGTTCGACAGACAGCTCGTGAGTGCTGCGAGGTTTCAACCTTATCAGGCCCTTTTCTTTTCCTAAAAACAAACCCAGATGAGCACATTTTCAAGGGGCACCAATATCAAAACAGAATCAGGGAAAGAAGTAAAAACACATGTTGCACTGACCTTTGTTATCAGGGGGCGTTGTGCCCTGAGTCTTTCCTTGAGGTGTACCTTCCTCCTCCTGACCAGGTTTAACCACTTTGAGGGGCTCTGTAGATTCAGCTTTTTGTTGCTCTTTTGGTACTGGAAGTTGTTAAGACAAATATGAATCCCATATCTTAAAATTCCAAACAACTTTTTTTTTTTTTTTTTTTAATTGTCACATAATAAAAGAAAGATTGGGCTAACCTGGAGGAGGATTTTCAGGAATAGAAGGCTGCACTCCTTCAATACTTAACCAGTGAGCTGTGGAATAATGAACAAGTATTATTGGTTCACCAACCTGTCAACACAAGGCAATACAGCACGATGGAGTCAAACTGCATGTACGCCCGACTGACTGCTCACCTTTAAGAGACACATCTAGTGGAACTCTGGGCAGCGGTGTGTTTATTATGTCGCTGAGATCGACTTCCTTTTCCTCGTAGAAATGAAGCTCTCTTCCACCGCCACTCGCAAAGCGAAAGGGGATAAACTCTTGGGACTGGAAGCCATAAAGAGGCTAAAGGGGGGGAAAAACATGAAAGCAGAATTAAGTTAGATTTCTTGTTTTTTTTCCTTTTTTTAAGATATAATTATTATCTCCACCACACCTGATGGGAAAGTCGTCTCTTACCTCCACGTTTTTCAGCTTGAGAGCATTATCTATGTCGTTCGTGGTTAATTTTCGTCTCTTTCCATGATGCATAAATTTCAAGGCATCCTATTTAGAGGGAAAAAATGAAAAGAAACCACAGATTGAGTGAACACTGAACTTGTATCTATGTCAGTTGCAATGTAATGTCCATGTAACTGACTAGGCAGTAGTTAATAGCTACATCAATGAAGCGTGCATTACCTGTGCAATCTCTTTTATTCGATAGCTGACCTCTTCACTGAGGGCTACGCAGCTCTCCTCCTGTAGCTGCCCCACTCCCACAGACTCTGCCATGGCCTTCATCGACTCTGTTGGAAGGACGACTGAGCACTGCTTCTGCCGACGTTCCTCTGCCATGGCTGCCACGACAAACACAAGGGATTACAACAATGCATGTACATACATGAATCCAGCTCACAGTAACAAAATGCGTGAAAATTTAGCAAAAAAAAAAAAAATCACAGACTAAAATACTTCTGAATTACTTTTTTCTTTTACAGATAATTTCAAACATCTCACTGTAATGGTAACCAAATTGATTTACTCACATTGTGTGTATAAATATTAATATTGGACATGATTCTAGAAAAATGGCATTTTAAAGATGATTTGAATGTTGGGAAGTCGTCTGAATGTGTTCCAGGATTTGAGTTTGGTTGCATTCAGACCACTTTTTCAGTGAGTCACAATGAGAGGCCCGCTTTCCTGGATGTGACAGCTGCGCCTTCCTAATACAATTCGCAGCCTCCCTGAGGACATGGCTGGACAGATGAACTGTTAATTTCTTGAGTGTCAGCTCAATCTCGGCTTCAAAGGTTTTGACAATAAACCTGACTCTCTTGCTCATTCACAAGGTGCTCGCTGCAACCTGTGGTCTGTGAGAGCAGAGTCTAGACTCTGGGTATAGAGAAAGGGGTGGATGTTTGAATCTCAAAAAGAGCAGAGGCAAAACACTGACTGACACAATTCTGGTGACAGTCCCCCTTGTATTAACAAAGCAACAAGCAATACATTTGGATTATTGATCTTTATGAAATAATAAAAAGGTCAAACTCAATGCATTAAAGAAAAACACTTCCGACTGGTGACAGCTGATTTGTTCCACTACAGATAATTACGTACAAGACATTGAGTAGTCTAATGTTTACAGAATCCTGCGCGGACAACTTTAAAAAACAGGAAGGTCTGAAAAGAACAAAATGTTTCTCATCGAGACCACATACTTGGGCAAATAGGTTTCAGCGTCAATTTGAATATTCGCCTTAGGGAACATATTTGTAAATAAACCAAATATTACCAGTATGTAAAAGTATAAAGCTCACGATATCTGGATAATGTCAAATACTATCCAGCAACTGAAATGACGAGATGTACATTTTAACATTTAATACATTCAGCGGAAAAAATTCTCTCACGACAGTTTCAAAAATCACAAAAACACTTATTTAATAAATTGCTCTGCAATTTGGGAAGATGTAAAACCCCGTGTGAACACTGGCGTTTGTCTGTTTTCCTAAATACTTGGAGCGTGTAAACAAACCCGCTTCCCAGAGAGCGGGTTAACCACTTAGACGGAACAACACCGAACTGGCTACAAGCAGCACAAAACACACTGTAAAAGTATATTCACCCGATCGCTGAACGCTCATCGCACATCAAACACACAGTATTACTAGTCAGCTTTCAGTGAACTTAATGCGTGCTTAAATGAACTTATCCTGCACAAAAAATGGATGTATGTTAGCTTGCTATGCTAACAACTTAGCTTCCGTTAACGCTTTTACCTGTGTGAAGTTGCACTTATCCTTCAGGAGTCTCTGCACGAACTTAAACGGATAAAACCACTCAGTGCTTGCAACCTTAAGAGTATGGCTGGGTTGTATCGTCGCTACAAATCTCCATCTTACGGTGTAAATGACAAACTAATTCACCGACTGCAGCTGGAAGATCCGCCACTGAATTAGCGCTTGTGTTCCGTCGCCATTTTGAGTCACGTTCTGGTCGAGATCGCGCGAGACTTCCTGAAAGCACGACCGACTAAGCTTTTTATTTATTTATTTATTTATTTATTTATTTATTTATTTATTTATTTATTTATTTATTTATTCATCTATTTAGCTATCTATCTATCTATTTATCTATTTATTTATTTATTTATAAATTCGATATGTATGGGCTTTAGGGTGAAGGGCACAGAGAATGCTCATTCAAAATGTTTAGTGAAGAATTGCAAAATTTCAGATTAAATTCCATAATAATAAAAAAAGAGTTTGTGTGTGTGTTTTTTTAAATATGTCGGTCTCTAAGGAAAAATATCAAGCACAGTGTGGCCCGGAACCTTTGATTTTCTCCGAGTTTCCTGGGGTGACCTTATGCCGTTGCAACGGAGACGGACTTCTGGAGCGTGGAAGGACACTGCAAGAAATAATCATGTTTAGGGTTTTATTCCGAGCTGTATCTGCGGCTGGGAGTCCCTCGGTCAGTGTTTATGAGTCGTGTGTGTTTGCAGCTAAATGTGACAAAGCGACAGCTCCAGTTTTCAGGTGAGTTCACTCTCTCACGGTCATCATCAGCAGAAGTGCTTCAACACGGACACTGCAGCAGTTTATAAGGAGCATTTGTTGAAGAACGCGTTGAGGTGTTACTTTAAAAATAGATAGATTTCACTTGTTTCCATGATAACTGAGAGATTCACAGTTCTCCCTACATAATCTGTTTTGGTGGGCGGGACCGTCAGATTGATTTTACGGAAGACATCCATCAGTTTTAGAGTGTTCATGGCCAGTAAATGTTCAAAGCGAATAAACCTGGACAAAAGCAAATAAGATATAACCCCACACAGTGCTAAAATTTCACATTAGCATAGAGTAAACCAAATGACTAACAGTAACATTTCTCTCAATGTAACTTCCTCAATCCAGAAATGTCAAGAAGATGAGTGTTTCTGTTTTCCCCTTCCAGGTTTGCAAATAGAGGCGGGGTAAAGACTCTCAGGACTAGCGCTGTCCATTTATGTGATAAGAAAGACAGTGACGCCCCCTCTATTCACAATGAAACGACAGATTCAGAGAAAAAGGGTGACTCAGTTAATACAGACCAACCAAAGATGACAGAACAACAGGAGGAGCCGATGGTGTTAAAGGCAGTGGATGAGAGTGCCACAGCACAGCAGGTGGAGGATAAAAAAGAAGAAATTGTGATGAAACAAACACAAGTCAAGACTGAGGCAGTGAAGAGCGGCAAGGAGAATCTCCTGGACCTTCTTGGAGCCATGAAGGTGGAAGTCACCAGCAAGAGGAAGCTGAAATCCCTGAGGATAACTCAAACTCCAGTGGCATCCGCACAGCAAAAGTCCAAGCCAGCTATGGAGAGCACCATCAGTATGTTTCAGCAGGCGACGGGGGAGGCTTCATTGAACAGGTTAGAGAGCTGGAGGAAAAACACTTGTTTTGCAGTAATGATGAGTGACCACACGGCCGCTATGATACTTTGTTTACAAGATTTTGTTTTGCATCCTTAAAGTGTTTTCCAACCTTATGTCATTCACTGACAGTGAGAGCTTGGATCCAAGTCTAGTCTCAGCAGCGTCTGCAGCCGCTTCAACCCTCCCGAACCAGAAAAAGGCCGAGTCAGAGCTGCTCAAACAGCTGCTGAAGCGTAAGGCCATGGCCGACGCTCAGAAGAAAGGGGACGTGAACGATCTTGGGTGTGTATCAGTTCACATTAATAAGCTTATTTTTTGCATTAGCATTGCAATCAAAGCAAATGGAAAAAAATGTATACTGATAAATCTCACACTATTTTCTCAGAGAGATTATTGCTGACATGAAAGTTGGAAGGAGCCCCAACCGACAGAACACCTCACCAGCTGGGCAGATCCTGTTTGATGACGACGGTCGAGGATACATGCCGACCAGAGGAATCACTTCTGAGCTGGCCAGTGTTCAGAGACGGTAAAAACACTGATCGCACCTTGAAGTCTCCTCCCCCTCTTTTTTTTTAACAGAGATTCACTAAATGTTTATGTTTATGGTTTTTTTTTAACAAAGATTCACAAATTGTTTTTTTTTTTTTATGTTTTTTTTTTTTTTTTTTTGTCCAGGAGGAGTTTGTTCTCTGGAAAAAGACTTGGCATCTTTTCTCCTCCAACCGATGAAGATGCTGTTGAATCAACAGATGGTAATAATATTTTTTGATTAACAATATTTGATCATGCTGTTGGAGAGTCATTTGTTGTGTTTGGGAAGTTTCTGTCTTTTTTTTCTTGCTATTTGATTAAGCAGATGTAGTACATTTATAGTTTGGTTGTATTCTGCTGCTGTAACATAGAAAAACCCCAAACTCATCCATCTGTATCTGTAGTTTTTATCTTTCAGTTAAATATTTCTTTTCTGCTTATCTTTTCATAAACTCAGTTGTTACTTTACATTTAAATTTTATTTTAGACATCATATTTTTGAGGCCAAGTAGCATTTGCTTGGTAACTCTGGAGGATTGCAACGATTTCTTTTTAAATGTCAACCAAGCTTTGAGTTGTTACCTGATAAATGGTCTTGTTTGGTGGATATCATGGATGTTGCCTTCCCTCATTCTGGATATAAACATTTACCATCAATCAAAAACTTTTCATGAGACATTTGTGAGATGTTTGCTGTGTTAAACAATTTTAAGTCAGTTTTAACATTTGCTGATTAAAGGTGGTGTCATGCTTTCAGCTGAGCCAACTCTGTGGGACGTAGACTTTGCACACCAGTTGTCCCTATCAACCAACCAGCTGCCTCGCAATGGGATTGAGGAAATGATCCAGTGGACTAAAGAGGGCAAAATGTGGCTGTACCCAATCGATAATGAAGCTGGTGAGTGACTCGGCCCGGATCTGATTCTAACAAACAAACAGGGTTTGACAGATTGACACATTGAAGGCGCTCTTGCTTCTTGTCAGGTCTCGAGGAAGAAGCCAGCGTCCCGTTCCACGAGCACATATTCTTAGAGAAGCACCTGGAGGAGGGCTTCCCCCGACAGGGGCCGGTGCGTCACTTCATGGAGCTGGTGGTGGCCGGTCTGTCCAAAAACCCTTACCTCACCGTGCAGCAGAAGAAGGAGCACATTTCTTGGTTCAGAGACTACTTCAATCAGAAAGAGGAAGTCCTCAAGGAAGCTGACGTTTACCTAAATTAAACTAAAGATGGTGTATTGGAGCTTTCTGAATTTGCTGGATGTGGATTCATGGAAACAGGAACATTTTCTCAGCAGTTGTGTTCGTCTTTCTCCACACAGGCTCACAGTTCAAGCTTTGACTTCTGGAGACTGTTGAACAGGACTTTGAATCAAATCTAGATTCCAGCAACAAAATGTTAACATGCACACAACTTCAAAATAATAAAGTGCAACTGGTATTTCATTTTTTACAATGTTTATGTGAGTTATTTTTTTCCCCAAAATATTCTATTTCTATGAACTGTCACCTACAACAATAGCACTGAAACAAATGGCCAATATGCTCTCATAAGTAAAACAATTTAGAGCAGTTTTTTTTTCAGGATTATGTGCAGATGACTGATCATCACTCTGTATTGTTATTTTTTTTTTCACTGTCTGCAGAACTTTGCATTGACCTTTAACCCTGCTGTCAAAAGTTGGTCTACACCAGGTGTGAGATATTTTAGTTCAGTGCCCACATGTAGCCCAATTTAATCTTGTGTGGTCCAGACCAATAAATTATTGCCATAATGACCTTTAAATTTGAACTTCAAAAGGTTTTCTTTGTTGTGGTGCTGAGTACACATGATGAAAATGTCTATTTGCCAATGATTACAAGGACAACATGAAGCCAGTTTTAATACCTTATAGTGCAAAATGTAGTGATTACTGCAATAGTAAGCAAGAAAGAAAAGAAAAGCATCAGAGAGCAAGTCAGTCAGTGAAGTTGAATGAGTTTAAACTTAAAGCAGTTTGGTTAAGTCAGTGGTACAGCCCAGACATTTGGGAAACTGAAAATATCCCAACTCATATTTTATATAATTGATTGTACAGTATTTCACGTTCTGCCTCAGATCCAGCACAAAACTTTTCCTGCTGTTCAAACTACGAAAACCAAAAAGACTGGGTGACTTTTAATAGAGTGAAGTGATTTGGCAATGATTTATTTTGGATCTTATGCAATCCAATCAAATGTAAGCTAAATTATAACTCAGCCTAAAAAAAAAAAAAAAAAACTTTCCTCTGAAAACAACACCTGGCGGCTATAAATTCGGACCAATTCTTCTGGAATTTCAACAATAAAAAATATTTTTGTATCAAAGTGTCAAAGAAGGCACACAAACGCCTGCGGTGGTGATTAATGATGTTTTCACAGGCCGTCCAGTGTTGAGCATGGAGGAGCTCACATCAGGTCTACAGTAAAAACATAATGAGACATTGAACCTCGTGCCCTCTGCAGGGGAAGTGCTTTAAAAGTTAAACAACCTCTTAACAATGTGCCACACGGATTCCTTCTGGCCTAAAAACACCCTCCAACGCGCATTGTCTGAGAAAGTGGAAAATGGCAGGTTGACGTTTGAAAGTGCCTCATTTCCACATTTTGTTCACTTTTCCTTAAACACAGTTGATTGGCATGATAAGATGTTGGCCACACTTCATTCTTTGATATGTATATGCCGGGAATGAGTGAGATGTGGGGGAGTGATGCAGGGACCCAGTAGAGGGCAGCACTGAGATGTGGTTGCAAAAAAAAAAAAAAAGTTCAGGATTTGCAATATTTCAATAACAGGCAGTGGATTCATGTACAAAATAAACAGTCTGTACTAAAAGTGTATAATGTGTTTTTTTTTGTGTGTGTTGTACTAACCAGTTCTCTGGTCGACGTGTTTGCGTTTAAAGTACTGTTATATTTTGTTGTGTTGTGTTATAATATCAAAATCATAGTATAGTCACAGCTGGAAGTTTGGACTGTCTGCTTTGTGTACATGTATTAAAGCACTTTATGCTGCTTTTTATCTGTACGAAAAGTGCTATATACAAAGAATTTGATTTGATTTGATATTATATTAAAGCACCTGTGAAGAAAATCTACAATGAATCTCTCAAGAGAGCATAGAGGAAGAGTTCATGGAGGAAAGTCCTCCAGGGGGAGTCCGCGCGTCCAGCTGCCTCTGTGATGCGTTCAGGTGCTGAAGACGCTCTGAGAGAAGTGATATGAAATACATTTTTACGATAATATAACGGGATTGTGGAAGCAAATACAGATACTGGTGTAATCAACTTCCTACGCGTCCATAAATGCTGACTTAATTTGAAACATTCTTCAATAGTCGTGGTTTCTTGAGTCTTTGAGCACCTTGAAAAAAAAACCCCAAGTAGAACCAGTAACCTTTTGTTTAATTTCAGAAAAACCAGAAGAGGGGACATCATGACCTAGATGACTGATAGTTTCTACAAACCCACACATTTCATGGAACTCTGCTTTGAAGATTTGAATCAGATCCCTTTCACTTCAAATAATTAGTTCGTTGGGTCATCTGATTCCATCTGAAATGAAAAGATGACAGTGCCATGCTAAAAGGTGACCTATTTGAACTAGAAGGCTCTGAGCAGTCAGGTGGCGGAGCTGATAATTCGGAGCCTGCGGGGGGTCCGTGAAGGCAGCAGCGTGTGGTACTTGTTAACAGGGCGGCGGGCTGCTCAGCTGAAACGAGCTGCTGCAGGATGGTGTCAACTTCACTCAAGACCTTCAACTCAACTTTTCGCCATTGAAAACCTCTCTCATTTTTCCCGGTGTACTTCTACCGTCTGGTGCGTGAAACCCACATTGTGCTTCATGATACTGAGTGTCTTGTTATTTATTTGCCGGTTGTTTCTGTGTGACAGTGACAGTGACCCAGACATGGCTGAGGCGCCGCAGCCGCAGCCGGTCGACATAGACCCGGACTTCGAGCCGCTGTCCCGCCCGCGGTCCTGCACCTGGCCGCTGCCCCGGCCGGAGCTCGTGGACCCGGCCAGCTCCAACACGTCGTCCCCGGCGCCGTCCGTGCAGCCGGAGCCGGGGGGAGAGTTCATCAGCAGCCTCGGCTTGTTGGAGGAGGACTATGAGGAGTACGCGGAGCAGAAGCCTCCGTGCACCGTAATCAACTGTATGCAAATGCATCAGCATCACCACCACCTCCATCATCCTCACCATCATCACCATCACCATCACCAGCAGCAGCAGCAGCAGCAGCATCACCTCCAGCAGCAGCAGCAGCAGCAGCTCCCGGGCCCTCAGCTGCCTCCTCAGCAGCAACAGGTGCCTCTTCCCGGGGTGTCACCCCTGGGTGGCTCCGGCCAGAGGAAGAGCAGCTCGTCCCGGCGGAACGCCTGGGGGAACATGTCGTACGCCGACCTGATCACCAAGGCGATAGACAGCTCGCCCGAAAAGAGGCTGACACTGTCCCAGATTTACGACTGGATGGTGAAGAGCGTGCCTTACTTCAAGGATAAAGGAGACAGCAACAGCTCCGCGGGCTGGAAGGTGAGTGCCCGCCGCGTGCGTGTGGCTGGGAAGCGTGAGTGCGCACACATGTAAACACGAGGCTGACCGGGTGAAGCTGGACTGCTTCATTCTGATGTTTGCACACCCAATATCAGAGGCAAGAATAACACCCATGTGACATTTAGAGCGCCGTTCAGCGCATCAGAGCAATGCATTCGGGCTTTGATGTGTGCAGGAAGGGTGAACGACCCACGCACACGCACTCGTGCACACACACACTTTGAAACGAAATCTGTGTGCATGCATGCACTGATGAGACTTTTTTTTTTTGCATACGCTGCTCTATTGCTGCATGACACTTTCACAGCTTTTGCCCTCTTGATAGTTTAGATGGTCCATTACAGTTCTTCTCACATTTGCAATAAATTCATTTTAAAAGGTGATTGTTCTCTTAAAATAATTGGGTTTTACCTTATATTTGTTTGTTTTTATGATATCGAAAAGACAAAACCTGGCCAGGAAAAGGCATTTAATCACTGATCTATAATGAATGCAGTTTATTAACTTATCACTCTCACCATCCAGTCAGTGGTGTCAAAGAAGCAGGCTTCCTTTTGCCTGCTGCAATACTTAATACCAAGAGAGAACGCACAAGCACTTTAACTAAACTTTTAAATTCAAAAATGAATTTGAAATTCCGTCAGCATGTGTTCTTTAAGGCAGCTTGCTGCTTTGCAATGCTTCACTCTAATCAGGGATCCGCAGAAGAAGTCTCTCATGCCTCTAGGTGCTCTCACTGGTTTCAGATTCTGCACATATTCATTGAAAAGTTAGAAACAGAATAGTTTTTTTTTTAAATCCAAGTCTGTAAGCATGAGTTGAAACAAGTCTGCTGTTCAGTTTTTAAACGAGCCGCTGAACTTCGGCACCTTTGAAGTTTTGGAGAGCTTTCCTCTGTCGGCGGTAGCACACGCCACTCTGCTGTGTCACTGAGGAAACACACAGTTCTAAAACAGCAGAGGATCAACCAGCTGCTGTGACTGTAAACAAACCATTAGTGAGCTGAGACCCTTTCTGTCTTTGAAGTCAAATGAAACTCAGAAAAATGCCGAATGTGAAAACGTGAAAGCAAATCATCTGTTATTATTTCTTAAAGATGCTAAACAGGAAGGCTTGAGTGTGTGACGGCTGACGTCGAACCAAAGAGAAAAATGGACAACTGAGATTTCACTCATGTGTTTTCCTTTTCCAAACAAATGTATGTGGGTGCAGTCTAGCCTGAAATACCGCAAGTATCCTGACTCATGGTTGCCTCTCCCTTCGTTTGTGGAAAAGCTGGAAAACCCCTCTTGAAATTTAAAATCTGTGATCGCTGACTTGGAAATATTTAGCACACAAAGAAAAAGATGTTAACCCAGGTTTGAGTATTGACCAGTCGGGTGGTCGCCCGGCCGCGATGGACGGAAATGGACCAGGAGCATGGGGGGGGGGGGAATTCAAAGGTGGAGCAGCTGAAGAGGAAAAGTATGAATTCTGAACACGGAGTTAAATTTATATTACAGCTCTGTGGCCCCGCCTGTAACCCCTGCATTCTCAGGAGATGTAATGTCAAAGTTTTCAGGAAATGCCTTTGGGAAACCTCAATCAAATATATTTTCCATTGTTCAAATCCCCCCCCCCACGTGAAAATCTTGATCCCAGCTTAGCATTTGACTTATCGCCCAGCTAAACCACCTTCTCTTCCCTCTTAGCTTTTCATCTGCGCTCTCTGAGGAGTCCCACTCTGGGAAAGAAGATAGTTTTTGGAAAAGGGAAGCAGTGCGGAGTAAACCGAACCCCCCCTCCGTTTTGACAATAACAGGAGGCGACACAAACAGCTCAATCAGTGTTGGGGAGTGTGTCGGAGGGGAAGGGGCTGTAAGAAGGGGATGCTGGGAACGACGTCAAACATCCTCCATTCCTGAGCCGTGTGCTCATATCTTTGTGTCCCTGTCTTCTAGAGTTTCCTCAGCGGATGCTGCCGCTCGGAGAAAGGGATCGCTGCTCTTTATCCTATCACTTCCTCCTGTGCCCTCTCTCAGGCCTTTTTGCTGAAGGTGTTTGCGCTTGTTCACGTGGAGCGCAGAAAGTTAACTTCAGCAGCACAATTTTGCAAATAATGAACACAATATGTCCATTAAACAAGGGGGTTATAATCAATTTCTCTTGTAATAGTAATATTTTACTCAGTTGTAATCTCTGATTATCACAATTTGTTCTCAATGATTTGCTCAGTTTATTTTGAAAAGATCGTTTATTTGCACATTTACTGTAAACTGTATCAAAACTGAGTTGGAAATACCGCTCTATTTCCATTTTGCACCTGTGTGTTTCTTCTGTAGCTTCTTTCTTTATTTCTTGTAATTTCGCTCAGTAAAAACATTCCTAATTGGCTTCAATTAAACCCAAAAATCTCCCGCATGTTTGTCTTTTACATAAAATCAACACATCCCTGCTTCAGCCTCTGCATTCCTAAATGCTGGCATGTCCGCCAGGCCTTGGAACCGCTGGCTAATAGTTATTTTTACACTTTCCTGTTAAAAAAACACGACGGTCCCCCCACAATGAACTATGATGCATTTCCTGCCGAGTGGATGGAAAACAGTGCCATGTGTTAACATCCCCACCCTGCAAAACACGAGGGTCAGGGTAGGAAAAAGAGGAGGGCCGTACACGGATCAAGAGGTGCATTTAAATCTATGTGAAGTCTTTCTTTTTTTTTTTTTTTTTTAATCCCATTCCGAGCATGAGCAAAGTTATTGGTCTGGTTTTTTTGTGTTCTGCGTCATATCCTGGCTTTTGTATTGACTTTAGAATCCACATGCAGGAGTGTCCTTAGCTGTAGTGACAGATGGAGATAAGCGGAGGACCTCATGGTGGGTGGAGGGCGCCGGGTTTGAACCTCAGTGATTGTAATACTCTAAATGGAGATGGGTGGAGCGGAGGGCGACGCTGCTGCCTCCGCAGCTTCCTGTCGCTCTCGTGTCAGGGAGATTCTTTTATTGTTTTGCTTCTGAGAGAAGCTTAGTTGATCGCACCGTCTTTGCCACCAGACACCCCCCCCCACCCCCCCCCCCCCCCCCCCCACCCCCCCCCCTGGGGGTATTGGTGCCAGCGTGCCGTATGCAACGTACTGGAGCATCTTTACTGGTACTGCTGCTGTTTTTCTCAGTGAACCATGACATTAAATATTGGAACAGGAAGTGGCGCCTCTGACTTCAACTCCCACGGCTACTTCAAAGTATGCATTAAAAAAAAAAACGCTGCTAAATATCAAACATTTTGACAGGTAACATCTTTTAAGTTGTCAGAAAAGCAATTGGTTTTATTGCAGGTGTGATGCTGCTTACAAAGCAAATCTTTGTGGTTAAAATATCTGCACACTTTAATTGTAAAATAGCCTGTGTGTGTGTGTGTGTGTGTGTGTGTGTGTGTGTGTGTGTGTGTTGTGAAGCGGCTTATCTCACTGTATCATCTCGCCTGTGTGTATAAAAAGGATCACACCACAAATGTGCAGTCTGCAGATTTGGCTGCTGGGTACATGATGTTTGCACATGCCCACTGTGGAAACTAATATCAGACAACACCGAGTGTATTATTTCAGGACCGGCCGAGCTGCACAGTGGAAAAGCTCTTGTATGACTGAAATTGAACAACACCCATTGAATCAACTGACGATACACACCATTCCCACCTGGGTGGGAGAAGATATGGACATGTGAGACATGGACTTTTGCATGTTCTCCTTATTTGAGTGGAGGTTTTCACAGGTTCCTCATGTTACCTCTCACAATCCAAAAACTTGCGTGCAAGGTTAATCCGTTTAAATTTACCACAGTTCTGTGGTTGTGGTCGTTTCTCTCTCTGGGTTTGCCTGTGATGGACTGGCGACCCGGCGAGGGTGTGACCTGTCTTAACCCAGAGTTCACTGGGTTTGGCTGTAGTCTCCTGCAACCCCGAATTAGATAAAGGAGTAGAAATTATAGGTTAATTGTTCATGAATAAAAAGTGTTGGTATTCTTCATGCGTTATCATAACAAATTGAATTGCATTGGATTATTATTGAGTTTTGAAAAGACCCTTTCCAGGTGATGAATGCCGGGATAGACCATCATCTAGTCACTTTTTCTGCATCACCAACATGAGATGGGGAACCAAAAATACTTGATTGGCCTGGGGAAAGATCATACTCTATTTTGTCTAACAATATATTTATTTATTATGGGAATTATGTGATATGTAAGACAAGAGTTTCTTATATTTGTTACTTAAAAATGATCCTGATTGTAAATACATTGGCTCACTCCTCCCAACCTCCACATGTTTCCTCCTCCATCACAGACTGAAAATGTGGTTAGTATGACTCAGGGTTCACTCATGGCCTCACAATTGTTTTATAGTTGAAAAAATGGATTCCCTTTGTGCATCCATTCACACTATTTGTTTCTTCCTTGCAGAATTTTCCCAGATTGTAATAAAACATCAAAGACAGGATTCTGCGTTCCACAAGTGGCATTCGCTGAGCAAAACTATCTGTAGCACGGTTACTGGATACTAATGAATCTAACTGTGATTTCAAATAATCTAGAGCAGAGAGGTTTGTCATTGTTAGTTTATGAACTCCATTTGAGGACACAACCCTGAAAAGAGGCGACAGCTACTAAAAGGCGCAGCAGAAAAAAAAAAAAAAACCTGAATAACTGCCAGCTATTTGTCTTGGGATCACAAGGTTAAAAAGGGAGGCCTGCCCTGAACTTAAGAGGCCCACTAAGAGCTTCAAGTAACCCCATGAAGAAAGCGAGGCTTGGGGCAGGGGCTTTCAGAGAGGAGCAGCCGGCGGCTTGAGGGAAGGAGGGGCGCGATCAGCTGACTGGCTGGCTGGGACGCCGAGGCCTGTGTACAGTCTGCCGTCTACACGTGTGAGTCTGAGGAATCTGTGGCATGTGGATCTTTGCATTGTGCTCCAGTCTGCACAAGGATAATAATCCCCCTTTATGTTGTGTTAGCTAAAAGAGCCCCGTCCCGCACCTCGCTCACACAAAATGCAAAGACGGGCTTCAGGGGAAGGCAACAAAGAAGGAGTGAGGAAAGAGAAATGTGATCAAAGGTAAAAGAAATTAGTGTGCAATCCAGAAAAAAAAGAAAAAAGAAAAACAATTTGGTCTTTCTTAGTCTAATCTTGACTGACACACACATTCTTTGCACATTTCAGAGACTGAGAACTATCGAACATGAAGTTTCAGATCACTCTAGTATTACTGAATATGCAAGTGTGGTTTTCAGTTATCGTCTGGGTGTGTCTCTTCAAGACATTACTTCTCCGGTCTGCATCCTCCTCGTTCATCTGAAGCCGAACCCCAAACAAAAAGCTCCTCTTTCCTTTTCAGGGTCCCACTTTGAAGCCTTTGCAGAAGTAGGTCACTCAGTTTGATGCTCAGTGTTAATGAACTCGGCTGCTTTGTGAGCGGAGCCATGAAGAGGCGATATGCTCTCCACACAACAGACTGCAGCACTCTTCTTCCTCTGCAGCTTTGATCGCCTTTTCACCGCCCTGTAGCATTAAAAAAAAAAAAAAAAAAAAAAAAAACCCCGGGTCCCACACTCGCTTTACAAAGTTCGCTTGCACGTCTTGGGTCAAAGGAGAAATGCGGGAGGGGAGGGGTGCTCAGGAAGGCTCTGTCAGGAAGTGGCTTGTCTCTATACTGTAATCTCTGCAAGTGGCACTCGGTCGAATTCTCGTATTTACAGCTCTCTGAATGATTTGTGGTTGTAGCTGCTTGCTGTTCTGATTTAAGTAATTCTGTATTTTAAATCTAAAAGTGGAAAAATGACAATTTTATATTTTAATTTGATAAGAATTATACATATGCAGAAACATGCTGCAGAGCAATGATCAATAGTCTCAGGCAAACATGCTGTTTCGTTCTCTTCCTTTCTTAGTTTTTCCTACATTGTGTGAGTATGTTCATGGCTGCTTGTCCGTCTCTCTGTGATGAACTGGGAAACCCTTCAGGATGCAGACTAACTTTAGTCCTGTTCTGGATGTTATCAGCTCCAGGTCTCACAAACTGGCTAAACATGATATTGGATAGAGACAAATTCCTGATTTTAAGTTTATTTCATAATTGCAATCACTTAATACTTAAACATTTTGAGTTTTGCAAATACCCAGTTAAAAAAAAAAGCTATTAATTTCTTCCGAGTTCGGTCAACAGTCAGGTCAAAAGTTCTTGTCACTGCTGAACTCTTTGTGGTTACTTCCCTGACACACTGTTAATGAGACACTGAAACATGCTCAATTGTTTCATATGCTTCCTCATTCTCTACAAGTTCAGCCTGGACAACAACTGTACAGAAATAATGCTTTTAATGCTGGGGTCTGTGATTTCAGACGCAAACTACATATATATCAACAAGCTGTTGCAAACTTATCCCAGTGCAAAACAATATACCGCGCATTTTTATTTAAACAGTTGCAGAAATATGTGACAATCCAGGGTAACTCAGACAATGGTTCACAGAGTCTTGAACAACAACGAGCGGATAACCATATCAGAGCAATATCACATTGTACAACAATTAACTAAAAACTGTCAGGGTCTCCACATGTAGCTGATTCATGTTCACTATTGAGTAAATACCAGCCATTTTCATTGATAGTGCGATTTAGGAAGCAGCTGGTCCTGAGCGCTCGGCCTCCTGGGAGACCCTCTGTCCTGTCTGTGGTTGCGTCTGATGCGCTATGTAAAATGTTTGGACCACTTATAAGTGAGGCCACTTTCACTGCGGCTGCACCTGTTTCTGCGAGCGGGCCCTGTTTGTTGACTTACTCTGCGACCGTTACGGCGAGGCTCATGGTTCGCTACACAAGAAACAGCAGCTGTGTCAATGGGATTGTTTTGAAGTTGAGAAGGAGGTGTCACTTCATGCGGCACGGAGTTTGTTTTCCTTGCATTGATCACAGATTTTTTTGGGTGCCTTAAAAAAAAATAAAAATTGTACAATCGAGGATGATTCTCCGGCGTGGGTTTTTTTTCTGTGCAATCACGTCCTGCAGCAGCAAGGGGACCCCTGGCGTGTCTCCTGTCTTCGGCATAGTATTTTTAAGGGCAAACTGAAAATAGAGTTAGTCAGAAGTGGGCTCTTCATGTCAGTCGTTCTTGTACCAGCTGACCTTGGACGTATGTGACGTTGCAGCGCTCGTTCACACCAGATGCAGCGCTGCGAGGGATTCCGTCCTCAAGTCAAGAGGAGCAGATGGTCCAGGCAAAGAAGCCTTATGTTACAATTCAGAACTGACACGCTGAGGTTCAAGGCTTATATTTGAACTCTAATTGCTGAAAAGTTCTTCCCCCTCAAACAGTTATGTCTCTTAACAGACTCTCATAATCTGTGCCTGGGAATTTCCCCAGTCGTGCAGAAAGGTCAATGGAGAGTAAATAGAATTTTTTTTTTATTGCTTTGCATTCAGATTGGCATTAACGCAGCTACAGGTGTCCATAATTTACTGCTTCAAAGTCCGTTTTAAAGTGGGAGCCGTGACAATGCATTTTATAAAGAAGTTGAGCAACAATGAAACACGCAGGCCACCTTGGGTCAGGCTTTCAGCGAAATAATGTGCGAGTGGGGCACCTCCAGAATTAGTGAGGCAGGGGATGTCTTTTGTTCTCTTTGGCTGAGGTGAGGTCTGTCTCAGACAGGGATTATCCTAGACCCAGAGGAGAATGCCCCTTTCCAGGATCCAGTCATGCAGTGCCTGATCTATTGTGGGCACTAATCAGAAGCTGGAGATATTTGCATATCAGCACTGATCTCAACCTTGTCGGAGCGAGACTTGGTATTTGGTTAGCAGACTGAGTCTGGCAGCGCGCTGCTGAGATCTCGTGTTCTCCATTAATGACTCATTTCCTGTGCTCACTTACAGGTTGAGATTGCGTAAAAAGACAAAAAGCGAAAAGAAAAGGTCACAAATGAAATGACGTCCTTCTGCATTCTGTGACCGTGCAGTAAGTTCGGCTTAACCTCAAGTGTCTTCGGGCTGTGTGTGTGTAGGATGTCCTCAGTCACAGGAAGCCCCCCCTTAAAAAAGTGGAGGGGGGGAGGAGCCTGGTTCTGGTGGCGGTGAGGAGCCTATTATGGCGAGTCACAAAAGCAGGTCCAATGTGTCACATCTGATGCGTCTCCTCTTCCCTGTGCTCCTTTTCCATCCAACCTGTTTGCTTGTCTCTGTCAGCCCTGCAACACACGCTGAACTCATTGACCCCGGCTCTGCCGGCGAAAACATCTCACTCTGCCTCCCTCCCCATCTTTGCTCTGAACCCTGTGACCTCCCCTTACCCTCTTTTCAGTAAAACATTCTCATTTTGCAGAGAGCTCTGCCTTCACTCTATGCTAATGTACAGTTTCAGGTTGAACTGGTGGTTCAGCGTTTTTGCTTGCAGAGACACACTCCATATAGCTCTCAGGAAAAAAAGTGCTTCTCTTATTATGAATGCTTTTTTTTTTTCCACATTATTGTATTTCTTGTTATAAAGCTTCAATATTCCTAAATGCAAAAGCATTAGAAGGAAAAGAAAATCCTATAATATGATTAAGCCGAATGCGACGTCTTCTTGACAAAAGCCTGACGTTCCCCCAGACCGATACATCACAGCCCCTCTCACACAATCCATCTATTGTTTTGAATGTGAACGTCTTTATCTTCATGCTTTGTCTATCCCAGTTGAATCCTGTGGTTGGGGACATCTGGCTTCACTAACTGCAGGGAGCTGCTTTCTCATTCACATGGGCATTATGGGGAAATTCCCTTCTGCAGCACGTTGCGCTGCACTTTGGTGTTTCAGTCTACGCGCCGTCCAGTTCAGCAGCTTTAATATGAGGTCCGAATTTTATCTGAGGAGATCGGGCTGTGCGGTGCGTCTGTATCCTGTACGGCCGCCTTTCTGCCCCTTAACCAACGTTGTTTTCTCTTCCTGAGAGTGTTACCACAGGAGGCGCCTCCGTGTCCTTTCTGGGTTTCATAACGTAGCATTAAAAAATGGACTGAATGGGGCTTTAGGTGTATGCATGTTAGGACAAGGCCGAATGAGACCACATTCAAAAATGGGAACACGCTGGTTAAAACCAGAGTAATTTGAATTAGCTCTTTCAGTAACGTTATTGTCAAAGTTTGGTGCAAATAAAATAGTGTCTTTATGTGCAGATGTAATGATTCTGATCTGGGGTTTTTTTTAATTTTTTTTTCCTGTAGCGTGTCTTTCAAATCTAAATTTAGTCTCTTTTCTGCATTTGCTGGAAGGGTGGGATCGCACTGAGCAGATAAAACTTGGTGGGGATCACAGGAAACATGAAAGGAAACATTAAATTAAAGCCTGTGGTGAGGAGGGTGTGGGATGGAGGATGGCCACCCTAATAAAATCTAAAACGGGACTTCTTATGTTCCTTAGGTCAGATACAAGCAATTTAAGGAATGATTCAAAATTGATCAACACTGACTCGTAAGGTAAATTAAAAAACTAGCAGACAGTAAAATGGGCAATAAAGGATGTGATTTAGAATAAAACAACGGAGAAAAAATGTGATGCTTATTGGGTTTATTTGTAGGAACAGAAGCATTTAGGACAATAACAACAATATTTGGCAAAAGGAGAGTCCATTTCATGAAAAAACTATTCACATATACTCCAAATTAAACAGATTTGACAAATAACAAAGCACTAATATGTTGTCATTATTGAGCCTTAAGTTGGTGTAGTGGTTCTGGTTTGAGTCTGGTTGATGATCTTCCTGTGTGGAGTTTGCATGTTTTCCTGGTTGGTATGTGGGTTTATTTCCAGGTACTCCGATTTCCTTTCACATCTAAAAACGCTAAATGCTTTCCGGCTTAATTGATGACCCAGCATTTCCTGTAAGCTTAAATATAAGCGTGACAGTCTGTCTCTGTGTGTTTGCCCTCCGCCGTCCGGGGTGTAACCTGCCTTTGCCCATAGCTGGGATCAGCTCGCGTTCCTCGACCCGCTGTACATTTGTGCGCAGAGGAAGAATGTGTGTCTTTTCATCGCCTCAGATGCTTAGTTACAAACACTGTACAGCCACGGGTTGGTCTGAATAGCATGTCTGTTCAGTCCTCCACCAAAACGCTGTAGCTGTACTACAACAGTTCCAGTGTTGACCAACTTGCACTAAGTATAGTCTTTGAAATGACTCTGTTTTTAGTTCCTCTTGCCACATTGTAGCGTTCACAGAACTGTAGTGTTTCCGTGACACTGACCGTGGCGCTCTTTCCCTCCTTTCCCTCCTTTCCTCATTCAGAACTCCATCAGACACAACCTGTCCCTGCACAGCCGCTTCGTCCGCATCCAGAACGAGGGAACGGGGAAGAGCTCCTGGTGGATGCTGAACCCAGAGGGAGGAAAGAATGGGAAGTCTCCTCGGCGCCGAGCTGCCTCCATGGACAACAACAATAAGTTTGTCAAGAGCAAAGGAAGGGCAACGAAGAAGAAGGTACGTTAGCCTTTGATGGAGCTGTTTCTGCTCCGAAGATCATTTGTGTTCATACATCTGTAGCTTTATG
This sequence comes from Salarias fasciatus, assembly GCF_902148845.1. NCBI lineage: Eukaryota > Metazoa > Chordata > Actinopteri > Blenniiformes > Blenniidae > Salarias > Salarias fasciatus. The sequence continues at coordinate 10,512,992 of NC_043754.1, forward strand.
GATGCGTTTTTGTGGATTTGTCTCTCCAGATGGCCGTGCAGGAGGGGGCAGAGGGAGGAGCAGCCAGCCCTGGGTCCCAGTACTCCAACTGGCTGGGAAGCCCAAACTCGCACAGTAATGACGACTTGGAGGCCTGGAGCTCCTTCAGGACGCGCACCAGCTCCGACGCCAGCACCCTGAGTGGTCGGCGTTCACCTTTCCCCTCTGAACAGGATGATCTGGGGGAGCCCGACGGCCACGTACTGTATCCTGGAACTGCGGGGCCCAAGTTGACCTCCACCTTGCCTCGCCTGTCTGAAGTGGCTGGATCCATGGGCCAGGCTGGCTCAGAACACGTCATGGAGAATCTGCTGGATAACCTAAACCTGCTGTCTCCCAAAACCACCCCACTGGGCTCAGACTCCTCACATTCCCCCGTCATGCTTCAGAGTGGCTCCTACAGCTCCAGCGGCTTGACCCCTCACCCCCAGGACTACCACAAGTGCCTGTATGGGCAGGTGAGGATGAACTCCCTGTCCCCTGTTCCCATGCAGACACTTCCAGAGTCCAAGCCAGGCTTTGGGGCTTATAAGACCCAGTACGTCAGCCCGGCCGGCCTCCTCAAAGAGCTGCTGACTGCAGACGCAGAGACCGGCAGGAACCTGATGCCCTCCCGCGACGCAGCCATGTCCGAGGTCGGGAGGGGAAGCTGCCTGCTGCCCCCGTACCGCAGCCAGGCCCATGTGGGAGGTCACAACGGGGTGAAAATGATGAATCCCTCTCAGAGTCACCCAGTTCCTCATGTAAATCCACAAGCTATTCATAGCCAGAGTCCCGCTGCCTCACGGGACTTGAATAGCTGTAACATGATTCCCCTGACTAGTCTGACTAGTCTTTCAGGGGCCCCTCCTCAGATGACCAGCCTGAGGACATGCATGCAGCCGCCCCGCGGACATCCAGCACACACTAACGACGTCTACAGCTGCGGTGGCTACAGGGAACTTCACTCCGCTCACCCCCATCCCCATCAGGAGCGGCTGCCCAGCGACCTGGACAATGTGTCCATTGAGAAGTTCGAATGCGACCTGGAGTCTGTCCTCCACGACACCCTCATGGACGGCGGAGCGCTGGACTTTAATTTCGACCCTGCGGCCGGCTCCCATGGGTTTTCCCAGAGGGTCAGTACAACCACGCACAGCTGGGTGCCTGGCTAGGTGGACCGCAGGCAGGTGAGACGACGCATCGGTCCGGCAGCGAGTTCGTACTGTCACGACGAGTCAAGCATCTCCGTGTTTCTTATCTCTGATTCTCTCTTCCAGGTGTTTCTCAACATCACACCACCGTGCTGCGCTGCAAAAAGTGGAGAAAACCAACCTCGATTCTTCACAGAGCACCAAAGTTGCTTTTAGAAACATACACATAGTAGCGGTTGTAAATCTGACGTATCAACAGAGTTGGAGATTTACCCCACAATGCCTTATAGATGTAAAATATTTTTGAACTGGATCTGATGATGTTCTTAATACAGTCTGGACGTCAGTATCGGCAGAAAACAAAGAAAAACCAAGAAAACAGAAGAGCGTTCCTGGGACCTGGCATTAGGTCCTGTGTGTAAATACAATGTAAACTGAAACTTTAACAGCAATCTTGGAAAGTTGACTTGATTGTTGGAGCAAACCCAACAGCTGCCAAAAATAATGTGGTTATGTTTTCTGATTGATTAAAATTCAACAGCTTCACCTGAAAAGGACTTTCAGGATCTGCTTCTTCATGACTCTTTAGGTTTAAGCGACAGATAAACCAGTGTAGTGTCTGCATGATAATTAATAGTTGTATTTAAAGACAAAACAATATTTCCTCTCAGTTTTGTCATTTCAGCCATATACTGTTTGAAGGTATTTATTTATATTTTAGTTTCAACTGTTGCTCATTGATTCTTGCTTTGTGCTTGGTATGCCTGTAAAAACGTGTGTGTGTGTGCTGAGTACGCCGTGTGTGTTGTGTTGTTGTGACCATGCCGTTTTTCTCAGTTAACGAAGAGACATCCACTCTGTGAATGTTTCGATTTGAGTCGATGCTGATTTAATGCAGTAATTAAGAGACGTAACACCTGTAAGGAGTGACTCTCCGGAGGTCGACCTGTCCGCCTCTTTGGCGTCTCAGTAAAACTGAAAACTGAATCCAGGATTTCAGAGAGCTCTTTCGTTTTGCCAGATTTGTGAAAAAGGGACGATTTGGAGACAGAATGAAGCTAAAAGTAGATCTGTGTGATAACAGAGAAATCATAATCAAACTATAAAGGATAATGGCTTCAGATTTCCTGCTATTTACCTCCAAACAGCAACAAATATGCATTCAACCTGCCAAACACATTATGAAGACATTGTGCCAATTCAGTGTGCCGACACCTTCTCCCAGACTCCTGATGTTGTACATATTCTTTTTCTTCTTCATTAATATGTTTTTGACCTCTATGTTTCTTGTGCTGAAGCGTGATCTTGTGTGTATTGTTGTGTAAGACATCATTGTTTACATAATCTCAGTCTCTATATGAACGCGCATACCTCAAAATGTTTCTTACCTCTGAAGTGTTGAAGGGATTTTTTCCAGCCATATTTCCTCAGTGAGCAATGTAAAGAAGTTTTTTTTCTTTGTCATCTCTGACAGAGGATTTTGCACATATTGTTTATTTCTTTTTTTTCGTGGTTGATACTGAAGCCAGCCATATTTGGACCTGTTCGGGGGAATGTGTTGTCTTGCTTTGGCTTTTTTTTTTCTTTCTTGGTAGTTACTAGTTTATTTTTTCGTGACGGAAATCAATCTGCCACATGATAAAACTTATATTTGCAGTTATACTGTAAAGGAGGATGTAAATAAGTCATAGCATGTAAGTACTTCTTAGATAATGACATCAATAAATGCGCGGTCGGACATTTTTAACATCATTATCAAGAGTAAAAAAGTAGCTTGGAATATATATTTTTATCATTAAAAAAAAACAATGACACAGTTATGTGCACATTTAATTCAGGCAAAATTGAAAAAGAGTCTTTTATATTCATATCCAGGTATTTTTGAGAGGATTCTTTTTTTCTCTGTTTCCCATGAGATGCATCAATCACCACATGTGCACTTGATAAATGAAGATCGAGAGACAGAACTCAAATGACTGTTTCTATCACAGCGATAGACGTGTAAATACAACATTCAAACTCGATTAAAGTATATTTTTGACTTTTAATGCACCTAAAAAACATCAATGTGTGATTTTGTAGAGTTATTGGAAAATTTCTTTTTTTTTATGTCCTTGCATTGTTAGACCTGATGTTTGTGTACATGAGATACAATAAATTTAGCTGTTTTTAGCTGTTTTCTTGTGTTTTCTTCAGTTCTGACTGTGCATGATCAAATTGTGAAATACTGCACGATTGAGACCAATTTCCTAGCTTCCAACATATTTGATCCCTTATTCATAAGCTCTACATAGGCTACATTTGATAAGAAACAAAAATCATGGAAATTTTCTGCAATAACAGCCTGGACTTGAAATAAATTTCAGATTTTCAAGTATTTGAATGAGTTCCTTATAAAGGATCAGCTCCTTCGAAATCAGTCCGTTTCGCTTGATGACCGGCGATCCTCACATTTTCACACACCATTAAACACACATTGAGGGCAGCTTTCTGTGGAGGGGGCTGTTTGTGGAGTCAAGGAGGTCACATCTCCTGCCTGACTGCTCATTGAAGGAAGCGGAGGACGGCGGGTGGAAACACGGGGTAAACAGACACACGCTGTCGTTTGTCGGTTTGACTGGGACTCATCCAGTCGGCCTCATGCTCCAAGTCCAAGTATGAAAGCCACGTGCTAAACATCATCCTCTTGTTTTGGGAAATACCCTGTTTTTTTTATTGGCGTGCTAAGAAAATCTGTGATCAATTTTGCTCTATGAAATTTCAGAGACGAGTGGAGAAAAAGCACTCTGAAGGGAAGATACTCATGTCTTAATTTAAACAGGAAGCTGACGTGTGTCCTGGTGTGTCATGAATCTGGAAGGTGGTCAAACAGGGTTAAATGAGCTCTGTTTACCAATCTGTATCGTCACTGCATCTCCCCTCCTCACTCTGCTATTCACATGGTAACTTGTTACTACATCACGTCACAAACCGGATTTGTTCCACAGACTTCACGACACAGATGTGTCCTGCTGTGCTCCCACTACTGCTTGATGCTCCTAATTGACTCATAAGAAAAAAAACTGCAGAGCCTCTATTAGAATCTGCCTGGAGAGGGAGATGAACGCTTGGACGATGTACCTCTGGGCTTATCATGCCTGTATGAATAATATGAACCTTTATTGATGGTTTTCTCCTGAAGGAGTGAGCTGCAGCCGGGATAATTTAACTTTGTGACTCAGGCTCGAAGCCAGGAAATTAGGCGGTTTGGGGGTTTTGGACCTCAGCTAATATCAAACACAACATGTACGTGCACATCCCACGTCAGAGATGCAGGACGAGTCTGGAGGAGGTCAAGATAAAGATGAATCCACAATGAGATCAACCTGGCAGCAGCCTACAGATCTTTCACAACTGTCTGTTCCTATGGAACAGACAATCGTTATGCAAATGCTTCACTTATACTAAATTGTTTTCATGCATTTATACGTCTATCTGCATTTCATAGAGCCAGGCAGATCCTTCTTACTGCTCTTGCAACATCTGGATTCTGTGATGCTGCTCTTCCTCTGAGCTGTCTTCTTGAATGTAACTTTAATGACAACATAGTGAAAAAGACCCAAAGACAAAGCAAAGCAAGACAAGTTTATTGTTATAGCACCGTTGAACAGCGAGGCAATGCAAAGAACCTCACACTGGACTTAAAGGCTTTAAGACAAGGTGTTTGTTCTGGTGAACCTCTGGTGTTATTTGATGTCAATGCAGATCATTTTAGTCAACGCTTCATAAGAGCTCCCTCTGCAGGACAAAGCCAAGAAACAAACTGCATGACAGAGAAAACAGGAAACGTGGATAACACATAACCTTTATTTATTTATTTATTTATTTTACTCATTTGGCTGTAGCATTCAGCACACCTTTGGTGGTAGGATAAGTTCAAATACAAGCTTTCCTGCCTATTTAAAAAAAAAAAACAAACAATATATAATCACATCTTTATCACAAGTGCTCGTAGGCAAACAATAATGACGAGCAAAATATGGCAATAAAACATAAATGCAGACCAGACGTTTAATATACAGTTTGGATATGTGTTGAGGAAAACAGTGTAGAGTCTGAATTAGGTGAGAAGCTTAAGCAGAGCATGAAAAAAAGCATTTAATGATTTATTGAAACAAAACAGAAAATACTAAAGTGCTTGAATTATTTTTCCTGATCTACATAAACTGTGTCCATGAACATTTTAAAGCAGTTCCTATTGAAACAAACCGAGGTGCGTACAGAGGACTTGCTGTGAGAAGACTGTCCTGCTATCGTTCTCTTGCCGTGTGTGTTTAAAGTGACACATCTGAATAACAGCTGCAAGCTACAAGACTACAGACCAGCCCCGCAACACTAAACAGACTCAGCAAACAGCCAAAACAGTCTTCACCTCAGTGTCTTTTTAGGCCATTGGGAAGAAAAGCACAAGAACAAGGACTGAACTGACGAGTTTCAATGGTCTTCAAGTGTGGAACGGTAATGTAGGGCATTGTTAAGGATTCTCCTTATTGCTGTCAACCATAGAGTAGAAGGATTTATTGTTTCTGAGAAGTGTTTGATGTACAGGCATCGTCTGAAAGTGAAGGCATCAGAGAAGCCCAACAGGAAAGGCAGTGTTTGAGTACTTATTCATTGCATTCATTCAAAAATCAGAACATCCACCTCAATACACCTCCAGGTCACATACTGTTAGCCTTGTGCAGCTGAGTAAATAGGTGAAAATCGTCCCTAAATGGCAAACAATAAAGTGCAAGTGTTTAATCCTTGATAATCTGATAGCAAATTAACATGAAAGTAAAGCTTTCAGCCCGATCGAACCATTTCAGACTATGAGGAGGGTGAAACTGCTCCGACTGGAAGCAGAAGGTAAGACCAGCAGTGGCTGGAATCGTATCAGTCGTGTGTTAAATATGACGGAAGCACCTCAGAGAAGCAAATCGAAAAGAAAACTTTGACCTATGAGACAACAAGTTGGAAATGGACTTTACTTGTAGAGCAGATTTTCAGAGCGATTAACAATCTCAAAGGATTAAACAGTGTTTATCACAGTCACCCATTCACACACACACATTCATCCACTAGTGGAGATGGCTGCCATGCCGGGTGCCCACTCTCAGGTTCGGTGTCAGGAAAGGACACTTCAGGACATGAACAAGCAGAGCTGGGAGTCGACTTTGCTCTAATATATGAGGAGTTTTCATCCAGTCATTACAATTATTAACTTTCTCCATCTTCTTCTCCATCTTGAGCATCACTGAGCCTGTCTCAGCTGATAAAGCCATGGGAATAAAATAATAAATATAGTTAATAGACATGGTAAACATATAAAGTTTTTTTTTTAAGTAATTTTCTTTAATGACTGCTGCGAACAGGTAGGCCTTAATAATCTATTACTATGGGCCGATCAACCGGAGCAGGTGCCCAATGTATGCATTTAAATGATGTTCCTCTTTTAACATGCCTGATCTCCAGTTTTATATCAGAGCAACTAATCCTCAAGTTTTCTTAAGCAATGCAACAAGAGGAAATATAAATCTTTAATGTGTATCTTTTTATTTCCCTGAAAAAAATTATAATTCTATATATAATATATGTATATATTTATTTAATTAAAAAATATTTTCATCAAGTTAGGTTCCAATGAGTAGTATATACAGGAGGGAGCTGATGAAGATAATATATTAAAAAACTTAACTAATCTGTTTTTTTTTTTTTAATTGTTCTATATAATAGAAACTCAACTTTGTTCACAGAATGTCTCATTTAATGATTTACAGTCTAGAACTGTGAAACTGTTCAATGTACACTTGGAACAGTGAGCACTAATAACATAAATTTTGTCGCACTTTAAACAATAGTCAGATCCTGTATTTTCTATTCCGCTTCGTCTCACTGCTGAAGATCAGTTACACAACGAGCCAAAGTTCAAACTAGTGGAAGTCAACAAACATCACGTCAGAAAGGCTCCCTGGCTGCAGTGTTACCCTGAGGCTGGAGCCTCAAGGACTCAGAAGACCCACGGCGACCGGCAGAGACATCAGCAGGGACAGAAGCCACGGCGCCGACTGGAACATGACGCTGATGGCGGAGCAGATTGGAAGAATCCCTGCAACACAGAAACAGATGATTTCAAATCAGGATCACTGTGTTTGGATGAAACGACCCAATAAAGCAACCGGCTCTCACTGTGATGGACGGCCATGCTGTTCTCCTTCCAGCTGTTGCCCTGATACACCCTGCAGGTGTAGGTGTAGGGCTTCTCGTCGGCCAGCGGCGCCCAGGTGAGGCGGCACAGGGAGGGGTTGACCAGGCTGACGTTGCTCCTCCGCCGGTCCTCGGTGGAGACGTAGATGACGGCGTTGGGGTAGGTGCTGCCCACCAGCCGGCTGTCCTGCCGGTACTCGCAGTAGGGGCCCGGGATCTGGTAGGTGGGCGGGAATTCACAGTCCACCCGGACGTTTCGCTCCAAGTAAGTCAGACAGGGAAACATCTGAGGCCCGCGAGGAGTGAAGAGGAAGTTGGAGATTGAGCTCACTGGAAGAGAGGCAGCAGGGAGAGAGCGGACAGTCAGAGTTTGGTCTTTTCATTCTGAAGGACGAGAGGTAGATAACTTAACAGTAACTCTGGACCTGTTGTTCTTTTTTAACTCTTTTTCTCTTCAAAGTCCTCCAGATTGTTTCTAAAAGAGGCTTTAAACCTCCTCTTTCATATCTGATCAGCCCAACAATGGGCTATATGCACAGCTCCATTACTTCCTGAAGTTCAGACAGCACCTTTATTTCCTGTGTTTCATGATAGGATGAACTGATTAATCCAGGTGTGTCTGACCTCATTAAATGGCCAGACACACCTGGATTAATCAGTTCATCCTATCATGAAACACAGGAAATAAAGGTGCTGTCTGAACTTCAGGAAGTAATGGAGCTGTGCATATAGCCCATTATAATAGAGACAAATCTTGAAGGCACAGCCTATGCTCACCAAAATATAAAAGGAGAAACCTTAAAAAAAGTCAGGGTTCCTTTATTGTTTAATACTCTAATTCAGTAAAAAAAAAAAAAATCCCGTCATGTTGCTCAGCACTAGAATTAGCTCTCAGTTTGAAAGAGGCTCATGAAGTCTGTCTAAAGTCACATTTTCCAATCTGCTCTCAGGTTGTTCAAATCAGAGCTGTGGCTTTGGTCTCCTCCAATATTGCTGCTTTATTGCTTTAGATTATACAGAAAGTTTTATCGTGGTTTTCTAAATCACTGCACCCTAACCCCTAAAAAACAAACCTCTTCACCTTATAGTCAGAACCACACAGTGACTTCAGGCAGTATGTATAATAAAGATAACTTTGGTTTTTATAATGCTTTTACCTTCACTTTTTAACTTGTATCATACAGGTAAAACATTTCATTATGAAAGAGAGCATGACTGACTGAAAGGAAGAGAGGGAGTTGCAATATTAATGTGGTGAAATCCATTAAAAATACATTGAAAGTCCCAATTTGGACTCATAGGAAACCAGCTACCAGGGTACATGCTGGAGTCCAGATCACTGCAGGGCTTTATTACAATCATTAGGGCTGTCTTTGAAATATGTCTGAGTGCTGTCCTTCCTTGAACATCTCAATGATAGACAGTGACACCACTGCAGTGCAGACTTCATCTCAGATTTATTACTTTTGAGGATCTATTCCTATCATGTAATCAACATTAAGTGTTTACATGTTTCAGGATGGTTCACAAATGCGTCAAACCACAACCTCAGAGGACGCTCTGGACAAAGCAGAGGAAATGACAGAAAAGACTGACATACTATGAGTTGTCTGATGCGTCATGATAACGCTTCCAAAGAGGAGACAGGCCGTGAAAAGGGGGTGCAGCTCCATGGTGGCAGATGTGTCCGAACAGCTGGATAACCTTCACAGCTGGCTGTGGCCTGGCGAAGTTCAGCACGGGACAAAAAAAAAACGGGAGAAAGTTACGCCTGCGTCCTCATGCAGCATCACTGACAAACACGAGACATCCTCGCTCTACACGAGACACGAAATAAGCATGCAGCCTCTGAACAGAACAACGCACGGACAGACAGCATCCGCCGTAGCGGGCCCTGGACGTGCGGGTCCTGCGGTTCTGCGGTCCGGACTACGCCCATGCGGTCTCGCGGCACTGCAGCAAACTGCGCATCCCTGACCTCACTGCAGGCGGAACCGAGCTGAACCGGACAGACACGCAGAGCAGCTACTGATGCATGCAGAAACAATGATCTGGACACACACGTATGTAGGCGGTTCGATCATTCGTCGGAGTGAGACATACCTGCAGTCTGGTCCCTGTCCGCAGGTCTCGCTGCGCCGCTGCCGGAGTGCTGTGCAGCATCAGCACCAGCATCAGCACCAGCAGCGCCGCACTGCTACCCTCTGCTCTGTCACACCCTCACTGGAGCACACACACTCCCAGTCTGTTATCAGTCACATTACTGTTCACTATAAACTGGAAGTAAAAAGGATCAACTTAGATCTGGTTATGCAATTTAAAAATCTATTAGATCTGATTTGCTTATTAATGGACAATAAAACGCAACTGTAGCGTTTTCAAAACTTCTTACATGATCTCGATGATCTGTTCTAGGTATTTAGTTACTCACAACACACGCACAACTACCACAAACCAAATAACTCAGTTAATCTACTTGATTTTTTTTTTTGGTCAATGCGCGGCGCAAGACAACAGCTCCCTCTGCAGGACAAAAACCGGAAGTGCTACCAAATAACCCCAGCTGGCTTGTGGCCCAGACAGATTCAGTCCTCCAATTTAAAATAACAGTGCTTCAAAAAAAAAAAAAAAAAAAAAAGTTTTAGAAAAATATCAAAATCTGTTTCAAACACATGACTTCAACTCTGGCTGGATTTGAAGTTAAGGAGGACTAACTGCACAACTGCTTTTCTATTTAGGAATGTTTTCAGGTTTATTTACATACACATGTGAAGAATGTGTGTTGTTTCTTTTGTGAGTCATTGTTATATCCAGACAGATTAGGTATAATATGACATTAAACATACTAAGTAGGCTTTTAAATAGGGTGTTAATGATAAACCTCATTAAACATTTAAGAAACACATATTATTAAAATGCTCACATTGCCTCATCTCTGATGAACAGTTAGCACACGATCTAGGCTGAGGTGACATCCTGAGTTTAATAAAAGTTTAAATCCCTCACAGTGAAGTTGCATTCTGCTGATATCTCCTGACGTCAAGTTTTTCTCTTTCTTACATGCATAAAATGCAATGTTTGCTTCAATCAAAAGAGATCAGTGAATGTCAGTCTCCTGCCTGTGAGAAAACTTTGTGAGGACTATCACATTTTTATCTAACTTTGCAGAATCCAGTAGCAGTGTGAGGACAGAGTGTCCTCAGAAAAAAATCAGGCTCACATTTTGACCACAGTGATAAAACAGATGAACATCACACAGATAAAAGCTGCCCAAGGTCATTTGCTGTGGCAAAATTGTTCATTTTGCTCTGCAACAAAGGCTGAATGTGTTTTTGTTGCTCTTCAGACATTCTACAAGTTTTTTGCAACACTTTTCAAAATGGAAATTAAGAAATTGAGTTTTCTACACATGGGGTTGATTTGAAACAGTTTGTATGTTTACTTTCTTTTGTTTCTCCTCAAGTCCCTATAAAATACTGTATCTATGGTTGTATTAAGATATTTTATTATTATGTATATATTATGTTGTATCATCAATGAGGTAAGAAGACTATTTCTATGGCACGTCACAATGACACGATAAAAACCTGAGAGAATTCTGTTTTATCATTGTGCAACTCCAGTTTAGTTTTGGCCTTCTGTAAATCCAACTGGAAACAGCACGCAATCATTTTCAATCATAACCAAACACCTGTGCAAGAAGAATTAAAATTTGAAACCATGGGCTCCGTGTCACACATGTCAAGCGTCCAGATGAGATAAGTCTGATCTGCACATAGCTTTTCACAGTTCCTTCAGCAGCACAGTGATGCACCTCAGTATGCATCCATCACAACACCATGAAGCAGTGAGTCCATGGGTCCAGGAGCTGATTTGACATCACTGTAGTTCAGACCTTTTGCCAGTAGAATTTTCTTCGTAATAAAACAAAGATGCAAACGAGATGAAAAACCTGCAACAAGTAATATCTGGACAACTTCCCTCCCTAAACCTCCATCTACTGGCCTCCCCTCTCCTCACATGTTGATGGAGATTTGCTAAAAGAGGACTGGATGCAGCATTGTGCAAAAAAAAAAACCAAACTCAAATGGTAAAATCATTGGATGCCGTTTTAATGTACATCTTACACACCATTTCAACTATTGTGGATGATATGTAGGATGAAGATACCAATAAGTCATCATATATAATAATGGGTTCATGGATTTTACAGAATTAAACAACCTCAGGGTAGTGCCTGATGGACTATTATTGTATACTAGTGGTACAATACTCATATAGTGCCGTGCACATATAGGAAGAGAAGAGGTGAAGCTTATGTTTCATCTGCAGTGTGTATCAGCAGCAGCAGGATCCAGCGGGGATCACAGCTTCAGAATCTCTAATGAATTGCTTTGGCAAAGATCACTACAATACTGCTGGCACTGTTTCTGGCGTGCACCGGCGAGACGAGAATATGTAGAGTAAATTATACGATGTGAAGCAGCAGAAATGCACCAGCTTCATCTTTCACTGTGTGCAGTGGCTGGAACCTTCCAGGCGGTCCTGCAACACTTCTGTCGGAGTCCTGGGAGACCGCCTCAGTATGGCACTGGTTCAGCAGCTGTCCAGGAAGGACCTTGACAAAATGGATGAGCACGGCGCGGAGGATGCAGAGGATAATGTAGCTCCTGCTCAGTGGAGCTGACAAGCTGGGATTTCAGTTGTTATTAGTGTTTTTAGGATAATACAGCACAACACTGCAAATGCGTTCTTATAAAGCCAATAACAGTCCAAGACCACAGTGATTCTACCAGTGCATGTAGTATTTCATGCACAGTTCCATGCACCTCTTCACGTGTCATTCAGTTGTGGTGTTTTGTCTGATTTCAATATGTCATAAATAAACGATTCAAGGGGATTGAAGATCTCGAGTGAAGGCGTTTTTCTTCAACTGGCAGACTCTGACACAGCTGACCATTGATGGAATCACAAATACTCCAAAGTCAAAACTGTCATTCATCAATATGTATGAGTGACGGACCACGTGCTGTTTGGCAAGTCAGCTGTTTGACAGACTCCAAACTTCAACCGTTTTGCTGTGTAACCACAAATCATAAGTGCATGCGGGCCAAGCATTCAGTGCCTTCCTCAAGGCCACTTCATTGCCACCCATCTATTTTTAAAAACATATTCATGTTATTTGAAGCAGCTCCAGAGGGCTTGAGCATATTCTCACGGCCAGTGAGGAGAGAAGGGGATATTCTCAGGACATTCCTTTGGTCAAAAACAGTGCAGACACATCCCAAAAAGTACGTTTATATGACAAATACTTTAAAATGACTTTTTATTGTAACATTTTAATTGATGGTCTATGGGGTAATCTAACATCAAACATCAGCATGTTTGATATTGACGTTTTGTACCAGACGCCCTTCATGACGCACTGAGCAGTTGGGAAATAAGTTCCTCACTCAGGGAGTCACGGTTGGCTGTGGGATTTCAACCAGCAAACTTCTGGTCACATGTCTGCTCTCATATCCTCTAGACCAGCGCTGCCCCGAGCCTTACATTCTTATAAGTCAAATAAAATTCTCAGCTGAATTTGTCCCAGTGATCTTCTTTTGGAGTTTTTGCGGATGTGTTGGTTTAACCAGAAGGATCAGTCACTGCTGTGTGCTACTAACTGAAAACACTTTGATCCTTTCACATTTTTCACATTAATATTGATATTAAAAGCCCTCAAACTTATATGACGTCATCCATTCTGATCATGTTTTTTTTCTTGTCCTCTTTGTGACACTTGTTTTACTTCCATCAGACGCATAGGTGCCACATAAAACCGTCTGTATATTCAATACATGCACTATAACTGAGCTGAGAAACTGCTGACACATATTGTACTCGCACCGAATGGGGAAATGTAAATCAGCTGCTGAGGTGTCTCAGCTCATCAAACCCTCATCATAGCGTTTCCTTTTTCTCGCTCATTCACTCGGTCTTTGGCTATTGATCCAGACCTCGGCGTAGTGACATGTGATCCTCTGTCCTCTAGTGTGACAGAGATGAAAAACCTATCTAAAATGTTATACAGTACAGAGAAATGTCCCCAAAGTCCAGTGGAGCAGCATTTCTCCCCCTCCCTCTCTCTCTCTTCCTCTCTCTCCCTCTCTCTCTCTCTCTCTCTCTCTCTCTCTATGTCCCCCTCCCTCTCTCCTCTGTTTCTTCTATAAGCCGACCTCTACTGTATCAACCCCCAGCATCACACTGCAGAGTGCTGAGGAAGACTCAAAATGCAGACAAGGTGAGAATGATTTGAATACCTGTTCATGTTCTGCGCTACAGTCAAATACTAATGAAGAAATGTTTTCATCCCATAATTCTGCATGGAGACGGTTTAATTGCAGCACTGATCTAAATATTAGAATTGAGGCTGAAAGGTTTGCACCATGCCGTCTGCTCTTATATATTGCGTTGACACATCGATTACAATGAGAGAGAGAGAAAAAAAATCAGTCTATGTTGTGTGGAGATGTTGCACAGAAATGCGGCAGTGAAGTTTCCAGCTGATGTGGCTGCAGCTGAAACAGAGTGGCTGTGTTGTCATCGGCTCCTCAGCAGTGTGGCAAGGGGACTTTTCTGTGGGATTGCATAAAAGCTGCAGAAGTGTGGTCCCTGAAAATTTGACTGTGTTTTCCAGCACAGTCAGCTTTGCTTGTTTGGACCCTCAATAATGTGACAGATATTTTCTGATGCAGAGTAAATTGGCTGATTAATTTGCTGAAGCTGCACCTTTTTTTCCCCTTCAGAACCCTCCAGAGAATGTTCTTCTTTACAATAATGGCACTTTTTGGTAAGAACAATTCAAATATTGATGATTAGGAATGTTTTCCCAGTCTGTGTGTGTCGTAATAAATTGTGGGATGATGAAATGTATTTGCTTTCTGTGTCTTCCACCACGCGCAGGCTTCACCTCAGCTCAGAGGGTGATTCAGCTGGCCTACTGCTCTATAGATGAGAACCACCTCAGGATGGACTGCAAATACGCGCCCCCTGCTGAGTCACCAGAGGTCTACTGCAAGTACACGCAAGGCGAGAGACTTTTTGACACCACCGACCCGGAGGAGGAGCAGCACGCCCCCTTCAAGACGCGAGCCAAAGTACGCCTCTTTCCGGGCAACATCTGCCGCCTGCTGTTTAAAAACGTTCCCAAAGGCAAGTCCAACTTCACCTGCAACATCAAAGCCGTGGAGTCGGGGAAAGTTGTGACCAAGACTTCAGTGGTCGACAAAAGTAAGCAGCCTCTTCCTGTGGGCATTGTTTGCAACGGCCATGCACATCCTGTTATTTCACTCCACAAACACGGCAGCACGTCAAAGTGAGTTCTGCTCCTCCCGTTTAACCTGCACCGCCGTTCTCCTTGCAGAGCTGCTCCTCCCCTGCTCGGCGTGGAGTGTCCTGTTACAAAGCTGCAGCGGCCCGCTCCTGACCTTGGTGACACTTTACATGCTACAGGAAGTCCACTGGCAGTGAAGAAGTCAGCGAGCCCCTTGCATAACGTTATCACTGCATCCATGATCATCTGGTGACTGCTGGACTCGTCTGAAGTGGCGTGTATGCACAAAGTGCAATAAGTTACACTGAATGTACTCAAAGTATATATTTGGTACGTCGCGGGCCTGCAAATTCTGCATTATGCATACAGTACTAAACACACACGTTGCTTCATAACAATCTGTACTCCACAGTACTCTCTCATGTAAACAGGTGATTCAGAGAATGATATAAATCTATAAGATCCACACAGGCTAATACGTAAAAAGCATGAATGTGTTGAAGTCTTAAATTAATCCAGAATCTATATTCAATGAAATATAATATTTACAGTCAATATTTTTAGCAAGTAGATTCAGTGCGATGAACGATATTAAGCTATATTCTTCAGTCTTGTGAACAGGATCAGAACTGCCTCTGGAAGGCAATTAGGAGGATCTTAAAGGGGGCCGAGAGCTGCTTTCTGCGACGCCATCAAACGAATGAAGTCCTGCCGGCAAAGTTATGCAAAGTTGAACCTCTGAAATGTGAACTGTTGCCAAGTCGAATCACTTTAGGCTGGCAATCTATTTTGCCTGAATGAAATCCGTCCCCTGTGTCTTTTCCTGCCTGCCAAATGAAAAGGGCAGACAGAGGCGACCTTGTGCCACTAATGGAAGGCTGCGTTGCACTCGTCGATAAGAAACCGATCAGGCCACAGAGATAAGAGGAAGGTGTTGAACTGAAACGATGACGCTCCCGTTGAACGACTCCTGGTGCATGCCTCAGCAATAAAGTTACACTTTTATGATACTCTGTTATGTTGAAACGACACATCGGGTTCCTCTGCGATAGTTGCAAAGAAAAACCAAAACACGGTCCTAGTTTTTGTTTTTGAGTTTCACTTGTGCCTGAGATACATGACCCACGTTTGGCTGAGGCTTTTCGAGTATGCCTTCGAAGCTATAGGTTTTATTCACAGTAGTAGTGATGACTCTATTTATAAATTTACATTCAATATGCTTTTTATGACGTAGTGTTTTACCTGAGGATTTTTACTTGTGTATATAGTTGAGTAGGTGGTGTGTAGCAAAAAGCACAAATACGTAAATGCACTGACAAGCACTGCTGTACTGTAAAAATGACAATAAACTAATATGAAACACCGTCAACAGGGAGCAATGCCGTTCATTAAATTGGAGCCATCTACCATTATTACTGTTCATATTGTTTATGCAGCTCTGGCTCAGGATCAGCTCCATATTGGGGATTCAGCTGATGTCCTGTAGAGGGCAGCACTGGGTCAAATCACAGTTTCAGCATCTGCTTCACTGGACAGTCATTTCACTGCAGAAACAAGATCAAATGGGCATTTCTGGATGATGCAATATCCTGAAAACAATTCCCTTTAAAGGCTAGGTTACATTTCTTAATAATGAACCCATTATACAGCCTCATAAATGTTCTATGTATGTGATGTGTTCTCTTATAATAGCAGAATGATTAGCCTGTAATTAAGATCAAATTTTAAGAGGACATTATATTGTTCAACTCATTTTGGCTCCAGAAGATGTGCGGGGACAGTGTTTTGTGTTAGTGAACAAGGAGAACAACTGTTAATATGTGAACAGCACCACGCCATGCGTTCAGTTTTCAGTTGAGCCATCGTGTTTCTGCGTGATGCCACATTAATGAATCACTGTTGAACACATTCTGTTGAGTTTAAAGTCATGCATGTTACCTTGTGTGAGTCATGGCTTCACCGCTACTTGACATTTCACAGGAAATTAGCATTCTCATTTCCAAATGACTTGTCATCCTTTCACTCTCAAACCTGTTTCTCGAAACTAGAAACCACAAGTGATCAAAATGGAGATCGACTCTGACATCTCTCTTTAATCCAGGGTCGTTAGTTCAGGGTCGTGGGGTGCTGAAGCCGATCTCAGCTAGCTATGGGCGAAGGCAGGAGACAGGTCCATCACAGGGCAGGCACACACATTCACAGCAATTCATAACTCAGATTCACCAATTAACCCCAAAGGTATATCTTTAAGCTGCGGATGGAGCCCAGAGAAAAACCATGCCCAAAATAAACATGCAAACTCCACACAGGAAGGCTTTGATTTGAACCTATGACCTGCTTGTTATGACCACTAGCTTTAACATCTAGCCAGTTTGATTACAGGGTCTCATCTGGAACCAAGTTGAGCCTTTACATTTATTTATGTCAATATAAATTTTCATTTGGATCATTTATTTAAAATCTGATATCATCCTATACTGAACATGTGCACTGTGCACATAACTGTGCATATGCATGTTAATTCACCCTACACTCTGTGTGTGTGGTCAGTGGTTCTGCAAAGATTTCCTCCTGTTAAAAGGGATTTTCTGTAGCCACTTTCTCCAATGCTTGCTCAGGTTGAATCGCTGGATTATTCTCTACTGAAGTGCCTTTCGATGATTGTCATGTTTGGCTCTATATTAAAACAAGTGAATTGAGTTCAATTAGAAAAAGAAGAAGTAGCATGACCTCTGATTATATTTAGACCAAATGTTGGCACTGAGGTAGACATGAGGTCTGGTGCTTTCTTGTGTTTTAGAAACACATCTAAATTTAGAGATACCTTTTGGACAATTGAAAGTTATTATATTTGGATTAATGCCTACTTCGTGATATTTAATTCCGATGGTTTGAAGAGGATCTGTTCTGAGAGGTATATCATGCCAATGTTGAAGAAGGAATTGCTAAAGCAGATTAAATTCTCATACTTATAAAAAAAAATCTGTGTCACTGGCCGTCCGCGCAGACGACAGAGCTCCCGGTGCGTGAGCGGTGCGTGAGTCCTCCAGCAGCGTCAGCTGTTTCCCTCCGATGACACTCGGCTTCTCTGTTTTTTGCCGATCTTTGAACGAGTCAGACCGGTTTTACCGGCCGTGGTTTCCCACACAGACAGCGGGGGATCAGATAACACCGGAAGACGCGCGGCGCGGCGCGGGGCGGAGCGACACCTGGGCGGACGGACTCCTCAGGTGAGAGGCTGGAAAAACACCGATACGGACACTGCAGAGAGAGGATTTGAAAAAAAAAAAATACAACAGCAGCCAAACAGATTTTTATTCAATCGTTAGGTTCTGTCGTGTTTCCAGCTGGTCTTCCAGGCCCTGTTAGAGTTAGAGACCGAGCGGCGACATGAGCGCCACAGCCTGGGTTTCCCTGCTTCTGCTCTGCGCAGCAACAGGTGAGTCGTGCGGCCATTTGTGTGTGTTTTTAACAAAACAAACGGTTCAATGTCCGCTTTTCCAGCACCGATTAACTCTGTAACACAGATATCAGGGCTCAGATGATTATTAGTCATTAAATAGTAAAGATATTGTTGTTGTTTTGGACTCTCCTGGAGTCTCGGGCCTGCTCTGCCTCTTCTGCCTTTATGTATCAAGGAAGTTTCTCTAGATATTCATGTTAGAGGTAATAAAAAAAAAGTCTTTTTACAACTTGGAGGTTATTTTAAACTTTTTTTAAAAGCGTTTTTAACAATAAACTCGTGTGCGTGCGTGTGTGGTGCGCGCGTGTTTCTACATTGGAATCTCATTGAAAAGGAAATTCTTTTGTCCCTCGTTTCGACAGAAGCATTTTTTATTCATTTTCAATCGAGTTTCCAGTTAAATTGAAAAAAAAAATCCAATTTTATGAGTTATTGTAATTTTTACAAGGCTAGACTGATGATTTTCGTGTCAAACATGAACTTTAGTTGAAATAAATCAGAAATATTTGAAAATTTGAACAGTATATGGGGAAAAAACTAATATATGTATGTATTTTATATTGTATTCCTCATAAAGTGGCACAGAATTTAATGGCTCATTCATGAAAATATTGTGTCCCTGTACCTTCATATTAGTACTGATATTTTCATGAATCCTCACATTGAATCATAATTATGAGATTGATATCACCAATAACATATTTTCGCTATCCCCTCATTGTGACCATCACATACAGTATTTTGTCATTTCTAAAGGCTATTCTGAGTTTTTATCATTATCTTAATGAAGCAATAGTAATTATTTAACATGTTTTATGAAACAAAAAAAACATACATTATGTTTTTTGCTGTTTGAGAGTGAGAGTTGGTCAGTGCAGAAAGTGACTTCAGTTTATGCATTCCTGCCCTGAACTCAGCTGTGACTCATTCCTGACCTTAATGTTATTCATTGATTGACCCTAAAACAAATTTTCACTTAGAAAGTTCTGAGTTTACCTCATGGGACCTCTGCTTTTCTATCTGGATTGACATGGATCAGTTCCATCTGTATTCATATTTAGGTCCCCAACAGTATTTTAATGTTTTGATGTTTTTTTTTTTGAGTATTTTTTAAGGGCAGGTTGAGTCACACATAATGTAATTTGCCAAATGTATTTTGCATTTTAATCTCTGTCTTCTGAAGTTTTGAAACCTTCCTCAGTAACCATTCTGCACCTGCAGCCCAGCAGGTTTCTGTAGTCCCCACACTTTACCTCGAAAGTTATTTACCACGCCGGGGCTGAAACTCACAGAATACACAAACAAGGAAGTTGTGATCTGGTTTCTTTTTATCTTTCCCAGCAAACTGTGACTGTGCTTTATCTGAGCCGAGACTGCCAGTGAGAGACGCCTCCAGGCTTAAAGGAAGTCTGTCATTAAAGTCTTTACAATAATAAGGCCTTAAATAACTTGAAAACCACTGTTAAGAGCTGTAAAAGAACGTGAGCTCTAATATCTTTTAGTAGTAAGTTTGGAAACGTGGTCAGTGAAGAATTTTACAGATGTGTAATGATTAACTGAGTCCTGCTGCAGCTCTCTGTAGTGGCTGTTATTGGAGCACACACACCACACACTTACAATAACAGCCGTGATTCAAGTGTTGCAATAAGTCGCAGTGAGGCATATGTTGAAATAAATATACCCGAGTCTGCCTGCATTAATGATTTAGTGAGGTGTGTGTGTGTGTGTTGTATCACTGACGTGCCTCTGAAAGGAGTATCAGCCAGACAGTTTCACCGGAAGCTTTCCGGCTCAGCAGAGAGGAATGAACTGCCTTCCTTTTTTTTTTTTTTTAAAAGTCCCCACCCAGAATGCTGCTGAGCATGCTCTGTGTGTTTGACAAGAAGCACGTTTGTCACTGGAGGTTTTTTTTTTTTCCCTCGATTTTTATGAGCATGCCGGCATGTGAACCACTGCCAATGTGGGTGTTAAAAAAAAAAAAAAAACAGAATAAAATTACAAATTAAATGTTTGTTTCAGTTATTTCCACACTGATGATAGCCAACAAAAAATAAACAAATAATAATAAAAAACTTTTAAAATCCTAATTGTCCAACTATGGCATCTCTTTAAAAAGTGAGTACTTCTGTTTATGTGTGAATAAATGTATGTCATGCAGAGGTTTCACATTTTGAATCAAATTATGGGGAAATGCACAATTTCATAGTATTATCTTGTAAAGATGCTTGGATGATTCCATATGCAGGATTTACGGTTGAGTTGAGCAAATTCCAACTGCAAAGTCACAGCAATTAGTATCCTTCAGAAAATTTGATTTGAAATGATTTTGTTGCCAGTTACATCAAAGAGGTGCAGTAAGTTTGGCTCATCGACAGCAGCAATAAAGACTCGCTCATTTTTCTTGAAGTAATACACTTTGTGTTTACGATCATTTTAGATAAAAATGTTCTTTAATCTTCTGACGATCAGCTAATTACTTTTCTGCCTGTTTTTGGTTTAACAAGTTCGACAAACATTTCAATTTTGAACCTGTGCGCCGTCTTCCATCTAATAACTTTACTTTGCTTGTCGTTTTAGGTGTGAACAGCTTTTCAGTTTCGACCAGCAATGCAAATGTGGAGCCGAGAGAAAATGAAGGTTCGCCCTTTCAAAATAATTCTGGATGTGAAGCACAAAGAAAGAAAGATCCCGCTTAAAACATTTCATTCCACTACATTTATATGGGACTAAATGGGATTTAGCTTTGTTTTACTGCTGTCATTAAGCTTATTGTTCTGCAGTCATCTTTTTTTTTGTTTCCATTGAATTTTATATTTAGATATGATGTGTGTCCCAATTAAACTTGCTGTATATTCGAATGTAAAATGTCACCAGACAAGAAAAACTTATGGACTTAGTTGTCATTTTCATATTTTCTGTGTGAAATCTCTTAATCTCTACAGTATATTTTTGAGTTGGATCTTGTTAGTAAAGATGTACTCTGGTTCAGTTAAGATACTCATTAAATTATGTTAACCGAGGAAAGATTTGTTTCCATTAAAGTTTAAGTGTGTAATTAAAATGTGTTTTCTGTTTCAGATGCTGACCTGACCTGCACATATTCAGGAGACTTCGGCTCAAGCCCCAGAATCGAGTGGAAATTTCAGAATAACAAAGGCTCACAGACATATGTGGTTTTCAATGGAGTTCCAACAAGTCAGTATCGCAACACCTTTTTTTATTCTATCTTTAGTTTCTGTCATCTTTGTTCACAAAGCTTTGTGATACTGCATGACATTTCATATTCTTCTACTATTAGAAATCATATGGAAAATAACTGTCAGTGACCGAAGGAAGAAGATTTTGCTGCTTTTGGCTTTGATGATTTGGAAATTTTCCTTTGTATTTTCAAAACACTCTTATCTTTATATTCTGCATGGAGGCTGATGCATCAATGAAGTTAGTTTCATGTGGTCTTCTAAACTCTGTTTATACATGTATATGTGACCTTGAGATTCTTCCGCAGCGCCGTATGCGAACCGTGCGTCGTTGTTCAGGGGAAGCAGTCTGAGGCTGTCTAAAGTCACGCGTCAGGACAACGGACGCTACGACTGTGAGGTGTCTGAGCCCGGAAGCAGCAACTTTGGCGAAGTCTCAGTGACGCTGACTGTGTTGGGTAAAAATAATCTTTTAATACTAATAACTACTATATTATTCTGAATGATCAATGCTGAAGTTATTTCAGTGAGCATGTGCTCTGCGGCGGATGCTGTGTTGGTCTGAGAGGATGATTGTGTCTCGCAGTACCTCCATCTACGCCGGTGTGCAGAGTTCCCTCCTCGGGGACAACGGGGAAGACGGTCAGGCTGTCTTGTTATGACAGCAACGGGTCGCCGCCCCCAACGTACAAGTGGTACAAGGATGGCACCCCTCTGCCCCAAGACCCCTCCCAGATGGCAGCGTTCAAAAATCTAACCTACAAGCTCGATCCGGCAAAGGGCGAACTGGTCAGGTCCACCTCCTTAATTTGCATCTTTAGTGTTGTGACAATTGTTTTGTTTTTGCTCATATAAGTGAAATATTTCGATCCTGCCTGTTTCCAGGTGTTTCCTGCTGCACAAAAGCTGGACTCGGGCTCGTACCACTGCGAGGCGATCAACAAGGCTGGTCCTCCTCAGAGTTGCAGGCCTACGAGACTGGAAATTCGTAAGTGCTCCTCATATTTATTTAAAAATCCTCTTTTAGTGTGAGATTTCTCTTCACTTGATTTGATTTGGAAAGTTTATTTTGAACATTTCAACATAAAAGAAAAAAAAAAACAAAAACCAAAAGCCAATAATTTGCTCTAAAATGAATGGCAGCACGCCGAAGCTTATCTAATCCCACTCCTCATTACACAAATCTTTTAAATTCTCTCCTTAACAGAAAATATTGGTGTCATTGGCAAACAAAATCATGTTCAACACTGTGACATGTGCAAATATCATTTATATATATGAAATAAATAATTTAGAGCCCAACACAGATCCTTGGGGGACACCACAATCAATGTTCAAACCTTGCTAAACAAACATTTGTTGTCTCTTGTAAATATATTTTAATCCAGTCTGACACAATAACTCTGACGTATTTTTACAACTTTTTTTACAAAGATATCATTTATTGTGTCAAAGATTTTTTTGGTCTTCTTGCGGGCATTTTGTAATCCCTTAGTCATCCACAGACAGTCACTATGTTCCCCATTCTTTGTATATTCTTTAACTGGACAGTTCCTGTCATTGAGTTGCTTAAATACTCTTGAAATATTTCATATGTCTTCATATATTGCAACACCTCCCCCACCTTTTTTTCTCCTCTTTATACTCCTTAGTTCATCACCCTCCAGCTCAAATAGCTTTTCCAGTTTATCCATGTTTCAGTTATTGCATATTAAGCGGCTGTGAAAATGTCTGTAAATATTCCTTAATGCCATCGATGTTGGCATAGAAGCTTCTCCTATTGAAACGGATAATTGATAGTTTGTCCTCAAATGACAACCTGGCTTGACTGCAGCAAGCTATCATATTTACATCATCCCTGAAATGTCGGTCATGTGGGTACTTACTATTGCATTTGTTTGTAATTCTTTTTTTTTTTTTTTTTCTCCTCCAAGGTGACCCAAACGTTGGTGGAATTGTTGCTGGGGTCATTGTGGGTCTGCTGCTCTTGGGCGTCCTGGCATTCGGCATTTGGTATGCCTACAAGAAGGGATATCTGCCTCGTGAGTTTTCTACTTTAATATTGAAGTGACACTATTTGGATTACTCATTAAGTATTCGGATGATCATTAGATGGTTCAGCTGTCAAGATTCCCTCCAGTGAAAAAAGTGTCTTTTAACCTTTGTCACATCCAGCTGACCAGACAAAAACATAAAAAATGAAAATGTTTTTCAAGTTCTTCATTGTTCTGACATTATCTCTCTTATTTCCCCATTGCAGAGAGGGCCGACAGGTGAGAGAAGTTTTTATATCTTGTTGATAATTCTACTTCAGCATCTCTTTTCGCTTCTTCCATAAACTTGTTTGCAATTTCCGACTTTCTAAATATTTAAATTGTTCCAGCAGCAGCAAGCAGAAGTCCAATGTGGTGTACCAGCCCCCGTCATCACTGTACAGCGGCGGTGATGAGGACGATGTAAGCATGTTTATTTAATTTTTTTTGTCATCTTTGAGTATTATTGTCATAGTTTGTAATGCATGTTCATGTATGTTCTGTTTTCTATAATTAATCAGACAAAAGCCAAAAGGTGCGCGCTCTAAATTGTTACGTTTGGTCTTTTTATTTTACAGGGGGATTTCAAACAGAAGTCGTCGTTTGTGGTATAGTCCGACAGAGGAGAAGTTGGTTTTAATGTCTGAGATTGTGTGGTGCAGTTTTTATAGATCTGTGTGACTGGTCTTCTTTGTCATAGTTTAGCACGTGAGGCTAAAACGGCTTTGCTTTGTTCTTTAACCCCTCTTACGAGTTCTGTCGTGTCGAAATGTCTTGAGAGCTTTTTAAGTGAAGTGAAATGTGATTACCGGGGGAGTTGTTTTCACAGATGTTTTCCATGTGTGATTCATTTTCTGTTTTTTTTTCCTAACATCTTGTGAAACTAAATGCATACAAACCATCCTGATTGACACAATTTTAGTAAAAAAAACGTTTACTGACCCATCATTGAAATGTCCACTTTCACTTTTCCAGTCTACAGAGAGCAGGACAAACTTGCAGTGTGTGATTAATTTTATATTTGTAAGTTTTTTTGTGTCTTTGTGTGCCTTTTTCTACTCCCTAATTTAACGTACAAGATTTTTTTCTGTCAAAGTTGAAAGTCTCTTTCTTGTAAATAATGTAGAGGTTTTTCCTTTTGTAATTTACATAGATAAAAGCATTAGCTTCCCAACATGAATTTAAAAGCTTGAATTTACTTCATTAACATTAACATTCATAGTTACGTGATTGTAGGACATTAACATTATAGACACACATTCTGGTTGATGTATTATTATTGGTATATCTAGAACTAAAGGCAACACAATGAATTAGAAATGAATGCTACTCATTTAATTACTCATGTTTAAAAGGCACTATGTGTACAGCTGTCCAGAGATTAGTCACTGCTTATTGACAACACATCCTGATATTGTCTGTCTTCTACCTCTTGACACTAAAATAACATTTTCTTCGCATCATTTTTTAACTAAAAGTATCTACAAATACTCAGGTCATGTGCTTCCACTCGTTGAATCTGGACAGAGAGCGCATCTCATGACTTTGTACAAACTTTCAGGTTCAACATTGAAATCTGGAAACGTGTCGTGTATTTTTTTTTTTAAGAAATCTTAGACGAGATGATTGTAATTTGATTGTATATTTAATAAAAAGTTGATCTGGGCCCATGTCTACTGAGTGCCTTAATTTGTGACTGTTATTGGGTGACGGGATGTTCTTACTCCTCTTATTTTATCTATCTAAATGTATATCAGAGAAGCAAATGACAAAACTCTGATGCTACTGCACTCTCTTCATAGAATTGAATTGGAATTCCAGTGTGACATATGTTTGCAAATAGCCTTGGAAACATTGGATGGATGGATGATGAACAGAACAATGAAAACACAAGTGAAAGATGCAAGAAGCTTCTGAGAGACAGTGAAGGATATGAGAGAAATCCATGTCCCTCTATCCAGTTCAGGGTAGGGATCACACAAACTCACAATCACATGTCAGGCATCAATTAGCCACAACTGCATGATTTTAATAAACCTGTTGGAGAAGCCCAGAGTGCAACCACACATGCACAGGGAGAACATGTAAACTCCACACTGAAAAGCTGGCATGACACTCGAATGAGATGACACAAACAAGTAAATGTTGGATCAAAAAGTGCATCTTAAATCCAGCAACTTTATTGCCATATATTAAAAAAACAATTTGTTTTGTGATATGACAGTAAATGTTTGTATTTTTGTGTCATTTGTGCGAAATAAACGTAAAATAAAGGATAAACTGAGTTGCTGTGGCAACTGATGGCGTGTGCGTCGTCCGGTGTGCACTGCGCATGCGCGGAATGCTGACTCCCACTCTCGCAGGCAGGAAGTGTGATCAACTTTTTCCACGGTCCCGTCCCACCTGCTCGCAGTAATCTCATTGCTTGTGTCGCTCATGTGTTCCAGCAACACGCCCCCTCCCCTGTGACCACCGGAGCGTGGACGTTACTTTTGGGCGCGCGGACGTCTCGTCGTCGTCGCTCAAATGGTGTACTGTCCCTTTAAACCGCAGGGCCGCGCAGGAGGCTGGAGCTGCTCTCACTCAGGACCCATTCATAAATAAGACTTCGTCCGCGAGAGAAGCTCACTTATAGTCGCATCTGATTTCCCGTTTTCTTCCACCGACCCGGCGCGAGCAGCGGTCCCGGTGATGCCTCTCCGGCCGGGGGACGGCGGGTCGGGAGCAGGAGTGACTCCCCATGGCTGAGCCCCCCCGCTGATGGTTTCATGTGCGAGCCGTCAGGAGGCAACTCGATCCCGCTCACACAGCAGCCCCAAACATGCTCGCCGCTTCGCGTTTTCTCCGTGCTTCCGCGTAAACGCCACCGAAAAAACGGGCTACCGCTTCCGAAAAACACCGCCGCGGAGCCGACGGGACCTAATGGAGCAGTGAGTTATGGCAGCTAAAGAGGACCTGTACGCCAAAGTGACCCCGCGGAGGCAGCGCCAGAACCGGCCCAACACCGTCAAACATGGGAGCACTCTGGACGTGCTGCTGTCCATGGGCTTCCCCAAGACCAGGGCGTGAGTAGCAGCTGCGCCGTCCCAGCACACTCCGAAATATTCTCTGAATCAGGGTTTCCATCACCGCGCGCTGAATTCCCTCTGTTTTCCAAAGTTTCCTTCCATCAGCATCAGCAGCTGAGAGAGAGAGAGAGAGAGAGAGGCTGCACATCTGCCCAGCTGTGTGCTGCGTTACACCCGTGGGGTCTGTTCATCTGACCCCCTTTTTTTTTTTACTGGGAAGTTTTTTGCTCCCGAATCCATGCTTGGCAGAAGGGCTATGCAGTATTTAGTGACATGTTTAGACTCCATGGAGGAACCGAGATGCATGTTTTATAACTGAGTGTTTTCCCTGCTGGGTCTGCATCAAACCATGTAGCAGCCAGATGTTGACTAAATGTAAAACATGTTTCCCAACCTGGAGTCTGGGTAATTCTTCTGAGGCTGTAAACATTACATTTGCTTATTTTTAAGGAGCTATATAATAATTCATATCAGGCATAGGCAAATGTCTATTTGGTTTAGTTTTGCATGTAGGTGGCTGTTCGCTTCACTCGCTGGTTTCACTGTAAGGCTTTGGCTAAACAGAAAAATAATGAGGGAGATCTGGTTTGGCTTCAGGCTAAATAAGTTTGGGAGGTACTGATCTAAAACCTCCAGAGCAGTCAGTGAGAACTCAAGGGTCAGGATTTAAAGAGGAAGAGCATTTGGCCTTATTTTTAACATTTTAAGAAGTTAACTTTATCAATATTGAGAGATGCTCGCTGACGTCTGAAGCAGTTCTCTTACTTTCAATACCTTTCATTCATCATTGAGCAAAGAAGCTGCCAAGAATCAAACCGAGTTGGCTTGTGACTGGAGTCTGCACACTGTGTAATTATGATTAAAGGAAAAACCCAGGAAAAAAAGAATGCTTTGCCTGACTGCTTCTCCTATTTGTGTTACTGGAGATGGTGTTATATTGTTGTATGATATAATGTTAATAAGAAGACCTTTGAAATTGTACAAGTTTACGTTTTGGTTTCATTCTTAAAATTAATACTGAAGTCAACAGACCTGTACTGATATAATAAGTTGGACAAATATGATTATGAAAGTTGAACTCAGTGTAATTTTGAATCTACTTACTTTTTATGGTTTTAGGGATATTATTGGGTGCAGTAAATCTTATTAGATGGGCAGGTAAACATGACATTTACTGTACACCTGTTCTTTTTTTGTCTTGATAAACAGAAAGTAAACGATGTATTATTTTCACAGACGATTGGAGAATGAAAGCCTTTTTAAGTGCATTTAAATCAGATATTACTTTGAGTTATTCTGCATTTTAAAGAGTGAAACTGTCAGAAATGTCAGAGAGAACATGCAAGCTCGACTCAAAAAGGGCCTGGATTCAGATCCAGGTCTTCCTCTTCACGTACAGCTACTCTCTGACGTCCTTTCACATGAATCCAGTCATAATTATAAGCCAAAATGCAGGTTGCTGCGAGCTCGGCTTTCATGTCTCGACCTCCACGCTGTACCCGGTCTACCTGATCACCTGAGTTATAATCACGGTGTCTCATTTCATTGTTGGTGCCTTCCACGTCGTATGAAACACTGTAATTTCCAGCGGCCTCCACTCGCACAAAAGCTCGTCTGGATGTGTGGTGCGCCTACAAATTGTCTCTCAGGTATCAAAAGAAATCAGAAATAGCTCACTTTTGTCTGCAGTGGCGGTAATCTCAGTGCAGCGATTAACTTCCAGATCTATTGCTCGTCTCGGCCGTCTGAATTGTGGAACATAATACCGTCTCCCCGCGTAAAAACAAGGGATGAGACGTAAGTGATGCTTGTTGACTGTTATCGGGGACTTGATAAATAGACTTAAAGTGTCGAGAAGCCTTTCTTCTTTCATACAGACAGACAATATCTTCACATTGAGGTCTTCTTATCATGCGTGGCGCTGGATGAGGTCGTCCAGGCTTTGATGGTTTCAGACTGCAGCTCTCTGTCTCCTGCCTAATGAACCGCCGCAGACAAAATGAGTGACCGCGTTTGGTTATATTTGCAGACTTTGCATCAATTATTGACGACGGGCTGGTACACTTTGATTTGATCGAGACGATAAATTTCTAATGAGGCTGAATGCTTTCACGTCCCGTCTGATGTAACGTCAGCGGGCATCACTACAACTTGTAAAACTGGTGATGGAAACATCTATACGTATTGTGACAATAGACACACTTGAGGCTGAATATATTAAACTCGAGCAAGTCCAGTGACGCTAAAGCTCAGTTTGGATCAGGTCTTCAGGAGTTGATGTCGGCTTGTGGATACTCTTATTTAGGCCATTTTCAGTCAATGCGCTGTGCTTTCCAGCCACAGCAACATCCACCAAGAACAATGAGGCTGGTGTCCAAATAAAAACATTCGGTACGGCATGTCGGCAAGAAACGCTTCCTGGAAGCTGAACAAACAGAAGAAAGTGGGATTTCAGGGAGGGGGGCACTCACAAACCGTGGAGCTGAAACGGCTTGTTTAAACAGAGTCAAGAATTAATGGTCTGCACAGAGAAGATAAATGAGTTTTATAGACATATAAATCACAAAAAGTACACTTCAAGACAATGGAAAAAAAAAAAAAACCTCAAAGAGATCATAGTGGGAATAAAAATCCAACTGAAGCTGTAGTCATATTTTGTTATCGGAATAATCCATCGCTGCTGGTGGGAGCAGGAGAAGATATAGCAGAAACCCAGATAGCTATCATAGCTGAAGGAAACAAGGACTTCCTTGTGTTTTCAGGTTTTTCCCCCCCGAGGTGATGGGGATCGTGAATACATAGTGAATATCACTGGTTTTAACTGTGAGGGGGGGGGGGCTTTCTGCTGACTCATCCAGGAATTGATTAGAGCCATCAGAGATAAGCTGGACGGGCAGCGCCGTTTCTTCCTGCGTCGATAATGTCTGACGGCTGGAAGCAGATTTAGAAAGTCATCCCGCTCAGAGCGAGGTGGGACTGGTTCCGTCTGGAGATCGCAGCTTTTCGTGCCAAATTCCGGCCTTTCTGGGGATTTGGTAACCAAAGGTTGCTCAAACCAGCCAAATTCCAATAAACCACCACAGACATTTAAAAAAAAAAAAAAAAAAAGACCCTGAGCTCGTGTTCGCCGAGCTCCACTGAACCAGATACGTTTGTGACCCTCATAAGTTACACTGAGGAATTTTACAGACTTGATTGTGGTTTATGTTTTGCCTTCCGAGTGTCTTTCACACCTGGATACCTGGTGACCAGCAGCAGTCACTTTTCATTTAGACAATATGTTCTGTGACTGTTCTTCCTTGTGTCTGGTTAAACATTACTCTTTCATTGCTTTTAAAGGTCTTTAAATTCCCCCCGTTGGCTTTTATTGTACTGAATGTCAACATATTTAAAGTTCCAAAAGCTTCCGAGTGCTACTGTGTGTGTGTTTCTATATCATCAATGAGCTAAATGTCCTGCTTGTTGCCAAAATAACCCAGCGAGTTGGAATCACACACCTTCAAGCAGTTCAAATTTCCCCGAGGAGCCTGAAGAGAAGAGCTGATTCAATCCAAAAGACCATCACCTTGCGTGTGTGTGTGTGTGTGTGTGTGTGTGCTTCACCAGCCATGCGAGGTGCTTTGAGAGGGTTGACGCAGTAAACTATTCTATATTAGTAAAGTGCAAATAAATGAGGAAGTTGAGGATAAAATTTTTTTAGACCTGCGGTAACAATGACCAAAAATGAAATTACAAATTAAGAGGGGATTTTTTTTTTCTTTTCTTTTTTCTTTTTTTGTCGTCTGGTGTCTTTGTCTGATGTTAACAACACATAAAAGAGAAGTCGGTGAACCGCTGGGCTGAAGCAATACGTGACACGATGGCGCTAACCAAGCAGATGCTGTGAAGTGATAAATGAAGTGGAAACAGTGTTCAAGGGTGTTTTCTCACACATTATTGTCGCCGTGGACGTCATTAAGATTGGCTGGTTAAAGACAATCGACACTAATTGGTGATTGAAACAGGTTCCAAATACGTGGATGTACGTCTAATATGATATCCAAATAATCCAGGAGCGACCTGTCTCCGCTGATCACTGGAGGGTTTGTTTTGGTGATTTTTGCTTACGTCGTTTTACCTTGTGTCAGGTGTTTTTTTTTTTTGGCGTCCCTCCACAAATTTACCACGATAAGAAATCTGATCTTTTCCTTGATTCACTGTGATCAAAGACTTCCTTGCTTGCACAAGCTTTTTCGGTTCCGCCCACAGTTTGTTGCCCACAAGTTTATTGTGACATTAAAAGACCAAAAACACACTAGAAGTGGCCAGGCTTTGCTCCAATATTGTTCTTTATCTAAATATTTTTTTCTCTTGTTCGTAGGAAACCTGTGAAAACCATTTGAGAAACCAAAAATGTATATTACTTTAATCGTACAGATAATTAACCAGCGTTTGCAAATAATAATTTGGTTATTTTATGTCAAACATTTGTGTAAAAAAATAAATATTTACAATTGATAAACTAGATATCTAACCACTTTCATAGAAATTTGTCAAATGGTTTAACATCTATAGATAAAAAATGACTTTCCTAATGTGTTTAGGCAGTTTTAAAATATTCAGACTCCGGAAGATGTGCCACAATGTGTTATTAACACATTTTCTTTGATTAATCAGTGATTACCTCTGTGGTAACTTACTATAATGAATTAATTTCTACGTGACTGTATGTTCCTCGCCTCTTCATTTATTTGACATATTAGTTTTATGTGGGAACAGAGAAAAGCACACGTCTCGTCCTCGTGCTGAATGAGTCAGTTAGGTTATAGTGGTGTCATCAATCACTCCTGAAACCCAGTGAGACAAAGTGATGACGCTGTGAAGTTTTCCAGATCACTGTTCGAAAGTAAATGTCAGCTTGTTTTCTCCTGTAGTTAAAGGACCCAGATTCAAAGATCTAAAACGTGCAGTTTCTTAAACAGGAAAAAAAAGTTGCACTCATCAAATTTTCTGGCCGTTTTGCTTCATGAACTTCTTTAACGTGTCCTGTGAGTGTTGAGGTACTTGGAGTTTATAATGAATTCAATTTATTGTGAATTTAATTGCTTGCTGATGCCCGAGCATTAGTTAACAAAACAGAAATCTTCTTTTTCATCAGACTTCTCAAACAAAAGCATCAAAAATAACCGAGCTCTGTGAATTGTAACGCATTCAGCTGAGATAAGATCGTGTTTGATGAATTCACTTTTTTTCTCTGAGCCCGACCGAAGCCTTGCATGCGTGAGCGAGCAGGAAGTCGGCGTGCAGTGCTGACTGCGAGATCCTGTTCTTCTACCTCCTCGCATGACTTTCATACCACTTGCTTCAGCCGAAGCAGCCGCGCTTAGAACTCCACTCTCCACAGAAAGTGAGAGGCGGTTGGTAGTTCATTAAAGGACTCCAGGAAATGGAAAAAAGAAAAAAGTCAAAAAAAAGCAAAACATAACTCAAAGTCGGGGCGTCGAATAAACGTGCCTCTTTGGATTTTGCGCATGCAGCTCAGAACAAACTGAGCTTGTATTAAAGACAGCCAAGAGGAAGTCGCCCATTTCCGGAAGTGGCTTGTGACCTTTACAGAGCGCTCTTTTGAGACAGTAGTTTAACGGCGGGGAGCTTCGTATCGTCAACAGGCAGAAACTCTGCGTACCGCA
Organism: Salarias fasciatus; assembly: GCF_902148845.1. NCBI lineage: Eukaryota > Metazoa > Chordata > Actinopteri > Blenniiformes > Blenniidae > Salarias > Salarias fasciatus. The sequence continues at coordinate 10,545,134 of NC_043754.1, forward strand.
CACTTTGTTCATGATGTTAAACAGACAGACATAAAAGCTCTAGAAGTTGATGTGAAGTTGTTTTTTAACGTTCTCTTTCGTCTGGATCTGCAGAGTGAGCTGAAAGTCTGGTCTGAGAGGAACAGCGCCGATGGGAGTGTTGTTTGTGCCGAGCGTGGCTGCAGCTCTGCTTCAGATGACACATCCCGGGACTTTGAGGAGTGCTGTGTGATGCATCACAGTTCTGGCGTCGTGCCACGGATTCTTAGTGAAACATTTGCTCTGTGCACTTTGACTCGCTTCGCCGACGTCACCCGGCGCTAAAAATACCTCTCAGACTCAGACAATGCTCTTCATTTAAAAAAAATAAAAAAAAAAATCCAGTCAGTTTCTCATCATTTGCCCCATCAGGTTAGTTAGACGTGCTCAAGAGGAGACTGTGATCACTGGTGCTCGCTGTTTCACTGCTTTCTTGTCTTCATCAAGAGCGGCGGTGCTGCTACAGTCGGCCCCGTCAGCTCGAGGGAAAGTTTTCTCATCAAACTCTTGAAAAATTGAAGTGTGTTTCCCAGATGTCAACTATTCCTCTTCAAACCCACACTACCCTAATTACACACAACTTTTTTTTATTTATTTATTTTTTTCCCTGTGACCCTGACTGCCTAAAGAACATCTTAGCTCGAGCATCCTTCAGTCAAGATGCTGCTGATGTGAACGTGTGGGCTCGGTCTCATTATGGCAGGAGGACTGAAGAAAAGAGTTCATCGCTCTCCTTTTGGGTGCAGTCTGGCGGCAGCAGCAGCAGCAGCAGCGGCAGCTCTCATCGCTGCTGGTGTGATAAGTGGTTTGAGATGTGTGCTCGCCATTGGCTTGTAAACAGGAAATGTTGATTCGCCTTGAGAGCCGAGTCGGGGAGGGGCTCTGGGGAGCATCGAGCTGCATGTGCTGTTTGCCGCTGCGTACGCGGGTGACACAGTTTTTGCCGAATTCTTTGCTACTTTTAATTTATGATTTCCACACAGCCGCATTAAGTTTCTCGAGGCGGCCTGGAAATCGTCCAAGTTCGCTGAAGTAAACAGTGGGAGGAATGTTTACATACGCGAAAAAACCCAAAACACTGCTGTTTAAACAGGCATCGGGCTGCCAGAACACTTAATCTGCAGCGGGGTTAAATGTGGAAACAGGAACTGAACGTGCTCCCCATATGTGGGTGAAATGGAAAGCCGTCTCCAATACGGCCCGCAGCAGTGGCGCATGAGCAAACAAACTAAAAGCTCCCGCCTAATAATGCTCACTGTCACTTCCACCGCCGGTTTGAAGTCGGGAGTTATCCAGAGTGAGTTCTCCCTGTCACTTTCTCTTATCCTTCTCATCTTCGTCAAGCTGCGAAGAGGAAATGCAGCTTATAAATAACTTGCTCACTTCTTTTGCTGAGAGCAAACTTGAGGTCAGGAGCTGTTTGTAGCTGCGCTGGGGACAGATGGGAAACATATCCGAGTCCGCGAAAGCAAGTTAAAATTTGTTGAAAGAAATTAAAAAAGAAAGATGGGAGATGGCGTAAACGGAGTAATGCAGGTGAGATCCAGCTGTCCTCTCCCTTCAGTCACATCCTCTTTAGCTAGTCACAAATTATCTCCCCTGGAAATGATTCTCAGTTTGAAATGAGGAAGTTTGGTTCAGTGACACATAAAAACACTAACTCATCTCATCTGCCACATTTTCCTCTGTGATTACGCTTCGCTCTTCTCCCCTGGAACCCGACGGGCCGAATGACTGATTACAGTCCTGCCGCCGCCGTGGTTTCGTAGCTGGAGATAACAGCCGGAGATGTTCCGGCGATATTCCGCTGCTTCAGCCCCTCCCGCGCTGCAGGGTCACGACCTCCAGTTTCTGTTATCTGCTAACAAGCCTTCCGTCATCAAACTGCGATACTTGTGTTGGAGCGTGCCGTCACTTTTTAAGTGTCCGAGCTGCGCCTCCTGACACTTCATTAAATGTGCAAAAAAAAAAAAACACAATCAAAGGAGAGATTAAACAAGCGAGAAGAAAAAGTAAAAGGACGTGTCAGCAGTTAAGAAAGTTTGCATAAAACATTTTTTTTGCTGTCTAATGGTGGAATTGATTTAGGAAGTGTTTATTTTTGCAGACCAGAGGTCTTTTCAGCTGACCACTTCTTCTAAAGAAGTGTTTCCTTGCAGTTTGAGGTGACAAACATGAAAAAAAAAAGGATCAGTATTTTATCCACTTTTATCCACAGACTTACTTTCTTTCACTGTCACTTATATTGACTTTGATTCTCCACATATCAGAAGTACAGGTAAACACTGCAGGTGTCCTGTTTTTGCCACGCTTATCTTTGCAAATGTGCGTTTTCAAAAACTCGGAATAACTGGAAACCACAGAAGGCAGAGCAGCGTATCTTCCCCCGCTCTCCGCTGATGCTCTGACAGCTTTCAGATGTCGAATGCCTCTTCCACATGGCGAGCCACTGACTGCTTCTCTGTGTAATGAACTGGTGACCCGTCCAGGGCGTACCCTACCCTTCACCGCATCTCAGCTGGGATTGGCTCCAGCCCCTCCGTGACCCTTGTCAGTATAAAGCATGGATGGATGGATGGAGCCACAGCTGCTGTTTGCAGTTTGAATCCTGCTTTTCTGCAAAACATTTGATAGAACTAGAAGTACTGAAAAGTCGTACTTGGAAATAAATCTGCCGCTTTTTGGGTTTTTGGCTTGTCGTTTCCCAAATAGTGCCGCGCTGTGTGTGAAGTTTCCTGGAGGGCCGTGTGGTGAGACCTCGGCTATTATTCCACGGCGCAAATTGTTCTCTGTCGCAAAATATCACTGCGATAAGAAAGCAAGCAATCGAATGTTCTGTCCCAGATTGGATTCTGCGATGTTTCAGTCACATCTGCATGTAATCCCGTCATTCCTTCAGAGAGAAAATCCCCTTCTCCTCCTCCTCCTCCGCACAGCACCAGGTGGAATCTTTGAATAAGACGTCTGAAGCCAACAGATGACTTTAAGCCTTCCACATGCAGGGGTGCGTCACACTGCCAAGAGAAAAGAAAAAAAAATGGATAAATTAGGTAAAGTCTGTAATCTTACTGTTGTAAGCCTGTTCGCATGGATTCACAGGAGACATTAATCCAGGTTTGGATTGTCTTTGTAGCTGGTGTTGGGCTGAAGTGTGTGTGTGTGTGTGTGTGTGTGTGTGTGTGTGAGCCATCTGTTACGCTCCTGTAGGCCCGGCGTTGCCATCCCGGCTTCCGCACGCCGCGCGCTGTCAGGGCACGGCGCCCCGGGGGCGGTGGACTTTGCCGTATCTAGGACCCTCTCAGTGGGACAAATGTAAAAATAGCTCATTGAATTTGAACACCAGAGCGCCACAATGGACGCTGTCAGACACCGAGACGCTGCGAACGCGTCCACGCCGCCGTTCAGCGGCACAGAAGACAACGCCGGTTCAGTTTCATCAGTAAATTGCTATTTTCCCTTCGTTTAAATGGGCATTCAGGGCAGTGACAAGCAGCGCTCTCTTCCCAGGATGGTACGGCTCTCCCTTTTAGTTCAAAGTTTTGGTTTTTGTTTTTCCAGGGTGGTGACTAGGCCTTTATCTTCGGTCTTTAAATGGACAACAAGCAATTCGAGCTGTAATGAGATCATTACTTTTTTTTTTCTGCTCAGTTATTCAATGATGCTTTTTGATAATTAAATGAAACAGATGCATGGTGGTGTAGTGGTTAGCTCTCTCACCTCACAGAGAGGAAATCCCCGGCTAGAGCCTGGCTTGGGGGCCTTTTCGAGTCCAAACTATCAGCAGGTTGTGTTTCCTGATCTTAACAGTGATCGATAGAAGTTAAGACATTTTATTCACTTGGCTGTGACAAATGAGCAAACGGTCTTTAGTGTGGAGGAAGCAATTCCATTTGAACATTTTCGGCATCACTTTTTACGATGTTTTAGAGTAAACTCCATGTAGATCTCTGATAAATAAAGTCGGACCTTCACTTTGACTGAGCGGTTAAAAAGATGATGGATGGAACAGATTCAAGCGTCACTTTACATTGTTTTCATCCTCTGCGTCAATGCACAAGTCATGATCGCGGTGATCAACAACATTATCATATTTTTAACTAATGTCACACACCCATAGTCTTCTACTGTAATACGCTCTTTTCAGAATATTAAAGTGGACGTTTTGTGCTCTTGTGTGCCAGATAGTTGCAAAACGAGGCTGTAAGTGTGTCGGATCGGTGTGTCACTGAGAAGCTTCATCATTCAAACAGTCACAGATACTCTGTGAAGAAAACTTCTCAAATCCCTTCAGAGGCAGCCTGCAAGTCGCAGCTTTTTTTCTTTTTTTTTTTTTTTTTTTTTAATAAGAAGAACCTAATTAGATTTGGAGCACTCAAGAGTAATCAAGCAATCAGCTTCATCTTGTTTCAGGAAAAAAAAAAAGAAAAGTCCTAAGAACTCTATGAAATGACACATATTCATCTGGCAGCTCGCTGCCTCTTTTTTTTTTTTTTTTAAGTTCCAGCACCTTTAAACCCAAACTGTTATTCCACAAACAGCCCATCACGATATTGTGACATGTGGCTGTTTTGTATTGTTGGAGCTTATGAGATGATTTCTGCCAGAGATTGTTTAATGGACTGTGTCTCCGGCAGCCCGTTTGAGTCCAGAGTCACTCTCAGTTTCGGCCCCAGCGGGTGCTGGATGCAGGGATTTGCATGTTTGAGTGGCTCGGCTCGCTCGATCAATCAGAGAAGCAGACTGTTTTCAACATTTTCACATCTAAGGAGATGATTTAAAAATCGTGGCTGCTGAGATTAATCAGCTTCTTGCTGTTGTTTATGATGTGCTTGTTGTCATTTTGCTGCTCTCTCCAGCTGTTTTCTGTTGGTACATCGTCACAGGGTGGAAGTGAAGCAGCCTCTTCCTCATAAATGCACCGGAAGAGAAGATATTGATTATCGGGACTTTGCACTGAGATCCTCTTTCTCTTTGTCTCTGCAGCTTGAAAGCTCTTGTTTCCACAGGAGGCAAGAATGTGCAGGCGGCTTGTGACTGGTGAGAGCAAAACACACACACACACACACACACACACACACACACACACACACACACACACACACACACACACGCACACACGCACACACACACACACACACACACACAGTTATTAATCTTTAACAGGTCATCAAACAGAAACATGTAGTGACCTAATTCAACATTACACTGATGTGTCACTGTGCTGTTACAGCAGTGCTGCCCTCTGCTGGATGTCAGTGCTGCTCTCACCTCATAAATACCCTCATTTCTCTCTTTTTTTTTTTCTGCCTCCTCCTCCTCCTCCTCCCACCCTGGCCGCCTCAGGCTCTTCTCCCACGTGGACGACCCCTTCTTGGACGACCCTCTGCCCAGAGAGTATGTGTTGTACCTGCGGCCCAGCGGACCGCTGCTCCAGCAGCTCTCACACTTTTGGAAGCAGTCCCGCCTCTCCTGTGGCAAGAACAAGGCGCACAACATCTTCCCCCACATCACCCTCTGCCAGTTCTTCATGGTCAGTCCCGGCCGTCTGCCTTTGTGTTGACATTACTCATGCAGCAGCAGCCACATTATTGCTTTGAATACACGTCACCGTGCGCTGTAAGAGCCGTCCGATCCGAGATGTTGCAAAAGAAAATTGACAAAATCATACGTGCAAACAAAAAAGTACAAGATTGAATGTTAGCTTTTGGTGCTGCATCACAGAACATCTGCTGAAGCATCCAGTGTGTAACGAAATCTGTGGTTTGTCTGCCTCCTCCAGTGTGCTGATGGGAAGGTGGAGGCTCTGACTGATGCTCTCCAGGCCACTGTGGCCAAGTGGAAAGGTCGCATCCCCATGCCCCTGCCCCTGGAGCTATACACCTCCTCCACCTTCATCGGACTCTTTGTGGAGGAGCAGATGGCCGAGGTCCTGAAGAGCTTTGCGGCCGATTTCGCTACAGAGGCGGCATCCAAAGCAGGTACGAGTTCAGGACAATCGCAGCAGTCTGTTGTGTACAGAGGGTGGTTTGTTGGAGATTGGACGTGTTAAAGATTTCTGTTTGTGGATAGTGCTTAACCTTTCTATTTATATCCTGTTTACTTCCCATTACCACAACAATTCCTTTATGATATTTAGAAAATGAAAAAACACAGTGTGTGCTTATATTTCTTCTCTTCTGTTCAGACGTTCATGTCGAGCCTCATAAGAAACAACTCCACGTCACTTTGGCGTATCACTTCCAAGCCAGTCACCTTCCAGTTTTGGAGAAATTGGCCAAAGCCATGGATGTGTCCTCGGGCTGTGACTGGCTGGCCGTGCTCTACTCCAGGGACATTCGGTTTGCCAACCATGAGGTAGATTCTCCTTTTATAAGCCGGTTTCACCTCCTGAACTGATGACCGTCGTCCTGAAGCCTTTGACCTCTCTGCCCCGTGTAGACGCTGCAAGTCATGTACCCGTACGTGCCTCAGAATGACGACGAGCTGGAGCTGGTGCAGGGCGACTTCATCTTCATGTCTCCGGTGGAGCAGACCACTGCCAGTGAGGGCTGGGTGTACGGCACGTCTCTGGGCACGGGGCTGTCCGGCCTCCTGCCGGAGAACTACGTCAGCCGCGCCGACGAGTCCGACACATGGGTCGTCCACGGGTAAGGGAGGGGAACAGCATTCTAAACAAAAGGCTTGTTTTGCTGTGGATCAACAGCTTTCAGTTGATAGTAGTAACTAAAACTTACAGATGTGCACAGTGTGGTTGAAGTTCTGTTGTTGGACTCATCCTCTCCATTCTCTGGGCCGTATTATCAGTGATCTGCTCTTACTGTTTTGGTTAAAAAAAACATAAAATGCATCACTAATATGAGTGATTCCTGCTGAGCTCTTTGTGTTTGTCTGATCCGCAGGTCGCACTCTTTCCTCAACTCTGCCTCTCCGTCAAACTCCAGCAGCTCTGTGGGCGGGCTGCTGTTTGACGGACAGCTGAATGACAGTCTGCTGGACAGTCTTATGGATCCCCTCAGTCTGCCGGGCCTCTGCCCCCCGATGCAGGTGAGACCTGCATGGAGAAACTCCAGTTCCAAAATCTCACATCCCATTAAGCGTGGTAATGTCTGTCCTGATTCTCCTTGATGTCTCACTGTTTGTAATTTATCTTCATTTCAGGTCTCCAAGTCCGCCAACCAGCCGTCGCTGTCCAGGATGCGGCTCTTCGTGTGTCGACACGGTGAGAGGATGGATGTGGTGTTTGGCAAACACTGGATCACTCAGTGCTTTGACTCCAAAGGTGAACAATCATCTCATTTCTTCATGCTGAAAACCTCATTCAGATCGTTTTTTTTGTTTTTGTACTTCATAAGTTTCTCCTCTTGTGTTGCGAAGGGAGATACATCCGCTCTAATCTCAACATGCCATCCAGCCTCCCAGTGAGGAGCGGAGGTCACCGGGACTATGATAAAGATTGTCCGATAACTGTGTTCGGCTCCACCCAGGCCCGGCTTGTGGGTCAGTGTGTTTCACACGCCGTTTATTTGGATGCCGTTTTGCCGGCGGACTGACCCTGTGTGTGTTCTCCTCCATCTCAGGCGAAGCTCTGTTAGAAAGCCACACGACGATAGACTTTGTTTACTGTTCTCCTTCTCTCCGCTGCATCCAGACAGCTCAGCACATTGTGCAGGGTAAGAACTTCCAGCTTTCATCAATACTTCGACCACAATGTCTAATCAAGTTTCCTTTTGGTATAATTTCTATTTAAGTGTGTATCTGAATTTATACTTTTAATACTTACTTTACTTTTTTATCACTAGTAACATATTAAAATCTTTGTGTGCAAAGACTTCAGAGACAAGATTTGTCATTTTCTCTCTCTAACTCTAACAGGTCTCCAGCTGGAAGGAAAGGTGAAGATTCGTGTGGAGCCTGGGTTATTTGAATGGACGAAGTGGGTTTCGGGCACATGTTTACCTGCCTGGATCCCCCCGGCTGATCTGGCTGCAGCGAACCTGAGTGTGGACACAACGTACAGGTGCACAGCAACAACGGCCTCTCTACAGCTGCTTTGAGCTTCTGTCTGTGCTGCTCCAGTTTCAAACACATCCTGTTTTTGACATTCTGGCTCCAGACCTCATATTTCCATTGGCAAGTTGGCGGTGTCGGAGTCGTACGACACGTACATCAGCAGGAGCTTCCAAGTGACCCGAGAGATCCTGACAGAGTGCAAAAACCTGGGTAAAGTACAGCAGAAACGTCTATCCGCAGTAGAAAGTTTATATTTCCTTTAAATGTAGTCTTTTGGCACATTATACATTGACTGATCAAGTGGAAAATAAACAGTTGGGCAAAGTTCGAAAAAGTTATAGAGTAATGGTGCAATTATCAAAGAGGAATTTATATTTCTGCATAGGAGAAAGAAAGAATGTGTTAAAGAATCTGCCGGTTATCAGCGGCCGAGTCCATTAGCAGTGAACTGAGCTTGTGGTATCTGTGGAATGCAGTTCTATGTCTTCTACCTCTTTCACACAGGAAACACGGTCCTGATCGTGGCCCATGCTTCCTCTCTGGAGGCTTGCACTCGCCAGATCCAAGGCCTCACCCCACAAAACTCCAAGGACTTTGTCCAAGTTGTCCGAAAAGTCAGTTCTCCGCATCCTCTTCAGTAATTCCCTCTCCGATCTTTTTTTCTTTCCTTTTCTTTGATAAACATGCACATCTGTCCTCCTTTCTGTGCAGATTCCTTACTTGGGTTTTTGTGCCTGTGAAGAAATGGGAGAGACCGGGGTGTGGCAGCTGGTCGACCCGCCCATTCTGCCTCTGACACATGGACCCAATCACAGTTTCAACTGGAGGGAGATGCTCACGCAAGACTGAAGGATGGGCTGTTGTCGTTGGCTCTTGTATTTTTTTTTGGCAGCCTGAAATTGCTAAAAGTTATTTATTTTTCACCTACACAGCTATAAATCCAGCCCAACTACCAAAAAAAAGGTCTGGCTTCCATCAAAGACATGCAAAAAAAAACAAACAAAAGACTCAAATTGAGGCAGACACTTGGCTCAGGAAGGAGAAAGTACAGCTTGTGCGGAGATCACAACATACTGAGCTGCAATTTGTGTCTCTCTCTAAATGCTGCACCTCTGAGGGCAAAATGTGGAGGTGCTGCAGGAATTCCGGACATCTCTCGATGACTGAAGTTTCAGGTCTCACGCCACGAGAAGTTGTCTCGTCTCCGTCTGTGGCTCGTCCTCAGGCGGACAGGGAGGCGGCGAGGACTCCGCGTTCTGCCGCCTTCTCTCACACACTGTGACAAGAATTAGTTGAGAAAGACTTATAGTACCACAGAAATATTTTTCCATGTGTCAAAAAAAAAGAAAAAAAAGATTATTTAACTCGTAGCCACAACCCTCATATGAAGGAAAAGCACAAAGAAAATGTTGACAATCAGACGGGAGAGAGATGATCTTCATTGTTTCCGGTGCTGAGGTGGGTAGTTCAGTAAGTCTGGTGCGTCCCTGTAAATGTCATATCAGTTCTTTCTTACGTTGACTTGTTTGTGTCCACATGCATTATTCCAGCTCCATGGAAGCCATGGTCCTCAGGACTTATCTTGGGGCGGCGCGTCATTATGACGAGCATAAATTCTTACCATAACACACAGGATGGGGTCGTGTTGGGAGCTTTGAGCAAGAGCATCGACTAAAACCTTAGCTTGTTAATCTTGCCCCTAACACACTGTCAGCTTGATAACCACCTCATCTCTCAAATCTCGGCAGTTTTCCTTAATTCTGACTACGTCAAATAATTTAAGTACTTATTGCATATGCTGAATATTTGCTTTATGGAATATAAAGGTTTATTGATACTCAGAAAAAAAATGAATAAAGCAATTTTGTGGCACTATGAATGTGTGTGTTTTTGTTCTGTAAAATTGTGTTTAAATTGCTGTTATGACATTGTGCGTCAATTACACTGCAAGTGCAAACTGCAGTTAAAAATGACTGAGGGCTCTAATTAAAAAGAAGAGACTGAATATTTCAGCTGTACATTACAACACCGAGTTTGAGAAACACTAGATGGCGATATTGACCAGTCTCAGTCAGCTCGCGCGCACAGGATGGAAGTTGATTTTGAAATATATCGACTCAAAATTTGACTTTTCACCGGTGAATATTTGAATGTGAAAAATTCAAATAATGAACATAAAACAATTTAGCACAACACAGGCTAATTCATTTTGCCATGCTAAAAATACATAAAAAAAAAAAAGCACCTCAGACGTGGTTGTTCCTCCTCGTGCTCATTAATTAGGAGTTGGAGGAAGACGACAGAGCAGCCCCTCTTCTGGTTCAGGTACATGTTCAGCAATGAGGCGACATATTTCACTTTACTCGCAACTATTTGAAGAAATTAGAACTCATTGAAGCATTTTTTATTAATTGTCTTTTATTTCGTGTTGATATTTTGCTTTGTGTTTGGAGTAAAATCCAACACTTTCAGTTTAGCATCCTGCCCTCAGACATGTGTTTTCCATGGAGAATACAGTATAGCGTTCGGCCTTCCATGCACACCTCTTTTTTTTTTCTTGTTTTTCCTGAATCTTAAAGCTTTAAAAAAGTAGAAAACAAAGAAGAAAAAAAGCATTGGCACTGAAGATAGTCCTGTGTTTTTTAGAGAACTCGCTCAGAGAACCCAGCCGGTGTTCCTCTGTGCTTGTTCTTGCGTGCATTTGTCTCAGAAAGTGTTTTGTTTGTAGCTAAATATTAATTTTTCTGTCCACATGGGGCAGTGCGGTCATGTGTAAACACTGACAGAGCTGTATGTCGTTGATAGGCAGCAGTTGAACATTTGCATTTGTTTGGAGCTGTTTGTGTTCACCTCCTCATTCAGAGTCCAGTTCAGTCTGCTTTTAGTCTTGTTTTGGTCCAGTGTGTGAACTATGTCTCTGTGTTATTTACTGTGCTTTTCTCCTCTTGAAACCAGCTGGAAACACTGAAGCTGTGAGGGTGAATCAAAATGCTTCGGCTGCAGGATGAAACCCCCCCCCCCAAAAAAATAAATAAATAAATAAAAAATGTAGTTACACCACATAGAATTCATTATCATTTATTTAATCATTATCATCAGTAACTTCTAAATTCCTGCGACAATCTCATTTATTGTACACATAAATATATTATTTTGAATATTTGCCACGCTGAAATTATCTGTGGTATTTAGCTATTTTTTGTTTATTCCACCGTCTATTGAGCAGCCTCAGTGGTTGTTATTGGTGAATAAAATCCTGCCCCGACAGTAAAAAAACAAGTGTTTGTCTATGACTGTGTGTATAAATTGCCTGTAGGTGTGAATGTGTCTGTTTCCCTGTGTCTGTGTCCTTTCCAGGTTTCACGCTGCCTTTGCCCACAGTCACTGGGGATCAGCTCCAGCGCCCCGAGGCCCTGCGCTGGGAGAGTGGTCAGTTTTAGAAACAGCCATAGGTCCTTATCTCTTTGTTGAGCGTTGTCAGAAACATGGTGAAACAGTCTGTGAGTGAGACACATCCAAAGTGGCTGTCACATATGTCAGTCACGCTTCGGTTCGCTGATAACAGATCAGCCGGTACACCGGGAGACTGAAGTCTCCGCGTCCTTAAAATCACTGTGGAAAAAGAGTCAAAGGTCTGATCGTGCTCAGTGTAGTGTGAAGGCCAGTTAATGGCAAAACCCCAAATTACAAGTGAAAGGAGTGATACAGATGGTGCAGCAGCAGACAGCAGCATCAGGTGACTGCAGTGTGACGCGACCTTGTTGCTTGCTTTGCTTCAAGGAGCTTTGGCTGTGCTGCTCATTCACAACTGAATTTGAGAGATTACGCTTGATTGGAAAAAGATAATAAATGGTAGGAGTTGACGTGGACGTGCTCTGGGAGTGTGAAACAGGCCGATGACTTTCACTCGGTTAATTTCTAACTGATGAAACGAGTGAAGTTTCCCTTGGTGGTGAAACACATGCAGAGTGCCATGCAGAGTGTGTGAGTATATTGTAAAGTCGATGAAACGGATGGATCAGCATGCGGAGGTTTAGAATTGGACTAAAATGTAATCATCGCACTAACTTCCCAGTTTAACCTGTTATTTTATCAATCACCTCCAACAGCTTTTGATACCATTAAAAAAAATCTCTTATTTTCAGCAGAGGATGGAGCACACTTGTAAATTCACTTGTAAATGTAATGGCAATAAAGTTGAATTATCTCAAGTTCCTTGAAAGTTTTGCAATTACAGATTTAGTCTGGATCAATAAAATGGTTGGACACAGCTGTCCTGAGTTGTGAGGCCACCACATTTAATAAAGACGTACCTTCAGAGTACCAGAACCACAGGATGTGAATCGACTGCAGGCAGTATGATGCCAGCTGGTCCGGCGATCCGAGATGTCATATTTTCTGTTCGGTTCTCAGTCAGGGAAACGGAGCCTGAGCAGAACTGCGAGGGCCACGGTCATTGACTGGCTCTGGATTTCTACACTGAGCCAGGAAAATATTCAGCTGTCGTGATGTCAAACAAAAGAGTGAGTTCTTGTCAGGTTGTTCTCTTTTCAAGATTTACTTTGACTTATGTAAACACTACCGGGCCGTTCAGATGTTATTCAGGCGAGAATGAGCAGAAGTTGTTTGAGGCCAACATTTGTCCAAGAGACGTTGACGGATGTTTCCAGAATCCCTCCACTTACCTCTCGACCCCTAGATTTAAAAAACAAAAAGAAGGAAAAAAAAAGATCTTTATCATCATAAGTGTTTTCTTCTGTTGTGCTGAGCTCCCATAAAGTGAAACACTAATGAGTTTGTATTGTTTTATAGTCACAGCAGCTGACTTTAGTTTGTACAGGCTTCCCTTTTCATTGAACTGAATCACATTTATCACGGAGTTCAAGGAAATTTTGTCTCACAATTAATCAAAAGAAGCACAAAGATATGCCTTCCTCAATAGAAGAGGACATTTCAAGCTTTTCTCCTATAAAAACACTCACATCATTTTTTTTTTATTGCAGAGTTACAAAGATAATCATGACTACATTCATCTTCCTTTTTATTTATCTCAGCACCACTGATCTGCGAAGATACTGTGAAATTAAAGCTCTAGATTTAGTTTTGGGTTTTATTGTCACGAAGAGTTCTTCAAGTCTTCATTCAGCTTGTCCCTGTGTTTCTCTTCATTGAGTCAACAAAAGGCTTCTCTCCTTTGTTCATAATCTGTTGCTTCTCCTCAACTTTGTCATATTTAAGCTTCATGAATTACACAAGCAAAAAGACGTTATGCTTTTTTCTTTTCTTTTCTTTTTTTTTGCTCTGTTCTGTTCACAGGGACAAAGTTGCAGCAAACAAGCGGCTTCTGATTTTTTTTTTTTTTTTCCCTGTCATGTCTTGGAGCTGTTTGGGAGAGAGGGAGGGGAGGTGCAGGGAGGAGGAGGTAGGTGGAGTAAGGTTGGAGTCCCTCACAAGGGGAACCACTGGCAAAGGAGCCGTTTCAAACCGTGCTCCTCTGAGCTGTCTGTGCCTCTCTTCTTTCTGTTTGCAGGCGCCGGGACTCTGCATGCACCTGTGAGTCTCAGCACTCACTGGTCCTGCTCATTATCTCTCCGCCGGTTGTTTGTCAGTGTTGTCATGTTAGCGGCTCGTGCAGCAGCCGGCAGGAAAGCAACACAACTGGACTTGGTAGAGTTTGAAGAACAAAAAAAAAAAACTCAAGAGCAAAGGAATTGTGTGTTTGGAGAGTTTCTGCTTCTACCTTGAGACGAAAGAAATCGGAGAAACAAAGTTGCCTTGCTGAGGCGAAGGACTGACAACAGTCAGGCGTGTGTTGGAAAAAGGGTAAGTTGCTCACAAACAGCTGGAGTTACTCCAGGTTGTTTTGTTTCAGCCACAATCAGAGTGAAAGTTTTATCCTCTCGTACAACTTCCGCAGTAAAGATAAGTAGACTGTATATCTCCGTAACACTGATTGTTTGTTGTTTCTCCTTTCTTTAAGTGTGTGTGTGTGGTGTTGTGTTTGTTGAATTTCCTGAGTTGTGTTGGCCGGTCTGTGGTTCATCTTTAGAGCAGACTCAGCTGCTCTGCTGCTCTCAGGGTATGTCTTGTTTTTTTCGTGTTCATTTGTTCAGACATCTCACATGTCCAGAAATACACACACACACACACACACACACACACACACACACACACACACACAGAGGAAGCAGCAGGACAGTGTCATGTCTTCACTCCACAACAGACAGAATTTGCTCCTGCTGCTTCAAATGACAGCAGTTAACTTCAAAAGAATCTGTACGGACTTTCTCTGTTTAATATGACAGATTAAGCAAGAAAAAAAAGGACTGAAGTGGATTGCCATACCTTATTTTACTCTGCAGGGGATTCCTCCTCATACAGTACCCAATCGCAACATTTTCAGCAGCCTGTCAGTGTGCTGACACTGAGGGACGTTGTTGCTTTATGTAGGTGTTCAGTGTTTGTTGCTCGAGCTGTTGTTGTGAAGTTTGCTGAGTTAAGGACAGTCATGTTAAACATTGGCAGCTGAAGAGGATGTGGGCAGAATATATCTGGTGGAAATGAACCTAAGCAATGGGCCAAAGTGAAGGCTAAAAGAGCGACTTTTTTTTCTTCTCCCGGTTGTTGTAAGAATGTTATTACTTATGTGCATAAATTAGTTTTTTAATAAGGCGGACTTGATAAAGGCCTGAGGACAATCAGACCTGTCAGTTCGAAAACAGATAATGAGTCACAAGCAAACCAAAGAGACACACAAAGCAAGAAAGAGCATCAGTACCGATGAAGTTTATTAAACGTTTTATGCCTTCAAAAGACTTTTCACATTTTTTTCTTCTTTTTGACCCCTGACACACACCACTCAGATACAAGTCCTCTGAAATATTAACACATCTCTCAAACTCTCAGAAACACCTAAAAAAAGTCCAAGTTTAGTAACCGGTCAGATCTAAATCACTATTTCACAGATTTTAATAATACAGTCCACTTGTGAAAGTACTGAAAAGGAACAATACAAATAAACAGGAGATGTTTAGAAGAAGCAACGTGATGAACTGATGAGGATAACCAATCTCAGGCCTCATCCAGCTGCTGTGTGCCTCTGCAGACTCCACAGTCATCAAGGCTAGCTATCAGTACAGGCTGTTTGACTTACAAGAGTTTGCAGGCCGAAGCCACCTGCTCAGTGACAGCGATGATCACCATCCGAATAATTTAATAAAAATAAAACACTTCCCCCTTATAGCTGGTATAAACTACTGGCTGGAGAAAGAGCACTGTTATTTGGAAGAACAAATCTCAAAGCAGAAATGCATTAACGTTGTCTGCTTAGGTTTATTTATCACAAATCACATCATGATCGCTATACTCCTCACCTGATGCTGTGCAGACCTGCTGACTCTCCCTGTGGCGGTCAACATGGTTTAATAGGTTAATGGAAGTGTGCACTAAGTAATATATTACTTCAACTGGCCAGTGTTGTGTGAACATTGACCTTAACATATGACTTTACATAGCAATGGCCATTGCTGGTAATATATTACTTTCCCAACACTGGTTAATGGCGATCCCTCCATTGTCAGTTACTTTTGCTCAGCGTTTTCATCTAACTGGCATGTCGTTCAGCTCCTGATTTGCATTACAGAAACCAAGAAACTTCCCCACAGTTCACCCTGTTAAAGATCCAGGCTGTCGCTGTTGTTATCAGTCACAGGTTTGGTGAAAGCTCCTCAGCCTGACATGTAGGAACTCTGCAAACTTGTATGGATGACCTCCGTAACTGAAAGGAAGGGATCAAAAACAGCTTTTAATTAAACATTTTTCAACCTTAACTTGTATATGGTTGCAAAATAAGTTTTAAGCTGAGTTCTTTGAGAGAGACGACATGAAACACAGCCTTGATGTAACTCTTGCCTTTAGTAAGGTTATTTTTTTGTATTTTTGCTCATTAAAGGTACATTATCACTAGTTTGGAGTTTAGTCATGCTGAAAGGCAGCTTGTTTTTGTGAAAGTTTTTAACTAATGAGCTATTTTTCCACAGGAGTTTTTGTGTTTGTAGTTTGGTGCCAAGCAAAGTAAAAAGTGATTCATTTAAATTTGATCCTCATCAGGCGATATAATTATGATCATTTTGTTGCACAGCTAAGAGTGGCTCTCGATTAAACAGCTTATGCTCCTAATTGGTATATACAGATTTATATGCCTTATGTTTTGGATTGCAGACATTGCTTTCAGGCACAAAGCTGACTGGTTTTCTGCTTTATTAGTATATACTTTTAAATGGCCGTTTTTCCATAACAGAACCATTTATTTAATTCCTAAGATGCAAATTATAAATTCTGAGCCATAAAAGATTATAAATTCAAGGTATTTTTTTATTGTGGATACCTTACCAAAGTAAATGCACACAGAGCTGAGGAGTCTGAAACTGGTTGAACCCATGTTACTATCTGTTGTGAGTTATTCTGTTTGAAAATCTACATGCTGTCCCAGGATATCCTGCAGGGAAACAGATTAAAATAGCTCCCCTATTTTTTTCCTCCAGGTCTCTCTAATGATCGCTGCTCTTGGAAATACTGACCAGTGTCACTATGGCAGCCTATTAAGCCCCTACAATTCTGTACCACAATCCCAGGAAAGTTAAAAGTGTGTGTCAGGGTCGACTGGGGACTAAACAGGGCCTGCAGGACGACTGGGTTGCTAGACAGTAAGCTTTAAACTGCTCGTGTATTTCAGGCGATCAGATATGAAGACGCAGCCTAAGAGTAGCAGCTACATGAATATATATTCAAAAAAGTGGTGGGGGTTGTTGGGAACAGAAAGGCATGTTTTTGGGCTCTGCATGCTTCACATTCTTAGCTGCTGACCTCTGTGGAAAATAACAACAGCCGGGCTTGAAGGTCACAGTGCCATGACCATCGGCTGAGGCCGACTCGTTACTGGTACCAGAACTGATGTCAGTCCATAAATTGCAGTTCTGTTGCACAGAGAGAAGGATGTGATGTTTACATATTCACTTTTATGCTTGTTTTCACAAGCTGTTTAATAGATTGTCAGTATAGTGTGTGGTGTCTGGAGTCAGCAGCGTGTCTGTGTGAGGCGCTCATCAGAAATTTTAATTGTCTGGTTATGAGGCGTTTGTAGTCAGCAAATCAATCCAAGTGTGTTTTGATCCTAAAATTAGAGTGATTGTGTTCTCTGTCACCGGGCAGAGCTAAGCCTGGGCGGCAGGTGAAATGATGTGAGAGAAAACCTGCATCCCTGCAGTAATTGGCACGAGGCTTAATGCTGAAAAGACAGTATCAGTGCAGTGATCATACACCATTTCACTAAACAGCTCAGAGTAATCCCTGAACAAACTAATGACCAAGGCCTTATTGGCTACGAAAAGCCCATGCGTGGCAGTTGTAGAGGAGACGTCTCTTAATAAAAATGACTGTGCTCTTCTTGGACGGAGTGCGTTTGTATTTACACATGATGAAGAAACCACGTTCAGCTCTCGCACGTTAGTTTTAACAGGCTGTTTTTAAGCTGTAAACTAACTACTGTTTCTCAGAAAGTGTTCTTCTCTTCATATTGTGAGCTATATAAAGATTTTCAGTCTGTGTTTTATCTATTTTGTCTTAATAGCGTCTGCTGAAGTTTGAAAATGTAACAGTTGGCTTTTTATCCAGCCTTTTTAACAGAACAATCTAAAAAGGTATTCATTCTGCTTGTACTGTTTTGCATTACACTAACTTTTATTACTTTGATTACGGGTTCACAATATGAATCTTCCTTTGACTAACACTTTGTGTGTGTGATGTTCCAGAAATTATCTAATGCAGACGTGTGCAGCAGCGGCTGAGTGCAGCTGAGTGCAGGCTTTGGCTCTGTGCTGGGTCTGTAGACATTCAGGAAAATCACACTAAATATAACGTTTATTTGACATATGTGAGATACGGATTGTTTGTAGGTAAATAAATCTCATGTGAATATTCCTCTCAAGGACCAGACGCTGCTGAAGTCTCTTTTGTGAGAATCTGTAAACTCAAACACATTTGGATCCCTCTGCTGTTGATTGTACATAATGTAGTCTTTCCTGCATGCTGGATACTTGACACTCTGCATACAGCGGCCAGGCAGCCATGTAATATACAGTAAGTGTTCTATTTAAGGATTGATGACTGTGTGTGAAGAGCTCTGCTGCGCCTGTGAATCTGTGCTTACATATGGTTCAGATATACGAGGGCTGTGTCGGTGCGGCGCTTTACCGAGCCGCGTCCTCGTGTCAGGACGGTGGCGTAGAGGTGGCTGGTTTGGACCTGCTCATTTTTTCTCAGGCGGGACAGCCCCTCGTAAACGAAACAGCTCTAATAAACTAACTCCTGGTGCGCCTGCCAGACCACACGCTTGCCGTCGGCTGTAAAATATGACCACGCTTCTTCCCTTTTTTCAAACCTCGCTCTACCCTTTTGACCCTCTTGCATCTCTTTTTCTCTTCCACCGGTTTCTTCCGCCTTTGTTCTCCTTTTCTGTCGGTTTCTCCCGGGGCTTTTTTCTGCCTTTTGTTCACAAGTGGTTGTCTGGTTTTGCGGTTTAACTCTTTGTCTGAGTTTTGTGTATCCTTGTTGTTGTAGACTGATCCAAGGCATTTTCCAATGGTAAATTTAACAGTGATGTTTGCATGTTGCTGTTTTTTTTTTAAATCTTACTGTTACTCAGAAGTAATTTATATTTACTTTATAAATATTTGCAGAAATATATCTTAATATTCAATTATGTGAAATGTGACAAATAACATTATAGGTTGAGAATTTGCTCTTCTATGTTATCATTCAGTCCTTAAACGTGTAGGAAGTTTACATACTGAGAAAGAATCCTGATTCTTGAAGTTTTTGCTTTTTACATTTGTGTCTTTCGAAACGCTAATGGAAACCGCGATGCTGCTCTGAGCTCAGCTGAAATTCCTGGAATGCAAACAAAACAGTTCCTAGAAAGAAATGTCAGCTCACAATGCACAGAGGGACAAAGCAGACGTGAATTACCTTGACAAACACACCTATTGATCAGTTGTCTTCTTTAACTGGAGGGGCGCTTGTGTTCGGTGCACTCAAGCTTCCACACCAGCCAGATCCTTTTCTGCTATGCGGGGCCTCACTATGTCAGCCACGCAAACCTGGTGGCTGTTTCTAAGAAATCTGGCTATTGACCAGAGAACAGGACCAAAATAAACAACATACTGTGAGGGGATTAAGGGTGTTGGAGAGGGTCTAAAATTACAGCCCTCAGAACATATCCAGATGTTGCCTTCCTGATCCTCCTCAGGTAACACACGTGACAGAGCGGTAGTGTGCAGAGGAGCCGCGAGAAGCGAGAGCGGTTCATGAAGAGCACCCCTCTGGGTGAACCTCTTAACATTTTTGTGCTGTCCTGGACTCCAGCTGGTGTGAGCAACCTGCTACAAAGGCTTTGCTGTGTGCAGTGCGCTCTGTGCCTAAGCCAGTGGGGGGGAAAAAAACAGTATGTTAAACATGTCATTTCCAGAAGAATGCTTCATTTTCAAAGTCTTTTTTTTTTTCTAAATTGTTAGAAAGAAGTGAGTTTTTGTCTAAACGGTAAAAGAGTTATAGTGCTACAATCTAGTTAAACCTCGTCTTCTTCCAGCTAAGTGAAACAAAGTAAAACTAACCAAAGATAAAAGTTTTGATACTTTAGGTGGAATAAGTGGTGAAACTTTGTCCTCAAATAAAAACAAATCATCATGTCTGTTAAAAAAATACTCAAATCTATTTTTCAATCAGATTTCCCTGACAGATAATGTTTATGTGTAGTTGTATTAAAGATAAGTATTAAGTGCCAGTGTATGCAAGTCAGTGTGGCCAACAATAGGCAGTAGTCGGCTGTAATCTCCCTGAGTTTGAACTCGAAATTAGGTGAGTTGTGCAGTCGAGGGTGTTTCGATTGTGTTGCAATCGTCTGCTGCTGCAAAGCGAAAAGATTTGCAGCCAAAATTAGTCGAGGTATTGGGGACGTTGAGCGTGATGTGTTCACTTGACCTAGTATGATATTTGTTGTGAGCGTGGCGAAGAAGAGAAGACAGATTAGGGCGGTGTCCTGCTCTGGATTTTTGTATAGATTACGTAAAACCAGTGACGGACCCAGCAGGTAGGACGAGCGGGCCAGCCCATCTGATTATATAGATTGCAGTGGTGGGTGTGAAAAGTTGTGTTTGTGGCAAAGCAGAGGATTAAATGATGAAGAGTCACTCGTCTTTTAGGGTCATGCCAAATAGTATTTTGTAGTTGTAGTCCAGAATTGGGTGTATTCTGGTCTTGGGGGGTGGGGGGGGTGCTTAACAGTGTGAGAGGAAGAAGATTTATTACGAAAGCTCGTCTGGTCTTGACTTCCTCAAGGTTATTGATGTGTTTGGTGAAAGACAGAAGTGAATCCATCCAGAATCCGAGGTATTTATAGTAGTTAACATAATAATAGGTCAGACAATCAGCACTGCAGAGCTTGATGGACTGGTGGAATAATTTGAAGGTGGAGATGGAGGTTGCCAAAAAAGATTGCTCCACAGGTCGAATTGAAGCGTAGATGTGGGGAGACGGATGGTAACATCAGCACATGGATGGTTCCAGTAACTGTCAGCAGCCTTGGCAACATTATTAACTTTACAGTTGGGCCTGAGATGAAGCCCTGAGGCACACCTTTGGAGTCGATAAGTGGTTCTGACAAGATGCTTTCAGCTGGTGAACCAGTCCTAACACACGGTGAACTGGCCAATGCTGGAGAGTTGAGGAGGATCTTGTGACTGACTGAGTTCAAGGACTTAGCAAGGTCACGAAAGGCAGATACGCCTGTTCTCTCTCCAATCATATCGTCAAGGAACTTATTTCTGGCTGTTATGACCTTCCACAATTGATATTTTCATACTATATCTCACTATTACTATGCTGCCTTGAGGAAAGTGTTGACCCCGATGATAAAGAGTACTTTGGATCTGAGGTTCGAATCCTACAGCCAACCCCATCAGATCCCCAGGTCTCATACTATAGAAATAGGATGGCTGAAATACAGAGGAATGATTTCCCTCAGAGGGATCGATAAAGAACACAAAATCCCCCAAATTAACAACACTTGTAGTCGGCTGGATGGATCCACTCGTGCCTGTCAACCAATCATATACTGGTTAGGTTAGGTTAGGTCTTAATCCAAGCTCATACACTGTCTGCAATGCGTCTTTCAGTACTTTCTAATGATTGATTTTTTTCTTTTATAGCAGCCTTCGAGAATCAGTAACGGATAAAGACTTTTTTTTTTTTTTTTTTAGGACAATGTTTAAAAAAAATCCAATAGAAACATTGAAAAACACAACATATACCGCACTAAATGCACAATGAAATGGAACCTGACCTCGCTGCATACAAACAAAAACAGAGAAAAGAAAAAAAAAAGAACTAGAAAAGGAATTGGAGAGCGCAGAGATCTGCAAAACAGCTCACCCCCCCACAAAACCAGATCACTTCCAAAATGTAATTAGCTATTTGTTCTTAGTCCCATTTCGGATGTTTCCTGAAAATTTCAAAATAATCCATCCGTAACCTTCTGAGTTATGTTGATAACAGACAAACAAACAAACAAATAAACAAACCCTGTCAAAAGGATAAGCTCATGGTCAAGGACAAGGGCCTTGGCCAGGAGGAAATAAAAAAAGAATGAAGATCATCTCACTCAATAGCCTTACAGAGGAATATAATCTATTGTTAAAGATCTATTAAAGGTGCCTACATCTCTTAAAATTCCAGGTTTAGCTTTTCTTGTGTAACACACATTTCTCTATCCATCTCTCTAATCCAGGACTGTATAGAAGGTACCTGAGAAACTCTCCAGGATAGATCAACCGGTCTCCCGGCCTGCAGGGCATCCAATGACTGATTTAAAGCAATATGGATTGTTGTTGTTGTTGTTGTTGGGGAAGGATTTTGCATTCTTAAATTTATGGTAATGAGTTGGGTTTTTTAATTGTTGGTGGCTCCATTAGATTCAGATATCCCAGTAATCAACACAAAAAAGGGGCTGTCATTCATTTTAATGCCGCTAGATTGTGTTTTTATTTTTGTTGTCTCAGCTGTTAAAAATTAGTGGGTTTTTTTTAATTTATTTTTCAGAAACAGTCTAAACTCAAAGTTTTGACTGCATTCTCAAGAAATAACACAAGATGAGCCTTTCAGGATGACTGTTTCGTTGGAAAAAGTTAACTCCAGGATGCATTTTGTGACAAAGCAACAAATAAGGACATTGGTATGTACTTGATCAAAGTCTACATTTTATAACTGAATATAATGAAGACAAACTACATTAATAAAATAAGCTTTAGTACAAAACCATAAGAGTAGTAGCTAGAGTTTAAGAATTGTGAAATAATCAGAACAGATCCTCACCATGAACTTTCTTTGACATTAGATTGCACAGAACAGGTGAAATTTTACATTCGAGGTAGTAAACAGTGAACAATCTCTTTCAGGTTGATTTTGACTTTTTTTCCCATTGAGGGATCTTGAATCTAAAACTCATGTTTTAATATCATGGTGAGCGCCAGCTCACAAAGAGGCTATCAGAATGTATGTCAAGTATGCCCATTCAAATGGGAGAAAAACCTTCACAGTTTCATGATGGAGTTGTCCTATATTCTCATGATTGGTGGTTCAGTCCTCCATTTGCCTTTGTGTCCAGTGTCCTTGGGCTAAACACAGAACCTGAAATTTCTCCCTGTGGTGTGTGAACACCTTGCATGGCAGCTTTTACCACTGATTTGTGGCTGAATGTTATTTACAATATGGAGCCTTTTGACACGGTGCTAAAGAGATTTTTATAAAAAAGAAGCTCTATAAAGATGAAGTCCATTTACTAAACCTGCAAATTAATCCTCTCACAGAACTTAATGAAGTAAAATTCAGGGGAAAAAAAAAACTACATTGCTTGAAGCACAAAACCTATAATGGTCAGGAAGCCTTAAAATTGATTAACTATTATGGCAGCCATATGTAGCGTTTATTATCCAGCATTTCTTTTGGCAATCTTGTGCTGATACAATACACCTGTAATAATATTAACCCAAAACTGACCCAGTTGATTTATTATTTAAGCACTACACTGTGAATCTCGTGAAAGCTTACAATTATGACATATGGAAACATTTGGCAGCAGGCACGAAAGGCTATTGAAAAAACAGAGTCAGACGTGTGTCGTAATTAAGCCTTGTTAAGGTTGAGCTGAAAGACAAAGGCAGGTTCGAGTGAGGCCCATTAATCAATGATTCCCAGAAGAGACAGTCCGTCTTGTTTCCTGTCAGATAACCTTTTTCTCTCTCAGTGTGAGCACTGTCACGTTTTCACTCCTGTCTCCACAACGTATGTCCACTTTAGATCCACGCTCCTATGCTGCGGCAGTGACGCTAAATCAAAACAACAAACTGAATGCTTCTCCGTCACTGATTTCACAGCAAAGCTTGGAGCAATTCATAGGTGCAAATTCACTACTGCTGAGCATGCAAGTTTCATGAGAATGAGATAGAACAACATTGTACAGATGCTTTTGACATTAGCTGTGAGGCTTTTGTCACACAAGCCACATGCAGAAAATATTTCCATTTTCCTGGAGATCCACGCTCATTTTTTGGATAGCTGTCGTCCTTTACTCAGAAGAACAATCTCCAGAAAAGTATCTTTTTTCCCCGTTCACTTTTCAGAATAGTTACACATGCAGCTGGCAAAGTCTTAATAGCAAGCATACGCAATACTACAAACAAAAATCTGTTTTAAACACCATATTACTAGTCGGTGGTGTGTTTTTCGTTATGCAAAATAGGCAAACAAACCTGTTGACCACCACCAGTCTGCATGTGCAAGTTTAGAAAAATTTGAAAAACAATGTAACCAGGAAGTTTTTTTTTCCAAACTCGCAGTTGTCATGTTTTGTTGCTAAAATAACGGTGTCCTTGGGATTTATTCTGTTTATGAAATGAGATCATTTCTTTCGCCTTTTCTCGCTTACATTGGCCAACATCCTTGATTGCTTTCCATTCCTCACAGTACTCTTCTTCGTAGCAGACTGATTCAGGACCCTTGGGCATGGGAAAGGGCATCATATCACCTTAAAATGTTAGAAATCTTTGCGGAGTGGGTATGTGGGTATTTATTTGTGAAGGAAATGACAGTATTGAGCACAGACTAATATGAACAATCATTCATGATAATTCTGCCTTAAAATTCAATTGTTAAAGTTTCTCAGCTACTTCTGGGCAGAGACGGAAACAGTGAGTTGATATAGTTTAGTCAACTGTGACTCAACTTGTGGTGTTGAAATAATGTCAGCTTGTTATCTGGTCATCGCAGTCAGGAGACTCCAGGTCACAATGTAATTGAATAAACTGCTGCGATACAGTTGAAATGAGATCAGTCTGACGTCAGGCTCTCACTCGCGGGGTTTTGCCGTTTCCGTTTATAACTTGCACTTCCATAGAGTCAACTTCAGGACATTGAATTATGTTTGATTAAAATGTCCCGGTGTACTAAAAATTGGTTAATGTCAGACCTGTGGAAAACCAGGGTCGACTGCCGGGCCACAGACTGAGGTCAGGCGAACCTCACTGACCTGTTTTCAAACATGGCCGGTCCATATGTTTTCAGTGTGCATGCTTGGTCCACAGGAGGGTATCTGGCAAATCAGCACAAGGCCTCCAAATTATTGTGGCTATAATAGAGGATTGTATTGTGTCATTTTGTCTACCTGTGCACCTATAAAATTATTCTAACATTTGCTTTAACCATCTTAGTCTTATCGCTGGTTGATTTTTGTGTATACTCAACTGCTGTAGGTACAGGGAGAAGATGTGATCCTTTTCCTGGACATGTTCTCTCAACATTTGAAAAAATAAATTAAAAAAATGTCCAGTTTTCATTTATTTTCAGGTTACTGTTAGGCATGTCCTGTTGGAGATTGCTCACTGGGGCCAAACACCACTGTTTAAGTCAGAGGACCTTTATTAGAACCACTAAGGAAATCAGAGGTGGAACAAGCAGTCAACAAATCAATGTAGTCGAGACAAAAAACACAGAGAAAAGCCTGGAGCGTAAGAAACAAAAATCACAGGCACACAACTATTGAAACACAGATGAACCAGCAAGAACACAAGAAAGGTCCCAGCATATACCAGAGCTGCCAGGTGAAGACAATCACACTGAGACACAGGTGAAACACATCAGGACAGAGAACCGCAATCAGACACAGGGAGAAGTCAAGAAGCCTGAAATAAGAATTTGTTAAAGTTATTTTGACTTTATTGAATTTTAAAATCCCAGCTCAGCATGGACGGCTCAAGAAAACACCCTGGACGGGTGACTCGTCCATGACAGAACAAACACAGTGAGAAAGAACCGTTCACACCTACGTGCACTGCAGGGTCACCAAATTAACCTTACCTTGTGTGTGTGTGTGTGTGTGTGACCTTGAACTGGATGAGGCGCTATAGAAATGGATGTCAGATGCATGAATAGCTTTAGGTAGATGCTGAACTGAAAACCTGACATTTTTCTAATATGAACATAATATTTACAGTTGACTGCCCTCCACCGTGGCTAAATTCATTTTCAGCTGAAAGCAAGTTTTGTCATTACGTTCACCCGTCAAAATTCATGTCACAGTGATTTGTCAGTTCTTTGTCGACATGTTTTTGTTGCATAAACAGGAGAAGAAAAAAAACAAGCCCTTTCGGAAAATATCAGATCTGCTTGTATTTCTCTCTGCTGCTGCTGCAGCGGTTTGTTTTCGTGTGTGTTTGATTGACAGCAGTTGGCACGCCGGTCCCCGGCAGCGGCGGGCAGAAACAAAGTAAACAAACTTGTGCTGGGAAGAAGCTGACGATCCACTGTCGTGTTGTGTTGGTGGTGGTATCCGTAACAGTTTGGTCGATGAGGACAGACCAGGCCGCATCAAGCTAATTGATGAAACGTTTGTCGGTGAGTGTTTAGACACTGCCGGGCCGCATGTTTGGTCCACACCTTTCACACCGCTTGGATCAAAGCTGCAGCAGGGTGTAGTGGTTAGTACTCCCATCTTAGTGTTTATTTGGGATTTTCATAGTCGTGGGACTGTCCTCAAGCACTCTGCTTTCTTCCTTCTAACTCAAAAATGCCTTAAAGGTTAATTTGTAACTCCAACCTGCCTACAGGTGTGAATTATGAGATTGTCCAGCTCTCTGTTTTTCCTCTATCATGGACTGGTGACCCGTCCAGAGTAATAAAGTGGTATGGGAAATAGAATGATAGATAAGCAAGTAATATAGGTTTTATTAGATTGATTGTGGGATTATGATGTTTCCTGTAGCGCCACCATGAGGTCAACATTTTTGGTCTGCAGTGAATTATCTCAGTAATCTGGTTGCTTGGCTGTTCACGATCCTCTCAGGGTGAATTATGATCACTCCATTACTTTTAATTTCAACTCAAATCAGCACTTTATCAATTTTCCTGCAAACTGGTGATCTTCCTGCTTTTGCTAATCGTAGTAGGCTGATTATTAAATGCCTGCATGCCAGCTGATATGTAACAGTCCTTTTCCAAGCGTAACATTAACATTGTCAAACACACAAATTATTGCTCAGAATGAAATCTGTTGCTTCTTGCCTCTCTTCATGCATTTTTGTGGTTTTTGCAGTGTATTTAAATATGAATGACCATTGTGGTTAAGTGACAACTGAGTGATTGATTGCTCTAAATTCATTGGGCTGCATGAGCAGCAAGCGGACATTAGGACAATAACATGAAAAGAGTTTATATTTTTGCCCTCTAAAAATTCATGTTGCAACTGTCGCCGTTGCACTTGTTGTGATCAGTTTGGTTGTAAGTGGAAAGTTGTGACCTGCAGTCAGAACTGGCCACAAACATAAGAACAAGAAGCAGGTTGAAAAATACTGGGATTTGCCTTTTAGCGCTGCCGCACAATTTGCATTTAATTGACCACAGCTGTCCTGCGCTCGCTGCGAGATAGGTGCCTCTGAATGGTGCGCGCTCTCACTGTGTCCCATCTGCACGGGGCTCGATGTCAAAACCCATCTTACGTTTCTCTGTGAATCATACATATTTGTTTAATATGTGAGAGTTTGTGTATCTCCGTTCGGCTTTCCCTTGCCACACATGTAAACAAACACTTGGGTCCACACATGGTCATGCAAATTGTTCCTAACTAGCAGTAAATGGAACACAGAAGGGCCACCTGGTTCCGGTGTGTTTCAGAGAGCTTTACTTTTAGGGCGAGCCTTGCTACTTAGTTAAACAAAAGGGCCTCCATGTTGGTCCTCTAGATAAACACACTTTCCTGAGAAAACACGGACACAGTTACACTTTAACCTGCCCAGGGAGGCCACAGCTACATCCTCCCGGACAGTTTAGATCAGACTGGGCTATAGTTCAGACCCGCAGTGAGAATCATGCGCTGCACGTGAAAACATGCTGGCCCGTCAAACAATGGAGCCTTTGACAGCCGTACCCCCCTCCCTCGTCCGCAGTACAGTCAGAGCACTGTCTCTCTGGGGCTTGGGTGTCACTCCCCATCTCTGTTGTGCTCTCCTGGAGCTGACCAGCTGGCTTCTCGTCTCTGAGATGTGAGAGCAGAAGCACAGAAGAGCTACACACAAAGTTCAGCCCGGATTAGTCCAGCAGAGAGGCCAGCAGCAACTCGGCCCAACCAAGCCCAAGCTGTTCTTGCATAAATAACTTGATAGGCTTGGCCACTTGTGAAGAGGTTCAAACAGCCCTTTTTAGTCTGACCCACCTCATATAATGTCAGCTATGGTTAGCCCCTTGGTCCTGCCTGGAGATACTTTCAACTTTGACTTTATCTGTTCGCGGTTATTGGAGTCATTGTGTGTCTAGAAGCTCCACAGTGCAGTGAACTGAACGGTATTTATGTAGCGATATGATGCAAAACTTTAGAACAAACAGTACAGACTGTATAGTCGTGCATTCTAATGCCAATCAAAATATATATGTTGCATCCACCCAAAAAAAAAATGAGTAATGTCCCATAATGGCTTCAAGATTAAATTCCCATTTGTTTCATTAGTGCACAGTATTGTGTGCTAACTGTACAGCACATAAATCACTCTGTGCACATTACAATTACTGTACTCCAGTGTTTAGGTCATACTGAGTTCATACATTAATATCGCATGTGTTTCCTCGTTATCTGTGTGTATGTGAAATGTAGAGAGAAACAGAAATGAGGAAGTGTACAGTATATCACTGTTCCTGTCTGACTGGATAAACAAAGGGTTGAGACTCCTCTGAAGCCTTCAAGACCACTTAGAAGTCCTGGGCAATTAGAATGAAAGGGCCAAGCAGAGTATGAAGTCCAAACACTTCTTAATATTTGAAACAATGAATAAAGGATTCTTATCTGACTGGTAGATGATGAACATAAATGCAAGCAATGACTGTTATCTGATGGTGTAGTTATGCGGAGCTGCCACCTCCCCCAGGCACCGCAGCAGTCGTGTAAACAGACAGCGCTCTGGAGGAATGCTGGACTCTGTGACCTCCCGCCCCGAGTGCTGTTACAGTGCACCGAGTTCAGCTAAAACAGCCCGCCCCATGCTGCGCCTCCCCAGAGCTCCGCCTCACCCTACCCCAGCCTGAGGCCCCTCAGGGTGGAAAAAAAACACACCTCTTTCACCCAACACCATAGCCTCTTCACACACACACACA
This sequence comes from Salarias fasciatus, assembly GCF_902148845.1. Lineage (NCBI taxonomy): Eukaryota > Metazoa > Chordata > Actinopteri > Blenniiformes > Blenniidae > Salarias > Salarias fasciatus. Next base: position 10,573,907 of record NC_043754.1, read on the forward strand.
GACTCACAGACAGACAGACAGACAGACAGACAGACAACTGCTGGCTTTCTTTACCACCTTCGCTGTCAGAACATCAAGTTCTTTTTAGGTCTCATCTACTTTATGCTATCATTTGGAGATTTTTTTCTGCGAATCACTTTTGTGTTATTTTAACCAGTTCTGTTAGTAAAAGCAATTATTTTAGATTTAAAAAGTGTTTTGTGAGTTTTGATTCTGTGAAGGATATTAACTCTTCTTTTCATTTAACAGTTGATATTTTGCTTAATTCAAGCAATAAATGTGCCGATGGATGAACTTGACTGAGTGGAAAGTAAAATAACACAAGGCGTTGATTGCTTTTCAGCTTTTTTTTCTTTTAAAGACCGGTTGAAAATATGTTTTGAGACAAATTCAGCCCCTTCGCTCCTTTAGATAAACATTCAGATGGAAGTACTTTGGCAGAAGCACAGTGCAGAGTCGAGCAGACACTGCCATCTGCTGGAGTGCAAACTGAGAAGAAAGAGCAGGTCGGCATGGACCGATGTGAGATCTACAGTAAGATGTATGTTTGTGAAATCACAAAGACTCACATGTGGCAAAAGGACAGACAAATAGCAGAGGCGAAACCAGACACTGAAGTGTGAAGCTCAGTAACTGATGGAGACCGGCTCCGCTTCTATTGCACTTGAATGGCGGCTGTAACCCCAATAACGTCTCATGAATAAGTCAAGCGAGTCATTAAAAAGAAGATGAATTGAAAATATAGCACGGAGTGGAGTTACAGCTGTTAACGTGTCGCAGATTCTGAATCTCAAGTGGATTTCATCATTGATTGCAAAACCAGACGCCAATGATTATCACTTTGCTGCAACTTTGCACATGCATGCGTCGCTCGCGCGCGCACACACAATTAGACATGTGGATGTGTGCGCACACACGGCGCACATGCACACATTGATACACAATCACAGTTAGCTGTTGTCTGAGGAAATGAGGAGCTGTCTGGTGCCATAGCAACCAATGCGGATATCCCACCCTTCCAGAGCAAGAGAGTGAGAAAAAAAACAAAACAAAAGTGGCAATGACAGATTGACAAGACCCTAATGAGATCCCCGCCACAGAATCTATCTATCTATCTATCTATCTATCTATCTATCTATCTATCAACCAGTCATCCTGGGGGTCTCTTAGTTGTTCTCAAAGACACAAAATGGGAAAGATGAGGTAGTAAAGAGTCACTCCAGCGACATCAGGGAATTTGCAAAAGAACAAAAAAAAAAAAAAAAAAAAACAAACAAAATGCAAGAAACAGAATGGTAGCACAGGGGTGAGACAAGGGGAGAGCATAAAGCGAAATGAAAAGAGGCAAGAAGAAAAAAGGCTCAGACGACTCTCTGGGGCATGTCTGTCTGTTGTGAGCATAGAGCCATTGCCTAAAAACACAGACGCTGCCGCAGTCTGCATCAGCCCGCTTTTCACCACCATGACTCCCGTTTGAACTGCAATCTCATATGTAATGCTATTATTCTGGCCCATATACCGGGTTACATAACACTCGCAGCCAAATCCTGACCTCATTTTGCAAAAGAGCCACTCTGGCACTGATCAGAATATTAGACTCCAGCCCTGATGTGCGTGTGAGAGCAGTTAAATACTCAGTACTTTGTCGCACTGTTGTCATCCACATTTAGACAGTTTAATAAGCTATTTATGATGTATTCATCGTTGTTCTTCTCCTCTATAGGTGGCTGTAGGACCTTCTGTGGTGCATGGAGAGCACCAGCCAGTTTTCTCTGGTAAGTTGAGTCCTTATTGAGTCTCACTTCCTGTGCTGACCTGCAGGTGGAAGTCACACCCATCGCTGTGTGCTTTTTTTTTTTTTTTTTTTTACAAGAGTGCAACAGGAACATCATCATCACTGTAAAAAAAAAAAAATCTTCACTCCCATTTCATGATCTGTTTGTCAAATTTGGTATAATGTCACCAGGCGAATGTTGATGATCACCTCAGGGCTACACAGTGTGAGTGAGAGTGAGGTTCTTGTTTTGTCTGCGTGAGGATGATGCTATTTGTGTCTGTCATGTATGCTAAAACGCTCCATGAAGTGAATCACGGCAATGACATGTCCTAAATCTGCTATTCTTTTTTCTGCCGTCATGTCATTGCGATGTCTGAGTTTGATGCCAGCCGGTCTTGCTAATACTTTTCAGCTTTGATGTGAGCTGAGAGCTCGTCTGTGAGTCTGTGCAGACAGGGTGGCTTGAATGAGACTTGGGAGAGGCCATGACTTTGACTTATCTGTAATTCTCTACCCTTGTGTGACCTACTTTCACCACACTGATGTTACTTCTGGGATAGATTTACGTTTTGAATTTGACTTCACCGCTGCCTCAATAAACCAGACACAGGTGCTCAAACACTCCCCTGCATCCCTCCATCCTCCATTAGAGTGGATGTAAGTCAAGAGGAGTGACGAGCACTTGCCCCCATGTTGGGTGCGCTGTTACCTGGTGTGGCCCAGAGCGTGCCTTTTCTCCTCCTCCTCCTCCTCCTCCTCCTCCTCCTCCTCGGGAGTGCAGCCCCACCTGATGCTCCCACCACTTTGCCAACTCATTTTTGCGTTGGCCTCCGGAGCTGGGCGGTTGGCGGAGGTAGAGCAAGGCTGGAGCAGCAACCAATAAAACTCCTAATCCACACAGGACTGAAGGGACTTGACACATGATTCCAACCAATCACAGAACACTGCAGCAAAGAAAGAAGCATTAGTAAAAGAAGAGTAAATGCAATTCGGAGGAGGGGGGTTGAACTTTGCAGCCTTTTTTCACAGTCACAACTTACACTACGATATAATGGGGAAACGCATGACTCGGAAACATTGAGGAGTGCACATAATTCTCAATCAATCCATATGATTATTCATTTTTCACACTATACTTTTAATTAAATGATGAAAAATGCTCATTATTAATCATTTCACTCGAAACTACACCCCAGAAGGATCCCAATCAGCTGCATCTCACCAACCACCCCCTGGTTGCTCTTGACAACATTGGCTAATGCCATGGTTGTTCCTGATACCTCCAAGTGATATATTGTTCTCCGCTGAGCGAAGACCAAAGAAGACAAATGAGAGAGTGGATGTTTGGTCCCTGCTTGAATAACAGTCATTGAAACCCTCATTCATTCACCTCTCCTCTGGGTTTCAGGCTGGATTGCCCCACAGCTCACCTTGATCTATAGCAGCATCATGTAATTATCTGCTGTCTTGAATGAAGGACAATCATTTATTCATACAAGGCCGGTGCAACAGTAATCAGTGCATTTTGTAAAACGCCATGCCGGCGAGTTTTCTCTGGGCACTGAAGCAGTGTAGATGTTTTCTGCGCTGGTACGGCGCGTTGAAAGAAAAAGAATAAACCCTCCTCAAATATGTGAAGCTTCTTGTTTCCTACTGCACTGAAAACTTAAGGAACGAGCCCAGGATGCAGCTTGTCAGCTTAGCGTTCGCCAACTCAGTTACAGCAGAAAAAAAGCTTATTACCTCATCTGACACAGCGTGGCAGTACCGCCTTAACGGCAGCAGACACATGGCAGATATCACAGGCCAGCCGACAGAGGAGCTCTCCATTAATGAGCTCTCTGCTCTACATGTCATGACTCTTCTGGTGCCAGCCAAGGTACCTGCAACGAGACAACAAGAGACGATTACTCCCAACGAGTCCAGATCACAGGCTCACGTTTTTCCATTCAGTGTCTTTGAGACGGCATCAATCTGAATGAAAAACTTTGTCCGTATACAAATATATATATTTCTAGATTTCAAAATGTGACATTTTGAGGCTATTATCATACACGAGAATGTTCAGTTGTCAATTTTATTATAGTTTTGAAAGCTCTTCAAATAATTTTGATTGTGATTTTTCTCAAAAATTTAAAGTGGATAAAATAGACATTGATGTTCTCTTGGGGAGTCCCGGCCTTAAGTCTGAGAACCATTTAACTAGTGGATTTAGTCTGTTAATCAGATGGATACAAATGTGTTTTTCTGTGTAATCCATGGTGCAGCAGTGGTATTTTTCAGAATAATGTAAGAATTTATAACCAGAACAATACAAAATATTTATAAATTCCCAGTCTGTAAAGAGTCACTCACTCCGGTACATTCTTCACTTTTGGAGGCCACCAGTAAAAAATGAGCAGAGGAGAAAAATACTGTTTTCTCACAGCTTCTTGATTGTGTAAAAAGATTTCAACATTTGATTTCTTAACACACTTATCACGGTGAGCAACCTCACGTCTGTGAGTGTTACGATTTCAGTCCGATTAGCTTTTGTGGAAAGTTCAGGTGACGGTTAAAAAGCAAATTAGCAGTTAGTTCTGTGATGTGGGGTCAGGATGACGGTGACATGGGTCAAGGGGATTTTCATTGAATCAATTCACCGTGAAATGAAAAATTCTTTAAAATTTTAATGTTTCCATTGAAATTCCCCGCTTGATTAAAATGTCAGGTCCATGTATGATCGTCCCTCAGAGCCTTAATGCTTCTAAACTATTTGTTCCATTCTCCTGACTTGGCAGTGACATGTTTGTTCAAAAAGCTTTAACTATGAAATGATAAATATGTTGAGTTCCTTTCACTCAAATAAAACCACATTCAAGCCACGTGTTCCCCCGGCTGCTGTTGTCCCAACAGTAACCGCAAAGAGCTTCTTCCCAGGCGGTCATGAAAACAATAAAAACATATTAAAAGGAGAATCTTTCCAATTTAGTCCTGGGTAATGGTTAAAACTCTTAATTCCAATACTTGCATGGATTTTTGAAATTGATGATTGGTAGATGCAAAATTCAGTAACGAAGTCAAAAGTAGTATTTTGTGCAATTGTTTATAAAAAGTATTGCTTTGTATACAGAAGTACAATACTTTTTGGTTTACCAACAACAGTCATATCAAACAAGGTACAGCGCTGATCCTTTCACAGTTGAAACACCGAAAGAGACTGTTTTGGTACCAAGTGTTAAAAGTGTCTGCAATGTCAATCAGCCTGTTTGTAGGTATAAACATTTTTTTTTAGATATTTTTATTTTTACATAATTTTCACTTGTGTTTCATTATTTCAATGGGTGGTTTTCGTTTGCATTAACCTGGGCACATCGCCAAAACAAAATTAAGAGCCCCAACAACATTCCTACTATTGGGCATGAAAACAAAATACATAGTGATTTGGTGAGTTAAGTGTGTGTTTCTTTATTGTGGGGTTACAACAACAGCAACATCAACAACAACAATAAACAATTAATGTGCAAAGACTTAAAAAGGTTGGCATTCATGAATTGCTGTGCTGCCCACCACTAATCCTACTACAAAGACAGTTATCTTGTCTCTTTGTGAAATTCAACATTTATGAATTATTTTAAACAGATTTGATCTTATTAACTTAAAATACAACCTCCAGAAGTTTCCATTGACATCTTCAAATAAATAATCTTTGAATTTTCCTTGTAATAACACATGTATGCATTGTTGGTAATGCCATTGAAAACTTTCCATCTGAAAATCGTCCCGTTACTTTTAGTGATGCACATCGTACTCATGTAACACCCGTAATAGTTGAAATTTCTGGTTTTTTCAGTCAAGTGATGTCCCAAGCTGTTTGCCGTGCATTAGTTTGCGAAGTCGTAATAACTCTGAGCTTTTAAATTATGCATCATGACGCTTTATTGAACATGTGGACTCAGTGTGTTCACTTCTTCTGACATCCGATCCAATCAGATTGTTTTTTTTTTTGCCAGAGTTTTTGTGTCACCTCCAGAATTCACCTGGAAAAGACCCTCTTTAAAAACTGAAACTCGAGAAAAGCAGGCGTCGATGTTTCTCTTCACAGTTTGAGCCACTAAAAGATGAGTCGTATTAATCTGAGCCTTAATATTGCCAAAATGTTGTAATTTTCAGACAAGCCTCATTAGCTTACAAAAAAAAGCATCTCCTAAAAAGAATGAGGCGTCAGTCTTGTCTGTCACACAACGTCAATGCCGATTTTTAAGTCCTGTCGAATATTTAGTGTTCTCCGGCTGCATCGATCGCCACGCTGGTTGGTGCTGGTTGTGCTTTTCTGTTGAAGCTGCAGAGACGAGAGATTGCCAACCGCTGTAGCACCACTGTCTGCATCTCGCCCTCCTCCATCCCCCCCCTCACTGCTCTGGGTGGTGAATGACCGTGTGGAGTGTGTATTCTCTGTTCATATATTTCTGGTTTTTTCTTGCGTGTTGGAAAAGCTGAGGACTCTGAGAGCAGCATTAACTCGGTTGGACCTCTCCCTCACACCCTGATCGCTACACAGTGGACCCATTTGCGACTGTTTCGGGTTGACAACGGCACGTATGTGTGTGTGGCCGAGGATATGATTCAATTCCCAGTTATGTTGGCGCAAATGTGGTTGAATGACCAGCTTGTTTCATGTGCTCACCGCAAGTAAAAGTGCGACTGAGTCATCAGGCAAACACAGACACAATGGTGGAGGAAACCACAGTGTTGAATACACACCCTAGAACTGTAAGCACACACACACATACACACACGCGCGCGTGCGCGCGCGCACGCACAGGCGAGTCACTTGATTGGTGAAATCGAGACTGTTGTGAATCACGTCTCAAATGGTGTTGTGAAGACACACCCAACCAAGTTGCCTGATTTATCGCTTTGGAGCAGAAAGCTGCTGTTCTGCGGAGACAGCGTTGAATCATTCATCTGAACTGCTGACCTGCAGTTGGGGAAGAGTGACACTAATTGTGCTGCTTCGGTAGCATTAGCTGTGACTAGAAAGACATGTGCAGTGAAATTATTCTTTGAGGATTGGGTGCTTTTTTTTTTTATTGCCACACATGAAAGATTTTTCTTTTTACTGGACCTTAGGTTTGAATCGCAGCGTCGTTTAGTATTTTTGGAGCAGACAGTCATTTGCCTATGCTATGAATTTAGTGGCTTTAATGTGGCTGGGCCACCGAGCGTCAGAGTCTTTCTGAGTCACTAAGCAGAGCTTGACCTGTAGGAGTTTTTTTGAAGACTTGTGTAATATGTTTTGCTGCCACAGAGGAAATAAATACATGATGAGTGAAAATGACTTCCTAGCTTCTCCTGATGTCTGTGCTGAAGACGAGAAACAGGGAGGAAATTCTGTCAGACAGCCCAGAATTAAGACTGTCATGGATGAAGCTCTCAGAAAATACTAGCTGTCAGAGGAAATGATTTGACCACTTCCAAAAGCCTGATGGGAGGGAGTGTGAGTGTGTGACTGATATGCAAACTGCACAGATGTAGGTTCATGTAGTTATGATAGATGTAAGTTATGTTTAGCTTATGTGAGTGCAGCGGTTTTCCTGTTTTGGTTATTGTTTTTGCTGGTTTATCATCTTTCATGTTGGATGAAGCATTTTTGACCTCGGTTTCTGTGCCTAGATGTATGATATATTAGCTATGTGGCTTTAATAACATGGCGGTTTGGTGAATTAGACTGTTGATGATGATCCAGTGGGATTCAAGCCTCAACCATCCAGGTTCAGCGCCACTGCTCGGACCTCTTGACCCAAAACTGCTCATAACACACTCAGACTTGGTGGATCGAGGATCGCTCGTGAAAACTATTAACATTTATTTTTATCCGAAAAAGGTGATACACATACAAACAGTAATGAACTGAAAGTCATCGATACTGACAGACATCGCAGATCTCGTCCAGTGAATTCCACAGTAGAAATCGTAGAAATAGTAGAAATCCATAGTATTCTATCCATAGTAGAAATAGTAGAAATCCGTCGGGATTCATTAAAGGGGTAGGACAATTCTCACTGAGCCAATGTGTAGTCAACATGTATATCATTAAACCTGGCAGAATGTGATTGAGATTTCATTGATGAATTCAGCCCTATCTTCACTGTCTGAATAAATATTGTAGATTTTCTTTAGACATTCTTTATCTGAGAGGAACTTGCCAATAATGTGATAGAACTGGTGAAGGATGGATTTCTGCTGCGGCTCCAGGTACACTGCCTGAGACACCCGTTTAGGTCCGCTGACAGTCGGCGTGCTGTTGTTGTGTGGTAAAGGGTTTAGGAGTTAATTGCTACTTGTCTGAGGTCTTACTCTGACTCTCCTTCTTTCTGACCAATTACTGCCGTCTCATAGGTCGAGATGATTGACTGCCCCGTTCCTCCTCCGCAGCAGACATGTGTAACAGTCTGGTAATGTCTCTGTAATATTTGGCATTTCCCAAAGTAGAGCACTCCGCTTGTTGTTTGGTAAAATGACTCAGAGGTGCAGCCTCCAGAAAATGAATGAAAAAGCGTAACTTTGAAAGGCGTGACCGCAGACTATACACACTTTGAGGATGCAGCGTCTGCGACGTCACCGGCAGGTTTCCGAGGGGTGGTTTTCCAACCCGGGCAGATCCTGGTTTGGTTAGCAACCCAAATTTGGGCAAATGGGAGGAGGCTTCTGTAAACTGTCACGGCTATTTGTGAGAGGCTGTCGACAAGGAAACTAAAAGTAGACATTCCTCAGTCAATATTTGTTCCATGATTATGCGCTGACTATTATTATTACTATGATTATCTGATGACCCCAGTTAAGTTTAATCAGAGTCGTCATTTGATGGTTTGATTTGACTTTGTGTAACATTTTGGATTTTGCCTTATCATGCCACTGACTGTATTGTAATGTTGAATAAACTGTCATCAGGATCAGAAACAGATCAAGCTTTAATCAGCGGATTGCCGTTCATGAAAACAAATTCCTGAGTCTGATCCAGGTCTGGGTGCAGCCCTGCAAACACACTCCAGCCAGTATGGATAAATTCAGCACACTGTCGTAGTTAGATATGAAATGGCTCCAGCGTTTCAGGCATGATCCTTATTTTGTTTTTCATCTGATTATTTTTTTTTTACAGTCTAACAGTACAATATGATGCAATCGCATAAAACTAAAAGCAACAATTTAATAGATATTCGGAGGACAATTATTCCTTTGCATGTAGTTATTCTGTTAACTAAGAGATGCTTCATTATGTTATTATTATTTTTAGTGCGCGCTCAAATTCTTCCCCTTAATTGTTTGCCGCTCACAAGCTTCCTTGGTGATTTGCTGAGATTTTCAATGCGGCACAAATGTGCTCGGTAAAAATAAGGCTCTACAGACCAGTGCAGATTCAATCATAGCGTATTTGCACACAAATGAGGTGGTTTCCATCTCATGGGCCTGCGTGTGTACTGACAAAAGTGATCCCTCATGAGGGCGAAAGCACAGTCACTATTCGCTTTTAATATTTATCCGGATTTATGTTTACTTCAAATAGATTCTGTTTGCTTGAAGCACGGATGTTGCAGGTTTCAAATCAAACACAGGAAGGCACAGAGTGATGTGCTTCGAAAACGCAGACGGCCTCTCGTCAGCGGAAGTCTCTCTCTTTTGGCAGCTCCTCCCCGACGCTGACATGAATCTTGCAACAGGCATACCATTAAGTGGGAGAATTAGAAATCCTTGGAAGTTGTTAATCACCGCCGTCATTCACATTCCACATAGACTCCGCTCTGCTCAGGACCTCTGTGAGCCGGGGAAGGGGGCATGGTCTGGAGGGAAGCTAGGCCAATGCTATTGGACCCAGTGGTCTTTAATTAGAGAGAGAGCTTGGCAGGGACTGATGGAGGAGAAAGGCTCTCAGGATGTTAGTCCAGGGTGAGAGGGTTCACACACAAAACACTGGCTTTTCATCACTGCATGACTCACTCAGTTTGTGTGTAAAGTATGGTGTATGTGTGAACGCGCGTGCACGTATGTAAGGCAGAGAAAGAGAGAAAATGTGTGTGTGCGTGCGCACTTGTACTGTTTGCACACACGTGTGTGTGTGTGTGTGTGTGCGTGCGTGCGTGCGTGCACACGCACGGCGGCGCGCGCACGTGTTTCTTACCTCACTGCTCAGGCATTCCAGTAGAGAAAGTGGTGTGAAGTGAAAGAGCGGCTCTCACAGTGTGGGTATTCATGGATCGGGCCCCCGTGGGCCAGCCCGGGCTCCAGTGTTCACAGACAAAGCCTCTCCAGCAGGACCCAGACACACTCACACACAGAAAGGGGAGCAACAGAAGGAGAGGAACGCAGGAGAGGGGGGGGGGGGGGGGGGGGGGGGGGGGGCAAGGTAACAAGGGGAGCGAAAATGGAGAAGGGGCAGAAGGGGGCAGCAGGAGAATGCCTGTGTGGCAGCTCCCATTCTCCCAAGAATGCAGGTGTGATGGGTTGTCATCTGTAAGGGGACCAAATCAAATCTGCTCTGAGGTGCAGCGTGCGGATTTGTTTGGGGAAAGATCTGCGGGGACATTCATCTCTAGGAGTATGTCACAAATTCCAGACTCGGGGCTATAATGGAGATGTTTTACAATCCGTCTCTCGACTGTACTGTGACTTTGCTTTAAGAAACTGTCACATTGGGAGACACTCGCACACTCGCATTGTTCTCTTTCTACTTTTTCCCCCCCGACTGCAGGCGAAGTCCATAAATCTATCCTCCTTTCCTCCCGGTGATCGGACTCCTCCCTCTCTTCTGCCGTCAGCCAATCCCCGGCCTCCGCCGTCTCTCTCTACTCCCTCTCGCTTTAAGCCAGCAGCTCCGGCTCTTAGGATTCCATGAGAGTTTATTCCACTTGGCCGTCCCGTCACTGTTCCCCCTGCCTGGCCCCTTCTTCGCTAGATCGGGTAGCCTGGTTCACTGTGTCCTTAAACAACCCGTGTGCATGTACAGGAAAGGGGCCCCAAAGTAGGGAGGCCCATCTTTAATCCTTCGTTTTCGAAGAGACAGACTCACTTTGAGAAGTCTCGATACTGATTCTTCTTATTTGATAACCGACGTATTAATTAACACAGTCAACAGTAACAACTGTTGATCCCATCTAATGAGTGTGGATGCACATAGGAGGAATGGTCTCCACTGAGCCTGTTGTGTGTTTCAGTGGATTGAAAAGCATTTTTAAAAAATTCAGAATCAGCATCTTCATCATCTTTTTCCTTTTGCTTCTTTTGTTGCTGTGTTCTTCCTTGCAACATTTTGTGAGGATATGATGATAACAATGAGTAATATAGATAAAAATTTAAATATTTATGCAATGTCAACAGTTTGGAACTATAAAGTAGGTTTATCGTCTTAACGCAAAGCAGACTATTTAAAAACGATATGTTATCGTACACGGTCATGAGTGTGTGCTCGTCAGTTGCATGGAATTTCTACAGAGACTCGCCATAGATTCTACTTCATTCTTTTATCATCTAGAGATGGGGAAAACAGGAAGGCTGCAAATTTTTCTTACTGGTCGTGAGGTGAACCATATGCAGCTGATGAGCATTTGATGTGCGGACGTTGGCAGAGTTTACTTTGGGTGCTGAAAGACTTGAAGTCAAACTAATAAATCAAACTGAAGCCATCTTTGATTTTATGGTGAAGGAAATGATTCATACAGTAACTGCAGATACAGGTGACTACAAATTAGACGTGTATATAGTTTTTGCTTTCCTCTTGTTTGCTTCAGACATGAACATGAATCGTGCTTGCATCTGTCTGGATGTGAGTTTAGGTGTAAAATTCTGAGTAAACCACAATAGATTGTACAAAGTCGAATGTGACTTCAGAAAGGTCTGTGTTCGCCAACCGAAGCTGTGAAAGTCGAAGTGGAGAAGTGGATACTTGCAATAAATAAATAAGTAAGTTGAGGCACCAGCTTCATCTTTTCTGCCGAAATGCACAGTGCACCTGCTTTGTGAAATTTCTTTCCAGTGGTGCTCCTCCATCCATTTCCACACAAGTGATGTCTCTTTGGGCCATGAAATTACCAAACTGTTGGAGGCTGGAATAAGGAAAAAAAAAAATCCCCAAGGTCACTGCACAAGCAAAGAATTAAGACTTACAATCTCATGTTAACCGCTGCAGCTGCTCCTTCTATACTCGCTGACTGCACCAACACAACTGTACGTTCACACCGTAAAAGTCAGAATTAAGTGGCCGAGGCTGCCACAATGGATGTTTTTGGGAAAGGGAATAAAACTGTCTTATTGACTGATTTGGATGATTTTGTGAGCTCTGTACCATGGGGTCAGCGCTTAGGTTGCTTGTAAAAACAAATCCAGGCACCTTCAGCACGCATGAAAGGAAAAACAAGGTTGGCCGTACAGTGCAGCAGATGAATGTTATAGCTTGCATCTGTTGGCTTTGTGCAGTCGAATCTCAAAGAGGAAGGTACTGATGTATTTCGCGGCTTCTCTGTTTTGCTGCCGGAGACAAACGGTTAAATCACTTCTCAAGATTGAGTTGCAAATGAAGTGTGCAAACCTCCCAAAATGAAGAAAAGAGCACCTTTTGATTGGGTTTGATTCACAGACGTTTTGGGGGTGCACTTGCACTGATTTGATTTAGCCTACTTTTTAGTGAATGAAACACGCTTAAATTAGCGGGATATGACAGCGGGTATAAAAGTGAATAATAATTAGCAATATGTTTATTCTTTTTTTGCACTTGCTGTTGAATTGCATTCGCATAGGATATTTTCCTGCTTTTGTTATATAATAATAATAATCTGGTTTTTCAGTTTACAAAATCTATACATTGTAGATTTCCAAATCATGTTTTGTGGATTTTAATGTAAAGAAAATTCAGGCGATAGCTGATGGCAAAAGAGGACAGGGCAGAGCACCTACAGGTGGGTGCTGGTGTGGAGGTGCGTCTTGGAAATCCGAGTCTGAGTAGCTACATCTGTAATGGCTGTGGTGTCCATGAGCACAGACTGCGCTGGATATGTGTTCCAGTAAACAGTCCAGGAAACCACTACGCCCCGTATTCAGATAAATCACTAAATATGGGCCGTAGCTACGTATTCAGTGGAGCCAACAAACACAGTTCCAACTCATTCGCCCATGATCCAACCCCGTCCGCCGCACATAAACCACAGTTAACTTAAAAACAGCAGTGTACATTCTTAACTGGAACATGAATGAACGGGGACATTGAAGGCACAGTAGACATGCTGTCATATGGCTTTATGATCCCTTTGACTCCTGATCCCCTCAAATCCCCCGGGAGCTGGAGGTCGTGACCCTGGCATCTGCCACCAGTGGCAGAAGGAGTGGCAGGCAAAGTCTGAGTCACACCTAGACAGATGCTGTGTAGGATGAAGTCTCACCAGCGAGAGCGCCCCGACGCTCGCTGCCGCCGGGACTCTCACAGGGCGAGATGAGTCACTGAACATCCATCCGGAAATCTGCACTGAATTATCTCAATATCTGCATCACCTTGTAAAGAACATGTTGGTTTGAAACTGCACTAAATGTGCGTCATTGCATGAAATGGGGAAAGTTTTGAGTGTACAGCTAAACTCCTCAGACTCAGGCAAGCGTCGCCTATTATCGGACGCCCTTTAAAAGTCAGCGCCAGCAATATCTGACAGTGTTTAGTGAGAAGTTACAGCGGCGTCAAAATTCTGCCAACGTGACTTTGTGAGTTTTCAGCGATCCGACAGAGGGGACGTATCGTGGTCACCCGCTCCGCTCTCTTCCTCCCTTCAGCCTGTCAACGGCGTATCGGGTTTGTGCTTTTGGGACATTGTGAGAGTACAGATGTGAGTTTTTTTTCTTCCTCAGTGCCACCGATCCATTCGAGATGGTTTATAATTATAACTAATAAACAACTAAAGTAGCTCATACAGGGTTTGTGTCGAGACTGAATTGACCAGAGTTTAATAAAGAAACTTGACAGATTTAAAAACTCTTCATAGGATGCAGGGCCGCCTGCAAAGCGCTGAAGTATGCAGAAAAAAACCCAAAAATTAATAAATAACTAAATAAACTGTTCAGTATATGCAGAATTTGTTAGTGCTCCAGGTCGAATCTTGATCTGACATTATTATGTTGGATTATTCTGGTTTGAATTGACTGAAAAGCATGAAGGAGAAATGCTTTTGGGTCTTCAGTCTTTGGAAATGTGAGAAATACCAACAAACTGTAAATCAAACATTTGATTTGATTTTTTAAAAGACAAAATCGGACCACTTGTTTGTACCAAGACTGCCGTCACATCTATAGTCCATATTTATTCTTATAGAATGAATAGAAACATATATAATATCGACCCTTCCATTGATCCTTTCATTTCTTCTGGAATAACTTTTTTTTAGCACTTTTTTTTTTTTTGCTGATTGGCAAACCTCCAAAAACCAAAATATAATTTTTATGCCCATTCAAGTGACTGACATGGTGCAGATGAATCTATTTGGATTTTTTGAAAATGTCATGTTGTTTTGGGTGTTGTTTCCAAAATTCTGGAGATTTGCTGATATTGTAAAATGAATGAGGTTATAGTCATGAAACCAGTAAACACTGATATGCTTCTTCTAGAACAAATCCTACACTGATATAATATATCATATTTTCTAGGATTGCGAAATCAGTTTATCTAATTTATAACCGCTTACACTTATTCTCAAACTTTTTGGAATTTGAGTTGAAGAAAGGCCAATCGAATTGAAATTTGATTAGTTTGGTTCGGACTTAAAGACAGAATTTTAATATTCTCCAGTGTAAATTTATCAACACACTCTCACACACACATGCACAGTATCCTGCATGCATTTGTATTTGTTTCTCTTTAGCTTCTAACATTTTTTTCCAAGTCGTCCTAACGTACTGCTATTTTAATCTGAGGCGTCTGAAATCAGACTAAGATAGAAATTTGCAGTTGTATGAATCATTCACCTCGAAAAGATCCTCGTATTTAAGATTGAGTCTTCGGGCGCGTGATTTGTTCTGATTTTATTTGCTCCTTTTCTTGTTCATATTAACAGTTTCGCAGCTGCGGCTCTGTAGACTTGCAGCGAACTGTGGAGGGCTGCGGCTATAAATGTAGATTTAAATAGACACATTTCACTCGTGAACAAAGCTTTTCATGTCGCCTCTGTGCGGGTCGGTATCGGATTTATTTGTTTGTGGTCGGTCTTGTGTGCAGTGGTGCGTGTCTGCGAGCCAAGTTTGATGCACGTAAGTGAAGCTGTTTGCCTCTCTCCGCCCTGTGTGTTCTGAAATCTCCTTTGCTGCAGACAGTCTGGGGTGCAGAGACGGTGCGGGGTGTGGGGGATGTAGGCAGCGGACATGGCGGCAGGCCAGAATCAATTGGCAGTGTAATGAGATGGCCTGGTGCCAGGTAACCATGGAGCTACCCTCTTTGCCTGCCTACCAGTGCAGAGTTCAAAATTAAACTGAATGAATGAGAGAGGGAGGAGGGAGGGCAGAGGAGGGGAGGGAGGGCAGGGAAATAAGGGTCTGAAACGGCAGGAGTGGAGGGTGGGAGAAAGAAAGAAATGGCAAAAAGAGGAGGGTGGTTGATGAGGCACTGTGGACGGTTTCTAAGCTCCGCTGTAAAATCTAACTTGAGACCTTATTTGAGGAAAAGGAAGATGGAGGGGCGAAACTCAAGACCCAGCCGGGGTTTTCATAACTGGAAATACCACATCTGTCCATCTGCATCTCGGTTCTGTGCACTCCCCAGATAAAAGTAGGCATTTAAATAAAGAACAAGTGCTCTTCAAAAAGAAAGGGAAAAATTGGACTCCTTGAGTTTTCTTCCTTGATGTCCACATCGAGCTGCTTCCTTTTGCGAGCCCGATGGCACCGGTTGCTTTCATTTCCCCATAAATCTCAGCATTTCTTTATCCCCCTCCTAGACCCCGCACTCTTCCCCCTGTCATGGAAGATGTGTTAATATTGAGCATTTGGCTGCATTCTTAAAGTGATTAGTACAAGCCAATGGTTCCTGCCGATGAATAGAAATTAAGTAATTAATACAGTAATTAGATCTTTTTTCTCCCTTTTACAGCCTTACCCCCGCTATGTCATTGTACTTGCTCCCGATTTTAACTCGCTCTCAGAAGCGGGGTGCCATAATGGATTGTATTTGTACATTATCTGATGAATACAGTTTACTGCCAGTATGTTGTCAAACACTGCAGTGCAGTCCAGCCACGACTGCTAAACCTCAGGAAAGAAAGTTCACACTGAAAGAAAAAAAAAAAAAATCAGCAACTTTATTTATTTATTTGTTTTTATTTAAGTGTGTCTACAAAGTAAGTTCGGGCGAAAGTGACAGCAGGAGATGTTGCGAATGGTTTCTGCTGAACCGTGTTTTTCTGAGTAAATCTGCAGTCGGTTAAAACAAAATCGGATCGCGGAACTCGTAGAAGCAGGTTAATCAGATCAATCCCAGATTCATCAAGCGAGCCCAATTCGCTGAACGTAATGTCTCCACTTGTGAAGACGGCGTAGTTTCCTGACTCATCTCTCGCGTCTTCAGTCTGATCGGAGCCGGCTGCAGCACCAGTTTGTTTTGTGTTGATATTTTTGTGCAAGTAAAAGTAAATGCTGAGCACAGATGGATGAACGTATTGGTCAGATACTCTGTGTGTGTGTGTGTGTGTGTGCGTGTGTGTTAGATTTGGAGCACAGCTTATCCTGATGTGACCTTTGCTTTCATTAGGATGCCGTCTTATGTTTTCTAATGAGTGGTGTTCGGAGGGAGGGGGTGTGTGATGTACTGCTGTCTGGACGCTGCAGACTGTCTGTACAGTAAAGAGCGCGTTCAGGAGGCCTCGTGGCCTGTGAAAAACGGCTCGGGCGCTCCTCTCGGCTGAAACGGCCCAGACTCCGAGACGTTGGGAGTGCACGTTGACAGAGAGAGGGAGAGAGAGAGAGACGAGACAGTGGGCCAAGATGTCTGTGGTGTGGATTAATGGGGAGGACTGGAGAAAGGGTGCCGCAGTTGTGCGTGAGCAGAATGTTTGATAGGGGAAAAGCGAGAGGAGGGAACAGTGAGGGACAAGCAACTGCAAGAGATGGGCGAGATGAAGGGGGGGGGGGGGGGGGGGGGGGGGATTGGTGGACGAGATAAAAATGGACTGAAACATCAAGAAGCAACGATGTACGAGGGTGAATGAAAACGTACAGTAATAAATACTACTGCCGTCTCCCGCTGCTGCTTCATCCCGCTCCCGTGTCTGATTGCGCCATGTGGCGCAGCTTTTACACATTTACTCAATTGCAGGGGGCCGAATATGGAAATGAAATGTACAATGAAGGCCTCCCTCACAGACAGCTGATTATTCCTGCGTTGGGTTCTGTAGGTGGCGACCGCCGGACGCTTTACTGAGGTTAAACACACGTGCAGAGCTTTTGGACGCACATCGTCAAACCGTCATTATATATACATGAGCAACTCAGACATTAGGAAGGCAGTCTGCACACCTGTAGTCAAGACGGTTTTTTCTTTTTTTTTTTATCATTATGCCAAGCTGTGAATTACTTTGTTTTTTTGTGTAAAAGTCTCAGACAGGGCAGATGGGTTTGTCTGATGTCCTTATGTCTGTTTTGTTGTGGGTGGGCTTAAAGAGAGCAGCAACATTTTTCTGCACAAAAGCACATTTGAGTAGACAAACTGTTCCAAGTGACTATAAACAGAAATATTTTCATATTCAATGTGTGTGTGTGTGTGTGTGTGTGTGTGTGTGTGTGTGTGTGTTTGTCTACATCTAAATAAATATATAAATAGATGTAGCGTTATTGTGCATTTTGAACAGACTTCATGGAAGCGCTGAGCAGATTTTTATCTCTCCTCCTAAATCTTTTCACTCGCATTTTTAGCGCGGAGTTCACGCTACAGTGAAGAAACGGGCTCATTGTTTGTGTTGCACTATGTCCCCGCAACAAACTTTCGGTGTCCCTGAAATCTCAGCACCGGTGTATTGACAGGTGCTACTGTTGGTTTCTGCTGTTTGCACGAGTCCCTCAGACGGTGCAGCGGACAGACTGGACTGCAGGCGGTTGATTCATGTTTTGACTGCTGTGGCCAAACAATTAAAATCAGGCACTGGCAGGACCCGTCCCCTTGGGAAGCCAGATATTGCATGAAGGTACTCAGAAACTGATTGTCATTTCCCTGAAAATGTCAATACGGGAAAAATCATGTCTGGCATCGGCGGATCGGGCTGCAAAGCCACTTGATGCCGGTGACTAGACGGATGTCTGCTTGCTTTGGAGAAACTTCCTGCAACTCACCGACAAAGTTATGAAGCGTCCGATTTAGCAGAAAAAAAAGTATATTTTTGATGTGATTGTTCATAACATTATGACATTGTTATATAGTGATTTTTTTTACTAATCATTACCAATAGAAGT
Organism: Salarias fasciatus; assembly: GCF_902148845.1. Taxonomy (NCBI): domain Eukaryota; kingdom Metazoa; phylum Chordata; class Actinopteri; order Blenniiformes; family Blenniidae; genus Salarias; species Salarias fasciatus. The sequence continues at coordinate 10,592,127 of NC_043754.1, forward strand.
TGATATCATTGCTGTTTCATTCCTCTGCTGCAATGAAGATTTAAAGTAGCTGCGGTAATTGTTCGGGTTCAAGTACTTGCCTTTCTAAATGTTAAAAAATTACAGCTGTAATTAAAATCAGTCTACTTCATGATGCGGACGTAAAAAAAGGGACAGAAAAGCATCTGATGTGTGCATCGGGCCCCTGAGTGCTACAAAACGTGAGGAATTAACACACCTTGTGATAGAAAAGTGTGAAGGCATTTTAAGTGTTCCTATCTGGTTTCAAACTGAAACTCTTGCGGTGTGTTTCGTCTCGGTCTCAGTGAAAGCTGGGAGCCTCCGTAAGGACAAAACCAGAAACGAGGAGTTCTTTGACAGAAAGCTCACCAAGGTGAGATTAGTATTAGTGAGTAGGCTGCAATGTGCTGTAGCGATGTCCTCTCATTAGCGGCATTTTAAGACGAGCAAAAAATTTTCTACGTTGTGTGAGGACAGGAAAACAAGGAACATGACCATATTTAACAGTGGACAGGTGAATAACTGTCTTATATGACTACAGGTTATCGGTACCAACTGGACAAGGTTGAGGAAAATCAAACCATCACAGTCAAATACAATATTAATTTGTTTTTCAGGCTTGAGCCGTCGTTTTCTGACATAAAGCTGTTGCATGACAAACTGCAGTAATGATTTTTTTTTCTTTCTTTTTTTATCCCTTTGTTGGCAGCCCTCTTTCTCCTCCCCACTTTCCCAGGCTCCGAGAGTGGCTTTAAGGGGTTACCTTGTTAGAGGTTTGGGGTTATGCCCATGTCGGTCGCCCTGTTTTCTTCAACCTTCTGTTTTTTTGGAGAGGCCCTTCTCTGTGTCGGCACTGTGACAGGGTTCTTGGCAATATCCTGAAAGTCAAATTTGTTCATTTAGATTCAAGTGGTGACCATGGAGCAGACAGCAGCCCATTGGCATGCTGTGGCAAAACGAGTATGCAGGGTACTTCATATCCTGAACCAGCGCCTTCATGACACTAATAAGCTGAGATGCATGGGCGAATGTATGCTTTTTTTTTTTTTTTTTTCTTTTAAATGAAATGTCTGGCCATTTGTGCAGTTGCTTAAAATCTGTCTTGAGTTCTTGCTTTTGGTGGTGCAACGTCCTCCTGGGATTTTCAGGTCTTGCCTAAGAGAACTACAGTAGTCAAGTCTGGAAACTCCATGTCAATGTTGGGTGGGAACAATTAACCAACGATAATGACAGCAGTTTTTTAAGAGATAAACAAAATATATTGAGAGGCGATCATAATCTGACCCCAAAATACGATTTAAAAAAAAAAGTCTCCTTTTACTGAAAAAGAAATATAAAACAATAATTAGATTATTGGTGCATCTTTTGATAGAGAATAATAAAATGTCACTAAATAGAGAGTCAACAGAACAAGTAGAGGATTTTGTTTGTGTAACATGGCATTGTGTTTTTGTTCTTTGTTGTATCTGCATTATAAGTGAAGCACTGCTTGTTTTCCGTCACTCTGCAGTCTTTGTAACTTTTACCATTTTTAAAAGCTTTACATTTCTGATTCCATTTTTGACTTGACTCAGTAAGGCTTTATATGGTCTTTACAGCAGCAAAGACACAACAGACCGAATCGCCCCGTAGATGAAACCTTGAGATACCAGAAGTATGAGGATGTATGACAACTGAGTGCAGTAGTCAAGCTATCGAGTGACGTACTTGTGCTGTTGTGATGACAAGGGGGGATGTACAGAAAGGCAGACTCACAAGAGCACAAGAAACAAGCCTATTCATCAGAAATAATCCACTTGATAAACGCTTCATAGTTTGTCTAATTCCAGACTGTATGGCGATGTCCCAAAAAAATCTAAAAGAGGACATTATGTGCTAAAAAACATTAACACATTTATAAAAAAAAAAAAAAAGTAGGCTAAAAATTGAAGATGTGATTACATGCTGAATAAAGCCACTTTCACATAGAAGTGTAAAATTTTCAATACATCAGGTTTATTTTATACTTTCTTGTGCCGTGCTTTATGCAGAGACCGGGCATTAAAAGGAAAACATAAAGCACGTGGCGTCGGCGGGAATACACATTAGCGGTGAGCATCACGATGTGAGCATGTGGGAGCCGCACAATAAACCGTATGAGCCCGACTCGCTCACAGTGGCAGCCTTCCGCCCGCACGGCGGGCCAGGCAGAGTTTCCTATGGACTTGACAACACAGCTGTGCACGATCCGTCCAGCCGGAGAGACGGCTAACGGGACAAAGGGCACGGGCGAGGAGAGGGAGAGATGCTCGCCGAGTCTCGCAGCCCTCCCCTGAGCGGGACGGGGAGCACCTCTCCTCCTCTCTGCGCTTTCTCCCGGCCCTCAGCCATTTTGGAGAGAGGAGAAAGTGGCTGCTTTCTCTCTCCCTCTCTCACTACGTGGCATAGCTCTGGAAAGGCTTCGGCTGCTGTGTAGTAGCAGCAGAGGAGACACACTTTGCAGCTTGCTCTTGGGAGATAATATGTTTGCAGGGGGAAAAAAAAATTTCAGACGCGAAAAAAAAAAAAAACAATTCTTTCATCTTGACCTTTTTTTAAGATTTTTTTTTCGTCTCCCTTGCATTCAGCTGCTAAGCTTCTCGCCTCGTTGCCGAGCACTTTAACTCATGCTGTTTCCTTTTCTTGAATAACTTGCGCCGTAGTTCTGCTGGCCGGTCCTTTCCCGCTTGTCTTTTTTTTTTAAGTTATATCTTTTCTCATCTCTCAATTTGATTTTATGTAACAGAGTTAAAGACAAAGGGATATGTCCAAATTTTGGCAGCACTAAGAAGAGACAGAGCTGTAGCCAAGGATCCTGCTGAGATCCAAAAAAGCCAAGCAGAATGAAGCACCAAAAAAAAAAAAAAAAAAAGAAAAAGAAAACACCACCCTTTCCTTTGCTCTGTCACAAATTCCACTTTCTCTGTAGCCAGCCCTGCGCTGCGACTCCTCCTCATCCACATCTTACCGCATTCAACCTTTTGCCATTTCTCTCTTGCCGTACCTTTTTTTTTAAAGCCGACTTGAGGTTTTTGTACCCCGGAAAATGGGAACCGGACAGCGGGTTATGAGGGCGGAACAGGGAGAGAACGAGGGGATGTTACCTTCTTACTTTTGTTTGTTATTTAGCTGTTTTAGGAGGGGGGGGGGGAAAAAAGTCTCAATTGTTGTGGTGCTGCTTGTAGTTTTCAGCCGTTTTCACGTTTTCAGGTTGCGCCTACCTCCTCACCACGTGTTTGAGAGTGTGTGGTTTTTGGGGGATCTGTGTCTACGGGCTTCCTCCTCTGTGGATGCTGGGCTTGCTGTTGTGTTCTCAGTCACTTTGGGGTGACCTGTGTGTCTGTATTTACAGGGTTCTTGATTTACGCTGAAGCACCGGCCTACACTACTCCTTAAGCCTGACTCCATCTGATTCCAGAGGACGTCTGACCACCAGGTCCAGCCTGTGCCCTGCTGGTATGTTAGCGATTTATAACACTTACACTTTTCTTTCTGTTTGTGTGATTCGGCGTCATTTCTTTTCCGCTGGATATGATTCGGATTAAATTTCCTTTTTTGCGATGCATGTTGTTTTATTTATTTGCTTTTTGTTTTCTGACTGAATATTCACTTGAGTTCATGGAGGTCAAAAAACACATAATGGAAATGCAAATTTTGCACGCCATGGCAAGTATTTACAAAGTATTAGTCTTAGATGAAGGATTTAAGACCTGATATTTTATTTTGTGTCCTGCGTCGGTGCGATTTTTATAGTTTAAATTGATTTTAGTTACAATATGCGGTTTCTCAGTTTTTTGACTGAAGAAGCTTGTTGTGGGGTAAAATTGGCTTTTGCATGTTTGTCTGGAACTGATACTTGTGTTTGGGCTTTTTTGCTGAGAATACAAAGGTCTTGTGATTGTCTTGAGACACTGTGGTATTTCTTAAAAATTCCATGCAGCTTCAAATGTTATTATGTACAATATAAATAGATATTTTTTGCTTTTAAATCAGTCATTAGTAATGGCTATGGTGCATTTTTATGTGCAGATATAAAACATGCAGTACAGCATCCTGTCTTATATTTATGTTGTGATCTGAACATTGAGCATCACGTCTATTTCACAGTCATGTGCTTTGGCCTCTTCACTCACGACCATTGCTTGATTTAAAGGGTGGTCTATGCTGCATGCCTGAAAAGGGGCAAATATCTTAATAGCCACATTAAAAATTATCTAAATAAATATAAAGTCTGAAAATTACATGAGAGGACCCGTGTTTTACTTCTCTGTCGTTGTACTGTCACCAAACGCTTTAATTCTAAATGAATGTAAAGGCTGAAACAGACTGAACTCCTAAATCTCAGTGCTTGACAACATCACAGTGTTGCCCATTGTGGCGTGTTAGCTTCAACGGCCAATGAGAGGAGTGGTGTGCTGAATGAGTGGAGCTAAAAGGTTTCTGCCTGGACATTTTTTTTGTGTGTGTGTGTGTGTGTGTGTGTGTGTTTCTTATCAGCTCTTGAAGGGGCAAACGCTAGCTGCCACAAACCCGTAGATCCGAACTTGTGGTGACTGTCTGCACAAGCTCGTGTCTATAGGTATGTGTCATCCTGGCCAGTGCAGCACCTTCCCTGAAAAACGACAAGACCAGAGAAATTATTTCTAATTTATTTGGGTTTTTTTTTCGCCGGATCGCCATGAAGACTGGGACTGCTCCTTAATGTCTGCGTTCTGCATTTTACCCCATCTGACCTTGAAACCAGGGATACAGGATGTTGCCAGCCAAACTTTTCCTGTGTCTTTACGCAGTGACCCCACCCAGACTGGGTGGGCTGGGCTGGATGACGCTGTGACGCTGTAATATTACTGGCTGCTGTTCAAGGAATCACACTTCCTCATGGCATAACTGGATCTTACAAGATGTTTTGCGCTAAATTCAGTTAGTGTTCTTTAAAATCCACCAGAATCGTCACGCCGGTCTACATCCTGATATCATTTGGAATCACAACATGTGGAATATTTGTTTGTTTTTTTTTTCCGGTGGTTTCCTCTCCGTCGAAGCGGCCGTCCTGCAGTTGTCTTGTGTTTCGCAGGTTGAGGTAGTAGGTTGTATAGTTCAGAGTGACACCACAGGAGATAACTGTACAGCCTCCTAGCTTTCCCTGAGGACACACCTCACACACTGCCGGTCATTAGTAATGCACTGGTTCCTTAATACAGTTTCTTTCATTATTCTTCCTTCCGTTAAGGTTTTTAATTTTGTCGCGCACTGGAAGAAAGAAAACGCGTGTTGAACAAACATCATCATCTCCCATTTGATTTTTTTTTTTTTTTTTTTTTTTTTTTTAATTGCGAGAAGAAGATCAAATTATTGTGATAGCCATAAGTTCATTAGGGTGGGAGTTTGAGGAAAAAAGCCCCAACATGCTGCTCCAGTGAGGTTTGTGGGACACCCTGATGAAAGAGATGCCACTGAAGGGAAACACCATACAGCCGCAGGGGAAGAATACGGTCGTGGCAGCCAATTATGTACAAAGTTCAGTTTCACTTAACCAAAACGACATATTTCCTCTGCGCAGCAGTGTGGTAAAGATACACACTGCTGTGATCAAAACAGTCAGTAACTTTCACTGCTTCAAACCCCCTCAAAAAAACCCACAGAGCCCTGAATTCATCTGAGGTCCTGACAGCGTTGTAAAACACAACGATCTGTCGCTTCCTTTGGGGTGCGTTCAAATTAATTTAGTGCGCCGTGTTTCATGGGACTTTTTACTACTCCTCACTCATGTACAGTATTTCAGCTGCGTGTTTGTGATCTCTGCTGGTCATACATTTTTTTTTTTTTTAATTCATGCTCTGGTTAAATGGACAGTCAATTAAATCAGTGTTTAAAAAGTGCTGGTTCTCTTCTTTTTCTCAATTAGGTTGGATTATTTTTACGTGTTTTCTTTTCAGTAATATGGGTCACTATGAGCTATTTGTAGCAAACTATGTCAACATCATGTAGCGCAGTAGTGAAATTAATTATTCCCTGTATGTCTTTATTTTTATTGCCACATGAAAGTGTGCCTGCTGCATGGCTCTCCCTCAGAACAAAACCATTAAATAAAACAAGAGGCTGGATGCAGCCCTGTCAGGGAGCCATGGTATCCCAGTAGTGCGGCACGCTGCTGTGTGCAGATGTGCAGAGCCGGGAGTGTCATGGTGATGAAAGACTGTTTCCACTTAAACTCTTTGCTCTCCGTCCCAAGGCCACCGGGTTTGATAGAGGTGGAGTAAGAAGCTCTGTGGGCCAGAATGAAGAAGGGGCCCTTGGTACGGGGCAGCGCTTTTTGCGAGAGAAGGAGCGTTCAGTTACAGTAAATACGGCGTGAGGGTCTTTTTTTTTTTTCTTTCTTTTTTTTTTTTTTCCCCCTCCACTCTCACAATCACCCTGCTTTGTCTGTTTTTGCCTGAGTGAGAAGAGAATAGTTCAGTTTTTATTTTTCTATTTGCAGCCTATCTGAACGAGGTGTTTCGGGCATGAGGCAGTGTGTTACAGTATACAGCAGGAGGCACACAGGAGCTCTCCTCCCCAGTGACCCGCTAACACACACAGCCCACCCTCCTTGTGGAATAAAAGTGTAGATTTTTGTCTTCATTGAAAATTTCTATAAATAGTCCCGTTTAGTTGTGCCAATGTTAGCTCTGCTTGTGTGTGTGTGTGTGTGTGTGTTGAGGGGAAGTGGAAAAGAAAAAAAAGAAAGGCACTTTGAAAAATGGTTATCATGTAAAGCCACATTTCAATACACAGGATGTTTCACAGCATGTGATTTCTGTGACTCGGTTTCTTTGAAAAAAAACGATTTCATCCTGAAAGGATGAGTTAATAATGCTGATATTTAAAAAGGAAAAAAAAAAAAGGAAAGAAAGATTAGATCCAGAAGGGAGAATTCTCTGCTCTGTCTTGATTATTTTCTGACTGACCTTCTAAAACAAAGGCGAACGTCGTCTTACACGAATCCGTTCGGAGCAGCGGAGGGACAGACAGAGTGGGATAATGTGGGACCACACAGGCCATTTTCCTGCTGTCACCGATCTCAGCCTATTGTGTGTTGTTGAGAAACCTTGTTCCGGTAATTCCCTCTGTACTCCCCCCCCCCCCCCCCCCCCCCCCCCCCCCCCTCCACATTTGTCTCGCTTTCCTACTGTCTTGTCTCCCGTCTTTTTTCACAATCCTCTTCTGCCGCTTCGCAGTGACTAATACTGATAAAATATAAGACGAGCACACTGCCAAGCTTCCAGTTACATTTCCTTTACCGCTCTCTCTCCCCTGCTCCCTCCTTTTCTCTTGTTCCCACCCTCTCCCTGAAACACGCTGTAATACCCAGTCACTCTCACACACACAGAGGGCGAGAGACACAGGAACAGAATACTGGACTTGCTGACTGGAGGAGGATTTTTTTTTCTCTTTCTTTTTAAATGAAAAGGAGCTTTGACACAAACATTGTAAGACAAATATATGTTTTCCTTCCTACCGTTCTTTTCTCTGCTACTGTGTGTTCATGCTCTCTTTAGCACTTTCTCCCTTATTCTTTTACCTTTCCTTTTCCTCTCTCTCTCTCTCTCTCTCTCCTGCATATTGCAGGCCTTTAGAGTCTAAGTGATTTCAGCTGCGGGAGGAAATGAATAGAAGATATTTATTTCTCTTTCCCACTCTGTTTTCGCTGCTCTGTGTAGCAGGCGAGAGGCAGGCAGAGGCTCTACAGTTTGCCTGCCCTGGGGACTTGAGCCTGCAATATATGAAGCATGCAAGGCAGAGGAGGGAAAGAAAATACAGAGGCACAGACACAGGCGGAGAGGTGTGATGTAGTGAGACGAAAGCGCCGAGCACAAGTACAGAGAAAATGTGAGACAGATGGAGCCAGACAGAGACAGACAGACAGACAGAGAGAGAGAGAGAGAGAGAGAGAGAGAGAGAGAGAGAAAGAAAAAGATGGGTCGTAGTGTCACATGGAGAAAGAGGGGTGAGTAGCTGCAGGCTGAGGGGCGACAGCAACAGGCGTGACACATTTTTCCCTATTATTCACTGCCGTGGCTGTTTTGCCGTTCTCTGTCATTGCCGTTTTTAAACGTTTACCCATATCTTTTAATTTCAGATGATAAACGAGAGCCTTGTGTCGTCATGTGTGTAATACTGAGCGACAAGACTGGATGTGTGTTGCATGAATGTTTGTAATACCATGTATCGTAATTCTTCGTGGTCAAGGACTTGGGACTTTGTCAGTGGTGTGTTGCTTTTTTTCTTTCTTGTGTGTCTCCTGTGATCTGCTGCTGCTCTCGTGTACTAGTCAGCATGCGTGTGCGGTAGTGGTACAGGCCCATTGATCTGCTCTTTTTCCTCCTTGTGCATGCCATTTGTCTGCTGGACCTCACTGCAGTGCATCCCGTTTCAGCCCCTCTTTTGAAAAATATATTTCAAATTGGTTCCTGCCATTTATGTGGAGGCTACTTTTAACCACGTTTAACCATATTTTCTATATTTAGCTTTGTGTCAGTCATGCTCATCACTTTTCTATTTTAATCCTTCCCTACTAGTTTGCTCATTCACCTACTTTAACCCTTTAACCTGACACCTGCCCCTCTTTCATCCTTGCTTCTCTCCCTCTCTCTCCCTCTCTCTCTCTCTCTCTCTCTCTCTCTGGTTGCACATGGTACAGTCTTGCATGTCTGAGCAGCAGACGGCTAGACAGCAGCAATCTGCTAGAGCAGCCTCATGTGCTTGTCCGAATGATCCGTTCAACAAAGCCTGAGATAGCAGCACTAAAATATTCCTCTATTCTCTCCCTCTCTATCTCTCCCTCTCTCTCTCTCTCCGCAGCATTCTTTTATTCTCGCAGCTCTCTCTCCTTTCTTCTCGTCTGGCCCCATCCTCTTTTCCTCTTGCTAGGCTGACCGGCACAGACACACACACACACATACACACAGAGAGAGGACTGCGGCAGCCTCCGCCAACCTCGGTCAGCTGGGTGAGTTTTCGTCTTCCCTTCTCTCCCTTCTCGCATCTCATCTCGCCACTCCTTTCAGCCTCGCATTCGTCCTCCTCCTCCTCTCCGTGTCAGCGGCAGTCCGATTTTATTCAGTCCACCTGACGAATGAGCCTTCCCTCCACAAAAGTCAGAGCCGTGTGATTGGCAGGTGCGGTCTCGGAGGACTGACAGGCCCGGCGTGTCAGGAGAGCTCACTGGGGCAGAGGGAGGAAGCCGAAATGTGCCTTTTTCATTTTTGGGGACGGATTTTTACGAGCGTGACACCCTTGTAGTCCAGTTTTGCTCTCTGCTGCTGCCCTTGTTGTCTGACTGAGTACTGCCGCGTGTGCGTGCACGCCGCAGGATTTTCAGCGTTTGGCGTGGAAACTGAAAAGATGTTTGAGAATCGATTCTTGTTGCACGTCCGTCTGAGCCCGGCTGCGACAGGAGGGCCGAAATATGCCGAGGCAGAGGCAGAGGCATTCTTCTGAACGTCATGTGATAGAACAGTGCTGCCTGTCTGTACGTGCAGTGATAACCACAGGGCAGTGTGTGCAGCATGTGTGTCCCCACCAGCGGCAATGCTGTGGCCGGCTTTTGTATCGGAGACTTCACGTCTGACTTCATGCCTGTGATTTACGACGTGCACCAGCGTCTGACTCAGACCCCGGAACGGCACGCTCCTAATCGCCTCATGCTCCAGAAAAGATATTAATGGATGAGCTAAAGCTAATGTACAGTACGCCGGGTCCGAGCGCTTCACCGGGAGGATACAGCACAGCACAAAGCCAGGAAAAGAGGAAGCTGCCATTGTCTGCTCCAGTGTCAGCCATAGCGCCCGTGCAGCAGACGAGCGGCTGCGTGTTGCGTAGGAAAGGCCAGACATAAAGCTATCTGTACCTCTCTCATTCCCTGAGACCCTAACTTGTGACGTTTTGCTGTGATGTGCACGGGTTGGGTTCTTGGGAGCTGCGAGGGGCACTCACACATCTCTGTACCGTAAAACAGGCAGAACATGGCGGAGAGACACAAAGCGCAGCGGAGAAGGGACAGCGTTGGGTTTTTCGTAGCAAGACGCAGCGATAAAGAATGTTTATTTCATCTACGCCCAAAGCAAAAATAGCGTAGGGCCAAAATGGAGGAGCGCTGAGTTCCTTTCGGGATACGGAGGGGTTAAGACCCAGAGGCAGACACAGCGTGTGGGGCGATGGGTGGGGGAGAGATGAGTAGAGGAATGTGGGCATGAAGGACATGTGACTGAGATGTCCAGACGAGGTGGGGTGACATGGCGAAAGCCTGTCACATTTACAGTATCCCTGCGTTTTTGGGCAGGTTCAATGAATGAATGAGGAATTTGTGACTAAGGTTACACCCATGGTGACTAATGTTACACGTGTTAACACAGACAGAGGACCTCAGTCAGGCTGTAAAAGACCGCCGTGCTGCGTGTAGTTACAGAGACACGCTGACAGCAAAATGCATAAAGGCTGTAACAGATATATTGTACATCAGGCTCTAAAATACAAATCAGCCTTTTGAATAAGGTGATTATAATCTTTTATGACATTGCATTTCCCTTATGAATTTCCGTTCTTCTGTCCAGAGGCTCTTAATGCCTGATCTTGAGAGCAGCACAAAGTACTGGTGAGAGCGTGACACTGAAAGCTCAGTACACTTGTGTTTGACCTCATGAAAACTCTTCTCTCTCGTTTTATGCGCCACCATTTATACATACACTCACTCGTGTGTGCGTCTTGTTGTGGGTGAATAGAAGACGTTGAATAGGGAACGTTCATGTGTGGTTGAGGAGGAATTATATTCCGCCGGCACACGTGCGCAGCAGGGTGTCTCCCTTATAGACAATGCACGAAAACGATGTGGCAGCGAGCAGCAGCGTCGCATTTTAGAGCCGTTTTAACAGGTGTTAGTGCAGTCAGTAAGCGTATAGCCCTGGCTTTGATGCTGCTCTTTATGTGAGGCCACTCCAGGTCGTCAGCGGCTGAAGCATCACCGTCCAGGACTGTCCGCCTCGCCGTCCATCTCATGCGCTCTGTGATTGGTCGATCCTGTGATCACACTAACAGCTTCATTTCAAGCTCTCCCCTCCTTTCATCTACTCTTACAGTACATAACCCTTTACATGTCTCCTCCTCCTCCTTCTCTCAAGTTGCTTTCAGTCTTTCAGCAGGGATACTGTTTGATGCTTTGTCCCCATTCTTTCATTAGTTGTGTTGAGATGCGATTATGTGGCTGAATGACAGGTAGCTTTGAGCCCGAATTCTATTTTCAACTTTGATTTGAAGGCACTTTTAGTCGTATCAAACACAAACAGATGCCATTTCTGGTCCAAGTATCCTCAAGGAATTTGGAAGTTTGTTAGGCGTTTTTTTTTTTTACCATGCGGTCAAAGTCTCCTAATGAGCAGTGACTTCTACAAATCTGCAACTCATTGGCATTGTCACGCACTTCAAATCGTATCGAGAGTTTTTCCTCCACAGCCTGGTTTTAGTAGACTGTGTGAAGATGCATTTGACGAAAAGCATGCAGGCAGCGTATAACACAAGATAGATACATTTCTGTGAGAGCCAATGAGCTTGCGAGAAGGGAGCTTCAAACACGCCAACGACATCCGTACACAGGAGAATCTGGCTGCTGCTGTCTGAGATGTCTGGTCTGTGTTAACAACTCGAAGCTACTTGATCTTTCATCACCATTGTCACTAACATTTCACAGCTGCTGCCAGTATCACACGGAAAAAGTTGATATGTAAAGGTTTGATGTGCACGTCTGCTATTGTAACGCCACATTTAAATCGCTCTGATGTTTCTGTCAGGGAGAAAAGTATCCACTCCCAGCAGACGTGCGTCAAGTAAACACATGTCATCCCTCTCATCTCTGCAAAAATCACAATTTTGTTTTCCATGTTTTGATGGGAAAATGTGAGCGCCGTAACGTGACGTGGTGTCAGTGCAGTGGGTCTGCGGCAGTAGGTCACGGTGTCAACGTTGGCCTCGTTCAGCTCCGGCGCCGAGTGGAACCAGCACATCCAGGCAGCGAGAAGGAATCGCACCAAACCTTTGTAGAGCCTCAGGATTTGATTTGTGTTTGGTTTTGAAATGTCACCTCAGCTTAATACAGAAACGCAACAGCAGCGAGACAAAGGGAAGCAGCAGCCAGCGTCCACGTGTGTGCAGCTCCAGCACTCATGCCACACGCTCATCACTGCATGTGTGTACAGTATTGGAGTACACACGACACACTGTTAAGACCCCCCACCTGCAGCCTTGCCCCCAGGCTAGGTTCTTTCCTTCAACTTGGAGAATGGCAGACCATTGATACGACTATAGATCTTTCATTTTCTGCCAGTGTGAAAGGTTTTTTTTTTTCTTTCTCTGTATTACACTCCACAACATACTGTATGATATCTGCAGAGAAGGAGGTTTGATTGACATGCAGACATTAATATGACAGGCTTTTGGTTGACAATAGGCAAGCAGATGTTCAGCTTCTTTATTTAGGGATTAATTCAATGTAAAAAAAAAAAAATCATAATTCCTATTATTTGATGGTATTATATTCAGATTAACTAGACTCATCGCTAAATAGTGCGCTGAGCTCGCCGCTATCGGTCTCTCACCGACTAGAGTGGAGGTCGTTTGAGGACGACGCTCCCGCATCACACATTACCCAGAACTATGTAACCGTCCTTCAGTTTGAAAAAGTTTAACTGTGACTTGAATGTTGTTTTTAATGAGAAAACAGATTGTCGGATCGTTTTTCCTGGATTCAAAAAGCTTTTAAATGCATTAAGTGAAGACGGAATGCTATCGATTCCAAAGCTCCTATCCTCGCAGCAAACCTCAACATTTTGGATATGCAGCTTGTTTTTTTCGGAATCGGAGATGCACATTATTTATTGTTTTTGGCGCCTGTTCCTGAGCACATATTAGTTTCCACTTACCTGCAGTAGGAATCGACTGTTGCCTTCGAAATTAACATATCATGTTATTGTGAAGGCTCAGCTCAGGATTCAGGCATGATGCACTGAATATGAAATGTAAGGGTGGCACGCACTCACGCACGCACGCAGTTATTTCTGACCATCCAAGTTGAATTAATGTAAAAATTCCCAGTTTTTTTTCATCATACTCAAATGCATGAAAGGATATGTGAGGCATGTGAATGTGTGGCATATGTCAGTGCGTGATTTCACCTGTCGTTTGCAGCTATTGCCCCGTGTTGCTGCGACCTCAGTCGAGCCGCCACAGAGTCCCGAGATGCCCCTTGCTCGCTGGACGACTGAGTTGGACGCCCCCCGTTTGAATCGAGCTCGGCTCTCTTTTCTCTGTCTGCTGCTTGTTCCAGTAGCTGCTGTTGCTCCAGCGGCAGGAGCAGGTGTGTCTACCTCCTGTGCAGCAGCCCCCCCACCCCCCACCCCCCTCTCCTCCTCCTCCTCTCCTTCCTGTTCCCTTATCACTGCAGTACGGCGGCTCTGTCTGGGAGGCAGCCATTCCATTGTTCTCGCACCCCGTTCACCTATCAGTGCTCCTGTGGGGGCTGGCACCGCTCTGCCCCCCCCCCCACCCCGGTGGAAAAGGACCGGCTCCGAATCACTGTGATACTTGGCACCCGGGTGCCCCCGAGCAGGTTACGCTTTCGGCTTTCTGCCTCTTCTCTCTCTGTCTGGACAGAGCTCGCTACACTCTCTGCTGCAGACCGCCGCCATCTTGTTACTGCCTGTGCTGCCAGTCTGCCCGCCTCTGCTGCACTTAAACCGAACCGCCGAACCCAGACACGGCCGACACAACGCCAGTCCCTCTTTCTTCTGCCACCTGGACTGTTTATCCCTTTACTTTCCTGTGCAACAGCTTATTAATGCGCTTCGCAAATTGACGTACCTGCAACTTTTTAACGGGAGAGTCGGTTCTAGATCACACTGTCATAAACCATCATTTGCACTTTTTTGTTCCAAGAAGAAAATGTGAACTTTTCGGTGATGAGATTTACCGAATCAAGAATGTCAGAACATCAACATACCGCAACTTGTTGAGTGTCAGTTTGCGCATTGCTGCATTAAAACAAGTGAGCATTCTGTCGAGTTACCCCTTCACGACTGATGGTGTAAAAAAAATGTGTTCTTTCTTTTTTGCAGGATCAATTTCTAACCTCTCAAGTGAGCACATGCACCATCGTCTGTCCCTTAATCTGATTTTAATCCGTGCACTTCTTCTATATAACATGCACTGTGCGTAGGACATCTTTCTGTGTGTGTCTGAAAGAAAGAGGGAGGGTAGCAGAAAAAACCCTGTGCAGAAAGTCCTCCCTAATTTTGCCCGACAGAAACTCTGCCGTTTGCCCAGAGTCGATACAATATTATTACATTAAAAATCATTCTGTATTATCTTCAATTTTTGAAATGTCTCATTTCCGTCACCTTCACTTATCAGTAAGCACAGAATCTGATTATGGCACAGAATTGTGTAATTTTTTTTAAAATTTAAATTTCAGTGAAAGATGCATCGTAAACAAATGATCCAAATCTAGACAACACATTTCAACGTATGGAAATGGTATTGCTGCTGCACTGAACCGTGCTTTGGTGGAAAACATGTGGATGTGAGTAGGCGGAGGCCAGAGTGATACAACAGTGAGTTCAGAAGGTCCCCAATCCACTCAGACTCTCTGCCAAGAAGACACCATACTAATGAAATCATAAAGACCACGAAGAAAACAAGCCGTCTCTGGAGAATACATCCATGCATCCGAGGTTGCCAGTGGTACTTTGTTACTTGTGTCTGTGGATGTACACATGCTGCAGCTCTGCGGAAATGCTGTATTTACAAGGTCAAAGGCTGCTTTGCTGCAGGGTTCAAATGTTGCCGGATTTCATGTGATGTTCTCCTCTTTAGGTCAGTGGAAATGAGCCACGATCCCCCCCAGCTGACTGAGGCAGAGCCGTGAGATCACGCCCAGTAGAAACGCACAAATTACAGAGACGTTTCCTGCGTCTGTGTGTTGGCTCACGGCAAAGCAGGAAAAAAGACGCCAAATCCACGGCTGGAACATGTATGGAAATGTGTGTCTGTGTTTTGTCTGACTGTGAAGTGATGCCAAATTGCAGAAGAAAACATCGTATTTGGACTTTTATTTTACAAGAGTTAGCGAACAACACACAAATTCTTTAATTCAGGGCCTCAGAAATAATTTGGTTAATTAAAGTCAGATGCTCCGAATGTTTTGTCAGTCTGTGAATTGCCATATTTGTATTGATCTCAGGGGATCATTCGCAGATGAAAGAGACACTGTTTTAAAAGGGAAACCATGTGCCATCATTTCTGCACCTGATCACATCTGACTAGACCAGATTACAGTTGTGTTCCCCGGTATTTAGCCCACTCCTCCAGAGTTAAAGATCAAAGATCTGCTTTCATTTTTAGCTGACAGGTCGACTGCGCACACTGCATAAAATGCAAAAACCTTCTAAAGTACCTGATTTACATTGATGATGCGCAGTATACCTGCCTGCACCAGTTAGATTAGCTTCAGTACAAATCCTAATAGGTGAATGCAGCATGAAACCGACATGCAAATCTGATACAGGGACTGTTCAAAAACAATCATTGCACCCAAATGCAAAAGAAGGCATCCCATAGCGTTACTGCAAACAAGCACTGACTTTGCAGACTTGCAAACTTGCATCCTTTGCAAGGAAAAAACAACTGGAAACATGAACAAACTCCTGATGCATGACTGACCTTTAAATTTGGCAAGAAAAGACAAATCTGAATCGCATATTTACCAAATGCTTATAGTACTCATGGTTACTCAACTTTTTGCTAATTTACAATCAATTTTTCAAGCGTCGGAGGATGAGCTGCCCCTCCCAGAGTCTGAACCACACTGTAGCCACTCATACGTTGTTGCACCTCGGGTAATCACTCATCTGGCTGAATGCTTGATCATATTGTTACCGGATGATAAGATCCTTGGTAAATAAAAAGCATCAATGTTCTTGTGCAAGTTAGATGTTTTCAATCTGCAACTGCTGGAATGTTTACACTTTCAGGGTTTACTCTAAAGCCTAATTTCTACTTTTATTTATCTGTACTACAATTACAGTAAATTCTAGTTTTTCTTTCTTTCTTTTTTTTAAATACCCTCTTCCTTTATATTTTTACTAAGCTTTCTTTTTAAAAACATGCTGGAATAAAATAAATCCTGCTTTGAAACAGCGTCAACCCAAACTTCTCATTTTGATGAATAAGTCATTTCTAAATATATCGTATTTTCAGGATGATAAGTCACTTTGTTGTTGTTGTTGTTGTCTGGCACGGCAAACTACTCACCTCAAAAAATGTAACAGCACTTACCAGCAGGGACCACTAGATGGGACTGTATGACAATAGCATGCTGCTACGGGACCACCCAAAAAAAAAGAAAAAAAAATGCTTTAAGTATGTCACCAAAGGCAAAAAGCTAACTGCAGAATTTACAGTAACTGGAAATGAAAAAAGATGCAGCATGAAACAGAAACAGAGCAGAAAAAAATCGAGCACAAACAGAAATTGTTATTGTGATCAACAAAATAAAGAAGGCTAATGGTCTAAATGCGGGATGGTCAGAAACCTGACAGTGAAAGGCATGTTTGTTTTGTGCTCCCTGATGCTTTTTTTTTCCCCACTGATGTGGTTTATACTCAGGTTTGCCTGAAACTACAGTAATTTTTAAGACTCTTCAAACCACTAAGAACAAATTATTGTCCAGGAATCGCATACAAATATGGCAAGTAATTTTTGTGTGAGCTGTTTCACTTTTTCTGCTGTACCATTTATGGGATAAATTCACAGAAAAATGTTTAATATTCAAGGTTTCCAGAAAATCTCATTCATGATTTCTTCATTTCTCCACCAGGAAATATACTGCTGGCGTGTTTGAGTCTTTAAAAAAAGCTCAATCTATGTTTGTCCACTTTGTGCTGTAAACGCCTCTAAATCTGGTGAAATACTTTGATGCCGTGAGCTTGAATAGAAGAAGAATCCGGGCTTCCCCCGGTAGACTGCGGTGAATTATCTCCACAGCAGCAGAGGAGACACAGATTGCATGACATGCTGCAGTTTGCACACGGAATGCAGGGAGATTTCAGGCACTGGGTGATGAAGCCCAGATGTTTCAGTAATGCATAGGAAGTCGGTTGTCTACAGTTTGCTACTGGGTACTGTACGACGGCGATGCGGCCAGGCGGCAGTGCGAGTATCCTCTCCGTAATGAGATTTCGGAAGGCCGTCTCGCGGCGCAACTCGCCGGCATGTAAGTGTTGCATGCAGCAGGTCTGAACAACAGCCGTCAAGGAACATCGCATAAACTGAAGTGCATGAATAAAAATAGAAGCCTCATATGAGGGAGAAGGTAAGAGGAGCTGCTCACGAATCACCTGGTTACAGTTTGCATAGCAACTAATCTGCTTTCTGATGGAGTTCAGGTGTCACGGAGGTGCTGATCTCAAGCGTCGTACAAAGACAAACACAGCAACTCAAACCGATGTGAAGAAATAATGATGTCAGTCTGAATCGATTTTTACTTGTTTGTCCATTTGATAAAACTTTTTTTTTTTTTTTTTTTAAGTCAGCCACATAGTGAGAGAAACAAGCTAATGAGAAGCTTCATTTGCCTGAAAAATGTTATGTTTTCATGTTGGAGCAGATGTGGGGAGTCAGAATTCTTAATCGGTTTTCACTTTGCAGCCTGAGGAGGGATGTAAATCTATACAGAGCCAGCAGCAGTACACTTATATACTTCTGCTCTCCTCCTCCTCCTCCTCCTCCTACTGTAGACCCTTTCCCTCCTTCCTCCTCATCTTGCACACATGCACACACACGCACGCACGCACGCACACACAGACACGCCGTCTTTTGTTTGGAGTCAGACGGCATTGAAGGCAGATCCTGTGGCCCTTCTGAGGGGAATGTTAATATGCCCGCTCTGGCCTCTCTGGGGACGCAGAGAATGGACTCTGGCTGCTAATGCACTGTCACACTAACCTCGCTAACTCTGCTCACACGGTTAGCAGCAGCAGCAGCGCCGCCGCTCCTGCCCTCGCATGTATTTAACTGCACTCAACAACTCACAGGATCATTAAAAGCTGCTGTAAATTGTGTTTTCCCATAAGTGGCTAACTTGACCACATGCGTCTGCAGGCAGAGTTATATAGGCGGGCTATTTAACGCGTGTAATTATTCTCCTTTCATTAGGGCCATACGTACAACAGGCTTGTTGGAGGCAGTTTGCTCCACCCGGGGTGAACGTCATGGATTATTTTAATGACATACCTGCCGCGGTGTTGCACCAAATCTGAAGAGCAGAGTTTAGGCGTCACTCATGTGACATTTGAGTAACTGAAACTATTTCCTGAAAGATTTTTGCTGAGGTGAGAGTGAAATCCGTCTGCTGGAGCTGTGGTCACCTGAGCGGAGAGAAAATGCAGAGCATTGACTAAATCCAGACCGTGGGATGACAAAAGGGCATACTGAAGTGTTTTTCGAGTTTTTGATGCCCTAATCTGAAAGAAAAAAAACACAAAATGGTTTTATCACACACACATTGACTGGATTCACTTTATAATACAAAAAAACTGCACTTCTTACTAATGTACTTATTTAATTCTTGATCTATGTTGTATTTATATGGTTAATCCATCATCCAGGTTCACCCTGGACAGGCTACCAGTTAATTATTATAATTAGTATAAAAATGATATATAACAGGTTAGGACAAAGATCTCAGTCAGAGTTCCATTCCTGACGTTTTATGGAGCTGCTCTGCATCTCCCTCCTGTTGCAGGATGCAACTTTGTTTTATTTTCCTGTGTCAACAACCTGCATCCTCACGGTTTAACGTTCTGAAAAAGGTTCAGTTCCTCTCCGGCTGTCTGCGTTTCTCGCTCGGATCTGTACTGTAGATCCTTGAAACATGCAAACACACTTGATAAATGAACAGACGAGTTTTTCTAGACAGATGTTACAGATGAGGATAATGTATTTCAACTTGCTCATGCAGAAAGTACAACAGTTATCTCTAAACAAAGCAGAGAATATCTTAGGGACATAACGTTTCTCATTTTATTTATTTATTTTTATCACATCTATCGCAGTCATCACAACTGAAAGTGATCTGTGGTTATCGAACCCTTGCCCGGTGAGTGTCGGTAAATTCTCTTGCATGCTGGACAGCACAGTGTTTCTTTCTTCGCGCCCATTCATTACTTTTGCTCCCGTTTCCTAGCTGTGAGCAGGGAAAATGCAACGCGCCGTCCTCCCCTCGCTACACCCCGTCTCGCTCCCCATCAACTGGAGTCCTTTCATAATGAATGGCAAGGTACGATAATAGCATTCAGGTTGCCATAGAAATGAGACCGGGGCCCTGCATGTGATTTTTTTTTCCCTTTTCTTTTCTTTTTTTGGAGCATAAAGATAGAGAGGACTCAGAAGCAAACTCTCACAGTCAGCTCTGCTGTTTGCCTCCATGTTGTTTCTCCTCTCACTTCGTTGACGCAGCCGAGTATTCACTGAGAAGGAAATTTACCTCTATGTGTTTTCAAAAGCAACGAGGCTCAAGCTAGATTGTTTCAAAGAGAAAAGAATAATTCACACAAATCTGCATGAAAACCTCAATTAAGAGCCTCTGTGAGCATGCCAGACCTATAGGGGGCGGTGTGACGAGAAGCGGGAAGCCATGGTAGCCAATCCGAATCCTGGAAATGCAAACAAACAAGCTGTGAGATTAAACCCCGCCTCCTCCTGTCTTCATGCAAACCTAAAGACGAAGAGTTTTTTTCCAAATCCAGACTTCAGATATCATCATTTTGAGTGACTTATAGCATTTCTGTAAATAAACAAAAAGCCTAAACACATTGAAACATCATTGCTTTTGCTACATGTAAACGTCACTTCATGTAAATCTCATCAGATTGGATGGATTCATGAATGAAAGTTGAGCCGAAACAAAGAACACAAGTATTTTCGCGGGTTTTTTTTTTTTTTTTTTTTTTTTTTTTTTTACTGGTGGCATCTGCGGACAGTTCAATTAGATAACCAACACCCGGGCAGGTTTTCAAAATTAGCCTGATGCTGGAGGGTGATCCGGGACTCCGGGGAGCAGATGGAGCTTTTGCACCACACAAGGCGTCTGGCCGGCTCAGGTCCTTCTCCCGGCAGCGAGCGTCTCCGTGCGGCGTCTCGTGTGGTCGTTGAAATCGAGCTCTTGTGATCTCGGCTCCCCCGTCAGCAGCTGCTCTCGGGCTAAACAAAGTATCGATCCAGTCTGTCATCTTCACACTCGTGTGTCTGGAGGTTGGCGGTGATCTCTGACATGTTTGTGTCGTGTTGGCGTCGAACTGTAGCTCGGTCATGAGATGATGGGCGAGCTGTTTCACCAAACACGGAAGCTGACAGACATTTTTTGTTTTTCTTACATAAAAGTGAGCTTCGTCCATCTTCTGCAAACCGACTGCCTGTGAGAAAACCCACCCAGACCCAGGGAGAACATGCAAACCAAAACCTCCAAACCTGGACTCAAACCGGGGATTTTCTCGCTGTGAAGCGAGGGTGCTAACCACCACACGGTTTACATCGGTTATAAAAATATCCCGTGTAATTGACACAAATCGTCACGCTGATCGGTGCGCCGGACTCCGGCTGGCATGGAAACAACGCGATGGTTCGCTCTGTGAGGGGATCGCGGGTCGAGTTGTGACATTTAGCTGAACGTGTGAAATGAGTTCATACGTGTGTCGGTGGAGCGGCTCAGCGATCACATTTGTTTTCCTACATCGCATAAACAGTCGAGCTCGACCTGCATTTCATCCACTCTCGCATCACATTTACATCTGGCATTTACACTCCTTCGCATGACTATAGAAGGTAAATATAGAAAGGATATGGCTTCTTTTTTTTTTTTATCAGTTTTATCAGTGTCAAAGCAATTTACACTGTCGGTCACACTCACACACACACACACACTCTCACACACACACACACACACCTCTTGAGATAGAGCCGCCTCGATAAAGGTCCTTATACTCGAGGGAATCAGGTTTCAGGATCTTGCGCAAGGATACTTTGGCACAGGATGAAAAAAAAAAAGAAAGCAAGTAGAGCTGGGGGATTGAACTACCAACCAATTATATGAGAATAAACTCTGCCATCTGAATTAAAGGGGGACATTTTTCCTCACTTTACAGAAGTGCTCTGCAAAAAATCTTTATTTCCCCAAAATCGTCTGCCGAACAACCTGTCGAGGTTTTCGCACCTGTGAGGGAAGCAGAGAGCAATTACAGGCTGTCCAAACTGACGCTGCAACTGTAATTTTTCAGTTGTCACGTGTTTCTTCTCAAGCTGTAATTGTTGGGATGTTTTGCACTTTTTTTTTCATGTAAAGTTCCAAAATGAAGGGGGGGAAAAACAACGTTCTAAACACAATGTTTCAGTAAATGTTGTTCTCAAATGGAAATAATCAGCTGCAGTTTAAATGACCTGTAGATTTTTCTTCAATACATGAAGCTTCCATCGCAAATGGATCAACTATAAAAGTCTGACACACACCAGCAGAACACACCTTAACCCTTTATTACACCCACTTGGCTCATGAAAACACACAAAGAGTCAATACATTACCGATCAATAAGAAACACATTCCTTCTACAGAAAGACAGATGATCTCTCCAGTTGTGATCTCATTAGATTCCTGTTGGTCTACAACCCATTTTAATGATGCTGGAATTTGTGTAGAGCAGCAAAAAACAATAAAATGCAGTATATCCTGCGGAAAAAAATGCGAAGAAGACCAATGTAATCAATCATGGTCATATGTGCACAGTGCAAACAGCAAACACACTGATTTATCAAGCTACTTATTCACTGTGAAGACTTGATCTGCACCATTTACAGTTGCAATATTGCCTCTAGATTATTGGTACAAGTCAATTTTCTGTTATTCTGTAATTTATGTCTGTATTAATATTATGCCTTATCGTCATTCAGAAACACTGTAATCTGACTACAGTGATTAAATATCCCATGTTAACATGTCGACCTAATTGGTAAAATACGACTCTCCTTCCATTACTTGATATTTTTTAGCTGCTGACGAACGTCTGTTATCGATCAGTTTAGTATCCACACACACACACACACACACACTTCAGCCGTCTATAGGTAGTTTGAAAGTTTATCATTTTCTTCACTTTTCATGTGACGTGTTGGTTGTTCTGCAGCATCTGATTCTAAAGTTGAAACAATTCGTTTTTCAAACGAGAGAACAAACAAAGTTATTCATTCTGACAGGAGCAGTGATGATCCTTTTGTTGTCTCCAGTTTTGATGACAGTTTCAAGTTAAATCTTCACTTTGAAAGAGAACTACTGATGGTTTTTAATGCAAATTTACTGTCTCTAAATAAAAACAACACTTTCATGGGTTTGACTTTACTCTGTCCATCATCAGAGAGGTAAAGAGTTCTGAAAATCTGTACAAAAAAGTACAACAACTCTCATAATGCTCAAAATGTTCTCCGGTACTACAGTTAAATTTACAAGGTACTGTTCCAAAAAAGCATACATTACTCCGATTTTTAGATACTTGACTGCATTGTCTCTCTATTCTGTTCACCTGTTTGTGTTTAAAGCACATTTCTATGTATAAAAAAATCATGTGGAAATTAACTTAGGAACAAAATGTAGATGTAAAGCAGTAAAATAATATTATTGGCTCAGTAACTCATAATTAAATTGTAAATTGCAATTAATTGCGAGTAATTTCAGGTATTTGGTGCTACTTTTATCTCTGAAATCTGTGAAGATTGTTTTTGTTTCTTTATGTGAAACCCTGCCGTCAGGTAGAGTGCATCCCTAATCTTTTTAGTGAGACATCCAGTTATCCTCGTCTTCATGAAATAAGTTTTAATTCAGTGAAATAAAGACTTTAGTTTTGTTTCAGCTCTGTTTTATTATATTGTCTAAAATATTGTCCCCTGCTCCAGCACCTCTGATTTTCAATCCAGAGAGAAGCTGCTACATAATGATATTAAAAAATAGATTAAAATAATAATTGCTGTGTTAGATTTTTTTTTTCTACGCTAATAACCTCAATTGAAATGCTTCCAAAGTTTTCAAGTGTGATTATTTCGACTTCCACTTTAAAAAAACAAACTGGAAAAACATCAGAATCAATTAAATGTTCCAGTATTTCCAAATGCTGTTTTTCCCTGACTGCAGCTTCATAACATGTAAATATAATATTTTTAAACATTTAAATTATTTAGATTTATCTGTAATGTAAAATGTATGGACAAAATAAAGACATGAACTTTTCCACTGTGTTGTCCTGTTCAGACAGACTGGACTCCAGTCCTGTGTGGACTCTGCATGTTCTCCCTGTGCACACACCAGCTTTCTCGAGGTACAATGTTTTCATTCTGAAGTCCAAAAACATGCATTTGAAATTAGGGGGCGACTCTGAAAGAAACTACATTATTTTCCAAATTTAAGAATTCTAAATAATTATAACAGTGGTTGGAAAGTCTTGGCAAAAAACATCATTAACGTAACTTCATCTCTGTTTTGTTTCCTTTTACAGTTTCAGTCTATAAATTGTCCCTGTAGTGGTTGAAAAAAAGTTAAAACCAGTTTTAAGACGGTATGTAGTAGAAGGAATATGTATTTGTGTTGGCGTGTTCGGAGTAAAAACTAAAAAGTACTCGGAAAAATAAAAAAATATGCCTGAAAAATATATTCAGTCTGCTGCAGCTGTTTGCTCGAAGCCGACAACACGGTGATTTGTGTTTGGAGATGTTTGCTCCAAACGCCTCACCTCCCTCCTTATAGATCAGCTCTCGCTGTAGAACAACTTTTTTTTCCCGGAGTGCGATGAGCAGCATGACACAGCCTGTAAATCACTTCAATCAAACTAAACCAAGGTTGAAATATCTGTCAGATAAAGCCGCGGATTCGTCCTTTTGACGGTGTGTTTCATCTGTGTGTGTGAGTGTGTGTGTGTGTCTACTTCACATGCCACCGCAGATGAAAATCAGGGAATTTAGCGAAATGAGGTTTGAATTTAAAATGAAGGATTTTGCTGAAATCATTCACGCACTGGTGCATCTTTTCGCTGGGAGGAACTTTCTAAACACGCTGCGTCTGAATCACTTGTTGCACTTTCCTGATCAGGTGTTGATTTTAATGTGTTCACAATTAATTCTGTAATTAAATCAGCTCAATCCGGGCTTGTAAAAGTTGGTGTTAATATGCATGTGTGGATAAATACCTAAAGCTGATTTGTTTCAGTGGGGCTTAAAGGATTGGGTCACACATCAGGTGTTCAGAGCTTCGTCCTCTTAAAAACCTGCTGTTCTCTGTGAATATGTCTGTGGTGATCAGCTGTCTGAGTGCCTGCTGTGATCTGTCTCCCAGCCCTCCAGTCACTCGCATGTTCATATTCTTATAAACTCGTAAAGATCCTTCTGCAGAGACGAACACAGGTTGGAGCAACAAAGACACATTATACTCCCGAGTGTAATCCGACAGATGCCATCTGAAATCGTTCTCTCAATCTTGTGGCGTTCTCTTAAGCATTTCAGCGTGTGTCTAACATCATCCAGGTATGGAAATCATCAACCTTGAGTGCGAAGCAGTAGCTGTGTTTTCGTTTGTTGAGACCCCTGGATGAGGACGAGATGAAGTACAGCGACTCAAGTTCTTCTCTCTGAAAGTAAAAAAAGAAGAGGCAAAGTGAGAAGGCGGGCGTTCCGGCTGCTCACTTCCAGCGTCCTCACACAGCCCAGTTTGATCTGAATTAAATATCTTTTCACACATCACGAAAGTCTTGACATTTCTAACAGGCTCCCAGGTTTAACAGTCAAAATACTAGCCTTCTCTGTTTGGCGTGTGAAGCGTTCAGAAACGTGCTAAACTCTGTCCTCTTCAGCCTGTTGCTTCTTTGCCGCTCGGCTCCTGCAGCCTTCAGCCTGCAGCCTGGCCTCACATGAATGTCAGGCTCATGTTTTTTCACCGGCAGTAACGTCGGTATCTCTGGTTCACCTGGGTGTGGAAGCAACAGGACATGCTGAGGGAAAAAGCGACGCTGGATTTGAATCGGCTGACTTCTCGTTACGAGTTTGCTTCCATTGACCTTTGAATTGAAGAGTATGAAAGTTTCAAGCACGTGGGCGTCCAGTGTGGATGTTCCTGTGTTGCTGCTGTGGCACATATGAGCTGAGCTGTTATTTCGGTGTGTTTGATTTGATCGGTTGTTATCAAAGTCTGGAATTTTCCGCGCCGTGCGCTGCTGTGAGAGGGATGACGCTTTCGGCAGCCGCGCAGCGCTCAGTTTAACACCTTCTCACCTGTTCCTGTGTTAAAACGCCCGATCGGGAAGCCGGCTAATGAACTCATGACGGCTTGACAGAGTGGCAAACGGTGATTAAAAACAAAAAACAGCAGCTCCTAATAAGGGAAGCTGAAGTTCATTAAAAGCATCGGATACATCACAGATCCTACGGAGGTTATCTCGGTGTTATTTACAGTCGTATGGCTGTGAGGAGTACATGTCCTGTTGGGAGGAAGAGGAATTGAATAAATCTTCTCTAATACCAACTTAAATAAATCAGACTTCACCAGATGAAATACATGCAACAGATATTTGTGTGAAAAGTGTGTATTTGTGAAAACTACGTCCGAAGTACTTCACCCCTTCCCCGCCGTCTCTCACGGTGAGACGGCCGCACCGAGGAGTCTTCCTGTCGCGGCCTTCGTCTGTTTTTCGCGGGTTGCTCCGGCCACTGCAACCTCAAGGCCCTTTTTGGCCGAAGTCCACGTGGCACAGAAAGGCCGCGGCATTCCTGATGTCTGTGGCTAATCTGCGGTGTCAGCTTGTGTTAACGCCGCACCGCCAAATTTGAGGGCGCACAGTGTCGGGGAATATTAAAAACTCCCATCTGCAGCATTCCTCCCGAGGAGGGCGGGTCTGGTGGGAGGAAGGGTCACCTCGGGTTGAACTGTGGCCCCGTGGCGGGGCTGCTCCTACTGTAACGGTTTGATCGGCCGGGCAGGAGATGGGGCCGGAGGAGGACGGAGGGAGAACACTTCAAAGGGCCGGCGCTCTCTCCTTGTCCATCTTCATTGAAACTGGGCTAAATGAGCTTTGTGGGGGATTCTGTTCCCGCTGTTCAACAATTCAGAGACTCGACGGAAGATGCTGAAAAGGACAAGAGGTCATATGGGTAGTTAATTATCTACTTCTCAACCTGCCAGACGCTTTTTGCGTCGCACCCCAATTGACCTATAACGACCACGAGATATTGGTGGGCTGTATTTGAGAGGCCTGGCGAGTGGAAGGTCAAACTGTTCTACCATTGTCTCATGTCAAATTTCACACAGCTATGACTGTACTGGAGTCCGGGCATTCCTCGGACTCAACCCCGCTGCTTCCTCTTCTGATTTAAATATGTTTACAGTGACAGACTGAACGCTGCGTGAACAGAAATGCAAAATATCTCATGTGTCTTTTTTTCTTTTTTTTGTCTTTTTTTTTCCCCCCACCTGAACCGGCTCTGAGCGGGACAATAGCCGTAAGATGTATTTCTGGTCATCTGAGACTGCTGTGCAGACATGTAACATGTGCTCTGCTCTCCACAACTCCCAGAGGGCCAAGGACAGGAATGCACCGGGGGTCAGGGGTCGCGCAGCCATGTACACGTGCGGCGTTGTAGCCTGGCAACAGGTGCTGCGCGGAGCGAGGCTCAGCCATTACAGATCGCAATCAGTCTTCAATCGCGCTCAAATTTTCTTCTGTTTCGTCCTTTTCCCAAGTCTTGTCTTTTAATTTGTTTGCTTTCGAGACGTCCATTGTCGAGGAATATTTAATCTCGGCCTCCTCCTCCTCCTTCCTCGTAGATTTGTGCTGGATCTGTGAAACGCGCCGAGCCGCGACCGCAACATCTGCACACAGAGAGGAGCTCAGAGCGGCCGGGCCGGCTGGTAGTGTCTCGGGGAAATGATAGCTCTGTGCCAAGGTATTCCTTCTCCCTCCTGAGAGAGGCCCCGCCATTCAGCATTGTGAGGTCAACAAGTACAGACCATTACCCACAATGCCCCTGCGCTGGAAAGAAAAAAAAAAAAAAAACCCTTAAATATGCAGGGCTGTTCCTTTAAGATTGTGAGACAGGAGCTGCCTGAATGCACATAGCTGCAGCCAAGATGGAGAGAGAGGAGAGAGAGAGAGAGAGGAGGGAGAAAGGGAGAGGAAACAAAGAGGTTCCACCCCGCGTGGAAAAGGACAAACTCGTGTTTCCCCGCGTCTGCCGCAGAACGCTGTAAAGTTGCACTTATTGGTATTGCAGAATTCGGGGTGTCAGTTTGCTGATTGCGCCGGGCAGAGAAAAAGGAGTCTTGTTGCTAGGAGAGGAGCGATTCGGCCTCCTCTTATTGGCCGCTCAGACGCGCAAGACGGCCCAATGAGAGGCCTCCCCCCGCACGGCGGTGCCATGGCGGAGCTCTACCCCCACATGCAGACCTGATTAATATGTCAGACATGTTTTATGGGTTAACGAGAATCAGACTGGATGTATTGCAAAGACTGCAGCAGGGATTTAGTGTGTGGATATGTGCCGTCCATGCATGTGCGTGTATGTGTATGTGTGTGTGTGTGTGTGTGTGTGTGTGTGTGTGTGTTTGGCTCCATACGACGCCGGAGCCGCGGGGTGCGTGGCATGCCGACACCGTCACACACGGCACCGCGGGGTCAAACGTCTCCCTCCATTCTGCGAAACGCTGCCGCCGTGCACACACACGCAGCACGTTCACCGTCGCGATGAAGCGACAGAAAGCAGACGGCAGCCGAGAGGGAATCGGGAAAGATTCCTCACATGCACATGATTATCAGGAGAATGCAGCAAAACAGACGAGAAACGCAGCAGAAAAAGTTCCCTGTGTTTTTAGCGCTCTGGTGTTTGTTGAACGAGGGCATGTGCTGCAGATTTACAACGCTGTTAACATGACGCAGCTCTCAAAACAAATCACTCAGGGATTTTTTTTTATCTCTTCTAAAAGAAAAGTTGCCTGACAGACAAAAAGCTTTCATTTCTGTTTTTCCTAACGGGGTCAGTAAGTCAAATCTTTCAGTTTTTTTTTTTCTCTTTCTTTTTAATGACTTAATACTGATTCTATCATCTGAAAGTGGAGCCGGAGTTTAGTGAGAGAGAAATAAACCAGTTTACTCTCACCTGCAGTGGATCTCAAATACTCACATTTCTTCAAATAAATAGTATTTTAGTATTTTTTAGACGTTGATAATTTTACTCATACCTAAGTGCAGCTAATCTATTCTAATTCAAAATCATAACACAGTTTCTGTTAACACTCAAACCTTTTGATTCACGTGTTTGCAGTTAATCAGTTGATTCTTTTAACATACATGATTCCAGCATTATTTCTGCAGCTGTTCCTGTTGCTTAAAGCAGACTTTACCTGTATTCCATGTAGATAAATTTAATGAAATGCCTGCTATTGGCAGTGCATTAAAACATCTGATGGTTCAGAAAGAATCTAATTCTTCCAGAAATTCCAGAAGTAATTTGAGGATTACTTCAGTATTTTGTGATTAGGAGTACTTCAAAAAGTAACTGTAGGCTGCTGTTAAAGTTGAACTTGAGTACAGGTGTTCAGTTTTCTTCCTTTCTCCACACTTTATACTTCCAATGTTTGCGTATCATAAATGTGTGTGGCAGCAGTCTGGAGCTCTGCTATTGAAGTATCTGATTCTACATGTAACTTTAGGCTTTAATATGTATTTTTTTCTCACTTTAGATATTGTTGGATGTCCATTCTTCACTATACTGCACATTACCTGCTGTAATATACCTTGACTGTAGTGATGTGGAAACATGCATGAGTCCAGGATTCTGATCCTGAAGCTGAAGCAGCTAAATTTAGCTGTTTGTATCGTTTTCACTTAATGAGAGACAAAAATCTCTGAAAATTATCTTCTTTTTTTTTTTTTTCCTGTGTTTTATTTCTGCAGCTCCATCGTTCCCCTGAAGTTTAAAAAACTTCGTTTCAGCATCTCATCTGGTCTAAACTCGCTCTGTGGACGTTCATGCTGCTCGGATCCAGGTGTGTGAACGTTTTGGACTCTGCAGCGTTGGAGCCTCTCCGGTGTTTTCACTTCCCTGATCAGATCGCTGCCTCACACACTCGGCCCCACGCCCTGCTTTGTCCTCCTCTACCTGCAGCCTCCGTTCGCTGGAAAACTCCATCAGCTGCTCTGCAAACACTCTCATCTTCCTGCTTTTTTCTTCTGCAGTTTCTATTTACTGTTTGAGGACACTCCTGTTATGTTTGACTCCGTCACTCCACTCAGTGCAGTTGCTCGATTTCAATAAATAAAGAAAAGTTGGACACATAAAAGTTGTGTTGTAGTTTCTTCTCGAACATGACCCCAATGCTTTTAGGGAGTCATGCTGTGTGTGTGTGTGTGTGTGTGTGTGTGTGTGTGTGTGTGTGTGTGTGTGTGTGTGTGTGTGTGTGTGTGTGTGTGTGTGTGTGTGTGTGTGTCTATTTTTTTCTTTACAGAAATCCAATATAAAGTTTCATCAATTTTTATGGCACAAATGGGGAGTCAAGGAACAATTTGTTCCGTTTATGGCTTTTCTATACGTACAGACAGCTTGTAAGGGAGTTGGTTCGCAGTTTAAGATCGTTCAAGGTTGAAATTCAAAGATTTTTTTTGATTGGTGCCATTCAAAGGTTTAAAAATGGAAACTTTCACATAGTTTAAATGAACCTTTACAGTGCATCAGATGGCTTCTTATTCGCTGTGTATGCTCCACATATATCAGGCTGTTGTTTGATTCTCACAGTTTGTTTCATCACTGATCCTTCCAAATGCAGCTTTTATCCACCTGAGGACTCGAAGCTGGAAGGTTTAAAGCAAAACTGTTAATAAAACGAACAGAAACAAGACGTCCGTGGACCCGCCGCCATCGGGTGCACATCAGTGCTGGAGTTCCTCCATCTTTGTGAGCAGATAGATCAGCACATTGTATTGTCATGTCAGTCAGTCTCTGCAGGTCCTGGAGGAGGCTCCTCCGGTGAGGAGAAATGTGAGCAGTGGCTGCGTGACGACTGTATCGACTGGACTGCAGTCCGCCCGTTATTGTTGTAAAATGGTTCCTTCACTCTTCACTGGAGCTGAACAGACCTTCCAGGAGCCGAAGCCAGACTGGTGAGAAAGTCTTCAGCTTCTTGTAATGACTGGACTGTAAATAATCGTACCGCTGGTTCCTCGCAGACACAGTAATGTTGCACAGCCTGCAGTAAATGAGTTGCTTCATAGTGCAGTTTGCCTCGGGATGTGACTGCAGTGTTTTTTTTTGTGTGTGTGTCTGACTTCAAACGTTTCTTCATTTCGCACAAAAGGCAGCAGCTATTAGAGTTATTAATAACACCATCAAGTTAAAAATAAATCCTTCTTATGCCGCAGCTGATCTCAAAGTGCTATTCCGCTGAGGGGAAAAAAAGAAAAACTCAATTCTTGACCTCAGACTGTCTCAATAGGTATTATTTTGCAGAGCACAGTCAGCATCTGCAGTAAAAAAAAAGCAAAAACAAGAATGATTTCAAAATGATTGCAGCTTTCAGCTCTCAGCTCAGTAACAACCCCCAAAAAGATATCTTTAAAAAAAAAAAATCCTCTTTTAAAGTTTAATCTTGTGTGAATTGAATGATCAGGAGTCTCTTTAATGGCAGGGGTCTGTCTGCTCTGAGAGTCGCTTCCGGGAAGACGTCTGTCAGCACATTTCATCGCAGGATAAATCACATTAGGCAGCTGCTGGATTCCTGCTCAATGAGCTGTTCTAAATGAAGCAAACAGATCAATAGAAAAGAAGAAGAAAAAAAACACATCAGTAATTATTCTGATTGGTTTGTCTCGTCGTGCACATTCCTTCTGATCCCTGCACGGAATGTGTTGATGTTTGAACACTTTGGTGGCTAAAATAACTTTTGGGTCTGATCTGGATGATGATGATGATGATGATGATGATGATGATGATGATGACCCCTCTGCTTGGTCACAGTTTGGCTGTCTGGTTGTGTGAATTAACTTTTTGAGGCTCTCATCACAGAAAATAATATCTAATGTCAAGAAAGTCATTTGAGCTGTTTCATTTTTCTCAGTCACAACACAGTGTTTTAATAATCTGTTTAAATTTTTTCAGTTTTCTAATGACTTGGTAAAAAGGGAAACTGGTTGATAGTTTAAGAGGGTGGCAGTTCTTTCATGTTTAATCTAACTACTCTTTATTCTTACGGTGTGAATGCTGCAGTTATGTGAGAATCTTGATGCAGCCATAATAAAAAAAGACAGATATTTTGCTTTAATTTGCATGCATATACATTATTACTTGGAGAAAAAGATTAACATGTTGTTAGAACATAAAATACTCTGCTGTCACCATCAGTAATTCCTGTTCGTTACTCCTGAAACAACCCTAAACTGAACAACTAGAATAAAAACGAAAACAAAAACAAAACAAAGCTGTTACATTTGGAGGTTTCTTTACAGGGTTTGGGTCCTGTTGCTTTAACCGGCTGTCAGGAGCACACAGAGAAAGTTTTTTTTCTTTCCCTCTCTCTCTTCTGTTCACTCTATGGAAATGTGCATCTGTTCTCTGACCACACACGCAGCCCAAAAAGTGAAACAGCAAGCTGCTGTTAGTCCTCCACTTTAATCCATTGTTTTGATTTTAATCTGCGTCACATCTCTTCTGGTTTATTTCAGCCAAAATTTATTCTCATTTTTTTCCCTCTCTCTCTGTTTTTAAAAAGGTTTTTCTTCCTTTCTTTTTTTTTTTTTTTTTTAACCAGTGAAGGCACTTTTGTCTGAAGTGTCCTATAAATGCAGTTGTTAAGGTCACAGATTTGGAAATACTCCATCTGAGGTTCAATGCCAGACTCCTCCAGTGTTTGCAGTGTCTTTTTGAAGTACAGGGTGGGCCGGCGGTTACAGATTGTCCCATTGTCAGAGGGTCACAGGTTTGATCCCTGTTATATCGCCTGTATGGCCCTGCTGGGTCCGCCTCCTTCTGAGACGGTCCTGCAGGCTTTTGTAGAAACTGTTTGAGCCAGAAAGTAGTAGATTCCTCAATATTCACAATAACGCAGCTAAAAACTGAGTTGTAACATGGTAAACCTGACACACACACACACAAACACACACAGACACACAAAAAGGACCAACTTGTCCCTGTTTCGTTTGTGATTTTTTTTTTGACTGAACAATCTTCCATCAGGATGTGAGTGAAGGTCCAGCTCTGCAGGCAGAGCTCAGAGGAGGCAGTTAGCTGCTGACCTCTAGTGGACGATCTGTTCTGTTCCACCAGACTCAAACCACAACACGCTCAGCTGATTCATCAATGAAACGACAAAACTCACAAGCATTTCCCCCACAAAATGTTGAAACACATTCATGCTGCTTCTGCTACTGGCCCTGTTTCAAGATAAATGATGAAAAACTAATTTTTAAAAAGATTTTTTTTTTTTGGTCAATGAATTGCAGTTTAATTGAAGATTGTAAAGCCTAAACTTTCTTTTGGCAAATCTACTTTTGCAAAAGGGAAACTAAAACCTCATCTACAGCATTTAAGTGTTCTCCATTTTCACCATAATTGAAAAATGTAATAAAGCAACTTCTCAAACTTTATATTAGCTGTCTTACACAGTCAGATCTCAAAATTTTTATTAGAAAAATGAAAGGTTTTCTCACCATGATGCATTTCAAACTGTGAAAATTCCTTATATTTCGGATTTATTACACAAGAATTCTTAAATGAAGGGCCTTAAGAGTCAAACGGTATTTAAAAAAAAAAAATGCTTGATTGTTTTTGGAGAAGAAATAAATGTCAGCAGATTTCAAAGACAGACAAACAATGGACGCACTTTAAATTTCACAAATTTATTGAAAAATTATTGGAAAAGTATATAAAGATATATAAAAGTCATCAAAATCTGTATTAAAAAAATGAGGCAAAATTAAAAAAAAAAAAAGATTACAAGAAGATTAAAAAAGTGAACTTGTTACATTCTGGAGCTCCCCTGTTACCGTTTGATGCTCACACATGTCGTCGTATCCTTCAGTATAGTGTCAGTTTCACATTCATGCAATATTAAGTACTTAGAGTGATACGAATATGTTTCATAAAAAAAGGCTTTGGAGAAATTATTAAAAAAAGTTAGGAGTCTGTCAGTACCGGCACGTGAAACGCAGCCGCAAACGAGTACCATCAGGAATATATGTAGTGGTTCAAGGCTTAATACTGGATGTGGCATTCTGAATATATTATGCTGAGTACCAGAAATATATTGAGAATAACAGAATCAGGCTCATGCGGAAGCGCTGAAGGTACCGTGGAAGCCGTAAGCCATGTTAACAGGCACGCTGGCTCGTCCCAGCTCTTCAAAGGTCCGGGCGTCCAGAACCAGGAGGAACGTGGCTTTATCCTGCAGAGACGGATTTGGAGGAGTGACGACTGGGAAAACCACAGAGGTCAGGTCCATAACAGCAACCTGCATTGAGCAACTTTTGCCCCAGATCCGTGGTTAAATATTGCAAAGGTGTTGAGACTGCATTATGACATGAGGGTTTTTCCAATAAATTCAATTATTTTTCTGTTTAATTCTCTTCAGTTTCATTTCTATAGCACCACATACAACACCCCGACATTTCCACATAAGCAGCACATAGTTAATGGCTGTATTTTCACGTTTTCTCATATTTTTTGTAAAGTTACTTTTGCTTTTTTGTCTTTACCAGAGGAAATTCAAGTCAATCAAGCTCATTACGTTAATTGGATTTGCTTCAAATTTGAAATATATTGTGTATTTGATTGCCAGCAACTGCAGAGATTTTTTTTCTAACTTTCAATTAGTCTCTATACATGCAGTAAAATTATGTATATGTTTCTGTTTTATCTGATTCCCTCTCAAAAACTAAAAAGGGAAAATAATAACGTGAGAAGGGGAAAACCTGACCCTCACATTTTTTCTGCTGCTTTGCCATCTAATAATGCACTGCTTAGACAGCCCTTTATTCAAATAACAACATATTCTAAGAATAATGGTAGGAACGGTAGTTTCTCATAATACGAGTTAATAAAAAAATTTAAAAAAACTGTCGCAGGTCACAACACAGACTGATCTTTACTCTCCTTCACTATTTATTTAAATTCTTTGAAACGGCACCACGAAGTGAGGCTAATGAAACACCGTCACACTCTTTAGACACACACTGCCACAACACAGGACACTGTTTGATTCTTTTTACCACCTTAAATGTCTAAGTTATGGTAAATATCAAGATTCAACGTAAAGTAAAATACTATGATTTAAGTTGACACATTTTCTGTGATTGTTTGCAATTTGAAAAAAAAAAAAAAAAAACCCTGCTTGGAAAAAGGCGACAGAATATTCACATTAAAGCCCACTTAATAAATTACTTAGAATTCTAAAGTGCTTCTTGTTTTTGCTCTAATTTCTCAATTCTTGCCCGACTAATGTGGTCAGAAAATCCATTTCCTGCCATTACGCCACTGCGCTTCAGAAGTTTCCCCATTTGTAATTTTCAAACTGTCACTTTGCGTGGATTCCTCAATGAATATGTATGAGTCTGCTCTTTACCCTCATGAATATTTACGCTTGATTATGAGTCCAGTTGATAACGCACTCGCCGGAGAAAATTAACCGGACGTGTTGATATGTCCGTCTGCCTCCTGGGGGGAACAGCAGCTCAGGGGAACCTAAACCGCTGATTACAAACTGAACCCGTCACCGAGAAATATTCAACAGGGACCCGGCACAGGTGGGAAAGTACTGAAAATCTGGACTCGGGTGCAACTGTGATTACGTTGCTTGAATTATATATCAGTGCCAGTAAAGTTCCTGTTTACAAAAACGACATTTTAAAGTCTCACGTTGTCACACTGATGGAATCACGCAGCGGTCTGCAGATTTATTGAACCGACTCAGTTCTCCTCCAACACCTGCGCAGGTCAAGTTTTCAGCAAATCACACGGAGCCTCACCTGCGAAGGCGTGAGAACCACCGAGAGGATGACGCCGTCGTCCTCCTCCTCGGCGCCGGGCGACGGCACGAACACCGGCTCCGAGGGGTAGAAGCCCTTCTGGTACCAGACCTGCGGGGTTCACCGGTCACAGGCGGCTCAGTTTAAACTTCATCTTTCATTTTAAGAGCAGAAGAGGTTGTCATTAAATGCTAGAAGACAAATGAGAACTTCTGCTGATAGTTTCTTCCAAAATATTTAAACTGAGTGTCCTTGAAAGTTTTCATCACGTTAAACTCTTGTCAGAACGCACACACACCTTCAGCGTCTTGTCCTTCAGGTCCATCTTGAGCAGAGAGTCTCCCACCAGATGTCTGAAGCCGCAGCCGTAGAAGTAACGGTACGGCCGGGCGTTGACCCGGGCGTAGTTGATCTGGGGGAACTCCAGACCGCCGTACTGGTGCAGGTCGTCTCCGTGGAGATCTTCGTGCTGGCAGAACACCTGTTGACAAAGAGCAGAGCGGCGGGCGATCGCTGCTGTTATCCCCACATAACTTCCTCCTGGGGTCAGTTCAGCTGAGATCATCGTTCATGAACTGAACCACAGAGGTCCCAGCTAATGCAGCAGTGGATTTAAAACTAAAAATCTAGTTTTAATAACGATAAAATATTGATATTTTCAAATGTAATGTGATAATTTAAGATAGGTTTTTGTATCTCGTTATAACTGTTTTATAACATGTTTCTATTTAAAATGGTATATTCTTATACATTAAAATAACATAAATATGTGAAAGTTCAGATTTGTGACCCTCATATACATAATAATATTTTATATTTGACATGAAAAAAAATTCCCTGTAGCCTATAGCTTTTTATGAGCTCCCACAGTCAGACTACTATAAAATCAATCAAGGAAAAATATAAATATAAGTATTGACACTTGCATCATTTTTCTTTTGACCCCTCTATTTCTATTTAATTACAACTGGTACATACATTTTGATTTTATCACTATTAAGTTCAGTTTGATTAAAAAATGCATTTGCACTCTCTTTTCCCTTAGATATTTTGTAATTTCTTAAAATACCATAAAATATCTAGGTGTTACTCTGATGTCAGTGGTGAGATTAAGGTAATATCAACATCAACTCACCTTTTCGTTGCTGATCTTGACACAGGTCGCCTCACTGGAGGATCGGGTGTTCAGGTTCTGGCCCGTCGGGGTTTCATTGGTCACTTGCAGGGGCAAAACGAAGCGACGAGGGTAAGGTCTGGACAGAGTGTTGTACACCTGGAGGGGGGAACAGTGAAGTGCTGGTTTATCTTTGAGCACAAAAAAAACAAAATAAAAACCACGAAGAAGCAAAAAGTAGAGATGGCTTCAGTATTTTTTTTAATTTCATCACTTAATAACTGCAAAGGGAAGTTTCCTGTTCTAACCTTGTCCAGCGCGTCTCCTGATTTGCGCAGGTTCTGAATGAGGTAGTTGTTGATGGCCTGGCCGTCGTCCGCGCAGCACATGTCGAGCATCAGGAAGCCGTCCTCCTCGAAGGCGTTGATCTGGTGGAAGGTGGAGATGGCTTTGGTGTGGTACTTCACCGAGCTGACCTGCGGAGCAGAAAACAGAGTGAGGGCCGTCTGAGATCAACCACGAAAAGCCCCCCCGGGAGGGGGGGCAGGGGGGGAAGTTTCCACCCGGTCTCTCATCTCACCTTGCCTGTGTGTTTGTCAACAAGATGGAAGACGGTGTCCTGCTTGGGATCCCAGTAGATGCCCTCGCTCAGAGCCTTCCCCCTCAGCTTGCAGGTGACGATCTTCAGCAGGTCCATCTTAATTGGCTGCTCGATGAACACCACGTAGTTTTCAGACATGGCTGGAAGCGTGAAGAGGGGCATTGTTGAGTCTTGCATCTGACGGCGCTAATGAGCGATCCCCGGGAGCGGCGGCTCACCAAAGCTGTGGTAGTAGGAGGGATGGGACTTGTTTGCAGGCACAATGGAACAGAGGATTTTGGCTCCTTGCAGGGTGTCTTTGCCATCTGTCTTCTCTGGAGGTACACGGATGATGTTGTACAGAGCTCCTGGAAAAATAAACAAAACAGAAAAAAAAATGTGATAATGGTGTCAGGATATTTACAGGCATATGCTGTGAGGGGAGATAGGAACAAACAACGGCAGATGTTCAATAACAATAATTTAGATTTTATTGTCAAGATACACTTTAAAAAAAAAAAAAAAAGCAACCGAGACACCTTCTGATCTATGAACAATTGAAATTCAAAAGCCTGGGGGATTTTTTTTTGTTTTTTTACAATGTCCACCTGAAGAAAAAAAAAATCCTCAAATTTGGGGCGGAACAGCTGCAGAAAGTGTCAGGCCTGAATGAACAGCCTCGGGATCTGAGCAGAAGAGGCACTTGGGAGAATTCTGAAATACATTTAGTGTCATTACCATTACCACAATCCAGAGAGACATCTGATGCCTCCGGGGAAAAAAATAACTAAACTAAACTCGCTTCCTCCAAATCAAAACTGTATATTTGATAGAAACAACTGCTTGATCAGTCAATAAACATAATTGAACTTCTTTTTTTTTAAGTCTTAATTGCACCTCTACTGCACTTAATGCAAAGGGGAGAGAAGATTTTCATCACTGCCGTCATTTCGGAGACTGTTGGGTGAATTTTGCACCTCGGGCGACCTTGAAGCCACCTGTGTGGCGTTTTATTTGAAAGTGAAATTAATCCGACCCCTACCAATCAGGACGAGACGAAACAGCCGTCCTGCCATTTCAGAGACACGCTGGGATCAAAACCCGCAGGGTTTCCAAACAGTCAGTCCCAGTTTCGATAATGAACCTCACCTTGCCCGTGTGCCAGAGTGCCATTGAGCAAGACAATAACACCCCGGTTGCTCCGAGTGGCTGAGTGAATGTCACTACCGATTTAAAGCGCTTTGAGATTCCTGAAGTGATTAAATGCTCCACAGAAGTGAAGTTCAATCACCATTTATGAGCTGGAGCATTCAGTCAGTTAAAGAAGCAGCTGGAAAACTACACAACACAACAATGGTGGCGGGTCTGGGTGTCGTCTGTAACAAAGGACACCGTAGTGAGAAAGTAGACGAGGTCAGCCGGCTGTCTCACATCTGCAGCTTACCTTTATAAGAGTGTGCATGTTTTTTTTTTTTATTTTATCTTAGCTGTGTTGTTACCAAGTAACTAAACTAGTTATTTTAGTCTCTAGTGACCAGTAACATGGGGAAGGGGGGAGGGGGGGCAAACCTTTGCTTCCGTAGGAGTTTCCCATGTTGAAGCTGGTGCCGTCGGGGTCGTAGTGCGGGTGAGCAGTGGTGCCATTCACAGCGATGAACTTGCTCCAGTCCACCTGCAGAACACGTCACAGGACGTGAAGGATGGATCTGGCTGAAAGAAATGCTGCGTGCGACCTGCAGAACACGGCGGCGGCACCTTTTCCACTGTTTCGAGGCTCTCCGGGTTCACTCTGTGCATGAAATTCGTCTCTGTGCTGACGTAGTAGTCGCCTTTGTATTTCACAAAGCTCACGCTTGCATTGTCTGTGGGTTCTGCAACAAAGGAGAGGGGGGGGGGGAAAAAACCATGGGGTTGTCTTTTTGAATGACTGCACAAGCTTTTCTACTTTAAAAACAGCACTTCTGCGACATGATTTACAGCTTGTAGTTACTTTAAATATTCCGGTGGGGCTGTGAACATTCTTCTGCTCCCTCCTCGCTCCCCGGTGTACCTCACCGTTATGCAACTCAAACCACTGATATACGCGGAGCTCCTGAGAGGCTCCAGCAAACTTGTCCAAACATCATAATATTTTATCTGATCTGGAATTTCTCCCTATAGCTCTCTCAGCTCACTTCTCCAACTACGCAAAAAACAAAAAAAAACAAAAAAAAAACAAAGATGGTCTGACGTCATTACAAAACCTGTGATTAAAGCCTCACAGCGGGTTTATAGTGAAATGAAGCACTTGGTGTGACTCTTCCTGTTCATTTCCACTTCGCATACGGTCGACTTACCGATCATCTCAAAGCGAGAGAGGAACCTCTGGAAGAAGTTCTTGCAGGGGTCGGGCATGGCGAGGGTGCCGAACTCGGACATGACGATGCGATCCCTGTCACGGTTCTTCTTGTAGGCGTCGCTCTGCAGGAAGCGGCTCATGTACGTCACCTGGCCGCTTTCGATCCTGAACCGGTGCAGCATGGCCATCCCGTCAAACCAGTGGTTGTAGCTGCGGTTAAAAACAACTCATGCTAAATATTTCATGGTCAGTCTGACGATTTGAGGTTCAGCGCCGTGCAGCATTCCCGACTCACTGTGTGTTTCCAAACTCAAATTTTCCGGGACCGTTGCGGAGAAGGTTGCCATTGATCCAGGATGGAATCGTGCCTTGTACCGTGGTGGGGATGGGTTCAGGGGTCTCCTCGACGGAGCGTACCAGGGGAGCGATTGTTTCTAGTCCCTTCTGCAGCGTGGAGACGGGCTCTTTGGCCTTCCCATTGGCCTCGTCTACAGGGAAACACAGATTGACAATATCACCGGCTTTGACAATAATCTGAAGAAACAGAGATACAGTGGTGTAAAGCTCAGGGTTTGTCAACTGTAATGTTACTAAATAGGGTAGAGCAGATTGCTTTGTTGCTCTTGCTTAAATTCACCATTGAGGGAAAAAAGGACTTTGTGAGAGTCCATCCTGAGTGGGTTTTCCAGTTTTTAGGTCAACAGTTTCACTTTGAGGCCCCAGACTCAAAGGATAAGGCAAACAAATAAACCCTGAAGGAAAAAAAAAAAAAAAATACGAGTTTAGCCACTAAGGCACTGAGCTGTTGCATTCAGAGGCTGCAGCAGTCAACCAGTGCTGAATGTGATTGATATGAATAATGCTCCTTACTGTTACAACTATGTTAAAATCGCTGGGAAAGAACAACAAAGACATAAAGTCCTGCTTTAAACTGTGAGTTATGTCAGCAGAGCTCCTGCTATAAAACAGGCCCAGCTTGCACCACCGAGTGAAAATATAAATGTCAAATTCTGTGTTTGCACAAGTGTAAACCTGCAGCTCGGTGTGGCGGCGACGGATTTTGACAGCGGACTTTGTTCAAGTTGTTTTTGTGACACAAACCGGTCTGACGACCGCAGGGGCACGGCTCCTCCCCGGAGTCCACGCAGACCTGTGACTGGAATTACTGAGAACAGGCAGCTCCTCTGTCAGCGTCCACCACCGCACCGCTGCTTCAGGACGTCGCCCGAACGATCTGTTATTACTGCTTCTGCCAAAATACAGTTGTGACGTACATGCAGCTGGATGAGAGCTGCTTTCACTGCCAATAAGTAATTCAATTTCCAAATCTCACATGAGATGATAGACTGAGATAATCTAATAAAATGACATGATGACTTGGTTAAAGGGAAATTGAATTATCACAATAATCTGACTGTGATGAAAAAGTCCAAGGGAGTATGCCTTTCTCTCCTTCGGCTCAAGCCCCCTCCCCAAGATAAATAAAGCCAGTGCAGAAGATTTTCCGGATGGCTTATCACTTTGTTGTTTATTCAAAAGTCTATAGTCTGATCACTCTCAATGATGTGAAGGCTCCAACATTTGATGAGCTTTGACAATGTGGTTCTTCAGCCCTGAGCTTATGTTTATGTTATTCCTGTCCCTGGCAGAGGGGGAGCCAAACACACCACACTGCAGGAGGACATATTAAAATGGTCGCTATTACAAATAATGCGCTTCTCCCTCAGAAAAAACAAAACAAAACTAGCATTATCAGATTTGATCGCAGTATGTGTCTGAAAAAACAAAACATATGGGGGAAACAATAAAGAAAAACACATGGACAGGCAGCTTTGATGAACTCATATTTAGGATATTTTGCCTGCAGCTCAACAATACTTACTCCATCAACTCCAACCTGTTGTCCCTTTAAGAACTGGCATTTAAAACCTGCAATCTGGCCTCTTCTCGGGGAGCTTGTGGCTGCTGTAACTGAAACCTGACGAGGGTTTTACAGACTGAGCCAGAAAGAACATTTTGTTCTGAAACTGGCAGCTTTGGGTCAACATGACCTCCCATCATCAATCAATCAATCAATCAATCTTGTTTATTACAAAATTACAAATTTACAAATTGCAAAATGACGATGTCACATAGAGACATACAGTAATTTGAGAAACAATCATTTTGTAACTAGGGACACCCTTGGAAGCAGTCTAGTGCTTATTGGCGGGGCCCTATAACATTAAGATCGGAGAATTTTGCATTGAACACAGAAAATCACATACAACCTACAGTTACCTAAGCTATTACCTACCCTACACTAATCCTACCTGCACATGGCAACAATACAACACACATCAATATATTATTGCATACAGAATACTCATGGGTTCCAGAGGACATAAATAAGCCGTCAGCTCATCGGGGTTCCATTATATTTTTGAAGGAGATTAAGTTTAAGTTTCTTTTTGAAAATGGGCAAAGACCTAGACATTTTAAGGTCTTCACTCAGCTCATTCCAAATCTGTGGACCCTTACATGTTATACTAAAACTCGTGCATTTCAACTTCCTATTTTTACCCTTTAACAGTGATTTACCCCTTGTGTTATAGTCATGAGAGGGGGTAGAAATAGGAATTAACTGACAGAGTTTAACATTGAGTCTATACACGACATTATACATGGTACAGGCATTGTGAAATAAGTTGCACTCAGTGAGTTTCAGAAGCTGATGTTTATAGAAGAGAGGGTCCGATGGACAGTTATACTTAGCCCAAGAAATGGCTCTTATAGCCTTCTTTTGTAGAACTTGCAATTTTAGGAGGTGACTTGGGTAAGTATTACACCATGTGATGTTACAGTAATTTAGATGGGGTTCAAATATAGACCTATATAAAGTCAGAAGGGCCTCAAGGGGAAGGAAATGTCTCACCTTGAAAAGAAGGCCAACATACTTAGATAGTTTCATTGTTAGGTAATCAAGGTGTTTGCTGAAGTTTAAATGTTCATCAATTTGGATGCCAAGAAAATTAATGAATTTTACTCGTTCAAGTACACAATTGCTTATTTTAATTTGTACATTTTCAAGGCTTGTCCGACATTTACTTGAGCGAAATATGATAAATTTGGTTTTTGCTATGTTCAATGATAATTTATTACATTTAAACCAAGTGTCAACTTTTTCCAATTCCCGATTTACAGTAATCTGGAGTTGTTCCAGGTTTTTGTGAGATAGGAATAAATTTGTGTCATCTGCAAAGACAACTTTAAGAAGAACTGGAGAAGAATTTGAGAAATCATTT
Organism: Salarias fasciatus; assembly: GCF_902148845.1. Taxonomy (NCBI): domain Eukaryota; kingdom Metazoa; phylum Chordata; class Actinopteri; order Blenniiformes; family Blenniidae; genus Salarias; species Salarias fasciatus. Next base: position 10,634,572 of record NC_043754.1, read on the forward strand.
ACATAAATTAGAAAAAGAAGTGGGCCTAAGATTGACCCCTGAGGTACCCCACAATTAATAGCTTTACAGTTAGATATATTATCATTTACGTACACATATTGCTCTCTGTCATTTATGTAGCTTCTGAACCAACTGAGCGCTAAGCCCCTGACACCATAGTGCTCCAACTTTCCTAATAAAATATTATGATCAATAGTGTCAAACGCTTTTGATAAGTCGAGAAAAACACCAATTCCACACTCACCTTTATCAATAGCGTCATTTATTTTTTCAATGAGATCCAGGATTGCTAAACAAGTGGTACTTCCCTTTCTGAAACCATATTGTGACGGGGTGAGCATGTTGTGTTTGTTAAAATAGTCATAGAGTCTTTTATAAACTATTTTTTCCATAATTTTGGAGAAAGCTGGCAAAATTGCGATAGGACGATACTGCTGTAGATTGTTTTTATCTCCAGATTTAAATATTGGAATGATTTTAGCGATTTTGGCCATCTTTGGTACCACTCCTTGCTGAAGTGAAAGATTGATGCAATAAACAAGTGGATCTACAATGTCGCTGACAATGAATTTTATTATTTTGCTGCTAATGCCATCAACTCCTTCTGTGTGGGAGCTTTTCATACCGAGTATAATTTGTGTTACTTCTAAGTTGTTGGTGGGTGAAAGAAAGAAAGAGTTGGGATAATTCCCAGTGAGGTACTGATGGTAGGTGGCGCCCCCTTGTGGGCTTATGTTTTTTGATAAAGTCTCACCAATACAACTAAAATACTCATTGAAACACGTCGCAAGGTCACCAACACTGGGATCACCGTTTTTTTGGAACACTGTGATGTCAGGGAGGACATTTGGTTTATGGCCCCGGCTGAGGACTTCGTTGAGCACTTTCCAGCATTGCTTTTGATCACCGCAAGAAGCCTTGAAACGCTCGGTGTGGTGGTTGCGTTTACTCATTTTGATCACTTTAGTTAGTTTATTTCGATACTTACTGTATTTAATTTTATTTTCTTCAGAAGGGTCCTTTATATAGTTTTTGTACAAAGCATTTTTCTTTTTGATCGAAGTCATAATTCCTTTAGTCAGCCAGTTTTTCTTGTCCCCGTGATTTCTTTTTAGTGTCTTTTCGGGAATGCACAATTTTATACTCTCACCTAATTCCTGAATCAGAGCATAATATGCTGCATCAGGACATTTACACTCATACACTGAGTTCCAAGACTTATTTTTTAGATTATTGGATAGTTTACTTAAGTTTCTCTTAGTTAATGCTTTTGCTTTGTTTTTTGTATGGGGTTTGTCATTTTTAGTAGTAAGATCTGCGAGAAGAATGATAGGGAAATGATCTGTAATATCAGATAATATCACACCCGAGTTAAAGCTAGTATTTTGAATATTAGTTATGATGTTGTCAGTAATGGACTTACTGGAGTCTTTTTCTCTAGTGTATGTGTTTATTGTGGGGTAAAAAGAAGAGGAATAAAGAGAATTTAAGAAGTCTTTTTTTTCAGAGTTGTCTTTGGCTAAATTTATATTGAAATCTCCAAGAATGAAGCAATTTTTGTTGGAATTATTTATACTATTCAGTAGTTCATCCAGATTGACAGTGAAATTATGTGAGTCGGAATCTGGTGGTCGATAGATCACCCCAACAATTATGTTTTTGGCATTTTTGATATTAAGTTCGATAAATAAAGAATCGGAGTGCCCATCATTGATAAATAGATCATCCCGGGTGGTCACTGAATGGCGTAGGTCTACATACAGACACACCCCACCACCAGCTTTCCCAACCCTGTTTTTGTTGAATAGTGCATAACCATCAAGATTGAGGGTGTCAATATAAGTTTTCTGATTAATCCATGATTCGCTACATCCAATGATGTCTAACTTGTGATCAAGACTGGCCAGTAATGACAACAGATCATCGTGATGCTTACTTAGGCTTCTTGCGTTTAGATGTAATAAAGAAAAAGCATGTTTTTGGTTGTTGGTTATATCTTTCAGCTTTTCAGGTACAAATCTTTTGCAGTTTATCGTTTCAAAGCAATGCTGGTCAAGTGCGCCACAATTATTGTTAAATGCTATTATGTCATCTGGGCCCATGGATGGTACATAATACATAGTACCAGAGACGTGATGTGTACATCAGGAGGGTAATATCATATATAACAGCCATTGTTATACAGGTCTAAGCCTACCTATCCTAATCTAAGCTAACCTAATATTGCACAAATGGGAGTTAATGCGAGTAGTCGGGGAGGGGGAGGGGGAGGGGGAGGGGGAGAGAAAGAGAGAGAGAGAGAGAGAGAGAGAGAGAGAGAGACACGGACAAGCACACAGACAAGGACACACGTACAACTCAGGAACACACACACATACAAAAAACAAAAAATACAACAATACTGAAAATTAAATAACGCAGTCAAGACAAGGATCACAGTAAAAGGCTGGATCCTATCAACTTTCAGGCAGTCACATTAGGAGAGTGACACATGATCCATACTCACAGATATGTGGCATGTTGTTCAAAATGATACTTTTTGAATGATATCACTTTTCCAGGGTTAGGTGATGCGCAGCTTCTTGGCGTCCGATAATTTGTTGAGGACATGCCGCTGGTTTGTTTTAGTGAGCAAGTAAAGACGCCCATCCTGTGTCCAGCTCCCGGCAAGACTCTCTTTGTATTTCTTCCGTAGATCGTCCAAGAGTTTCGCTCGTGTAGCAGTCAAGCTCTCCAGAATGTGCATCTTCGGCGTTTTCCCTTTTAGTTGTTTCTTCGCCCTGTAAACTTTGTCTCTGAGATTATAGTGGGCAAACTTGACAATAATCCCCCGTGGTTTGTCCCGCCTGGTGTTTTTGGGACCGAGGCGATGGGTCCTGTCGATATCTCCAGGTTGCACCACTATGTTCAGGTTGTTTTTCAGAACACTCGTGACAGTTTCGTTTACATTTTCACGGTCATTTTCCGGGACTCCGAACAGCACAAGGCAGTTCCGTCTGGAATACTGTTCTTGCTCGTCCAGAGTGTCCACAATGTCATTGTATTTTTTCCCCAGATCATCCAGTTTATCGACCGTATTCTGCAGTTCATATTTAAGAGAGTCCCTGACCGACTCTGTAATGGAATCGGTGATAGCCCTCTTGATTGGCTCTATCAGGGAATCTACCAAGATTTTGGTGATTTTATTGATAAAGTCACTATCTTGGAAAAGAGCATCCATTTGTTTGCTTACTGTGTCTTTGATATTGTCACCAGGCGCAGTATGTTTTGATCCCTCTGGCGCGCGCTTGTCTCGCTGCATGATTGAATGTGGAGCCAGCACGTATCACTGAAGAGCGAAAAAAAAGGTTCGGACAGAGTGCCGATTTCAGCGAGCAGCAGCCAGGAATGCTGAGAAGCGAGTCCGGTCGCCTTTTAATCCACAGGAGAAGCAGAAAATTCGACGGATCATGTAAAAATCATGTTGATTGTTGATCGATCCAGCTCACGCGCTCAGCAACAGGTGTCGCACGTTGATGACATCATCATCCTGCATCATCTCCCGGTCCTGCTCGAACACTCTTCATACACAACATGGAACCACACTGCAGCCGCACGTCTGCAGGGTTTTTTTTTTTTGTTTTTTTTTTAACTCCTATGCAGACGTGACAAATGAAATATGAAGCCCGGCGCGTGAGTTCCACGCGCGTGTCAAGCCCAGACGCGACCGCGTGTCAATGCAGTGCGGCCACGAGCAGGTGAAGTGTCGCATTAAAATAAAGAGAAGGGTTCGGAACGGACAGGAAGCTCACCTGCGCTGCTGCTCTTCTCGGACGGCATGGCGGCGGATGGATGCGCTGCTGCTCCCGCGATGTGCGCCTTCCTGACGGACCATAGAGACGCGCACTGCCCGCAGCTGCGCCTTTATGTAACCGTTTATGTAATGCGAGAGAGAGAGAGAGAGAGAGAGAGAGAGAGAGAGAGAGAGAGAGAGAGAGAGAGAGAAACATGCTAAGCCAGTTTTGTTGGGTTAAGTAATAAATTGAAAACATGTGTGTTGTTTCACCCCTTCGCCCACTGGTGGCTATAATAATATTATTATTACACAATTTAACACGGTGGAAACGCTTTGGGATGGTGGGCATGTCACGCACTCACTGCTGATTCATGTCAAGAGGACGATACAAGAGAGGAAAATAGGGATGCACAAAAATAATTTAAACCATATGAAATTCTCTCTTTCTTTCACAACAGTGAATTTGGGCATTCCTATCCTGCATTGAGTTTTTCATTTCTAATAAAACAACATACACAATATTTTAACACCACTCTAACTGGTGTAGTATAATTTAAATTATTTATTGTTCAATCCATAGTTGTAATTAAGCGAGTGTCATATTTTGTCATTTCATTGTTGTTGTTCTTTGCTTTCGATCAGAATGAGTATTTTAGAATTGTACTTTTTTTTGATGAAGTGATGTCTTCTCAGTGCCTGAGGCCTGCCTCTGTTTACAGGCAGGTTAAGTGGACACCTCACAGCCACCGAGCTGTCCATATGGACCCAGTTTCTATCCAGATAATCTCAGTTGGAGGATTAAGAAGACAGTCTCGGAGGAAGAGGACACTTTACACGTCTCTTTCTACATATAATGGTGTTCCTGTATCATTCGAGGTACTTGATTTTTTTTTTCACTGTTACTTAGCTGCCATGACAAGGGAAATTCACTTCTGCTAATAATCAGTTAATAAATTACAGCCAGGTTAGTTTAAACATGCTGAATGTACACTGGTCTGTTTGTCTTCAGCTGATGGGTTTCCTCTACAGCTGCAGTTACATGAAAGTCTGATCACAGAATCAGAAACAAAATCAATGCATCTGGTGAGTATGTACAGAGCTTCAGGTTTTATTCTGCTAGTTGTAATCAATGGTGTGCAAGGATGTTGATTGTTTGAAAGAACTGGTGAATGTGATGGATCCTGAAGTGATACAATTGAAATATATAGTGAAATTCCAGTTGAACAATAGAGTTTCATCCTTTTAATTCATCAAACAATCTTCTGAGGACAAAAGCCCGATTAAATGTCTGTTAAAACAAACATAGCTTGTTTTTTTAGTCACAAAATATTGAAAAATATGTGTGGCCTCCACTACCTGTCTGACACACTTCACTCCTATATGAATAAACTCAGGAATTTAGTGTTTTGAATCTTTCAAAGCTTTGTGAAATGATCCCAGTTTGAAACAAAATACATTCTAGAAGAGATGTGGTGAAGATGTTTTATTCTCTGCAAATGTGGGGATTTCCATTTGATTTCATTATAAAAGCGCTTCATAAAAATGAATAACACCACATTTCTTCTTGCTTAGACACTCACAATTACACAACTCAAGTAATGACACACATTGTCTTTGTACCATGTGTTTCAAATATGAGTATCCACATCGTGTGAGTCTGAACCCCACATCTCGTTATATAATATTACTGCAGTAATTTAAGGAGCATCACTCTCCAGCTTGTTCTAGTAAATGTTTTGGATTCTCTGTAACTGATAAAATCCTAAGTTGATATGCAATATATCAAAATATTGCGTTCATAGAATACCTAAAATACAGTGAATAATTCCAAATATCACTTTTCTATGGTTATTGGGGGATATGTGACATTATGTATCTTCCTTTTCTCCAGGCCATATTTCGCCTACTGACCATCATGCCTTCTGCAAAGAGCTCCAATCACTGGACGCTCTCTGAGTTCCTTGGGCAGCCGAGGCTGTTGGGATTGGGCGCCCTGCTGGCCTGGCTCGTCCTCTTCCATCTCCTGGTGAACGTCTGGCTGCTCTGCATCTTCACCAGTCTCCTGGTGGTCCTCGGGGGCTGGCTGGGGTCGCGGGCCGTGCTGGACGCCGACAGCCTCCTCCACTTGGAACACTTCCTGCCTCTTGGGAAAGCCAACACGTCTCTGTGCTCGCCCGAGCACGAGTGGAGGCTGAACTACGAGATCCACAGCGCTGTGCAGAAAGCTGTGCGTGACTTCGTGTCCTCGTGGTACCGCGCTCTCCTGCCGGAGGTGGAGGGGGAGTTCGAACGCGCGGTGCGGAATACCATGCTGGAGTCAGTGATGGAGCTCAAAGAGCGCGCGCGTCGGGTGGACAGGAAAGCGCTGGTGCAGCGGCTGCTGGAGCTCTATGGCTGCCACCTGCAGAGCTACATGACCGTCAGGCAGATCCAGTCGATGCAGAGGTCAAATGTCAGCCTGTGGCAGCTCTACAGCGAAGTAGACAAGCCTCACCCTGCCGTGAGCAGCCCGGCCGCAGAGCTCAGCTACTCCAGAGCTCTGGTTAACCTCGTCCTGCACGTGCTTGTTCCCTACCCTCAGATGGAGACCAGGACCGGAGGATACATGGTGACAGAGCTCATCACCTGCAATGTGCTGCTGCCGCTCATCAGCAGGGTGTCGGACCCCGACTGGCTCAACCAAACCATCGTAGACATTTTCACCAGATCCCGGGAGCCGCAGGACGCCGGCGTGAACGACCTCCCGGAGGATGCGCTGTACAAATGCTCCGTTCAGCAGGATTCCTGGATCACCTGCAAATCCCTGTCTTCTTCGGATCCAGCTGGCTTCGCCAGCAAAAGCTCGTCAGACTTCGACGACCTGCTGAGCCAGAGTACGACGAGCGAGTGGGACTCCTCGCAGAGCAGCGCGGCCAGCGTGGCGTCTCCTGCTAAAAGTCAAAACTGCCACAAGGGTTTGCTCACACCTTACAAAGTTAGCTGCTGCTTGCCGACATCTGGGCCCTCCTCCCACTCACTGGAGTCCAAAATGATCTCGCTTGAATCCTTGATTCAGTCAGACTCAGACGACGACCTGACAGGAGGCTTTTGTGAGTGCGGTCCACCGACGACTTTCTGCCACGCGCTCAACATCAAGGACGAAGAAACTCCTGGATGCTTTGGTCCTTTGAGAAATCTTGGGTCTAAAGCGGTCGTGTCTGCAGACTCCCAGTGGCCTGCAGGCATCGCCCAAGAGAAACCCTCAGCTTGTCCTCCAAGAAGACTCTGTCTGTCCCCCTACACTTTTGAAACCCCCAGCAACTCCGCGGCTACTGTGAACATCCAGAACGTGCACATTTCCGGCACCATTACTGCGAAGGAGCTGCGGAGCACTGGCACGCATCCCTGCATTCTATACACGGTGAAGGTAACACTTCCGTCCGCCGTCATTTCACTTGCTGTGTGATTTATAAAAACACACCGTCCGTCCATGTTTCAGTTTGAGACGCTGGATCCTCCCGCCTGTCACTCCGTCAATCGCAGATACAGCGAGTTCCTCAACCTGCAGACGCGCTTCGAGGAGAAGCCCGAAGTGAAGAAGATTATCAAAAGTAAGAAATTATTATTTCCTCAAGAAGTTTATAAAAGATTTTATAAGTACACTGTGGTCAGCGGCGGTCACTTTTCTGATTTTCAGATGTCAAAGGTCCAAAGAAAATGTTCCCTGATCTGACATTTGGCAGTTCTGAAAATGAGAAGGTGGAAGCTCGTAAAAGCCAGCTGGACGTGTTCCTTAAAGTAGGTTTCTGAATCACATCTTCAGTCTGCATGACCACATTTCTGGAAGTTTGAAGTGGAATGTTTGTCTTTTTCTAGCAATTAAGCAGCATTCCTGAAACAGCCAACAGCGACGACATGCAGGATTTCTTAGCTCTTAACTCGGATATCTGCTCCTATTTCGAAAGAAAGCCTTTTGTCAAGTCAAGAATAGATAAGGTGAGTAGGAATCTGCACAATGTAAAAACAGACTGAATTTTTGTGTAAATGAGGAACAAATCATAGGACATTGGATAGTCTCATGTTAAGCTCTCATGTTTTCCTCCTAAGATGATGGAAAATGCTCTAGACACTTTGAAGACGGCCTTCCCTCATCCTGAGACTCTCAGCCCAACAGATGACTTTGAAGGAGACCCCGATGGAAGAGCAGCAGACAGCAGAAAGTACAGGTGAAAGCTCAAACCACCGCCAAGAGTGCATGTGTCCTGTGCTGCTGGGCGATGGAGGCGATCTACTGATTCATTCGGGTTTCCTGGGTTTTGTGTTTGCAGGAGGCTGATGTTCCCGAGCAAAGTCTCTCCTCTTAACATACCAGACCTCCAGCCTAAAGTTACTTACTGCTTCAGCGAAGGCAGTGCTGTGAGTCACAACACAAACGCACGTCAGAGCGAATGATATTTGTGCCAAATTGTTGAGCTTCTCAAATAATATTCACCAAATGCCTGCTTAGGTTCTCAATGGCATGTCTCTGTCTGCGCTGGAGAGCTTCGTCAGTGAGCAGGAAGGACTTTTATGCGGATCAAACGAGAAAGAAACAGCAAGGAGCCATGAGAAGCAGGTCAAGGACAAGAAATCTCACGGGACAGGTGGGGCTCAGCTCACTGCATCACTCATAATGTGAAACAACATGCAGTGACACAGATTAACCATTTGGGGGCAGCAAAATCCCACTGTTGTTTTAGTGTGAGCCGAACATCCCCAGAGCACTGATGACTGTTTTTTCCTTTACAGAGATCCTGGTGAAGTTTAATGTGTCTATGGAGATTTCCATGGTTTTTATGAGTTACTGTGTAATTCCTGGTTGTGCTTTTCTCGCAGACACAGCTGTGGCAGATGTTGCTTTGAACATCTTGTGTCTGGTGATGAAGGATCAGTGGAGCTGGCTGTGCACCGAGAACATCCAGAAGACCATCAGACTGCTTTTTGGAACTTTCATTGAGAGGTGGGAGTTCAGCTGCAGCAACACAGTTGACTTATCGATGATATTAGATTTCCTATCGGGCCTAGATTTGCGTTCTCTACATACAGTGAGTACCATCGTGTCAAAATGACATCACTTTATTTAGTTTTACGCAATTTTTACAACACACATGTCGAAACATGTGACCATCAATATGTTTTTACTAACAGGAGACTTTGTTGCTCTCGCTTGTTCTTCGCCCAGCTGGACATCCAGATGTTGGATCCTCTTCTAGTATAATGGACAGCTGTGTGAGACAATAAATGCTTTGTTGCCTGACATTATCTCAGATCCTCTTTCCAAAATCATGCTCTTTTCCTGAAATACACTGTTGCTGTCTCACGTTTGACGCAGATTGAATCCAAGACTCGACCTGAAGTAGCACTTTAGCTCCAGTGAGAGGTCAACAGAGTGAAAGAATAAACCTTGGGACAGACACTCAAAATAGTTAAAAAAATCTCTCTTAGTGTTCGGACCAATAAGTGGAGATACATTTTAATAAATCAGTTGATCTTTTGAACAGTGCTTTTTTTTTAATGCACAATTATTTCACTTAATAAACAAAACATATAAAACAAACAAATCACAAAAAAGCAGTGCCCTACCCCATACCACACCACACTGCACAAATCCTGCAATAAATACAAGAATCAACTGAAAACATTTCAGGACAATTAATCACATTCAGCCGTTGGAAGCTTAAATTTGTGGGATGGTTTTCATTAGAGGTCCCCTGGTACTGAAAATATGCTCTGGTTTTCCCCTTACATTATACTTTTTTTCTGGAGTATGGTATGATAGAGTTTCATTCCACCATTGCTTCAAGGATGGTTGTTCTGTGGATTTCCAGTTCAATGAATATAATAGGATAATAGAATAAGTTTTTTTCTGATACAGTGTGAATTTGGATAATCTGTTTAAATACTTGATTTTGCTTCTGAAACTTAAGTTTTACTTATTCCGCCATCAATACTATTTAAGTTTTATGAACACAGTGAACATGTCCATAGGACTTTTTTTTTTTTTTTTGTGTTACATACAGAGGCCAGTGACCTGCATTGTGTAATGCAACAGCAGGCACTTTCTCAATAAATCTGTCATGTTGCCCCAGATGGCTGGATGTCGGGGTTGCCCGCCTCACCAGCGCCCCCTGCTGGGTGATCTACCTTCAAGTGCTGCAGGAAGCCGTGTGGCCTGGAGGGACGCTGCCCGCTCAGCCCCGTCCAGAGAGGAGTGCAGAGGAAAGAGAGGAGACCAGGGAGCAGTGTCTGGACTGCCTGATGCAGCTGCTCCCAGGTGTGCATGTGTGCCTGGTCCACACCATAAATGCTAAAGATGAGTTTATTCCTTGGAGTGATTTCCTGTGTTTGTTTCTGTGCAGAGCTCATCACAGACATACTGGGCAGTGACAAGTACAGACTGAGCCTGGAGGCCATGCTGCAGTCTTTACAGGACCATCAGATAAACAAGTGAGTCAGCAACCCAGGCGCTAATTTGCACAAGTCTTCTGTCTTTAGCCGCACACGGGAGCTGAGAATGTGTGTCAGTAGTGGAACGATCTGAACTGACCCTGTTTGTTTGACAATCCGCAGACACCTGATCTATTGCATCTGCGACCTCCTGCTGGAGTTTCTGGTCCCAGAGTCATGTGATGAGACTTTCCAGAGGTCTCTGATGCAGAGCCTGGCTAAAGGCAGAGAGGGACGGTCCTCACATGTGATCAGCACATGACACACACCAACCTAGGAGAAGCAGATACACAACACAGCAGGTCCTCTGCGAGTCTCTGAGGAATCCGATGCAACGGCCTGTGTTTTGCAGGGTGATGCACACAAAAACAATATTTCCGCTGATTTTTTTTGTTCCTGTGACTTTCGTAAATCAAACACCTCTGATATGTCCAGCTTACTGGAGAGCTCCACCACAGAAGGTGTTGGATGTCATTTCTCATTTCTGAAATAACATACTTCGATAATGAAGGGAAAATTAGGTCACAGCAACAAGAAGAAACGGCCGCATACTCTGCAGCTATTGTTTACAGTTTTTCTTGATTATGAATTGGTTTCTTTATTAACTCATTGGGGTGTGATTTCACATGTTACATATGTTTTTCATTCCAGAGTCTGATAACATTAAATCTGACATCAGTGTATATGCTTCTGGTTTCCTTCAGAAATATGACACAGTGAACTGATCTGACACGGAGGCTTGAAAATACAACCAGGAGTTTTTCATATCTTTATTATTTGTCTTACATTCTCCTCCACTGGATGATTAGTATTAGTGTTTTTATCTGCTCAGCTGAGGACCGTGATATGAATCAGTAAAAGCAGCTGCGTGAAGCAGTGGCTCATATTATTCAGGTTATAGTTTCACAATAAGGACTCTTTAGAGGAGTTGCTGAAGTTCAGACTCCCTCTGGGTGGGATTCCCCCCTTTTTTCTTCAAGCCACGTAAGAAAGATCTGCCTGACTGGAAGCTTCCATGTCAGCATCCAGCTGAGAGGAGCTGACAGGACGAACCTGAGCCACACAGGAGAAATGATTCCTCCTGCTTACCTCGCAGATAAACTCCTCCCTGACAGCCAATCCTGCCAAACAGCTGGAGTCGCTTCATTATGTCTTTTAGCTGTATTTACTTAACTGGGTTCATACGATTGTATTATTTTCAACTTTTCAAGGGAATTTTTGTCCTTATATGCTCTTGTTCATGTTGGCCAGCAGTTAATCTGAATTCGGTCATCTGTGCTACCTTAAAAAAAAAAAAGAAAAAAAAAATCACGACTCCAGGGTCTGGAAATAATCCTCAGAAATTGTTTTTCACTTTGCCTAATTAACCTTGGATTGGATTTCACATGGCTGTCTCTGAAAACTTTCCTATAATTATGTTCAGAAACAGATTTGACCTGCGCTCCTTTCGGAGAATTATTTAGCACCACACAAAGATGCTTCATTGATGAAACTTCTTGCCAAATTGCTTTTTTCTTTCACTCATTCACAGTCGCTCTCTTTAGGGATCAAATGATCAAATTTCTGCCAGACTGATAAACCCAAAAATAATCTTTTACCGTGAAACAACATGACATATCCAAAACATCTAAAATACACCTTAACCTACTAATGACACTGTAACAAAAAACTACGCTTTACAGAACGTGACTGGAGTGTCTGCCAGTACGGCTCAGTCCCGTCTAAGCCAGCTGTTTTCCTGATGCAGATGTTAACACATACAAACTTGGGTCAGATGTCATGGTGTAAATCCACTCCCTTTGTTTCCAGTTACTCGTCAGAAGGCCTTTATAAACTGCATGCTAGGAACATTTAACACATTTCACTTCCTTTCTCATGAGATCATGGGCTGATACTGGCCGGCTCCCACCTTCTGGCTCATGCTTTGGGACTTCACCGGCAGCCAGAGGAGACAAAACGCTCAGGCTGCGTTGACGGTGGCCCCATACGTCCCGAAGTCAGAGTCAGAGCAGCTGCATTCTTCTTTAAACCACAAACTGCCCCAGAAAACACACAGGTGGGAAAGTTAGAAGCTTAAATTCATCATTTGCCAATAATGGATTTGTTGACTCATTTCAGTCATGTTTAGAAATTGGGAAACTTCAACTAATTTAAACACCTAAAGAAGTTCTGGTTCCGTGGGAGTCAGTCCAGCTTCTCTTTGGTCAGATAAAGTGAAATAATTGACAGTTAGTTTTGAGAGGAGACAGCTGTGAAGGAGTGGCCTGTCAGGTCGGTCAGTGTGCGTGCGCACACCTACGTGCAACACGCCAAATATTTCACTGCTTCCTGGTTCGCTCCACCTCTCGCAAAACCTCCACCATGACTCCTCTCAGCAGTTCTGTGCTTCAGTCCGCGGCGGACACTGGACAGTCCTGCTCCAACACATCGGCTCTCATATTTTTTAAGACGTCTCCCAGAAGGAACCCCGTCACATATACATGCTTTTCCCATGCATGGACGAAATTTGTCAAAACTGGCGGTTCTGTGCGCCAACTTTTTTTTTTTTTTTTGCGTTTCATCTGCGAACATTGATGTCACCGGGGATGATCACATGAAGATGCTGCTGAAAGATTCATGGCTGGCCCACTATTTTTCTTCAGCGTCATTTGGCAAACTATAAGTCGGGGAATGATACACTGTGAAAAACTGCAAAGCCTGAGCTGTCAAAGACAACTGGCCTCACATCTTTCCAACTGATACCTGATAAGAAATAAAAAAAAAATAAATGTGTACAGCTAGTTTTAGGATACACTCTTTCCCACAGAGATACAGCAGCAGGAGTATCCCGCAGAAAGCTGCTGTGGATGCAGCCAAAGCCACATTGTTGTTTTAAATTCTTTCAAACAATATAAAATTCTCATTGTTTTACAGATGTTTAGTATTAATGAGTCACCCAACTGAGGCATGACAGGGTGTGTCCTCGTCGTCTGATCCAGTCCCATATGTGCCCGATCCGCTCTTTGCATTCAGGCCACAGAAAAGTCTCTTGGGTCTGTTTTCAGATGTTTGGTTGTTGAAGAGTGCAGATGTCCCCCTCATCACATAATGTGAATTATCTGCCCCCGCATCACTGGACAAGAGTTCAGGCAATTCTCTGCCCATAATGATGATCATGCCCACAAATATTTACCAACAATGTGATGATGATATTAAACTGGCTTCATCATGATGCCTCATGAACGCAGCAGTTGTGATCACAGCCACAGGTGACGGCTCGACTGAGAAAAGTTCCACCGCAGCAACCGTCAATCCAAGACAAGCAAAACAACAGCTGAAGCATCACGGAGTGAGTAATTCGTAAGGCTTCAAATGATGAATATACACAGTCATGAACATTTGTGCACACACTCCAGATGCGGTGATTACTCAGAGCTGAGCACCAGCAGCTTCGCTTTGTGCTACATTTCAATTTGAAGGTAAATCTGCACATTTCGCAAAAAAAAAGGGTTTTGATTGACTCTTTTGCAGATTTCTCGTGTTCTCATTGACAGCAACATCCAACAGAAACGTCAGAACCACATCTCCTGGTGTTAGCACAGCTGATTCCAGCGCCTGAACGTTGGATGGACCTGGATCCTGTTAGCTGTGCGTCTGCAGCACGGTGCAGATGTGGAATGAGGCCATTGAGGAATTCTGTCTCTCCGCCTTAGTGCCCTACTTCCATCTAATTAGACAAGGGAAAAAACTCACTGTTCGGGACAACAACAAGATATTTCAGTTACAATATGACGTTCAGCTCTTTCTTTTTCAAAGTATCAAGCCAGCAGCTGAGGTCAAAGACAAGAAGAAGTAGGAAAATCCACACGGAGGTAAAAAGTTATGAGTCGCAAGAGGAAAATTTAGGAGACCTGAATATTGGAAGACGTTGATGTTGACCTGCAGATCACCTTAGTTTGGAACAACAGTCTGGGTTGAACTACCATTCATTAATCCTAAAATGTAGCTCTGGTCAACCCATCAGCAGGTTGTAAAGTTATTTAATAATTAAAAAATAAAATCATGCAACACTATTGTGTAGCTAACTGCCGTGCGGCGACACGACCAGCCTTAACAAGCGAGATGTTTTGACAGACGTCTCTTACCGGGGTCAAGGTGTTCTGTTTGGTATGTGCTTCAAGGGTGGGATGTATCTGAGAGTGTGTCTGCTACAAATTACCACGTCAACAAACGGGAACAAAAAAAGCAGGTTTGTGCAAGTTTGTTGAATAACAGACTTTGCACACTCTCCAATTTGACAGTGACAGATATTTTTAGGGATACTTCTAAGGGCCCTCAGAGGGTTTCAGCTTTTTCTGGAGTTTGAATGAAGTCCATTTCCAAACATGGTCCACATGCAGCTCGTCACTGCGGGATTTTCAGCCTTAAAATCAAAAGAAAAAAAGCTAAACACCTCCAGTATTACAATCACAGTGATGATTGGAAACATAGAGGGGAAATCTGGAAAATAAGAGAGTTGAACGGTCTCTGTTTTCGCTCAACGGTTTTGTATTTCCTGCTCTGCAGAGGTCAGGACTCTTTGGGATTGGGAAAGGAGTGGACCACATTTTCACGCTAAAAAGTCAATGAATATATGAATTTCTCTGAATCCGAGTCATCTCAATAACCTAAGAGCATTGCAGACCTCTGAAATGCAATTATGCACTATGTACAGATTTGTTTCTCTTGACAGAAACATCAAAAGGATAATGTTGCAGAATCTTGACAGCAGCTGTCTCAGGCGAAAGAAATCCACCTAATGATGAAATCTTTTCACCTTTTCTTTTTTTTTTGACACTGCAAACTTACAACGGGGGAGAGCGGTGCCCCATGAAAGCTGAAATTATGCAACATGCTTGTAAATTTTTTTCCTTCCCCTTTGTACACTTTCTTTACTTGACAGTAGTTACGGGGTGTACCTCAAAGGAAGTGTAAAAAGTGACGCCACCTGTCATTTCAATAACTAGCTTTTGTAAGCCCAGGGCGAAGGCCTCAGTGCTGCTCTGCGTTTTAACGAGAACAACACGGCTGCGGCACAGCCTTTGGTTTGATTTCTAACACAAATTCAACAAAAGGAATGATGTTTGAATGACAATAGTAAACATGTCCATGTTGTAAAAAAAAAAAAATGTTTTGTTGAAATATCCAAATTCCTACAGAATCTGGTTGCTGTTTTGAACGTCAAGAGCTGAAAGGAACAGTTCACCAATTTCTCAAAGCCTTATCTTGATGAGTGATCGTTGTCAGCCCAACTGTACAGTGGAATGAATCTGTTTGCTATTTCTGTTGGTGAAGAATAACCTCAGATTCAGCGGAGGAGGGGTACGTACAGCAGAGCTAGAGGTAGACTGACCCCATTCTTTGTAAAAGAATGTTGCACAAGAACGTTCAAGTGTCTCTTCTAAATGAGAACATTACAGGAAGGTGAGCTTCGGCAGAACGTACAGTGTGACATTTTCTGCGAAGCAGAAGGGAGTTGGAGTGTTTCAGTCGTTTTACAAACGCTTCTTGATGGGTTAGTGTTTGAAAAGCTTCGTAATGCATCACAGATTCATGGTCAAAACTGGAGGTCGTTTTGAGGAGAAAGGAGATGCTCGGATGTTTCTCCTGCGATGTCTGAGGATTCTTGAGGTCACCGCATGAGGAGTGTTGAACTTCATCATCTCTGGAGAAGCAGTGATGTCTGATTCCTTTCCAGAACTTGCACTAAGTCGCCATTACTTATTGTGATCTGTACACAGACAGAGGGCAGACGGAGGTATGCGAGCGGTGCGTAAATCAGTCCACTGGGGTTTAGGGGAGAATTACTGGAGAGAACATTTTTTGCACTGTGCTCGCTGATATGAGCAGCATGTGATGCGATAGAAAGAAAATAGGTAGAGTTTGATTCATCGGTGAAATACCACACTGACTGCAGATTAACATCCCCATAACTTAGAGATTTCTGCATTCAACTGGCCCAGTAGCGGTCTGCAAAACGTGGAGCGGGGCTCTCCTGAAGGGGCGCCGAAGATCCTCTGAAGGGTACACCAGCAGGAAAACTCTGGGGATGTTTTTTTCTATTTAATTTGGGAGAAAAAATATAATGAAGAAAGAAATTAAAAGGACAGATCAGATCATGTGTCGGGTCATGCGTGGGTTCAATCTCATCTTTCTCACTCTGTGAAGCTGTGTCCCTGGTGTTACAGCTAAGAACTTTTAATGCCATCAGTCAGGCAGCAGCTCGAGGACAAACACACCCTTTGGGTTTGATAAAGTCTGAATAAAACCAGTAATTTGTGAGGGCATTGTTCTCCAGGTATGCTTCATGGAGGTGGTGTTTGTAGTCAAACAATCCCCAGGTGGCATTTCAACATGAGAAGTCTGCTTTAAGCCTGTAGAAAAGAAACGAGGTGGGCTTCACGTCACAGAGCTCCCGTGTGTGATGGAAAAAAGAAGCTTAACATTCATTTTATGTATTGTGATTGTAGGTTATCAAAATGTTTCTGCAAATATGAATGAGACAAGTAAGCGATTGTTAGAAACTGAAAGAGAGTTCAAGGCTGTAAATCTCTCCCAGTCTCACATAAATGGCTGCAGCATTCTTTTTTTTTTTTATCAGCATTTGTATGAAAGTGTTGCAGTCAGCTCCCAGCCCTTCTGTTTGTGAAGTGACCTGGCTGAAATGAGGTGTGATGGCTTTATGGGGGCTTCGGGGCTTCTGAGAAATGGCAATAATTGGATTTAGACTGTGACTGCACTCCTGAGGCAAGAGGGGAATGTATGACTTACCAGCTACAAGGCTGCGGACTGGGTTAGGCAAAAGGTAACGCTCATAAACACAATCAAAACACTCTGATCCGTGGCATTGACAGTAAAATCAACACATTGCAGCAAAGTCAACAGTCAAGTTCAAAGTAATCCCATTCAGAGCAGCGTAAGATTCATCACAATGAAGTCAAGTGTTGGCAAACAAACTTTCATGAGCTTACAGAATCATTCAAAATACAAGATTTATTCAGTTTAAACTAAACATACTAATGTTCTCTCCTCTTTAGTCTCTGGTGCCTCCGCCTCAGTGTTGGGAACCGTAGCATGAGGAAATGAGGAAGATCTGTAGGAAACTGAATCAGTGCCTTTGGAGTTTAGTGTCACTACAGTGACAGTGATTCACCGACTTCAAAGACGAAGCCTGTCATCGCTCTGATATCTGATGTGGGAGCTCAGTGTGAAGGAAACACAGATTTAGGAGCTATTGCCAGCGTACAAATCCAAAAAAGAAAAACAATCGCAAATGAAAACCAAGCTGACAGAGCAAGGGGAAAGCAAAGGTAGATCTGGCGTTAAACTGCGGTCAGCTCGTTGTCAAGATATAATTCTAGCATTACTCATTCAGCATATACCGACAAAACACTAGGAAAGTTCTGCAGGCTTGATGCCAACAGCTTGGAGATCTGGCAGAAGTAATCAGCGCTGAGGGGATGGTAAAATCTTCCGAGCTGTTTGAGAAACATTCCCCCCTTTCAGCTTCAGAACAATGCAGTGGAAACATACACTTCAGGTTTCACTTCCTTTGTGGTCCCCATGTGGTGGATTGCCTCTTTTCTTTTTGGCCGGAGTGTAGCAGCAGTGCCAGAGTCTTGTGCAGGATGCGAGTGTCCTTGACTGACTGGGGGGGGATCAAAGTTGCACCATTTGTCAGCCGAATACCAAGACTTCCTGTGTCTGTTTCAACTTAAAAGCTCGATCATGTGTTTTATACCGCAAACAGCGAGACACAAGACTCTCACCTCTGATTTGATTTTCTGTCTCATATATATATCAAAAAGAATTGTAAACTGAGACAGAGCCTCTTACTATGAATGTCAACCCTGTGTAAATGTCCTGAAAAGTGTTTAATTTCAGCAAATATGCAGTGACATCCTCTGCAGCTCATGTTGGGATGATGATGATGATGATGATGATGTTATCCATGCTTTCGCAGCCCATCGGTCAGCGCTGGTTTCAGCTCCTCCGCTCTCCGTCCCGTTCAGTCAAAGGGTTTGTGTTAACACTTGGCTCCACTGGAAGGGACTTTCTGTCTCCCTTCGGACTGCTTTCCACCGCCGCTCGGAGCAGTCTGAGCACAAAGCGTCGACTCGCCTGCACAAAACAGGAACTCAAACAGGAGTGCAAACGTGGAGCCGTGTCCCGTCCTCAGAGTTAAGAGTCTCTGATGCTCCGGAGTCGCTCTGATTGGAGTGTGAACAGTAAAACTGAGCTCCTATCAGTATTGCATAACCTCATATGAAGTTGTTCTCACATCAGTGCTTTCCGTTTGTATGGGTATTGTATTTTGTTCATATGGAAACTGGAGCTGGTTTGCATCCCAGTGGCAGAACTATAATCAAAATCTGATCCAAACCAAATAGGCAGACGACTGCAGCAACACTGTCGCTTTTCGTCAATATTTTGGGTGGTAATTTGTTTTCCCTCCATTGATAAAGGAGGACTATAGCTGATTATCTTTCAGCCTGGCTCTGAACGCTATCACGGTGTCAAACCGTGGCCGACTTACTGGTCCAACTTTTACATAATGAACGGCATCGAGCGAAAAATTATGTGCCTGTAATCTACAGTGTCCTCTGGAGTAAGTGCGGTTTGATGAAGAGCTTAAAGAGGATTTTTTTGTGTGCTGGCTTTGGATCTGTGCAAAGCTGAATGGATAACAGAACAATCTGAGGCTTTAAAACCAGAACAATCTGTACTTGGACACAATTTTATGACATTTTTTTAACTTACTACTAACATTTTTATTTCTTAATGCGTCACTGAGTTCCTTCCCAACATCAACACAGACTTGAATTGATTGACAGTAAAACCTAACGGACATTATCTTGGTACGTCAAAGGAGTCGATATAAAATGTTTCAAACTACTGGAACGAAACTGAAAGACGAGGTGGCTCCAGATGATCCAGGTGCTTTTAGGAAAACGATCAATGGAAAGCAGAGCGATGACAACGTGACTGAGACAGTTCAGTGACAAGACTGAAAGAAGGATTTCATGTTGTTTCTTTGTAGGAAAAGAGAAGTCCAATTAATTTCAGGACTTTTTGTTTGTGAGAGAAGAACATACTGTTTAAAGTGTCTGGTTTAAAGAATTAGATCAAAAGCGGAGAGTCAGAGCATTTCTGGGTATTTGAGAGGGTGAAACTTTATTTATAAGCCCCTTGCACAATAATTCAAAGGAAGATTGACGGTGTCGTAACAAGACAGATGAGGAAGGGTGAAAACAGCAAATACAAGAACAGAATGCACAATAAAGGGCATTTTAAAAGGTGAACTGTTAGTAATGACACAATTGTAAAAGACATAAAACAAAATAAAACATGCAATTGAAAGTCATTAGGGGTAAAGACAGTAAAAGAAACTCTAATGCTTTACATATGTTAAAGATGAAAGAAGTGAAATAAGTAAAGAAACAGAAACAATTGTTCAAACTAAATCCGAAGTGGTTTGTTGGAAGCATTCGTAAACGTATTTCATAACTCAGGTTCTCCCTCAGATCGTTAAGTTTTACTGTTCCAGCATCTTTCTGCTTGGGAGCTGGAAAACGCCTCAACGAAAGTCTTTGGTTTGCATTTCTTGTTCGAGAAACACAGTCGAACCCGGGTATCTGATTCAGTGATTTAATGTTTGTCGCAGCCGCGGCTGATAGTAAGCAACAACCACAGTCCTGTAAAGTAGATTGATGGAGGAAGTGAGAGCCGTGATGGCATAGCGATACTGGAAAAATACTGAAACGTGCCATAAAGCTGCTTTTATTGCACTTCTTCAGCCACTTGGGAGCACGAGATGAAAACTTGACACTGACATATTTTCACCGCATAAAATAGTGGAAGTTAAAGTGGAGCTAAAAGTTACTTCTTTAAGCTCATGGGTCACAAAGAGCCATAGCCACATAATGAAAAGCTAAATTATTGATTTAGATTCTCTTTTGTTCATTGCGATGGTTTTTTTAAACAACACTTATGAAGCATGCAGATCAGAGGGATTTCTTATTACTGCCACCGTATTTCCTATCATTCATCCACGTTACACTTGTTAAGACGATCATCCTCTCTTTCTGGGAGGCCAAACGACATATTTTATCGCTCGCTTTCTCCACGTATGCTGACACCTCTGCGCCACAGAGTCACCGGCGTGAGCCAATGACGAATCGAGCCTGAGTCAGGCCTCCTCCACGGGCTCCTCTGCGTTTGGCATCAGTAAGCCGCTGCCGGATTACGTAAAACCTGCAGAACGGAGCCGGTGATTTATTGTACAGGTGTTGGGAGGCTCGCAGCTCGCGGAGCTTCAGCCATAAAACAATACTAGGGGCATGTTCGCTGATGAGCAGGGTCAAGGGGCACATGTGGGCAGGTGGAAACATGCTTTAGTCTTCATTCTTATGCAGATGGGAACTCGCACACTTTAATTCTTGCGCAAGGAATTTTACTTGATTACATAAAGGATGCTCTGGTTCTCTTGTGTGTGTGTGTGTTTTAATAAACATCAATTCTGCTTTTTATTTCTCAAATCTCACATTCTTGTTTGATTTCATTTGCGAAATACAAATGATTGAAGCTTTTCCGGGGCTGGGAGGGATTAGGTGTTCTGACAGTCAGTCTGAAACACTGCTACCACATGTTATTTTCCACAACGTATGAGATAATAAGTAATATACAGACACGCTGAGTCTGCATGCGTCGCAATCACAGCAATAAATTACATTATAGAGAAAGAAATCACTGTTTCATTTCACACTCCGCTTCACTGAAGATATACTGCTTAAGATTTAAATCACTGATTTATTCTTAATAACACAAATCATTGAGTTTTCCATTTAAAAAAAAAAAGAACAGGGAGGGGCGAAAGGACAAGGAAAGATACTCTCCATTTAAACTTCATATGAAAAATGCATTTTGTGGTTTTTGTGATCTAAATAAAAATGTTTTCCCTTCAAAAAAAAACATCGGCTCACGTCATCATATGACCTATGTTTATATGTGCCAATGAGGCGATTCCTCATCTAGTAAACGCATGCGTCATTTTATGTGACTCACTTGTGCATATGCAGGCCATATGGGATTTTTCCCTGAAGTGGGGAGGACACACAGTCCCAAGTATCATACAGAGATGTAACTAATGACTAGAAAAGCATTTAGCATCATTTACAGCATAAACAACGTAGATTAGCCAAAAACAGCACATATTACAGTGAAGAGCTTGAAGTTCTTGTTCTCATTAAGATGATTTCTAAGTTTCAAATGTCTGTGTTTGAATAATTATGAAAAGAGGATGGTTGAAGAAGCTTCTTCAGCAGATATTTGACATAATGTTGATCAGTTGATCACGTCTGTAGAAGTTCTTCATGTATTTGGTTATCATGTAGATAAATAAGTTGAAGTTAGGTGATAAACACCAGGGTAAGTTCAGATGTGTCTGCGAAGAGTTCAATGTCTCCAGAGGCCTTTTTCAAGAGTGACAAAGTGTCCAGATCTTCCTGTGAGGGGATATGAAGGCCTTTGATCAGTGTAAAACAGATGTGCCATCTCCAGCAGGATCAGGTCTCCGCAGATGTGGAAATGAGCGAACGTTTCCTTGAGCAGATGGTGATTTGTGATATTTCTGACCTACGGCTATTATTATTCCTGCATTAGCAGTTTTTTTGCTTTGAGATTTAAATCCCGTTTCATTCAGACAGTGGTCATCCATCTTCAGAGGTATACTGCATATGCTCCTCCGCAGAGCAACATATCTTAAAGGGAACTGGAAGTGGTTTTCTTTGCTTGGTGGTGTCATTGCTCACAACATGCCCAGAAATGGAAGAAGAATTTTGGCTGGAATTATTGCTGGAATTCACAAACTTGTGGGTTCACAGATGGCTCTGGAGTGTGCTCCATTAAGTTTTTTAAAAGATATTTCGAGGTAATGTGAGTTGAGCAACATCAGTGTTTCTCAGTTTGGTAGCTTGAAGCAAAAAAATGGTGCAATACTACAAAAAAAAAAGAAAAAAAAGGGGGGAATCTGTGGATTTAAAATAGGCGTTTCAGGGAGGTCATATCAGTGACAACAAGTTGTTAGACAGGTATTACTTTATAGGAGAGCGGAACAAATGATCTATTAATTAAGTTGTGACAGACAGGATATTCTGAAAAGGTCAGCTGTTCATTTAAGAGATATGATGACGAGACAACTACTCAGACATATTCAATTTCACTCTTAGTTTCAAGCCACAAATAAACCTAAATATCTTGCCATTATAGGAATATGGAGTCACAACAAAAAGGTTTCACATACAGGCACAGCAAGAACATGCAAACTACATACTGAAAGACCAGAGTGCAACCACTCATTGAGTTCTCCCAAATTACTGATAATTTAATAACATTATATAACAGATATTTTGTAGAAAACGTTACATAAAGAATTGTATCACCCGCTATTTGCTTTTTTTTTTTGCATGAGAACCTTATGAGGATGAATCACTTGTGATTAATAATAAAGATTAGTTTTTTGTGTCAATATAAAACAAAAAAATAATA
Organism: Salarias fasciatus; assembly: GCF_902148845.1. NCBI lineage: Eukaryota > Metazoa > Chordata > Actinopteri > Blenniiformes > Blenniidae > Salarias > Salarias fasciatus. The sequence continues at coordinate 10,657,376 of NC_043754.1, forward strand.
ATTTTAACATTCGGGAAGCATGTTAACTTACTGCAAGTAAGCCTATCAGAAAAAAAAAAAGAAAGAAAACTGTAGTTCTTTGCAGAATTAGCATGCTACTTAGTGAAAAGCCTCTAGCAACGTATCTGTTTGCAATTACAGGTCGGCGGCTGCCAAGATATCATGTAAAACTTGAAGTTCTCTGGCAGGATAATGCCAGTGTCCCCTGGTTGACTGAGAAGTGCAGTTGGGGCTAATAAATGGATCTTTGATGCCTCTTAATTTAAACTGAGCTTAGCCCTCAACAGGGTCCGCTCACGTTACAGCCTTCTCACCACAAGTCTGGAAAACATAACTGCGTGTGCGCCTTGCTGCTCTTTGATGTAAAGACATGAATAAATCACAATACTTGTTCAAAGAAGAACAAGTTCAGTTGTGACGTAAGAACCGTTGCAGTTCGTACATTTTAATCAAAGTAATACCAACACTACTACTGCTAAAACTACTACTGCGAATAGTAATAATAATACATTGAAAAATCGGGGTGAATCGGTTTGAATTGGGGTGAATCAGCCCCAAAGTGTTTCATTTGTTGAAACCACAACTTAAAAACCTTCCTTTTTGAAAGTAAACTATAAAGCTGGCTCAATTGTTTGGTTTATCTGGTTAGCTTAGTTTAGCACAGACTCTAAAAACAAAGGAAAACAGATTGCTGGATTTTTCCAGCGGTTATAAAAAATCTTTAAAGTTCTCTGACTGATGCTTCATGTCATTTATTAGTGTGGTAAACAACAGTTGTTTCACAATGTTTCTTCCTGGATATTCATTGGCAAGCTACAATATAAGTGGTATCAATTAATAAATGTTATCAGTGCCAGCACAATAACTTTTAACCTCATCCATTCCTTAACATCTATTTCATCCAGACACGGGGTGAAAGGAAGGTTACAGGCCGTTGCCTTGTCTGACATAATGCTGACGCAGTGAGATGGCCCAGTTTAATGCTGTGTAGAGCCACGAGCTAACCCGACAAAAATGCATTTGGAGTAGTATGGTAGGGAGCAAGAGCTCCTGGAGATATCCGCCACGGGCAAAGTGAAAACATGCAAACACAAACGGAAGGCAAGGCAGCTTTATTTTTATGATACATTCCAGTAACAGTGTAGTTTGAAGTCCTTTACATTACAAACAGTTGACTGAAGATAAGTCCTGCTGAGTCATCAGTCCTTTAACCTTTACTGTGTCGTTTAGTCAATATTAACTGTTAATTTATCCTTTTTAGCTCCAATTTCACTACTACCAGATTTATTCTTGTTTAACTGAAGAGTCATTTTGCACATTCAGTGGTTGACTTGCTCGCTCGTTGTTTTTATTGAACCATAGTGTTGTGGTAAGATGGCGATGTAAACCTGTGTGTCATCGGCATAGTTATATGATAGCACATTTTGTTGCTGTCTGAAATCTGAGCCAGCAGTCGCATAGACGTTAAACAGAAGTGGGCCCAGGGGGGAGCTTTGAGGAACTCCACGGGTATTTTTGTTCCGTACAGCCTTAGAATTACTGATTGACACAAGGAAGTCCCCGTTGTTCAGACAGGACCGAGCAAAAGCACAAAGTGTGATTCTTCCACTGCTTGTTTTCAGCCATATATCATTGAAGTCGTTGGTAAAGCCTCCATCAGCTGATAGGATTGAACCAGCAACAAGCAGAGGCTCGCAGGTGAGCGAGGAGCATTGAGAGACTGCCTGCTGAGACTGTTGGCAGGAGCAAATGAGGTCAAGTTGGGGGCAAGACAGACTCCGGGGTACAGGAAACAAACAGATTAGCAGAAGCTGCAGGCTAGCACCAAAACAGAACTCTGACAGCTCTCTCGGAGGAGAACAGCCTGTAGTACCACAGTACTGAAGCAACAAGTATGAACGATTGTCTGGGATTAAATGCAAGTGTGTAGCATTTAGGCAGAATTGTGTAAAGTCAATTAAACAAAAATATTGCATACAGTATAATTCAGTTTCAGAGTAAGTTTTGAAAAAGCTCTTTAAAAT